>NC_080705.1:70490591-71832258 GCF_943734765.1 Anopheles ziemanni
TTCCGGTTCGGGTTCTACCCTATGGTCCTTCCCGCACTTCGTCCTAGCCCTCCATATGGGTTGACGCACTTTTATTATTCAAATGAGAGAAATCACATCCGTCCCCGACACTTGCGACGACTCTTGGTCTTCAGTGTCGATGCGTACCATTCGTCGTCCTTCTGTGCCATCGGCTCGGATTGGTCGGAAAATGGTGCCGCAACCGGAAGCGAGTATGAAAGGGGGAGCGCTTTGAGACGCACACAAATAGAAGAGAACCGTGGAAGGAACCCGAATGGGAGTTCAATCGAAGCGTCGTTCGCTGTGGACAGGACACAGCTGAAAGCGTTCACATTCCGCTTGATGTCAATGCGATCACATGGCGTGGTTCGTCGGAGCGTGTTTTGCATGACAAAAAAAAAAAGAAAATACAAGCAATCCTGGGAGCTGGCCGGGATCGTTGGATGTGTTTTTGTTCCGTCGTATTTTTTTATCGTTTTCCCCCCGAGGACGTTAGCCGTTCCCGGGAACCGCCTACCAACCAACCGATCCGGCACGCCGGTACCGGAAATCGTCCGCTGAGGAACGGAATTCTTTTGAGAGAACTGTTCCGAACGAACCGGCGCAACCTCGGCCCGGGGTTTTCCTAAGGGCACCACAGACGCCAGCCGTCGGCGTTTTCATTCCGAGCGACAGTTGCACGGTGTTATTGTGTGCTTCTTTCCCTTGCGCCATTTTATTCCGCTCTCAGCTAGGGAGGGACGGTCGTGGTGTCGATTCGATTTGTGCCCGCAACAAGGGTCCTTTTTTATTGTTTCGTGCTTTTTTTTCTATCGGTTGATCACCTTCTCTTATTCGAACCATATTTTATTATTTAGAGCAAGCTGTTTCGCGCTGGCGCCAAATTTTTTTTGCTCGACTTTTGCAACCCTCCGACGAGCGCCGCGGTTGGAATCTAATTTAATTTGCACCTTTGCGCCCTCAAACAACACACAACCGTGGCACGAGCCAAGGTGCTTAGAAGCGAAACGTCTCCGTCGAACCTTTTGTATATTCTTACTTCTTTTGAAACACAAAAACTATCTTGCAATCCTTGCTGGTCTGGTCGTTTAGCAAATGTTTTATTACTTATTCATTTCAAGCTAATATGAACAAATGGCCGTAGCATCAATTTGATCCGTCCGTAAAACTTAACCGAGTTAGTTTATCTTTGGGTCATTATGTATTTTTTGCGACTTATTTCTTGTTTTGAGTTTTGCGAATGAATAAAACTGGACAAAAAAAATACGCAAACTGTTTTATTTTGCTATACTTGATGGTGCATCAGACAAATGTTGTGCAATTTATAAACCCAAACCTGGCGGTTGTTTTCCCGTTCCGTCAACCGTCCTGAGGCGAATATTTAAGGTGAAGTAGAATATTTATCAAATGCCTCTTTAATTATTGTCTGAATGAATATTTCATTTGACGTGTTGGTTCATTATGAAAAAGCTCGTCTTTTAGTCCGCTTTGTTTTAGCTAATGGTAGTCGCATCTTGATCAAACGTCTCCTACCCTGAATATTTGGGTTCAACTAATTAAGTCTATTAACAAACATCGGAATAACTCCCTCCACCGAATGGGAAATCAAACTGTCATAACGATGTCACCGCTAGCTTCGTTGAAAGAATAAAAAGTCCCATCCATTTCTGCACATAAAAAAATAGCCTTTTTCACATTTACACTCGAACTCACTCGAGTGAACACTGAAGTAACACTTTAGAAACGGATAAACACGTTACGATCATTCAACCACATAGCATTTTCGCGATCGCTTCCGCCGCTCATTTTCTTGTCACACTCGTATCACTTTTGCACACATTCGCTTCAGGGGAGAGGAAAAAAATCTGCACACTCTTGGAGCACTTTTGAACACCAATTTTGCGGTTTTTTTGTTTTTCGTTTTGCCGGAAAACTTACCATCTTTTGGTGGACTAGCGCAGGGTGGAGCGTAACTGCCTAAGTGGTAGCCAGAGTACGTGTTCTGGTGCATCGGTGGAAACGGGTAGCCGAGGGCACCGCGCGGACTCGGAAAGCCCGAATCCTGGCCTCCCTGGCCGCTGAAATGTTGATAGCCGCTCCGGATGCCACCGTACCTGCCGGGGAGGAGTTGGAGAAAAGCGCCCGGGAGCAGAGAAAAAATTAATCAATAAATGTTTTTAGCTAATGCACTACCTTTACAACGTTACAATTATCGCGCGCACGATCGTGTGCTGGTGTTTGGTCGGAAAAAGGTTTGGTTATCAAGGTGTAATGGTCAACAGACGCACCATTAAACGGTTGTGCGCGAGAAATGCATTCCCAAAACCAAAGATTGAATTTAGCCCGCGAACCCAAAATGAAGGGTGTAATTTTATGCATTGTGTGCTTCCTATCAAACCTTTTTTCGTTGTGTACGAGAAAATATATACTTGAAACGGAAGGCGCCACACCACAAGAAAAAACAAAATGAACTGACGCATTTCTGTCCCTGAGTTTTCCTTTCTCTCCTATTTGCGTTTGTGTGTAGGCAAGGGAAAATGATTTCATTGGAGCAAAATGGAACCGGAGGGTGAAAAAGAATAAACGCCACCTAGTGCGGGCTACCGGATGGTCGGTTTTTCCACCATGGCGTCCGTCAGCGTTCAAATGGTGTGTGTGTGTTCAAATAGACGCGTGGGGAAAAGCGTACCAGAAAAAAAAAACTACCAAGCAACAAAACACACCGAAAAGCATAAACGTGCTTAGCAACTCGGTCGGCGACTGCGATATCTAGGGCCCGATGGGGAAGGCGAGCTCCGACTCCGTGTGCCGCGGAGTGAATTAAACAATTTACGTATAATTCAATTTTCGGCAGCGAACCTTCAATTTCGATCGAGCCATTACCACCCGAACAGATTGCTCCCGCGCGCCCCACATGCCGGGAATGATGCACAGCTGGAGGGGGAAAAGCAGAAACCACCCGATTTAAACCCAGAAAAGCAAGAGCAATTAGATGGCTCCATTTTTCCGGCTCCTCGGGAGTGTGGAGTGCCGACCATCAGCCATTTGTTGCGAGAGTGTCTGATGGTACACGAGTTTTAAAACCAATGCTTAAGAAACGGCGTGATAAAAAGATGGGAAAGAGCCACACTCAAAGACATATTTTTATAGCGTATATAAAATAGCTGTGCAAATATGAAATTAATATTAAAAAAATGGGCAACATTTGGTTTAGTACATTTTTAAATAAGTTAAACCTGGGAAATTACCCATTTAAGCCCAAAGAAAGAGATAGACATTTTTATCGCATGATAACATTCAAGCATCTCAATTGACTGTATTTATAGACTCAATTGAGCATCTTAGTTCCTAACATCGCTTCTAGCTAAATTTTACGCAAATGAAGTTAGGAAAATTTTCAATTCTACTTAAAAACATTAGAATAAATGAAATGTATTCCGATATTACAGAATATTACGATGACAACGATAAAACGATTGAGTTCTATGAAAATGCACACGAATGCTTACTTGGATTGATTTGTGGAAGGAGAAAACATTGGAAACCCAAATTTTGGTTAGCAACTGAAACATGTCACGTGCACTTCGTTTACAAAAGCTGATTTAATGTTTGACAGTTAGCGCGTACAGTAAGAAAGCTATCATTTAAAGAGACTTTTACAAAAATATTGCGTGCGGTCAAGATGGAGTGTGTCTATAATATCTGAAGAAAAATTAGCTATTGAAACCGAATGATTACGCAGGACCGTAGCCCGAAGAAAACAAACTCAGCAAAATGGTCCACAAAAACAAACCGGGCGAATTAGTGTTGACTGTGAGTAAATAAATCACATCCTCTTCAAGGCTCGACGGGCAATCGAGACTGCTTCTCCCACAGCAAGTCTCGTTGTAAAGTAGCGCAATAAAACTATTGTTAAGGCCATAAAAAAGCCCCGACTGTTTTTCACCTGCCATTCCCTCCGTGGCCATTTAGCTGCACAAACATTAAACGCAAATCTTGATTGAACTAGCATAAATCAATCCTCCGGAAGCGCACAGGAACTACCCACGTACGAGCCCATGGTGTGCGTGTGTGGCTGTGTATGTGCTTTTCTCCTATCGCCGGTCGGTAGACAAATTAGCAGCAATGGCTCATAAAAGCAGGAGTATGGTGTGTTTTTGTTTCGTTGTTTATCTTTAGTTTTTATTTTAGCCATAAACCCCCCCTACCCCCCCCGCGCCCGAACGACCTGCAAGAACGAAACGGGAGCAAAAAGTTATTACTTTTAACGGTGGAGGCACGCAAAAGTAAAGCTCTCTCCGCGTTGGGCGTTAACTACCCGGAGCTGCTTCGGGTTTGGGGGGCTGCTGGTCCGAAAGGCGCGAACAAAACCTCGTTGCGGAACGTAATGGAAAGAGGGCGGCTTTGAGGGTAGGGAAAGGCGCTTCTTGCAGGGCACCGATGAGGTACTAGACGCGTGTGCGGGCCATAAAACTTGACAAACTGTATCGACACGACTGCACCAGCGTAAAGGCGATCGTAAAAAAAACTGGCAAAGAAAGCAACGGCCTTTCGGATGTCTCGACGAGTTAAAAACAAACAACCGTCGACCAGCATACCGGTGTCGATTTATGTTACGCTAGACAACTCCCGGGGTCTGATCCTTAGTTGGAGCTTGTAAAAAAAGAGAAGCGTGTTGTGTGAAATGGTGCCCAGCCAAATCGGGCATCCAACAGGACCTCCCGATCTCATTGGCGATCGAGAAACTATCCGCCCGCAACCGGGTCCAGAATGCTTCAGCTTTTTTTCCCTCAATCATCACGCGACAACGGAACGATCACAATCAATCCATCGATCATATCGAGTCGCTCAATGCTCGGCTTCTGCTGCTAGCGAGTGGATGGTTGTGTTACTTTTATGCGCACATTATGCTACCGACCCGGAGATACGATCGGAAGGTTATGGTCGGTTTTTTCTTCCCTTTCGTGCCTCTTTTTTATTTTTACTACTTCCACAACGAGTTCCCTGCGAGTGACGACGTTTATGATCGCTTCCCACGACGCGAAGGTGGGAAGGTGGTAGCGCGTGCCACCCAGACGTCGGTAATCATTATCATTAGCCGTGTTAATTATCGCTGCAAATAGTAATGGTCGTTACATATATAAATAACATTTGCCCGCCAGTTACTGACATTCGGTTTGAGTTGGGATTTTTTTAAACCTCTCTTTTTCCACTCGGAAAGTCTGTTTGGCTTGCGATCGGTATTTCCTGCGATTCTGGTTCCCTTTAGGATACACGGTTTCCGCGTGAGAACTTAACGGTAATATCTTTTAACTGATGCGAGCCACTTGCGGAGTTCGAATGGTGCGAAATGGAAATGTGCATCACCGAAAATATGTCACAACACTTGCGCACCCCATTCCGTGATTCACTTTCACCAACCACCCTGCACCAATGCCAGGACCTCAGGGTGTGGAACGAAACAAAATTTTTATCGTCACCTCCCAATTGCCTCCCAATGCGTGATTTTAACGGTCCTGTTGCTACGGTTGCTACCTCGCCTGACGACAACAACAACCGTCCGACCGGCCACGACGATGATGATGCACCATCGATTGGGTGCTAATTGCACCGGCGGAAACCGGTACAATTAAACGCCTAATTGAAGCAATTCGGTATTGATTTTATTGTACACCGTGACACACCTCCACACACACACACAAACATGTGCAGCATCAGCCGACAAACCGACGGAACGGAGGAAACGTCTGATTAGTGCACGAAAATTTGACTTATTTTGTTTTCAAATGAAAATCAATAATGGCCTCAAGTAAACAATTATCTTGATTATTAATTTAACTGTTTTTCCCTTAGTAATGAATTATTATAATTTTCTATACTTCGAGATGATTGCGTTGTTGTTTTTATAATTTTATAAGAGTGTTTCGCATAGAATTTAAAAAGAATGCTTCAAATGAACAAAGTATGAATTCTCAGTGCGTAATGAAGTTTTTGAAAAAAAACAAACCCAGTGCATAATGCTGCTCGACTTGTCTTAACACTTTCAAAATGATTGTTATTCCCCGACTTCTACGTTGATGGCATTCAAGTCTCTCATGGGCGTCGGAAATAAATTTAAAATTTGAGGTTTTTAGTATCAAACCACTTAGGGTTAGGCCTTTTGGGAACTTTCAAATTCTTTGCCACATTAAAACGTAGATGTTGCACATTTATAGATGTGCACGAGAAGGTCGTGAGTGAAGAACTTTTAACCCAGTTAAATTTAAATTGTTTTCTTTTTTTAATTCAACAAGAAAAAATAAATCATAGCGTGTAAATAGTAATCATTCAGTTGAAATCAGCATCACTACTCAGCAATGACTGAAATTTCGTTCTTGATTGGTTTAGCTGGGTTCTTGGTTTTATATTACCGTTCGAAAGTTTTTATTTTTTGCAGAATTCTGTTCACTTTGAGAAGAAAATGTTGAAAAATATTTCCTCCGTTAGGCTCAAATTATTTTTTGCGAATCACAAACAAGCAAACTTTGGGTTTTCATGCCATGATGATTTTCATTCGGTATAGAATGCACTTTTAAGAGTCGAAGGAAAATGTTTGATGGGGTAACCTACTCAATGTTAATTATCTTTGTCAATTTGTTTGTTTTTGGGCCCTGTTCGTTTTGTTTAGTTACACCTAATTCTTGAAGATACAATCACTGCTTGGGATAACGAAGGTGGACACTAACCCGTGCTGCTGCAGCTCGACGAACGCCGACTTGCCGGGCGCGGCCGCCGTCGCACCGCCATCGATGTACTTGGGCGTGTGCGGCGCATCCGGGGCGTCCATGCCGGACTGGGGTGTGCTTGGGGGGCCCTCGTAAGGGCTCCCCAGGTCCGTGAAGTTGAGCGTGTTGGCGCCGATCGAGGCCACTTTATCGAAATGAATTGTAAGGCCGTTGTTGTAAGCGTGGTCACCTATTTCACTCTCTATCTTGCTCGCTGCGTGAGCACTCGAGCCGTGTCACAACCCCTTTACCGAAGGATGATTTTCTATTTCTTCCCTTCGGTTCTACTCCTTTTTGCTGCACTGTTTCACCCCGGGAACGCTTACTGTACAACACGGTACGGGTCACTATTAGCTCACTTCCTTCGGCCTAGCCGGCTTTTCACTGCTTCCCAAGTGAGGGCCGGCACGAGAACCTTTGCGACACTTTGCGTAGTGAAATTTCCTCACCGAGGAAAGCTCACACCAGAACACCACTTTTCGGACGCATTCACCTTCACCTCCGACTGAACACACTCATGTAGCAGGATCGGCGGGCTTCGGAAAACTGAAGCACACCCGCTGCCGGTTCGTTGCTTCCACACTAAGCCAGATCACTTTTCGGGACGGCGAATCCCTTGTCGAACCGGACCAATCGGGCACAAAATCACATTAACACGTCGGTTGGTTCCTTTCTTGCCTCGGGTGTCTTCACGCACTGCTTCCTTTTCTCTCTGACCGGCGATCGGAGGACGATCGAGTTCGATCGTTTTTCTTTTTCTATCTTTCTTTTTCCCCAAAAGGATCTTCCGTGGACCGCACACAATTTACACCACGCGCGAACCTGGTTGGAACGAATCGAAGCGGCTTCCCGCTGTGCTCCGAACGGTTCCGAGGGCTTTATTAGGGTCGCCGAACACACTCTCGTGGGACACTTTCACGCGGTCAATCTTGTTTCCTTTTCTTTTTCTTTCCTTTTTTTTCTTTGGACACACTTTGGGAACTGAAGCCTTCCACAAGCGCGAGCTGCGGGGCGTTTATCTCTACTTCCGGCTGGCAGGTTGTTTTGAAGGTGAACCGAATCCGTTGAATGAATTCTCCGATGCCGTTGGAGCGAATCGCGCGTTGGATCGAACAACCTTAACTCCGTGCAAGCAGTATTCTGCAAACACTTGCAGCAATTGTGAACTCACTGTGGAAAAACAAGTTTACCTCCTTTCGGCAACACCTTTAACCCGAGCTCTTCGGTATGCTACAAACACAAATTTCAAACACCATCCGCTATTGTTTCGTGCACAAACCGTTTGGTATGGCCGATTCGAGCTCGTTGTTCCTTTTTTTTTTCTTGTTTGCCGGAATAGAACACACACCGCGTCACACACGAACGAAGCTGTATCGCAGCCAAATTTCCACCATGGGGGCGAGAAAAAGGGCGCCGGAAAAGTGCACACACGACGACGTCGACGAGGGACCCACCAGCCGAAAAAAAAACCCGGACGACACGCGCTCGTTACGCGACCAACCACGAACAAAGTGCGTTAAAGACTACTTCAAACGCGCTGGATAAACTATCGTCGACCACACCAACGTTGCGCTGTGTGTGGAGGCCATTTCTGCGTGTGCGTGTGTGTGTGTATGTGTGTGTATGCGTGTGGGTACGTTGGTTCACTGAAATGCCCTTTAACCGGTTGATGTGTAGAATACGTAGCGCAAGTATCAGCTTTGGCAGCAACTACCTCATCGTGAGCCGGTTTTGTTCCAATCGGTTTGGTTTTCTCTTTTCTTCGTTCGCTCCACCAGCGCTCGGTCTGCTCGCTCTCGCACACCTAAAACCCAATCGCCGGGCTACTGAACTCCGCCTCTTTCCGGCGTTCAACAACAAAAAATGGCGTTCGTAGGCGTTTACCAATTGGTTGCGTGTGTGTGCGTGGGAAAGTGCGCGCGTGTGTGCGTAATGGACGGCAGTGTTGGTGACCAACACACAGGACGGGGCACTGTGATTGGTCAGCCGAACCGGTAAGGAACCGTTCGAAATTAGTTTTCCAGCGGCGAAGGTCATTGAATCGGTTATTGTTGTTTAGCATCTTTGCAGCATAAATGAGCGAAAGAGATGTATGCAGCAGTGGCAGTGTGTGAAACAGAGAGCAACATTGATGAAGATTTAATCATGTTAAAGATACATACAACCTGTAAGGTTGGAGACGACGTACATTTGACGTTTGAATTGAAAACATCTCCAATGCGACAACTCATGATAAAACAACACAAGAAAAAAAAAATTAGTTGTTCCACAACCGTGCGATATATTGCCACAGTTAATTATCATTAACCAGTAAAAGTACCAATAATGGTTGACAAAATATCTACCCCCGACCGAACAGATGAAGCTCCACTCCAAGTCGGGCCTGAATGATGAATGAAAATGTACAGCCAGGCCAATGATGATTGCTAAATCTGTTAATTGCTGCCATTATCCTTCCCTCTGTTCCGGCCTGCCCTGTACTGGCTGCGGGAAACATCACAAGAAAGCAATGTTTACAGACGCCGTTGACACTTTCGAGGGTCCTCGGTGCATTCCCGAAATGTTTGCAGAATAAGCCATGATGCTGTAAGGAGCAACAAGCAATCGGAGCAGCATCGAGTGGGCTAGGAATGGCCTTTGCAAGCCCGCCTGCAGAATGTTGCTATTTCCGAGCGACACATTTCGGTCCTGTAATTCGACTTCTTCTAGATGTGCCTGATCCCGTGGCCGAAGGTCACCAGCGCGTGTTATGTTTAACGAGCTGCCGCTGTCGGAATACACGACGGGAGGAAGTGATTTAAAGCATCGCAATGGAATGCTTTAATAGACTTTAAAAGGAACAATCTGCTTTATACTTGAGGGAATTAAGATTCACTGTTTAAAAAAAGCTATTAATTACATATACATACCACTTTTTCAAAATGTTCTTCTACAGGTTTTTTTTCGACCATAGCTCGTTACTTACAATTGATATTACACTTTTTCACAGTTAAAAAGTTATATATCTTAGCATCCCTTGCGAGGATACAGCCTGGATCGCGTGATACGTTCAAATTGGGTTTCCTTTTATTCAACATTATTCCTTCACCCAAACGGGACTGCAGAACTGTCATGGACCATTTTGTGAGCGGTTAACATCTCAAACGCTCGAGCGTGCGTTCTCCTAATTAGCTACTGGATTCGGCAAGCTTCTTCTCTTTGAAAAATTCGCACGCACATCCTCCAACAAGCAAGCCTACGGCCGTCTGGAGCGACGACAGCGAGAGCTCGGATCAGAGTACATTCCCGGTAAGCGGTGTACCCTACGGCCGGATGACGCACTTTGGGCTCCGAAAAGCCACCACCATTCGAGCGTACTCCGACTTTTTGGTTTTGCTTTCATCCCTGTTGGGGTGTTGTAGGCCTGTCGTGTGCGTTTTTGACTGCGCGCTGGTCAGCTTCGTTCGCCCCCTAACCTTGATGCTACATTTGCTCACGGAATCGGTTCGCGGCATCTCCTGATCGTCATCATCATCCCGAACACACGCACCTACGTAATGGGGCTCGGGGGCTTCTTTGCGATGGACGATACGTTGCCCGGGGAGTGCACGAAGGCGTCGCGTTGTCGATACGAAACGAAAACATGAATGAACCCGGAAGATATAATGACCACGTAACATTCTCCCCCCGCCTTTCCTGGTCGGTAGCGCTAGAAGCGAAACGAGATCGACTAGACTCTAGTAGAGACCTTTACCATTGAGGGATACCAAAAAAAAAAAAAAACACGTCCAGCTCCATCAGTTGAGAAGGCCTGATGGAGAATATTCTTTCCAAGTGGAAGTTGGCTTGGAGGGTCAGAAATCTTAAATAAATGGATTAAGACAGGAATGAAAAAGTTTGAAATATGTTATATGGCATATAAGCCTCTTCATCATGTGGTTTCCCTTTCTTTTATCATGTTTTATTAATGCTGATTTAACAATTTGATTGCCTAGCGGTTTTAGACCAACCATTTTTCATAATTGTTTTTTATCAAATATATGCTAACACTTGTTTTTAAAACAAATCACTACAACCGTATACTATGTAAGTTTCGAGGCAAATCCCGCATTGCTTGTTACTAGCTATGTGCTATGTAAAGTGTTAATATACGTAAGGATGCATGTTGTTTAAAATAACTGCTGAAGAATATACCTACAATGTGTTCTTTTTCGGGGTTTTTTGTCTTTTACTATTTTTATTTTTACAAAGTTGTTACTTAACTAACTTACTAGAAACGAACAAGAAACGAACCTTACGTCCGATGCGGGAGCTGACGAAGAAAAGGCGGATTACAATTGGAATCGACCTTAAAAATTGTGTTACTGATAGAGCAAGGACAACGCACTGATAACAACAAGCGAATCGTTCTAACATATGGACTACTAAGCGTTTTTTGCACAATTTTTTAGTACGATCATTTTAGATAAATATTTCTTTATAAAATGTACTATAGCTTTTAGTTGCATTTTTATTTATTTATTTTTATGTTATATTTTTTATTTAACTTTTTGGAACTAATTGCAGCTGGCTATCAAAAGTGATAGCCTTGGCAGTCAACGTGCTAACCAGTAGAGCTCCTGATCCTTAAACGTAAACACGTCTACTAATTGTCACAACAATAGCTCTAGCCTTTACTTTAGAATGTTATCTTGTGAATTGCATTAAACAGTAAAACATTTGAATTCCTCTTCTAAATTTTTTCCTGTTCAAATTTTTATTTTGTTTTATACTTTACTCACACTCGACTGTTAAAGCATCTCGTAGCTTTCTCGCCGGCCCCCAAACCACCCGAGGCTCGATAGCATCGTTAGCTCGAAGCCAGCGGGAACAGAAGCCCACGGCAGGATGTGGCCCGTTCGATACGGTCTCAGTCAACCCGCTGATTTTGAGGGAACGCAGCTGGGAAGCAAATCTTTCACACCGACCGAAAAAATTGACGGTCCACGAGACGGACTCAGAACCAGAAGCCCGAATCGGTTGTTGATGTGCGTGGTAAAGCGGAAGGCGAGCAAAAAAAAACAACATTGATCGTAATTATCCGTTCATAATCGTATAATAAATAGATGAGTTATTATCGAGCACCAAAAGAGTTTTCGGGGTTTGGTTTTTTTTTTATTTGGTCGTCAACGGATATGTTAAAAGCGGGAAAAAACTGGCACGGTTTGTTGAATTCACCAGTGGGCACCTGCTGGAAGTGTATTGATTGTCCGATGGAAACTGACCCAATACCGGGAGCTAAATTTTTCGATCTCCAGCATACTTTCGCAGCATCACAATCAATCGTTTCTTGTCGTGTATCCCCGTTGCATGGGGGGATAGAGGAAAACTCGCATCTTGGCGGATTATAATTTCAATGATCTGTTCATTCTTCGCCATTCATTCGTTGGACGGCGATCGCCCGTTGTGGAGCCGTGTCTATTCAAAACATCATCGATATGTATTCCACACTTTTTTAAAATTCTGTCTAGAATCATCTTCCGGTGATCCATAGACATTACAGTTAACATAAAAATCAAAACTTGATAACATCAAATCAAGACACATTTATTTTTGACCAAGATTATTTAAAATATTAACGTTTAGGCTGGTGTCAGTGCTTTACTGCGTCAGGTTTCGACAGGCAAAAATGTATGGGATTTGACAGCTGCAAGCTTCGCGCGATAAAATCAAAATCATTTGATTTTATCGGATGGACGCATCCGATTTTATCTGTCAACAAAGTTGGACTTTATAAACTCGGAGTTGTGGGTTTCATCTAAGAAAAATAATAAAATTCATTTAATCGACTTAGAATTTGAAAAATTACAGAAAAATTGGCGGACCTGTCGCCCGGAAAAACATCGTGCGACAAAGTACTGACACCAGCCTTAGTCGTGTAAAGTTCGTGCGTCGTGTAACCGTTAAATCGTTTAAGCAAATGAACATCAATAGCAACCAGTTTATTTTCAGCTCATTAAATATTTAACTTTCATTTTGTTCCGTAGAGGTTTTTTACTCTATTTCTTCCTCTTCGCACTTTGCTGAGCCAGAGAATGTTTCCACTGTAAAGTGAAGTTTCTTCGCTATCTCTTCGATGTACTTGGTAAAATCGCAGCTCAACTCGGAGTCGCTCAGGTCAAGAGTTCTCAGCCTAGGAAGATTGTTCAGCACCACATCGGCCGCAAAACTGTCGAATTGATTTCCTCCGATGTTGAAGTTGTCCAGAGTCGGTAGGTTCTTCACTTTCTCAAGCTCTTCTGCGGTGAGTGTATTGTTCGATAGGTCCAACACCTTTAGACGAGTTTGCTTCACTTCACTTGCAGATCCAAGCGTTGCTACACCCGACAGGGAAACATTCAGCGATTCCAACCTAGGAAATCTGCTGACGATCGTCGGCAGATGAATTCCCGGGATGGCGTTTTGGGCGACTGAAAGTTCTTGCAGGTTGTAGAACGGATATGCCGGCGAAATGCTTTCAAAATTGTTGTTCTGTACCGACAGCGTTGTTAGCTTGTAGTAAGGCGAGTTGACTACCTCGATCGTCGTTATGTGATTATTGTCGGCCTTCAGCTCTTCCAGGTGTGGCGTTATCTTCAGTGCCGTGAGCATGTTCGAATCAATAAACAGTTTTGTCAACGTTTGAGCAAAACCCATTTGAGGCAGGTTAAAGGTGACGAAGAAATTGTTGGAGAGAATTAGCTCTTTAAGCGCCAGCTGATGAGCAAAAAGACGATCGTCAAGGCTTGATAAGTTATTATGAGCCAGATTTATCTTTTTCAGACGCGGAGTATCGGCGAACAGGAACGGATCCAGCTGGTTGATCGAATTGTTGCTAAGATCCAGGAAGGATAGAGAATGCAACTGACGGAATGTTCCGTTTGCCAGGTTAGGCAAGTAATTAGAGTCCAGATGCAACTCGTCGAGCTTAAACAACCCATCGAATGTGCCGACTGACAGTTCCGAAAGCGTTGTATTAGTTAATGCCAATATTTTTACCGCTTGTATACGTTGGAACATTCCTTTATCTAACTTTTTCAATGGATTACCTTCCAAGTACAGTTCGGTTAGCATCGGGATACTTTCGAAGATTTCTGGTTTAATATGCGAAATGTTGTTGTTTGTTAAATCCAAAACAGTCAGGTAATGCAAGTGTTTGAACCACGTTGATTTCAATTGCGACAGATTGGGATTGTTTGTGATCGATAGCGACTGAAGCTTTCTGGTCGCTGTGAAGAAATAATCGGAGAGGGTGGTAAAGTTCACTTCCTTGAGATCTAGTATTTCCAACTGCGTATTGTTTGAGACGATGTCCTTCAGCTCTCCACTGTATGGGCCGATGTAGAGCTCTGTCAGGTTCTTAAGACCACTGAATGCCTTAGAGCTAATCGAAGTCAAAGGACTATCTGCCAAATCAATGAATTTTAGATTCCGTTTTCCAGCAAAGAAGTCTTCACTGATGGTGGTTGTGCTGCTATTTCTCAAATAAAAAGTTTCCAAACTTGGCAGCGATTTGAAATGGCTTCCGTCGAATACTCCTGTTGTATTTATCAGGGAAATCTCTTTAAGGCTGGACAGTCCCGACAAGAAATCGATTCCAATTATCGATAGAATATTATCACTCAAGGAAATGTCTTCAAGGGCTTTCAATGGCTGGAAATATGCGTCGTTCGATGCCGAAAAGTTCGTTTCTTCCATATAGAGGGTCTGCAGAGTGGTCACATCAGCGAACAAACCAGCTGGTAGCTTGGAAATTGGATTTTTACCAACATTTAACCACACCAAAGCATCGAGTCCACGGAAGGAACCATCCTCGATCGATTGAATCTCATTGTTGTACAAACCCAAGCTTCCTAGCTTCTTCATCTGACTAAACTGACCTTGTTCGAGCTTTACGATACGATTTTGTGTAAAATCAAGCAAAGTTAGATTGTTCACCTTGTTGATGGCGTTTGGAATTTGGTCGAAAAAGTTCTCGTTCAGGTGCAGTTCGGTGAGACTTGGTAACTCTGAAAACGCAGACTCCGATACTACGCGTAGGTTATTGTGTTTAAGAACCAACGCCTCCAAAGTGCTTATGTTAAAAACAGTAGCATCAATTCGCTCCAGCAGGTTTCCAGCCAGAAACACATGTTTGACATTTGGTAGCCCCTCGAACGTGCCCGGTTCCAGACGCTGTACCACATTGTTGGACAGGACGATTTGCGATAACATTGTCTGCTTCCGGAACAACCCGATTGGTACATTTTTCACGAAATTATCATCGATTGAGAATTGGACGAGCTGAACGGATTCATTCAGAAAATGTTCTTCAATTAAGTTTATCATGTTACTGCTGAAGAATATCTTCTTAAGGTTCGATGCACCTTTCAGTACGCCAGCTTTAAGCTCCTGAATTCGATTTTTGTTCATATTAAGCTCATTGAGCGCGTTCAAATTGATGAATAAACCACCATTTAGGGAAGTAAGCTGGTTATTGTCAAGGTGAAGCAGCTCCAGCTGACGTAGAGAATCAAATGTGCCCGGTTGAATGCTCTCCAGCAAGTTACTACCGAGCCACAGGTTTTCCATTTTAGTATTGTGCCGGAACAGATTCACGTCGATCGTCCGCAGAAGATTTTCCGAGGCAGAGAAGTATTTCAGTTGCGCCAACCTGGTGAGCAAATCTGGTTTGAGTTCCTCAAGAAGGTTGTTGTACAGGTTGAGTATTTCTAAGGCAGTGTTTTTCTCGAACACATTATCTTCCAACTGTTTGATATAGTTGTCGTATAAGTGTAGGATGTCGAGTTTGGGAAGTGGGTGGAAAAGATCTCTCGTGATTGTCTTGATGTTGTTTCCACTTAAATCCAAAACGGTGAGATTGGCAAGCGGTGCGAAGGCTCGCGCATCGATGGTTTCAAGCCGATTGTTTTTCAGAAGTAACCGATTAAGATTGTTGAGTCCTTCGAACGAATTATTAGCTAGCGTGCGGATGAAATTGTTTTCCAAGCTGAGTTCCTCAAGCTGCTTCAAATCAGCAAACACTCCACCATCCAGCTGCTGCAGCAGGTTGTCGTTGAGCGTTAGCGTAGTAAGCTTTCCTACTTCCGCGAAAATGTCTCTCGAAAGTGTAGATATCTGGTTTCCGGTCAAATCAAGCAGGTTTAGTTCCTTCAAACCCTCAAAAGCATTCCCTTCGACTGTTTTGATTTGATTATTGGTGATCTTGATCTCGGTCAATTTACTCGAACCGACGAAAATTCGATTGTAGAGCTTCTGCAATCGATTGGCGTCGAGATGAAGCTGGGTCAGTTCGGCAGCGTCTCGAAATGTGTTTGGCAGTATGTCGTACAAACCGGACTTGGTGATTTTTAGTACATCAACATCTTTAGTCACGAAAGCTCGGGCGATGGTTGGAACGGTAGAGTTCTCGATGCGTAGAGTAGTGTAGTAAATGCTGAAGTATAGTATCACCAAATCGTCCATCTCTTCGGGGGTGTTGAAGTGAAGATCGCGAAACACACATGTTGATCGTTCACAAACTAACTGCTTCGAAACCTCACTCTTAGCCTCGGGAACACCAAAGCAAAGCACCATCAACGATAGTATACTGTTTAGCGAAAAAAGGAAACCAGAAATTAAGGACATTAAACCTTTATAACCACTTTACACTATGAGGAATCAAATCCGCTTTCGCTTGCACAAACTGTTACTGCAAAGCTTTAACTTGCAGCTGGAAACACTACTATCTTACCTAGCTGTAGACCACATTTTCACCATTTTACCATCCCACTCCGAGGAATCTCGTTGGCAAACTGAAACAGCGGTCGCATGTTGAGCACATTATATTTCGTCCTGCTTGGACCGGATCGGTCATTGCTAGGTTATGTGTTGATAACAGATGTCGCGGTTACTTATGGCCGCTGGATTGCATAATATCAGCTGAATTTTGCATGGTGAGGTTATATCAGTTTGCGAAAAAATAGAAAAACACACAACGATCTGGCACATCTGGCATGCAGAAAGGCAGAGCGTTGCTAATTAAACTTTTGTTTATTTAGTAGCTCGAATCAAAAACCTTCCGCAATCTTCAGCTGTGTTGAACAACCAAAACATGATTTATGCCTCGTTTTTGGTTCATTTTATGCTACAGTTGCGATTAACTTTAACGGAACAACTGTTGGCACAGGGTTATCAACGTACTTTGCAATCTTGGTTTTTTCTTGTGGTGCATGGGACCATGATAGGATTTTCAAGAGCACGCAGACGTGATGGTTTTAATATTATTTGTTACTGTTGGTCATTCCTGCCCCGTTAAGGACGTTTTACCCTATATGTATGTGGATAGTCAGTCCTTTCGTAGAGGGGAGGGTCCGGTCTCGGTTGGTATCCGAACCCACGCCGTCAAGGTGGTGAGCCCCGACGCTCATGGGCCGATTTTTCTTTAGGCCAGCTTTAGACTCCTGAATTAGATTTTCATTTGCTGATGCAAATCGATCGAATTCTTTTGAATACTGAAATTGATGAATAACCCACCACCAAGAGACGTACGCTGGTTGTTTCTCAAGGTATAGCTCTTCCAGCAAATGAAGTAAGTCAAATGTGCCCGGTTGAAGTTTTTCCAGCAAGTTTACTTCAAGCCACTGGTATTGTGCTGGAACAGATTTACGTCGATCGTTCGTTATAGGTTTTCCGAGGAAGAGTATAATTTCAGTTGCATTAGATTGGCGAGCATGGTTAAGATTATCGTTCAGATTCAGCCTTTATAGGGCAACACATTCTCTTTCAAATCTCGAACACTTTCTCTTATAAATCCGAGTTACAGTTGTCGAACAAGTGTAAAAATGCTGAGGTCGGCGAGTATGCAGAAAAGATTTCTCGTGTTTTTAGTTTTTTTTTTCGGCGATCCCAAGACTCGCGTTACTATGGATTCATGTCGATTGTTTTTCCAAATTTTTCGTAACGTACAGTACACCAATAAAGCCAGTACACAACACGCTAAAACAGAAACAAAAGCCATTAACTTTCTGACGAACAATTATTTTAGAAAATTTTAAATGAGAGATTGTTCTTTGTACTATCCTCTTCGTTTCGATGCCCGTTTGCATGGCTCAACATTGTTCCGTCGCACCTTGAACTCGCACAGAAAAACTGAGTACACAGTACAATGCTTCGTTACGGTTTGTATTACATTTTGTTTTGCGTGAGTTTTTGGTGGTTGTGTGAGATTATGATATGACATAAAATCATCCACAGTCACGGCGAACAGGAGAGATGACAGGAATGATAGAGTCGTATTTCGCCGAATTTCTGAGAATTTTACCTCCTTCCGACCAACCGCGATTAGCTAAATAAAGAAGTTTCTACCATAGGAAAAAATCAAACAAATCATCAAAAATTGACTAATGGTCTCAAACTGTAATCAGGTTTAAAAGGTTTTAATCGAATTTGCAATTCAAAAACATTTGCTGCATTAACTGCAAACTACATAAGCTACTTTACATTCTACATCTTGCAAGGGCCTCTCTGTACATGTAGTCCAAATTTTCACAATTTCGCCTCGATTTCTTGAGCTTCATTTATGTTACAAATACACCACAGTTGCCAAACATTCTTTAAAATAATAAGCATTTAAAATCATTCAATCCGACAAATTTTGCTGCAAGGTTACTTTTCTATTTATTTTAACATTCATGCTTCATTATTGAACAAGTATATGGTATGTGGTATGTTTCACTTTCATTTCGTTTCTGTGGAGTTTTCTTCCGCCTCTCTGCACTTTGTCTCCCACTGGTCAGTGCCAGAGAATGTTTCCACTGTAAAGTGAAGCTCCTTCGCTATCTCTTCGATGTACTTGGTAAATCCGCAGCTCAACTCGGAGTCGGTCAGGTCAAGAGTTCTCAGCTTCGGAAGATTGTTCAGCACCACATCGGCTGCAAAATTGTCAAACTGATTCCCTCCGACGGCAAATGTATCCAGTCTCGGCAAATTTTTCACTTTCTCAAGCTCTTCTGCGGTGAGTGTGTTGTTCGATAGGTCCAACACCTTTAGACGAGTTTGCTTCACTTCACTTGCAGATCCAAGCGTTGCAACACCCGACAGGGAAACATTCAGCGATTCCAACCTAGGAAATCTGCTGACGATCGTCGGCAGATGAATTCCCGGGATGGCGTTTTGGGCGATTGAAAGTTCTTGCAGGTTGTAGAACGGATATGCCGGTGAAATGCTGTCAAAATTGTTGTTCTCTACCGACAGCGTTGTTAGCTTGTAGTAAGGCGAGTTGACTACCTCGATCGTCGTTATGTGATTATTGTCGGCATTCAGCTCTTCCAAGTATGGCGTTATCGTCAGTGCCGTAAGCATGTTCGATTCAATTGACAGAGTTGTCAACGTTCGAGCAAAACCCATTTGTGGCAGGTTAAAGGTGACGAAGAAATTGTTGGAGAGAGTTAGCTCTTCAAGTCCCAGCTGATGAGCGAAAAGACGATCGTCAATGCTTGACAGCTTATTATAGGACAAATCAATGCTTTGCAGGTGTAGAGTATCCACAAACAGGAACGGATTCAGCTGCTCGATCGAATTGTTGCTAAGACCTAGGAAGGATAGAGTATGCAACTGACGGAACGTTCCGTTCGCTAGGTGAGACAGGTTATTATCGGACAGGAAAAGCTTTTCGAGCTTAAACAACCCATCGAATGTGCCTACTGGGAGTTCCGATAGTGTTGTATTATCTAAGTCTAAAGTTGTCAATAAAGGCACACTTTGGAACATTCCTTTATACAACGTTTTTAACGGGTTGCCCATCAGATACACACTTGCGAGCAAAGGCGAGTTTTCGAAGATTTCTGGTTTTATATACGAAATGTTGTTGTTTGTTAAATCCAAAAAGTTCAAGTAATGCAAGTGTTTGAACCACGTTGATTTCAATTGCGACAGATTGGGATTGTTTGTGATCGCTAGCGTCTCAAGCTTTCTGGTCGCCGTGAAGAAGTGATCGGAGAGGGTGGTAAAGTTCATTTCTATGAGCCCTAGTTTTGTCAGCTGCGTGTTGTTTGAGACGATGTCCTTCAGCTCTCCACTGTATGGGCCGATGTAGAGCTCTGTCAGGTTCTTAAGACCACTGAATGCCTTAGAGCTAATCGAAGTCAAAGGACTATCTGTTAAATGAATCAATTTTAGATTCGATGTTCCAGCAAAGAAGTCTTCACTGATGGTGGTTGTGCTGCTATTTCCCAAATAAAAAGTTTCCAAACTTTGTAGCGATTTGAAATGGCTTCCGTTGAAAACTCCTTTTGTATTTATCAGGGAAATCACTTTAAGCTTGGACAGTCCCGACAAGAAATCGATTCCAACTATCGATAGAATATTATCATCCAAGCCCAAGGTTTCCAGAGCTTTCAACGACTGAAAATATGCATCGGTTGAAAATGAGATGTTCGTTTCATCCATATAGAGGCTCTGAAGATTGGTCACATCAGCGAACACGCCATTGGGTAGATTAGAAAGTTCATTTTTACCGAGCGATAACCACAGCAAAGCATCTAGCCCTCGGAAGGAACCGTTCTCGATCGATTGTATCACATTGTTGTACAGACTCAAATATTCAAGTTTCTTCATCTGACTTAACTGACCTTCGGTGACCTTTGTGATGTAGTTACCTCTGAGCATAAGATTAGATAAGTTAGTAACCTTGTTGATGCCTTCCGGGATGTGGTTCACTAAATTTTCATTAATGTGTAGTTCGGTGAGGTTTGGTAGACCTTCAAATGCTGTTGCTTTCAATTCTTGTATGAAGTTTTCTCCCAAATCCAAGGTTTGTAGATTACTTATATTAAAAACGGATACATCAATTGCGTTCAGAAGGTTTCCGGTGAGATTGAGCACTGTAGCACTATCGAATAGCTTATCGAACGTTCCAGGAGTCAAATCCTTTATATGATTGTTCGACAGGATGATTTCTGACAATTTCGTTTGGTTTCTGAATAACCCCACCGGGACAATGGTTACGTAATTATCGTCGATTGAAAATGTCTCCAACCGTGGCGTGTCGTCCAGGAAATGCTCTTCAATTTCTTTTATAGCGTTACTGTTAATGGTAAGTTTCTCGAGCTTCGATGCGCCCTTTAGTACACCAGCTTTAAGCTGCTGGAGTCGATTTTCATCCACATTAAGCTCTTTCAGTTCACTCAGATTGATGAATAACCCGCCATCCAGAGAAGTAAGCTGATTTTTCTCAAGGTAAAGCACCTCCAGCAGACCGAGTGAATCAAATGTGCCTGGTTGAATGCTCTCCAGCAAGTTACCATCGAGCCAAATTATTTCCATGATAGTATTGTGCCGGAACAGATTTACGTCGATCGTCCGGAGAAGATTTTTTGAAGCAAAGAAGTATTTCAGTTGCGTTAAATTGGAGAGTAAGGCTGGTTTGAGTTCAGGAATAAGATTGTTGTTCAGGTCTAGCCTTTCTAGATCAGTATTTCTCTCAAACACATTCTCTTCCAACTGATTGATATAGTTGTCTTCCAGCTGTAATTCTTTTAATTTGGTGAGTGGATGGAAAAGATCTCTCGTGATTGTCGTGAAGCTATTTGCACTTAAATCCAAAACGGTGAGCTTGGCGAGTGGAGCGAAGGCATGTGCATCAATGGATTCAATCAAATTGTTTTTCAGAATTAACCGATTGAGATTGTTGAGTCCTTCGAACGTATCTGCGGCTAGCGTGCGAAGTAAATTACTCTCAAAATCGAGTTCTTCAAGCTCGTTCAAATCAGCAAACATCTCACCATCCAGCTGCTGCAGCAGGTTGTCGTTGAACTTTAGCGAAGTAAGTGTTTTAATGTTCACAAAAATATCGCTCGGAAGTGTCGATATCTGGTTTCCGCTGAAATCCAGCTTCTTCAATTTCGTTAAACCAAGAAAAGCTTCCAGATCGATGGTTTTGAGTTGATTATTGGTGATTTCGATTTCTTCCAATTTCCTTGCACCGTGAAAAACACCATGGTAGAGCTTCTGCAGGCGATTGCCGTCGAGGTAAAGTTGTTTCAGTTCAACTGATTTTCGAAATGTGTTGGGCAGGATGTCGTACAGATCACACTTGGTAATGTTGAGCACTTGAACATCCTCCGTTACAAAGGCTCGTGAGATTATTGGAATGGTCGAATCTTCGATTTGTACAGTATTATAGTAATCGCTGTCGTACTCTATAACCAAACCGGTCATCTCTTCGGGGGTGTTGAAGTGCAGATCGCGAAACACACATGTTTCCGGTTCACAAGTTAACCGCTTCGGAACCTCACTCTTAGCCTCGTGAACACCAAGACATAGCAGGACCAACAATAGTGAACTGTTCAGTAGAAAAAAGGAACCAGTGAAGGATTAAACCATTTTGCAATTTTTCTCTTCAAAGTATCGAATCTGTACACTTTAGCACGAATTGCTTAACTTGAATTTACAACTTGAAATTCGCACTATCTTACCTTGCTGTAGACCACATTTTCACAATTCCACCACCCTGCTACGAAGGCTTTCGTTAGTAAACTGACCCAGCAGACGGATCATGGGTGCATTATATTTCGTGGTGCATGGCACAGGAAATCAGAACGGTCATTGCTAGGTCATTTGTTGATAACAGTTTTCGCCATTTCTTGCGGTCGAAGCATTACATAACATCAGCCCAACTCACATTGGCAAGATTATGTCAGTCGGCAAAACTGGACACGAGCACGAGCAGCGACAAGGCTGTTTTGTACATCATCTGGCAGTCAAATAAGCAGCAGGTTGTTTGTTCAGGTTATCTGCCAACTGCTGCACAACAGAATATTCCAGAATCTCTCAGCTCAGTTGGAAAGCCGAAGCTCGGATTCGTGAGAGCTTCTGGACAATTGGTTCCAATTTTAATGGAGGCATTACGTTCTGCAATCCCAACGCGGCGTGGGTTCGAATCCCAAAAGAGACCGGACCCTCCCCTGTACGAGAGGACTGACTATCCACGTACAACAGGGAAACAAGTCTCGTAAGCCCTTAAAGGGTAGGCGTGACAAACTCGGGGTCGTTACGCCAAGAAGAAGATTACGTTCTGCAAGTAAAAGTACTTTTTATCCGTTTTGTTATGAGTTGAATATAAATGAAAACCGGTTAATTTAAAAAAAAATTGAAGGACAATTAACAGTATTGGTGACCATTGAGAACAGAATCCCCGAAATTTGGTGCAATTTAATCAAAACTTTAAGGTAGATTATGGATGCACCTTTTATCCTTGATAAGAAGCTTAATGGATATATTTCACAAAAATCGTATATAGACTTATCCAAACGTTTTTGGGCCAAAACCATGAAAATTTATCTATTTATCTGTTTATCTGATACTTTTATGATACGTATACAAATCCTGTTTAAAGTCATAAACCGTATTGGTATTGGAAATTACCCGCTAGGCGATTTCGAGCAATCGTCCCAAAAACGTCCTAAAATGAAACAAACATCCAGCAGTTTTGTATGGGAAGTAGGACAAAGTAGGACGACTGCTCGAAAACGTATTGCATTTGTTTCACCCCTATACAAAAAAGTAGAACGTTTGTTCCGCACGTAGGACGTTTTTAACGCGCGTAGGACGATATTTCGAGCTGCCTAGTGGGTAAACGCCCAAACCCGAGAACCATTGAAAGAAATGTTCTTCCTTCGACTAACGAACAAAACTTTGCGAGGGAACTATATAGTTGGCCTATTTTCGCCAACGAATTCTACTGCTCATAGGACTACAGTTTTACATACAACACGAACCATAAACATGCTTGAAATACAATTATGTAAATACCAAAACATTTTCTTTCTCTTTTTCTGAGCTGATCTTTCCAATGAATCAAAATGAATATATCAAATTAACATGCTTGCAGCTTAGTTCTTTATATTTTCCAATCAATAAACTGTATGTCCATCATTTCCCTTTCTTTCACTCGTATCCTCTTATTCTGTTTGTCCTCCACAATTCTCCTTAAACAGATCGGTGTCAGAATAAGTTTCCACGGTGAAGTGCAATTGCTTTGCTAGCCCTTCGATGTTCTTCGTAAAACCGCAGGTTAACTCTGAGCCACTCAGTCCAAGAGTTTTCAGCTTCGGCAGATTGTTCAGCACCACATCAGCCTGAAAGTGGTCGAATTGGTTGCCTCCGATGGTAAAGGTTTCCAGTCCTGGCAGGTTTTTCACCCTCTCGACCTCTTCCGCAGTGAGTGTGTTGTTCGATAGGTCCAATACCTTCAGACGCGTTTGCTTCACTTCGTTTGCAGATCCAAAAGTGCCAACAGCGGAAAGGGAAACATTCAGGGAATTCAGCCTAGGTAGTTTGCTAAGGATTGTCGGTAGATGGATCCCCGGGATGACATTTTGGGCCACTGATAGCTCCTTCAAGTTGTAGAACGGATAAGCCGGTTGAGAAACACTCTCAAATTGGTTGCTATTTATCGACAGCTTGGTTAGCTTGTAGAAAGGCGATTTGTCTACAACGATCGCTTTGAGGTGATTGCTATCGGCTGTAAGTTGCTCCAAGTAAGGTGTGATTACCAGTGACATAAGCATGTTAGAATCGATGAACAAATATTTCAGTGTTGGACCGAAGCTCATTTGTTGAAGATTGAAGGCATAGAAGAAGTTGTTGGAGATATCCAACTCTTGAAGCGCCAGCTGACGAGCAAAGAGGCTAGTGTCAAGGTATTGCAACTTGTTGTGAGACAGATTGACCTTCCTAAGGCGTGGGTTATCAGCAAACAGGAACGGCCCCAGGTACCGGATCGAATTATATTTCAAGTCAAGAGTTGTTAGAGAAATCAGCTGTCGGAAAGTTCCATTCTGAAGGTTGGATAGTTGGTTGGCGCCAAGGTATAGCTCTTCAAGCTTGTACAGCCCGTCGAATATTTCAAATGGAAGCTCGGTGAGCGTTATGTTTTCAAGGCCCAACTTTTGAATGTATGGGAAATTCTTGAACACCAATTTATCTAAAGATTTCAAAGGATTGTTGTTCAGATAAATTGCTTCTAGTTTAGATACACTCTCAAAGATTTCTGCGCTAATTTGCGAAATGTTGTTGCTTGATAAGTCCAAATCCTTCAAGTAGTACATATGTTTGAACCAAGTAGGTTTAAGCTCTGATAAGTTGGGATTGTTGCGAATCTTTAGTGTTTGTAGCTTTCTGGTAACCGAGAAAAACTGATCCGAGAGGGTAGAAAAGTCCACGTCCTCCAGGGTAAGTGTTAGCAATTGCTTGTTCCCGGCGACAATGTCCTTCAGCTCACCACTGTACGGGCCGATGCGAAGCACACTCAGATCCTTGAGTCCCTGGAACGCTTTGGTACTGATCGAGGTTAATTGATTTTCCGTCAAATCAATCTCCTTTAGCTTAGGTGCCCCTGCAAAGAAGTCTTCGCCGATAGTGGTGAGGAAATTGTCCTTCAAATAGACACTTTCCAAAGCTTGTAAAGATTTGAAAAGACTACCGTTGGATGGTATCTCTGTGTTTTCGATTGAAAGCAGCTTAAGTTTGCCAAAACTCGACAAAAACTCTACGTCGCTCTCGGACACGATACTTTGATTCACGTACAGGTACTCGATCTGCTTCAATGCCTGAAACTGGGAACCGTTGAATGCCGAGAAGTCCGTTTGGTCGATGATCAGACTTTTCAGTTTCAGTACATCACCGAACACGTTCTGAGGTAGGAAAGCAAGTTTATCACCTTCGAGTTCCAGTGTTTCAAGCGATTTCAGGCCACGGAAGCATCCGGCCTCAAATGTTTCGATATGATCGGTTGTCAAGTTCAATGTAATTAGCTGCTTCAACTGGCTGAACTGGTCTGATTGTATCGTTTCCAGTGGGTTGTTCTTAATCGAGAGAGATTCTAGTGCTGTCGTTTTATTAATGGCAGCGGGAATATGGCGCAGAAGATTTCCATCTAGCTCCAGTTTTCTCAAGTCGACTAGTTTTTCGAACGCTTTTTCTGAAATCTCTTCAATAAGATTGTCATTCAGGTTGAGGGACTGCAATTTGCTAACGTTGAAAACATTAACGTCCAGTCGCACCAACAGATTCCGCTCTAGGTTCAACGTAACGGCACTATCGGCCACGCCATTGAAGGTTCCTGGTTTCAGCTGCTCAATTAGGTTGTTCGACAGCGTAATTTCCTTCAATGATGCTTTGTTGGCAAAGAGCCGGGTAGGAATCTGTTGCACGAAGTTATCCGCTACAGAGAATGTTTGCAGCTCTGGTGTGTCGTCCAAGAAGTGTTCATCAATTGTTTTGATAGCGTTTCTATCGATGTACAAATACTCCAGTCCTCCTGCACCTGCCAATGCTCCTGCTCGTAGCTCGTCGATTTTATTTCCCTTGAGATTAAGCTGCTCCAGGCGGCGAAGTTTACGGAAGAGACCACCGTCTATTGATGTAAGCAGGTTGTTATCCAAATCGAGATACTCCAAACTAGTGATTTCATCAAATGTGCCTGGTTGAATTTTTTCCAGCAAATTTCCTTCGAGTGAAAGGTCTTCCACTCTCGTAGCATCGAGGTTATATTGGTCAATCTGACGCAACCGATTATTCGCAAGGGATAAACTTCGCAAGCTTGGCAAGCTGCCAAATGTACCGTTTGCGAGCTCACTTATGGCATTGTTATCGAAGGAAAGCGATCTCAAGGCACGATTATTCGCAAATACACCCGGCCCCACTTCAGTGATAAAATTACCATTTAAAAGTAGCTTTTCCAACTTGGTCAGGCGCGCAAAAGTATCCTTCGCCAATGTTTTTAAGTTGTTGTGACTCAAATCCAACGATTCCAGTTCGGTAAGCGGTGCGAATGCTTGTTCGTTGATACTGTCCAATCGGTTATAAAACAGCTCTAGATCTCGCAGGTCTCCCAATCCTGTAAATACACCTGCTGCCAATGTGCGCAGTAAATTGTGTCCCAGTTCTAGTCGTCGCAAATTGACCAACTTGGCAAACACACCCTCTTCCAAATCGCTGATCAAATTGGATTCCATATGCAAAGTTTCTAGGGTAGGGAGTTGCTTCAGCACATCCTTCGGTAAGGCCGAAAAACGATTCTGGTTCAACTGGAGCCTCAATAACCTCCGAACACCAGCGAATGTGTTGTTCTCAATGCTACTGATCCGATTACGAGCAATGTTGATCGATTTCAGTTCACTTGCACCTTCGAACATGCCGCTGTACAGCTTCTCCAACCGGTTACCATTAAGAGTGAGTGTTTTAAGTGACTGAGCTTTCTTAAAGGCATTGGCCCGGATCTCATACAAACCGCAGTCAAGAATCGTGAGCTGCTCGATAGCATCTCTATCTACGAACAGCTTGGGAGGAATGGTAGGAATATTGGATTGTGTGAACTTGACATGATGATAGTGTTCCAGGTCGTAATCGATAGTAAAGTTCTCCGTTTCCTCCTGTGATCTGAAGTAGATGTTGGTGAATTCACACGACCATTTTTTACACTCAAATTTGGCTTCTTCAACTCCACTGACGTTTTGAAGGCCAACACAGAGCAACAGGAATGTCAGCGCGCTGGAGAAACAGATGAAGACAGTCACAGTTTACTTACACAAGAATCTTGTAGAACTGGTTTCAGCGAAAAATAATATTGATGTTGCCAAATGTCACCTGCCTAGGACTTACCTTGTTTTGAGCCACATTTTGGAACCACTACCCTACAGTGAGGGCACTCTCGAACTTACTGAAATTTTCGTTTGGAACTGACACAATTTATACCCTTCAGGGACATGCAACGATCCTAGGTTCGGGGAATAACCTTACGCTTATATAATCCTCGCCGTCCTGGTTATCTGCAGCACTGTGAAAGATTCCAATATGTTCATTGTGCACGCGCCATTGAGGACAGCTGCACAAACATTCTGGGACGATAAAAACACAGGCAATGAGTTAATTACCGGCTAACCTTTCGTTTGTTTTGCACCACTTATCAACGAATGCTTAGAATGTTTACTGCAATCAGAACTTTTTTACTTTTTGGCTACATCCTCCCTGATTGATGGTGTAAGGGCAACCCCACACACCTTATCTTTGTTCAGACCATGCCCCGAAGTGCTGATGGAGTACAATTTTGTTTGTTTTCAATACTTTGTTTATTTCAATGGCGTTGATAAAATGCATGCAGTGACCGGCAATCAAAGTCGGACTCTTACACTTTAGACGATCTTTTTTAATTCACTTAAGTTATTTTCTTCCTCCATTTCTTTCAGTTTTTTTTCTGTATAATTATGCAAAATAATAATGGTCCAAAACACTTAATTTAGACAGCATGTTGCGAAACAATTCAAAAAAGTTTTTACTTTAAATCATGCGTAAAATTCGAGCATCTTACAAATCACATATAAATTATTGTTCTATTATTTGGTAGCGATTGCGTTGGCGCTTGTCATTACCGAAGAATCTTTTCTTAGGATCTTCTAAAATAATTCTAGCAACATCACGATAAGTTATACTTTAATGTTTCGTTCTAGCGAAAGAAAACGATAAGTTATAGTTTAATGTTTCCTTCACTTTCTTCCCATTACTTTCACAGATAAATCATTTACAATTATTGTTCTTGCGTATTAGTAAAGAGGGAATGAAAACTTGGAAGGAAGCGTTGGAATGTGCATCTTTTCCGTATACTGATTCGTATACTGACTTTTCTCGCTTTTCTTTAATTTTTTTTGCAAAAATCATAAATATTGTTTTTCGAATTCGTTAAATTTTACTCGTTGTAGATCACTGTTTAGACTTATCTCTTATGTCGGTGTATGAACACACGTATGGTTCTCTAAACTAAAAACTAAACTTCTCTTCTACGCGCTTTATAATCATCGACATAGAACAAAAAACAATAAAATACGTTATGTTTCGTCCCTGTTTTGGTTCATTTTCCCAATGTTTGTCTTATTTCATGTATTGCATAGTTTCAGGGCAACAAAATAATAGTCATATCTAATCTTTCACCTAAGATTCATTCAGATGGATTCATGAATCTTTGCGGATTCTAACCTTCTTAATGCTTAATAAAAATAAAAAGCGTAATTAATCTTTCGAAACCGTCATGAACCTTCATGAATCTTTCATGGATCTGTCTCGAATCTCCACGATTCATTCATAGCCGTGGAGCATGCGACCAAAGAAAAAGTGGGGTCCTTCTGTCCATTTTTGGCCGATCATTTGCATCAGTTGCTGAGTCTTTGAGAATCATAAATCTCTCGACGAAAGATTTATGAATTCTTTAAATGCAAAGATTCATTCGGATTCATGAATCTGAATCTGATTTACACAACCCTAATCATATCGCCTTTTTGCTGCATGTGCCAATATAAATGCTAGCCTAATATTAAATCTCTGTTTTTTCCAACTCCTAAAGTTTAAGCTGGGGTGCCTATGGCGCAGCGGAAGCGTGAGGAAAACACCACGCCACGGTTGTGGGATCGAATCTCGAGTCTGGCACCCCCCCGGTATTAGGAACGGCTGATCACCGATCTATAATATACCGTCTTTCGGTCACCGAAAACTCTACGGAGAGAGGCCTTGTCCCATTTGGGGATGTCGTGCCTCATACAAAAAAGTTTAAGCTCACAAATCTCGCAAAGTCAAACATACGAGTTCATCTTTTCCAAACCTGCTAACGGGTATCAGTAGGTCAGGCTACTCGTCCGAGTTATCGAATTTCGACCTTGTTTTCCTTGTGGTGTGCAGATAATGTTGTGCATGCATGGCTCAGTTCCGGCTGATTGTTTCGTTAACCTTTGCTCCTTGATATGTGGCTTATATGCACAGCTGGGATTACATAATTAAACGTGATACGATTTGACATGTGACCTTTCCATGTTTTTATTTTCATGTCCTCTAGAAACCTCTTATCAAATAGCTCACACAAAGTTCGCTTTGTCCTTTTTTTGTTGTTGAACAAAAAAAACATTAAGTTTGGCTGTTCGGACATCAAACCTAATTATAATTTGAGGGTGTGATAGTACAACCTTGTGCGTTAGTTCAACCTATTAATTAGAAAAATAGCGACAGTTTACCTTAGTTATTGAACCTATAATGTGTAAGTAAAAAATAGGCGCTAAAAGCTGGTAAAAGTTTTATATTCAATGCGAGTTAATAATATGCGACACAGAAAGAGCAATAAAAATCTTTGAGTCAACCATACACAATTGTAAATCAACAAAACAGTCAAATTGAATTTATTTGTGCAATGTACAACCCTAAAATATTTGTTATCTAGCATCATAGAACTTTATTTTAAGTGCACCAAACGCCTTTAGTTCCCTAGATGCAATGAGTCCCCGTTCCTCTGTATTTCAACAAATGTTCAATGAACGATGCTTGCATCGACGCTTCCAAGGTGCGAAGGAAACTTCCACTGCGCTCCTTCAAGCCCGATCGATTCAGAAGTGACTACTCAAAACGAGATTAATCAGGTCGACGATGCTGTCGAATATACCTAGCGGCAGGTTGGCCACATTGAAGTTTTGACCTACGTTCGCTTACGAATTCTAATGCTAATAGGACTGCAGTTTTACATACAACACAAACCATAACCATGCTTTAAATACAATTATGTAAATACCAAAACTTTTTCTTTCTCTTTTACTGAGCTGATGAATCAAAATGAATATATCAAATTCTTTATATTTTTCAATCAATAAACTGTATGTCCATCATTTCCATTCCTTTCAAACGTATCCTCTTATTCTGTTTGTCCTCCACAATTCTCCTTAAACAGATCGGTGTCAGAATAAGTTTCCACGGTGAAGTGCAATTGCTTTGCTAGCCCTTCGATGTTCTTCGTAAAACCGCAGGTTAACTCTGAGCTACTCAGTCCGAGAGTTTTCAGCTTCGGCAGATTGTTCAGCACCACATCAGCCTGAAAGTGGTCGAATTGGTTGCCTCCGATGGTAAAGGTTTCCAGTCCTGGCAGGTTTTTCACCCTCTCGACCTCTTCCGCAGTGAGTGTGTTGTTCGATAGGTCCAACACCTTCAGACGCGTTTGCTTCACTTCGTTTGCAGATCCAAAAGTGCCAACAGCGGAAAGGGAAACATTCAGGAAATTCAGCCTAGGTAGTTTGCTAAGGATTGTCGGTAGATGGATCCCCGGGATGACATTTTGGGCCACTGATAGCTCCTTCAAGTTGTAGAACGGATAAGCCGGTTGAGAAACACTCTCAAATTGGTTGCTATTTATCGACAGCTTGGTTAGCTTGTAGAAAGGCGATTTGTCTACAACGATCGCTTTGAGGTGATTGCTATCGGCTGTAAGTTGCTCCAAGTAAGGTGTGATTACCAGTGACATAAGCATGTTAGAATCGATGAACAAATATTTCAGTGTTGGACCGAAGCTCATTTGTTGAAGATTGAAGGCATAGAAGAAGTTGTTGGAGATATCCAACTCTTGAAGCGCCAGCTGACGAGCAAAGAGGCTAGTGTCAAGGTATTGCAACTTGTTGTGAGACAGATTGACCTTCCTAAGGCGTGGGTTATCAGCAAACAGGAACGGCCCCAGGTACTGGATCGAATTATATTTCAAGTCAAGAGTTGTTAGAGAAATCAGCTGTCGGAAAGTTCCATTCTGAAGGTTGGATAGTTGGTTGGCGCCAAGGTATAGCTCTTCAAGCTTATACAGCCCGTCGAATATTTCAAATGGAAGCTCGGTGAGCGTTATGTTTTCAAGGCCCAACTTTCGAATGTATGGGAAATTCTTGAACACCAATTTATCTAAAGATTTCAAGGGATTGTTGTTCAGATAAATTGCTTCTAGTTTAAACACACTTTCAAAGATTTCTGCGCTAATTTGCGAAATGTTGTTGCTTGATAAGTCCAAATCCTTCAAGTAGTACATATGTTTGAACCAAGTAGGTTTAAGCTGTGATAAGTTGGGATTGTTGCGAATCTTTAGTGTTTGTAGCTTTCTGGTAACCGAGAAAAACTGATCCGACAGGGTAGAAAAGTCCACGTCCTCCAGGGTAAGTGTTACCAATTGCTTGTTCCCGGCGACAATGTCCTTCAGCACACCACTGTACGGGCCGATGCGAAGCACACTCAGATCCTTGAGTCCCTGGAACGCTTTGGTACTGATCGAGGTTAATTGATTTTCCGTCAAATCAATCTCCTTTAGCTTAGGTGCCCCTGCAAAGAAGTCTTCGCCGATAGTGGTGAGGAAATTGTCCTTCAAATAGACACTTTCCAAAGCTTGTAAAGATTTGAAAAGACTACCGTTGGATGGTATCTCTGTGTTTTCGATTGAAAGTATCTCAAGTTAGTCAAAACTCGACAAAAACACTACATCGCTCTCGGACAGGATACTATGATTCACATATAGGTACTCGATTTGGTCCAATGCCTGAAACTGGGAACCGTTGAATACCGAGAAGTCCGTTTGATCGATGATCAGACTTTTCAGTTCCCGTACATCCCCGAACACATTCTGAGGTAGAAACGCAATTTTGTAGGCCACGGAAGCATCCGGCCTCAAATGTTTCGATATGATCGGTTGTCAAGTTCAATGTAATTAGCTGCTTTAACTGGCTGAACTGGTCTGCTTGTATCGTTTCCAGTGGGTTGTTCTTAATCGAGAGAGATTCTAGTGCCGTTGTTTTGTTGATGGCAGCAGGAATATGGCGCAGAAGATTTCCATCTAGCTGCAGTTTTCTCAAGTCAACTAGTTTTTCGAACGCTTTTTCCGAAATCTCTTCAATATGGTTGTCATTCAGGTTGAGGGATTCCAGTTTGCTAATGTTGAAAACATTATCTTCCAGTCGCACCAGCAGATTCCGTTCTAGGTTCAACATAACTTCATTATCGGCCTTGAAACTGAAGGTTCCTGGTTTCAGTTCCTCAATGAGGTTGTTTGCCAGCGTAATTTCCGTTAAGGAATCTTTTTTGGCGAAGAGCCGGGCAGGAATCTGTTGCACGAAGTTATCCGCTATCGAGAATGTTCCCAGCGTTTGTGTGTCGTTCAAGAAGTGTTCATCAATTGTTTTAATAGCGTTTCTATCGATGCTCAACTTCTGCAGGCCACCTAGACCTGCCAGTGCTCCTGCTCGTAGCTCTTCGATTTTATTTCCCTTGAGATTAAGCTGCTCCAGGCGGCGAAGTTTACGGAACAGACCACCGTCTATTGATGTAAGTAGGTTGTTTTCCAAATTGAGATGCTCCAAACTGGTGATTTCATCGAATGTGCCTGGTTGAATTTTTTTTCAGTAAATTGCCTCGGAGCGAAAGGTGTTCCAAGCTCTTAGCATCGAGGTTATATTGGTCAATCTGACGCAACCGATTGTTATCGAGCGATAAAGTTTGCAAGTTTGCCAAGCTGCCAAATGTACCGTTTGCGAGTTCACTTATGGCGTTGCTATCGAGGGATAGCCATCTCAAGGCACGATTATTCGCAAATACACTCGCTTCCACTTCAGTGAAAAAATTCCCATCTAAACGTAGATTCTTCAACTTGGTGAGTTGCGCAAAAGTGTCCTTCGCCAATGTTTTTAAGTGGTTGTGTCTCAAATCCAACGATTCTAGTTCGGTAAGCGGTGCGAATGCTTGCTCGTTGATACTGTCCAATAGGTTATGAAACAGCTCTAAGTCTAGCAGTTCTCCCAATCCTGTAAATACACCTGCTTCCAACGTGCGCAATAAATTGTGTCCAAGTTCCAGGCTTTGCAAACTACCCATATTGGCAAAAACACCCTGTTCCAACTCGCTGATCAAATTGGATTCCACATTCAAAGTTTCTGGGATAGGGAGTTGCTTCAGCACATCCTTCGGTAAGGCCGAAAAACGATTCTGGTTCAACTGGAGCCTCAATAACCTCCGAACACCAGCGAATGTGTTGTTCTCAATGCTACTAATCCGATTATGACCAACATCGAGCAAATTCAGCTTATTCGCACCTTCGAACATGCCGCTGTACAGCTTCTCCAAACGGTTTTCTCTAAGCTTGAGTATTGCAAGCGATTTAGCTTTCTTAAAAGCATTGGGCCGGATCTCGTACAAATCGCACTCATCAATCGTGAGAAACTGCATATTGTGCTTTTCTACGAACAGTTTAGGAGGAATAGTAGGAATATAAGATTGTGTGAACTTGACATAATAATTGTTATTCAGATCGTAATCGATAGTGAAGTTCTCCGTTTCCTCCGGTGAGTAGTAGTAGTAGTAGTAGTAGTATAGTTTATTGGGTAGGACATAAAAATACAATAAAATGTGAATAATAATTACATAGTTACTGGGTTCGAAATAAACATCTTTCCTCATTGTTAATGAAATTTCATAGCTTTGCTAACTCTAAATTGAATTCCTTCTTAGGAGTCTAGAGATTGGAGTGGGAAAAATTTTTTATACCTAAAACCCACCACCGTTTCCTCCGGTGAGCCGAAGTAGATGTTGGTGAATTCACACGTCCATTGTTTGCACTCAAATTTGGTCTCTTCGATTGCACTGGCTGTTTGAAGGACAACACAGAGCAACAGGAATGTCAGCGCGCTGGAGAAACAGAAGAACACAGTCACAGTTTACTTACACAAGAATCTTGTAGAACTGGTTTGAGCGAAAAATAATATTGATGTTGCAAAATATCACCTGCCTAGGACTTACCTTGTTTTGAGCCACATTTTTGAACTACTACCCCTACAGTGAGGGCACTCTCGAACTTACTGAAATTTTCTTTTGGAACTGACACAGTTTGTACCCTTCAGGCGCAAACAACGATCCTGGGTTCGGCTGGGGGATAACCTCACTCTTATATAACCCTCGCAGTCCTGATTATTGCAAAATAAAAAAAATAATAATAAGAAAGATTGCAATATGGTCATTGTGCACGCGTCATTGAGGACAGCTGCACAAACATCTTGGGACGAAAAAACACACAGACATTGAGTTAATTATCGGCTAACCTTTCGTTTATTTTGCACCACTTATCAACGAATGCTTAGAACGAACACTGCAAGCGGAACTTTTTTTTACTTTTTGGCTACATCCTCCCTGATTGATGGTGTAAGGGCAACCCCACATACCTTATCTTTGTTCAAACCATGCCCCAAAGTGCCGATTGAGCACAATTTTGTTTGTTTTCCATACTCTGCTTATTTCAATGACGTTGATAAAATGCATACAGTGACAGGCAACCAAAGTCGGACTCTTACACATTGAACAATTTTTTTTCATTCAGTTACGTTATTTTCTTCCTCATTATTACTAACGACACCAAATTAGTTTCAGTTTTTTTTTCTTCCAGTTTTTACTGTATAAATATGCAAAATAATAATGTTCCAAAACATTGTTCTATTATTTGGTAGCGTTTGCATTGGCTTTCGTTAATACCTAGGAACTAGGAACCTTATCTTTAGATATTCTGAAATAATTCTAGCAACACAAGTTTGGAAGACAACGAAAAGTTATAGTTTAATGTTTCCTTCACTTTCTTCCCATCACTTTCACAGATAAATCATTTACAATTATTGTTCTTGCATATTAGTAAAGAGGAAATGAAAACAATTTCAAGGTTACACGATTTTTAGGCGTCCGACATTAAATAGCTGCTAGTATATAGCCTGCTGATACTGCTCATTGTTTCTAGGAAGTGTTCTGATATGCACATTTATTCGTATACTGACTTTTCCTTGCTTTACTTAATTTTTTTTTTGTAAATTCAATGAACATTGTTTTTCGAATTCCTTAAATTTTACGCGTTGTAAAGAAGTCAACGTTTAGACTTATGGTTCTTCTTCACAGATGGTTCTCTAAAATAAAATGCTCTATGAAACAAAAAAAAAAAAAAAAAATTATATTGTTAAAAAATTCCGGTGGACAGTGGAAAAGGTCTTGGCCAGGGATAAGGTTGGATAACTATCCATGGGGCTCTGTCCCATCCCTCGAAACCCACCCAAAACTAGAGGCAGGAACAGCTAATGTTCTGGTCAAAAGATATGTGGCCACCATGCTGAATTCCGGGTTACTCAATATGGCGCTTTATGAAGTTCAACTTAAACTCTACCCAAGTATGACAAGCCTCCGGAAAACATTGACCAGAATGTTTTTCGAGAGAATTAGACCTAACCTACATTTTTAGAACCAGCAGTGCATTCCGCAAGCGCATGGAGACTACAATGGCCACAAATTGGACAATGGAAATGAAAAAACAACATCCTAAAATTTTTGAGGATATTTCAAATTTTGTTATTGCTAAATGATGCAAACATTATCACGCATACGGTAGAACAAAAACCAATAGAATGCGTTATGTTTTGTTCCTGTTTTGGTTCATTTTCTCAATGTTCATCTTATTTCATGCATTGAATAGTTTCAGGACAACAAAATATTGGTCATATCCCTTTAATGCATGCTGTATTTGCTAATCTTAAGTCTCTGTTTTTAACAACACGTAAAGTTAAAGCTCACTAATCTTGCAAAGTCAAACATATGTTCATGATTTCCAAACCTGCTAGCGGGTATCAGTAGGTCAGACAGCTCGTAGAAGTTATCGAAAATCGACCTTGTGTTTCTTGTGGTGTGCAGATAATGTTTTACATGGATGGCTCAGTTCCAGCAGTTTGTTTCGTTTGCCTTTCCTACTTGATGTGTGGCTTATATGCACAACTGGCATTACATAATAAATCGTGCTACGATTTGCCATTTGATCTTTCCATGTTTTTATTTTCATTTCTTTAAGAAACCTCTTATTAAACTGGCTCCAGTTAATAAGAAGAACCCTATAAGAAATCTCTTATTAAACTGGCTCATTTACTCATACTTCCTTTCGTTAAAACAGCCCACTGCCGATTATCCACCAGCATGGAATTGAGACTAAAAGCTGAATTATCTTCAATATGTTTAAAACAACCAATAAAACTTCAAATCAGTACTTGGAGACAATTTGTATTTAAAAGGCATAAAGATACATAGCTCACACAAAGTTCGCTTTGTCCTTTTTATTGTTGTTTAATAACAAAACATTAATTTTGGCTGTTCGGACATCAAACGTAATTATAATTTAAGGGTGTGATAGTGCAAATTTGTGTGTGAGTTAAACCTATTAATTAGAAAAATAGCGACAGTTTACCTTAGTTTTTGAACCTGTAATTTGTAAGTAAAAAATTAGCGCTAAAAGCTGGTAAAAGTTTTATGTATGACACAGAAAGAGCAATAAAAATCTTTCAGTCAACCATGCACTAGTTTTAATCAAAAAAACAGTCAAATTAAATTCATTTGCGCAATGTACAACCCTAAAATATTTATTATCCAGCATCATTGAACTTTATTTTAAGTGCACCAAACGCCTTCAGCTCCCTAGATGCAATGAGTCCCCGTTCCTTTGTATTTCAACCACAGATCAATGAACGATGCTTGCATCGACGCTTCCAAGGAGTCCACACTTCCACTGCGCTCCTTCAATGATGTTGTTGGTTTATTTTTATAGAGGCTTTGAGCCTTTCAGCTACATTCGCCTCTATTTCATAACATTCGTTGCGCTCCTTCAAGCTCGACAGATTTCAGTTCTTCGAATATCGCGAGTAGATACGAAAAAGAGAACGTTTCGAAACGTTTTCCTCCAAAGACGAAAATCTGTAGTGAAGAGAACTTTCCGAATGCGTCCAATTCAAGACTCGAAAATTTCGATTTCAAAAAACAATTTCTTTCAAATCAAACCTTATATTTCGGTAACAAGATAATTCCATTAGTAATGATATGATTAGTCATGATATGATATGAAATGCATTCAATTGCAGATTAAACATATTCTTGATTTCTTAAAGTGAATTTCATCCTGTAGTTGCGATCATAATAAGTAGATTCCTTGATGCAACGAAGCTGAGTCTCTTTTCCTTCCGGTTTAAAAAAAATACTCGATAAGAGATCGTTGCATCGGTGCTTCCAGGGTACGAAGGAAATTACATTTCCACTGCTTCAAGATCTTGGAATACCACGAGCAGATCCAATATCGAGAACGTATCGAATCGGTTTCCTCCAAACACGAAGCAGTTGCAGCGAGGGAAACTTTCCAAATGCGTCCAAGCCAAGGCTCGTGAGATTGTTGTTCGAAATGTCCAGATAGGTGAGAGCGTCTTGTTCGTTGATTCCATCGGTTTTGACCCGCTGCACGTGGCCGTGCGATACACTTAGCTCTCGGAGGGCTTGTAGCTGCATGGAAATAGCGCCAATTTCCAGTTCGAATTTCCAGTTATTGAAGGAAACGTGCAGATCTGTTAAAGCTTCAAACTGCACAAAAATGAACGCTGGGAGATTCTTTCGTTTGGCTTACTTCGATCGTGGACAGTTGGTTGTCGTCTGCGGACAAAATTTCAAGGGCTGGTGAAATTTTTAACGACGTAAGGGCATTTCCATCCATGGTTAGGGTTTTCTGTATTTTCTGAAAACCTGTCGCTGTCAGATCGAACGTCTCGAACTTGTTGTAACCAAGATCGAGTTCATCAATTTGTAAAAGGTTGCCGAACAGCTGAGGGTGTAGCGTGCTTAACTTGTTGCGGCTGAGGTTGATATTCTTCAACCGCGAAACTCCATCAAAAACGGCCGGATCCAATAGTTCGATTACATTCTCCTCTAGAGAAAGACTCTCCAGAGGGTACTGCTTACTGAAGATTCCTTTCGGAGAGCTTATTACTACTCAAATCGAGATTAACCAGGTCGACGAGGCTGTCGAATATACCTAGCGGCAGGTTGGTCACATTTACGTTAGGCAAAATCAACGTAGTGAGCCGGGTGGTTTTGTTGAACAGTTTCGTGTCCAGCGTTTTTAGCGGATTATCGGAAATATTCAATAACTCAAGTAGAACAAGTGGATCAAAGACTCCCGGTTCCAACGTCACCAAACTGTTGTTTGCAAGTGTGAGCCTCTCTAGCTCGCTTAGATCTTTAAAAACATTCGCAGAGAGTTTCGAAAGTTCTTTGTTGTTTGAAATAGTTAAATCTATTAAGTACTCTTTGTTGGTTTGAGAGAAATCGGATGTCAAGCTAGAAAACAGCGGGCCGAGCAAGTGAAGCTCATTGAGCGTAACATTTTTTAGCAAATCATCAGGGGATACCAAATTTTCGGCGGAAATTGAAACTGTACGGAGGTCCTTACCTATCAAACTTAACTCTTGAATGCTTACTCCATTGTCGTTCACATGTAACTCGAGGAGGTATTGGATGCCTCGGAGATTTGTTCCGATTTTCGATAATCTGTTTCTTGATAAATCCAGTTTTCTAATGATACCGTTGCCTTCGAATGGATTGTCCCCGAGATCACTCAGGTTTGGTTTCCATCCAATCGAAACTCGTTGATGTTATAATTATTGAAGCTTTTTTCTACAGGACCATTGAGCTGGTTTTTCGCTAAATCGAGGACATTCAGGTTAGGTGTTAGTTGAGAAAAGGTTTTTTTTCTGGGATAGTTTCAATTCGATTTCCATCGAGATATAGTTGTCTCAACTTTGGATACGATTTTAAAGGAATTTGGGTTATCACATTATTTGACAAGGACAATTGCTTCAATTCCTCTGCGTAGCCATCAAGAGCGGTGGAAGTGATAATGTTGTTCCTCAGCGATAATTTTTCAAGGTTTGGTATTTTTATTATTGCAGTCGGTACGACCTCTAGCAAGTTGTCATACATGTTCAACCTTATAAGACTGTCCATGTTTAAAAACGCTTCGTCCGATAACTTGCGAAGGCGATTGTTGGACAGGTCAAGCTCCCTGAGGGATTCTACGGACAAGGAAATGTTTTCCAAACGATTGCTATTTCAATCCGACTCGTTCAAATCTGGCAGGCAGTTAAACGTTTCTGGTGCGATGCGAGTTAGTTTGTTTCCTTTGAGAGATAAAATGCGCAACAGTCGATGCGGACAGAATATGCCACTATCGATTTTGTTGTGCTCCAAATAGAACTGCTCTAACCGTACCAGTCCACCAAGTGAACCAAGCTTTGTTACATTTCTGATCTTGTTCCTATCCAGGAGAAGGTGTGTGACGAAGCGAAGCTTTCGGAACAGGCCTCCATCGATGGACGTTAGTCCGTTGTTCGTCAGGTCCAACACTTTCAGTTTCTTCAAACTATCGAACGTGCCAGGGATGATTTGGCGCAAATTGTTGTTTTCCAACAGCAGGCTTTCCAACTTGTCCAGGGTTTTAAACAGTGCTCCATCCAGCGACCCCAGCTTGTTGTGCTCCAGGATAAATTTTTGTAAATGACTTATATTATCGAATACATCGACGTCGAGGTGATCAATGGAGTTGTTCCTCAACTCGAGCTCCAGCAGCGCAACGGTGTGCAGGAACAATTTCCTGGGCAGATGTTTTAAACGATTGTTCGACAAGTCAAGATGCGTTAGGTTGGGCAAAGGAAACGTATTCTCTTCGACAGTAGCTATGCGGTTGTGTTGCAACTCAAGAATTTTCAGCTGGGGCAAACCGACGAAAATATCGCCGTTGAGTTGTTTCATATCGTTATACGTCAGGTCTAGTACCGTTAGTACACTAAGGTCATCAAACAAACAATCCGGCAGTTCGACAATGCCGTTATGAGCTAGATGCAGTTCGTTAAGACGCCGCAGGCCGCGAACAGCTTGCGAAGAAGGCTTCCCAGCCTGTTGAACGATGGTCGAAGTTTTGTCAGCTTCACCAGTCCTTGAAAGGTTAACTCTCCAATATCAGCAATCTTGTTGCTCTGCAGCTCAACGCTGATCAGCTTGGTCGCATTAGCAAACACGTTGTTTTGCAGCTCCGTGATGCAATTTTTTTGCAGATCGAGGTATTCTAGCGCGGTCGCATCGGCAAATGTGCGTGCATTGATGGCCAATATATTTGAGTCTGATGCGTCCAATTTATCTATTTTGATACCATTACCATCCGCAAACAGCGATGCTGGGATGATAAACAGCTTTGATTGCACAAAAGTCACGCTAACCAGACCATCCTCGACAGTCAGTAGAAACTTGGTCGTATACGCATCTCCGCTGAGCGCCGTCTGCCCCGTCTTTAGCTCAAATTGACATTCATTTTCATCGCACTCGAACACGTTATTTGCCAAACATGTTGCATTGAAATAGAAAGCACAAATCGCAATCAGTATGCTAGAAAAACAAAACAAAAGATGATAACAGAAGAAGACAATAAAACTGGAGAACTATTTTATGTTTTGCTTTCGAAATACTCTCATCAATTTTTAATTTAATACACAGAACTACCTTGCTTTTGAGATGCCCATTCTTACATAACCGACTGCTTCTATTCCCAGCCGAAATGGAACTGGTTCGTGCGTGGACATGGCTGTTTGGTCAACTGTTGGAGTTGACACCCTTCCTAGTTTTTTTTGTTTGGTTAGTTTTAGAGATTTTGACCTATTCGGTCATTCGTCTCTAAACACCCTTCCTAGTGACGTATAAAAAGAACCATTATCAAGAACACGCTCTGGCTTAACGGCATAATTAACGTTCTGTTAGTGAAGGTCGTCTGGAAGGCATCGGTTTTGGTGAAGTTCTGTTTTTATAAAATGTTGGTACGGATCCAATCTCACGGGAGTGATCCTTTGAATCCTCACTCTTGAGCGGTTTTGTATTTTCGGAACCGCACACCAGCATTCCCTTCAATTTTGTATTTGTTTTTAAAGATTACTTGTCCTTTAACCACAATAACTTGAGAAGTATTGGTATGGTTACCAGTTTTTGAATAAAATTATTACTATCGTTATAATACGAAATTCCTATCGTGCCCAAGCCTCTTCTTTCGTTTGGTTTACTTCGATCGAACAGCTGCTTGTCACCCCGCGGACAAAGTCTCAAGAGCTGGTGAGGTTTTCAGCAATCTTATGCCTTTTCCATTCAAGGTAAGGGTTTCCAATGTACTCTGGAAGCCTGTAACAGTCACATTCGAACGTTGATTTTAAATCAGTAAAGCAACCATCAGCCTTGCTCTAATATTCACTTGCACTTCACCAGCGTTCACTTATACTTCACACTCACCTTAGTTTGATGCCACACATGTTAACAACGATCAAACTTTTCCTTCTCGTTGCCAAAACGGAACTGAAGCTATGTTCAGCATTTTCTCATTATTTAAGGCTTATTTTTTGCCCTTTTATCATTCGACACTTATCATCTTTGAAGCTAGCGAAAATTAAATATATAAATGTCAACGGTATATGTGATTGCATCAAATCAATCAAAAAAATAGCATGGGTTAAAATTTCATCTTTTGAGGGGAAAGGGAAAGGGGGGCTCTCACATACCTTAATAAAAAAATACAATATGGGTATCAATTACACATTATTTGTGGTCTCTAAATCGGATGGTCTCTAAATCGATTGTAAAACTCAAAATTCAGAATGAAAACACTCTTGGGGAAATCGGGTTATACAGCTAGTATATGATATTATCTCTCCTGCTTAAAGTCTTTTGAACAGCATTACCTAAATTGAACAGATGTTGTACGAAAAACTGTCTATTTGTGTGTTATGAATTACGTTCCTCCAGAAGCTTTTTTATTTAGCTTTCTCCTCAGTAGTCTGACATAATTACCATGCAAGCACTTTCAGTAATCAGTTCGTCTAGTTAAAATCGATCTAGGGTCAGTGGTTTCGGTCAACTTGATCTTGATATGGTTTGACATGAATGTGGTGGAAATGTTCCGAAGACTTGCGGCAACAAAAGGAAAACACACAAGCCATCAATATTTATAAACAATCTTGTTTTTGTATTATATCCCATTGATTTCTTACGGAATTAATTTTTGTTTCCGCAGCTAGATGATTCAATAATTTTTCAAATCAGAGAAAAAAAATTGGCACCCTCAGATTCTTAGGAACAGTTTAACTGAATAAGATTTCTTTCCGCTTTGAAGAAGTAATCAATAAAAGATTTTTCCATCGACGCTTCCAATCGGCGAAGAAAATCACACTTCCACTGCGTTCCTTCTAATCCAATCGATTCCAGATCTTGGAATGCCGCACGCAGGTCTTGAATCGAGAATGTATCGAATTGGTTTCCTCCAAACACGAAGCAATGCAGCGAGGAGAACTTTCCAAATGCGTCCAACTCAAGGCTCGTGAGATTGTTGTTCGAAATGTCCAGATAGGTGAGATCGTCTTGTTCGTTGATTCCATCAGCTTTGATGCGCTGCACGTGGCTGTCCGATACGTTCAACCCTTCTAGGAGCTGCAGCTGCGAGGAAATACTCCCAATATCCAGCTCACTGAAGTCATTGTAGGAGGCATCCAGATGGGTCAAGGCTCCGAACTGCACAAAACTATCAAAGTTGGTGAACCGATTGCGTTCGGCGGAAAGCTGTTCTAGAATGCTGGGTGATTCCTCCGTTTGGTTTACTTCGATCGATGATAGCTTATTATCGGCTACTTCCAATACACGAAGAGTTGGTGAGATTTTCAGCGACGTAAGCCCATTGCCGTTTAGTTTTAGGATGTCTAATGTGTTTTGGAAACCGGTCGCTGTCAGATTGAACGTCACAAATTTGTTGTGACTCAGATCGAGGAAATAGAGCAACTGGTTGCTGAACAGTTGAGGGTGCAGCGTGCTTAACTTGTTGTGGCTGAGATAGAGGTTTCGCAACTGCGACACTCCGTCGAAAACGGACGGATCCAACTGTTCGAAATCGTTCACCTGAAGATCCAGGGTTTCCAACGAGTACTGTTTACGGAAGATGCCATTCGGAAGCGAAGACAGCTGATTGTTTCCTAGATCGAGGGTGACCAGCTCCTCGAGACTATCGAATATGCCAAGTGGTAGGTTCGTCAAATTGGTATTGTGCAAGACCAAGCTGGTCAGTTTCGTTGTTTTGGTGAATAGCTCTTTATCCAACGCTGCCAATGGATTGCGCGAAATGTCTAAGTGGTAGAGTTCAAAAAACGGATCAAACACTCCCGGCTCCAACGTTGACAAGCTGTTGTTGGAAAGTACGAGTCTCTCTATGCGTGTTGTATCCTTGAAGAAATGCGTTGGAAGATTCCGCAGTTGCTTGTTGTTTGTGATATGCAACACATTCAACTCGCGGGTATCGTTGAAGAAACCTGCCGTTAGCTCTGTAAACTTTGTACCACCCATCCATAGCATTATCAATTTTGTTTTGTTCCGCAGCAGAGTAAAAGGGAAAACCAAACTTTCGGCCGAAACAAAAATGTCCCTTACCCCATCAGGTAGGCCACGGAAATCTCCAATTTCCATTCGATTATCATCCAAATACAGTCTATAGATGTTCTTTACACCATTAAAATCATTTTCTCCAATTTTGGAAAGGTAATTTTCAGACAGATTCAGCTCATAAATTGACGAATTGGTTGCAAAAGAGTTGGTTCCTAGATCGGTTAGGTTTGTGTTTTTCAACGACAGTTTCCGTACAAAACGGCCCAGTCCGACGAAGGAGTTATTTGTAATAATTCCTAGGGGATTACCGTCCAATCGGAGAACATCCAGCCCATCATTATGCTTGAAACGGTATTCCAATGGACCTTTGAGTCGGTTTCCCGACAAATCCAGTGTTTGCAGATATTTGATATTGGCCAATGCATTTTCCGGGAAGTCCTCTATGTAATTCTTGTCGAGTAATATATTCCGCAAATTGTGGTATTGGTCCAGTTCGACTCGTTTTATTCGGTTATTTGACAGTTCCAATGATTCTATCGACTGGAGACCACTCTCGACAGTGGTGGAAGTGATCTTGTTGTTCTTCAGAGACAGCCAGACAAGAATCGGTAATGCAGTAACCGTCTTCGGTATCGCCTCTAGATAGTTGTTATCCATGGTTAGCGAGTACACATTCGTTAGCTTCGAAAACGCATCGTCCGACAGGTTGCGGAACCGATTGTTTGATAGATCGAGTTTTTCCAGCGTTTTTACATCTATCGAAATGTTTTGGAGACGGTTTTTACTAAGATCCAAATCAGTGATTTCCAAACAATTGAACACCTTTGGTGAAACATAGATAAGTTTGTTTTGTTGAAGCGATAGAGTCCGCAACTCTTGATTGGCGCAAAATACACCTCCATCGATCGTTCTCAGTTTGTTACCGTGTAGGTAGAAATATTGCAAATTTATCATTCCATCGAGTGCACCGGGTTGTAGAGTTTTGATCTTGTTGTCACTCAGGTAAAGTCTATTCACATTTTTGAGCTTCCCAAATATACCACCATCGATCGACGTTAAACGGTTGTAGCTTAGATCTAGTTTCTCCAAATTCGCCAGAGTGTCAAACGTTCCCGGTTCGATGTATCGCAGCTGATTGTATTTCAGCGACAGGTATTCCAATCCACGCTGGCTCTTGAATAACGCCACATCCAACGACTGCAACTTGTTGTGCTCCAGTAACAATCTTTTCAGTTTATACAACGTCTTAAACAAGTCAGGGTCGAGGTGCTCGATTAAATTGTTCCTCAGAAGGAGATTCTCTAGCGATACGGTTCTCCGGAACAACTCCTTCGGCAGATACTTCAATCGATTTCGCGATAGGTCAAGAGTTGTGAGTTCGGGCAACGAAAATGTTCCATTTTCGATATTGGCGATTCGATTTTCCCGCAAGTCAAGCTCTTTCAACTGTGGTGTTCCTGCGAATACATCATTGCTTAATGTTTCTATTTTGTTATAGCTCAGATCCAGGACCTTCAGTTCATGAAGGTCCTCAAACAAATCATTCTGTAGTCCCGCTAGGCGATTTTGGAACATTGCCAACGATGAAAGACGCTTCAATCCTGCGAACAGTTTGCGGGGAAGTTGTTGTATATGATTGTGCCCCAGTTGAAGATTTTCTAAGTTGATCAATCCTTGAAAGGTGAACTCTCCGACATCACGTAACTGGTTGCTCCGAATTAGAATGGATGTCAAGTTCGTCGCATTGACAAACATGTAGCTCGGCAGATGCCTGATGTTATTTATATCCAAGTCAAGCTTTTCTAACGCGTGTGCCTGGCCAAATGTATCGACGTGTACTACCTTCACACCAGCCGAAGAAGCAAGCAGTTCGCTTATTTTGTAACCGTTATCAGCAAACAGGGATGGGGGAATAGTAGACAATGCTGAACCATACAATTCCACGATAACAGGGCCACTCTCAGCAGTAAGGAGAAACTTTGTCGAATTCCAATTCTCATCGGCTTCCGTCAGCTGCAGTTTAAACCGACAATCGTTGTCATTGCACTCGTGTAAGTTACTTGCAAAACATGTTGCAAGTAAAGCACAAATAGCTATATGTAAACTAGATGAGAGGAAACAAAAACACCTTAACTATTTAACTTCTAAATTCGCTTTTCAAACACTCCTTTTTGCCACACTGTTTTACCTCAAGTTTACGTAGCCCATTTTCACACCGAACGAACTGCTCCCACTGGCAGTCGAGATGAAACTAATGTGTCTTTGTACTATTCATCCCGATGTGGAATATTGTCCACAGCTATATCAGCCTTTATTCAGTAACACGAAATCAACAAAACCCGTATCAAGAACTTGTTTGAACCGTATACTCACCTATCGCTTATTCGTTACGGGTCAAAAACGAAACATCAACTGAAGGAAATATTCCTGTTTGTTATTGTCAATATTTTGCGTAATGCGTGCCACCGTTCCTAATTAGTACCAGGTTTGTTTTCCTTGTTCGAATTTACGTCGTGTTTTTTTTGTTACTCTAGGAACTAGATCTGTTTCTTGAGGGAAAAGTAACGGATACTATAGCAATGAGATTTTTGGAGCGTGGATATTACGAGAGGGGATCCAAATGTAACGGGAATTGGGTAGTAGGGATGGGGGACGGAACAAAGGATCGGGTTCAATTTTTTTTTGAATTCATTGAGAACTTAGCCTTTCCTTGATCAGTATGCAATGTTGTGTTGCTGTGAGTGCATCCGCTCGTCTTGGAGAATTTTTCGAGTGTAGCGATTTTCTTTTTATCGGCGAAAAAGTGAGACACCCCCAACTTCAAAAACGAACGAAAATGTTTTATAAATCAACAATTTTGTTCAGAATTCGTTCCTCCAAGATGGAGGACAAACTAAAATTTCCACCTGGGGGATTTTAAGATGTTGAGGCAAAACAGCCGGAAGAAAACATCGGATCTGTGGCGACGCTGGTTCTTCCACGGGACTGGGACCACGACAACGCACCTGCCCACAAAGTGCTGTCTGTAAGGTAGTTTTTGACCAAAAATGGCATGACACCGATTTTTCCATCCTGCTGTCAATTGCATCTAACCTTTTTCTTTCCACATGAACCTTTTTTCCGTCCTTAGATATTTCCACCTTTGCTAGAAGTAATTAAAAAAACAAAGACGCAGTTATCAAATGCTGTTTCTTTATTACAAACCGATCGATCGTGTCATAAAACAATGCAAACTTCTTCAGATTCCTAGACGCAACTTAACTGAGTCTTTTCTCCAGTCGGTTTGAAGAAATACGTAATAAAAGATTGTTGCATCGGTGCTTCCAGGGTACGAAGGAAATCACACTTCCACTGAGTTCCTTCCAATCCGATCGATTCCAAATTTTGGAATGCCACGCGCAGATCCGCTACTGAGAACGTATCGAAACGGTTTCCTCCGAAGACGAAGCGTTGCAGCGAGGGAAACTTTCCAAATGCGTCCAAGCCAAGGCTAGTGAGATTGTTGTTCGAAATGTCCAGATGAATGAGATTCTCTTGCTTGATGATTCCATCTGTTTTGATCTGCTGCACGTGGCTGTCCGATACGTTCAGCTCGCGAAGACCCTGGAGTTGCGTAGACAGGACGCCAAAGTCAAATACACTGAAGTCGTTGAAGGAGGCATCTAGATACTCCAGAGCTTTAAATTGCACAAAACTATCAATGCCAGCGAACCGATTGCGTTCGACGAAAAGCTGGGACAGAACGCTGGGAGATTCTTTCGTTTGGCTTACTTCGATCGTGGACAGTTGGTTGTCGTCTGCGGACAAAATTTCAAGGGTTGGTGAGATTTTCAACGACGTAAGGGCATTCCCATCTATGGTTAGGGTTTTCAGTATTTTCTGAAAACTTGTCGCTGTCAGATCGAACGTCACGAACTTATTGTAACCAAGATCAAGTTCACCAATTTGTAGCAGGTTACCAAATAGCTGAGGGGGGATAGTGCTTATCTTGTTGTGGCTGAGATTGATATAGTTCAACCGCGACACTCCATCAAAAACGGCCGGATCCAACTGTTCGATTGTATTTCGCTCAAGAGAAAGGCTTTCCAGGAAGTACTGCTTACGGAAGATTCCATTCGGAAGTGCGGAAAGCTGATTGCTACTCAGATCGAGGCTGACCAGGTCGTCGAGGGTGTCGAATATACCTATCGGCAAATTGGCCACATTTATGTTCCGCAACTTCAGCGTCGTGAGTCGGGTCGTTTTGTTGAACAATGTGCTGTCTAACGATTTCAACGGATTGTTTGAAATATCCAAATACTCAAGGACATACAGTGGATCAAACACTCCCGGTTCCAACGATGACAAGCTGTTGTTTGTGAGGGTCAGTTGCTTTAGGTATTGTACATTCTTGAAGAAGCGATGCGGAAGTTTTGAAAGCATCATGTTGTTGCTGATGGATAGTTTTTCAAAGTTTTCGATTGTGTTGAAGAAGAAATCCGTAGGCAAGCTGGAGAATTGAGCACCATTCATATGAAGTTCGTACAGCCATACCTTGGTTTTTATTAAATTTTCAGGAACAATCCAACGGTCGGCCGAAATGGAAATGACCCGCAAAGTGGTTATATTTGTCAAACCATTCAAATTTTCAATGCTACCTTTATTATCATTTAAATAAAAGTAGTATAGCTCTCGAAAACTAGCTAGAATGGTTTCGTTGAAGTATGTCAAACTATTTCCGCTGAGGTCAAGTTCGTCAACATAATTTGTAGATTGCAGGGGATTATTACTGAAATCACTTAGGTTGGTGTACTTTAGCGACAAATGTTGTCGACTGTTTGCACCTGCAAACGTGTTCTTTGTAATATATCCAAGTGGATTTCCATCCAGACGTAGATGTTTCAAGCTATAATTCACCTTGAACCGTTTTTCTAATGGTCCAGTGAGTCGATTTCCCGCTAAATCCAGTTTACGTAACTCTCCGTTTTGCGTAAATGCATCTTCCGGAATTTCCTCAATATAATTGTTGTCAAGATATATTTCTTCAATTCGCTCGTACTGAGTTACTTCAACTTGAGAGATTTTGTTATTTGACAAGTACAATCTTTCTAAAGCCTGCAACTTACTTTCGGTTACTGATGTGGAATTGATCTGGTTGTTCCTTAGTGACAAACCAGTAAGGCTCTGCAATCCCCCAACCGTCTTTGGGATGACATCCAAATAGTTATTATCCATTTCGAGCGTTTTAAGATTCTTCAGTTTCGAAAACGCATCATCCGATAGGCTACGGAACCGGTTGTTGGATAGAGTGAGCTTGTTCAGAGATTCCACAGCCAACGAAATGCTTTGCAGATGATTTTTATCGAGGTTCAGATGATATAAATTTTCCAAACAGCTAAATGTTTCCGGTGCAACCCGAGTAAGCTTGTTATTCTTCAAAGAAACAGTGCTCAATTGTTGAGGAGCGCAAAAGACATTCTCTTCAATCGTTTTGATTTTGTTACCATCCAAAAATAGATCGGTCAATCGTGTCAATCCATCAAGTGAACCGGATTTAAGTGTTTCGATCTCATTGTTACCGAGGAAAAGCTCTGTTAAAAATCTCAACTTTCGAAACAGGCCTCCATCTATCGACGTTATTGCATTGCTTTTTAGGTCCAACAGTCGCAGCCGCTTCAATTTATCAAATGTACCCGGTTCGATGTGTCGCAGATTGTTATTTTCCAAATTCAGGTGTTCCAACTTGCCCAGATTTTCAAATAATGTTCCATTCAATGACTGCAACTTGTTGTGCTTCAATTCCAACGTTCTTAATTTCCTCAATGTTTTAAACAGATCGCTATTAATATACTCCAATGAAGTATTGCTCATCTGAAGTATCTGAAGTGAAACGGTGTTCAGGAACAATTCATTTGGTAAATCATTGAACAAATTATTCGTTAGGTCAATCTCCTCGAGTAGGTTGAGCGAAGTAAATGTGGCCGGTGCGATAGTTTTCAATTTATTCGAGTTCAACCGTAAGTTTGTCAGCTTCTCCAACGGTTTGAATGTGTTTAATTCGATCAGTGCGATTCGGTTCTTCTGCAGGTCAAGCGTGTTCAGCTGTGTCAAAGCGATGAATACATTACTGCTCAGCTTTTCGACTTGGTTGTTGTTTAGATAAAGTTCATTCAGCTTCTGGAGATCCGCAAACAAACCTTCTTCAAAGTTGGTAATACGGTTATGATCAATATGCAGCTCTTTTAGCTCAGATAATCCTTGGAACAGCTTCCGGGGCAAGGTTGTGATCAAGTTGTGTGATAATTTAAGCTTCTGCAAGCTAATCGCACCTTCGAAGGTAAAATTGCCTATTTTTGAGATCCGATTCATCGAGAAGTCGATCGTTTGAAGTTTACTGTTGTTCGTGAACATGTGGTTGTGTAGCTCGGAGATGAGATTATGTTCCAAATGTAAACCCATCAACCGTGAGGCCAGTGAGAAAGTTTCCGGTTGTACTCTCAACAAGTTCGAATGCCCGGCTTCAAATACTTGAATTTTCTCCCCATTATCAGCGAATAGGTTGGAAGGAATGGTTTCTAATCGCGACTCGTAAAACTGTACCTTGACCATAAACTGGTCTTCGGTTAGGACAAACTTAAGCGAATTCACATCCTCATTCTCATCGATTTGGCTAAGTTTAAAGCTGCACACAAAGCTATCACATTCGTGCGTTGTTTGGTCGAAACCGGCACATAGTACAATTAAACCCAACAAGCAAAAGGCAATCGAAAGTCTGAAAAGAAAGCAGTAAACCAACCATCAGCATTGCTCTAGTATTCACTTGCACTTCACCAGCAATCACTAATACTCTTTTCTCACTCACCTAAGTTTAATGTAACCCATTTTAACAACGATTTAACTTTTCCTTCTCGTTGCCAAAACGGAACTGAAGCTGCGTTCAGCATTTTCGCATTATTTAAGGCTAAAATTTTGCACACTTACCATTCGACACCTATCATCTTTGAAGCTGCCAAAAAACATTATCGCTCTTTCTTAAAGTCATTTGAAAGGCATCAGCTAAACGGAGCAGAGATTTCGCGAAAAAACATCTGTGTTTTGTGCCATGAATTACGTTTCCTTCGTAAAGTATCTTGCTTATCTCTGCTCTCAGTCATCTTACATAATAGCCACTCAATCACATTGCGCAGATACTTCAGTTTAGACTAGTTATGCTTGCTAGATGAATCGGAGCTGGGTCAGTGCAATCGGTCAAGGGTCAATGCGATCGGTCATGAGTATTAGTGTAGCTGATTTGGTTTCACGTGAATTCGATAGACTCGTGAAAGTAATAGAAGATTTTCATACTGTATTTCCATGTGGTGTAGTGTTTTGCCTTCTACCCAAACAGTTTCTTTCAAATCAAACCTTATTTTTAGGTAACAAGATAATTCCATTAGTCATGAAATGAAAAACATTCAATTGCAGATTAAACATATTTGTTATTTATTATAGTGAGTTTTATCCTGTCATTGTGAAGACAGTAGTCAGATTCTTAGATGCAATGTAGCTGAGTCTCCTTTCCTTCCGGCTTGAAAAAATATTCAATAAGAGATTGTTGCATCGGTGCTTCCAGGGTACGAAGGAATTCACACTTCCACTGAGTTCCTTCTAATCCGATTACATCAAGATCTTGGAATGCCACGAGCAGATCCAACATCGAGAATGTATCGAAACGGTTTCCTCCAAACACGAAGCGTTGCAGCGAAGAAAACTTTCCGTATGCGGCCAAATCAAGGCTCGTGAGATTGTTGTTCGAAATGTCCAGATAGGTGAGAGTGTCTTGTTCTTTGATTCTATCAGCTTTGATTCGCTGCACGTGGCTGTCCGATACGTTCAATCCTTCGAGAAGTTGCAGCTGCGAAGAAATACTCCCAATATCCAGCTCACTGAAGTCATTGTAGGAGGCATCCAGATAGGTCAAGGCTCCGAACTGCACAAAACTATCAAAGTTGGTGAACCGATTGCGTTCGGCGGAAAGCTGTTCTAGAATGCTAGGTGATTTTTCCGTTTGGTTTACTTCGATCGAGGACAGCTTATTATCGGCGACTTCCAATACACGCAAAGTAGGTGAGATGTTCAGCGATGTAAGCCTATTACCGTTTAAGCTTAGGATATCCAGTGTGTTCTGGAAACCGGTCGCCGTCAGATCAAACGTCACAAATTTGTTGTAACTCAGGTCGAGGAAATCAAGTACCCCTTTGCTGAATAGCTGAGGGTGCAGCGTGCTTAACTTGTTGTGGCTGAGGTAGAGGTTTCGCAACTGCGATACTCCGTCGAAAACGGCCGGATCGAACTGTTCGAAATTGTTCACCTGAAGATCCAGTGTTTCCAACGAGTACTGTTTACGAAAGATGCCATTCGGAAGCGAAGACAGTTGATTGTTTCCTAGATCGAGAGTCTCCAGCTTCTCGAGACTATCGAATATGCCAAGTGGTAGGTTCGTCAGGTTGGCATTGTGCAAGACCAAGCTGGTCAGTTTCGTTGTTTTGGTGAATAGCTCTTTATCCAATGTTGCCAATGGATTGCGCGAAATATCTAAGTGGTAGAGTTCAAAAACCGGATCAAACACTCCCGGCTCTAACGTTGACAAACTGTTGTTGAAAAGCTCTAGTCTTTGTATTTGTGTGGCATCCTTGAAGAAATGCGATGGAAGATTCCGCAGTTGCTTGTTGTTTGTGATATGCAACACATTCAACTCGCGGGTATCGTTGAAGAAACCTGACGTTAGGACTGAAAACTTTGTACCACCCATCGAAAGCATAAACAGATCTGCTTTATTCTGCAGCAGAGTAACAGGAAAGACCAAACTTTCGGCCGAAACGAAAATGTCCCTTACCCCATCTGGTAGACCACGAAAGTCTTGAATTTTCACTCCATTATCTTCCAAATAAAACCTGTTGATGTTCTTTACGCCATTGAAATCATTTTCTCCAATTTTGGAAAGGTAATTTTCTGATAGATTCAGCTCATAAATTGTCGAATTTGTTGCAAACGAGTTGGTTCCAAGATCGGTCAGGTTTGTGTTTTTCAACGACAGTTTCCGTACAAAGCCGCCCAGTCCGACGAATGTGTTATGCGTAATAATTGCCAAGGGATTACCATCCAAAACGAGATCCTCCAGCACATCATTATGCTTGAAACGGTTTTCCAATGGACCGGTGAGTCGGTTTCCCGACAAATCCAGTGTTTGCAGATATTTGATGTTAGCAAGTGCATTTTCCGGGAAGTCCTCTATGTCATTCTTGTCGAGTAATACATTCCGCAAATTGTGGTATTGGTCCAGTTCAACTCGTGCTATTCGGTTATTTGACAATTGAGGCGACTCTCGACATTGGTGGAAGTGATCTTGTTGTTCTTCAGTGTCAACGTGTTAAGGACTGGTAGTGCAGTAACCGTTTTCGGTATGAGCTCTAGATAGTTATCATCCATGGTTAGCGAGTACAGATTCGTCAGCTTCGATAACGCATCGTCCGACAGGTTGCGGAACCGATTGTTTGATAGATCGAGTTTTTCCAAGGTTATCACATCGATAGAAATGTTATGGAGACGGTTTTTACTAATATCCAGATCAGTTATTTTCAAACAGTTGAACACATTTGGTGAAACATGGATCAGTTTGTTTCGTTGGAGCGATAGAGTTCGCAACTCTTGATTGGCGCAAAATGCACCTCCATCGATCATTCTGAGTTTGTTACCATTCATGTAGAAATATTGCAAATTTGACATTCCATCAAGTGAACCGAGTTGTAGCCTTTTGATCTTGTTGTCGCTCAGGTAAAGTCTATTCACATTTTTGAGCTTCCCAAACATGCCACCATCGATCGACGTCAATCGATTGTGGTTCAGATCTAGTTCCTCCAAGTTCACCAAAGCGTCAAAAGTGCCCGGTTCGATGTATCGCAGCTGATTGTATTCCAGCGACAGGTATTCCAATCCCCGCTGGCTCTTGAATAACGCAACATCCAACGACTGCAGCTTGTTGTGTTCCAGTAACAATCTTTTCAATTTATACAACGTCTTAAACAAGTCAGGGTCGAGATGCTCGATCAAATTGTTCCACAGAAAGAGATTCTCTAGCGATACGGTTCTTCGGAACAACTCCTTCGGCAGTTGATTCAATCGATTTCGCGATAGGTCAAGAGTTGTGAGTTCGGGCAATGAAAATGTACCATTTTCGATATTGGCGATTCGATTCTCCCGTAAGTTGAGCTTTTCCAACTGTGGTGTTCCGACAAATACGACATTGGTTAATTTTCTATTTTGTTATAGCCCAGATCCAGGTCCTTCAGTTCCCGAAGGTCCTCAAACAAATCATTGTGCAGTTCCGCTAGGCGATTTTGGAAAATTCCCAACGATGAAAGACGCTTCAATCCTGCGAACAGTTTGCGGGGAAGTTGTTGTATATGATTGTGCCCCAGTTGAAGATTTTCTAAGTTGATCAATCCTTGAAAGGTGAACTCTCCGACATCACGTAACTGGTTGCTCCGAATTAGAATGGATGCCAAGTTCGTCGCATTGACAAACATGTAGCTCGGCAGTTGCCTGATGTTATTTCTATCAAAGTCAAGCTTTTCTAACGCGTGTGCCTGGCCAAATGTATCGACGTGTACTACCTTCACACCAGCCGAAGAAGCAAGCAGTTCGCTTATTTTGTAACCGTTATCAGCAAACAGGGATGGGGGAATGGTAGACAATGCTGAACCATACAATTCCACGATAACAGGGCCACTCTCAGCAGTAAGGAGAAACTTTGTCGAATTCCAGTTTTCATCGGCTTCCGTCAGCTGCAGTTGAAACCGACAATCGTTGTCATTGCACTCGTGCAAGATACTTGCAAAACATGTTGCAAGTAAAACACAAATAGCTATATATAAACTAGAAGAAAGGAAACAAAAGGGCTTTCTAAATCCACTTTTAGAAACTTTTCAAACACTTTTTTTTGCCACACTGTTTTACCTCATGTTAACGTTACCCATTTTTACACCGAACGTACTGCTTCCAATGGCAGACGTGATGAAACTAATGTGTCTTTGTACTATTCTTCCCGATGTCGAATACTGTCCACAGCTATATCAGTCTTTATTCAGTAACACGCAATCAACAAAAACCCGTATCAAGAACTTGTTTGGGTTAGTGGACTCACCTATCGCTTATTCGTTACGGGTCAAAAACGAAACATCAACTGAAGGAAATATTCTTGTTTGTTATTGTCAATATTTAGCGTAATGCGTGCCACCGTTCCTAATTACTACCAGGTTTGTTTTCCTTATTCCAATTTACGTCGTGTTTTTTTTTTTTTTACTCTAGGAACTAGGTCTGTTTCTTGAGGCAAAAGTAATGGATACTATAGCAATGAGATTTTTGGTGCGTGGATATTACGAGGGGGGCAGGGGAGAATTGTGGTCAATTTTTTTTTCAAGCTTAGCCTTTCCTTGATCAGTATGCAAAGTTGTGTTGCTGTGAGTGCATCCGCTTGTCTTTGAGAATTTTTCGAGTGTAGCGATTTTCTTTTTATCGGCGAAAAAATGAGACACACACCCCCCCAACCTCAAAACCGAACGAAAATGTTTTATAAATCAACAATTTTGTTCAGAATTCGTTCCTCCAGGATGGAGGACATACTAAAATTTCCACCTGGGGGATTTTAAGATGCTGAGGCAAAACAACGGATCTGTGGCGACGCTGGTTCTTCCACGGGACTGGGACCACGACAACGCACCTGCCCACAAAGTGCTGTCTGTAAGGTAGTTTTTTTACCAAAAATGGCATGACACCGATTTTTCCATCCTGCTGTCAATTGCATCTAACCTTTTTCTTTCCACATGAACCTTTTTTCCGTCATTAGATATTTCCACCTTTGCTAGAAGTAGTTAAAAAAAAAACAAAGACGCAGTTATCAAATGCTGTTTCTTTATTACAAACTGATCGATCGTGTCATAAAACAATGCAAACTTCTTCAGATTCCTAGACGCAACTTAACTGAGTCTTTTCTCCAGTCGGTTTGAAGAAATACGTAATAAAAGATTGTTGCATCGGTGCTTCCAGGGTACGAAGGAAATCACACTTCCACTGAGTTCCTTCCAATCCGATCGATTCCAAATTTTGGAATGCCACGAGCAGATCCGCTACTGAGAACGTATCGAAACGGTTTCCTCCGAAGACGAAGCGTTGCAGCGAGGGCAACTTTCCAAATGCGTCCAAGCCCAGGCTAGTGAGATTGTTGTTCGAAATGTCCAGATGAATGAGATTCTCTTGCTTGATGATTCCATCTGTTTTGATCTGCTGCACGTGGCTGTCCGATACGTTCAGCTCGCGAAGACCCTGGAGTTGCGTAGACAGGACGCCAAAGTCAAATACACTGAAGTCGTTGAAGGAGGCATCTAGATACTCCAGAGCTTTAAATTGCACAAAACTATCAATGCCAGCGAACCGATTGCGTTCGACGGAAAGCTGGGACAGAACGCTGGGAGATTCTTTCGTTTGGCTTACTTCGATCGTGGACAGTTGGTTGTCGTCTGCGGACAAAATTTCAAGGGTTGGTGAGATTTTCAACGACGTAAGGGCATTCCCATCTATGGTTAGGGTTTTCAGTATTTTCTGAAAACTTGTCGCTGTCAGATCGAACGTCACGAACTTATTGTAACCAAGATCAAGTTCACCAATTTGTAGCAGGTTACCAAATAGCTGAGGGGGGATAGTGCTTATCTTGTTGTGGCTGAGATTGATATAGTTCAACCGCGACACTCCATCAAAAACGGCCGGATCCAACTGTTCGATTGTATTTCGCTCAAGAGAAAGGCTTTCCAGGAAGTACTGCTTACGGAAGATTCCATTCGGAAGTGCGGAAAGCTGATTGCTACTCAGATCGAGGCTGACCAGGTCGTCGAGGGTGTCGAATATACCTATCGGCAAATTGGCCACATTTATGTTCCGCAACTTCAGCGTCGTGAGTCGGGTCGTTTTGTTGAACAATGTGCTGTCTAACGATTTCAACGGATTGTTTGAAATATCCAAATACTCAAGGACATACAGTGGATCAAACACTCCCGGTTCCAACGATGACAAGCTGTTGTTTGTGAGGGTCAGTTGCTTTAGGTATTGTACATTCTTGAAGAAGCGATGCGGAAGTTTTGAAAGCATCATGTTGTTGCTGATGGATAGTTTTTCAAAGTTTTTGATTGTGTTGAAGAAGAAATCCGTAGGCAAGCTGGAGAATTGAGCACCATACATATGAAGTTCGTACAGCCATACCTTGGTTTTTATTAAATTTTCAGGAACAATCCAACGGTCGGCCGAAATGGAAATGACCCGCAAAGTGGTTATATTTGTCAAACCATTCAAATTTTCAATGCTACCTTTATTATCATTTAAATAAAAGTAGTATAGCTCTCGAAAACTAGCTAGAATGGTTTCGTTGAAGTATGTCAAACTATTTCCGCTGAGGTCAAGTTCGTCAACATAATTTGTAGATTGCAGGGGATTATTACTGAAATCGCTTAGGTTGGTGTACTTTAGCGACAAATGTTGTCGACTGTTTGCACCTGCAAACGTGTTCTTTGTAATATATCCAAGTGGATTTCCATCCAGACGTAGATGTTTCAAGCTATAATTCACCTTGAACCGTTTTTCTAATGGTCCAGTGAGTCGGTTTCCCGCTAAATCCAGTTTACGTAACTCTTCGTTTTGCGTAAATGCATCTTCCGGAATTTCCTCAATATAATTGTTGTCAAGATATATTTCTTCGATTTGCTCGTACTTAGTTACTTCAACTTGTGAGATTTTGTTATTCGACAAGTACAATCTTTCTAAAGCCTGCAACTTACTTTCGGTTACTGATGTGGAATTGATCTGGTTGTTCCTTAGTGACAAACCAGTAAGACTCTGCAATCCCCCAACCGTCTTTGGGATGACATCCAAATAGTTATTATCCATTTCGAGCGTTTTAAGATTCTTCAGTTTCGAAAACGCATCATCCGATAGGCTACGGAACCGGTTGTTGGATAGAGTGAGCTTGTTCAGAGATTCCACAGCCAACGAAATGCTTTGCAGATGATTTTTATCGAGGTTCAGATGGTATAAATTTTCCAAACAGCTAAATGTTTCCGGTGCAACCCGAGTAAGCTTGTTATCCTCCAGAGATACAGTGCTCAATTCTTGAGAAGCGCAAAAGACATTCTCTTCAATCGTTTTGATATTGTTACCATCCAAAAAAAGATCGGTCAATCGTGTCAATCCATCGAGTGAACCGGATTTAAGTGCTTCGATCTCATTGTTACCGAGGAAAAGCTCTGTTAAAAATCTCAACTTTCGAAACAGGCCTCCATCTATCGACGTTATTGCATTGCTTTTTAGGTCCAACAGTCGCAGCCGCTTCAATTTATCAAATGTACCCGGTTCGATGTGTCGCAGATTGTTATTTTCCAAATTCAGGTGTTCCAACTTGCCCAGATTTTCAAATAATGTTCCATTCAATGACTGCAACTTGTTGTGCTTCAATTCCAACGTTCTTAATTTCCTCAATGTTTTAAACAGATCGCTATTAATATACTCCAATGAAGTATTGCTCATCTGAAGTATCTGAAGTGAAACGGTGTTCAGGAACAATTCATTTGGTAAATCATTGAACAAATTATTCGTTAGGTCAATCTCCTCGAGTAGGTTGAGCGAAGTAAATGTGGCCGGTGCGATAGTTTTCAATTTATTCGAGTTCAACCGTAAGTTTGTCAGCTTCTCCAACGGTTTGAATGTGTTTAATTCGATCAGTGCGATTCGGTTCTTCTGCAGGTCAAGCGTGTTCAGCTGTGTCAAACCGATGAATACATTACTGCTCAGCTTTTCGACTTGGTTGTTGTTTAGATAAAGTTCATTCAGCTTCTGGAGATCCGCAAACAAACCTTCTTCAAAGTTGGTAATACGGTTATGATCAATATGCAGCTGGTAAAGCTTAGATAATCCTTGGAACAGCTTCTGGGGCAGGGTTGTGATCAAGTTGTGTGATAATTTAAGCTTTTGCAAGCTAATCGCACCTTCGAAGGTAAAGTTGCCTATTTTTGAGATCCGATTCATCGAGAAGTCGATCGTTTGAAGTTTACTGTTGTTCGTGAACATGTGGTTGTGTAGCTCGGAGATGAGATTATGTTCCAAATGTAAACCCATCAACCGTGAGGCCAGTGAGAAAGTTTTCGGTTGTACTCTCAACAAGTTCGAATGCCCGGCTTTAAATACTACAATTTTCTCCCCATTATTATCGAACAGCGAAGAAGGAATGGTTTGGATTCGTGATTCGTAAAACTGTGCCTCCATGACAATATCCCTGTCTTCGCTTACGACAAACTTAAGCGAATTCACATCCTCATTCTCATCGATTTGGCTAAGTTTAAAGCTGCACAAAACGTTATTACAATCGTACGTTGTTTGGTCGAAACCGGCACATAGTACAATTAAACCGAACAAGCGAAACGCAATCGAAAGTCTGAAAAGAAAGCAGTAAACCAACCATCAGCCTTGCTCTAATATTCACTTGCACTTCACCAGCAGTCACTAATACTCTTTTCACACTCACCTTAGTTTAATGTAACCCATTTTAACAACGATCTAACTTTTCCTTCTCGTTGCCAAAACGGAACTGAAGCTGTGTTCAGCATTTACGCATTATTTAAGGCTAATATTTTGCACACTTACCATTCGACACCTATCATCTTTGAAGCTGCCAAAAACCATTATCACTCTTTCTTAAAGTCATTTGAAAGGCATCAGCTAAACGGAGCAGAGATTTCGCGAAAAAACATCTGTGTTTTGTGCCATGAATTACGTTTCCTTCGTAAAGTATCTTGCTTATCTCTGCTCTCAGTCATCTTACATAATAGCCACTCACATTGCGCAGACCCTTTTGTTTAGACTCGTTATGCTTGCTAGATTAACCGGAGCTGGGTCAGTGCAATCGGTCAAGGGTCAATGCGATTGGTCAAGAATATTATAGTAGCAGATTTGGTTTCACGTGAATTCGATAGACTCTTGAGAGTAAAGAAGATTTTCATACTATATTTCCATTTGGTGTTCTGTTTTTCCATCTGCCAAAACAATTTCTTTCAAATCACACCTTATTTTTCGGTAACAAGATAATTCCATGAAAAGATAATTAGTCATGAAATGAAATACATTCAATTGCAGATTAAACATATTTGTTATTTATTATAGTGAATTTCATTCTGTCATTGCGAAGACAGTAGGCAGATTTCTAGATGCAACTTAGCTGAATCTTCTTTCCTTCCGGCTTGAAAAAATACTCAATAAGAGATTGTTTCATCGGTGCTTCCAGGGTACGAAGGAAATCACACTTCCACTGAGTTCCTTCCAATCCGATCGCTTCCAGATCTTGGAATGCCACGAGCAGATCCAACATCGAGAATGTATCGAAACGGTTTCCTCCAAACACGAAGCGTTGCAGCGAGGAGAACTTTCCGTATGCGGCCAAATCAAGGCTCCAGAGATTGTTGTTCGAAATGTCCAGGTAGGTGAGAGCGTCTTGTTCTTTGACTCCATCAGCTTTGATTCGCTGCACGTGGCTGTCCGATACGTTCAATCCTTCGAGAAGTTGCAGCTGCGTGGAAATACTCCCAATATCCAGCTCACTGAAGTCATTGTAGGAGGCATCCAGATAGGTCAAGGCTCCGAACTGCACAAAACTATCAAAGTTGGTGAACCGATTGCGTTCGGCGGAAAGCTGTTCTAGAATGCTGGGTGATTCTTCCGTTTGGTTTACTTCGATCGTGGACAGCTGGTTATCGGCTACTTCCAATAGACGAAGAGTTGGTGAGATTTTCAGCGACGTAAGCCCATTACCGTTTAGGCTTAGGATGTCTAATGTGTTCTGGAAACCGGTCGCCATCAGATCGAACGTTATAAATTTGTTGTGACTCAGATCGAGGAAATCAAGTACCCCGTTGTTGAACAGCTGAGGGTGCAGCGTGCTTAACTTGTTGTGGCTGAGGTAGAGGTTTCGCAACTGCGACACTCCGTCGAAAACGGCCGGATCTAATTGCTCGATACCATTTACCTGAAGACCCAGGGTTTCCAACGAGTACTGTTTACGGAAAATACCATTCGGAAGCGAAGACAGCTGATTGTTTCCTAGATCGAGAGTCTCCAGCTCCTCGAGACTATCGAATATGCCAAGTGGTAGGTTCGTCAAATTGGCATTGTGCAAGATCAATTTAGTCAGTTTTGTTGTTTTGGTGAATAGCTCTTTATCCAATGTTGCCAATGGGTTACGCGAAATATCTAAGTGGTAGAGTTCAAAAAGCGGATCAAACACACTTGGGTCTAACGTTGACAAGCTGTTGTTGGAAAGCACGAGTCTTTCTATACGTGTGGCATCCTTGAAGAAATGCGATGGAAGATTTCGCAGTTGTTTGTTGTTTGTGATTTGCAACACATTCAACACGCGGGTATCGTTGAAGAAACCTGACGTTAGGACTGAAAACTTTGTACCACCCATCCAAAGCATATTCAGTTTTTCTTTGTTCCGAAGTAGAGTAAAGGGAAAACCCAAACTTTCGGCCGAAACAAAAATGTCTCTGATCCCATCAGGTAGACCACGGAAATCTTGAATTTCCACTCGAGTATCTTCCAAATACAACCTGTTGATATTCTTTACGCCGTTAAAATCATTTTCTCCAATTTTGGAAATGTAATTTTCTGACAAATTCAGTTCATTAAATGTCGAATTGGTTGCAAACGCGTTGGTTCCAAGATCGGTCAGGTTTGTGTTTTTCAACGATAATTTCCGTACAAAGCCGCCCAGTCCGACGAAGGAGTTATTCGTAATAATTCCCAAGGGATTACCATCCAAAACGAGATCCTCCAGTCCATTATTATGCTTGAAACGGTTTTCCAATGGACCTTTGAGTCGGTTATCCGCCAAATCCAGTGTTTGCAGATATTTGATGTTGGCAAGTGCATTTTCCGGGAAGTCCTCTATGTAGTTCTTAGCAAGATACACATACCTCAAAGTCTGGTATTGGTCCAATTCAATTCGGGTTATTCGGTTATTGGACAATTCCAACTGTTCTATCGCCTGCAGGCCACTCTCGACAGTGGTGGAAGTGATCTTGTTGTTCTTCAGTGTCAACGTGCTTAGGGCTGGTAGTCCAGTAACCGTCTTCGGTATGGCCTCCAGATAGTTATTATCCATTCTAAGCGTTTCAAGACTCTTTAGCTTCGAAAACGCATCGTCCGGTAGGTTGCGAAAACGGTTGTTCGATAGATCGAGTTTTTCCAAATCTCTCACTGCTATCGAAATGTTTCGTAGACGGTTTTTATCAAGATCCAGATCAGTGATTTCCAAACAGTTGAACACTTCAGGTGCAACATAGATAAGTTTGTTTCGCTGGAGCGATAGAGTTCGCAGTTGTCGATTGGCGCAAAAAACAGCTCCATCGATCGTCCTGAGTTTGTTACCATTGATGTAGAGATATCGCAAATTTGACATTCCATCAAGTGCACCGGGTTGTAGAGTTTTGATCTTGTTGTCACTCAGATAAAGTCTATTCACATTTTTTAGCTTCCCAAATATGCCACCATCGATCGACGTTAATTGATTGTGGCCTAGATTTAGTTCCTCCAAGTTCACCAAAGCGTCAAACGTCCCCGGTTCGATGTGTCGCAGCTGATTGTATTCGAGGGACAGGTCTTCTAATCTGCGCAGGCTCTTGAATAACGCCACATCCAACGACTGCAACTTGTTGTGCTCCAGCAACAATCTATTCAGTTTATACAACGTCTTAAACAAGTCAGGTTCGAGATGCTCAATCGCATTGCTCTTTAGAAGGAGATATTCCAGCGATACGGTTTTCTGAAACAACTCCTTCGGCAGTTGCTTCAATTGATTTCGCGATAGGTCAAGCGTCTTGAGTTTGGGCAACGGAAGTGTATCATTTTCGATTCTGGCAATTTTATTGTTTCGCAAGTCGAGCTCCTTCAACTGTGGTGTTCCGACAAATACGGCATTGGGTAGTTTTTCTATTTTGTTATAGCTCAGATCCAGGTCCTTCAGTTCCCGAAGGTCCTCAAACAACGCATCGTCCAGTTCTGCCAGGTTATTTTTGGAAAATTCCAACGATGAAAGACGCTTCAATCCTGCGAACAGTTTGCGGGGAAGTTGTTGTATTTGATTGGCCCCCAATTGAAGATTTTCTAAGTTGATCAATCCTTGAAAGGTGAACTCTCCAACATCACGTAACTGGTTGCTCCGAATTCTAATGGATGTCAAGTTCGTCGAATTGGCAAAGATGTAGCTCGGCAGGTGCTTGATGTTATTTCTATTGAGAGATAGCTTTTCTAGAGCGTGTGCCTGGCCAAATGTACTATTATGTACGGCCTGCACTCTGGAGTAAGAAGCGTCCAATTCACTTATTTTGTACCCGTTATCAGCAAACAGCGATTTTGGAATGGTAAACATAGCCGACCCATAGAATGTCACAGTAACAAGCTCGCTCTCAGAAGTCAGGTGAAACTTTGTCGAATTGCAATTCTCGTCGGCTTCCGTCAGCTGCAGTTTAAACCGACAATCGTCGTCATCACACTCATACACGGTACTTGCAAAACAATCGTTTTCATCACTGTCATCCTCGTTGGTTGCAAAACATGTTGCAAGTAAAACGGAAACACAAATAGCTATATATAAACTAGAAGAAAAGAAATAAAAGAAAAACACCTTCACTATTTCTTTCCACGTTCACTTTTCAAAAACTCCTTTTTGCCACAGTGATTTACCTCAAGTTTACGCTACCCATTTTCACTCCGAACGAACTGCTCCCACGGGCAGTCGAGATGAAACTAGTGCGTGTTTCGGCTGTTGTTAAGGTAATAAAGTTGAATACTGCCTACAGCTGTATCAGCCTTCGTTAGCAAAGAATGGAAGGGCTACGCGAAGAAAACCAAAAACCCGTATCAAGAACTTGTTTTTGTTAGTGGGCTCACCTATCGCTCATGTTTTAGAGGTCAAATAAAAAACAGAATCTTAACAAAACATTTCGCTTTTTCGTTAGCAAGGTTATGTCCCAATGCGTACCACCGGTCGTGATTAGCACCAAGTTCTTCTGATTCTGTTTTTCTTCTGTCTGTCGATTCTTGCTCCGGGATCATGGGTCAGCGACTTGTGCGAGAACTGGTTATCAAAAGAGATGTACAGATATGTGGTTGGTGGTAACAAAACTATCCCTATTGTTAGCAAATTGTTTTCGTTATAAGCTAAGCTTGTTCAAAGAAGTTTCTATATCATTAATATTTCAAACAAAGTTTAGAAAGTTAAACAAAGTTGTGTTGATGTATAGTCGCGATTGAATCGTTCGGAACACTCGCAAGTGGTATTATTAATCAATAAGGTGACGATGCCTTACTTCGAATATCTTCGCCTCGTCTTTTAGCTGAAATGTTGAAATTTTGAAATAAAAAAAGAGACTCTTAGTTTAAGTAAAGTAGTCATTTTATTTGTTTATTTTTTCAAGTCAATTCTTTAGAAGCAGCAAAGCCCGTTTACTTCCTTGGCGCAACCACTCGGCTCATCTTCTTGGGGTTTGAAAACATACTCAACGAATGATTCCTTCATCGGTGCTTCCAAACTACGAAGAAAATCGCACTTCCATTGTTGTCCCTCCAGTCCGATCGATTCCAGATCTTGGAATGCCGCGAGCAGGTTCGAAATTGAGAACGTATCGAAATAGTTTCCTCCGAAGATGAAGTGCTGCAACGAGGGGAACTTTCCAAAAACGCCCAAGTCCAGGCTGGTGAGATTGTTGTTCGAAATGTCCAGATGAATGAGATTATCTTGCTTGATGATTCCATCAGTTTTGATCTGCTGCACGTTGTTGTCCGATACGTTCAGCTCGCGAAGACCCTGGAGCTGCGTGGACAGGGCACCAAAATCAAACGCAGTGAAATTGTTGAAAGAGGCATCCAGATATACTAGGGTTTTAAACTGCACAAAACTGTTCAAGTTTGTGAAACGATTGCGTTCCACGGAAAGGTGGTTCAGAACACTCGGAGACTCTTTCGTTTGGTTCACCTCGATCGAGGACAGTTGGTTATCGACTGCGGATAAAATCTCAAGGGTTGGTGAGATTTTCAGTGACGTGAGACCATTGTTGTCCAGTCCTAGGGCGGAAACTGTATTCTGAAACGCTGTCGCAGTCAGATCGAACGTCACGAACTTGTTGTAACCCAGATCGAGCACCTGAATTTGCACGAGGTTGCTGAACAGCTGAGGGTGTAACGAGCTTAATTTGTTGTGAGCGAGATAAATTACATTCAGCCGCGAAACTCCATCGAAAACGGCCGGATCCAACTGCTCAAAGCTATTTCCCTCCAGGGAAAGATACTCCAGGAAGTACTGCTTGCGGAAGATTCCTTTCGGAAGTGTGGAAAGCTGATTGCTACTCAGATCGAGTTGGGTCATATTGTCGAGGCTATCGAATATTCCCAATGGCAGGCTTGTCAGATTTATATTTCGCAGCTGCAATTCCTTTACGCTGTACGTCTTGGTGAACAGGTCCTTGTTCAATGTTTTCAGTGGATTCTCCGAAATATCCAGCGACTCAAGTAGAGCAAGGGGATCGAACACTCCGGGCTCCAAGGTCGAGAGGCTATTATTTGACAGCGTAAGCTCCTTGAGGTAAGGTACATCCTTAAAGAAGTTCGCTGGAAGTCGCTTGAAGTTTTTGTTATCAGAAATTGCTAGCGTTTTCAAGGATCTGGGCGAGTGTAGGAAGTCCGCAGGCAAGCTGGCGAATCGAGCACCCTGAATATATAGCTCCTGCAGTATTCTCTTGTTGCTGAGCAGATTCTCAGGAACGTCCCAGTTTACTGCTGAAAGCGAAAGTTCTTTGATTTCTGCCACCGCCGCAACTCCTCCCAAATCCTCGAAACCTTTTTCGTTATTACTTATGTAGAGTTCGCGTAAACGTTTGAAGTGATCGAGGACATTGGTTGAGATGGCCGTGAATTTATTGTCCGATAAATCTAAGTTATCAAGCGATTTGAATGCGTCGAACAGATGGGTGTCGATTTTCGCCAGACTGATATTTTCCAACGATAGCTCATTGAGCTCTGCCAAACCGTTAAACGTTTCGAACGTCAGGTCTCCGAGCGGATTGTGGTCTAACTCGAGTGTTTCCAACTTCCAAAGATGGCTGAAACTATTGTTCAGCGGACCGGTAAGCCGATTATTTGCCAAACCTAACGTGGTGAGACGCAGGTTGAATTCAAAAGCGTCCGGCGAAATACGTTCAATACGGTTGTTGTCCAGGTGCAGCGTGTTCAAGTTTTTGTACTGCTTGACGTCAATGGTCTCGATTTCGTTGCCGGACAAGAGTAGTTCCTCCACCGACTCCAAGCCACCGGAAGTCGCGCTGGATTTAATATTGTTATTGGCCAAAGTTAAATATTTAATCTTCGGCAGAGTGGTTACAGCTTTCGGTATGGCCTTCAAATAGTTGTTGTCAATGTTCAAATTCGCAAGGTGTGTATTATTGGCAAATGCGTTATCCAATAGTTCACTGATACGGTTGCTGTCTAGATCCAACAAATCGAGATGGCGAAGGTTGGCCAAAGAAGTTGAAATATTGCGAAGCCTATTAAAACTTAGGTCCAGGGTTTTCAACCGTTGAAGAGGTGCAAACGTTTCTGGATCGATGTAAGTAAGCTTGTTTCCTTTTAGCATAAGTGTACGCAGGAACTGTTGTTTCGAGAAAACGCCCTTAGGAAGCGCTTTGATACCGCAGTCGTCCAGTGTGAGAATTTTGATCTGATGCGGCTCAAGGAAATTTTCGTCGATCAACTCGATCTCGTTATTATCCAGGTAGATCTCTTTCAATCTGGTCATCCCATCGAACGAACCAGCTTTAAGGGCACTGATATGGTTGTTTTTCAGGAACAGCTTCTCGATCTTTTTGTTCTTTCGGAACAGCCCTCCTTCGATGGACTTTATTCCATTATCGTTCAAGTCTAGCACTTCTAAATTTTTCAAATCATCGAACGTACCTGGTACGATGTGCTCTAGAGCGTTGTTCTCCAACAGCAAGGTGTCCAACCTTTTCAGATTCCTAAACAACGCTCCCTCTAACGACTGCAGATTGTTGTTCTCTAACTCAAGCTCCTCCAACTTTTGTACGTTAGCAAAAAGATCGCGATCAAACTGCTCGATCGTATTATTCTTCATCTTTAGCTCCACAAGCGAAACGGTGTTGCGGAACAACCCTTTCGGTAGATCTTTCAAATAATTGTCCGTTAAGTCGAGGTCGTACAGCGAGATCTGCGATACAAACGTTTCCGGTGCAAGCTCCTTCAGATTGTTCGACAGCAGCCACAGATATTTCAGCATTGGCAGGGGTTCGAAAGCATTCTTTTCGATCGTTGAGATGCGGTTGTTCTGCAGTGCAAGTTTTCTCAGCAAAGGCACTCCGACGAATGCATTATTGGTGAGTTTTTCAATGTAGTTAAAGCTCAGGTACAACTCAGTGAGCTGGGCAAGATCCTCAAACAAACCGTCCTCCAACACCGAGATGCGGTTGCGATCAATGTTCAAATCGGTGAGATGACTCAGTCCGGCAAACAGCTTCCTTGGAAGAACACTAATCTTGTTGCGGGACAGCCGCAGTTCCTTCAGGTTCGTCAACCCGCGGAACGTGAACTCACCAACGTTGACGATCCGATTGCTTGCTACATTGATTCTCGTCAGGGTGGAAATATTGCCAAACAGGTCATTTTGCAGCTCCGAAATGCGATTTAGCTGCAAGCGCACGATTCTCAATTCACGCGCATTGGCAAACGCTGCCGGCGTTACAAACTGCACATCGGATTCGCTCGCGTCCAAGATTTCAATCTTGTCCCCATTTTCGCCTAACAGTGCAGGGGGAATAGTAGAAATTTCCGAATTGACGAACGAAAACTCAACCAAACCGCTCTCGACGGTGAGCTGAAACTTCGCCGAATTGATATCGCCCTCCAACTCCTCTTCTCGTAGCTCCAGTGTACATTCGTTCTCATCACACTCAAACACGTCCTCCGCAAAGCTAGGCCCTACAACACAGAGCATCAGCAATGCCACCGAGAGGCTAAAAGCAACGAAAAGGGGTCATGTAAAAGCACTTGAGGAACCAACCTAACGTTTCTACTATTCACAAAACAAAGTGTACCTCCTCATGAAGGATCCCATCGTTGCAGGCATTCCTCTTTACGGACAACTTCTGGGCCTAAACACACAACACACTTCACCGTCTCGCAACCGAAACGGAACTGATGAGCCTTCTGCAGCTGCCTGCAGTAAAAATACACGAATTCGATTGACCTTGACTCATATCAGCGTCAACGCTCACATTTATTTATTTCTTCACTGTATGTTGTAACAGGTTTGCATCAGGTCGTTCCTACCAAAATCTTCCATCATTCCTCTTTTTGGCCGTTTTGCATGATTAACACCCGGTGCCTATCTATCACGTTGTTTTTTTTCTGCCCAACCGAATCTTTACCAGTGGGACTAATCTTTCTTGCGTAACCTTTGGCATTACCGGCATCGTGCTACAAACGAGTTCTGGTCGCCGTTTTCACGACTCCCTATCGCGTCGAGTACCATCTGCACCGAATTGCAAAGCAATTCATTGTCTGTTCGTCTGGTGTGTGCTTGATAAATGAGCAGCATCATTGGAGGAATAAAAAACGGGTCTAACGATAACCCGACCCGATGGCATGAGACTGCTAAGGCAAAGCAAAAGATCGCGCAAAATTCTTATCGCTCCCAGTGAGCTGCATCATTTTGCACACGAAGTTCTGTTGGACCTGTGCTTTATTGCTACAAAAAAAATGTTTTAGTCCAAACAATAACTACCAGCTTATATTTAATAGTTTTGTAATTAGGAAAGCGAATTTTTTATTCATCTTATTCATTTCACATAGGGACACGTTTCACTCACAGCATCGTGGGTTTCAGTAAACACTTTACTTACAGAACAAATTATCAATCCTCCCAATCGTGCACGGCTTGTCATCGTCGATGTCTTGATGCCAGAAACGCCCATCTAGGAAATCGGGATCCCACGCCGTTCCATCCAGCCCGATCATCTCCAGATCGCTGCCTCCAAAGATGAAGCTCTCCACCACCGGGAAGTGCCGGTACGCGTCCATTTCGGGGCTGCCCAGTTTGTTGTGCGAAATGTCGAGCAGCTCCAGAAACGCGTGCATTTCGAGCTCGTACTGTACGAGGCGTACAACGAACGAGAAGAACTGGTTATCAAAAGAAATACGTGTTTGCAGAGGGATATTGTTAGCAAACTGTTTTCGTTACAAGCTACACTTGCCCAAAGAAGTTTTAGTTTCATCAAAATTTGAAACATTGGGGTGCCCATGGCGCAGCGGTAGCGCGAGGAAACAGCACACCACAAGTGTGAGATCGAATCACGAGTCTTGTACCCTTCCGTAATACGAATGGTAGACCTCCTATAATATACCGTCTTTCGTTCACATAAACTCTCTTCGGAGAGAGACCTCTTCCTACTAGGGGATGTCGTGCCACATTTAAAAACAGTTAAAACAAAGTTTTGTTGACGTATAGTCACGATTGAATTGTTCGGAATACTCTCAAAATTGCAGAAGTTGGCGATCGCCAACTATTGTACAGATGGTATTATTTATCAGTAAGGTATTTATGGCTTATTTCGAATATCTTCGCGTCGTTTTTCTGCTAAATTGTTAATCATTCTAAAGTTAAGCATAAAAACAGAGGCGCTTAGTTTGAGTATGGTAGTCATTTTATTTATTTTTATTTACAAGTCAATTCATTAGAAGCAGCAAAGCCCGTTAACTTCCTTGGCGCAACCATTCGGCTCATCTTTTTGGGATTTGAAAACATACCCCACGAACGATTCCTTCATCGGTGATTCCAAGCTGTGAAGAAAATCACACTTCCATTGTATTCCCTCCAGTCCGATCGATTCCAGTTCTTGGAATGCCGCGAGCAGGTTCGAAATTGAGAACGTATCGAAATAGTTTCCTCCGAAGATGAAGTGCTGCAACGAGCGGAACTTTCCAAAAACATCCAAATCCAGGCTAGTGAGATTGTTGTTCGAAATGTCCATATAAATGAGATTATCTTGCTTGATGATTCCATCGGTTTTGATCTGCTGCACGTTGTTGTCCGATACGCTCAGCTCGCGAAGACCCTGGAGTTGTGTGGACAGCACGCCAAAATCAAACGCAGTGAAATTGTTGAAAGAGGCATCCAGATTTTCTAGGGCTTTAAACTGCACAAAACTGTTCAAGTTTGTGAAACGATTGCGTTCCACGTAAAGGTGGTTCAGAACGCTCGGATACTCTTTCGATTGGTTCACCTCGATCGTGAACAGTTGGTTATCGGTTGCGAACAAACCCTCAAGGGTTGGTGTGATTTTCAGTGACGTGAGGCCATTGTTGCCCAGTCTTAGGATAGAGACTTTATTCTGGAAAGCTGTTGCAGTCAGATCGAACGTCACGAACTTGTTGTAACCCAGATCGAGCACCTGAATCTGCACGAGGTTGCTGAACAACTGAGGGTGTAGCGAGCTTAATTTGTTGTGAGCGAGATAAATTACATTCAGCCGCGAAACTCCATCGAAAACGGCAGGATCCAACTGCTCAAAGCTATTACCCTCCAGGGAAAGATACTCCAGGAAGTACTGCTTACGGAAGATTCCTTTCGGAAGTGTGGAAAGCTGATTGCTACTCAGATCGAGGTGGGTCATATTGTCGAGGCTATCGAATATTCCCAATGGCAGGCTTGTCAGATTTATATTTCGCAGCTGCAATTCCTTTACGCTGTACGTCTTGGCGAACAGATCTTTGTTTACGGTTTTCAGCGGATTCTCCGAAATATCTAGCAACTCAAGTAGAGCAAGGGGATCGAACACTCCGGGCTCCAAGGTCGAGAGGCTATTATTTGACAGCGTAAGCTCCTTGAGGTAAGGTACATCCTTAAAGAAGTTCGCTGGAAGTCGCTTGAAGTTTTTGTTATCAGAAATTGCTAGCGTTTTCAAGAATCTGGGCGAATGTAGGAAGTCCGCAGGCAAGCTGGCGAATCGAGCACCCCGAATATATAGCTTCTGCAGTATTCTCTTGTTGCTGAGCAGATACTCAGGAACGTCCCAGTTTACTGCTGAAAGCGAAAGTTCTTTGATTTCTGCCACCGCCGCAACTCCTCCCAAATCCTCGAAACCTTTTTCGCTATTACTTATATATAGTTCGCCTAAACGTTTGAAGTGATCGAGGACATTGGTTGAGATGGCCGTGAATTTATTGCCCGATAAATGTAACTTATCAAGCGATCTGAATGCGTCTAACAAATGGGTGTCGATTTTCGCCAGACTGATATTTTCCAACGATAGCCCATTGAGCTCTGCCAAACCGTTAAACGTTTCGAACGTCAGGTCTCCGAGTGGATTATTTTTTAAATCAAGTCCTTCCAACTTCCAAAGATGACTGAAACTATTGTTCAGCGGACCGGTAAGCCGATTATTTGCCAAACTCAACGAGGTGAGACGCAGGTTGAATTCAAAAGCGTCCGGCGAAATACGTTCAATACGGTTGTTGTCCAGGTGCAGCTTGTTCAAGTTTTTGTACTGCTTGACGTCAATGGTCTCGATTTCGTTCCAGGACAATTGTAGGAGCTCCACCGACTCCAAGCCACCGGAAGTCGCGCTGGATTTAATATTGTTATTGGCCAAACCTAATACTCTCATCTTCGGCAGAGTGGTCACAGCCTTCGGTATGGCCTTCAAATAGTTATTTTGAAGGACCAAAACCGTAAGGTACGTAGTGTTTGCAAATGCGTTATCCGGCAGCTCGCTGATACGGTTGCTGTCTAGATCCAACACATCGAGTTGACGAAGGTTGGCCAAAGAAGTTGAAATATTGCGAAGCCTATTAAAACTTAGGTCCAGGGCTGTCAACCGTTGAAGAGGTGCAAACGTTTCTGGATCGATGTGAGCAAGCTTGTTTCCTTTTAGCGTAAGTACTTTCAGGAACTGTTGTTTCGAGAAAACGCCCTTAGGAAGCGCTTTGATACCGCAGTTGTCCAGTGTGAGAAGTATGATCTGAAGCGGATCAAGGAAATTTTCGTCGATCAACTCGATCTTGTTATTATCCAAGTAGATCGCCTTCAGTCCGGTCATCCCATCGAACGAACCAGCTTTAAGGGCACTGATATGGTTGTTTTTCAGGAGCAGCTTCACGATCTTTTTGTTCTTTCGAAACAGCCCTCCTTCGATGGACTTTATTTCATTATCGTTCAAATCTAATATTTGTAGATTTTTTAAATGATCTAACGTGCCTGGTACAATGTGCTCTAGAGCGTTGTTCTCCAACAGCAAGGTGTCCAACTTTTTCAGGTTCTTAAACAACCCACGCTGTAACGATTGCAGGTTGTTGTTCTCCAACTTAAGCCGCTGTAACTTTTGCACGTTAGAAAAAAGATCGCGATCAAACTGCTCTATCGAATTATTCTGCATCTTTAGCTCCACAAGCGAAACGGTGTTGCGGAACAACCCTTTCGGTAGATCTTTCAAATAATTGTCCGTTAAGTCGAGATCGTACAGCAAGATCTGCGATACAAACGTTTCCGGTGCGAGCTCCTTCAGATTGTTCGACATCAGCCAAAGATGTTTCAGCAACGGCAAGGGTTTGAACGCATTCTTTTCGATCGTTGAGATGCGGTTGTTCTGCAGTGCAAGTTTTGTCAGCAAAGGCACTCCGACGAATGCGTTATTGGTGAGTTTTTCAATGTAGTTAAAGCTCAGGTACAACTCAGTGAGCTGGGCAAGATCCTCAAACAAACCGTCCTCCAACACCGAGATGCGGTTGCTATCAATGTTCAAATCGGTGAGATAACTCAGTCCGGCAAACAGCTTCCTTGGAAGAACACTAATCTTGTTGCGGGACAGCCGCAGTTCCTTCAGGTTCGTCAACCCGCGGAACGTGAACTCACCAACATTGACGATCCGATTGCTTGCTACATTGATTCTCGTCAGGGTGGAAATATTGCCAAACAGGTCATTTTGCAGCTCCGAAATGCGATTTAGCTGCAAGCGCACGATTCTCAATTCACGCGCATTGGCAAACGCTGCCGGCGTTACAAACTGCACATCGGATTCGCTCGCGTCCAAGATTTCAATCTTGTCCCCATTTTCGCCTAACAGTGCAGGGGGAATAGTAGAAATTTCCGAATCGACGAACGAAAACTCGACCAGACCGCTCTCGACGGTGAGCTGAAACTTCGCCGAATTGATATCGCCCTCCAACTCCTCTTCTCGTAGCTCCAGTGTACATTCGTTCTCATCACACTCAAACACGTCCTCCGCAAAGCTAAGCCCTACAACACAGAGCATCACCAATGCCACCGAGAGGCTAAAAGCGACGAAAAAGGGTAATTTAGAAACGCTTGTGACACCAAACTCACTTTCATACTGTTCACAAACAACGTGTACCTCCTCATGAAGGATCCCATCGTTGCAGGCGTTCCTCTTTACGGACAACTTCTGGGCCTAAACACACAACACACTTCACCGTCTCGCAACCGAAACGGAACTGATGAGCCTTCTGCAGCTGCCTGCAGCAAAAATCAGCGCCAACGCTCACATTTATTTATTTCTTCACTGTATGTTGTAACAGGGCATCAGGTCGTTCCTACCAGTATCTTCCATCATTCCTTTTTTTGGCCGTTTTGCATGATTAACACCCGGTGCCTATCTATCACGTTCTTTTTTCGGTCCAACCTGTATCTTTACCAGTGGGACTAATCTTTCTTGCGTAACCCTTGGTATTACCGGCATCGTGCTACAAACGAGTTCAAGTTGATGTATTCACGACGTTCTGCATCAAATTGCAAAACAATTCATCGGTCTGTCCGTTCGATGTGTGCTTGAACATTGAAGGAATAAAAACCGGGTCTAACGATAACCCGACCCGGTGGCATGAGACTGCTGAAGCAAAGTAAAAGATCGCGCGAAATTCTTATCGCTCCCAGTGAGCTGCATCATTTTGCACACGAAGTTCTGTTGGACCTGTGCTTTATTGCTACTAAAATAATGTTTTAGTTCAAATAATAACTACCAGCTTATATTTAATAGTTTTGTAATTAGGAAAGCGAATTTTTTATTCATCTTATTCATTTCACATAGGGACACGTTTCACTCACAGTATCGTGGGGTTCGGCACACACTTCACTTACAGAACAAATTATCTGCCCTCCCAATCGTGCACGGCTTGTCATCGTCGATGCCGTAATGCCAGAAACGCACATCCCTGTCGGCAATGTAGCGTTCAAGCTCATCTAGGAAATCTGGCTCCCACGCCGTTCCATCAAGCCCGATCATCTCCAAATCCTTAAAGCTACCCAGCACGTCTTCGATCGAAAACTGCTGGAACGCGTTGCCTCCGAAGATGAAGCTCTCCACCGCCGGGAAGTGTCGGTACGCGTCCATTTCGAGGCTGCCCAGTTTGTTGTGCGAAATGTCGAGCAGTTCCAGGAACGCGTGCATTTCGAGCTCGCTCAGCTCGAGCTCCTCCACGCTGCAGTGCGACACGTTCAGCACCTCCAGCACGGACATGGTGTGGGCAATGCGACCGAGCTCAAGCACCCGAAGCTCCTCGTTGTACGAGGCGTCCAGCTCCTCCAGATTGTTGAACCGATACAGCGAGTCGAGTTCGACGAATTTATTGTTCGCTATCGAAAGGCTGCGCAGACTGTGCGACGGAGAGTTATCGACTTCGATCGTCGTCAGCTGATTGTTCTCGACGTACAGTTCTTCGAGATCTTCGGTGATTCGGATCGACACCAGCTGGTTGGCGTCGAGATCGAGCTCGACCAGCGTTTTCGAGAAGGTCGTCTGCTGTAGGTCAAAGGAGGTGAACTTGTTCGACGACAGATCGAGCAGCTCGAGGTCGAGTGAGTCGTGGAAAATTTGCGGATCAAGACTGCTCAGCTCGTTGCCACTGAGATCGATCTCGCGTAGATTCTTCAAATCATCAAACAGCACGGCATCCAGCGTCTGCAGGTGATTGTTGTCCAGCGAGAGCACTTTCAGTGAGTAGAGATTCCTAAACACGCCATTTGTTAAACCATTCGCTAGCTGGTTTTCACCCAAATCCAGCCGCTCCAGGTCGTACAGGTTATCGAAGATGCCCATCGGGAGCATGCGAAGCGACATATCGGACAAGTCAAGTACCTCCAAACCCAACAGCTTGCTAAACACGTCCCTATCAAGCTCACCAACCGCATTGCCCGAGAGGTGCAGTTCGTCCAAGCCATCGAGAGAATCAAAGATTCCCTTCTCGAAGTGCTTGAGGCCGTTCTTTGTCAGTATCAACGTTTGTAGGTTGGACAGATCCTTAAACCACTGCTTGTTCAAACCACCCAACTTGTCATTGCTGGCAATGGCAAGCGTTTTCAGCTTCTTGTTGAAGTGGAAAAACCTTCCCGGCAGTGGTCCGGCTAAACAGTCGAACAGGTAGAGCTCCTTCAAGCGTTGGTTGTTCTGTAGCAGATCCTCGGAGAAGTCGATCGTTCCCGGGCCGATCGAGATCACCTTCAAGTTGCCCAGATGCTTGAACGTGTTGTCATCAATGCGTGACACGGGGTTGTGGTGTATGTGAAGCTTCTCGAGCATCTCCAGCCCTCGCAATGATGAACCCTCCAGTCGCTGCACCCGATTCTCGTCCAGATCGAGCTTCTCCAACGATGACATTCCGTAGAACGGGCTGCCACTCAGATCTGCCAGGCTCGAGTTTTCGAGCGACAGTTTTTCTACCTTTCGCAGATCCCGGAAGCTGTTGGCCTCCATCGTGCGAAGTGGGTTGTCCGAAAGGTGCAACTCTTTGAGCTTCCAAAGACCGGCGAAGCTGTTCGCCAACGGTCCTTCCAGGTGGTTGCTGGAGAGGTTCAACTTTTCCAGATTGCCATTGCGCACGAACGTGTTGGCGGGTACGGTGTGCAGATGGTTCCGGTCCAGGTCGAGCTCCTTCAGCGACTCCAGCCGCTCGAAGCTCTGTGGCGTCAGCGCTTCGATGAAGTTCTCCGATAGGTACAACTCCTTCAGCCGCTGCATCATGCTCCAGCTCTGTGGATCGATGTCGCGCAGTCTATTTCTCGTGAGCGAGAGTGTCGAGAGACGCATAAGCGAACGGAGAGCATCCGGTATGTCGTCGATCATGTTGCCGTCCAGGTACAGCTCGTGCAGTTGCTTTGCCTTGCTGAACATCGCGTCCGGAAGCTCGCGGAACCTGTTGTCCGATACGTCGAGCAGCTCCAGCCGCGGTAGATCGAGAACGCCCGGTGAGAGCTCCTCGAGATCGTTGTCCGCTAGGTACAGCTCCTCGAGGCAGGTAGAAATCGACGCAAACACCCCTTCCGGTAGCTGCTTGATGTTGTTGTTTTCCAACGAAATCTCCTTTAGGCTCTTCTGCTCGGCAAACAGTCGTGCTGGGATCTCCTCGATAAGATTCTCATCCAGCGACAGCGTGCGCAGCTGGGTCGTATCGTCCAGGAACCGTTCATCGATACGCCGGATGACATTCTGCTCCAGCTCGAGCTTCCGCAGCCGATCCGCTCCTTTCAGCGTGCCGGCTTTCAACTCTTCGATCTGGTTTTCGTTAATGTACAACTTCTCCAGCGACGATAACCCTACAAAGAGCCCCCCATCAAGCGTCGATAGACTGTTGTCCTCCAGATCTAACACCTCCAAGCGCCTCAGTCCGTCAAACGTGCCCGGAGCGATCTTCTGAATGACATTCCCCTCGAGCTGGAGCGACCGTAAGCTGTTAGTGTGCTTGAACAGATTCCTATCGAGCGCACGGATTTCGTTGTGCTGCAACGCCAAGTCTTCCAGGTTCCGCAAGCTAGCCAGCACGGCCGGCTGCAGTTCCTCGAGCGAGTTGTTGTTCAGCTTCAATATCTCGAGGTAAGTGTTGCCAGCGAACAGCGTATCATCTAGCCGTTCGATGTAGTTTTCAGTAAGTACGAGCTCCCGCAGAGAGGTCAGCGGAAGAAACGTGTTCGGGGAGAGCAGTTTCAGATTGTTCCCTTCCAAAACCAGCTCAGTCAGCGTTGTCAGCGGGCTGAAGGCAAGTGGATCGATTGAAGTCAGCTCGTTCTCTTTGAGAATCAGCTTCCTTAGCCCGGACAGTCCGGTGAAGGTGTTCCGCGAGAGCCCGGAGAGATAGTTGTGATCCAGGTACAGCTCCCGCAGCTGACCCAGCTCTTCAAACAACCGATCCGGTAGCTCCTCGGCGTGATTATGGTCGAGGTTGAGCTCAGTCAGCTGGTGCAAACCGGCAAACACCTTCCCCGGAAACTGGACGATCTTGTTCTTCGACAAACGCAACGTCTCCAGATTGTCCAGCCCTCGGAAGGCATGCTCCGCGACCGTCACGATCCGATTGCTTCCCAGATTGAGGCGCACCAGCTTCGACGCCCTCACGAACCCATCCTCGTGCAGTACGGTCAGGTGGTTCTTCTGCAGCTGCAAATACTTCAGCTCGCTCGCATCGTCGAACGTCTGGCTCTCGAGCTGCTCCACGTCGCAGTCCTCCATCTTGAGCGAGATCACATTCTCGTTGTCCGCGAACAGCGACTGGGGGATGGTCGGCAGCGAGGAGTACGCTATCTCCACCTCGACGAACGAACCGCCACCGCCGGTGCTGATGATCGCCTCGGACACCTCTTCCGGGGTGTCCAAGTAGATGTTCCACAGCTTACACTCGCGGCCACGCAGGTGGCAGTTGAAGGTGGCCTGTCCGGGGAGAGCGTAGCTCGAGGGCAACACCGCCAGCAGCAGTAGCACTGGCCATGCTGTAAACGCGCTGCAACGGGAGGTAAAAATAGATAGCTGTTGCTTAATTTCTCTCGTTGCACCATGGTAGAAAGAATATTTTGGCTCATTGCAAGAATGTCACATATTTTTTATTCACTTTGTATCGGTAGTGTCACCAACAGGTGCAATTTCTTTGATGCAGAAGAATTTTTAATAAACCGTAATAATTTGTTTGGATTGATTGGATGCATTAAATAACTGTATTTTCACTTTGTTCATTGTACTTTCAATATTCGTTGGACACTTCTGCTTTCAAATTATGATGAATTGATTCCTTCATCGAAAATTATTTGTCATTTAGAAATCACTCCTGTATGGCGAGCAAAGTTATTACATACTTTTGTATAACTTTCATTATGATGTGTTAGAAAAACATATTTCAAAATATCACCACTCGAAGCACTTTTCCTTCTATCAAACCGCGGGTCCTAGTAACACTTTGTCAGATGTTCATCCGCTGAACATCAGCACGGAACTGAAGTGGGAAACGTTTTGTTTTCGCAGGGAAAACGCTACGACCGACCCGAACAATTGGCCGCCGTGCGCGAAACTAGAATGTTTTATTTTAATTCATTCTGGCTCGGTCTCATTCCTCGGCCAAATATCTGCGCATCTATTTATTATCTTCCTGTTTTCCCCGCATCTCTCCCGGCCCACCCGGGGCCAACCGGTGGATATTATTTGCTTGTCGCACTCGTCAGCAGTGAAAGTAACGCGACGTCCCGAAGTGACGCGTGTCGAAATTTGGCTAACTGTGTGCGACATTTTTCGCGTCCGGCTTTTGGGCGGAAAATGCGAATATAAAAACTAGCGTCCACGACGGGGAAGGCGGTGGAAATTCGTTGACCTTTTGGGAGCGCGCATCCGCGCCATTTGCGTGCCGGGCCGGATTTTTGTTGATCAATATTCGAATAGGTTTATCGCGCAAACCACCAAGTGGGAAGATCGCATGCTTAGAAGATCACGCTTATTCTTACCTGTTCCTCTACGTTAGACACCACTTCATTTGTTTGTAAATAGTATCGTGGAAAAAGGTTCGTTGGTCCCCAGTATGGCGTTCAATTTGTTTCGATTTTTCTATTTCACCCATCGCTAAAGGAAGTGAAGACAAGCGAACATTGCGTGTTATTTATATGTTGTACGCCGTTGTTCTATTTATGTCTCCGCAACGATGAAAGTAATTCCTCCGTACATCGTACGTGGTTTTAATAATTAACAGTGCAGCAGAGTGTTAGTTTCGTAGGCCACCCCGCGACTCATGTTTGTAAAACAAAACATAATAATTGGATGTGTTTCCGCATCGTTGGCACAGGGCAAGTGAGAGGTCGTTAAGCGTTGGATTAGGACTTAATTTTGTTTTAGAAAACAGTGTTTAAATGTTTACTGATGGAAATACAATAGTATGCTATAAATTATACAACCACCCTTTCGCCATCCTTGGGACGAAGGACGAATATTAAAACGTGTCTGACGATCACACGACGGCACTGAAGATCATTTCTTCTCGTCGCGATGAAGATATTATTTCCGGACGGGGATGTGCTGTCTGTCATATTCTTTACCAGCCAAACGATAGAAAAAGACAAGTTGTACGTTCGCCCAAGCAAACAATAATGAGAGAGGAAATGGATTGTAGTTCGGGCGGATTCTAAATACAAGTGAAGAAGTTGTTTTCCTGCTTCCCCGTTCGATGTTTCCAAGATGGGTACTCGCAACGTGAACGTACCCCGAGAAAAAAACCTGAGCAACCCACCTGAACCAGACAAAAGGTGTAGCGAAACCAGGAGAATCTGATAAACGCTCGAGTAACTAGCAACACTCTCCCCATCCACGATTCGACCATCCGCAGCATCCGTCCTACGGACCGGATCGGATCCATACGAAGGCGTTACACAGTGCGTCATCTTGAATAGAACACGGAACGAATGGACAAACAGAGGAAAAATAAAAACGAGAATCATACCGAAGAATGGATAGAAAAATCGGCTGCAACAGTGACGGGGCCGGCGACGAAACGTGGTGGCGTCACGGCGCAGCCTTCTATTAAATGGCCGCCGTCCAACCGCCGTTGAAGCGCAGAACACACGGCACAACAACGGCTGCGGCAGTAGCAACAGCAGCAGCAGCAGCAGCAGCATCACAAAGAAGACTATAATTTTCCCGGCAGCTACCGTTTTCGTTTGGGTCTAATGTTTTATCGTCGAATAATCGAAATCCATCATCAAATCAAAGAGACTCCATTAGGAACCGGGGCAATGTCGACCGGTCTCGGTCGGGCCGAGAAGCGAGTGTATCGTTCTTAAGGAAAGTTTGAAGCCAATCGATTTTTCGACAACGAATTTTCCTGCTGGCAAGAATTTGCCATAAAACACTAAATACTTCTCCCTCACACCTGAAAAGGTTTATAGAATCGGTTAGCGTAACAAAAAGCGAAATTAAATGTATGAAATATATTGAAACAAGCTAAAGTGGTATTATATCGCCATAAGAGGAAAACTCTTTAATCCACTACAATATGGAATTGATAACCCATTTTTCATAGTTTTTATTGTTTTTCGTTCCAGTTTTAGCTAAATTTATACAGATCCTCCATTGAAAGAATGTGGAGGAAATCTGGAATTTTTTGTGAATTGTAAAGTGTATATACAATTTGTGTATCTTACACGATTCTATCGCACATTTAAAATCTTTGTTGTTTCTATAATGACATACCTCCTGGTGGATAGATGCATGTATTCAATGAACTGACCTTTGCTCAGTACCGGGAGGATCGTCATCTGTCCTCGGCCGAAAGCGTACGATGGTCGGCTGGTCTGGCAAAGCGACCAACCATTTTCTGCCAACTCATCGCCGCGTTGGTGGTGGTTCTGGTGCTCCTCTCGGGAGCCATCTCGGGGCCGTGAATTAGTGCTGTCCCGACGCGAGGAACGCGGATGCCCAAGTTCGGCTGCATTCGTTCAATCAATTACCGAACGAACTGCCACCGGCGGACATCGTATCTTCCTCCTGGCTGGCATCCAGCGTCCTTTTACTGCGCACGTAGTAAGACGGCCCTCGATCGCCCCCGCGTCCCGCGCGGCATTTTCTCCACCGACGCCATTTGGGGCAGAGACCGATTTTCAATACTTTCTCGAGCATACGATGATTTATTATCGCAGGCATCAAACTTCCCGTTCGTGCACCATCCATGTTCTCTCTCTCTCTTTCGCCTCCCCCTCGGGCTCATTCCTTTCCTAATCTCCTCTCGAGTTGGAAATAAAATATGAATGAATCTGGTCGCCTGCCCCCCCTTCCGACCCAGGGAGACGATGGTCAGATCGAGCGCTGATATCACGAGCGGTTTGAATGAAGGATTCGGTCGCCCTCGATTGGTCACCTTAATATATCTTTCTGGTTTCTTTTTTATTTCTTTCCCCACGGTTTTTTTTTTCTTTTTGTTTTGTTAATGGCATCCCGGAGAGACTGTGGCGACTGAACCATTGTCGCCCATGCGAAGGGCTGCGCCAGTGAGTTGCCAGTGTTGATGGTCGAGGTCGTTAAGTAACCGGAAATCGTCTTCGACGTCGTCGCCAGTCGCCGTTGTCGAGCTGCAACAGTTTCGCAGCTTGCGAAGAAGAATCTGAAGAATCGATGGGCCTGGAATGGGCCCATTCAGGGGATGCGCATGAGTTGGCGCTTTCTCAGGACACGGCGTCGCAGGAAGAAGTGGACAACAATTGGCAACGGCAGCCGCGTTGGCCGTTGTCATAATTGAGCAATCTCTCGGTTTGACGCCTCCGGTTTCCTACAGAAAGGAGTAGTGCTGTCACATCTTGCATCGCTGGAAACGATGGTTCGTTGTTGAATGGAGTTTCTTTCACATAATACAACTCATTTTTGCTGAGTTTGTCTCTAGCAGCTTTCTTATCGTCGAATGCAGGAAGTTGCACAGGCAGACGGAAAACCCCAAATCCCCGTACGGTAACCCTAAAACAAATAGCTTTTCCTCCCTCTTGGAAGCATAAAGTTCCCAAAAACCCTCCACAACCGAACGTGGCGGAAGGCGAGCTACATGCAAACCGGAGCGTTTCCACTTCCGGCTCGGTGTAACCTCCGGTCGATGAGGCGCAGCTCAGCTGAAATCAATTAAGTGTAATTTTACTGACTCTCAAGTTCATTATTATTCCTTTCGCTCAGCCGTGTTCGCCTGATCTTGAAAAAAGTGTTTTCTTTCGCTTCACTTTATACCTTTCCTATTGCACTCTCCCACGAACATCGGTCCGCGGTGGTGGTGTACCGACCTTCGACAGTGTGCGGACTTCATGCTTCCGTACGTTTTCGCCGCCAAAACGTCACACAAACCCCCATCGTTCGCGGGCAGATCCGTGAGGATATTGCAAAAATTGTGCGCTCAAAACAAAAAAAAATCCTCACTCATCCGTCTGCCGGGACTCGAAAATCAAAAAAGATTGATGTCAGCATAAGCTTTTCTTCACTCGCTCCACCATGCCGGGATGATGTCGGCCCGAGCGTCTACGAAGATGTTGCAGAGATTCCGGAAATGGCTGGCAGAAATAAGAACTTCAACGTGCCCGTGCTCTCGTAAGAAGGAAGGAGCAGACAAAACGTTGAACAGAACCATCCTGCCAGCGTCGTGAATGGAAAGAGGGTACGGTAGTACCGGCGACCAGGCCGCACCAAGAGTAAAACGGACCAGCCGGGTGGTGGCCGGATAAGCCAGTCGGCGGCGGCAGCATCGTACGGTCGAACACTTGGGCCTTCTTTTTTATGCATTATCATTAACTTTAAACTTTGAATCAAAATATATCGACTTTGGCTCATCATCATATTTAATTGATTAAAAGAAAACTTCTCCCGATGCTGCTTCGCGCCCATTTCCAGCCCGTGAAACGGGCTCTCTGGCACCGTGGATCACTGTTCTTCCTTCTTTCGAAGCAAGCGAATGGTCAATTTTGTTGCAGACCTTGGCTTGCCCTAGCCTCTAGCCGATCTAGAGCCTCGCTGGTCTGGTGTCTGATCTAGAAAACCGGCTCGCTATGTTGGAATGGCGGGGCGCATCTTGAGAACGCAGACTCGCACTGGAGTTATAGTTTTATCCGGCACGTTCGTAGGCAGATCCTTATAGGGTATCGATCGTACGCGGACCCGATCGATGAAAGAAGTCTTTCCAATGAACATTCAATTGATGCTACAGATGATTATATTTTATTCCAGTAATTAATATTATTAGGGTAAATTGGATCAATAACAATTTTGAAGAAAATCTTTCGAGGTTAGAATTTCAATTTTTTAAAAATTTTAGTTCATTTTACTAGCATTTCATCAACATGTTTGGCACTCACTAAATAGCTTTGGTAAAATTGTCAATTGTCTTGCTGTGTATTTTTTTGTTGTTATTGTTAGATATTGAATGTGGCTTTGTAGAACGGTAATGTTGCCATGTCATCGATGATGCGTTTTTGCCAATATAGAGCGCAATTTGTCAGATGAAACCTGGCACTTGTTAGTGTTTTGATGGGACTTTGGAATAAAAAGCCGGAAAATGCTGTAATAATAATAATAATAATGTTAATGTTTTCTATTTGCCCTGGCTATATTTTTTATTATATGACTTAGTATCTAAAAGTTAATGCTTTCTACCATGTCTTTGTATCTAAGGGTTTTGTTTACTATAAAATGTTCTTATCAACTTTGACTTAATTTTGTCCTTCCAAAACATTGGCGAACTAATTGCTATTAAATCAGATCTTTCCCTAGTATGTTGTCAATTTTTATGAAAAAAGGTTTAATTTCTAATAGTAGCCAATTTTAACTAATTTATTGCAACAATTCATAATAAACATTACAATTCATAGTATTTATACATTTTGTCGTCACTTGTTTTAGCAAACACATTATCAATGATGCAAACGTCAATTTTTGCATTCTCCCCATCACTATCTTCATAAGTTACAGTTAATCCATGAAGTAATAAACCGTGTATAGCGAACCCTCTAATCTTACTTTGGTCATTTTTGAACTTATATACAATAAAAAAAGGTAAGCAAATATAAACAATTAAAACGTAAAACCTACAGAAGTGCATGGATTACACTTTAAAAGCAGAAAAATAGAACTGCATTCGCGAAAGAAATATTAAAAACCGATTTTTCATTAAAGTTTTCTTACGGTTTGTTTCAAAATTGATTCTGTCGCATCTTACTGTGACGAAACATCTAAAACCAATAAATCATTCTGTATTTTCACACTTCCCGCAACCAGCACACCTACTTCCCCTCGTGCACGTCATTAGTTCCGGCAATCAAAGTCCACCAATACTAGTTTCAAAACGTTTATCAAACAAATTATCCTCCGCGTCCTGAGGGCCGCCCGAAAAACGCCCGGCGGTCATTGAACTTTCCTCCCTTGCATGCACACCGCACCGCAAACACACCTTTTCGCAACGCAACCCGCGCGGCCGGAAGTGGCCTGTGTTTACAGTTTCACGGGAGGATTCGTTTTAAACTCGCCTCTCGAGCGCGCAAGTACCGTTCAGCAGCAACGGTCCAGAGGTCAGCTCGCGCTCGCCCGATCGATTGGCGCGCAAAGCTAAACGGGTGCAAAGCGTGGGAAAATTGGACCGTGTGTAGGCACTTGGCACAGCGCCACGCCAACCTCCGTTCCCGTTCCCCGGCTCCCTCCTACCCCTGTCCGGGCGCCAGTTGGTTTTTGGGTTGAAAACTACCGAAAACAGCTCCAGCTCTTTCTCCGTCAGGCCGCACGGAAATTATCGATCGGGAAGCGGAGTGAATAGGGAGTCCGGGAAAATTCAACGGGACGGCCCACGAAAACTGCTGGCTTCTTCACCAACTCTTTCACCCCTTTCCCCACACAATAATTGCCCGTAGCAGCAACTGTTGGAGTTTGGGCCATTTTTCCGTTAGTCGGGGATAGTCTAATCCAGTTGGGGCCAGCAGTAGAGTGTGGCAGTCGAAACCAGCCCTCCTCGCAACCCCCTTTCAACCCCTCGGCACCGGATCAGGCGAAATTCGGTTGGAAACCAATCGAATCTTACCGACAGACGCCGGTGTAGCTAAACCGCGGCCAAAACCGACAATCGGAAGCGCGCATCGTTTCTCACCGAAAATCATCCAATACCCGGGACGTCATCATCATCCACTTGTCCAGGTTTTTCCGGCGCACAAATCACAGTCTACAACCAGCTGCACAAACACCCGGTGGGGCGCACTGGATCTCGACGGGAGGATCTACTGATTACCGCTCGCCACCGCGAATGCGCAGATGGCATCCGAACCAGCTTTGATGGCGGTTGGGCTTAGCAAAACTTAACCTTAAACCAGCGGTGTAAGCGGAACTTTCCTCGCGTGTAGCGCCGGGGCAACTACTCTCACTTCGCCCGAACGACAACCTAATTGATCGAATTGGTGCAGAAAATCGCTAATAAATAATGCATGACAATCGAATACAATCGGGCTGCGCCACCGTGCTACGCATGATGACGCACGCCGAAAAACACCGAGACGCCTCGGAAGGTTTCCACCGGTGGGGTTTGTTCCCTCCCGCAGAAACCCAATTCACGACTTCTCCCCCGTTTGTTCGATCGGCACTGCTCGTTACCATGTTTCCCGCAAAGTGCGGGACGACTGGGAAAAGCTGGTCCGAGACGCCAACGTTGGCCAAAGACAGAGCACCAGACCCTCCGCAACATAGACCCTGCTAAGATAAGCCGTAGGGCCTAGTTTCAGGGCAAACCGAAAAGGCTGGCGGACAAAGCGTGTGGGGCGAGTTGTGTGCTGGGAGGAAAATTTTGGGTACACTCGTTTGGAAAAACCTAGACGCAATGAGGTTCCTGGGAACGGGGAAGGTGGAAGCGGTAGCGGTAGCGCCGGCCTCGGTTTGGGAGCACACAGAATAAAAATCGCTAATTAAATCAATTTTCGAATGACGATGGGAAAGATTTTCTCACGCAGGTTTCGCCGAGTCGAGTCGAACGAGAGGAAAAAAAAAAATTACGTGTGTGCTGCGTTTAACGTTTTCATGGCGGATTGTATGCCACTGGCCGATCGCGACGGGGAGACACTGGAAGAGGGTGGGCAAAGAAGAACAAGAGTATTAAAAACGGCAAGACAAGCGAGCCCAAACAGTAAGAAAGAAGCTCGTCGAAGGTGAGATCTAGAGTGACTCGTCTCTCGACAGCTCGACAATGGTTTAAATGGAAGTTGGCGGTCCCCCAAAGAGGGGGATGGGCGTAGAAAAGGGGGTAAGCAGCCGTAATGAAGGCAAAGAGGGGGGAAAAAGGTCAAGAGAACCGATAGTGATTGAAAAGTCAAATCAACCAAACGAAAGCCCTAGACGACGTCGAAGATGAGCGATGCTGACTGCCTGCTTCCAATCCTTCTTGCCGCTTCGAAGGCTCCACGAAGGATCGCACCCCAGACCAGACGCGATAATGGCGGCCACGACAACCAATGGCGGTGGTGGTGGTGGGCCGGAAAGTGGTTGGAAGAAGAAAACGCAAACCGTGGACGGAGCCGAGGGCCTCAAGAATGGCCGCTTTCAATGGGCTGCTCTCGCTACGTTGGTTCGGGGCAGAGCTCGGAAAAGAAAAAGTCATCCTCCGGGTGTTCCGTACTGATTTGGATTTTCACACGTTACGAGCCGGGGCCGGGGCGAACGGTGTCGACGGAACTACCATTTGGTTCGGGCGACGGCGGCCCATCGGGGTGTGTTTGGCCCGGTTTGAGCAATCGTACTTCTGGCTTCTGGCGCCACGGAAAAGTGTTTTCAACAATTCTGTTTTACTTTTCGGTCGCTTGTTGTCCCTCGGCGTCATGGTTGTTTCTTTCTTGTTTCGGATCGCTCGCAACACTGTATTGGGTTTCCGTTTTTGCTCTGCTTATTACTAGATTTTTCGAAGGCGCAGTCATGATTCTCGTCTAACAGCATCTGTTTACAGATGCGTAATTTCATTCTGAATGCGAACGACATGTTTCTAAGCACTTGTTACAGGAATTATAAAAACAAACAAACACAAAGAGTACAAAGCTGAAATTGATTGCTTATTATAATAAAAGGATTCAAAATAAGACACTGTATTTGTACCATTTTTATTTTATTTTATTTCTAAACATATTGATTATAGCAGTTTTGTATTATTTTTTAAAGATTTCTTATTCTTTGGTCTTATTTATTTGAGATTTTCATTAACATTGATTGTACGGTGACCATTTTTGAATGAAATGATTTTTGTTAGAAAGGAAATTACTATAAACGTAACTTAATATTATAATAGTTTATCATGAAAATCACCAAACCGAAAATGTATATCAAGTGTTTGGCCTGTTTGATGTTTTTCAGAAGTGTTTGGAAAATATAATTTGGGATCGAATAAGCCAAGTTTTAAATAATTTCTAAGGGTATCCTGCGTCATTCTTCTCTGATAGTTGCTTGCAGGTCTTGAACCATTCCAAAATGCATCTCCAATGTAACATTGTCTGTCCAGGATTACCTAAAGGTTCTCTATGGATTTTTGGACAGGCCAAGACTAGTTAAATTTGAATCAAAATAATTGAATTGGAATATAAATGTTGCGTTTACAGGATTCCAATCCTCCAATAATAGCAAAAATATTTTTATTGTCAAATTGTCACAGCCTACTGCTATACTGGTGAAAATCTCAAATTAATGTGATCAAATGGCATGTCATCTATGAACATAGTACCGAACTTCTTTAACCAACAATAAGCTAGGACTAAACATTAACGGGGATGCATTTATAAGAATATCACGTACTATACTTACGAGTCTGGCACCCTCCGGTATTACGAACGGCTGACCACCGATATATAATATGCCGTTTTTCGGTCACCGTAACTCTCTTCTGAAAGAGGCCTTGTCCCGGATGTAGTGCCACATAAAAAAACTCACGAGTCAAATGTCCTATCAGGAGTAATTATGCTTAAATCTTAGTATTTTAAGTTTTGATATTAAATATATTTCTTATTTGTTTGGTGCATCTCATTAACACAAAATCACACAACAAATTTGTTAGTTTCATTTCATTTTTGTTTGCATTTAAGTACTGTCACAAGAAGTATTCTTCATTGTGGCATAAACAACTATCACTTGCGATTAAAACGGCATGCTAAAATGATTCTGAATTGATGGCGACGTTTATTACATGTTTCGCAGGTCACTCATTTTTTTCCAGTGCCATTACTTAAAACCGGTAAAGAACTTAAGTGAAACAATCATGTTTCAATCAGTCCATGATTGCTCTTACCTGATGGAAACATATTTTAAACTAGTCCAAATCAAAATCATCAGTTGGTTATGAAAAACTATTCTCCTAAATTAGTACACCATACAAAGAGAGGAAACAATACCAACAAGAAAAATTTCCAGCTCACAATCGCCAAAACCATTGCGATCGGGTGCTGCGGGTATTGCTTACAGCGAAAGCTAAGATTAATGAAGATTTCGTCCGTTGCCTCAAAGTAATTTGGATTCTTTCTTTCGTTCGAGAGCAACAATAAAAAATAATAAATAGCTAGCGGAATGGGCAATCCTAGATCGAAAGGATTAGGACGAGAATAGAGTGAAGCGCTACCCGGCGTGAAGAATAGCAAAGTTCATCCCGATGAACTTGCCTCCCATTGAAAGGCGCTGATCCACGACGAATCGCATGTGTTGATTGATTTGACTTCTGAAAATCGGTATTTCCTACCCCGACCGGGGCAGCAATATCATTAGCGCGGTGAAGGAAGCAGCAGAAAAGATCAGGAAACGCACTACGAAAACCCCCGCTGCTGGTGGCGTAACCTGCGCCGAAGAATTGGAGTGGCGATCGAACCCGGCAGCTGGCGGGTAATAAACTTCATGAAAAGCGTGAAATTTTGAGTACAAAAGTTTCAAAACATTATTAATGATCGGCGCGTCGGGAAGACACTGCTCCGGCAGACAGGAGGGGGCCACCATTTTTATTTGTGTGCTGCTTCTGTGTTGCGATCGGTGCGACGGATCCGGTCACTTCTTTCGGCCCCTGCTTTATCGTGGTCAATCTCTTTCCAAATGGATCAAACCTCTTCCGCGCGCGATCTGGTTTGGTCGTGGCACTCGCTCCGCACCACCTCCAACGCTCGACGGTTGGTTCCTCAACGGGTTGTTTCATCGCTTTCCACGCCTTAGTTCTCTTGCTGCCGCCCCAATGATCGGCCGAACGACCAGCTCCCGCCGGTTGGAAATACGGATGCTGGCCTTCCCAGCCCTGGCACACTGGTTTGTTTTTACTTATCGCACCCGAGTGGCCCGGGAAATCAAATTACTTTGCGCCCCTGGAGGTAGCGTTAGGACCCGGGAAGCTCGCCCGCCGTGGTCCGCACATCTTGTGTTTCTATCTTTTCCCTCCCGTTGCGGCACAAATCACGCTTCGAGCAAGCAGGGGCTTTCAAGCTTCCTTCAATTAAAGCTGAAGCTGGTTCGCTATCGACACGATCGGCAGCAGCGCGATCCACATCTGCCTCCTTCTCCTCCTCCAGCGCTATCCACCATCAAAGTTTCATTCATTCACCTTTTTTTCCACCACCAGAAGTCTATTTTCGAAAACCCACATCACTTTTCGCTCTGGGGGCCTACGCTGTAGTCGTTTTGGGGGCCCTGGAGAAGAAAATTCTAGTCCCCCCCACCCACCGGACGGGACCGAGCGCTCGCAAACTTCCAATTTCACCCCGACCGATCAACCGAAAAAGGGTTCATACGCGAAGGGAAGGCCCAACGAAAAAAAAAAGGCAAAGAACGAGGAGAAACTTAAATTACAGCTTCCGGTGAGAAAACAACAATGTTTGGAATAATGAAGCAGAGAAAATCTCGGTATTATTGTTGCTATTGTTGGCCCTGTGCGTTGGGCTGCCATTTCGATTTGTTCCAAACTTTTCGTCTGTCGTGCGTGCGTGAGCTTCAGCTGGGCTTGTTTATGTTTGCAGTGCATGGTTAAGGGTTCCAGGTTCAACATGCTTCTGTCAGCTTACCTCGCTGTGGTATGTATTTTATTTGAGGTAATTAAATGCAAAAGGGCAAATTTTACTAGAAGTAGATGATTGGTTTCACGATTCGTGAGACTGTGCGTTCTTTACTCTACTTCGTTATGTCCTTGTTGCATATTGGCGCACACAGAATAAAAGCCTTTTTAATAGATTTAAACATCCTTGAAAAGAATTGTAATGTGTACTTTTTAATTAAAAATCTATTTGTTTTTAGTTGTGCTAAAACTGCGTAACTATTTCCTACGGTAACGACATGATATGATTTTCGTTGTTCGATTTTCTAAAATAAAGTTTATCAACCCATTTTATGAAAATTTGTTCAACTACGCATATCTATGATGTTAACAGTAGAAGAACATAAAAAAACTTAATGTCAATGGAAAATATCTCAATGTCAACGGAAATATAAAAAGCTAAACTTATTTCACTGTGTGTTAAACAAGTAGTAAGCATAATTTAATGTTTTGCAACTGCTTCTTCTTGAAGCTGCAACGAAATGTTGTAACGTTTCCGCGCTGCAAAGGCTCGGCAAGAGTAATTTTGAACTACCTGGTTCGATTATGTGTTACCTTCAAAACTAGAAATGGTTGTCTGCTAATTTTCTCACGCGCTACTGGTCTTAGCTTTCATGCTCTGACAGGTCGTTTCGGAGGTTTTTTCTTTTCTCTCTTTTTGGATGGAAGCTGGTAGACAATTTTCGGCTCGCAATGACCGTGAACGAAACGATTCCACTTTTCCACACGCCTCGCAGCGGTTATGATCGATGATTCGAAGTTTGTTCTGGTGAAGAAAGCGGCAGCAAGGCACTCACACGCAAAGAAAAGCAACGCCGAACCGCTCGGTATCGAATCATTACTCATCGTCGAGATGGCGATCGGTGCCTCCCGGTCCCCGAGCATTGATCATCAATGAAATTTTCCACCGTCCACACCTGAACCACCGTTCCAAGACATATGTGGGGGAAGGGGGCCTTGGGAATCATTGGGCGGAGAAGGGCGGAAAAAAAGTCTGCCGGCGCGTTCGAAATAGTAGAACGAAAGCGGGCTAAGTTTTTGTCATAATCAAACATGGGTATTAAAAGGTAATTATTCTTTCCCATTCACGAAATGCTGGCTGCTCCGCACAACAACAACAAAAAAACCACACCCCGAGCGCTGGTGGTAGCGCTCCGTTCTAACCACAGACCATCACAGATTGCAAAAGGTGTAAAGATCGATCCATTCACGCCGCGTCCCATTCATCGGGGGGAGAAAAATGAAGGTTTTTGGGAGGTTTTCGAATGAAGAATCGGGAAGAAAACGTAGCTGCCGGCATCTTCTGCGGTCAAGCTTCGTTACGTGTTTGTGACGCGCAAGCGAACGCTAATGATGGTGCGATGCTAAATGATGAAGAGAATTATTTCTCCTCTAGGATGTAGAACTCAAAATAAAGTACGATCGGAGCCCATTTTTCTAGCGTTTTGTAGACCCTCGAATAGCGAGTATAAGCTAACAGAACGGTTGTAATACGTGCACGTTCAGATTACAGGCTCAACTTATTTTAATATCAACTAAACCAACAAATTCTCAAATAAATTCCCTAAAAAACTGTTGGAATCATCCTACAATGAACGCTTTGTACTTTTCTCCCTTTTTCGACGGTCAAAACTCCTTCGCAACTTCCAGTGACATCCAAACAAACGAACTGTTTCGACATTTGCTTACCTGTCGAAACAAACTCGTTGTATGTTTCAACAGTCATTTCTGGTACTCGAGCCATCTCAAACACAAGAAGTCGTGATCGATACAGTTCTGTTGTGCTACAAAGTTTCAAGCCCCGAGGGGGTGAATTGTTGAAATTGTACTTTGAATGATCGCTCTGTCGCAATGGAAGATTCTCTTTTTCAAATGACAACCGCCTGATTCGTTTCATAATGATGCGCTCTCGTAGGTGTACGGTCACGACTACGATCGTAACCCAGAACCAGGGAGTGACATTTGAAGAGGTTTATCGAAACATTTGGCCCTGACATGAGCTGTCGTGCATTTTTTTGTTACTAAAGATTTTTTCTATTCAATTACTCAACGACGTGGACAAGTGAAAGCTAGAGGAAGAGCACAAATACCCATGAAAACTTAAGTAAAAATTGAGGGATTTCATTTTATAGTTGAGAGCGGTTTTTCTGTATAGGTAAGTAGAGCAAACGCTACATGTATGACCTCCAGTAGCATTAAACTAACCTCCGGCCTTCCGACACACACGAGTCAGGTTGATCTACCTGCCACAGCACGCTACCTCAACACCTCAAGTGTTTCATCCGTCCACATGTCTGTAGGCGCCTCCTCTGGGTGTCATAAACATCAGCAATTTTGCAAATCACCCATAGACTAGTCCATAGGCAGAACCCGCTCCGGTGGGCGAAATATGCTGCTAAAACCTGTCACATACGGTGATCACCGGTTCAATCCTAGAAACGCCTCCGGTCCCGGTAAACCCACGACCTCGAACTCGCTACGGTTCGTTCGCCCACAGTCGTAAACATTATGACTCGTAAACAAACTGTAAAACGCCACACTCCGGACTTTACGACTTCTCGTACCCGACGCGATCGAACAAAGTACCTTGCTGGTTGCTTCCTAGATTTTCCCACCATCAACCGGGTGGTGCAATAAAGCCAGTGTGAAGTGTCCATTAAAATTCAATTTTTCACGACCGAAATTAACCTACCGGCTACCGGCGGTGGCTTGAGAAAGGGTTCGTTCGGGCACACGCCATGACGCGGCAAGGATGCACCGGAAAGCTGCTTAGAACCTGTGTACCAGGTCGGCACCTACAGGGGAAAACGCCCTAATGAAGTCCATGACAAATGACGATCGAATGACAATGTAGAATTTCGTGTCGTGCCAGGATCACCGGAACACGGCCCGATGCCGTTCACAGGGGTCCTGTGAAGACTCATCAACGTCGGCAGCAACGTTTTACACGGGCTCCCACCGACGCTCCTGGGTCGGTTCAACACCTACCGGTGGCTGACATTGACCGATCGATCGACATTATAACGCGCGCGCCAGTTATAAATCAATCAAACCGACCGGCGACCCATCGGCTTCGGCTGCTATTTTGACATGGGCAGATTGTTGCCGACTGCTGGATCGCGGCAATCAAAGCGAACCAATCGGACGTGACGATGCAAGAGCGGCCAATGTAGAAAATACTTCTCGCCACAACCTCTTTCCAGTGGTCTTAATTCCTAGCGGCAGGTGTGTGTGAACGTGTGTGGGCCGAGGATCTGCTCGCTAATCCTGTGAGCGGAAATTGATTAGTGTGATCACACAGAGCACATGTTGCCCGGGTAGGTAATGATCTCGCTGAAAGGTGGAATTTGTTCGACGCGGTCTTATGATCAGTGACTTACAAGAAGGCAACACCAAGTGCTTGTCCAGCTTACGATCACAACGTTGGGAGGCTATTCAATGGAGGATAATTATCCTTATAGATATCATGGCCTAATATTCAGACCTGTTTGGAAGGATTAATGGGTTCATGCGCATACATTGTTGTAAATATTGTGGCTCCCCTAGTGTTCTTTGGCCGATATATTTTGCCCTTTTCAATTGACTAGCTGCAGCTAGCAATTAAACATTAAATATGCAACTTTTTGCCTAAGCTTTAGATCCAAAACGAAAAGCAATGTTGAAAACTTTTTTTATTAAAACTAAAAACAAAAAACAGATTGGTAACAAGAAAGAACTATGAACTTAACGTACTAAATGTTATCAACACTCTACGAAGATTTTAAGTAGAAAGTAGAAGAAACACAAAGAAAGACACTTAAAGAACAAAAGAGAATTAGACATAATATTCAACAAATCTGTTTTACTCAATAAATGTGGTTTTTTTTCTATTTAATTACTTCACCAACATACCAGTTTGATTATAATTGTTTGATACACAATCTTATCTGTTGTCTGGAAATGTTAAAATATTTGTCTGAAATTTTGAAGAATTTGACGCTTTTAAAATCAGCGGCTGTTTGGTCAACATTCAGTACCAATTTTGTACTGCAATACCTTCTCTTACTCTTACTGTTTGCACTGCAATACAACTTCCTCTAATATTGATTATCATTTATGGTATCGTTTTAAACAAAAATCTTGGCATGTGTTTAAATATCTCTATCTGCTCTTTCTTTCAGCGTCGAGATCCGTTAACCGTTAAACAGTTTGCTTGCCTTTCTAAGAACTCTTGACGCTCAGCAAGAAGACACCTTTAGAGAAGTTGGTTTTTTCCTCTATCTCCTGGCTCCTTGAAATCTTTTATCTCGCCTCGATGTCCTCATCCTTCCCGTACAATATCTGCAAGGGTTTAAATCGAGCCGTCATCTCTCATGCTTGCCTGATGTCTCTATCAGCGACCAGCGACCTCCAAAACACACTCCCGAAAGCGTGTGCCACAAGAGCTGCTTGACACGGCAGCCCCAGACACGTGAACTCGTTGAGGTTCGATCTGCTTGAAAACTTCCACCAGCCTCGTTCGTCGAGTGAGCTGCCCTGAAGTGCGTGTGACGTGTAGTCGAGGGTGAAGAAAGTTGTTGACGGCAGTTGGGAAGTTCTTGCGCCTTGACGTGTAGCACATTTGAAGACAATCTGTTTGCCAAACAATGAAAGTCCACAAGATGATCTGAGAGTGCTCCTGGGGTTTTGATCGTTTCCATCGGTGTTGTGTGCTCTTCAGAGTGAATCGAGTGCTTGTTTTCAAGCAAGGTAGTGACCCTTCGCGCATCGACGAATGGGAGAGTTGGCATTTGTGTTTCTCTTCTTGCGGTTCATCCCATGCCAATAAGGTTTTTATCCAATAAAGAAAAATGTATGTCCGATAATTTACCCATCCTCAGCCAACCGGGTTAAGGCTTCCGATAATCCTACCGATCGCAGGACATGATAGACATGAAACTTCAAATCGAGCACGTCCGTGACACGGGGTAATGCCGCTAACCCGAAAGTGCCCCGAAAGTTTGTTTGTTGCTGGCGAGCCTTTGGTCCTTCATCGATCGCCCAAATACACATACACACACACACACACACCCAAACACGCTCCTCTTAATGGCCTTACGAGGTTAACCGATCTGACGGGGTCGGCTCATCCTTTGCCCCGTGCTCGGGACGCGGCTTGGCCGGAACCGAAGAAGATTATAGGGTCGCAACAGGAAGCGCACGGAAATCTCGTACGAATCTCGAACTTACGGCTCCGCTCCGCTAGGCTAGGCCTCGAACGAGATCAGTGCCTCGCCGACCAGAGGGGGAGGGCCAGGCCAGGTATCGCCGGCCCGGCGCCCGCATGTGGGTCACCCCAAACACCCGGTTGCTTCTCGCACGTTTCCATTCCACTCCTCCAGCGGAACATCAAACATGCTTTCATTCATCCAGAACTGCGAGCCCGGGATGAAGATGGAGTGTGTAGGAAGGAAAAGAAACATCCACTCCACTCGACGATGTGCGCAAATGTAGATCAATCTGTAGATCGCAAGCTTCAAAGCCGATTCCAACACCGACACCACCACCGGGATGGACCGAGTGACCAAAAGAAGAAAAAAAAAACCTCCCGCCGCACACTATCCCTTTCATCGTAACCGATAGGTCATTCGATCCTCGGGGAAAAGAAGAAAAATCGGGCGAAAACCCTGTACTGCCCGGGACGCTACGGTTGATGATAAATTAGCTTGTAACAAACTATGAAAAGATTAATGAGCATGTATTTGCCCTCCTTCTGCAGCATAGGTTTAAAATCGTTCTCGGTGCAGGTTCGGTTTGTTGGAACTAAAACTCTGGCCACTAATAAGTCTGTTTCATCACCGCATCGCGCCATTAGGCGGCGGTCATTGCACCGGAGCGGTTCATAAAAAATGTGTCTCCTAATTGAGCAATCATTTCATAGAACAGACTAAGCGATGCTTAAACGAAACAGATGAAACAACCTGTTTGTTTCATAGGTCAAATTCTGTGATGTTTTTAGAAATATTTGTTATGATTATTAAGAGCATTTACTATTTGATTTGATTGCTGAAGCCTATACTTGGAAAGTTCATGCTTGGTATATGAACGAATACCAACGATAAAAGAACTTCAATCCCTAAATAATCAAATCTAGGTTATTAGTCAATCAGTGTTCAGTATCCATATGTAGAAGTTATTATTATTAGCGTAGGATTATAGTTAATTAAATAAAATGTTCCACCCGAAGGATTCTCATTCCAGTCTATTTTATCTCTCAGACTACAAGAAACTTACTTCATGTTAATTGAAAAATATGATATAGCCAAATCAGCAAGTCAACCTTCTACCCACATAAAGATGTGTAGATGTAAAAATATATATAATTCATATACTTCTACTTCTATTACTTGATTTGTGGCTTAAAGAGCTTTGACTCTGTTCCATTTGATCCGTGTGTTTATTTTTTCATGAACTTCTCAAAATTTGAAAACAGTTAGGAAAAAGTAATCTGTACTATAAAAAAATGTGCATACAAAATTAATTCAAATCCAGTATTCTTACACTCTACAACAAACACACAAACCCAATTTAAGCTCATGAGCAATATGAACACAAATCAACAGCTGCGAAAAAGGGCTGTTTTAACGGATGTTTGGTACTTCGTTAGGTAATTGTCTTTACGCTTCGGTTTTCTATTTCTAGACCTTATTCTAATAAAAAACTGAAAAACTGAACACCAAATAGGACAATATATGTAGGTTTTCTAAGAGAAATTAACAAGAAAAACATAATTTTGTGGTGAAGTTTTTTTAAATAACTCAATCAGTTATTAAGAAAAATGATGAATGACCCAATATGATATCGTTGATTTCAATCGAAACCCAGCGTCAACTTTGTGTAGAACAAAACATTGAAAATAAGATATGTTATCGGTAGATGTTAATCTACCGATCAAAGTTCAGTTGGTTGAAACCTGCAAATAGTTTTAAAAAAAATGTCCCCTTAAAAGACGATGTCCTAATCCTCTAAACAGGCGATGACGATCGACAACTACCGAACGCATTCGCACGTTCGTCTTGCAATGTTTCATTCCAAACCAATTACAAACACTCGTTAACCTACCCACTTGCCTACTGCCGGGTCGATGTTGGGCACAGGAAAAAGGCAACAACAAAAAAACTACGCCAAGAAATTACTCAATCATCTGGTTGCGATCATCATAATTACGCTCATAAAATGTGTATGAATGGAGCAAACAATCTTCACCCCGACCTGGGGGCTCGACGACGCATAACTAAAGCGCACAACAACGCGTTCGTTAAGTGATTGTACTACATCGGTTCCTGATGCCCTCGGCTCTCTCCCCGGGCTCTCCCCTCCTTCTCCTAGTGTAGCCCGGGATCATTACGATGCTGCTTTTGAATGATCACGAATAATAAAAAAACAGGCACCCTCCGGTGGAGGAGAGAGGCAAAAATCGTTTAATGAAGTCCTGCGGCACCACAACAATACCGGGTGAAAAAAGAAACACACCCTCGTCGAGACAGTTTCGACAGCGTCCAAAACCCGGGGAGAAGTGGATAGACTATGGCCTTTCCTGTCCCCCGCCCAAACGAAGACCGACCGACGGACAGCTTCTTCTCGAGAAGGGGCTTCTAGGGCGCGTTTTTCTTTCTCGCCCTTCCGCACTATTTCTCCTAGGAAGAATAAAACGAGGCAAACACTCCACACACTTCCACTGCCACAAATCATATAAAACGCACCCAAATCAACTTGAAACAAATTTTCTTTCGCGGGCTTGCGGGGGCTAGCCTCCCGTTCGGGGCGCCGCGCGCTTTAGGTGGAAAAGGAAAGAAGTCAAAGAGAAAAACAACAAACCCCGACCGAAAACTCCCCTTTCTCCCGAGGCGACGGAAGAGGTGAAGATTCCGAAGACTGAGCGAACCACCAGCGAACGCGAGATTCTAACGAACGTGTCTTACCCGGGGTTGTTCTCGAGCTCTGTTCATTGTGATTTTTATTTCCATTCGGTTGGGAAGGCTGGCCGGGCCCGATGGTGTCCTGACGAATACCGTGGCGCCAGGCGCCGGTCTTTTTGCTTTGATAATTCCCCCTTGGGTACCGCGTTTTTCCCCAGCGCGTCCGTCAACGAACCGAACAGCATCCATTGCCCTCGCGCACGGTCATTTTACGGTCCAGTGTAGGCTTTGAGAACGACCAGAAGGAGCGTCAAAGGTAGGGAAATGCCCGCTGCACCCTGCGGGGGACGGTAAATCCTACAAATTTACCTACCGATCATTTCGTTCTTTTACACCTGGAGGGGCCGGTTCGGGTTTACTCCCCGGAAATAATCCCAATAAAAGAGACAGATTAACTCCACCGAATTTGTGTTACATTTTGTGCGAACACATCCAACCATTCAATTAGTTAATTGGAAACAAACAGACCAAAAACGTCCGAACGGCTTTTTGGTAGATATGCAAATTTTCCCTTTGCTCGATAATCATCCCTGTTAGAAAGTAAAATGTCTCACCTTCTCCGGTGGCTAACGCAAGCACCTTGACCTTGGGCAAAAACCCAAGGCGGAAAAAATGCTACTACTTGTGTTCGACCTTTAAAGGTTTTTTTTTCTCCGTCCATGTCCTCTCCCTTCGATGGGGAGGGAGGGGGGGACTCACGCCAAACGTTCGCTATTAGGCAGGCTAATGATGCTAATCTGATTAAGCGATCATACTACAATCGGGTATGTGTTTTCTTCCACAGCCACCGCACGGTCGAGGTAGCGTTGGTGGCCCGTTCCGTTTTGCCCGTTCCGACAAATGTCCCGAAGCCGGGAGGGAACGTGGTCCTGTGCGCCACGATCTATCAACCCCGATAAGACCCGTTGCTTTCGAACCGTCCGTGGATGAAGCTGAAGAAGACGAAGTCGAAAAGCACACGCGGGCGTCTCATCAGCATAAATTTCCATATGTTGTAATTTATATGATACTTACTAATCACAGTAATTTACTAGATTTAATTGTATCTCCAGAGTGCTACTGGTTCTGCTTTTTTCCAGCCCGTGCCCTTACCCTACTCGCCCCAGTGGGGAAGTTGGTAAGACACGGATACACACATACACACACACAGCCACAGCTGGGGCATGAAAATATTCCGACTCCGTTCCGTCGAAAGCAACCCCAAGCAGCCCAAATCTCGCCTAGTCATGCGCGCAGAGTAAAAGCTTAAGCTCGGACTCTCCACCGAGTCGTGGCCTTCGCTTCGGTGAGGCGCGATTGTGGGACGCCTGGCCGCAACCTGACCGCCCACTCGCGATCCGGGGTATCGATCAAAAACCCGGTAGACAACCGCGGGCTTGCTCTAGCGGCGTCCATTACCGACGATGGTCGGCGGGGCCGCCTAGACGAAAAAACCGCCCTCCGATCGAACCCCGATCGATCGTTCGCCGGATGGATGCTGATGGTTGGCTGCCATACGCGCGCACTGGCTGCTACTGTGCTGCTCCCATCCTTCATTTGCTGCGGCACTTGCCCGTGCTCGGAAGACCTAGATCGGGCGCGTCTGAACGCCCGCCCGTGTCCCGTCCGTCCGTCGCGGAACGAAAGACTTACCGTGCCCCATCATGCGAGATCGACAAGCGACGAACCTCGGCGTCTTGGAATAAAAACACGGGTAGCCGTTCGGTACTCGACAGCGCACGTAAACCCATCGCAACACGTCGTGGTCGACGCTGTCCCGCAGCCGTCGTTAGCCGCTGCCGTCGCTGTCGCACTTGGGAGTAATTTATATTTGTATGAATATTTATGGATAATTAAAATGGCTCCCTCGGCCGAACCCCCCGGGCGCGGGAGGGAACGGCAGAGCGTGTCCGGGGAGATGCGTGCGGGATGAATAATACGACCCAGGTGGAAGTAATTCATTCATATGTTTGGCACTTTGACGACCGAACCGGCGTAACACGGCAATAAATGGCCGCTCTTAAAGGGAGTGTTAAAAAAAAGGAAAAGAAATGCATTACAACGCGTTTGCTAAACAGAAGTCAAAATTCAACGCCCGAACTTCATTAGCGCGTTTTACGGTGCCTCCCTACAAGCAGCTCTCCCACTTTGACAGCAGATCCGTTGGTGCTGGAAAATGGGTGAAAAATATTCAACAATCAGTACGAAGGGGGGTGAAGCATTGTTTGAGACCTTTTAGCAACCGCACACCCAACGGCGAGGCTAACTTTCATGCATTAAAATTTTATCACTCCACTCCACCACACGGTGAAGGAACATCTCTTTTCTCTGCATAAACTATGTACAAAAAGTAATAATCAGTTGCATTTGGTTGTCGAAAACGTTGCAAAAGAATGCCTTGTTCTGTCGAGTGGAAATATTTGGAAGAATTTACATTTGCCAGAGGTCATGCAAATATGTTTAAGCGATTTTATGTTCATTCTTACGACAATTGACCTGATTTGGAAATGTGGAAAAAGACACCATAGCCGTTTTGTGTGTTCTTTTAACAACTTTTCGTTCTAATTTGACGCCGGATGGGAACTGGTCACTTTGAACAGGTGGAAGGAAATGAAGTCGGCTGCCAGCGAAATTCAAATTCGCTGATGAAAAAGTAAAAACCTTTGTGCTCCACTAATTTTGTTAAATCGTACCCTAAGACTGGTACAAAAATTATTAACTTTTGCAATGTCTTTCAGCAAAAGTTTTGCCATTCTTTCCACTCGGTATAATGATGATTCTAATTTGACGCAAAAAGTAACCGAAAAAGCCGTATTCCATTTGTAAAGGTACTAAAAAGGAAAATTTGATGGTTATACAGATCGTAAAATCAAACATGATAATGTCCGAAATTGATAAGTCAGGTTTGTCATAAATTCTAATACAATATATAGAGAACGACTATTTTCTTCAAAGAGTTTCATGTGTTACTTCGAGGCTTTGTTTTTAATCTCTTAAATCTCATGATATGTTAATCTCTTAAATCTCATGATATGTTTCTGGTCTTTATTATATTCATTTAGTCTAAGTTTTACGAAATAGAAACACACATTTATACTCTGCTGCAGTTAAAATATATTTTAAAGAATTTCTGAATACCTTGTTCGAATAAGGAATTCATTTTAAAGTTCCAGTTTTTCGAAGAAATGTTCATCAATAAATTTCCCTAATTTGTATTCCTTAGACAAGCTTCCTGTAGTTCGTAGAAACATAGTAACATGCTCAACCAACAAACAAGCTCAACATATTAAAAATAACGACGATAACTACCCCCGAACGAACGATGAGCCCGCCGGGCATTCTTCCAACCAAGCCTGCCCTGAAGAGATGAAAACCCGAATCCCGAAGCAGATCCATCCGTCCGTTTCCTACCAATCGGTCGGTCGAACCAGTTTGGCCGCGCTTCTCGGTTGTCCATTATAAATATGTATAAAAGTTCAAGCCGAAAAACCGTCACGCCCAGTGGCGCCAGCGAAAGGGTTTTCGCCGTTCGGGTTCGGGTTCGGACCGCGCCGCAGACAAACGCGACCGCGCGGCCTCGAACTGTCCCGGGGTGGACGAATTCGTGGCCGCCCCCGGCGAGATTGCTGGCGTCCGTTCTCTGGCCCTTAGTGGGTTTTCCCCTTCCTACCCACCTCCCCGGTTGGCTTTCTTTACTGGGGCCGACTTTCGGCCGGCGGATCGCGCATTAGACTTCTGTAAATCGGCCGCCTTTGCGACGCTACCGAGAACCGGAGCGAGATCCCCGCATGACGCATGGACGATCGCAGGACCCTTTTAAGTGTTCGGGCGGCGGATTTACCGTTACGGCGTGTACCAACACCCCGACCGATGGCGCGAGATGCGCGAGTGTGAATCCCATTTCCGGTGGGGCGGAATTTATCAATGAATTTCGATCATGTCACCTTTTCTTATGTTTTAGGCTGTTTTAGCATAATTTATGGAGATTCAGCGAACGGAAGACGAAAAAAGGGGTTCATGTTGGAAGCACATAAAAACCAAAGAAACAGCAAGGGATGGAAAGATGTTCGCGGAATATCCACACACACACACGGACACCCTTGTCCTAATGAGCTTGAACGTAAGAGCACCATAAAGCCGCATTCGCAACCGAGAGAACGCCACCACCGAATAACCGGAAAGCGGTCAGCTCCTAATTAAAAAATTAGAGCCCGGCGTTTCGTTGGCCGCGGCGCAAACCAAAGGCCACCTTTTTCGAGAATCACCGCGCGCCGGCTCGAGGGTAGGATAAATCAAAATTATTTCAAAATCCACGCCCGACCGACGGAAAGAAGATGTGCCACCAACAGCGCTTTGCGCCGGTCTCCGCCTTCCGTATCCTTAGGGGAAGGAACTATTGTTCGTTTCCTTATCTTTCGTCGCGAAAAAGAGGGCTTTGCTGCGTGACTTTATATCGCGTGATGTTTCGTGGGTCGTTTCGCAACGGTTTGTGATTGTCGTTTTGTTTTGACGATCGGTTTCTTTTGCTACAATTTGTTTCGATTTCTTTACAAGAAAATGAACAATATTTAGTGAGGTTCCTTTTTTCTACGCTCGAACCGATTATCTCAAGTAAAAATATAATTATTCCTCCTCCTTAAGCACTTGTTTATCTAACACAAATCGTTACGATCGCCATTAGCTTCAGCATTTAACGATCAATCGGAGGAAGGACCCATTTGGGCTGTTAACTCCACAGCTTCTTGAGAGGAGGTTAGAAAGGAGCCTATTTACAATCGTAAATAGTGGTTTAATGACTGCGAGAAAGATGCTGTGGCCAATTTCACCGGGTGTAACAAAAGGCCTATGGAAACGTTGTATGATCACCGGTAACATAAAATAAATTTGACGATCGTCCAGGATCAGCGGAACACGTTGCTCCGTCCCGCGCTCGTCCCGGACCTGCTTCACGGGAGGTATCCCGACCCGTCGATGATCTACGTTACATGCGTGACAAATTCCTGGACGCCCGTGTGTGCCTTTCGCCCGCCCCCGACTCGCCCTAACCTACGACACGATCCTGCGAGCTGTGAAGGCGTGCGGCTCGGAATGGGCTTCAAAAGAGCGAGCGAGGTGAAGCGTCACACCCAGAGAGACACAACGCCGAACCGCCGGAGCAGGGTGTAATCCCATTCGATTACAAATTATCGACCGTAGCCACCCAAACAGTCATAAACTGCCGTGAGGACGTAATATTTTACTTCGACCGCACGAACGCTGACCGGCTTTCCCGTTCAGTGCTCCGATCCGAGGCACCGAACTTTCTCATCCCTTTGGCAGCATCCACGCCTCTCCTTTCACGAGGCCGGTGTGTCCTCCTGGGAATGCAACGAAAAAGTGTCAGCGATCGATCATAAATGTATCGCCTGGGAGAGTCCTTAAAAGAATAATACAATATTTTACGGGTATTAGAAAGATGGTCTCTTCTCGTCCTTCTCGTAGTGAGAACGTTGGAAGAACCAAAAAATCGAACCGTCGGTTGAAAATCAGGATCGGTGCTCAACCGGGCATGTGTTGAAACCACCGAGTCGGCAAGGAACAGCTCGCTGGGAGGAGGAAGCATGAGCTTTCATGTTTTTCGTCCTTTGCCCGAAGAGGAACGGGGCAGGAAAAGATTAGCGGCGCTGGGAGAGCAGAGTGGAATAAAGGAAACAAAAACAACATCACACAGGGAAGGGAAACAACAGAAACATCAGAAAAAAACAAACCCATGGACGGCGCGACGTGCGTACTTGAGACATCTCGGTTTTCCGATAGCGATTCATTCCGCGCCGCTTGAGACGATGACCGAAAAGTAGATTAAGCTAGAAACCCATCCCAAGCCTGGGTAAAGGAGATGGGAAAGGAAGAAACCCGTTGGGATTGCAACAACACTTTAATCGGATTAGTGATGTTTTCCGGTGCTCAGTCCGTTATTGCGGGTTCTATGCCGTTCTAATCGTTCCTTGCGAATCCTGGCAAAGGAAGGCACGGGAATCCTTTTTGCTTTCGATTATCGGCAAGTGTCACTTCAATTTCAATGCTTAAAGACGGTCATAGTTGGTGGACCTCACAAGCAGTATGGTGTTAAAAGGTCCTGATAAAAAACGGTGAAACTAAGGAAGGATAAACGATCATCAACAACAAGGATCGTTAAACTTGTCGGTGTTTCACAGTATTGTTCTAATAAAAAAGACTGTCGATTTGGAAAATAGTATGTTTGATTACATGAAAAAGTTAGCTATGCAAAAGAGGATATATATTCCAAACAAGAAATAAACTAATTCGAACCGAGCCATATTTTGGAAACCCCTTGTAACAAAATACAACGCAATGTAAAATGTATTTTCATTATGATTTAGTATCATGATGTACAAATCATTCAACCTAGCTCAACAAAATAATTACACCTAGAGCTACCCAAAACGCCTTATTTGAATTTTGCTAGTATTCACAACATGTAATATGAAAAAAGATATGTGATCTTGTAAGAATTTACTTGAATCGAATGAGCTTTTCAAAAATATAATTATTTAAACATTTTAAACTTCATATACAGTGATTCATTCCAAGTAGTTAAACATTATCTCATATTTTCAATCATAATGTTTATGATTTACTTTTGCTTTGCAATTCTTAAAATCAAATTGTGTTAAACTTTTTGAATTTAAATAATAAGACGTGCGTGTTTTAAAGGCTACAGAATAGAGTTTTGTGATTCCTAATCAAATTCATGAATCTGAATGATTCTTTGCTTCGTTTTTTAGATTAATGAATCCCTAAGATTCATATTTGTTAAAAGAACAAAAAAGTACATATGGGAAGAGAAGCCTTTTTTCAGATTCATAAAAGATTTATTAAGGTTTTCAAAGATTCATAAACTTGTTTAGGTTTAAATCACAAAAGATTTATGAATTAGTCTGAATCTGATAAAAGATTCATATGAATGAATCTCGCATAAAGATTCATAAGACACAACACTTCTATAGATTTCTAATAAGTTTTTATTCCATTTTTTTTCTTACCCGGTTGACAGAAATTGACATTGTTGCTGGTACTATGTAGTTCCAGCAAGAGTCCCAGCAATCTGCCATGGAAAAACTTGCTGGTACTACATGACAGCTGCAAAAAAATTGAATTTTTGTCAACCGGGTATTCAATAGAAGGTAGCATTTAAAAATACAGTTGTATAACAAATCAGTTCACCTACCAGTAAGAAATCATAACCTTCTTGCTATTTTTTATACCTTTTTATTTGTTTTATGTTTACTTTTTTATTTTGGAAAATGAAACTGATATGTTTTACCTGTAAAATATTTATTCAGTTGTACAGAAAAAAACCACACTCTCTTGGTTCAACTGAACTTAAAGTAGATTCTTACCAGCATTCTACTAATAAAGAGGGGGTTTTATAAAACCCGGTGTGCTTTTGTGTAACCTTCGTCAAAGCATGCTTCGATGGCGCTGCGCCGACGGCTTCCACAACTGTCAACCTGTCACGCTGTAGCTCTCGGATAGAACTTTCCTTTTCTTTACACCCGCCCTAACGAAGGTCCAATACAGAGTCAAATATTAGTCCCTTCAATTAACTTCCTATTTTACCCCCGATCAGTCCGAATGCTAGACACTTTCTGACATCATCTCGCACGGACCGGTACCACCCGCGTTGGCTGATGTGGTGTTGATCCACCTGATGATCACCTGATGCATGCCGACTTCTAAGCGCGTTCGCCGACATCACTCAAACCCGATCGGGCCATTACAAAGGTGCACGAATAAAAGAATATCAATCAGTGCCGATTGCCGAACGCCTTGAAGGCCAAAGGAAAGGCATGATATGTGCCCTCAAAACGTGACTGAAATGGTTCGTCAAAGATGTCAAATGGCCACGAACGGAACACGCCGACGGGTGGCGCCATCATATGCCACGTAGAACTGGATCGCTTTCCACCGAGAACGCATAAAAGAAGCCGAATCGTGGAAGAGGGACATTTGTGTTCAACTATTTGTTCTCGTACCGCCGGGTGGAGTGGAAAAAATACGTTTAAAATTAGTCCTGTCAATCAATCAATCTCGCTCGAGGATCGATTTGCTGACCTGATTTTCCTTCATTACACCCAGGTTGACGATGGTTGTTTTCTTCGCAAAATACCTGCGACAGTTTTTCGGGAACACTTTTTCCCGGTTTAGAAGAGCCCTCTTGACCAGACGTTTTAGAGCAACCAAACAAAAACACTTGTTGCCAGCGTCAAGAGCATCGGGAACATTTTCCTCGCGGCAGGGAATCGGGTACCGTACCGAATGCTCCGAAACTTATGCTTGCGTATGCGCAAGTGTCTGTGCATGTGAACCGGATGGAAGGTGTTTGTGCGCATCCCCCGCAGATGTGAGACGGCCTGAACGTTAATCCGCACTCGAGGAACGGAGTCTGGATCCTTTCTGGAAGACTCCGGCCGGCGGGAGCTGCGTCAAGGATGGCGTCACGTCGAGTGGCCGTTGTGAATCTTCACATCTTAGCACCGAAAGAAAAACAGACCGGGGAAACGCACGGAGTCACGTCGGGATTGCTTTTTTAATATTGTTTTCTTACCGCTTTATTTCACTCTCCATCTCATCCGGAGTCCTTGGGCCTTTACCGCAGCACAAATCTACAAAGTCATTTCTGATTTTATGGGATTTGCTGACCGAAGCGAAAAGGGGATTAAAGGTTCGCGCCAAGAGGGGAAGAAAATGATGTTACGAGTTAAAGTTCAGGTACTGTCTTCAGGGCAAAATTACTCCGTAATTGATTGTTCGATGTGTAATACGCTAATGCACTTAAAAAGCTTTTTCTTTATAATACACCAGTAGTTCGCTTTAGTTTTACAAACAATCAGTTAGGTATATAAACTCTAGATAATTGACTAGATTATACAAAATCAATATAAATAACACTTTAAATCTTTATTAGTAGTATGTGAATTGTATGTGTTTATTTTAAATTTTCATATTTGTTACGCACTTCTACAATTTATTACAAGTATTTGTACCTCGCATGCAACCAATGTTAAAAGTATACCTCTTTTACAAGAAATGTTTCTTGTGAAAAAAATGTCGAAGAGCCAACCGTGGGTAATAAAAGTAAACGAGAGCTTTTTTCCGTAAATAAATGTTCGTAAAGAAAAATTCAACATGCAAATATGGTCGGGAATAGTAATTCTTTTTCATTTATAATCTATTTGACATTAAACAACCCTCGATTAAAAAAATAGAAGCTTCATGCCGAATCATTTATTGTACAATTAGTCAATTAACATGCAAATCTCTAGGGTTAAATGCTATCATCATCATCGTCATCACCACCAAAACGGTCACCAGAAGCAAGAGTACGCACTCATAACAATCAACGCAATCAACCGCAAAACGCATAAAAATGTTACACAAATTCACGGAATCGTCGTATTGCTGCTACACAAACCATGCCTGACCAGTGTAGTAATTATTTTATTCTATCAATCCTATGCTCCAATGTCAGGGTTCTTTTTAACCTCTGTTGTTTTTCTTCCCGGCGCTCTACACTGCTTCAATCGATTTAATGTTGATCGGGGGCCTCTGGTCCCTTTTAATCGAGTGTCCGAAGCCCGTTTATTTCTAGCTCCTTTAAGTTTTTCAATTAAAATGTACATGTTACGGAAAATAATGAGCGAACCGTTTTGTGCATATAAACGATCTTATTTAAATTTAACAACATCACATCGCCGACGCGAGGACGGGAGGTTGAAAGGGAAGGGCGTAGCGAAACGGTGTGAAACATCCATGCTGCCTCACCCCTTCGTCCTGGGGCTTGTAGTACCAACAACCCTTTCGCTGCGGTTTTATTCATTCGACGAAATCAATTTGGCTAATTTTGATGATCACCGAGCGTCTTCATGGGGTTGGTTTGAAAGGCAGCAGCATCAAGACGAGAGTGGAGAAATGATTATCCTGCTCGGCTGGACGAAACCAACCCAAATCGTGTCATGTCCTCCCGAAACCGGTGGACGACCGAAGTGTGATCATCGAAGGTTTCGCGGTTTGCGTTCAATGAACGAACCAAATCCTTGCTTTGAAGTAAACATTTTTGGCTACCAGCGATAGCAGCGCCAGCAGCGGAAGCGGCTCGAAGCTGTTTAGCCGAGACACACGTGTCAAAGAAAAAGGTAACCCTCGAATGCGTAGTGTTGCTTCAATAAAGCTATAATGTATGTAATTCAATAAAGTTAGCGTATTTTCTAATCGGAAGATACTTATTTAAGCCGCAACCAAGATGGCAATGTACGTAATAATCAATGTTTTGCGGAACTATGACACGTTGCATACTTTTACCAGTGTTGGCTTTGTTGTGTGACGATCAACAAAGTGTGTCTTCATGGAATTTTTTTCACAACAACTGGACAAACAATTTATAGAATCTGTTGTGATTTCGTACGTTTATGATAATGCTTGTCTTTGTATGTTTTACACTTTTCCAACGAGCAAAATCATAGTCGCTTAAACAAAGCTATGGTATTATTTTTTATCATCTCAAACGATCAATAACATTTATATTTTCATTGTCTGCTAAGCTCTCATCCCCTATCAGTTATGTGTATATTTAAAACATTGGCTAGGCTTTCCCAAAGCGTCGCGTGCCTTTGGGGGTTACATCAAATCTTGTAAAGTGAATTTTAATGCATAGTTTATTATTTCGCCATTTCGTTCATAATGTTTCCATTTTCGCAATCCTCTGGTAAGAGCCTTGGTATGCTATTTTAATACCAATAAGTGTGATTAAGTTCATATTTTACATTTTCCACCATTGTGTTGCCTTGTTTTGTTTTTTTAGTTTTCTTCTTCTTGTGTCCCACAAAAACTTCCTCCGGTCGTGCATCAGCGGCAAAACTACCGTTTGGTTGGCGTGATATTCGCTCGTAAACATCATCCAATCGTCCGGCCAACCAACAACCGTTCGTTTTTGTTGCCGTTTTTTAATGCTTCTGCTGTGCAGCGGCACTGGTGGACGCCATGGTGACGTTGGCTTTTAGTAAATCCTTTGCCGGGTGCGCCGTCGCATTGCAGGGTCGCACCGAGAGAGGGAGTTCGCCAGGTCGAAACGAATCAATATGAGTGCGAAAAGAAAACCTCCAAGACACACCATTTTACTGTTCCCGGTGTAAATGCGAGCCGGTGGCAGCAAGACTGCGGAAAACCGGTTCGGTCTGACATCGAATCGATGCAGATAGATAAATGTGCCTTCGGTACGTACGTGCACGACTTGAAGCAGTGCCACTCGCCGCCATCGCTCACCGTCGCTCGGTTCCAAGGTTCCAAGGTATCCAAGCGTCTTGAAAAGCATCCATTGGTCGATTCGCGACGGACGTTACTGCCACGGCCTTCCACTTCCTTGGCCGTGGTCTCCTTGCGTCTACGGAGGATCTTTCCTGGACCGGCTTCGGTTGGCAGCGAAGGTAATTATTATTTTTTCGCACCGCCATCCCACCCCACCGAGACCCGGAGTCCTCCAGAGACACGGCGCGCACGATTCCTTATCGTCTAATCGATGGACGACGATGGATACTTTAGCAGGATCTACGCACCAACGAAGGTGGAGTTGGTCCGGTAGTGTGCTATTTCTGCCAGGGATAGTTTTGCTCCTGTCTACTCCCCCCCGCGGGTACTTCGGCCATACATTGATCCATCATTCGTGCCTCACATTATTGGCCTCAGAACTTACGGCACACGCAAGGAAACAGCACGAACTTGTCAGGACCTACCGATGCAAACGCTTGAACCTGCATATATTCACGATTAGGCGTGACGTCTTGTTCGTTCACCAGTGTTTTTCGCCTCAAAAATGGCCGCAAATCTTACCCGGCCCGTAGATGGCCGGTAAACGCGCTGCACACACACCTGAAGGTCCCTTCGCTTGAAAAAAGCGATATGCTAATTTGTTTGCCCTCACCAGTTCCCTCCCTCCTCCCCAAAAAAGCGGGGAGCAAAGGGTTTGCCTCGGCTGGGCGTTACTCGTTTTAGCCCGAGCCTGCACACGAATATGTACGTGGCTACAGTTTTCCACTTCAGCACCTCGCAACAGCGGACGGGACTCGATCCGCTCCCGAGGCCCGAGGAGACCGTATCATTTACATATTTGATAAGACCTTTGCCTGCGTGTGTACCCACCCAACAATGCGCACTTGCAGTTGCGTACAACACCATAACCTCAAACGGCGCTCGGGGTAGGCGAAGGCACTGGTCGGAGGCACGTTTCGGAACTCCTCCTGGCCAATGGCCAGCGGTTGAGCAATTTATTATCGCTGGTTCCACTGTTCGCAAACGTCCAGCTCACAGCGGCGGACGTTCGCGGTTCAGGGTTTTCTACGCACGGGTTTTTTTTTTGTTTTTCGCTCCGAGATAAGATGGTGCTGATTAGATTTAGAGAATTTATGCTTGCAGCACGGTTTCTGGTTGTTGGCGCACGGTTTTCTCGCTCATGGCGTCTCGATGGCGTTGAAATGAAGTTCAACAACACGAGTTACGAAATATCTGATATGAGAAGAGATTGATTAAAAAGTTAATTCTAATGAAAAACAAAAATTGATTTTAAAACTTTAAGCATTATAGCACACGTTCAACATCCACAATGCAACCAACGTTTAGGAAAAAAAATTAGAGAAACATTTTGTTGTTGAGCTTCTATTTTCTTATACGTGTACAAATCAATGTAATTCGAGATTATTCTCTAGCATCAGCATAATCGTGACTTTATTTCCTAAATGTAAGGGGAATGCAGTGCATATTGTACGTTTGAGAGGTGTTCTTCTTATAACATTGATTCAGAAATCTTACATAAAACAGAGCATAAAAAATGTGCGGTTAATATTGCAGTTCCTGATTGAAATTTAATTAAATACTATTCTAAATTAATACGTGCTCAAAACGTCCTTACAATGGTCCTTATCATTGTGTTATTGTAAAATATAATAATTTATTCCAGCTATCCTCTTTTCTAGCAACAAATGTCAGCTATAATATTGTGTTTTCTTTTGATATATGTAAATGAGTTTACTTAAAACATATCAAAATATTATTTTCAGTAGAAAAAAGCAACATCTGATTAAGATAGGATTAGATGAAATATCGCCCGGCTTGTTTGTGTTTTCTAAATTATATTGCTACATAAGTTAGCCTATCAAATGACCAAAGAATTCAATGTTATAAATAATAAACAAATGCTAATGAGAATGAAAGCCATTTATTACCCGGTTGGTTGAAAAAACCACGAAGGAAAAAAGCTTCGTTTTTTATGATGTTATTTTTCTGAAACACTCTTCTTTTCTCTTAAACAGATCAATCAAAGAGCATCTGAATCACTACAGATTGGCAGATCACCTGTTTAATCATAATCTACACAGAAACGGTTTTGAAGCTTATCTGGATCTCATCTTTCGAAATCGATATAAATATTCAACTTATGCTACTCCCTCGAAGGCCGCCGAACGTCGGGTTTAGTGCTGAAATGAATGCAAATATTTATAATAAAAACTTTTCAACACCAGCCCCGCCCGTTCGACTTCCGAAAAGGGGATAGTCTCTTCCCTTCGAACTGAGCCATCGTGCGACCGAAAGTTGGAAGAAAGCATACGTTTTGCATTCATCATTGGCAGCCGGGCGGTTTCGTGTCCGAAAACCAAACTTCTGCCGCCGAACCGATGCGGAACACGCCAATTTGCAGCACTTTCTGGGAATCGAAACGAAAGGATAATGATATGCTGCACCGGCATTCTTTTGCTACTCATTTCGACGGTTTCCCTTTCCCGGGCGACCTTCGGCGATGGTTGGCCGAAGCAGTAACAAACTGCAGATTGGGACACGAGAACAAAAACCAAACATCTCAACCAGATTTCCGGACTAAAAAATCGACTTGTGTAGCTTGTCTAGACAAGCAATTTGACATGTTTGGCAGTTTTGAATTTGTTTTGCATTTTTTGTTTTATCGTTTTGAACCTCTCTCGACAAACGTTAGAAAGAAAAAGATTTTCTGACCAATGCTACTTCAGCACCGAAAAAGAACCCATGTTTTTGAAAACTTTTCAAATTGCTTCAACATTCTTAATTATGCACATTCTTCTGCATGTAAAAAAAAACCTTTGTTCGTTTGTAAAGTTTGTCTTTTCCCGCATGTCTTGTTGCGTTTACCTTTTCCCCCTTCCACACTAAAATTTTTCGTAGTTATCATATTAACAAACATGTCGAAAAACGGATGTTGATATCATGTCCGAATACAAGCTGTAAATAATGCTAGTGGTTTACTATTATCAAAAGGGCATAAAATCATAGGTTACTCTGGCACTTGCACCATGGCATTACCCTTTAAATCTATCGTATTTTAATTAATTAAATTTACCAATAATACCACCGACACAATTCGCCTAGGATTTACACATTTTCACGTTCTCCCTTTTTTCCCCGGTAATTGAACCGTTTAAACCAACCTACCTCCTGAGGGTCTGCTTGTATTTATAGACACGCATTTTTCTTTCCTTTCACAACCTTCGAACCTCGTGGAAAACTCGGCATGCCAATTGCCAGCTGAAGTGAAGTGTGCCACACGCTGTTCCTCAATAGTACCATCATCATCAGTCTCATCAGCAACTGCATCATCAGCATCACGAACAACTACCCGATCGGTAATGATCTGATTGTCGGCATCATAACCATCATCGTCGTCAATAGCCTCGTCATCGAACAACTATCATTGCACCTTCCCGAGGAACCATAAACTACGACACGCCACTGACGCTCCTTTTCTTCTTCCCGACGAAGACTTAACGCCGGCTTACCATAAACGGAAGCCCCACACAACAGCACCGAGACCGCCTGGTGCCCACCAATTCCGGCGTAATCACATTCAATTTCGTACTAATAAATGTCCATCGTTTGGCCCTAAATGGTGGTCATTGGGCGTTGGTAAACCGTGCGGCCGCAAGGTGATGAAAAATAAAACAACAACAAAAAAAAACAACATAAACAAACGGGGAGGAAAAACATAAAATGAGCTGCCTAAACCGCGTATTAAGCATGCATATTACCGGTAATACCGCAGCGTAAAGTGCCTTTTTAACGGCACTCAACACAACGCCCAATGGTACGGACGCTAAACGATTGTTTTGGGAGGTTGTCGTGTCCTGTGCAGCTGTGGATTTCGAGATCTTCGCTCCTCTACGAAGGGTTAAAGGGGTCTTTATTTATTTCCGGAACCGACCGAATTGATTCCTGTTTTGCATAATAAACTCATCACATGGGGGAAGACGTGTGCCGCAGAAACAAAATAAGAGAGTTGATGTAGGAAACCACAAGAAATGCAATTGCATGTAATTGTTATTAGATCAATCAAATCATGCCAATCAACGTGACAGCGGGAAGAAGAAAATGAAAACATAAGCACCTCTCCCGAAAGAGTGTTTTTCTTCCAAAAAATGCCTCCTCGAACAGAGGTACAGGAAATCGACACGCGATCCAACATGACGATCGTCAATGTCAGAAACGTGAGCTGGCGTTGTTTTACTTTTCCTCCTTTTCCTCGTCTTATCGACTTTTTCTGCTGTTTCTGCTGTGTTTTCCACAACCGTTTCCACGGCAACGGCACCGTGATTGGTTGATACGGTCGCCTTCGGTGAATTTAGCTCCGCCCCATTCCGTTGGGAACGCAAGCGAAATGGAGAGTTGTTGGAGTAAATGTAAAGGGGGGATAGTGGCAGTTGCTGGAAGGGAGAGCAGAGGTAAACCTTTTGCTGTTTGTTGCCTTTTGCTATCTTAAAGCCTCGCCATGGGCGCTATATTCCATCGGACACTATGGTTGCTTTTCTTGAGACGTGCTAAAAATTCTTTGATATCGATCGGATTGTTATTTTGTATTACATTCGTGTATTTTGTTTTAAAAAAATCTGGTCGACTAAAAGAAATCGTTTCCGACAGCAACCATATATTAACAAGTTTTTTATTCAAAGTACTTTATGACAAATATTTAATTATTCAAGACCATATCGAAATTTCCTGATACATCCAAATATATCAAAATCTTCTTTATACAGATTGTGTTTTTGAGAAATATGTTCATACAATTTGTTTTTTCGTCAAATAAATTGAATTTGGATATATTAGAAAACCTCAAACATGAAAACGATTCGATGATCAATTATCACCAGATTGCAACTTTTACAAGGAGCGTTTTGAATTATTTTAACAAAAAATCGAGCTAATTTCTTTGTGTAAACTAACTTAAACACGAAGATACGAGTGTGTTTTTTAACATTTCTGGTTATGATACTATATTACTGTTATTCAATGGAAGGATGGACATAGTAAGAACTCTAAAATTAATGTTTTAATGAACCGTCGTTTCTTATTCACAAACTTAGTTGCATTGTGGATCCATAATGTATGATATTATGAATCTTGAATGCTTTGACAAACTTCGTACCAACCCTTAATTTTAGTTGAACTTTAAACTCTGTAAAATAAGCAAAAGGCTTGAATGGAAAAATGTGCAAACAAGTAATGTTTAATGGTCAAGTAAAAAGTTTTCATTAGCGATTAAGCTCTGTGTTGTAGAACCAAACGTAAATTAAACTCATCAATCATCAATTTTGGTTTTCAATATGTAGTCAATAATAGCTTCCATACATACAATATATTCAGCTTGGTCCAATTTTAAATGATTCTTAAATAATAAATAATGATCGTAAATAATCTGACCGATTGTGTTCAAGATGGCTACTTTTAAAGAAATTATTTGATGTATAAGTATTTCAAATACTAATCCAACCAAAAAATGTCCTTATACATCACGGAAGGTTGATGATTCAAGGATTTTTTTTGCCTACTTCGAGTGACCTCAAGGGTATCTAGTACGGGTCTGGGCCACTTCAAGGCAATCGGTCAATTGCTAACATTCCATCTCGAACAGAAACGCGGACGAGAGGGATCCCCGTGACAGCTGTCACATTTCACGGTTAGTCGCGGGGGTATAGGATGGTAATTACAAAATCAGTGCCCCACGGCAATACCGAGAACTTTTTTTCTATTTTCTTTGCATTCCCTACAACAGTTGTGAGACGGAGGGAAAGGGAGAACCACGACGGCCAATTATAGACCCCGGCAGTCGTCTGGTGACCGCGGCAGAGTGGCCATTTGCCTGCGGGGTTCCTCCGTTCGCAGCGGAGTGGAGTCTACCCGGGCTGGTAAGTCCGCCATTTTACGGTATTCGTTGGTGCAATGAGGGAGCTAGAAGGGTATAACGAACGTCCTGTGGTCACTGCTATGCGGTCCCAAACGTACCCTCTGGCGACGGAGTTCGCTTCTCCGTTATCGAAGCGAACGCATCGATATCGGCATCAAACGTACGTGAGTCGATGACAGTGACACTTTGGTTGTTCCCCACCGAGGGGGCTGCGGAAGTAAGGGGAAACAAGGCTGGTTGTGGCCAACACATATGACCACCAGAAGACGACGGACCCCGCGGCTAAAGAACGAGGAACAAACGAGCCAATTTTCTACGCAAAACTGACGTTTTTTGTTTGGTCGACATTGCTTCCATTTTCCTTGTTTTAATTTTTCATTCCGTATGCTTTCCTTACCCCTTACGAAGGTTTGTTATGCAAATTTGTCGCTCTTTCTGGTACATCGGAGTATCACAAACCCATCGCCAAGGGAAACCCAATCTATTGATCGACGGCTTTTAAGCAGGGGTCGGCATACTATGACCATATCGATCCTTCTATCTGATGTTAGATCTTTTGAAGTTTTAAATATTTCTATCATATATTATATGTTTAGGGTCTAGGTTCCCAACTTGCCCCTTTTTCTAAGCATGCAATTTTTACTTTTGACGCGAGTTTTACAATTGATTCGTTTTACTTAGCGAAACTTTGTTATCATGTTCAAGTGAGTTTTGCATGAAGAAAAATCCACAACTGAAAAGGCCTGATACAACCTAAAAGATTTTCATAAACTGCTCTTTTGTCATGGTTATATAGCTTCCAGCATTATACAACGATTCTTCCAAAATTTTCGGAATGTACTTTATGCCCCTTCAATGAGCTAATACTAAAAGTTAAAGCATCTAAAGTCGTAATCAATACTGTGGTTTGAGCATAAGACCACTATCTTTAAATGTTGCTGAACCCTGCCGGCGGCAAAAAAAACATGATTCTCATTTCAATTCCATCTACTGTTGTACGATGCCGACTTTCAAACAGATGGTGAATAATTTAGCATCGAATTTGAAATGCAAACGTTCGACGAATGATGATGCAATGACTTGTGAAATTAAGGTTGTAGATATGCAGTATGCTTATTTATTTAAAACATGTTTCGAAATGAGACCTTCTATGAAAAAACTCGACATGTGTAATGCCTGTTTGTAAGAGATGTTTTGGAATTGGATCCAGGTGAATGCAAAGTATACCACATTTATTAAACGTATGTTTCTCGATAGGAAGAATTTAAAATAATTGTTTATGTAAGATTCTTGGGTTTGTTGCCTTTTCACTGCAATGGATTAAAACCGGAAAAGACATGCGCTTCCAAATGCTCTAAGAAACATGGCACAAGTTAATGTAATTAAGAAACACCTAAACAACGACTTTCGGCATCATTACCTCCATCCGCTAATCCGTATCTGTTTGTTCGAATCGTCCCTGAATTGTTTCAATAGAGTATATAAAGTATCCTGTGGAGGAGTTTGTCCTGTTTCGGGCGGTGGGGGAGTGAGGTCTCACTGCTGGTACTCGATACGTTCCTTGTTCGGATCGGCCCGATCCAGGCGGTACATGTACGCCCTGCTTCCGGCCACATTAAGCTCGTTACGATCCATCGGTACGTACTGTACCTGCTCCTCACCGTGCTCCCCCAGCATCTTCTTCAGCTGCTGTACCTCCTTGTCCCGGGCGAGCGATTCTAGCTTCCGCATCAGCTCCGGATCTTCTTCCAGCGCCTCGTCCAGCACCTCCCAAGAGATAAACTTCAGATCTGACCCAAAGAACAGATCGTCCGATAGGATATCGATGATGTGGTTCAGGTCGAGCGGACGGATCTTTTTGTAGGACTTGCTCGAATCATCCGTCACCATCGTTGCCGCCGGGTGGCGCTTGACGGTCTTCATGTACCGCTCGAACCAACTCGAACCACTCTCCTCCGGTGATGAGCTTTCCATCTGACCAAGGAGGAACACATTGTGTTGGTTATTAGTCCCAATATACTGTATTTATGTTGTGATTTTTCACCACTTTCCCTTACGTGATAACCTCCAGCGCGTCGTCCAATCCGAGGAACACTTTTCGACTGCTTGAGAAAGAAGTTCTCCAGATCACCCCGACGTCCGATTCGGGGTACACTTTTGGAGAGTTTGATAAAAAATCCGGGCGATTCACCGCCGAGTGCGTAGCAAATAAGACCGAACAGAACGAACAGTTTCATGACCGGACGCTTAAAGGGGACAATCGTTTGGTGGGTTAGCTAGGAAAGGTATAACAGCAGACTATTCCCCCAATTCCGCCGGAGAAGTCTTTTTATATGATCAGCGTTCGAATGCCGTTTCGGGTGGACGAGACATTTAACACGCCCGCATTGGAAATATGCAATGCAAATGAGTACAAATGCAGCTGTGCGCTCGTTGCATTAACCTTCCAGTTGGTTGAATCGTTGTTTTGTGATGTGTTATCGATTTTCCGACTTTGGCCTGCCCAAAACTCCTATTGGAATCCGTTCTTTCTAGCATGTTCGATACAGGAAATGCAATTTATGACGCTTAAAAAATATATTTTCGGCTTAAAAATGCTTACAATTGAGAAAATACAAATCATAAATAAAACACACTTTAAATTAACGAACTTTGCGCCCACTGCTTAATCTCGGTTGGCAAAAACTGCATCTTTAGCACCGCCTGGCTAATTTGACCGTACGTCAACAGCAACCGATGCAGCTGATATTCCTTCAGCACCTTCGAACCCCCAACGCCCGTCATCGGTACAATCAGTTCAAGATTTTTCAAATGCTCAAACGCCTTCAATGCGACCGACCGCTCGATGTTCTGCATGGTGGAGCTGCTATTGGCAAACTTGCCGTACCGTGTGAGGATCATCTCGAAGTTGAACGGATCCCGGTCGTAGATTTCCGAGTGGTGCTTCATTGCGATAAGCAGACACACCTCGAGCACGGATAGTCCCGCCACAAGGGCTACCTTATCGTCCGACTCGTAGCTTCTGCCCAGCTCCTGAATCGACTCGACAGTAATGGCCTGTCGTTTCTCGTCCAAACTGTTGACCAACTCCAGCAGCAGCATTCGAAAGGGTCCTTCTAGCGCGTCGTAATCGTATATGTTTTTCAGAACCGTTTTAACGGTAGGGTTCTTTGCCAACGCATCAATGTGTCGATTCCATTGGGTGACCCACTTTGGGCCGAAGCGGTAGAGCTGCAATGGGTTGAAAAGATTCCGGACTAAAACAAGCTCATCGTTATGCAGTGCTTCCTTCGGAATCGGCGTGTAGGTTGCGTCCATCCGCCGAAGCTGCTGTTCCGTAGGAAGCTTCAGCAAGTCGGCAAACAGTTGTACCCTTCCGTCAAAATCGTCCTCCGCTGGGAAGAGAAAAATCTGTCGATGGGAAAAGCGGGACTTTACTCGCTTCTCTAGCAGTTCGATCACATCCAGCCGGGCCGTGATGCCGACGACGCATATGGGGGCCTGGGCGGACTGTGCGACGTCGAACAGGTTGTACAGCAACGTTTGGTTGTGGTGCGAACAGAACAGATCGAATTCCTCCAACAGAAAGATGACGCTTTTCGATTTCTTTCGGTCACCCGCCTTTAAACACTCCAGCAGGAACGCCAGGTTCTCGGCGAACGATCCAAACACTTTACCGTCGACCGCGTTTTCCAGATTCATCTGTGCGGTGGCCGATTTCAGTGCCTGCCGGTCGTCGGTGTGTATCAAACCGTTCAAATAGACGATCAACGTGTTCCGGTGGAATGTTTGCTGAGGCAGCAATTCGGCCAATACGGACGTTATAAGCTGAAATAAGTAAAACCATTTCATTGGCCATACCACAGGATAATTTGCTCCTTTGAGTTACTTACGGTTGTTTTTCCACATCCTCTCGGGCCCAAAAGCAACACGCTGTTCGATTCACCTAGTTCCGCGGTTCGTTGCAGTAAATCTCTGATGTGCTGCCGTTCAGTTTCATATCCGTGAAACGACGCACGATCCGTAAGAAGACGTGCCTTGATAAATTTGCGAGTAGTATCGACTTCACTATGTAAAACCGGCATCACGCGATTGTTTCGGCTTTTAATTTCAATTCGATGAAATTCCATTGATCCATTGACAACACAATGTAAACACAAATTCCGCCAAAACAGCGTAAACAACCGTGGTAGTGTTGGCAGAATCGAGATTTCGAAGACTTGAAGATTCGATCCCTAGACGCATTCCAATGATTTGGAATCCCTATCTGATAGATTCCAAAGATTCGAATCCGATCTGACGGTTTCAAGATGATTGAATACTGAATCCAAGTGAATAGTGTGTATTTCTCTTGGGCGGATTCTAAAAATGTAATTAAATTGGGAGTCGAATCAGATTTGATTTGCTTGGGATTCGTATAAGATTTGATTTGTTTGGGACTCGATTTGATTCGGTTCTGACTTGATCCTAAACTATTTGAATCGACTCACAATGATTCGAGTGGAATTACCCAACGAGAAATTTTGGCGTCATTTTGATGTAAAAGAATTCTCTTGAGAACTGATCGCTCTTCTTTTCAGAAGTGTTTTACCCCTTCTTTTGCAGCAGATTTCCTATGCAATTTTGGATGTAAAACACTTCTGAAAAGAAGGGTAAAACAATTCTCTTGATACTTGCGGGACACCGCAAAAGAGAACTGTTTTGACAACGTGACTGTGCAACGTGTTTATAACACCTATTTCTGGCTATACGCGTAAAAAACGTATACCCATTCGTAGTAGATTATATGAGCTGGGTTCAGGATATCTTTTCTTTCCCATAATAATTATTTTCATGCAGGAAATATTTTTGATTGTTTTATTATTTTGATACATCTATAATATTATATATATATCGTCCGGTTCGGTAGGCAATCAGGGGAAATGTTCAGAAATCGTCCGACGCCTCCTCTGGTTCGTGCTGGCAAACAGCGACCACGGATCGTAGCAGGCTCCTTCGATGTACGATGTGCAACACCACTCCGTCATGCCCATTGAAAACACGTAGAATGCATTCATGTTTATTTCAAGCCGCTTCTTCCTCCTTGTCGAGACACTGAAATGTGTGAAAAGTGCGGACAAATCATCATCAGTAAGAACTCTCTGCTGTGGGTTCTTACACACGTACTTACTGTCTGGTGCGAGTAAACCCGGCCCCGGTTAACCACCCCGAGTCGGTCGATCCAAGCGCTGCTATCGGACACGGGCCACCGATGCTATGTTACACCCGGTAACAACCGATGATCGCCGTGATGTCCAACCGACACCGACCAACTATAACACTGAGTTGCAGTTTCGGCGCCTGTCGCTAAGGGTCATCGTCTCATCCTGTTTCCTTTCCTGCCCTTTTCCTACCATGTTTCATGATGTTGTTTAACACATTGTTTAATAAACTTCACTCCGATTCCGACACCCAAACCCGCGAAAGCGTTATTCTTAACTCGCAGCTAGTTGGCCAGACTTGCACAGTCAACAGTAAACAAACAAAGGTTTGACAGCCAGTACCTCCTTCCACTGCGGTGCCTCCGAAAAAAAATTATTGGTAGGTTATGAGGAGTCCATGCCTACCTAAAATACACTTGGCAAGGTTCTTTTAGGTAGGCATGTATACCTTTGGTAGGAACGTGCAGCAAGGTTCTCCTTGGGTAGTCACAATTAGTCATAAGTCGATCTAGAGACAATGTAATTAATTTCAGTTTACTCAATTCGAACGCTGGACATAAGTAAAGGTTTTTGCACGATTTAACTTAGGTTCGAAAAACATTCATGAACATATTTTTAACCAAGAAATACAGTAGAACGGATATGAATACGGAGTCAAAATTATTCAGACCAACACCTGATTTACATTTTTACAGGATTTTGAATAAAACTATCACTCTGCATTGATAATCATCTTAGACAATGTGACATACAAAAATGACTGTGCCGTCTTTCCAATGCCGGCGAACATCGTTTCCTTACGTTAGTTGATTTTTATGATCAACAGAACTGCAAACAACGGTGAAGCTCACATCGAAAATATGTGGCATGGTTTTATTGCAAAAAATGCGAGTTATCAGTTATGATTGGATGGAGATTCAGATAAGGATAAACGATTTCCAGACCGGCACTGAATGGTTTACAGTAGATATCCGACTTACGCGGTACTCGACATACGTGGATTCGGAGATACGCGGTTTTCAAAATTTGACAGTAGATTGGGTTTATAACATCGATGTAAATTCCTGAGATGTACAGCCACACTAATAAGTATGTAAATTACACATTTGCATAACTTACGCTTTTTATTTCGCTTATTGCAATTTATTTTATTCGAATACGTCTGCATTGCGTTCATATTAACGGACAATGTAATTTTTTTATATTCTATGATACATGTACACAAGAACGCGATCTCGTAACTCCTAGTATAAGCTATATGTCAAGCAATATTCGAGATACGCGGAAATTCGAGATACGCGGATTTCTCTGGTACTTATTACCCGCGTAAGTCGGATACCGACTGTATATCGTATCGCGACTGTTTGATGGATTCGGATTTGAATTTGGGGATTCGGTTTACCCACCACTAGAACAAAGCTGCATAGCACCAAACTGGCATCAACAAGTTTCAAAAACCTTGGTCACACCTTGACCAAAACAACTGACAACACGACAGAAAGTTGACGATTTGGCAACGCTTGCTGACGTGTGGTGTTTTGAACTTTGCAAGCCAGTCGTGTTATCTTATCATCACAAAAACGCCGATACCGATCGAATATCGGGTCGTAAACAATCTACACAGGTAAACAGATATGAGGATATTTAAACAAAGCATTGGGCGTAGTGCATACAATGACGGTGTGTTTGTTTGTTTTCTACAATTGTTGCTATCCCGCCGCCAGAAGCTGCCTTCTCCTGCATCAATTACGCGAAAATGGTTGAACTCAGCTCCAGCAGCGATCCGTTCCAGCATGGATTTCCGAACGTTGTTTTTATCGTCCCGGCAATCATAGTTGTGGGACTTGGAGGTACGTAGTTGGCGGGTCCAATACTAGCAAAACAAGTTCATAGCGAATGCGAGCCAGAAACGAAACTCCGAGGCCGGTTCTCATCAAACCAATGTTTGTAACAGCTTCCCCTAATACTACCATATGTTGGCTACTGTGTAGCTGACCACAATCTTACCTTTGATTAATGCCTCCACCAATGATGCAATTCGCGTAAATCCTTGAACACCGCGAGGTAATCGAATGCCTCCCACCGTTATCAGTAAATTGAACCCGATAGGTCCTGGTCTGCACACTCCTCCGATCGCACTCTACACATAGCTTATCACGCCAGTTACTGTTCACTGTTCGATCAATTAATACCTCCACCTGCTCCAAGACGTCCTGAAACAAAATGGGAGACGTGGCCGAAGAAATTTTCAACTCACTTGGCTCCGATGGTGGTGCGGCGTCCGAAGGTGCCGCTGCGGCCACCGGTGAAGTGCCAATAATGGACGGTGATTTCAAGATGCCCACGATGGAAGAGTTTCTCAGCATGCTGGACGGCATGGACAATCTGTCGGACGAGGAAAAGGAAGAGCTACGGGCGGGTATCCTTCAGAACTCGCTGCGTGGTCGACTGCAGGCCGGCCTTTCCGACTACCTCGTGTTCTTCGTAATGCTTTCGATCATGCTGTCTGTTTTCGGTAAGATACACGCAGGTTTAATGTTTTTTTCCGCTCGAAGATGGAAATCTTCACCAAAAGGAAGAAAACACCTGTGCAAACATTCGATTTTCACCGAGACAGAAGCCCGCAGTACGATTCACCCGACGGGAAACGGGTAGTCTCGACGTGGAACTTGATCGTATTGACACCGTTTGCTAGGGAAACATAAAGAACGGCATCATGGATCATAAAAATACCCAGGCACGGATAAAGGAAGCATTCGAACAGGCCAGTCCCGAAGAACAGCAGAAATTTTTGGATGCCATCAAGTCGTTGGGCAAGTTGCCGTCATTTACGAAAGAGCTGCCGGACCTTATTAAAAAGATTCGAGGTGATGCGGTCCAGAATGCGCTGCAAGTGCGACAGTATGCCTTTTACGTGGCCCTTCTCATAGTGCTTGGAATATTCGGTGAGGAAATTAATCTACAATCAGGGTAGGGAGTTGTTCTTGCAACCCTAAATACCGGTATCGTAAGGGGAGGAAACCTGTAAAATGCTGTCGACCGCCTACGAACCACGTGCCACATGCATTTCGTCGCGCCATGCAGTTTGTTTCGTTTGGAAATGGTTCGGAACTCTCACTTTTCCCTACTACCGCCGTTTCGCGAATCCTCACATGTGCATCACGTTATCTTAAGTGCTGCTTGGGTAGGCAAAATGTGCAACGTCGCCGGTAGTTGACCGCGCGCGGTGTACCAAACACAACGCCCAGTTGTACCTGGGTCTCGCCCAGAAACTTCCGTGACACGTTAGCACCTTTTTTTTTCTTCTTGCTTCTACCGGGTTATCCGTGATTTCTCGCGGTCCATATCATTGCGGCTGTAAGAGGGCCTCACAGAGTGGGCACACATTAGCAAGATACATTACCGCCACGTCATCCCAGCAATCCCAAGCCGACCGCGGGCACTTATCAGACGATAAGCATTTTGCCCCTTTTGTTCCCTTTTATCGCACCTTCTCCACACGGTTGACTTATTTATTAGTGGACAGCCCGCCGGCGAGGAGTGTGGTGTGTGTGTTGGTAGATTCCGCGTGGTGTATTCCCCGTGTACGACAGGTCGATAACGATCGCTCGCGCCGCAAACATGTCGACCGAAGGGCATCAGGAAAATCCGTTCATTGAGGCGCTCAACTCCGAGGCCCTCCGAGAACTGCTGCTGGACGACGAGAAGCGCACGCTGGCCGAGCAGTTCCAGCAAAACCTGCGCACACTCTCGGACATGTTCGTCAACCTGTCGGACGACGAGAAGCGCCAGTTCGCGAAGGACTTTAAGGGCAAGTTTGTGAAATCGCTCGCCCATTTGAATGAATTTTCCAAACAAAAAAAGATCGTTCAGAGCGCTGCGTCCGGCAGCAGGGAGGAGGAAGAGACGGCTGGATCGTCCCTCGCTGGAATGTTGCCCGGTGTCGGAATTTTTCTAGACGATCAACTTTCGCCTACTCCGATCGGATACGGGTTGTTGGTGGGCCTACTGGTGTTGGTGATTGGTGAGTTGTGCCACGCAAAGCAGGCCGGGCTCGTTCTCAATCTAAGAAGCACGATTAGGGAACCGCACGATTAGAGGGGTGTCGCGGCTGATCGATTAGGCTTTATCTACGTACCGCCCAATCCACATTCACTGACTGACCGCCCTCTCCCCGTTCTGCATTCCATTTTCCCGCATACAAATAATAGCATTCTTCGGCTACAAGCTGTACCTGTCGCTGACGGAGAAGGAGCGCAAGCGCGAGGAGAAGCTAAAGGCCAAGCAGGAGAAGAGCAAGAAGAAGAAATGATTGCCAGCGTCGGGCGGCAGTATCCCCCCTCGTCCGGCCGGTGGTGGCAGTGCCGATCGCGGCGGAGTACCAGTGTCCTCCGGTGAAGGGTCCGACGGAAACGGCACCGCGCGCCGCCAACATCATCATCTGAAGCAGAGACCGGTACAGCACAAACATTCCAGAGGAAAAAGACTTGGCAAATCCGCCTAGCCCAAACAGACTACTAATTACGCACCCCGCGGATCGAAAACGGACACGACAGAGACAGAGCAAGCAAGCATTATATAGTAGATTTTAGAGAACAAACATGTGTCGTGCGATCGTTAAGCCTGGCGACGATGTCCTGCGCAGACGTTTGTGAACCACCGCCTGGAAGGGAAACCACGTTGGGGTCGTTCGTATCGCGGGAGACCGTTCCGTTCTTTCTTGCAGCTAAGCTATTGAATGGTCTCATTCATTTAACCGACTATCGGATCTAAGTGTTTCCCCCGACAGCATGCACACGATGCGCCGACTTCTTCGCCAAAACCCTTTTACCTAGTAAACACATAATATTGTCGATTACACTCAACGAGCAGGTGGGAGAAAAGTAGAAGAAAAGCAAGGATAATGAGACATTCCACCACCCCACAAATACACATCCGTAGGGACACGAGAGGTTTAAAGTTATAAACTGCAATCAAGAGGTTTATTTTCCACGTTTCTGTGCAAGCATATATTTTAGAGAAGAATTGAATGAAATATGAATACCTATTGATAGTGGAAAAGAAATATAAATACTGTTTTAAACATTGAAGTCACGCTGTTTCGGATTTTGTGTATCTATATTCCGCTGGTAAATGGTTGTGGGAGAAAATACTTCTTTCCGCAATAGACAAACATATTTATTTACATCTTTTTTCTTCAAATGTAACACATGTTTTTTTTTCATTTTAAAGCATTTCCCCTCAAGAAAAGCTCTTCTTTTATCGTCAAACATCTTCGTGTCTAGTTGCATTAACAAATTTCTTAGACATAACCTTACTGCTCTACAGTATGACGTGCTTACTACGGCGAGACGGTTAAAATCAACGGTTAACCTATCCTACGAAAGTTGGTGTATATAAAGGCATCATCTTCCTCTACTATAGCTATTAAGACACTTCATTTCACTTGTCTTGCAAAAGCAAACCAGTCTCTCGCAGAACCATGCCGCGTTGTGGAACTTCTATGATTTAACTAAGGGGTTTGTAGACAAAAAAAATTATATTACTTCCATTTCATGCGATCAATCATTACACAAAGATGTTCTACGGAAACAATTATTGTGTATTTTCAAAAAAAGAAATTTAAAAAATATATATATCGCTTCCATCCTTACTCTCCTTCACTTTGTTGTAGTAATATAATTCTAAAAATAAATTGGCGACCCTAAAAGCCCTCTCATCGTCATCAATCCATTTTGTACTAATGTAATGCATGTGTGTGTGTTTCTTTCAGTGACGATTAGTCGGATTCGCCTTAACAATAACAGTTTTGCTTCCTTTTTTTACTTTATCTGTTCCACAATATAATTTGTTTTGTGAGTTCATCGCTACTAAATGCCTTCAATGTACGAAAAAAAATGTAGATCATTCTCTCATTTGTTTACCCTCTCCCAAACTACGCCGAGACGGTCCGAGTTAATGATGGCACATTGGTGAACTTTAAGGCCCAGTAACTAGTACACCAATCATGTTAATGTTAACATACGGTACACGGTACGCGGTGACCCATGGCGTCACACACGAAACAAACCCTGAGTGGCATCTAACAAGCACTTGCGCGAGGGAAAATCCCTTAGAGCGATGGTGTATCGCTGGATTCTGCTCCGCATCACATTGCACAATATCATATCACGCACCTTCGTATCTGCACGTCGCGCTAGGCAATGTTTCCTCTTCTTTTAAGACTTAAATCTCGTCCTATTATCACCCCTACAACCTAGGCACTGCCCTTTTAAAAATCTATAAGATAAGTTTCTCAGAAATTTAAAAAAAAACGGTAAAATATAATCATTGGAAAACTCCAGTAAAATTGCCGCCCCGATACACCTGTTGCTGGTGTAATGCACGCTCCCACTAATTGCCATCCTCGTCGATAGAGCAGTCGGCACTGCTCGAGGACGCATTGTGAACCGCCTTCATCAATATATTCCCGTTCGGTTTCAACTCCAACTGGAACTGGGTTTCGTCCTTGACGTTGTTGAGCACGTCCTCCGTCAGCAGCACCTGGATGCCGCCCGGGCCGTTGATCAGCAGCTGCAGCTTGGCCACACTCGAGGACGACGAGATGGGCGGTGACGAAGGGGACGGCGTAGACAGATGCCCGTCGATGCCGTGGCGTCCTCCCATGCCATTGGACAGTTTCAGTACACCACCCGAACCGCCGGATCGTCCGCCGAAGGCACCGGACCAGCCCAGCCCGGCCTCGGATGAACCGGAGGCGCTGTTGTTCATCGCATTGATCGCCTCTAGGAAGCCGGGTATTTTCGACAGATTCTGCACTAACTCCGGGATGGTGTTCGAGTGCAGGAAGATCGCGTGGTAGATGTTTGCCTCGAAGCTGACGTAGATCGTCAATCGTGGTGTGATGGCCCTAGGGAGCAGGAATGATAATGAGAAAGAATAAAATTGCGGGTCAAGCTCGGTTTAGTGAATGATTATCTTGGCATTAAGAAAAGATTAAAACATCGGTACAAAAATCACATTCAATTTTGATTAGAGATCAGAGTCTTTCAGTTTGAAATTCATGAAAATCTGAATTACTCTTTGCTTCGATTTTCAAATACATAATTCTTTGATCATGTTAATGAAGCCCACAAACTCACTACAATTGGAAAAATCCTTTCTTTTTATTCACATCCTTTAAAGAAGAATTATAGATTCATTAATGTTTCGAAGGATTCATAAATATTGTGACATTCAAATCCTAAAAGACCCGAATGAATCTTCGATAAAAGATTCATATGAATGAATCTTCGATAAAAGGTTCATATGAATGAATCTTGGACAAAAGATTCGTATGAATGCATAAGGGACAACTCTTGATACAAGCAACCGTTGTACGACATATATGGCAAACCAAGCAACCTTTGTACGGCAAACAACCGCCCAGGGTAATGCTACTTTTTGATAGTTTTCAGTAAAATTCACCAATTTCCAAATCCTTTTTTTATAGCCACACCATTTCGTCGTTTAAACTTCGCTATGTTTGTAATAACTTATAATTTGTGTTGGTTTTCGCAAAAGCGTTTTTTATTCGCTGTCCAAAACACATTTTAACAAGAGCGAGGGCTATATTTCTCTTTTTCTACTGATTTGAGAATATTTTTTTTTAAATCCTCTTTTTGTCCTGGAATTTAAACCTTGGCTAAACCGTCTTTTCATACTTACTTTGAATGGAGTATATTAAACATCCTGATGCCGTCGGCCAAGCCGCATATTTTACAAAGATCCTCTTTGGACATTCTGCGGGGGGAAAGTTTTCCAAATGTTATAATTGACATAATTTACAAACCCTCGCGGGATCAAAACAAATCGCCTACCTCAATATATCGGAGCCGGAAAATTGAGCAAACGTTTTGCTGTAGGCGGACAGCCGGTGCACGGCCAGCCACTGCGCCAGCGCCCCTGGGCTCGTTTCTTTCGTAATAGTCGGTACATAATCGTCTAGCTCGCTGGGCGGTTGCTGTGGCGACATGACGCCACCCATCGACTGGTCCATCGGTGTCGGTGCCTTGCACATACCGTTGGTTGAGCTGACGTTGCTAATGCCGATCGGATTGTTCTGCTGCGCCGCGGCTGCTGAAGCCGCCGCGACCATTGCCGCAGCGGCTGCCGCCGTCGAAACGGTGGCCGCCGTCTTGTTGCCACCGGTATTTCCTCCCCCGTTTGCACCACCACATAGGACGCTCGACATGATGTTTTCGAACTTGTTCAACTGGCCCGGTGAGGCGGGTCCACCCAAAAGTGGCGACACGTTACGTTTAATGCTGCGTCGAGGGAAGAAAAGCAAAATTGTCTAATTGCTGCCGTACACCGGGGACCGGGGAGAGAAGGCATTAATGGGAAAAACGGGTGTACTTACTGGTCCGGACTGAAACTGCCACCTAGTGGCAACAGAACCGCGTCGGTCGATATGTCCGCCAGTATTGTGCAGTCGCAGCTACGCTGATACTTTTCCTGCTCGGTGGCGGGACGCTTGAGTATTTTCTCTCGGTCTTGTTTGTGCTTTCGATCGGCTCCTTTCAGTTTAAACACCTGTTCGAAAAGGCACACGTTAATGATCTTGCGCGACCTCTTTGTGCGAGCATGCTACCCAGTTACCTTTATTTGACAAGCACCGGCATGGAGCGGTCGGATCATGTCCTTGTCGTCACCGGCACTGGCCGCACCGTTCGACAGACCGTTCGTGGTACTGTCCAGGTACGTCTCTACCTGTATCCGGAACGGTACACCCTTCTCACCGCCATGCTTTTTCGGCGTGAACTCGGTGGAAATGCAGTTCACCTTCACGTAAACGCCGACCTCCTTCATCGGGTCCCAAAACACCTCGATCGTGTTTAGCAGGTTGCTGCTGGTCGGCTGCACTTGCATCAATCCGTACGACAGCGGGATGTCAACCTATCGCAAACGAAGAGGGAACAATTTTAGTTGCACTGTAATAGAAAATAGATTTCTTCAACAATTATATGTACTGCAAAACTCACATCCAAAATGCGCTCCCCAGGACGGGAAGCCTGCCACAGTTGCATCTGCTCCCGCTCCATGTACTGCAGCCGGCGCTCGTGGAAGCATATTTTGATAATACTCTTCAGAATCTTACCCCGGAACGGGGACAGATCGCCAAGCTTCTTCAGCTTGATCTCGTAGCTCTGGCCCTGGTTGAGGTAGGTGAGAGATTCTTCGTTGTTTTTCGTCGCTATCGAGGTCGCGGCCGCCAGCACGTACTGGAATCTGTGGAAGAAGCAACAACAAATTTTTAGTTAGGACGTTGTCGATCGCTACAGACATCAGCCACCCAAACTCCCATTCGTACCGATTGTGGTCGTCAGCGGCATGTTCACCTCCGCGCGCTGCCAGTGCTGCTGCTAGTGCTCCATCCTGTTGCATCTGCAAAACAGCTACAAGAAAGAAGAGACGGAACAATAGCCGTCATCAGTTGTCGTCAGTCAAAGCGATATTCCTCCGCTACCTTGAAAAGTACACCGAAAAACCTGCTTCTATCGAGGGTGAATTAAACATTGCGCCATCAATGCTACCTCATACCCTTTGTTGGGTTACTTTGGTGCCAGAGTGAAACGTCGTGCCCTACCTGGCAACAAACGGGAAAGATGCCGTCAAACCGGCTGCCCTGATCGGCTGAATGATAATTTGCATCTTCATGATAACTGAACAGGCCAGGTGCCGCGCTTGGGTGGTTGTGATATGCTTCTAAATTTACAATCTGCAAAACCTGTGCTCATAGACTGAAAATATTCGTTTATAAATAAGCAACGTTCGGCATTCAGGGAGAAGGCTCAATTCATGTGTATCCGTATTTGCTTCGAATTTACAATGGTTAATGTAAACTCATAAGAAAAAATAAAAAAAAAAGTTCGAGCATTTTATTTCTTGACATTTTGGCGTCTTTGGGCGTTTTTGATGCACCTCTCCGTTATTCCGTTAGATAGGCTCGGAATAATTTTCAACTTTTATATTTTTGAAAAGCAAATCCATAAAAAATTACATTAAGTCAGCTTCGAAAACTAATTTCACGTTTCGATGCATTAGAAATTGGCATTAGTTTTGATCGTTGAGATCAATTTATGACGTCATTTGTAATCGCAAAAATATGAAACTATTGTTTCAATATCTGGTTTAATATTTGCTTTCTAATCAACTTTTTTTCCAAGATTTTTTTTTTTTTTGAACACATAAAAGATTACCCGATCTGTTTTAACACCAAACACCAAAAGATAGTCAAGAAAAATCTTCAAAAATGACGAAGTTGCGTGTTAAAAAAGAGTAGTCAAAATGATCACTAATAAGCATTCGGCCCTAGTCAAGTTTTGGTCTCGGAACTGATTGAACAAAACAATCTGAAATTATTTTCTTAAATGGAACTTTTTATTTTTAAGCTTTTTTTGGAAAAAAAATTCGGCAATTTTCAAAATTTAAAAAACAAAAATTGCGTCAAAAAGACCACTATTTGTATTCTTGTGTTAAAATAAGCGATGTCATGAGGAAACTCGCCAAATGAAGTAGTCACAGTTTCCAACTGGTCAAGCGAGGAACCAACTTTGAGGTTCTTTTTGGAAAAAAAAATCCATACACGGTGATGCCTTTCAACTGTTATCCATTCCCTAGTCTTACCTCCCGTTGCATCGGTATCTAGTCGGTTGCTTTGCAGAAAGTTCTGCAGACTGCTGAGCCCAGAAGAACCAAGCGCAGCATTGTGCACGGCGTTACTCATCAGCGCACTGCCATTCATCGGACTTTGTCCTTGTTGTTGATGCTGATGCTGCTGCTGGAATTGTGCGACTTGTTGTTGCTGAAGATTGTTACCCCCATTTCCCCCACTGGCGGTACCGCCGCCACCACCAAGCGTTTGTTGCTGTAGGCCACCACCGGCAGCCGTTACTTGCTGCGGGTGATCCTGTCCGGATGATCCTCCGGCTTGTTGATGCAACGCTTGCTGCTGCAGCTGATGCTGTTGTTGTTGTGACTTAGAGTAAGAAAAGAAAACAAACGTCTCTAGTTAGTTAAATTCCCTTCCGGTTATGTAAAATCAAGTCAGCGTGTCGTACCTTTTGTGGCGGCGAAGGGAGTTCTTGCTTGAACACGGGAAAGTTCAGTAGGGAGTCGCTGTTAGGAAGACAGACATTTAAGTTAATGGCTCTATCAAAACTCTCCCCTATTCCATCCGTTGTTTAATCTTACCTAATGTATCCATTGTTGGACAGTTCGTTGGTGAGGTCCAGATCGAGATCATCGGCCCAACGCATGCTTCCTGTTCGGCGAGAAAGAGCATAGTTTTGGAAAGAGACAAAAAAGAAATGAAGTGTAAGAAATCTGCACATTAAGCATTTCCCAACTGATGTTGGGATGATAATTTCAACGGATGATCACTAACACATGATGGTAGGCTTCAACAACAGGTTATGCCGGGGTTGGGAAGGATAATCAAATTATCACCTAATTCAGTGTTGTTGGCCGTACTGTTACAGGTGTTGTTGGTGATGAGATTACTTCCACCGCCGACCTCATTACTGGCGGCATTGGCGAGGGGCGTTGGGTTACCGCCAACGGCCGCGTTGATGCCATTGAAACATTTTAACCGCTTCCGCACGTAATCTTTGTCCATCGTGTCACCACCGAAGCCGTACGTTTCGCACATTTCCGCGATGCCAAGTATCGCAGCGCCAAGATGAACCCCCGGGGCTAGGCCACAAGCACCATCGACCAAAGTCGAAACCAGTGCCAACGAAACTCGTCCGTTACCGGATCTGTGTAGCACAATCTTATTACTACAACAACTACGTGCGGCTGGCTGGTAATCGCGGTTCCGAAAGTGTTCTATTCCGTCCAGTGAGCATATGTCCCAACGGGGAGCTGCTATCAATCCCACTCTCTCGCGCGACGACTATGAGAGTCGGTGCACCGTACGAAGGAATCGCGCCACTTTACGTTCAGTCCTTTGGGCTCGGCAACAGCGAACAGCAGCAGCTTCGGTGCGACACAGTCTGTGCGCTTCGAACCGCGGATGGCTGACGTCAAGATAGGGGAGTGCATGCAAGTAACCCCACAACAGCTATAATCCATCACATCTTCACTATCCGGAGGAGATGGTGGCACTCTACCGCTACGTCCGGCTGCACTGAGCGCCTAGCTGATACGGTTTGTATTGGTTAATCCCGACGGTAAACAGACGGAGCACCAACCAGCACGAATACGCGACGCAAGCAAACGACGATGACGACGAGACAAGAAAGGTTTTCCTACCGAAAAAGGTTCCAATCCGGTGTTCCTCCTCCAGATCTCTAGCCCGCGGTGATAGCGATCATGAGCGCGAAATGTTTGCTTTGAATATGGCTGACGGAGGCAGGTATTACACTACGGCGACATGGTGCTAAATGGTTAAAGGTTTTTTGCTTCAGTTTTCAGGTCCCCACCAGCAAAGGGTTGACTGCCACAAACGGGTATTACTATAAACGCACAGCCCTACTTCGCAATAGGCAGCACAGAAGACTAGATCCCTAAAAGTTTTCACGAATCACCGTTGTGAAGCGAAGAGAAAAGCAACCCATGAGCACAGCACAGAGTCGGTACTGTAGATGCTTCTCTGACGCATCCTTTGGTTCTTATCGATCACACCCCGATCGTCTGCCCGTCCGATCGGGTCCACCACAATCCACTTCGATCGATGTCACGTTACAGTGGTGGCAATTGCCCTGTCCACGACAAGTCGAAACCATTATCAAACGCTGGTGAAAAGGCAAAACGGCACACACTAGCATCAGCGAACGAACGAACGAACGATGACGGGAGCATGTCGGGGGTGTCCAGTACCGGATGTCAACCGGACGCAGGGTGTAAGGAATCTCCGAGACACCCAACAAGCCGACCAACCTGTCGCGGGGTGCTGCGTGTTTGCCGGAGCACTTATCTTGATAAATTTACACTTTATCAACAGCAATAAATAAATCAAAACCAACGTTGCCCCAAGGGAAGCGATGATGTTGTTGGTGTTAGTGGTTGGAACGTTGTGCTACCCCGGCCACCTTTCAAGTATCTCTTCTGGGGAGCTATTTACTGCCCAACAAGTACGCCATAAGAGCCGCGGGACCGCGAGTGTTCTACAGCGAAGTGCAGCATCCGACGTACCGACGGAGGGTTACGTTTGAAATGTTTCCTTCGGGACGAATTTTCCGGTAGCTCATTGAGAGGAACCAGAGTGTCGTGGTACTTGAATCGCACCGTGGTTCCACCGATGCTGGATTCCGTATAGTAATCCTCGTCCGACCGTTCGTCCCAGACATAAAATAACGCGCTCGAACAAACGCTCGAGTGGCTTCTCAACACTATTGACTGAGACTGAAGTGACCTGAGCACAGGGAACCCATTGGCAGCAGCACCAAAGGCTCAGGGAAGAGACCGCTTATCAGTGTGCCCGGTTCAACAACGCCATCGGCGCTTTTCGGCGTGATGACGTAAAATTGACCTTTTCCATCGTGGAATTGCGAGAGCTCGACGCACGGTGGGCTCTCTCTCATATGTTCACAGGCCCCACTCGTGGCGGCGCACTGTTTGTGGTTCCTGTGGGGAGAGATTTCTTGCCACTGGCCATGTCGGAAGACCTCGAACTCTACAACCTTCAATCGAGCTGGGACTACATTTCATCAGGAGAATCTTATCAGGGTGACTCGGTAGCGGGTTGGCATACGGTGAAAGAATAAGCGAGCGTTACAATTTCAACAGTTTAACTACCGCAACTTTACTTCTCCCAATAGGTGAGGACTTTTTCGTTTCGTTTTTCATTCAGCCGCCTTACAAATAAAAATCTAGAAATCTGCATGCCGACTAGAGCATCGTTCCTGACCTGATGTATCTCTGCTTCGCTGTTCCGCCTGTTAGTGTTTGCGTCGTCTGGCTTGATATGTACGCCTTATAGACTTGTTTACATGTTAAAAATTTAAACCGGTTCTTGATAACCACACAGGGAGTGTACGACGAAGAAAAGCAAACAAAAGTAAACGAACCAACCAGCTCTTCTAGGCAGTGCAAAATATGGCTTAAATTAAACAACCCACGATCTGCGCAGATGAGAATGAACGAGGAACTGGTTGATATGAAATGACGACAAATCCATTTGCATTCATTATTCAAATAATTTCACAGAATTCAAGGAATATCGAAATGCATCCCTCGAAGCCAATTAATTCAAGCCTGATCGACTTGCGCACGAGAGGAAATCGGGATTGTACCAACTGTAAAGCTTTTGGAATGTTGGAATCGAGTTCCATCACCCATGTTGGTTCGTGTTTTTCTGAATTCGATTTTGCTCTTTAACACGAATATCTGGCTCAGCTTTCCTACATTTTTCCGGTGTAAGACGGTTGATTGAAGCTTAATTTTATCAACACACAGATAAATTAAGAAAACCGGGCAAGGAGGGTTTAGAGAAAAATTTGATTCTAGAAAACTAAATCAATCGAGAATCGAATAATAAATTAGCAAATCCCTCAGTATTTCAATGCTATTGGATTTGTGATTTGCTTTTTAGAGCAATCTGGAGAGAATCTACAATCGATGCATTTTGTTTAAACCAACAAGATCACCATCAAATACCGCTAAACACTTACCCTTACGCTGTGTGTCACGCTCCTTTTCGATATTGGCGATTTTTGTCTCGGACCCATCGGTGTCCTCCTGCTGCGGTGACATCCACTCCATGCGCCGCTTGCGACTCGGCAGAATGCAGTTGCTCATGAATGAACCGGTGTCCTGCTGCTGCTGCTGCTGCTGCTGCTGCTGGGATACCGCTGCGGCCGCGGCAACAGCCGCCGTTGCAACCGTGACCGCTGTGACGGCCGTCGACGCGTTTGCCGTCTCGCTGGCAGCGCCACTGGTCGAGGCGATCGCCGTGTGCATCTTGCCGTACTCGACCGGCCACGGTTCCTTCGAATCCGGTGGCGAATCGACAAAGTTGTTCTGATAGTCCTGGAAGTTGTTCGGCGAACCGCTGTACGTGTCCTCGTTGTCCAAGTTGTAACCGGAAGGGATCTGCCGCGCGAGAAGATGAATTGGAAAAGAGTTAAAAGCCAAATACACAACCCTCATCGTCTGGCCGAGTCACTCGCGCCGGTGGGGATTTGTTTTCTACACTGTGTCACCTCAGTCTTGTGGTGCCTTTTAGGCACGGATCTGAAAAACCGTTTCATTTGATCAACTGATGCTGGCGTGAGAAGCTTCTAGAAGTGTTGCTTCCCAAACAGGGCCGCAAACATTTGTCGTCTCCCAAACGTGGTACCTCCAATTGGGGCAAGGTAGCTTGTGAAACGCGAAAGCTATGATGTACTGCGCGTACCATCCAGTCCCAGAAAAACCTGCAAAAACCAACCAGAGGAAGCTGGCAGAAACACTGCATCCCGCCATCTATACCAACTGTTTCACGGTCCCCAAAAAAAGGTTCATTATTATTACAGCTGATGGGCCTTTATCGATCGAACATTCTGGAATAGTAATCGTTATTTGCATTTGAAAAGACAGTGAAAACAACGAGTGAAACTTTCATCAGTTCCCCATTTTGAATTATTCTAAATTAGGAAAACCGATCCAATACTCCCCATTTCAAACCGATTTTTCTTTTGATACAGACAGAGTTATCATAAACGCTTCTTAGCTATAACCCGTTTTCCCTTCTTCTTCCTGCCTTAAGCGATACTTTCTGTTTCTTCAGCTGATAGCATCGACCTCAAGCATTGACCTCGGGGCACATATCTTGACGCCATATGGCACGATACCACCGAACCGAGCGTCTAAACCCCTCTTTCAGCCGTCCGCCAAATTGTCGTTCGTTGATAAATGATTGATTAATTGCATCGCTACAAGGTGGCCATCCTATATGGGCGATCTGCGAAAAGTGTGAGTTGCAAAAGTGGTTCGATGGCCATTTTCCACTACTACGTGTTATCGGTCAGCTCTCTATAAGCCACCTGTCAAGATATGAAGATTTACGCTGAATGGATGCAAGATATTTCCGAATCACACAATTCGCAATTGTTTCCAAATCAGATTTGCCAAAAATACATGCAGTGCCCTTCTTTATTAAGTGATACATTAAACAAGAGCCATTGCTTCACATTGTGTGCTTGGATTGTTTCATTTTTTGCGCTGCATTCTCCACCAATTAAATCACTATATCAATAGCTTCAAGAGCATCATATCGTGGTGCAGTCGTACAGTCTGTGAAATCGCATTCTGATTGCATTGTTAAGTAGCAAGGGAGGGAGGGAGGGAGGGAGGGAGGGAGGGAGGGAGGGAGGGAGGGAGGGAGGGGGAGGGGGAAGAATTACCGATAACTGGTTAAAACATTCACAAGGAAACTATTTCTTACATTCTGTTTCCATTCTGTGTAATGAAAACTTGTAATTTTATTGGGTCAAGTACCAATCAGCAAAATAAAAATCAGTTGGACAAACAGGAAGGACGAGAAATGAAACGGTTATCAGCAAGGAAAAAGCGTCCGAGCCGTTTGAGTCGGAAGTTGAGAGGAATTGGTCCCACAAAGGGAAAAGTACATCCCCTGACAATGTTTCCCTCCAAACCAACAGCTCGTAAGCCATCGAGAGTGATACCCGTAATCTTAGTTCAAATAAAAAACAAGAACCAAAGATAAGATACGGTACAATCGTCCGTGGGGCTAAGGGTTGGTGGTCGCGACTCGCGAGCAAAAATGAAGCAAACTTTGTCAAATTAAGCCGAAACGACATGAGGCTAATCCCCACCGGCCGCGGTTTCAGACAATCTTGGAGACCAGCATGGCGGTGCCCCAATGTGGAAGATGTGAAGAATAAGAACTCCCACACCATCCCAGGGTCGCAGAATACCGCCGAAACAGGGTCACGCGAATAATAACTAGGCTCGTCGGGCAGCTTCGCAAGTCAAGTCTCCTTGGAGGAATGGATGGGAGCGATGACGGTCGAAAACCGAGCGGTAAGGTAAATGATCGGCGGAAGAAGTCGACCCTGATCTGGAGTCCTGATGACACCGCAACATCAGCCGGTGAGGGGAGGGGGGGGCATCGTTCTCCTTATGGTAATTTGCGACAGCTTCTGTGAAGGCCAACATGGTTTGCTGTCCTTGTCTGTGTTTGTATGTATGCATAGAAGAGGGGAATTCTTTTCACCCCTGGAGGAGCTATCGTTACCTGCTCGAAATCTTGCTGTCCCTGTCTCTGGCGTCTTGTTGCGCTAGAAAGTTGCTGCTGTTGCTGCTGCTGATCGTGCTGCTGATGATACTGGTAGGTACTGGAGTTGCCCGAGTATTCCATTTGTTCGATCTCTTCCTCGAATGTGCGGCTCAGCAGATGAAAGTCTAGCGCGTCGAGATGGAAGCACGGATTCCCGTTCCCTTCGCTCCTGCGGCCACCACCGGCTGCGGGGGCGCTGGTGTAACGGTGCTGAAGCGTTTCCGGTCCTTGGGCCGCGAACGGGGAAAAGAATTGCTGTTGCTGATGTGACTGCTGGTGGTGGTGCTGTTGGTCAAAGGCGCTGTTGCATAGGTTGGCCAACAGTGATACGGCCGTCGCCATTCGCGTAAACGAGCAGCGAACCGTCCACCGAACGGAGCACCCTCCTGCTTTCCTCCTACTGCTGCCGTAAGTGCTGAACGCTTGTTTGTCACGTTCTCAGGGAAAGCGACAAAAGAGCTTCTCCGTGGACCACTTTTCCTTACTTGGAATACAGTTCGGGTTTGCCTTGTATGAAGTCGCGATCGAAGCTCTTGTAAAATTCGAACGTACTTCGAAGACGCGCCGAGTGACGGAAAGAAAGTATGTGTGGTGCGTGTTTTTTTTTTATGCACCAAACCGAATATCGAAGAGAGACGAGTGTGTGAGCCTACATCCTATTATCACGATCTCACGCTGTAAGTAACTATTTCATCTACTACACACCAAAAGCGAGCGTGTCGAAGTTCGTAACCGCCAACAGTTGTACGGTAACGCACGTAACGCACTCGAAATTCGTCGAACAAAGCTTGTTTGTACTAAGTACAGCGAAACGCTACGCGTGCAGTTGCTAGGCAACGCAACAAGGAGAGCTTTCCGTGGGTTGTCGTATCCGTGGACACTAGTGGTCGTTTACGTTTTCTTTTAACGGCCGGGTTAGTCCGGTCAATCGCGTGCGTCGAACTCACGGAGGGATCAGGTACAGGGTTGGTTGTTTCTCGAAGGATAACGGGGAGTTGTTTAACACCCCGACGAGGATATGTTTGAAGCGGTGGGAAAAAAAAAGTTTTCCGTTAACGTAATAAATGAATCGAATACAAAATATTTCCTTAAAGACCGGTACAGTTTGTCAACGCACAGCGATTGTCCTGCGGCGTGTTCCTATAAAGATGGTCACTAAAACACTTCGAATCGCTACCCCGGCCTACTTGTTCTGCTCTTGATTGTATGCAGAAAGGATACGTTCTTCCCACGGGCAGGACTTCACTCATTTACTCACTCAGGCACAAAGGTGAAAGGACACGCACACGCACTTCACTAATTACGTCTCTCTATCGTACTGGCTCTCTCGCGCCCACTACCCCACACACTCGGTCGCGTGCAGGTTGATCAGTTCGACGCGAGTCAGTTAGAACATAACGAAGAACGAGTTGTATAGCTTCTTAATTCCGGTGGTTTCGCGCTGACGGTGACTCTGTAGCAGTGGATTCTCAATGTCTATCCGCATCTTGTTGACCATGTACGATGGTACGATGCTACCCGGGTACTTAATTATATCCTGCTCCATAAGGCACTGGCTAAACAATGTGCTCCGGCGGTTCCACGCTGCTAGGACGACGAAGTATAGCTGCCGCTCGCACACACACACACACACACACTCACTAACTAGTAAATGCTACTGGTGCTGCTCCTGCTGCCTCTGCACACCCCCGCTAAAGCTCCACTGTAACCGAGTTTTTTTCCTTCACCTTCTTCTTGACGCGACTCTCCGGTTGACTTGCAAAGTGCGACACTACTGAACCCAGTTTCGAATAAAGATTGTAAACGGGTCAATCTACTGTGCGTAGATGGAGCACCACCACCTGTGTGACACTGCCACGTTTCACGCGCGCGGCTGCTGCCCTCAAATCCGGCTCGACGTCTCACACACGGCACGGTTGCACAGACTTTCTCCTGACTGAACCCGTTTCCTCTGAAATTATGCTTTCCTGCCTTTCCTTAGCACACTGCGACCTGCACTTGGATCCAAGAGAGTAGCACACTTTGATGGGGGAACACTTTTCACACCGTTCGAACAAGACACGCCTGCACGGGCCGACGTTTGTTTCGTAACTAACCACCGGTTGGGGCAAAGCGCTAGTCGAGAGCCTTCCACAAAATGAGCTGCGCTGCTGCTGCTGTCGCGAAACCTGCCTGTTGCTGCTGATGGCCGCGGTTTTGAACACGGACACCACGAACGAGAATACGGCTACGAATCGCTCCCTACCGCCCGGGTCGAAGTGGTCCGAACGAGCAGAAACGTCGCGTGTTGATGGCGGCGCAGGTGAGCAGGGCTCCGGCGAACTGGTTTACTGGTTGCGGGTCCGCAGCGGTCCACGATCAATTAACGCGTACCGATACACACTACTAATGGCTTCCGCTGGCCGCTGGCTACCCCGGCGCGGGATGCGTCCTTTCCTGCGACATAAAGTAAATTCGAAACGAAAATATTAGCGCACCACCACCACAACCAGACACGAAGCGTTTAAGTATTCGGTGGTGGGGAATTACAATTTTAATTCTTTTCTTTTTTCAGCTATCACTTACTCTCTACTACTTTTGCGTTACCGCTGGCAGCTTGTTGTCACGCTGATGATGCTGCTGAAGAACGCCGTCGGCGGTGTTCACGTACACAAGTTCAGCAACAATCCGAGATTTAAAAAAAATACGTTAATCCGGCACCGCACACCAATGGGAGGTTAAACGCGTGCGCAAGATGAACATAGTACTCGTCACGATCGGGGTTCAATTTCCGAACTCGCGCTATCTTTCGGCCAACCAAACGGTGGACACACTCACACTGACTGAATGCACCAGCTGGGTCTCGGTCTTCGGTCTACGGGTGTGCAGATCGTAACCCCCAGCAAGCCCTTTGGCGGGGGCGCCTTCGGAAAAGGCACACTCGCTAACTCTTGCAAAGTTTAGTGTAACGCACTGACTCCACCGAGAAATAGGTGAGGAAGGTTCAGTTCGAAAAGGTGAAAACTGCTGTCTTAACTAACACTACACGACGGGAGCACCTGCTGGGTAGACTGGAGAGCTGCAAGTCCTTGTGGTTTCCTGCCAGACCAGCAAGCCCAAGGATGGCCCACCTAGTCGTTAATGTAGTACTCCTGAACGGGGCTGTCACTATCCATAATCACGGTGTCGTTGGGCCTGATCGGCCTCCCTGGGGTGCGATGGAATCGGGGGAAAATGAGCCCTTCTGAGCTCTAACTGCAACCGTCACCGGAAGCGCGTTTTTTTAAATCCTTTTTGATGTTGTTGTTCCTTATATTGCACAAAAACGGTTGTCACACGCAAGGGAAAATTCAGAAGAAATTAACTTGATCGTTCCACTCGGTGAAACGTGGTTGGTTTTCTACGACGTATGATGTTGGCCCAGTGGAACGAACGATAGCGCACTGCTCAGGCAGGAGACGACAATTTCGGCATGTTATCTCGTCCAGAACGTACAGCACAATGCGCCGTCCAAAACCGGCCGACCATCGGTCAACCCTCGGGGCTTTTGTGTATCGCATTCACCCTATGGGTGCGCAAGGGACGGGGGTGTAGGGATGATGGTGTGTACCAGTGGTGTCGGTTTTGCTGGTGATAGTGGTAGCGCACCCCGAATTGTCCCTAACCTCCCCCAATATCTGCACCACACCCTCGCTTTCGTCGTCGGCGTCGTCGTCACCGTCGTCACCGTCGTCGTCGTCGTCGTCGTCAATGTCTTTGCAGTCACTTGTTCCCGCGCACGACGCGCACATCATCAGCTGGCCCACGAAAGGCACGATCCGACGCCGCCGCCGCGGTTCCCGGGTGCGACCTTTCGCTGGAACCTCCGACTGCCCGGGAATTTGCCCGCCCCACCCTCGACGGGCCCGAGCGCGCTGGTCAACAATCAAGCGCTTGTTTTGCTTTAAATTGAAATTTATTGAATCCAATAAACATGGGCCGGCCGGGCGGTGGTTTCTTTCCAGAGGCCCCTGGGCAGCTCAGTGGTTGATGGCAGCCCCGGCGCACGCCGTTCGTTGCGCACGTTTCCTCTGGCGTGAAAGTCCCATTTACGTCACACGCAGTGAACAAACTTCGTTCCACACAAACACACCCGTACGATCAACCACCATTGGGTTAGAGATCCTTCCCGACAACTCGCTTATCTGGCTGCTACAAACGGAAATGCTTTCCACCGGCCGATGTGGGATGATTCCGATCTGCCGGTGTACCTTTCTCGCACCACAGGCTGACGGTTATTCCCTTCGCCGCGATCGTGCCGCGTGACAGACGATAGAGCAAGCACGTGGCGTCATCTCGTTGCGCTACCGAAGGAATTAGTAAACACGTCGCTCGTGTGCCGTCTTTGCTTTTGCTGAGAATTGTTTAAACTCCAAGAAGAGGAAGCGCCCTGCTACATGGACACGATGGAGGCGCCCTGTGCCCTGTGGAAAAGGGAGGGAAAATGTTCTAATCAATGTGCCGAGGATTTTTACGATAGGATCTACAATAATTAATTAAGCTAATTGGAATGAAAATTAATGTTAATTTATTTTCCAACGCAAATAACGCCCATTTTAGAAGCTGTTGATGACGTCATAAACACGTTAGGCACTTAAAATGAATTCTTGGAATGAGTCAGTGTTCAGTAATGTATGGCAGCCGGGGTTGAATTGTGGATCAGTAATTCATTTAAACGATTCAAATATTCACCCAAAGGTGCACGGTTTGCTTCAAACATTTCCACAATTACCTTGATGTTCGTTTAATTATGCAGTTGAAAGAAATGTTATTCAAACTAAATTAGGCGTATATATTGCCAATGTGAAATTCTCTCCTAGGAAAGTAGTTGATCAAAATGTACGAATGGAAAAAGCCTGTCAATTTAGCTTGTTTGTCGACCCGTGATAATCCTCTCGTTGAAATTTGTGACTTTTTCGTTTCGTTCTCAGGTCGTAAACAAATTTAAAGTCACGGAGAAGTTAAACTAATTGCTCATTTTTCCAAACTCTCATGCCTCTTGTTCCAACCGTTTCAACCTAAAGTTTGATTCACATTTAAACACCCTACGAACCCAATGTACTGGCCTGGAGAGAACTTTTCGATGATCCTACTGCGTGGACGGATCGCGACTGATATTGCTGATAACGTGGCTGATGCTTAATCTTTCCCACCACACAGTTTCCTACCGACCAGCCTTGTTTACTGTTTGTGTGTGTGTGTGTGTAGGTCCGTGACCACAGGCATTACAGAGATTTGTGCTTTGTGTGATTTACATCCATGTTGCTACAGCCGACCACAATGAAGTGCTTTATCATCATTCATAATAATGTTTTTGCCCGCTCAGTGGCAGCAACGGCAAGAAACTCTATTTTATTCCAATGCGAATCGATACGAATTTCGTATGGAAAAACCGTCCGAATCGCCCGTCACGTGTTCGAAACGTGCGTTGAAAACGCACGAAAAACGACCGAAACACAGCGTTGACTAATGCAAAAACTCATTATTTACAACTTACTCGGGTCCGGTCATCCGATTCCCAACTGTGATGCGGCATTTTGGGACTGTCGATGGCGTTACCGATACTGTAAAGTACAAACAGTTGGGGCAGAATACAAATGTATTCACTCTTAATGGAGTACCTGTAAAGGGTCGGCACAAAAACACTTTCTAATGCATGTTTTGTAACATTTTGGTAGCGTGATTATTCTTTGCTCTGTCTCTTTTTCTCGCTCTACTCTCGGGGAATGCCTTTAGAATTCTCTTTCGGCGATTAAGGAAAAAATAAAACCTCTTTATGGCACACATCCCCGTGGCTAGGTTCTGTGCCTTTCATTTCATGTTTCCCTGCTCTCGAGCTCGTACCATCACCGTCGCCCCGCAAATGTAGGGTCCGTAGCGGTTGGCCAATTGCGGTACAGCGTAGCTTCGAGCCCTCGAGAGGGCGGATGTGCAGAGAAGAGGGCGCTAATTTGGTATCAGAAACGAGAAAAACAACTTATTCCACGCCACCGAAACAGGAACTGAGGGGACGAACCTGGGAAGGGCAAATATAACCTGCCACTCTGGCCGGAGGTTTGTGGCCGTTTCGTCAAAAACCTGTTGTGCTCGCACACGCAAACAACTGCAACAAGACCTCCACACCTAACCCGGTGGGGAAATACCAACTTTCCAGTTTCCTATCGGCCGCACTAATAACGCGCGTATCTGAATATTGGGCCACGCCGATGGCACGACGGAACGCCACCACCGGGGGCTGTGCACGCATTCGCGTGTGTCGTTTTGTCATCTTGCATCCTCTCCAACCCGCGCCACCGGTTCTCTGCCCGCGACTGGTTCTCTCACACCAACACACCACGGCGCGATTAAACATCGAAATGTGTCCCCACGGCACCTCATATACCCTTTTCCCTCGTTTTGCCGATGTTACTGTACCGCAAGTTGTGGGAATGGGCCTCGAACGACATCAACCTTCACTCCAGTGGAGGAAAACATGGAAAAGCGCATGTCGCTGAAGCCTTCCACTCCCAGCACTCCCCCTCTCTACGTATGGCACAGCAACATAACAATAACCTGCAGAATCGTTATCATCCAGCGCAGAGACATGCCGGTGAACTCCGGTGGCGGTTGGTAAAGGTTAGTGTTTGGAAGCCGAAGAGAAAGAACACGTACCATACCATGCATACTGGCATACCAACACGGGCAAGCTTTCACCGTTTCCCGCCGCCGTTATATAGCCTTTCTCAATAGCAAGAAATATGTTTTTTGAAAAATATCCTCTCAAAAATGCCTTAACATTGCATGAATGATGTGAGCATCTAGCTAAAAAGCCACTGATATCGAATTAACTCATGGGCCGATTTTTCTAACCGGCTCTACCGCTCGTCTGTCGCGGACCCTCCGGCATATTCCAAGATACAATATAAGAATATGATTTTTCAACTACAATACGTAGCTACAAATAAGCTAAATTGAATAAAGACATACTAATAAGATTTTACTTTTGCCGTCAACCCAAGATGTGTCAATTTCAAAAACAACAAAATTAATTTATTTGTTACCGAAAACTTAAGAAAGTGTTCCAATAACTATTTTGATTTTGTTTTTTCGAACATACACGTATGTATCACGTGGGCACGACAAGGTTGGGAACCACTGTCGTAGATAATTCCCCCGATCTGCTTAATATTCATGGTCTGTCGGGTTTTTGGAAAACATATGCTACCTAAAACAAAAGTCAACAGAGCTATCAACAGCTTCCAATTGTATCGTTGATACAAATAAACCATTTTCAACCCAAAGTACATCATCTTGTGCGCTGCGCGTGGGAAGGTCATCAATAGATTGATTCATTCGCTTAACAGCGAACGATATCTTAATTAACCGTCGTCCGTATGACCGTATGACCGTATTTGTTGCCAGTTGCCAGACAGCATTGTCACTAAAAATATCGTTCGTTTAGAGCAAAACAACACGGGCCCCGAATTGAATCAAAAATTATTACCCACACAATGTATAAATTTAAGAACACTGTAACGATTTATGCTGTTGATTGATTTAATAATAGGATAAAAAAGGAGACCGCCATCACCAGAAAGGAAAACCCCTTGGCAAAATATGAAGGACTCTTTATCGCTCAATCGCTTAAAATATTTTGATAAATAAATTGATCGTCTCTTTTGGAATCGTTTGGAATGTGTTGCTGCCATGCCAACCGGATGGTTATTGTGGCTGTCAAATAAATTTCAATACAATGCAGATCCGTTCCGTTTGGCATGCTTCCTCTATTGGTTCGTCGATCGAAGTAGACATTTGCTGCTTATACAATCTGTCCCTTGGAAACCGATCCGCCGTGAACAAACCTTTTTTCACTTTTCGTATTGGCACAAATATGCGATTTTGCATGTAATTTAACCAGTTTGAATAAAAATTCATTGATTTTATATTTCAACTCTTTATAGCATGCGAGGAAAAGGGTAATGTTTGAAAACGAGGATCGTAGCCAGTGTGCAGTGAATAGCAAAATAACACGTGATCGTCATTGCCATACACGCTTCCCACTAATTACGGCCGGAGTAAATGAAGCCTTTTTCTACCAAATTTACATATTTCTGTTTTCATTCATTTCGTCGTAACGAAAAGATTGACTGTGTTGCGAAGAGAAGCAAAGCACTTAAATTTTTGCGCGTCGTGTTCCGCCAAGCCTTCTGCCTTCCCGGGAAAACATCGTATAATGCGAACTGAAGCTACAATAAAATAAATGATGATGAACGAGCCACACTACCCCCTAATATCGTCGGCGCTTCCTTGACGGGTGTCTCTTCGCCCCGTCCAATTGACCTCAATCGAAAAGGACGCATGATGATGACGATCGTACGCCTTTTTTTCTGCTCCCCGATCCGAACACTCGCCCCGAGCGTGTCTTCAAGTGGACCCGGAAAGAAGAAGGAAGAGGACAAGTCCGCCAATGATAGTAGCGTTCGGCGAACGAAAGACCACAGCCTCTCGAACGGCTCTCAACAACTACTCACATTCGAACGCACCCTGAAGTAAATGGCAACGAAGTAAAAGAAATCAAATTTATCTTCAAAGAAGGCAAAAAGCGTTGGGCAGAGAAAACACACGCAAACAAGGCCTAGAAGTACAGCGTCTCAATCAGAGATACACTATTGCTATGGCATTTTGCTTAAACTCAAAAATCCCCGAAAACAGGTTAAACACAACCTCCGCGGCGCGAAAACAATCCCTTTGTAGATCTCGATTTCTCCGCCGTTCGCGGATCGATATGCGGAGGCGAAGGAGTGAAACAGCAAAAATTAAGATGAGCCATAAAAACACAGGTTACCTGGGTAGCTTTTTTTATTGGTTCTCCAATCATTTTTTAACCTAAAAAAAAAGTTGAAATGTTTTCGTCTCGTTTTTAAATCAACAACACGTGAGTCAGACCACTCGAAATGCTTCGAAGTGGTGATTCAAATCCTTCACCGTGTGCAGCTTGACCAGCGTCTCGAGAGCTCCTTGCGGTGTCGGATGGTGGTAGAAGACACGCCGGACGCGACTGTGCGTTAGTGCCATCGCGCACATAACGCACGGTTCGTGCGTGAGGTAGATGTCGTATCCGGTGCACAGATAAGGTCCATATTTGGCAAGATTGTCCTCGGTGAGCCCTGGTGCGGGTTCACCCACGCTGATGAGATCGCTGTTTACTCCCGGAGTCGTCGTTCCAGCTCGCGATGGTTCCGCACCAAGGTTGAGCGTTTCGCCGAACGATTCTCGCACGAACCGTTCGTACCGTTCGTCGATGCCACCGTAGTGGAAGCCATCGTCACGCGGTTCGGCACTGGCTGGCCTATGCCAAATGCCTCCATTCTGCGATACGGCAACCATATCGATCAGCACCATCGGACAGTGCCAGATCGGATGTTGATCGCTTCGTCCAGGTGCTATGGCTACGATACGACTCCCGAGTCTCGGGTTAGCGCATACTCCGAATGGTTGGCCATCGAACCGTTTCGAAAGCTGCAAGCAAAGAGACATCAATCTTCGATGCAACGACGTATCCTTCGTCCCGAACAGAGTATTTGCGTAGAGTGCCTCATTGTGGTGGTTCGGATGGAATTTGCATGGCCAGAGTGCATTCGCTTTCTCGTGCTGCCAGCGAAGAAGCGGTTGCGTGGCGGCCACCTGGACAACCTTCACCCCTGAGCACAGACCATCAATAAGCGGTTGTTCTAAGCCTACCCCACTAAGGAACTTTCTCAGTCGGTTTTCGAACATTTCGTCGGTGCAGTCTTCATCCTTCGCACCAGCAAGCTTATCCTCCAATGTTTCCACCGTGGAGAGGATAATAGTTCCATCTCGATTGACGCGTTTGAGATGCTGCAGGTTGCCAATGGGTAGTATTCGCTGAAGGGCCGGAACCAGCCGGGACAACTGTCTCTGCTCGGGCACGGTGCCAACGTACACCGCAATGGCCGGGGTCGGTGTTAAGTACTCGTCGGCCATGATCGAGCGTATCTCGGCTAGATCCGCTTCCTCCTTCCCGTCCGCCATGGGTGGCGCTGCATCATCAAGCAATTTTATGCGTTTCACCTGCGGCTCCTCGGACATGTTTGCTGCCTCCCGCCAGAATGCACGATGTTGGTCAATTCACTGAATGAGCGTTTCACAAACACATTTGCACACGTTTTGTGCGGCGCGCAATCTGCAATAACACAAATTAGAAGGACAACAACTTCAACCAGGCTTCTTATTCCGAAATCGTCGGCGGTCTCAGCTGTCTTCTGGCTCATAAGCTATTTTTCACTTAAAACTTCTCAATTATTACATTGGTTTCTCATACCGCGGATGTTGTATAATTTAAAAACATCTTCTTGGCTTTGGATCCATTCCTATTTGGAAAGTTGAAATATGGTAGTAGTAATTGCGTTACACTTCTCTTATTTAGCTTAGTGTGTTTTATTAAATAGTTCAAAGAGGTGTAATTCAAATTCAAATATGTTTTGATCAAAAATTCCAAAACATAGGTCTGATTATCAACATTTCGACTTACTTTTTTATTGACTTGACATTAAAAATTAATTTTCCATTTTTACTTGATATAAGCCACTGTCAACGATTAATACTTTATAATATGTTTAAATGAAATCAAAAATTGAGGGGCTTTTGCAGGACATTATAAACTCTTACTTGGTACATCACTGACCATGTGTTACCGTACGATCCGTCTTTCGTTATCACTACATATTATCACAAGCGCCTAAGTTTGGCTGTATCAGAAAATGATCCGTAAAAGTGCAAATAATTATCGTACAGACAATGGTGACAGCGCGCAGAAGCAAAAAAAAACGTTTCGCATTGATATGACAAGTTCGACTGATGGTATTTGGTCAGATAAGGGAAAACCAATGCCATGAGTTGCTCCCACAGCCGGGTCTACTGCTAGTGTACGATCAAGGCCTTTTAACTAACCGACACGCTGAGAGCAAATCAAACTAGGTCAAGGTAATTCCAATTTAAGAAAATTACATCTTTAACGGCCGAAAATAGGGATGTCGATTAAACTGGTTATATAAGTATAGTATGAAATAGATATGGGTGCGAGTGTATCTTATACAAATTGACGAGTACCAGATCCATGAAATTCACCAGTCATCGAAAGGAAAGAATCGAGCATCGAACATGCTCGAAGTAGAACCAGCTCTTGCAGCGACTTCAGGCTTCGTCGTAAAGTACGGAACTTCATTGCCAGTATTTTTAAGACGTTCACCAATGGGTAAAGAAGAGATCTAGATAGAAAAAAAACTACATCCTCCGCAAAACTGCAGAGGTTCGTTGACTGTGTGCTGCCAGTGAAAAGAAGCCCGTTTCGCTCGAGTGGCGTCAATAAACGGCGAGGGCAATTTGAATCAATTCTCGATTCATTAGCAGTCGTGCCCGTTTCGATGTGTGGATGGAACGCGTTGTCGCGTTATGTCCTTCTTCAGGCTACCAGCCATTTTTTCTCCTCACATTACCATCGTACCATACAATGCTGTCTATCGTTTCGGGCAGCAGGAACGGTGGCATTGGCGGTGCCCCGTTCTAATCCCATCTTCAAACCAATACACATCATCTCGCGAAACTGCGCTTTGACGCACACGCAAATAGTGGCCGCGCAAACAGGCAACGTGGTCGCGCGCGGGGTGTGCGTTTGCTTGTGCCGCGACGCGAAGGCCAGCTCGATAGCAACACATTTTCGGATAGCAACGGTCAGCGCTCGCTTCAGTCAGGTTCTGTCGGAAGTAGGTGTATTCGCGGCGTTGGTTTGAGTAACGCCGGTCCGAACCCCCGTCGCGCACGGGGCGACGTCGACGGTAATGATGAAGGTCATCGGAATTTTGACTGGTTCTACTAGGCATTCGCCGCCTCTACAGACTCTCTACTACAGTGGAATACTGGCACACACTTGTACCTTGTAACTTCCTGGTGATCACAGCAATCGCAATCGGTTGTTTACGATACGAATATTTTCAGTGTATTGTAGTTGTCGGTACATTACTTAATTCTTCGTAGGTTTCCCTGATACACATTGCTTAAAAACAAATGCATGAAAAGTTCCACATATCGAGCGCAGTTAAGATCAAAACAAATGCGAAGTAAACCACCTAGCACTTACCCCGTCTGTTCGGGCGCCTTCTTGCGCTCAAAACACTCACGTAATCGCTTGATACACAATTACACTGTACTAAATTATGGAAAGCACATCCAACAATCGGGTTTCCCAACGATTAGGTTCGGGAAATCGCTTGCGAAACAATCAGATCACTTGAACGATCGTATTACGCGGCTATTTCTACCGAAACAGACATCATATGGTAAGAACATCATTTGACGTCTTGGGGATTTTTTTATCAATACGCCGTTTGTTTTGATGTAGAAGCTGTCAAACGGTCGTTCGCACTGCGGAAAAATCCTCGGCAAAAGGTGGTCAAAATTAACAGCAAAAATTGGTTTAAGCATTTGTTCGTACATTTGTTTATTTTAATCTAGTCACTATCGGAATTGTTCCCTTCCATTTCTCGCGTCTTAAATCGAGCAATGAGTTCCTTTGCAGGATTGAAAACACCATTGGTCTGCACGCCACAAATCGCACACCGAGAAGATTTCTTGTATTGAGCTAATGCACACCGTTCGCAGAAATAATGCTTGCACCTGTTAAAGAGAAAAAAGCATTCATATTATATGATCAACAATCAGCAACGTTAACAAACGTATCGGTCTTACTTGGTCATAATGGGATCGACAAAACTCTCCCGACAAATGTAGCACTTGAACGGCAGTTCGTCGTCGTCCGAATGAATCTCGTACTTGGTGTCGTCTCCGTCCGAATCATCTGCCGCATACGATTTTCCCGTGCTGGAACCTTCCTGTTCCAGCTGCCAACCGTGTTTGTAATCGCTACGATCGTGCAAAAACTTGCAACTATCACCGAAACCGCAATAACCCGTCTCTTTGTAGTCTTTGCAAATGTCTGGCTGATAGTCCCACCGGACGGTGGACCGAATGTTTGCCGGTGCCCGGATCGGTCCCTTGCGTACCATACCGGATGCTGCGTTGCCCAGGGCGCTGTCTTTCTTCTTGAAGAACTGCGTGTAGTTGTTTAGCCCCCGGTACACCTTGTCATCTTCCTTGCCTTCCAGCTCCTTGTTGATGTCAATGCTCTTCTGGTAGATTGCCTGTGCATCTTTATCTGTTTCGGTTTCGATTTCCAGCTCTGCCGTGGCACCTTGATCGCGTGGCCCTTCCGATTGAGCAGTCCGCTTCGACTTGTAGCTGACTACGATGCTTGCCTCATCCTCGTCCGAATTCGATGAGTTGGCGTCCAATGATTTACTCTGAGCCTTTCTTACCGCCGTAGTGCTCTGAACGTTCGGGTTCGCTTTCTTTCGTTTATCGTGCGTCACAACCACCGACGATTCTTCTTCTTTTTCGTCTGTGAATAGAAAGGATCCAAGTTAAGTTACGCGCTTCTGATTCTCGTCCATGTTACAGTACCAGAATCGGAGGACTGTTTCCGCTTTCTGGCGCCCTTATTTTTAATGTTTCGCTTGATGAAAGTAGACATGATGCACCACGAACGATGAAGAATTCAAGATTGTTTGACGATGCTACAATTTGTAAACAAAACAACATGACAAACCAGCTTGACCTGTTGTCTAAACGAGACACGCGTATTCGACCTGTTGGCTACGAAAAGATATCCTAGCTGTGAGTTAAAAATTCAAAATACAGTTGATTGATTCTTTTTGTACTTTTATATTGATCATTTGGTGTTCATGATGCTGTGGTTATTAATTTATTCAATTAAAGTGAACATTTTTCAAATATTTTTTTGATAGTTTAAACATAAAGCGCCAACTATCTATCCATTTATTGAGTGTCAAATGCGTCAAATTCATTAAAGTTTTTTTTGCATAACAATGAAAATCGTAAAAGTGCCGCTATTGTTTCTTTGTACAACTATTCTGGTCAGTGTAATCGAAACGCAAATTATCGAACGTCCTAATGTGCTGTTTATAATTTTGGACGATTTTCGCCCGGCAATAAAAAACGGATATGGAGACGAGAACGCAATAACACCCAACATCGATCGGCTCGTTCAGGATGGATATTACTTTGCCAATGTGTTCGCACAGGTAAATTGTGCAGATTTCCGAAAAAAAACCCTATCATTTTCCCTAAATTCATCCCAAACTTGTAGCAAGCTCTTTGTGCTCCAAGCCGGAATTCAATGCTCACCGGAAGACGGCCAGATACGGTGCGCTTGTACGACTTCTACAGCTACTGGCGTCAAACAGCTGGCAATTTTACCACACTCCCACAGTACTTCAAGCAGAATGGATACCACACGCATTCTGTTGGAAAAGTTTTCCATCCGGGAGCTTCGTCGAACTTCACTGACGATTATCCGCACAGTTGGTCCGAACCGACCTACCACCCATCGACGGATGAGTTTTCGAACGCATCCGTCTGCATCGATCCTGAGGATGGTGGCCGCATGAAACGGAATCTTCTATGTCCGGTCGTGCCGGAGATGCAACCACTGCATTCGCTTCCCGATATACAAAGTACAGAGGAAGCGAAACGGTTCCTTCAGGAGCATCGAAATGGTGATCCATACTTTCTTGCCGTCGGCTATCGGAAACCGCACATCCCTTTTCGGATTCCTTTCAAGTATTTGGATCTCCACTCGAAGTCGAAGTTCACCACACTCGATCTCGACTATCCACCGTACGGTCTGCCGAACGTAGCTTGGAGCTCCTTCCTGGACGTACGCAATAGGGACGACTTTACACGCTTGAACGTAAGCTTCCCCTTCGGACGTGTTCCGGAAGATTTTAAACTACGCATTCGGCAACATTACTACGCCGCCGTGACGTACGTAGATGATCTGATCGGTCAGCTACTGAAGGACGTGGATCGCAGCAAAACGATTGTGGCACTGACGGGGGATCACGGTTGGGCGCTAGGTGAACACGGGCAGTGGGCCAAGTACAGCAACTACGATGTGGCGGTACGCGTTCCCCTCATTATCAACCTTCCCGACGCATTTTCCGATTCGATCGATAAGAGAAGGATCGATAATGTGGTCGAACTTCTCGATCTATTTCCTACGCTCGTCGATCTTGCCGGTTTGCCGACTGTGCAGCGGTGTGACGAACAACGTCCCCACAAACCACAGACATGCGTTGAAGGGAAATCTCTTTACTCACTGCTTCAACGGAATCGTTCCTCGTCGAGCATCGAGTCAGACGAATGGATCGCATACAGTCAGTACCCACGACCGGGCCCTTATCCAACTCTCGTGCCTAACAGTGATGAACCGAAACTTAAGTACATCAAAATCATGGGATACAGTATGCGTACGGAACGGTTCCGCTACACGGCGTGGATTAAATTCAATCCACTCATCTTCAAGCGAGGTAACGCGATCGTGTGTGATCGTGCAAACTGCTATACATGCTAAAATGTCTATGCTTTTCGTATGTTCGTTTCAGACTGGACCACACTATACGGCGAGGAGTTATACGATCACGCGATCGATCCAAAAGAAAATATGAATCTCATCGACCGAGAACCGCTTTCTTCGATCCGGAATGTGCTGCAAACGAAATTAAAAGAAAAGTTTCCGTAACATCCGGATGGTCTTTCTGTAAAAATTATGTTGACGACACACACCATTACAAGAGATGTTTTTATTACATAAATATACAAATTTATTATAATTTCGCCTCCGTATTCATAATCTGCACCATAATTATCCTTTCTCTATCGCGCCGTTTTTTGCTTTTTTTGCGGACACGGGGGCGCACCGGGTTGATGATGATAGTGATGGATTGGCAACAAACTTCGCATTCGTACATATTTTATCCTACCACATATGCGTGCGGGGTCCCTAAGCGACTACGGCCTTTTCCATCTTTCTAGTTCCTTTCCGGTTGATTTTTGGATCTGATTTCATACTTACTTGTAAAAATATGATAACTTTCTCATACGTCCTAAAAAGGGGGATGGATGTGTGGGAGTACGTTTAGTTACTGTGGCGAATGCCATCGGTTCCCACTTTTGTATGGAGACCAGCATGCAATCGTCCCACGGGAAACGGTTGGTACGGTAAATTTTCTACGACGTTAGCTCTATACTATTTTCCTATATCTTTTGCTATTGTTAGATGCGCTGCTGGTGGTGCTAGGAAGGAGCGTATTGGGCGTGAGATAGGGAAGGATAGGGTAGGATCAACAGACTGAACTCTTCTTCTGCATCATCGTAACAATCATATCGGGTGTGGGATATAAATAATACATTATTGTATAAGAAGCGCGTTATAATAAGTTGCTTCGTGCGCTTTCTTCACTTCTCCCCAAACAAGAATCCCAATCTACCGCAATACTACCTTATCGACCATTTGAAGTCGATGCAATTAGTGTCCCTATTTATAGTGTTCTATTCAACAAAAACCTTGACCGACATCGACGTGTTTAGGTAGTTGATAAGCAAAACCAAATGTTGATTTGAATTCCATCGTGCAGCTTCGGCTGGCGGTAGGCTACGACACATCCCATGGAAACACGAAAGCCATCCATGTTGCGTATGATTCGTAGGAGGCGTGCCGAGGATGTCAAACGAAGGAGCAGGGGGAAGGGAATCAGGTCAAATCGGCCTACTGTGATCTGTTGGATGGATGGGGGAGGGTGTTTTTGTATACCATGATTAGTTAAACAAAACTGTATTCGGATCTTCATTGTCCATCTGTTTGACGTGCCTGAGGACATCCTTTTTGGTTATTACACCGAGGAGGCGGCTGAAAGGTAGAGGAAAATACACAAAACAAACATTAGTCCGATAACAAAGAGCTTCCGTTACAATTCTTACCCATTATGGGTGACCAACGTTTGACGTAGGCCAAGCTTGCGGAACATATCGACGACCGTTTCCATCGGCGTCTGATCGGTGACGGTGATCGGGGCCATGTCGAGGATCTTCTTCAGCTTCAGCGGCGACGGGCCGAGGTTCTGGACCGGTTGGGCCGAAGTAAAGATCACCAGCGATTGACCGGTGATACCGTCGATCATCCTTCTGGCGTTGGCTATTGGCAAGCAGGGTGAACAAAAGTTGAATCAAAAGTGACTGAAACGATACAACGGGGAGTACAAGTGCTTACCTAGCGCTAAATTCACATCCCTCCGCAGTACGAAGCCAACTAGATATTGGTTCTCCTTTGACACAACCACCGGATAGCCGTTGTGTTCAGTCTCTTTGAGTAGGGTCTCGATGTCATCCACCGTCATCGAGTCCTGAGTGATTACTGCTAGAGTTTCGTTACGCCTGAAACAAATTACACCAAGCAATACCGCCAAAAGTTAGAGTTTTCTCCTCGGAGTCTTTGAAGCGAAGATTTCTTACTTTGGCTGCATTACGTCCGCGGCCAGTGTGGTGTGCTGGAATTCGTCCTTGCTATCCAAGAACGGATATCCGTTTAATGCTATGTGCGCATCGTAGATACCCTGAAAGAGAACAACAAGTATCAATAAAAAAACATCATAAACTTATTAAAACAGGATAGATCACATTCTCTTGAGGTGCATTTTACACAATATAGAATTCATGAGGTATACAAATTAGGATTCTGAAACGCCATGGACTAACTTTCATGTGTCAGGAATGAAAGATTTTCTTGAAAAACTTTCACAAGTACCTCTAACTATATTAGCTTTACACATACCTGTCGTCCCAATGCATCCCCAACCCACTTCGATGCCATGGCCGCTGCCATCAGCGGTACGATGTATCGCACTCCGCCCGTTAACTCGAACATGATAACGACAAGGGACACTGAAACGATGAAGACATAGGCGTAAAAATGTCTGCCACGGCATGCTTAGATGATGTTGCGTCGAAACTTACCGGTCATTCGTGTGACCCCTCCGAGTACGGCCGCAGCACCCACCATTGCATACAAACCCGGCGTAATGCAATCGTCCCCTGTCGAACACTCGCCGGAGAAGATCCATATTTTGGGATAGTTATACGCCAGCTGTTCCATTGCTGTTAAGGGGATAAGCATTGGTGTTAATGAAAAAGAAATAGAGACCGGCTTCTTCTAGTTTTCTTACCAATGCCAACAACACGCCCCGTGATGGCACCAAGGGCCAACGATGGGATAAACAACCCGCACGGAACCTTCATGCCGAATGTGAAAATCGTCATGATAAGCTTCATTGCCAGGGCGAGAATAAGTAGCCAGACGGCTTTGTACACGCCCGGCCCGGCGGCTGCGATTTCAATGGCTGAATTGACGTCGGTAAAGTTGCGATTGTAGTCACTGCAACCAGAAATGAAAAGGCGCTTGCTTAATAATTAAAATTGATCGAACCAAAAAAGAAAGAAAAGGAAACGACATTACCACAACGGATCCTGGTTAGAAATGCCGCACTGACTGAAGAGCAGATAGATCAATTCGCTTGTGTTCATGCGAGTGTACGGGTTCGGGTACGCAATAACGGCTGTGATGAACGTCACGATCAACACTTCCGTCACCGGGTACTGGCCAAGCTTGCTGTACTTGCGGAAACGACACCACCAAAGGTTCGCCTTGATGAAAACGGTCGCAATGACACCCTTCGATACGAAAAGAGGATATACAGTTCAAAAGGCTCATTTAGGAGCTATGCTGCTTATGACATACCCCAATAATTCCGAGCCCGATGAATGGTACCAACTCGAAAAAGATCCACGGTTTGTTGTACTCTACGTAGAACAGCACTGAGTGCTCGTTCCCGAACGGGTTGATGGAACGCAGGATGAAGGCCGCAATCAGCGCACAGAAGAAGGACCGCCAAAGCGTTTTGAGCGGGAAGTAGTACGATACCTCCTCCAGACTGAACAGCACTCCTCCGATCGGGGCACCGAAAGCGACGGACACGCCGGCCGCAGCAGCCGCCGACAAGATTTCCCTCTTCTTTGCCTCATTCCGGCCGTACTTCGGGAAGAGATAGGACAGAATGTTGCCGATGCAGCTCGCAATGTGCACCATCGGGCCCTCCTTGCCGAGGCTAAGGCCGGCCGACACGGATAGCATAATGCCGACCGACTTGATGATCAGCGTCCACTTGCCGAGATAGCTGCGGATGATGAACCCGGACAGAATGGTCTTGATCTCCGGTATACCGGATCCGCACGCGTACGGTGCAAACATGCGCACGAGCGAGGCGGCCAACAGCGCGAACAGCATCGCCCACATGATATAGAAGAAGTATGAGATGACGTACGCCCCGAAGCCCTCCCGGGAGGAGGTGAAGATCTCCGACCAGGCGTACCATTGCGAGCAGTTCCCACTGTCGAAAGACGTTTCATTTGACGACCAGCAACACTGCTCCCGATTGAGCCAGAAGGCTTGCGGGCAGATGCCGAATTTCAGGTCCGTCATCCAGCTGGCACCGATGTCGATCACACCGGCCACGCAGCCCGTGAACAGGCCGACCAGCAGCACGCAAACCCACCCGGACCAGGCATCATGGGCGCCCTAAAAAAACAACAAACAGAGAAAATCCATCTCTTTAAATCGGCCGAGCTCTTCCCATCGCGCCATTCTTACTCACCTTCAGCAGATCCCAGAACGAATCCTGACGCTTCTTGACAATATACCGATGCCGCATGCGATCCCGGGCAATGTCCCGCTGCCAGTCGATCGTGTGAAAATCGTCATACTGGCCGATCCCGGGAATATCGTCGCTTGTGTCCGTCATGCCGGCGAATGAAATACCTTACCGGGGAGATGAACAGAGATGAGGTATGAGTATCGAAATGCCCTAGTAACGTCCATATGGCCACCCTTTTTCAAACGAACACACGCGCATCATGCGACATCATACATTAACCGTTTGTTTTCCCATGAAATGTTTTTCAATTTTGGGTACAATTCATGCGAGACATGCCTATAAACAAGTCGAACTGATTTGTTAACAGTGGTTAGTATTGTTATGTATTAGAAAATCCTATAGAAATCATCTTCACAGAGAAATTATTAACTTAAGTAAACAATTGTGGAAAACCAGATAATTAACACCAAAAATAAGTAAATACTCAGGCAAATTATTAGCAAATAAAAAATAATTTAAAAGCAAGCTTCTACGTTGTTCGAAAGAACTGTAATCCTTGTTCGTTAGTAATCCAGGCCAAAATAGTAAAGTTCTTTTGAATAACTTCAGGAAAGTACCTAACAAGATAAAAAAATAAAATAAAAAAGAAACATTTTTGATGATAAAAACACACAGCACAACATCAATATTACAATAGGATATAATAAAACAAAGCAAGAAAATAGAGCAGAAAACAGTTACCTTCCAGTTTACCGGAAAACGAAACGGTTAATGTATCTGTGTGCGATTGATAAATGGGCGCGTTAATCAAACAGTTGTTGTGGATAGTTTCACTTAATATGGCAAGTTGTGCTTTTCGGAGTGCAACTTTTATACTATTTTTTATATTCTTGTTATCTGTTGGAGTCTTGAATCTTGTATTAAATGAAAAATAATTGATCTTCAGAAAGTAATTTGTACATTTCAAGTAAAACTGCTATCTGTACCTTGAATTTGTTGCAACATTTGAAACAATAAAGCAAATTTTCTATTGCATATTTCAATTACATTACGTTAAAAGTAACATTTGCTCTTTGAACTCAGATAATAACTCACTTTACAAGTACAGGAAAAGTAAACACTGTATAAACGCCATACAAGCTAAATTCCAGATGGGAAAAGTGTAAGCTAAATTCCACGTGGGAATGTCGACCATCCAACGAACAGATGGGAACTAGTTTTTTCCGAAGTTCGTAATATCGAATATCCTCCAAAAAAAAAAAAGGACGATTTACCGACCATCCACACACACACATACTTTTCTCAATCATACACACACGCAACCAGTCAATAGTGTCGGGAATCACCAAACCGGGAAGCTGTGGCAGCATTCGGGCACGGATTACCTTCATGATCGGAGTGATGGAAGTCGCGTCCAAACCGTGTATGCGTGGGCGAAGACATTCCTGCCTCGTGATTTGCTCCGCTGCCTCCGCCACCTCCACCACCGCTGCCACCGGGCCCGCTCCCGCTAGTGGCCGCACCGCCGACACCATCCTGCCGGCCACCGGGGTTTGTCGCGTACGGATAGTTCGGGTTGCTCACACCGCCGTTGCTGGGCGTGATGTCGATCATGCCGTCCTCGTCCGCCTCGTACACCGGCACCACCGCCGGATGCGTGAGGGATGTGGTACTGGTTGTGGCCGCGCTGCCGTTGACAGACCGCTCCGCCGATGGCGAATTTCTACTGGCCTACACACCCAAAGCCGACCGGGTTTGGGGAAAATTCAGGGAACAAACGGAAACACTCCATCAACTACTGTTTTTCTTTTTGTTTTTTTTTTTTTTTGCAAAACCTTTTCCCTAGCAGCGGAAATCGCGACAGAATGTTTAATTGATTGAACCCTTCTATCACCCTACGGCTAGGAAATTGCCATCGACCAGTGGCCAATTAAAAATGCAATGCATTTCAGGGTGGTGGCTTCCAATTAGTGTGTCCGGCAAGGGCCAACAAGGGTCTGCAATCCTAGTAACCTTATACGGTGAGCTGGGAATTTATACTCTTCATGTCCTACTTCTGCGTTCGCCTTTTTTTTTTTGCTGTCATAGGGACAATCAACGGGCGTTTTTTCTGCAAGTTATTTAATCATGACACGTTTGGGACTAGTAACCCAAGGCCAATTTCCAGAACACTGCCTGATAAATGTGAGCAAATAGTTGTTCGCTGGAAACGCAAGTAATGGATGCAATCTGCCAGGATACGCCTTGTTTAGGGGCATCACATCCGGCCATTCTAACGCCTACTATGTTTGCCACTAATGACGCACGAAGTGTCAATGCATCGCATAACGCACAGTTTTGCTCGTGAGATTAGAAAGTGATGCAGGATAAAACTAACCTACCCGGGCACTTAACTTCCTGCCTCACTGCGGATGCATACACGCACAATCACACATACACATCGGCTGGTGGAAAAGCCTCAGTGCAGTGCCCTCTGGGCTCGCGTTGAACGGGAAACTAAGATGACTCCGGTGGGCCACAGGAAACTGGACCACACGGATTTGTGGATAGATAAAAATCAATAGACCTTCCGATTGCGCATGTCGCGAGTTCGGGCGGTCAGACGGCCGAGCACAGAAATGTAACGTGCCTTGCGGAGAATGCCCTTAATGTGTTGGGAGAGTTATCGGTGTGCGAAGGAGACGGATAGCACCGGAAGTGCAAAGTTCACGGTCGTGAAAGCAAGACGCATAGCAAAACAAAGAGCATACTTGGCAAAAGCACATGTGATATTTTGTTTAGTTTACGCCAAGAAAACATACGGTCGTAGAATCTCTTTTTAACTTGATTCTGTTCCGTTAATGCTAGGGCGCGTGTACCAGTATTGGGGCTAGTATAGATAAAATTGTTCATATTGCTATACCTTATACACTTATCCTAGATAAAGTTGGTAAGTACCATCTTTTAGTAAGGTTAATGAAATGCTTGGGTTAAATGAAAATTAAATTAATCTAAAAGCAAAGTAAAAAGCATGCTCTAGGATTTCGTATTAGTTTGTGTTCTATTTGAAAAGGCTTCTTTGCTTACGATTCGGTTAGATTTCAACCCGTCTAGTGGCGTAATTTTACAAAGCGCTAATTTGTTTCCATAAAAGTATGTTTTTGGTATGTTAAGGTCTTGTTTCTAACGAAGTTATAGGGAAATCTCTCGCTTTCCGCAAGTACCAACACTGATACCAGCAGGTGATGTTTATAAAAGGAAAACAATTATATCTCTTTAAGACGCTGGCCTGATAAGTGAATAAACCGGTCGTTTATTGACAAAGTAGGCTCATCTGCATCGTTGTACCGGATCTTAAAGCAACAGGGAGGCGTACATGTACGGGCTGCATTCTTTTTTATCGGTCGATGCCCATCCATCGCCAAATAAAGAAGATGCTGTCTTTCCTTTTGGCCCGACGAATGGATCGGTTTCTAAATTTTGTGCTTTTCTTTTGCGCCCTGAGAAGTGGGATCACGATTGCGAGCAATATACATCCTACCGGCACGTGAGACATTCATACTCCACCGGGACAAAAGGCACCAATTGTTTGCGCACGAATTGTCGCACCCGGCGGCTGTTAACGACGTGAGCAAACTACCCGTCCATGAAGTTATCATCGTGACCGCTGGAGTGGCCAGGCGATCATTCTTCTTTGCTCCACGATCATAGCTGATAGCAGTTCTTACCTTACTGGCAACCGACTGATAAGACGTTTGATCTGCGCTGAGCGGATGATTTCCTGCGGCGGATGCTATCGAAAGGTTCGTGGTGCCTTTGAGGGGGAACTTTTCCATACTACCACTGGCCGTCCGGATGGATGGGCCCGAACGGGGAACTTGGTGGCGTTTGCAGTACGGGGCACTATTATGAGTCTTGACGCTGCCACGTCACTTTTGCACACATGCGAAACGCCTACCGAAATGAAGTGAAGCGAAAACCGCCCGTCTGCTCTTTGATCTTGTCCTAATCGTTCACTTTTAATGCAGCGAATGGATGATTAACACATTTACTCACACACACACATATTAGAGCAACATTAGCTGAATAGGCTTACTTGTAAACAAATTGTCGATAACGCCCCTGACCGATATTTCGATACTCGGCGAAACGAAACTAGCGAGCTGCAATGACGCACGGGAAACAAACCAAGGAACTAAACGATAAAAACACTACACCGAAAATATACAAACTAAAGGAAAACACTAAATCACAGCTACCCTCAGTAGTTTAGAAACATTCCATGACGTGCAAGATCTATTGTAAAACGTCGCCGAGGAGATGGTGATGGTGAAATTGGGACGGTGACGTTCGGATCATTTCATTTTATTGCACTTTGTTATGCACGCACAACACCTTTGCTGCTATACATGCCTATCGGTGATCGGCGATTTTTCAATGCGCTCCGTGCATTATTGCATTGTGATGCAGCAGTAGAAAGATATTCTAGTAGCAGATATTTCTGCGCTCGGGAAGACGTGATGCATCGAGACAAACAAATTAAATCAACTAATTGTGGATGTCAGATTATACCAAAGAATGTTAGAATTACGAGGTAAAATCATACGGGTCAAAATGACATAACAATACCTACCGAATCAATTTTGTGCTATTTGGCAGTTTTCGTACATTTGATAGTTTTTGCGTATTAAAGATAAATAAAAATCACATGTGCTTCAACAATTTCTTAGAAATTTAAAATAGTCTTCAATTTCGTAACTCCCACAAGATGATTGAAACCTCTCCTCTCTGTACGCAATTTGGTTTTTGCTGGACAATTGTCATTTTGGTACCTTATTCAATTTGGCAGTTGTTTGAACAGGAATCACATGTGTATATTTGGTATAAAAATTTTTCTAGCGTGTCTATCAATTTATTTCAACTTTTAACAAATAACTTTTCACTTAAAATGTGTATTTCTTGATTGAGAACTCGATCGATAATGTTCGAGAAGGTATATTTATGTCTGATATGATTTGCTTTTTTTCCTTCGTTTGGAACACAGTTTTTGATTGACTGCTAACTAACTTCAAATCAACGTTTAGTCGGTAGGTCAAGGAGAAAGAAGTGGCAACCCTTTGAAACTAACCGATTCCCTTTCCTATGTGCCTGTCCTTGTACTCTAAAGGCTGAACTTGATAGTGAATCTATTCATTTGGATATGATCTATGAAAGCGACATGCTTTACTGACGCAATATACTAATAGTCATAAATAAACCGAAGTCCACAGGAAACAGACATCGAGCAAAGTGCGTTGCGTCAATGCCTATTGCATAATGCCGAACGGGTTCCATCTGGATGTTATTTTTGTCAGCGCATCCAATATCCTGCCGTAAGGATAAGCCATAGATCTCCTGCCGCGTGACGAGTTTTATGAGTTTTTACCGGGAGAAATTAGGCGAACCATTGGTCACAGTTTGGAACAACGAAAAAAAAAACAGAAATAGACAAATATGACGAGATACGACCTCAATCGTAATTAAAGGACTTCAAGATCCTGATAATAAAAAAAATCGTACAAATAAGCATAATCACTAAAGAGAGGTACAGTGTAAAAATGGTCGAAAATACTAACCTGGTTTTTCTCGTTTCTCGCCACTCTGTGGCACAATATCTGCCGTTGACAACGTTTGATTGGCTCTGAAGAATTACCTTCAGGCAAACAAATATCCTGGTCTCATGCACGGCAATAAAATTTGCGCGCTCGCAGCAGGATACCATCGACCGGGGAAAGGACCATTGGCAGTTGTGGCGACAGCAGCGTTTCAACTAATCGATTAAGCATATCAAAATTACCAACAGAACTCGGAAACGACGGACTTTTTGTAATGAGAAAGCGGAAGACGGGGTATTCGCTAAATGACTGAAATGGATGGGAACTGTGTCAGGACAGCTGGACCAGATGCGTAGGCTGAGGTTTAGACTGATGGCGATCGGTATATAAACCAGGTACCGGAGCAATCCTCATCATCAGTGCGCTTCGGACCTTCACTGAAGAAAGGACAAGTTTACAAACTAGTCTAGAAAAAACGGATCACATCAAAGGATATTGTACAAAGCGTGTGACTGCTTCATACAAAGGATTCTGTACTATACCACGTGTAAGCCATGGCTAAATTTGGTGCAGTTTGTGTTCTGTTGGTTTGCATGTGGCTTCGAGTGAGTGCTGCAGCTTTACCAGGATTCGACGAGGATCGAGATGTGGAAAAGGAAGTGAGTTAAAAACAACTCGGGAGTAACGTTAAAATACTTTTGAAATACACCGTTACTCTGTTGGTGGACAGTGCACTAAAATAACCGTTTTCCCATTCCGTAGCTCTACATCCGCCAGCTCGCGGAGTGGCTAGCCGATCAATCGCCAGATTTTCTCAACGAATTAACCAGCTTTCCTCCGTGTCGGCCCTGCGGCTATGAGCACAGGCAACCGATTAGCGTCGTTCCCAGAGCCTCGTACGCGAAACGTAATTCGGAATTGATAAATTCGCTTCTAAGCCTGCCGAAGACGATGAATGACGCGGGAAAGTAACCAACCAACCCGGCCAAAGCGTAGAGGTTCTGCTAGACTGTTTTAGTGTGAGCATGGCACGCTGAGGATAGTGAAGAAATGCGAGATCCTTTTGTTTCGCCCGGTCAGTGAAACAGTTTTCCTCATTCTTTTTCCTTCCTAAACCTCCAACCGATGCTAAACTAGTGCGTTAGAGAAATGTCCCGCAAGTCCATATTGATGTTATCGGTGAACTGATTGTAAAATATACAGTACAACTTCTATTACTACTATCGGTACTACTACTTTTAAAGAGCAAATTTCAAGTGAATCGTGCATTATCATTTTGCGTTACACCCGGTTGCATAAACGATTTTAGATGACGTATTATTTTCGAGTGTGTGGCAAAGTTGTTTGTATACTAATAAACGAAACAAAAAATTAAGGTTAAATACTATGTTGGTTTGATTCGTTGCATGATGCTGCATTTTTAGGGGTCCGCGACAGCCGAGCGGTAGCGCCGGTTAGAAAATCGGCCCATTAGCGCCGGGGCTCACCACCTCGACGGCGTGGGTTTGAATCCCAACCGACACCTGGACCCTCCCCTGTACGAGAGGACTGACTATCCACGTACAACAGGGAAACAAATCGTAAGCCCTTAACGGGCAGACATGAAGAGGTCGTTACGCAAAGAAGAAGAAGATGCTGCATTTTCCATTTAAATCCTTTCTTTCTCGTTCAAAATATTTCAATCAATGGTGGTACTTAATTTAATTACTTTTACGATTTATTAACTGTTTGCGGCGGGTCACATCGATCGATATGCTATACATGCTTACATTCAACCACTTGTTGTGTTACTTTTAACCCGCGAAAAAAATAGTAACGCCTGAGCACATTATAATTGATTCCTTCCCACAGATTAGCACGACAGAACAGTGCTTGCATGAGTGAAAAATCTGTTCACAAGACTGATACCACAACACCTGTACACCAGCGGAGGTTAAAGGAAATAAACACCATAAATGATAAACCTCAGTACTACAACAATTGACCAAGTGGTCAACAATAATGCACATGTCCCATATTTCCTATTACGGATGTTTAAAAAAAAAAGTGTACATAGAACATAAAGCGTTTTGTTCGTTATGGTTGCTATCTGATTAAAAACATTCACGAAAACATGGATCCAGTTACAGTCCACCAGTTCACAGTAGAAATAATGTTTGAATTATTCACAGCGCCTGCGTACTTCTGGGTGAAATTATTTAATTAATTTTTTTTGCATTAAACCAGTGTAGCAATTATAGTGCAAGTTATCCAACTCAGAGTGGCCAAAATGTTCAAATTCTTTTCACGAAAACAAATACGGCCAGCAACAGCCGCCCTGCACAAGACGCACAACGCACTTTAGTTGTTCCTCCGCTTCCTACGGTCGTTGTTCTCTTCCTTCTGCGCCAGAATGATTAGCAGGCGTCGGAAGATGTTGATCACGTCGTAGAACAGGTCCAGCGAGTGGGCAATGTAATCGTTGCTTCCCATCTGATGCTTTTCCATGATCATCTGAGTGTCGAACAGCACGAAACCGGCCATAATGAACAAGCCAAGGTAGAGGGAGATCTAAAAAGAGAGGAATTTGTTGGTAATTTATAATTTCACCATAGTCTGATAAACAAAAGCAAAAATTAAGCAAAATGCACGGACATGCTTACAGATGTCCTGTAACAAAAGAACACACAGATAAAATATTGCATCAGCTGTCTTGTAAACATGACGTGGTGTTTTCTCTTTAGGTGCGTCACGCTTACATGGACATCCGATAGGACGCTTAACGATCAGGGATTTTGAATGGAAAGTGTTACAGAAATCGATAGTAGAAACGTCTAATTTCCACTTCGCTGATGACGTATTTTTCCGACTAATCTTCTTCAATTATTTACGAAACTGCGCTACCCTACCACCTACCAGCACGATTCATTTACTTACGTCTTGCACAAAGTAGGAGCGGAAGAAGAGGTTTCCCAGGTTGATCAGAGCCATCGTGCCGAGCGCGCTCATCAGAATTCCTCCGAGGTAGAGGTACTTTCCGCGCTTGGCAAAGAAGGCCGCCGCCGTTAGGCAGGCAAACAGAGTCGTCGTGCCAACGAGTGCCGTGACGACGATGGCCGGGTTGATGAAGATCACCTGTTCAAGCAGCAATCCCAGCGAGTGGCCCGTGAAGGTACCGAGTCCCATCAGCATACTGAAACGTTGAATGAAGTTCTTTCCGTTGTCGGGCGTAAAGACGAGTCCCAGCACGAGACCAAGTGCGATCAGACCGCTTAGCATTCCTGCTTCCCAGATCCCGCTCAGATGAATGAACGAACCGACCGTGGCCGCTGTGCAGGTGGCCGCCAAGCATCCGTACACTTTGGACAGATGCTGGCGCAGCCTCGGATCCCTGTACGGAACGACGAAAAAGGATAACATGTCGTAGGTCAATTGTTTACATGCGCGCATCCCACCAGCTCTTCCCCCCCACCCTCAATGGGACTTGCTGGAAAGACCTTGACAAAGTTATTGACCGTGAGGTCGGAACGATTGTCGAAAGATTGTCGCCATTTTCACCAACATCAATTATATTCTTTTCCAGTATCATTGCAATACTCACAATTTTGCACCCATTTGCTGTGATAATCTTTCGAAGGAAAAGTTTGCAAATGACGTGGCCATACTGAAGAAATACGCCTTAATTTAGTTTCACAGAAATCAGAAACGTTTCTTGCAGGTAACTTGGATCAATGCACTGTGTTTCACTGAGCACAAAGCGATGTGTTCTGTTGTTATCTTCACTGAAACTGCTCGTATTGGTCGCTCCCAGATTGCTTTTAATCACGAGTCCAAAATATTACGTCTTTTCACTTCCGACGGCGATCTGAAAATGGTGGTAATGTTTGCTCGTTTAATTTTGTTCGAGAACTAAAATTTTCTTCCTTCTTTGTTCAACATCGGTGTCGGATGGGTTGTGTCGTCATCTGGTTAGCACTTTCTCGCTCGTTCTTTTGCTCTCGAGCAGTTTCGATTCATGACAGCACCTATTCGAGTAGGCCAAGGATGGGAAAGTCAGAGTCAGGTGAACTGCTCTACTGTTTAGGTGGAAAGTGTGAATTCTTTCTTTTGGATTTTTGTTTGATACTTCGACATTCTGTTGCACATAAGAAAGCGAAGTTATTCTTAACGTTTGTCTTATGCATGTATAATATTTTCTAAAGTAATAAGTTTCCTGCTTTGTTTATATAAATGAAAAACATTTGCTGTAAAATTCCGTTTGACGTACCGTTGACGTTCAGTAGAAGCGACGAACGAGAAATGATGAAAACAAATCAGTTTCAAACGGACTGCCCTCGAAGAAACGCGTAGTGATTTTGCTGTGTTTTCAATCATTCTCGCAGGTGATTCAGTTCAACCGAAAACCGAATGAAAAGAGAAAAAATAACAAGTTCCCTTAAACGAGTGAAGGTATTTCTACAGTCGAATAGTGCCGTCCGGGTTTTTCGCAGCATTTCGAAGAATTGAACATGCCGGTATGCAGTTGTGAATTGCATGATGCAGTATGTTATCACGTACTACCTATCTAGTGAATGTGGTTTGATTAAGTTATACGAAATTTGTAACTAATAGTGTGTGTATTTCACCATATATTCCACCACGCATGGTTAATGTTTGGCTTCCTATATTGTGGAAACTTCGCATAATCGTTTCACTCAGGTTATGTATTGCACACGCTGTGCACCGGTTGTACCATATGTACCGGCACAGCATGGAGCAATTCGACCTTTCCCTTGTTCCAGATAGTGCAATCTAGTATGAAACTCCAATTATCACTTGATTTACCGATGTTTAAACAGCATTTACGAATACATATTCTTTGACTAAAACGCCAAGTGCTAAAACATTCAGATAGCACAGGACGATTTCCCTCAAATATGTCATCATGTTCGTCAGCACAAGATCGTAAAACATTCGCCTAGCATTGCGACCCATCACCGTAGCAGCCATACCTTCATCGCGGATGCTGCGCTGGCGAAAACGGTGAAGGTTAAGCGGCAGATTAACCCAGCACGAGAAACGGGGACTAGCCAAACCCCGTCGTCCCTGCCCGATTGTTTCCAGCTTTGATTAGCCCGCGGCCCGTTGCGTCCGGCACGCTGTTGGGAGTTCAGCAACAGCGTACCGGGTTAGTGTCCATCCGGACCAGCTGCACTCGCGACTAATCGTGAGAATTATTCAATCGCGAATCAAGGCTAATTGTCGTGAGAACGTATCAAGTGTTTGCGCTCGACTCTCGACGCAGTGCTTCGGTACCGAATGCGTGCGCCAGAGTGATTAGCATCGCTGACTCGACTTCCAACTCCCCAAGTGGGTGGCGAGTTGCTATCCCCCCACAATTGTGCTATTTTTTGTCCGTGATGCATCAACCAAGTGCTCACATTTCTACGAATAGGCATTGATAATAGTTAGATGCACTGGCAGTTGTCTAAACTAACATTCCGTAGAATGTACTGTTAGATGCATTCAAAAGCGTAAGTTTTTAAAGCAGTTATATATTTATTTCAATGTACGTTTTAATGTATCCATTGATTTCTTGATTTATGATTCGTTTTCGGTATGTTTTCACCCTACGAATCATTAACCGTTGCGAGAACTAAGTTGGTTAGAAAGTATCACACATAAAATATAATTCGTGTTGATAGGAAAAAAGAAGCCACTTGTAATGGCTAATGACGAGCAAAATAAAAATATTAAAAAAAACTTTTAAAAAAATTGAACATAAGGAACCACATTTGAACTAGAACTAAAACTATAGAGACATTAGCCATCTCAGACTTGATGCCGATGGCTTACGTTCCTCCCAGAAGTTTGATTTCACATGTTAAGGTAAAGCATTAATGCAATTTTCCATTCAGAACCGGTTCTAAAACAATGCAATTCTTCATGCAAAATGTGTTAAAGGATTGAAGAACAAATGTTTTATCCACTGCAAATGAACAAGAGCAGCTCACAGAGTCCACAAAAATATTTGCAAACTTTTGACAACATTTTCATCCGCAGTGTGTGTAATCAAGAGGTTTTAATCTTTTGGTCAACTTTTCCAACATTGCGTGACCCCCGGAGGGCACGAAAACGCGTCCCCCTAAATACGCCCGGAAACGATAAAGTCAATTTTTCCCCGCAGCGAATCATGATCGGATGAGAAAAACCATCCGAACCCCTCTGCTCTAGTGTCTGTGTGTATTCCAAACATTGAACATCGTACTCGGGAAAAGTACGTCAGGATGGTAAATAAACAAGATTACCGGTGAAATAAACAAAACAACAACAAAAACAATATCAAAAACGAAGAAAAAGGTAAAACGCCCCCCAACTCTGGTGTTTCTGTGTGGGAAAAGTGAAAAAAAGTGCGAAGTGGCAGTGAATTTGTATATATATTTTTCACGGCCTAAAATTTACTGCCTGCCGACGGAACCTGAGCGAGAAAACCTGGTACCAGCGAGCAACGGTTCCGAACTTCGAGCGGGAATTGAATTTTGATTGAAAAGAGGAAAAAAAGCCGTCTAACGAATCTTGGAAAAGCGATTTCCACCACCAGCCCGGAATCTGAAGTTTGTGTCAAGTGTGTTGGGTTGCCTTATCTGGTTGCGGCGGTGCTACCGGGTGGTGATATAAATTCGTCCTTGCGAAAGGCAGCGGCGATTGGGGCGATTCTCCGTGGACGAACCCCACACCTTCAACCCCAGGGATCGCACGATGGGCTGCACATCATCGGCGGAGGAGCGGGCTGCCGTGGCCCGGTCGAAGCAGATCGAGCGCAATCTCAAAGAGGACGGCCTTCAGGCGGCTAAGGACATTAAGCTGCTGCTGCTCGGTAAGTTACCGCTATTTACACAACCCGAGAGCCGGCCCTGGTGTCGGGTCACATTTCAGCTCGCTGACGCCGGGCTCGCTTTGGCTGGCGATGGGCAGATAACGGGGAACGATGGGCTCCCGTGTGTTATCGTTCCGGTCGGCCCCGTGTGTCCTTTTCCGTGACACAAGGAAGGCTCTCCCGGCGCAGCTGCCAGCGGCAGCATCGGCTTTTGTTTCTGATATCCATTTTCTCGTGGGAAATATCTCCGGTCGCTTCTGGCAATGAAATTTTCATCCCACCCCCAACCCCATCGTGAGTGGTCGCGTGGTTGGTGTAGTGGTCGTGGGGTTTGGCGATCGATGCTATGGGAGATTGGAAGAAAACAATGCGTTCTCCGCCTGGTGGGGGATGTTCGTGTGCGAACACACGGGGCTCAAATATTCATGCGAACGAATGGGGAAACGCGTGCAAATTGGATCGCTTATTTATCGAAAGGGTCCGCCCATCCTTTCCTTCGTTTTCTGACGGTGTAACGGTTTCAAATTGGTCGTTGGAAGGTGCGCTGGGATGAAAATATTTACCAGATCTACATCAATCAAACATTTTCCAGTTGGGATCCTATTCATTCATGTTTGTGATTATTTTTCCAATCATAAAGGATATACTATCGAAGCCACCAACATCTTGTTGATAACACGATTATCCACTGAGGAATGGTTCTGTCTCTCATATATCCATACGTTGTACGCTTGTGCTATTAAATGCTTATGTTGAACTAGGTGCAACTACTTTTTGTAAAGATACTTATTTAGTTTTTTGCTCTGATTTTCTTTTTGTTCTGTACTAATTTAACGCCACTTCATTTTTCCATTTTAATCATTATTCATGGATTCATAATAAACAACAATCTGGTTAAAACAACAATCTGGTTGTAAGCAAAATGACCAAAACAAATATAAAAAAATATGAGGAAAAAATTGTGAAATTCTACTTTGTGATATTATTTTATATTAAGAATGAGTTGAGTAATTTAAATATTTGATAAAAAAATTAAGTTTGACATCCAAGTTAGGCTGTTCGGTTTTCACGAAACGAAACGCAAAATGTTCTACCTTATTTTCAGTTTTTATCTGCCGTAAATACTAAAAAGTTATTTAAAAATCAGTTGTGTCAGCAGTTACGAAGTTATGTTGAGCAAGAACATATATTTGTTGGATGTTCTTTGAACAAGTAGATATAAGTAGAAGTGTGTGATAGCCAGTTGAAAACAGTGATTTCTTTCAAAACAAAATTTTAACAAGAGTAATTCATAAAATATGATCCTTGGTATATCCTTAGTTTTATTATCGCTCAATGTCGCAGGACGCAAAACGCGACATCCATAAATTAAAACCTGTGGCTCGTAGGTTGGCCCACGTCAGACTGACCTGCCCCACCACACCGGCTGCTCTTTGTCGGAATGCACCAGCTTCGGCAGCACATTCTACTGCAGCACCGGCCCAGCGCGACGATGCAGATAACTGTTGCGAAAAACCACCAAGCGGTCGGCTGCAAACTGTTGCCAAAGGCGTAATTCCTTTGCTCCCGTCGTTTCTAAAGCCGTAGGCAAAGTGGGTCCTCATGAATGTGTAGGAGGTGGTGGCATTTATAAATGCCTTTCTGTGACGGGACGATTGTCCTGGAGCATCGTGCCTGGTTGGTGACCGTTGCATATCAATTTCATCGTGTTGCACACAAAGCACAATGCACCGGTCCCCGGGTATGGTCTTGAAGGATCCACTGTCATTGGGAGCATTCTACGTTTATCCTTTCACCGTCCGAGGGTTCGAGAAATTGCGGTGCACTAATCTCTACTAATACGGATTGGATAGGGATCAGAACGAAGCAGACCGGGAAGCAATACAATGGCATTCTCCGGACGGCGGAATAAAAAAACACGATAGAAGAGCTGTTTCTGATGAGACTTTTCTCCGAGACGTGCACGCTATTTTATTGTTTTGCTGCTGCCCTTCCCTTCGGTGGGATTTTGCCGTTCTCTGATAGCTAGCGAGACTTTTAGACGCCTGGTTTACGCTGTTTAAAAACCTGCTGGAAATTTATCTTCCCCAGGAGAGTCTGATCAAAAAGTCATCGAACCGCCCTTTCGCACGTGTCCTGCACGCTATGTGGCATTGTGCTAATGGGATCGCCAACTTGGCGACGTTCCAGCCTCAAGTTGTATCCATTCTTTTTTTTTTATTTGTCATCGTGGTGTGGCTCGAGGACGAGGTGTGATTTTATTTACCAGCTTGTTGCAACGGAACACGAGATGGACATCGAATTGCACAAACAAACTATCGCCCGGTTGACCTGCCGGAAGAGTCTTGGTGCCAAAACGATAATTTAATTCTTTCCAGATAAATGTTGGTAAGTGGTAGCCAATTCTGTAGCATCTAGCTGTTGTGCAGCCGACTCGTTTCTCACACGGGTTCTGATGAGTTTAGCAAAAAAAAGCCACTATTTATTTATGCATCTGCTCCCATGCCTTGCGTTCTCGGTGGGATACAACGTCCGCTATCCTAAATCTGTTGCCCAGCCAAGAACAACTATGAATATTAGAATTCTAATAAAAAATACAACCTGCCTGTTGCTCTCCGTAAAACTTGCAAAACAAATCCCATAAACCTTTTCGGTTCGGAGGTGGTGTGGACATAAAATATTAAAGCTAAAACTCTCCCGTGCTCTCCCGCGGGGGGTGCGAGATATTTTTAGCATACAATTGCCGTATGCTGTAGTAGAGCATGCGAACCATTACTTTTAGGTATTAGTTATCCACTCTTGTTTATTTTTTATTTAATTTTTCGTTCAACAAATCCCATCCCTCCTGACATGGAATTGCCGCAGGAAAATGCCATTTCCCATCTCCACCGTGTGTGTAAGTGTCGTGCATTAATTTTATCTCTAAATCGATATCGCTACGATATGGCGTTCGACAGTCCGAGGCTTTCGTGCCGTTGTAGGTAGCCAAAAGATAACTAATCACAATTTTATGCATTGTTGGTATAGTTTTTTTTCTGCACCATACGGCACAATTCGCGACATGACATCACGCTCGATATTTTTAGTTCGCTCGTTCGATATAGGAAATTTAAGAAACAAATTTAAATAGTTTCCATTAAAACAAATTGGACCAAATTTGGTTGTTATTTTGTGGGTTAATGTTTCGCACCAAAAACGCTCCCCCGTTGCTTTGGCAGGAATAATTTAAAGGCCTTTCACTTCATTTCTTCCGCTCACCTGACGACTCTATTGTTTTCTCCATGAACGCTCTCACGGTTTCCGAGGTCGCCCTTTCGTCGTGAATGTTTTCCAGTCCAAAAAAAGCGCCGACGAACAGAAATTGGGACAGCTTGATTAGATTCACAAATTGGTAGAATCGAGCAAGAATGTCGCATTGCTGGTAATCCGATTTGTCAACCCGCAACCCCCCCTCGTCTTCGCAAAGGGTTCAGCTAAGCGGGATGTTTTATGGTAACATTTTATGGTAAAACAAATGAAACAAATCACACCCTCTGACTTACGTCTGTTGGTCTTTCGATGAATGAAACCTTTCAGTCGGTTGAAGATTGAAAGGTAAAACATGGCAGACTTTGGAGATCATTCTTGTGTCGGTAAAAAAATACTCACATACACACACACACCCTCGGAATGTTTCCCGGACCGCCACAGTTTGTGTCTTTAGGCGAAGGCAAACAAACTTGTCCTTATGAAATAACTTTCCGGAGCGTCGACTCTGCTGGGCCAACAGTGTGCGCTGCCAACCCTCCCCCGGGTAGGGCAAACCGGTGGCTGTTTGCATTTGCATTCCGCCAGCCGGGTTCCAGATGGCCGGAACACGCGCCCTCCCCCTCCTTTGCTCCCATTTGCCGTCATTACGCACGCGGCCACGACGGTCGGATGTTCCGCGGGCGCTTTCCGGCAGTTTATCTTTGCCCTCAAACCAAACCGACCGCACGCACACTTTGCATCCCCTCCTTCCTTCCCTGATCCTCGAACCGGTGGGGGTTTTACCGTCGCTGCCTGCTGCATTCCCACTCGAAAAACACGCCGCTTCGTCGTGGTCCGCGAAGTTGGTGGCTGCACTCTAGCGTTCGTGCACTTTCGTTCAACCTTCGCGTATAAACACCTCCATTGTTCTAATATTGATCCAAATAGCGCTTCTGCTGGTGTGCTGTGTGTGTGTGTGTGTAGTTAGTTTTTTTTCGTCGGTGTATGAAACGATGATTATCGTTAGATGCTCACTCTGGCACTTATCTGATCTGCATTATTTCAGTTTTAACAACCGCAATAAATGTAATCAGGCAGCAAGCAACCGATCGACGTAGCAAGGGGAAAATTAAACAGTCTGAAAAGGCTCTAAAAGAAAAACATATCAGCTTTTGAAACAACACACTGTATGCGATTATTTTCATGTACGAAGCTTGTTTTCTCTATCCACAAATAATATTACTAATTTCTTTTTCTTATGTTAATTTTAGCTTACCACATTTATCAGTTGTGATTAATAATGTGGTGTACATAATGCGATCTCGCAGGTGATAGAATGTATTAAACATGACCTAAAAAAAAATGTGTATGATAAACTATGTTTTGCTCGTTCCAAATTGAATTCAACCATTTTGTGTGATTAAATAGGGTGGACCATTACATACTTTACAACACCCTTTCGATTTTGACAAGTAGGAAACGAGTTTTCTTATTTACAGCTTTAGAATTACTCACTATCGAATCGGCACGTGAGGTTATTTTGCCAGAATAAAGCAACTTTTCCAGCATTCAAAGGTAATCTTAACAATAAAGTTGGTTCAAATATGCGTCGCGATCATCGTAGCATTAATCGGGACTTTTCAAGCAATTTTATCTAAATTTGTTAATTGATCATTTGATACCAACGTGAAATTTATTGTTAGTTTTGTTCGGAAAACCTAAATAACAACGTTCATGCGGATAAACTTAATCTCAAAACACAAAGCGTTAGAAAAGCAATGTTCTCTCTTCAAGAACATTGACGTTCTGTCGTTTAATGTTTAAACATACCGCTTTGTCGAGTAGAGTCGGGAAAGCTGGTGGGTGTTATAGAAGGTGTCTGTATGCACGTGAAAAGGAGATGTGATTAGAAAGCGAGGGAGTTAGACGGAGGAAGGTGTAGGACGGTGTTGCACTGTGGCTATTGTTAGCAGTAATCCGAGCGGCGTGCAAGTGCAGTATGACACGATCGCGATGAGTCAGCCATGGCCATGGAGTCTGGAAGCGGACCGATAAAAGTGTAGGGGAAACAAACAAATATAGGCAATTAATGTTCTTGAGTCAACAAATAGATTAATCGCTAAAAAATGTGTTAAACATGGTAACATACGAAATAAAAAACAAAAATTTTAATCTAATCGTTATACACTTTCGATGTAGGCTTCACATATTAAGGTGAATACATAATTTTGAAGATTATTCATTTACTCCTTAGAGTAAATAGTTCTACGTTAGCAACTGTAACTTTTGAAAATATCCGCATTGTTTTATTATGATTTGCCAACGGAACCGAAACAGTAAAAGCCCCCCTTGTTGTTACAGTAATATGCGATAAATCCCAACCACACTGTATCTCATTGCGCGAAACCTGGATAGCTGTCCTCGACCGTTTACTTTCGGTAATCCTCTCTCCTCCGCAAACCTCCAAGTGGTTCATCGCAGCTCTTTCTTTTTGTTCAAAGTCGCTTCTCGCTTCCTCCCTTTTCAATGGTTCGGAAAACGATACCATCCGGCAGGGATGCAGGATTGTATTACTTTTCCCTCTATCTTTCTCTGTCGTTAGTTTTTTATTCGCAAACTCACCGCAAGGTAAAACAATCCTGCCATTGCCTCTCCAGTGAAGTGCGAGATATCGTTGTGTGAGTTCTCTGACATCGAAAACCGTCCCCAATCCGCCACCGCCACCCATCCTCGACCCACGGCACGGATCGTGTCACACTGCAATTGTAACCTTTGGGCATGCGCCCGCTGTCGGGCGCGAGAATAGAGCGTCGTTGTGAAGTCTGGGAGACCGTTTAGCCCCTACACTTTTTTTCCGGATGCTGATGGAACCATATTTTTCCAAACGGAAAAGCGAGAGTTTTCCCACCGGCAGAGCGAGGACAGCGAGCGTTCTCAGCTGCTCGAAAATGACCCCCGCGCTCGATTACCTATTTGTTGGAGGAAAATCGGGAAATTGTGAGAGAAATTTGGAGAAAAAAACCGGTTCAAGGGAGTAAATTTCAATATTGGCACAGTGTACGAATCTCGAACGGCACTGTGGTCAAGATTAGGGTAAAGACTAATTGTTTGCAAATAAATTTTCATGAAAATATCGAAATATTCATACTGTATTCGATTGTTGATTATACATGTTTTGTCAGTCAACATTAAAATATTAAAAATATATAATTAAAGTAAATTTTATTCTGCGAGATATTTTTCGAAGTGAAATTGCACAAGGCAGGGCGACGGATATCCGCCGGCGCGTTGTATAAAGAGAAATTTTGTTGAGAGACGTTAAATTGCGAGTATGTTGGCAACATTGGGAGAGGAAAACCGTAGGGAAACTCCCCAGAACAAGTTAAAGCAACATGGGTGTTTTTTTCTCTGGAAAATGTAACAAGTTAACATACCTTTGATGGTTATTTCACCTAACCTCGGACATATCAAAATGTGGATTAAAAATTCTTAAACTACAGATAAAGTTTCAGACAATTTAACTGATTTGAGGATAAGAGACGAAAATCACATCGAATATTCCCAGTCCGCTCCAGGCGCCTCCATTGAAAGCAAGGACACAGCGCCAATTTTCCCTTCCCTGGAAAATTCTCGCCATCCGGGAGAGGGAAACGGTATGGAGAGAAATGGGTAGAATTGATGCGCCCCAAATAAAACCTATTCCTTTATGGAGCGAGAGAGAAAGAGTGAACACTAGAGAGAGTGGAAGAACAGAGAAAGGGCCAGGTGTTCGCGAGTGTGTGAGCAGTGGGCCCTTTGGGCGGGAATTATCTCATCCGCTCCGAGAGATTTTTCCGTTCCGACTACTATGCGACTGCTCGTCTCCGAGGGCTGCTGCTGCTCGATGTCGCGACCGTCCAGTGGTTGATGAGCGCAGGAACGGACGATACCGAAAAATTTTCTCAACCAGCGCAAGGCAGCTCCTGGTGTGTGGTGTGTCGCTCGACGGGTGAGCTTTTCCATTCCAGCCAGTAAAACAGGGCGGCTCCGGGAGCGTTTTTTTCCACTGCCCATTTGCTGCTGCTGCGGCCTGTTCCAGTAGTGTGCGCGCGTCCGTGCCTGTGTGTTTGTGCGTGGTCGGATTGTGGATTCTGTGCCTGTAGGTGTGTGTGTGTGTGCGCAAGAGGAAAATCTTCCGCACAAAGTACCAGCCGAGCAGACGGAAGAAAATTGTTTAATAAATTAATGCTAAAAAGAATTGAAATTCGTCCTGCTTGTGCTGAAAAAAAAACCCCAAACCGCTGGTGAAGACAGAGGAAAACTGCAGGAAAACCGAACCTGGCCACAAAGTGTGTGAGGTGGAAATTTTTGCACGAATCAATCGTGCTCTCACGGTGTCGATTTTATCATGTCGAATTGAATCGAATGTATTGCGGCCGTCGTGCGCGCAGTGCTGGCTGTGTTTGTGCTCGTGTGTGTTTACGTGCGTGCGTTGTGGGTCATTTTTCTTTCTCAGAAAAAAGGGAAAAATTCACAAGACAACACCTCGTCTTTTTTTTTAAATTCTCGTAACATAAGCGTCGTGGCGTGTTCTGGCAACTTTTATACTCCCGTTGTTCGCCGAGGAAAATTTCATTTCCATTTTGCTCTACTCGTCGCACCACACGCCTGTTTTCGCCGCGTGGAGTTTTCCACCGACCTGCGTGTTTGTAACGGTTTTCTGCGAAAAATGTGCTTGCGTGTGTACGCCTGTGTATGTGTGGTTGTATGTGCGTATAAATATTTTTTTTGTTGATACCCCAGTAGTGCGCTCCTTCGTTCGACGGTGTGTGTAGGCCGTGATTTTCTTACTCTACTCCATCCTTCTCCTAACTATCTGCAACAATTCGCTGTGTGTGTCCCAGTGACGGAGTCGGGCGATTCGGGTGACAACATTTTCTTGGAAAAAGGAAAATAGATCCTCCTCCTCCATCCGTCCGTCCTTCATCCCTGGTGGCGCAGGCCTAGCCGACCCCAGTCAATGCCCTTACCGACCGTGTCTGTCGCTCCATCAACGCCCCGCGGGATGGGGTTTTTCTTTTCAGCGATTTTGTGTCGGTTTGTTCGGAAAATTTCCGTTGATTCGCTCCCCAATCCCCGTTTGGTGGACGGAATGGTGAAGTGTTAATGATGCACCAGACAGCCGAGCCAGTCTGAATGATTTTCCACCCACCGCAGCGTTTTTCGACGTCTTTTTTTTCCACCCATCAAAGTGATCCAAGTGTGTCGGTCTGTGTTTGAGTCTTACTGTGCCAACCCCAAAAATGATACCGAGAAAGTGTTTCTAGGTTAAGAAATGAATTTTCTTTCGTGGAAGAAAACGAACAGCAAATGTCGCAAGCAACGATGAACCAACTGTTGGCGAATTTTCCTCGCGGAAAAAATATCTCGCGTGTTCTTCAAGCAAAACTCTTATCAAGTGTCGGAATGTGTGCTTTTCACCGCCAGTATGTGTGTCTGTGACTGTGTGTGTGTGTATATATGTACATATTTGTGGGTTTTCCACGTCTATGGGAGTGAACGTTTCTTTTCGGTCTGGAAAAACGGGAATCCTTGCACAAACTACTCACACTGTTTAACTTCGCGGAAAAGAAGATTTTTCCCGTTTTTCGGGCGTATCCCTAATCCGTGGTTTGCGAAAATTTACAGTCAACATTCGCTTGCGTGCCGTAGTTTTTGACACTAGGCATTCGACATCTCCTTCGGAGGAAGGATACATTACTCCACGCGTCAGCTCCGTCGATAGTGTGCGTGAATGTGTGCGCGCAAACGCGTGTACATGTGTACAGTCCCGTGGCTCCCCATCGCAAGGAAAACGGAGGGGAAACATGTTTCCTTTCTATTTTTGCGCTGTGGTATGTCTGCATTAAGGATGGTATGAAAATTTTCCGGCTGCCCGGAAAAAGCTCATGGACCCGTGTTCGAAAATGCACAAGAAAAGCATGAAAATGATCTGCCTGCTGGACAGTGGAGTGCTGGTGTGTTCCAGTAACATTACCCATCTCTTTAGCGCAACACACCCAAGCAGTCGACACCAATACCATCACAACGGCATGCTCGCCGTGCTCCTCCAAGCTTGCGGTATCGATTTTCACCTGTCTCTCTCTCTCTTTATATTTATCTCCATCTCTTTTTCCATCCTAAAATACATGGGGCAGCTAAAACAGGGAGTTTCCCCCCTCAGTTCCTCTCCGGTTTTTCGCACAATTTGGCCGTCGCATCCGGATCCGGTGCTATCTTCAACCGTACCCCGAATGCTGTGGATACTGGAGCACCAACGTTGGTCTCTCTGTTTCTCTCGCTCTCTCCTTCTCCCTCTTTCTCCCATTGTCGCCCGTCAACTCGCAGCATCCATCTTCGTTTCCGGTGGCATTGCACAGGGCGAGTTTATTGAAAAATATTAGCAGAAACCAGGAAACATTAGCCCTCGGGAATCGGGATTATAGGTACAAACAGGATCGAAATTATTCTTGTTACAAGCACTAATTTTTATTCATTCCACATGACAGAATGTCGGGTTGGAATGTTTGAAAAATGCAACTTAATGTTGTTTTATTACTCCGGAGAACCCGTTCTTCGCAGCTTCGGTCTAACAAGTCCATGTTAACAGGAAGAAAGCATTTCATATCCCCTACTTTACTGACGTAAAAAGTCTACAAAGTTTTTCAAAAAGCACCACGTTCGCCTAGTAATCACTTTGATGATTTCCACTGGCCGGTGCGAAAGTTAGGGTGAAAGTTTTCTCATTCAACACGAGTAGCTCGTTTATTCCGAGCTGGACATTATTAATTCAAACCTTGTTAGTGTTGTTGTTGACTTCCCTTGTGCGGGTGGAAGGACAGTTTTGTTCCTAATCAAGAGCAACTAGTTTGTTAATAGAATTTTGGTATTAAATATATGCTGTTTTATCTTTATGCTTAAACGATTAAGCATCAACGATAAAGTACAGCAACCGGATGCAACTCACCTAGCAAAATGCCGCACCACGATGGTATTTTCGTTGTGGGTTAAACATGATGGCCAACACATCCAACCCCAACCGAATCACCCCAGCTCACTGTAGAGGGTGCACAACGATAAGGTGTGGTCCCGTTCCCGAACACTGACACTAACGGCAGTACCCCTGTTGCTGCATCGCGCCGTTACCGTAGGCTTCTAAATGAAACCGAATTGAGGGAGGGTCAACGGTGTGCATGTGTGGCGGTCCGACATCCGCTGTCGGCACTGTCCAGCACAGATACGGTACGCTTCCGCCTCCGCCGTGTTCGTCGAACAGCGGCGCCAGGTCATGGTTGTTGTTCGCCACTTGCCGGAATGGGTTGAGTGTTGGTCAACTGTTGCGTTGTTGCATACTCCTATCTCCCGCCTGGTACGGGCGGACACTTTCCTGTCACCGTTGGTTCACGGAACAAGCGGATGCCAAAACCGACCCGATGTGGTAGTGTAGGGTAAAACGGGTGACATTTGTCCAGCTTCGTGCTCGAACCCTTCATCAGATGGTGTTCTAATGATGCCCAGTGTGTGGTATGATTCTAGCAGGATTTAAGGTGGAAATTTTAGCTCTATGTGTTATCGAACCATTTTTTACCAGAGCAACAGACGTTGAACATAATTTTTAAAAGTAACGACAGATTAGTCGACTTTTTTAACCGTTAAAGTGTATATTTCATTTTGTCTATAGGGAACATTGTTAAGATGTTAACAAAATCATTTTTACTCTGTTTATTTTAAGTTTATATTCAGTTCTTCTCTTATTATCTATTTTTTTCTAAATTTTTCAGTCTGTTGCGGTTTTTGATGGTGTGATTTGTGATGTGATTCTGTTTTATTGTATTATCTGCTTGATAAAATCGATTTTATCCTAAATGTTTACAAAAGAGGCTAGTTTTTCATGTTTCGAAAAAAATGTTTGGTATCTTTTGTACAAGGACAGTTACATTTATCAAATGGAAGTACTTAATCGTTTAGAAACAATTTTCATTTTCATTTATTTTCAAACGTTTGCTACGTGGGCTGTAATATTGCTGAATTGTGTAAAATTTTTAATTCGAAAATTCCATAACGTTTGCTATTCTTTTCACTCTTCTTTACTTACTATTATGGGCGCAACTGCTGCTGGTGGTATGATCTCCACATCTCTGCAACAGGCATGCAGTTTCACGTGGGGTAAAGAAAGCTACACCAGAACGATATGACAAAACACGCTGTTAGTTGCTTTCCCTTGGCACTTTTCCAGTGGCGTTGGCTTCCGCTTGGCTACGAACGGTATCAGCCGCCGTGTGATCTATTTCCGCTTAACACGACAACCGTCCCCGGGGGGAGGGGAGGGCTTGTACGTGTGCATCCAGAACGACGCGGGATGTAGAAAGAAGAATGAAACGAAACACAATCGAACGAACGGGAACGAGGAATCCGAGTGGTGACAGAAGGAAAAAAGCGTTGGCACGGATGAGTATCCATTCCGTCCTGATAGTTGGCGAAGTTCCCAAAGGCTCCCGGGCACCTGTTGTTGTTGTTGTTGTTAGTGTTGCTGCTTGTGTCGTTTGTTGGAGAAAAATCGAGCTCCAGACAACCTGTTTTGCTCGATTCATTCGTCCCCGTCGTCCGTCTGCGCGTTCGAAGAGGACCGTGTTTGGCTTGCCAAAAAAAGCGAGAAGTGGAAGTGAAAAAAACGAACATGGACGAAAACATGGATTTTCCGAGTGTTATCGGGTGGGGCCGCATAATTATGGCACTTTCTTGTGGTACTATTTTTGGCAGCGGTGTCGACCAGTTGCCTCATTGCCCACAAAGCGGTTGGTGTGGCTTTTGGGACTTTATTTTGTGGTTTTGTCGTCGGTAATATAATGTTCGATATTGCTTTACGCCAAATAACGAAATGAAAATCTTTTTAAAAAATTAATCCCATCGTCATTGACGTTTGCATGTAAAATAATAAGTTATATTTGTCACTCAACTATCCGGTTTGTGACATTCAGGCTCCCCGGCCTACTCACCTCCAGCAAACGCTGAAGGACGTTTGAAAGTTTTCCGGCCAATAAACTATTTAACGGTACGGCCCACTGTCACCCACGGGAATTTGCCACAAAACGTTCGGAAAAGCTCTCTCGGCCTGCCCGCTGGAAAACGGTAGATAAGGTTCACCATCACTGCTACTGCTACAAACCCGTCGTTTCCTCCCCCAACGCGACCCAAGTTAACAACCGAATGTAACTTAATCAGATCTACCCATCTCCCCACCCTCCTCTCCTCCAAAACTCCCGCACACATACAACCACCGAGACGCGGCCAACTACTGCGTGGAGCGATAAAAAGGAAGCGGATCTCGTTATTGCAGGCATTCAGCAGAATGTTATCAAATTGTTGCCCCCGACGTGTGTTGGTGCCGAATGCTCCAAACCAAACGGCAAATATAGACATTCGGAATTAGATTGCCGTCACTTGTCCTCCCCGTGTGTTTGTGCACGGTACTCCGGAGGGTCCAGCTCGTCGGTGTTGGTGTGCGATATGCTGGAGCTTAGGCGTTGCTGGTTTTCGGGCGTATCGTTTAACGAGCTCGCAGTGGGGCGAAGGTGGTCAGAGGGAAATGAAAGGTTACGGAGAGAGAGAGAGAGAGAAAGAGAGCAGCAAACGGACGTTTTTCGTTGTTTGGTTGCAAAGCTGGATGGGATGCTGTGGGAGGGCTGGTTTTTTGGGACGTATGAGAAGATGCTGCTGTAATAAGATAAAAACACAAGTGCACACACACGCACACGCACGTAACGACCCCCGCAGAAGGGGAAGGACCGGACAGGGTGACCAGCGGAGCAGGAGATTGTGTGCAGCAATGGGATTGTACCAAACTTTCACTTTTGTGGTTATGATGGAGACTACAGTTTCCCTTCCGAAGGAAAAGACCGATCCTCTCTCCCATTTCAGGAGCGGTGTTGGCGTGTTTTCTTTCTGCTCTCCCCATCGCACTCTCTATGGGTCGCAATTTTCCACCTTCACGGGAAAAGAAGCTGCCGAGAGGGACCGTACACGCGATGAATATAATTCTCAGCGCGTTCTCCAAAGATTTTCCTCGCCCACCAAATGGTACACCATTTTTGAAAACTTTTCCAGCTTAACGCAACCTTTCGGACGCTGCAGAATAAGACTGGTGTCCTTCCGGTGGTTTGGTCGACGAACGGCAGACAACGGTGTGTGTGTGTGTATATACTTGCGTTGGGGAAATGAAAGGACGCCGAGCAGAACCGGGCCAACGGAACGCATTTCCACCACGGGCGGCAACTCCTGCCCGGCTCTCAAGGTCAAACCGAAGGCAAAATGGTGTTCCGTTCCATTTGCGAAGCCGTAGGACGCAAATAAGAGTGGTTGCCTCTTTCATTTTCCAGCCCCAAAAACTTGCACACTTACGCACGTTTGTGTCGGTGTAGCAGTGGTTTTCCGGCGTGCCGAAAAGCAGCCTCCAGCAGCACCTAAAGGGTGGTGTACCACCTTTGGAGTATTGCGCAAGCATTTTCGTTAATGATGAGCCAGCAATGGCATACCGTGCCCAATTTGTTGGAGGTTGCGATCTAAACAGTACCCTCCTCTGCTGCTGCCATGGCTTGCTTTATGTGCCATCTCAAATTGGCTTCACCCCGTTACCGTCCCCTCCACCGCGTCCAAACCATTGCTCTTCACAGGTTCAAAGAGGGAATGAGAAAATAGAAAAGCAGAACCGTGCCCTGCTTACACCTTAATACACTGCAGTCGCAATAAACCGAACACCACTAATACGCGAGGCTTACGTTGGAGATGAAAAAGCACCCAGCACTTTCGGTGAAAGAAAAAAAGGCCACATTGGTTACCAGCCACCAAGCGCCTCCATCGCGGGGTGGAGTGGCCTCCAACATCGGGTGGAGTGGTTCGTTTTTTGCATAATTTATTATTAGCGTCGAACGCTAATGCTTCGGAGTGGGTTTCGACTTGTGGGGGCTGAGGATGCTGCTGCTGAACTGCTTGGCATTCGAACGGATTAATTTCGCTCGATGTCGAAAGTGAACAAAGGATTATTCACGCTTTCAAAAGCCGGTACCACCACCGAGTGTCGCTACCGGAGTGCAAATAAATTTAGAATGTGCTTGCGATTAAAATATAAATGTACGTACCAATTAATGCGCGGGGTAGAAAATATGTCTGCGTGTTTATTATGAGGGGTTTTTAATATGCGGTGCACGACAGTTCATGTATTTATATGAGAATCAAAAGAAACCTGTCACGGTTGATGGTTACCAGTTTTTTTAATTATTGTGTTACAACTTAATCATAGTCCTGTAAAAGTCATACATGTTAAAAGAGGAACTATAATGCACACTCATTCAAATATTAACACTCAATTCGTCGACGTTGAAGACAAGAAAAGTCAGACCCAGGGGTGGGGGTAGGTTGTGGTATGTATGTCTAAAAGGATTATGACGAGCACAAGACGGCGGTTCCTCGGCGGTCTCGCATTTGACCCACAAAAGCGAACGCGACGCACTAATAATAACTTTACCGATGCGATCGATAGCGGTACGGAATAGTCCGGACCGGCGCTATAAATGGAATTGATTGAGCTGACGAACAAGTCGGGGTACGACGGTTCGGATTAACCGTCACTTTTGATAAATCAAATGGGGCTTGATTCGGGGGGGGAAATAATCCTGCCCGGTGGTTGTGAGGTTGGGGGCAGGTTTGCGAAAACAATTGTTTTGCGGCTAGTAATGATAGCAGCGCAAGCATGATGTCATACAGAAAACTTTTACCCGCAACTAGCATTAAAAAGAAGTCCTTCAGAGGAGGTGGAAAATGGGGAACAATTAAAAACAATCCCGTTTCATGTCCCGCCGGTGCTGAAAATTGCAAGGATCATGCGCAGAGGGAAAAGAACGTGAGAGAAACAGAAAAAGACGGAGGAGGAGATGGAGGAAGAAAAACTAACCACAGGCGAGGCCCCAATCCCATCGTCAACTCGAGACTCGGTGACAAAAAACATGAATTATTCGCATACCGGTTGGCCTGGCGCTGTGTGCGGAAATATTACCCCCTGACCGCTCGACGTTTGTGTACGTATGTGTGTATGTGTGTTTGTTGTGTGTTCCAGTTTCGAATGGAAAGCCCAACCCAACGGGTGGATTTCACGTTCTAACGTAATACGTTATGGTTCATGTTGCTTCAGTTATGATAAAATATATAAAAAATGTATCCTGCCAAAGGACGATGATGTCCTCGTTTTGGGTGTGTGTGTGTGGTTTGTGCATAATGGGTGTTGTTTTCTGTGGCTCACGAAAAGTCATGCTTCAGTAGCTACATGCAACCATTTCGGCACACGCAAATATGTGCTCCGAAAAATCTGGAACAATCAGACCAGCCGGATGCTCTAGGAGACTTTGGGATATTAGAACTCAACGAACTATCGTAAAATACGTTCGTGTTCATTTAAAACTAACTATTTAGAAACGATGGTTAACATGTACTCACAAATTTAAAAATATGTTATAATGCTCTATCACAAGCAAACTTTTTTTCTTTAAAACTTTCCGTCAAAAAAATAATAGTATCAACGGATAAATTTTGCCTCTTTTTTTCAAACGAAGAAGGGCGTTAAAGAGGGGGTAGAAAAAAGCCACCAATAGTTCAGCTATAGCAGTTAACCATTCTCATTTATCAGCCATTTTAAATCTTGCCATATCTTACACAGAAAAAAAGTTATAGAGCTTAAAACAAATCTATGTCAAGTAATAGCGTTACCCATACATGAGTGACGTGGTACGGGACGTGTTAATAGTGATCGTTTATCTTCATTCAGATTGTATAATTTGAGAAGAAACAAACAATTAGTTAATTTCTCAATGTGCTTCTCAATGTCAGCAAAGATTGGGTTATTTGGAAGTTGAATTTAGTGTGGAGTAGAAAGTATCGTAAAAGAATATTAAAATTATAAAAATCTTCTCTAAATCTCCTAAATCTAAGTCTAAAATCCTAAATCTAAAAATCTATAAAATTATCGTGAAATAAAATGACCTTCAAGAAAAACTAAATAAATAAAATGGTGCAGGATTGTCAAACTTCCCGTGATTGGCCGGACACATGTTTGCCGAGCGTTTTCGTTCCGTGGCCGTGCACGGTTCCCAAACCGAGAAGTAATGGCACTCCATCATCGTCATTGGCATCATCTTTTGTTAATCGATATCGCACTTGAGATAAAAGCATATCTTCTCGTGGCCATCTTGTACGTCCCCCTCACTCCCCCAACTGCCCTGAAGCCGCCCCCCGGAACCAAACAATAAATCATTCATTAATGGTCACCCGGCGGAAGCGAAAGTCCCCATGAACAGCATTTGGGAGAATGGATTTCGAAACGGTTGTGCGTGTGTGTGTGTGTGTGTTGTTGGTCCCAACAAAGTTTTCCTCGGCCCCGGGCGAAGACATTGGGGGCGATGAGCTTATGAATTATGAGTGTCGGGTCCACAAGTCGCTAGCAACAAACACAATGGTGGGCTTCCTGCGAATCCTTGAGACGCCGGTAGGCTTCCCTTGACCAGCGGTGATTAACAAGATGGCGTCGTGCGGTCGGTGCCTGGACCCGGGGATGGTCTTCCCATCGCGCCGTTGTGTGCAGTGAAGTGAATACGGGCGGTGAAAAGCTTTACAACAACAGCAGAGGAAGGAAGCAGCGAAGAGGAAGATATCCCACAAATGGCACAGACAAGATCACACAGTTTTACTGCGCCAGGAAGTAATGGTTTTCGGTTTGGTTTTTATGGTTTGAGTGTACGGTGGTCGTAAAACTCGGGCGCCACCGACCCCCGAGTTGTGACTTTTGACAAGCGTTCGGTTTCGCACAAGGACATAAAAGTGTGTGTTTTGTTTTGCTTCTTGTTGTTGGCCGAAGGAAAGCATCGCCCGGTGATTGCTTCCTCGAGTGTGCTTTATTGCAGATGGATATTTCTTTGGTGGTGGCGTGACTGGACGTTGCAATCGGAACCGTCGGATCGTTGGCGCGGAGGGTCCTTAAATTTTCATCCAACGAACCGACAATCCCTGACGCGTGGCGTTTTCTTTTCTTTTCGCGGGGTTTTTGCAGGAATTTGTAGTTCATAAACACGGCGCCGACAAAGCGGATCGAGTGCACCGCGACGTGCGATCGAAGGGCAGTGTTCAGTGAAAGACAGTTGTTGGTGCTGGAGGCAGCAGCAGGTGCCGACCGGCCGAAGGAAGTCGCGAGTCGCTGTAGTGGTGGTGTGGTGCCCAGGCAGGAGCAGTTGTGGTGGTGAGGGTGGTGGCGGTAGTGGCAGAGGTAGCGGTGTTGGTGTGTCGTCGTCGTCGTAACGGTTGCGAGTTTGGTTTTGGGCAAAACACCCGAACGTCGCCGGTAAAGGGGAACTGCGAAGCCAGCAGCATTCGCACCTGCACCCACTTTTTTTCCGACCCAATCTGTGATTTCGGCCAAACCGTTTGGCCGAACCGACAAAAACCTCCAAAACGTTCTGCACGGAAGCGATACGCATTATGGGGTGCGCACAGTCGGCTGAGGAACGGGCTGCCGCCGCTAGGAGCCGCCTGATCGAGCGCAATCTCAAGGAGGACGGCATCCAGGCGGCCAAGGACATCAAACTGCTACTGCTCGGTAAGGGGTTTGCCCGCTCGGTAGCGGGGTGTCTCAGAAAAATGTGTTTTAAAATGTTCTTATTCACCCGTGGGATGACTATGAACCTTTTTTGTGCACCGAAATGTATGCAACTGTAATTACACCTTTACTTTATTTTACCATAAATTTTAAACTAAGAATGCTGAGTGTTTTTACTTTAATATTCTATTTGAATGCATCTGGAAATTACGAGACCTATTCCGATTATCAGTTGTCGAGTCAAAGCATATGTCAAAAGCAGATAACGAACGACTTTCAAAAATTTAAAACAGCATTTGACTGACAACCAGCGGTCATTTATATCAAATAAAACATTGCTTTTGTGCATTTTTGAATGTAACATCAATAGATTTGGTGGTCCATTTCATTTTTGTCTTTTATTTTTCATTTCAATTTTCTTATTCTAGGAAAAAATACTTTGAGCAACTAACATGAAATCACAAGAAAAGCATATTCGGCAAGAGACACTGATAGTCTAAGTACGCGACAGAGTAGTTTTTTCTGGAGAGTCTTGACTTTTGTTATTGTCAGCACAAACATAAAAATGGGAAACTATAATTAGTAACGTCATTTAAATTGTAAGTGAAAACTAATGTTTGCTTTCACTTGATCATGGTTTAACTGCATTTTTAATTTCGTAACTATAATCGAATTTGAAATGGATTTGTCAGTTTGCATGAAATAACATTACTACAAAGTATACAAATCATGTGCTTTGTAATTTATATGATCTCTTAATGCCTCTTTCGTTGAGACACTTTGGTACGAGAATCTCTTCCTTCCTGTTCGGTTTGGATCCGGTCCATTTGTATGATCTCCAAGTATGCAAGATTACCACCCCGTTCCTCCGTTCCCCTTTCAAAAAGATCCCGCCGTCCAAAACCCACTTCACCCAAGCCTCGATCCGTTTTGTTGGCAAGCAAAGCACGAGTGGATCTTAACTGAATCATCGATTATTAGGGTTAAGATCGGGGGCCCCGCGTGACCACTTTCTTGCGGACTCCTATCCCGGAGAGTAGGCAACCGGTTGGGTGGAGCGAAGGGGGAGGCCTGGGTGGAATGGGTCGTGCGGGATTCATAAACAACGGTGCATCGGTGAACAGTGATTTTCTAAAAATAATCTCTACCCCAAACGGGTGCGGATGATATTGATGCTCCCCACGAGCGCGGTGGCAGTGTTTTTCTTTTCCCGCGGGAAACCTAGCACTCGTTGGCCTTCGGTTGGTTTGGCTGGCATGTGGGGCAACATTTTCGTTGCTGGCTTTGCAACCGATTCCGAGCTTCGCTGGAAATGGGGGAGAAAGATCATCGGAGTGGCACAAGGCGATTGTAAGAGGATGTCGATCCCGAGCTGTTGGCCTGCTCTGTCTGTTGGCAAAGTAGTTCACCGACGTCCACTTCGGAAAGTTGTTGTAAAACAAAGTGAACACTTGCATTCAAAGCGGGCGTTTTCTCCCATCGCAAGAATGCTCTCCAGTCGCGCCTGGCTCGGTCGTTTTCTTCGTCGCGATCGATTAATTCCTCATTTCCACTCGGGAATGATTTTTTGTTTTTTTTTGGGAAGAATTTTTTGTTCAATACCAAGCCGCGGGTGTAAGATCCGTGATGGTGTTGTGGTATTGGTTTACTGGGTGGAAAATGTCTGTTTAAATATTTATCTCGGCACCACCCAACCCCGAACCTGCCCATCGACCCCTTGCAGTGGAGAAAATTTGCCAACATTAACGTGGCTTGCGGATCGAACAACGATCGAAAGGATTTTCTTTTCCTTTCCCTCTCCCTCTCTCTTTCTCACGTTTGCCAATGCTTCATTTGCAAAGCCGCAAACATGAATGAAGAAAAACAACGTGCACCTGCTAGGGAAGGGCGTGCGGGAAACCGGGCTCTGGGAAAACCCTGGAAAACCCAACCATTGATCAGAATGACGTCAATCTGGTTTCTGGTCCTTCTGGGTTTCTTGTTCTTTTTGTGCTCGTCCGCCGACTTCGGGGGAGTTATTTATTGTTGATTTAAAATGTGCTGTCCGTGTTCAACATGCGCGGGAGATGCATGCCAAATGACCCCGCTCCCTCTGCCCACGAATGTGGAGGAAATTACGGCTTCCGGGAGGCGTGGTTCGACCTCCTGGCAGTAATCATGCAGACGTGCTGGATGGGTCCGGTGGCAAGTGGAAATGACCGTATTCGCGGCCCGCTAAAATCACTTCACATTTATTGAGCACTTTGAGGGAGTTTCCATAATTCAACGATCACATTAAGTTTTTCGCGAACGAGCGATTTGCCGTTTGCCTGTGGACATTTTTATTTCTTCACTTACAGATGAGAGTGGTTTTCGATTTTATGCTGATTACTCATTGTGGGAAGTTTTTATATGCGCTGTATAAAAATTAAATGTATAACGGTTGTAAATGTGCCATTCTAAACTTTGTTTCTATTCTTTGCAGGCGCTGGCGAATCGGGAAAAAGTACAATCGTTAAACAAATGAAGTAAGTATTTCATATTTATTACAATTTCTATGATAAGGATTCCTCTCTTCCTTCTTCTTGGCGTTACGACCGCCGTGGTCATATGCTTTCTATACTTTTTAAGGGCTTTCTATACTTTTTCCTTTTGTGTACGTGTATAGTCAGTCCTCTCGTACAGGGGAGGGTCTGGACTCGGTTGGGATTCGAACCCAAGCCGTCGTGGTTTTGAGCCCCAAAAATCATTCAGCTGGTTAGCTTCGGCTACATAGGGGTTGATATTGTCGGTCTCGCGAGGTCGAATTGTTTATTTCACGTCGCGGGCTAATGCTTTATGTTGATGCTTCCGTTCGGCACGAACTGTGACACATAGGTTTAAGGGAGTGTGAGAAGAAAAACCGTGGCAATCCCTACACCGGGGAGAAGGCCCCACTTGCATGAGCGTATGATTCACACGCGATCATATTTTTACCCTTAAATATCCCGCCACACGCGCATTATCTGCCCCGTGCCATAGTGCACAGTGTTTGTTCCCCTTTTATGTTATTTTTTTTTGTTTATTTCATTCTGTTCGGTACAATAAAGAATCCACAAAGTCGCCTCCCGTTACTTTTGAGTGACGACCGGAAGTGGCGGTTTTTTTGGTACTGTTTCCTGGCCCCGCAGACATGACCGACTAAAAAAAAAAAGGGGATCACGGCAAACCTCCGTCACTGGCGGCTCCACAATGGCGAATAATGATGGAGCACGCCAGGATGAGGGATTTTGTGTTGGTATCGATTTTTGCGACCGCTTCGTCATGTTGTTGCTGGTGGGGAAGCTTTTATGGTTTGCTGTAAAAGAGAGAATTCTGTCTAAAATAAGTTCTTGTATATCTTATCTGATGAAATATTTACCATAAGCATTTCTGCAAACTGTTCAGTTCTTGCAAAGGAATTCTTTTTTGCAGATATTATGTTGCGCTTTTTATCTACTTTTTAACCTACTTTTCAAGCGTGTTTTTTTATTATATTTCCTTTGAAGAAGTAATTCTTTTTCTCACGCCATTGCAATAGAGCTACGGGAAACACCATTCCTTTATCTAGTGGGAAAGTTTCCAAGTTATGCTTTTTCCGAGTAGCTTCTGCCTCGCTTTGTTCAGCGAACAAGAGTGCCATTATCCCGTCTGAAGTTTCCTACCGTTCCCGAACCGGGCGGTCTACTACACACCCCCATTCAGGACGGACTCATTCTTCGTTCCTGAAGGACCTTGAGTGTGACCGGGGCTTGAAATTGCGGTAGTGCTGCACCGATTGAAGAATGCAACAATTACCATGTTAAGTCCTCGGAATGTTTACCACAACGCGGGGTGAAACTAGGGAAAACAAACAAACACTCGAGTCGGTACAATGGCGAGAAGGTCACATCTCTATTGGCATCTGGTCGTTTTAGGAAAGGATTCACTACCCGTTTGGAAATGGTGCACTAACGCAAACCTTTTTCCCGTCTTTGTTTCTTTGCAGAATTATTCACGAAAGTGGCTTTACGTCAGAGGATTTCAAACAGTATAGACCAGTAGTGTACAGCAACACGATACAATCACTAGTTGCAATACTGCGGGCGATGCCAAACCTTAGCATTGCGTTCGGCAATAACGAGCGGGAGGTAAGTAATTGCCAATTTCAATTAAATCGTCTTCCAGTACAGCACATCACATCGGAGTGGAAAAGGGAGAATATCTATGTCTTGAGACAGTTGGCAAATCGCACCTTCTAAGCCACTGTAACCTAAGTAACGCACACGCCCAGTGCCAAGGCTCGATGAAATCCAACCCAAAGTCACTCCGAAGTGGCTGCGGTTATAGTGCAGCGAACGAATGCATGGTTACGCTTCAGTTGTTGTTTGCGGTATCTAGGAGGAAAACTGCCCAGTAGCGTGCTGGAGCTGGCGTTTGGTGGTTTCCGAGTGCCATTCGAGGGTTCATACCCCGCGATGGTCTAGAATGAATAGATCTGGTGACACAAACAGGCGTGACTTACGCACGTGATGCCTCCCGTGGTATAAATACTTCACACCCTACTTCGCTTCCGGGTTGGCGGTTTCGACTTTTGTGGTCTCGCACCCGAGTTGCATCCGAGTGTTGATGGCCTAGTGTGCAGACGAGAAACGCCATCTCCAATGACCTCTACAACGGGGGAAACTATCTCGCACACCGAGGTTTCATGATAATGAGCCCACACTGATTCGCTATCCTTCGCCTTGCGTTTTATTTTTTCCTCCGCAGTGTGACGCAAAGATGGTGTTCGACGTAGTACAGCGGATGCACGACACAGAACCATTCTCGGAGGATCTGCTATTAGCGATGAAACGGCTGTGGTCGGATTCTGGCGTGCAGGAGTGCTTCTGCCGCAGCAACGAGTACCAGCTGAACGATTCTGCAAAATAGTGAGTACTAAAACTCCTCGTGACCCACATTTAGACGACGTGTGGAAAGAGCATTTCTTTCGTAACCCAGAAAGAAGAATGAAACACCAATCACAACCGCAAACATTCTCCATTGCGCTCCGTAATGCCGGTGTATTGTCTTAAATTATTCAACATTTACTCGTATTTACATTAAGCATAGATCATCTAAAAACCTTCAGTTAATTTTACCGTCGTCGACTGCTGGTACACTGGCAATTATCGTCTAATTGCTCCTTTCGGTGAGCTTAAATTTGAGCGGTTTATCCGGAATGTACGTTGGGTTTACTTTGTAGGTTAGCTTCTCGTAGTTATACTCCACCTGGTACCGCCGGAAGAACTACAAAGAGAAGCGAAATCAACGTTTAAACAACTATCCCATATCCTTTCAACAAGCGGGTTTGAGGAGAATGAATTGTACAAGCTCAAGTATAATTTAGTTTGACTACGAAAAATTGTGATTAAATGTTGTATATTCCATAAAATATTTCTTTTCCTTCACTTGTGCTAGGTGCGCCTAAATGTAGGCAATCGGTACGGCACGCACAGTGAAACGGTTCTAATCGGTTTTTGTGTGTTTCCTCCTACCTTCGAGAGCAGTATCTGCAGTTCACACTCGGCAAATCGGCGGCCAATGCACGTCCGTCGTCCGTACCCGAACGGGAGGCTCACGTATGGATGAATCTTTTGGCCAGCGTGTGGACAGCCGGAATGTTCCTTCAGCTCGCCTCGCTTCAGCCACCGCTCCGGGATGAACCGGTCCGGCTCGGGGAAATACCGTTCCAGGTTCGATACGACCAAATGGGGGAAAATGACGTGCGTCTGATAGAGAAACGATTGGACGTCAGTGGAAATTTGGTGAACAAAAGCAAACGTTTCCTACACTTACCCCTTTAGGGATGTGATATCCACCGATGACTGCATCCGTCTGTAGGCTGCGGCCATTTCCAATCACCACCGGGTACATGCTGCAATGGGAACGGGAAAGTGTTCAGATGCAAATTGGACACGAGACTGGTTGTGTTCTGCCGTACCGTAACGTTTCCTTGATGCAGGCTCGCAGGTACGGCATCGTTTCGAGCATCGATATCGTAAACTTCGTGTCCGGCGAGGGCATACTGCGCTTGATTTCGTTGAACAGAATCTCCTGCTTGTCCGGATTCTGACTGAGCTGGTAAATCGTTGAGGTCGCTGCAACGGACGTCTGCCAAAAACAAAAAAAGATAAATTTAACGCTATTACGTCGGGACATCCCAAGCGGCATCGGCCATCACAGACTCACCGTATCAACGCCAACCATAATCAAATCGAGTGCCAGAACAGCGGCAATCTTTGGATTGTTCGTCTTCTGAAGGATTCGCTCGACCAGCGAGATGCACTCCTCGCTTTTCGGCTCGGTGCTGTTGTACATTTTCTCCACGGCAATGTTGATGTGACGCATGCACAGTCTGGCCGGCGACCGGGGAAGAATAAAAACGGTACGATAGTTAGCTAGCTCGTTAGTGCCGTCCGCCTTCTTTTGCCTGCGGCGATATACCTACTCTCGGAATGTGTCCAGGGCGGCGATGTAGTTTTTGTACGCGGTCGTTTCATAGATGCGCCAGATTGGCATCCGCAGCTCGACCTCGGCCACGGTCCAGAAGAAGGTGTTGATGGAGTTGATGATGCGCTTCGATTCGTCGTTGCCATCCTTCGACACACAGCCGAGACGTGTGTCGAGTGCCACCCGACCGATCGCTGGGGTATCGAGAAAAAAAGGCCGTCGATGTTTGATTAACTTCATGCCCAAAAACGATCCATAAGTCGAGCGGCAGTGTTGCAGCAGAAGAAATACCTACACTCTAGCGCCCACTTGTATAGTTCGTGCAGAAAATCTCCAGGAAGTTCGTTATTTTCGTCGCGCATCTCTTGAATTCTGTTCGATTGGGAATACAATTAAAGAACCATATTTTAATTCGTTCTGCAAACCAGTTTCTGTGCTTTGCGAATTTTCTGCAAACAACTTAACATCTGTCTCATAAAACCGGTTTTTCGTATTCGTTAAAACGACTGCTATAAAAATTCCGCGTTGACGTCAAAACACACTAAATCCCCTCAGACCAACGATTTACTCGCTTGCAGCTTCAGTTCCAAATGGGAATAAAACTAACAAAGCAAAACGTACACATGATTAACTTTCAACGTTTCAGAAAGACTCGCTTTGTAAGGCCATCACCCAAAGGTCTGCCTTCCAACCAGCAACATCTAACGAATCCGTCCTATCTCTAGCTGCTTCTAGTTCATTTGGCCTCCAGCGTGAACTATACGATAGCTTTCAAACCGACGGTCGACCGACGACCGCGTTCGAAAATGTCGAGGTAGACACGACCCCCAGCAGAAAGCCCCCATTACCTGTCCATGAAGTCGCTGGAGATTTCATCCAACGGTGCGATATACTTCTTCGCCGTCGATGGCTGCAGCATCACCTGTTGGACCTGCGCACGGAAGGCGTCCCATTTTTCGCCGTGCCTGGGGAGAGTGATATCAAAACGGACGGGGAGAGTTGAGACATTATCGCCCGGCGGAACGCTGTCACCGCAGTGCACACTTACACCCCGATCAGGCCCATGTTGTCGCCGAAGAAATCTTTCCGCAGCTTCGACTTGTAGTTGCGCAGCGAGGGCATCGCTGGCCGGTGCGGCAGCACTTCCTCCTTCTTGAACGTATCCCGTATGAGATCGGCGTCGAACACGAACAGCAGGTCCGGATGTCCGATCAGTCCGTTTACCTTCGCAATGCGACCGTATTGGCGGTGGAGGTCCTGCATCACTTTGTCCAGGTCTTCGATTTTGTACTGACCTGCGGAGCGGAGGGAACGCGATGGAATTCATTAGTGTTTTTTTTTTATTTTCGGGGGAAGAAGAAACTCATCACTTGAAAGACATCACTGGCAAGCGATTACCCGTGCGCCACCGGGAGGGAGTGGCCCTTAGTGCCACGCGTTTTCTTCATTTCACTTAAAAGCTCTTGGTCGGAAAGTGTTTAATTTGCGCAAGTATATTTACGCACTTCCTCTAAGAGGAAGCGTACAGTCGGCAACGACCGTGGGATTGGAGGTGAGCAAAAACTGGCCTTCGTTTTCGTTTTCGAATTTTTCGAAAATGAAGAAGAATTCCAAAGGAACTCAGATCTTACAAGAAGGTATGCGTCACGGTAAAGCTGCCTTAAAACCTGCCGATAGAACAGTCGGCTCGCATGTTGCCTAATTTGTGATTAACATTAGATGTATTAGACTTTAAACCTATAAAATATCCCACCTCATAGGGGGATCTCGCACCGACGGGTGGCAACCGGCGCGCGATCACTTTTCAAATGGCGTTGAAGCGGTGACCGACCGCGTCTTGTTAATATTCCGCCGGCATCATGCTAATTAATGCGTGTTTGTGGTCGCAACCACGGAGACCTTTCCACCACCTGGTCGGCCTGGTCGATGATTCGTCAGGGGACGGGCAAATGGGCGAGGATGGGTTGTTCCTCACGTTACTACCGTCGGTCCAAGCCGTCGAGCCGTTCCATAGCATGTCGACGCCGGTTTCGTACCCCAAACACGCACCCTTGTGTTCGCACGCCGGCCTGCGCCGGCGATGGGTGGTCACTTTACACACTCCATTTCTTGGAGCACGCTTTTTTGGGCATTAAGTTTTACCGACCATCGGGGTGCTTCCGTCGGGGCGGGGTCACAGGCCTCCCGCCGCCCACCTGTCGGGAAAGTGTCACCCTGTGCCACGGGCAATTGTTTTCGGCAATGACAACTGGAGCGGTGTCATAAGTCGGCTCCCGGCTTTCTTTCGACCGTGTACGTGGCGTGTTGAGAAGGCGTTTGGCACGTTTTTAAAACGTGTTGCTAAATGTAAGTAGACTACCGAGCCCCAAGGAATGATTAAATTTCCTTCCCAGCTATGTTCACACCCGGGTAGCACCGCGGGATCATTTACAATTTGTGTCATTTTTGTCATGCCGTTTTATGATTTGTGCAATTTGCGTCACCATGAAATGAAATATAAATATAAATATTAATATTAGTTTCGGTATAGTTTGTGTGGCATCTCTTTTCGATGGCGATCTTTAACATTATTTTTTTCAACGTTTAACGGTTTAGAATGAAAACTGCTTCTATTAATGTTCAGCCTTATTATAATTAAAACATAAATACTGCTTCGTTTCTGTAGAGTTCATGTTTCAGACCCATTTGAGGCTCACTTCTTTAACATTATATTGAGTCCTCAGTATGTTTATTTTCCTTTGTACGAACAAGAAGCTGTGTCTGAAATGGTGATTGTTTAATTTTTATTTTAGCACGAACTATCAAAGCTACGAGTGAGACAAATTTAATAGTCTTGAGTGAAAAATAAATGTAAAAAAAAATACTTGCGTGTTTAGCTGTTTGTTGCCAACCTTGCTAACTCTAAGCCGCAGACCGTCACAACATTTGCCACACAAACATTGGCAATTGGTTGAGCCACAGAACGACGGACACACCTTTTTTCCCCACGGCAATCCTCAAGCATGGCTGGAGGGAGCAACTGTTCTGCCCGTCCCTGCCAGGGGTTGGTGTAGTGTTTGCCTAACCGCATAGTCGAGAGATAGTTGTACAGTGACACAAGGCAGGAACACCCCTGTAATGGGTACGTTTGGTAAACGACACTCGGCTCACTTTCCTGCTAGGAGTGAAGTGTTTCCGACGAAGCTTCTGTACTATCCAGTTATCTTTGACCACGAAGTAAGAATAACCATGTTTGATAAATTTGTGTTGTTCCCTCGGATTTACATGCCAGACGGACGGCCACACGTAGGTGCGAATTGGAAGAAGAAATGGCATCACGCGGCTCTGTAGTGTCTTTGACTTAGGAAACAGTATGATGTAACCGATGCCGGATTTAATTCGTTAGTTTCACGTAGTTCCTTTCAGCAAATTTCATTGATCTGATTTGAGTCCTGATCGATTTCTTCACGAGTTTCTAGCACTTATTTCGCTTTCGTGGAGTCGTCACTCTCACTTTCTTTTCTTCCGTTGCATGACACACGCCACATTGTATGTGTGTCACTAGTCCAGCACCGGCTGACAGCCGAAGGGTTTCGCTAATGGCGATGTCGCAAGCCGGCCAGATTACGTTTAGCTAATTTCCAATCATCCACAACCGAACGGTACGGCCATTCCCGTAGCGCCTTTGTATATCCCCCAAAATCCTCCGAAAAGCTTCCCCAACAATGAGCTGGGAGGAGGGCTGTTTGATGCCATTTAAAAGGAGCTTGCTGCTCGGATCTTGCTTGCTGTGTTGATTGATTCGGAGTCGTCCGGGCAGAGCACCTGCTAACCCTAGCCTGTAGGAGGCTGTCTCCACCTGACCCGACCGCTGAACTTCTATTACGTGGCACAGCGAGGGGTTCGGTCAACTGGCTGATGTGATGAACTACGATGCGAGGAATCCCTTGTCAATCATGGTGCGACTTTGCAGCAACCTTACCTAAGGGTAGATTAGCCGATAACAAATTGCGCTGGCCGGGAAAAGGCCCGGGAGGATAACATCGGTGGAATCGGTGGAACCCGGTCCCGGGGGTGAATCTTTGCCCCCAAACCTGCCCCAGTCGGTGGAAACTGTGTCATCGGGCCAGCGCACGGCGATCCCCCAAGGTGTACACACCAGTTCGCTGCGCCAACCGGTCAATGATTACATGATCCGCAAACATACCGGAGAACGCCGCCGCCGCAGTGTCGTCGACTGTTTTTGTTTCCCTCCCTCCCGCGTCCCCCCGTTTCCTCATTCGGTTATTTTTATTTTTTGTCGCTCACACACAAAAGGAGAAATTGTTCGGGAAAAGGCCGCCCCGGCCTGAGTTTGCCTTTCGCGTTAAGGACGCGCGCTTTCAAGCCCAAATAAAGAGGTTAAGAAATCTGCGCGCCGCATGACACACGGGCATGTCTTATTTAACGACCGAAAACCGCAGAAAAATCCCGGCGAAAGGTTGAGGAAGAGGAAGGAACTCCCGATAGCCGCTCAAAAGTCATCATACGATCGAGAGTAGGAGAGACAGAAGACCGGCCCGTATGTTTGAACAAAATTCGTCAGGAATTATGTAAACTGCTTCCCATTGTAAGTACTCAGGGTGGGAGGGGGAGGGGGAGAGGGTGGATGGGGGAAACAATATAGGTAAGGAGGTAAACCGTGCGGGGGCTCTCGATCCGGTGGTACATTTCACAACCACCCCGCTCGTTTGTGACAAATGACCCAGGGGCAAACCATGACCACGGATTGCAGCGCACGCAACACGAGATGCGCTGGGAATGGTCCGGTTTCCGTTTGCCCAAAAATGGGCGGCTGCAGCACCGGTTGGTCAACACCGTTGGGTCACCGGGTTGGGAAGGCCATCGAAATTCACCAACTCCTCCAACGGGGCTCCTCGCTTAATGGAACCGGGAGCCACCGGTGTACACCGGTGTATTATATTCCGGCAGGTTTAATACTGTCACCGAAAGCAATAAACGCAATAAATCTTACTCGTCGTCAACGATGGGGGTCATATTTTTATTTCATCCCCATTTAATAATGCATATCCACACGTGGAAAGATGGCGTAAGTTACGTAAGATTGGTCTGTCAAAAAAAAACGGCTACATATCATTACCGTTCGGTGCGATAATTGTATCTTTGGCACAATGGTGTGTACGTACGCGCGATTGACAGCATTGTCCCGGGCTCGCGTTCCGGAAGGAGGGCCAAGCGGAGCCATCGAACGACTTGTCAAAAATTATACGAAATGTTCAGTTGTGCGTGCCGGCGCGACGCGGCGCGGTGCGAAAAGCCTTGAAGCCTTAATTCGGGATTATCTCATCGATGTTTGTTTGGCGTGTACGCAGCGTTATGGCGGCACTGCCAGTAACTTGGTTCGATCCGGTGTGTGGTTGGTTGTTTCTAGGGTTTAGCATGGTCTAAATTGCTATTTCACTTAACGGAAAGTCAAGGAGAGGCGTGAATGAATTTGTGCAAACTTAACGCACGTTCCCTTTCTCGTACAAGTCGCTGGCGAATCACCGCGCTACAAGTTATGCTAACAAATCCTACGGTAATAACTGTCAGCTTCGCTTAGTTAGAGAACACACTTTGCTTTTTGGTTAGACAAAAACATTTAAAAAACGTATTTTGTAAAGATAAACCGTCAAAAAACAGTCAAGTGAAACTCAAACTATCGTTCTTGTTATTTTTTGTTCAGTTAAAAATACTATCAGTTCAGTTGACTAAAGTTTTTGAACTAAATAGTAGGGGTTTGTACAAACATATTACATGTAGATTGAAACGAACTACAGCAGAGTACAAATCATAGCTTGCGGTTTTCAAGTGTCAAGTCCTCAGCTATCCAATTGAGCATTATTCCGTAAAGCGAATGTTTATAATCTATTAAGTATATCAAGTAACCGTTTAAACAATAAAACAACCCACTTACAAACATTGGTCAAGTGCGATCATAAGTAACAATCTTCAAAATGCCACAGCTGAAAATGAGGCGAGGGACAAGAAGTTATTGCTTATTGAGATGCCTCGAAATGCAATTGCTCAAATTGTGCACCATCCACCATCCATACCAAAAGCACCTTGCAGGTATTATCAGCCGATCCAATCCTATCCTCGCAACCCCTCCTGCTGCTACATTTGGCAGTGTGCTGCTATTTTCCACCCGCGTCATGTTTATTCTCAAAAAGGTTCACCGCAGGCTTCGGCGGCCTGTAATTAGATGTAATAACGAATCGATTGTGAAATGGCTCACCAAAATCGAACCCCGCACCACTTCGAAGCGTAACAATCGAACGAAACGGATCGCAGTGTGCCGGGGAGGAGGGGGCCATTTTCCTCGTTGGCGCGGGAAAACCCGGCGCCATGCCCGGGGCGATAGGGACCGAGCCGCTGCGCACCGGTGCATAATTAATCGTTATATGAATCCCCAATCATCGATCAGTCGGCGAAGAAAGTGAGGCAGTGCACTGTTGTGATCTACATTTTGCTTTCGGAGGTGTTTTCTTCGCTTATTTTCGATTTTTGTTTTCATTGCCTACGTTTTACACCATTACGAAGGTAACCTCCCGCAACCGCCACCACATTACGGTAACATTTCCCGGTGTCTGGCGGTGGGACGAGGGTGGCAATGGGTGCGGCGTGGGTTGATTATAAGGTCGGACTCCCATAACCACGTCTGGGGAGGCGTTCTGCACACGGCGATGTGCTTCCCGAAATGGGCGAGTTTACCCCGTTTCTGGAGACTGGGCAGTTTTTAAATGCAGACTGGCTGGCGCCGGTGATTACTTTTCCTTCCAAAAAACCCCCTTGCACTCGGTTTCGTATGGAGTTGCACTCGTTGCGGTTATTGCGTTATTATGGTGGTGGTGGTCTTCATTGGTTGGTTTCGCACTCGATACAATTGTGCTCGACGTAAGACAGACCTCTCCATCGCCCAGTGCAACATTCAACTACTTGGTTCACCAAGGAACTGCGAAAAGAGGTTCGACCGTGGCCTTCAATGGATAGCTGACGGTTACGGAATGAGTGTAAAACTGTAGGCCACATGTCACCAAGGCTCTTTCCCATAGAAGGTTATTTAAATATTTTTTATGGTCAAACCAAATACCAACATAACTATTAAATTTAAATTTAAAAAACTTGACACTCTTAAAAAACTTGACATCTGCCCGAAATAACGTAAAATATATTCTTAAGTCTAGCACTGTCTGAAATTTGATTCTCAATCCTCAGAACAGACCGGACTCAATTCTCAGGACAGACATTCCAGACAGACCGGCGAACGTGTCACGTGTCGGCAAAGGGAATCTATTATGCTAATGAGGCTGAATCGTATTTGAGCAGCTTCCAGCGAAGTGTTGAATCACCGAACGGTGACATTTTGATTTCTGTTAACATGGCATGGATTCGTTATCGTTAATGTGTGTGCCCTTTCCTATCCCGAATCTTGTTCAGCGGGAGCCCCCCAAATTAATTTATTGCGCGGTATAAAAATGTAACGATGTTAGATAACTGTCAACGCTCAAGGTCTTACCGATTATCGGAGCGAAGCGCCAGGAGTTTCCAATCATCGGCAACCCCTTCGGACCCGGCACATCGCTGTACGGTCTGGCATGGGAAAACTGCTCGTTCACCAGCTGCTGCTGCTGCTGCTGCTGGTGCTGCTGGATAGTGGGCTCCAGGAGGGCGGCCGTGGCCGTGGTCGCCGTCGCATCGTTGGGCAGCACGTTCAACGCCGAGGAAAAGGCGGATCTCTTCAGTAAAGAGTTTGCTATTCTCTGCCCGACCATCTTGTACCGGTTGGCCTGGTGGTGGACCTGTCTGTGGAAGGGTAAAAACGGCGCGTGAGAGAAAGAAAATAAGCATCTGTCAAATGTGTTTCCGAACCGTATCGTATCGGTGGTGCCGTGTCGGGGCGGGGAAAGTAAAGAAGCAAAAAAAAACCCGGCTGAGCGGAGATCGGTTACCCAACGCCGAGGGCCGGGGCGCGATCGGATGAAAAATGTATCACGAATTAATCTCATCCACGCTTGGCATTGACCTTCGCCGCGTTGGCTTGCGTCAAGTTCCTTTCGTTTCTGCTCGTCGAAGCGATCCATCGGGCAACCGGTTAAGCATTTATGTTTGAAGGTAAAAATTAAGCACCCCACTTGCTTTTTTTTTGGCGAAACCCGCGCCTCACGGCGAGGGTTTATGGAAATGGAAAGTCATTTATTTCTCGATCTTCCGTTCCGTCACCGGCGTTTGGTCTTTCTTCATTTTAATTTTAGGTGTCCTCTCCGCGCTTCCCAGGCGAATGTTACGTTATGGAAAACCGAAAATCAACCGATGGGTGGCGCGAGAGGGAACTTCTCCGATCGATGAAACATGGCCGGGGAGAAATGTGGCAGCATCCCATCGTTTGAATGTCCTTCGATAAATCATATACTTTCCGATTCATTCGTCCCTGGGATCGCGTAGAACGATAAGCAGGAACGATTTGTCAAGTTCGCTCAGCCCTTGTTCATAAATATTCCACCCACGTTAATCGGCTTCGGCAGGTTCTTCTTCTAGGTTTAGGAGAAAAGGCCGTCGATGCGAAATTCTCGGATCGATTTTTCAAGCAACCATTTAATGTGACAAATGTACATCTTATCCTGTTCGTCGTTCAGGAATATGGTGCAAAGAAAGAATTTCTTGAGACCATCTGCCGGATCTTACATTTCATTAAATTTCTACTTCTTCTTCTTCTTCACCATCTTCTTTTTCGTTTCAAACTATGTCAATGCGATGATAAGCGGTTATTAAATTTTTCCATCGCAAATTGAAACTGTCGCAACTGTATAATTAATTTCCTTTTTTCAAGAAGGAATAATAATTCCCAATGCCAAATCAAACTCTCGTCCTCAGGAAACGCTTCACCTGACCTTATTGCACCCCGTATCGTTGTCTTAATGGCATCAGCCATGACGCTTCTTGTAGATCCATCCGACGTTTGACTCGGAAATGCCACTAAAGGTTCGCGACGTGTATTTTCCATTATCTTCCCACCGGTGGTTCCACTTTCAGAAAAAGTTCTTTACCCAAATGTGTTCCACAAACAAGCATGACCTTTGCTGAGCAAACACGATCTCAATCAGGTACACGGTGTTAAAAATCCCGTGAAAGATACAGTACACTTTAGGCAGCGGTATCAAGACCTTCGCTAAGGTAAACGATGGGTGTTTGTCACTGCCAAGAAAGTGTGCACATAGTGCGCCACGTGAGGCACAGTACCTGGTGTCTGTCTCACCCATCGCACTGTTTAGTTAAATCAAGCTCGCAAGCGAATGGTAAAACACTACGTGGCCTCCAACGCCGGAAAAGAGTCCTTTCACAGCCGAAGGGCAACGCATTGAAAGCTACCAACACATTCGGGGTGGACCGGATTCCACGTCGCGTACAAAGAGGTACAATTCTTCTACAATAATTGCGGACACTATTCTTGTCCGTGTCGGTGTGCGTGGTCCATAATGATGATATTGTACCAGAAGATGAACTAAACTGGTTATGTCAACAGATCCGAGGGGGAACTAATCTTTTTTATATCCCCGTATTTTTTTTTCTTAACCCCTTAAAAGGGAAGCCGGATTCAAAGGCAAGAACTATTTCGGCATTTTGTTAAAGGTGTCAATTTAATTAGCTTCGTTCCTCTCCTATTGCGTGCTCTGTAGGTAAATAAGTTCTTGTCTATGTTCCTGCCTCTAAGGATGTTCTAAAGCGAGTCAAGCTTTTGAATGACTCATATCATGGAACTTAGTTCTTTGGGATTGTCTTAGACTAACTGGAAAAGTCTGGATACTTGAATACGACGTTGTTTCTACTATACTTATATGTTGAGGAGGTAAATTTTTAGTACGTCACTCGCTAACTCTGCATCTCGTTTCTTTAGGTTTAAGGTTCGACTTTGCTTTTACACAACAGTATCGACCCTGATGAAGAAAACCATGCCGATAGCCATACCAAAGGAACGGAGACGGTTCGGCCCATCCCACATTCTCCAAACATCATCGCGCCGCAAACGAGATCCGCCAGCCTTAACTTGCGTCATTCGACCGGAAATCCACGAAGGGTTTCTGAGGCAGGGTCCGGTTCGGTAGTGTGCGTAGCTGCGACAACACCCGGTTCAAGTTGTGCGACTCGTGGCACAATCGAGAGGTATCTTTTTGGCCCTTGATAATTGAACTGAGGAGAGAAAAAAACACCCTAGAAGTAAACAAAACGCACAAACGAGGCGACTGATAGGTTCCACAGCAGGGCTGGCGGACAGTGAAAGTTGCCGCTGTGGCGTGTGAAGGCTGGGAAATTTAAGAGAACGCCGTTCCCCGGGCAGATGGTGACAGTTTGAGCACGTGTGGACTTCGATCGAAAAGTGGATTTGATGCTCTCAGGAGAGTTTATCCATTTTGGTGTAGTTTTTTTTATGAATGTTTCACTCCGAACACGTTTTTACCATCAGACTAAGAAGAAAAATTGCAATCCTAGTACCACCAGTTTCCTTCCTACGCTTTTTTTCTATGCAACCGCCTTTTAAAATTTCGATAAAGAAGCAGAAACGAGCCTGCGACCTGACCGATGGCCCACTTTTTGGAGCAACGGTTACTTGCGAAATGTACGAAACCAGTCCCGAAACGGGACCAAAGCGGGTCTGTTTTGCAAAAAAGTAACATCGAGAGCAAACCATTACGCCGGTAACCTCCCAGCGATAGGCGACGTAATCGTTAGATCTTTGTTTTCTATTTTTTAATTGAAACCCTATCGCAAACTTTACGTGTGGATTAAGTAGCCTGCACGAACCCATTACAAAGAGTATATGTTTAGCGAGGGGATATGGATTTGCACACTGGTTCCATTTTCGCAGCTACCAGTCACCCCACGGGCTTCGATCAACTAATCAACCTAGACCTCGAACTGTCGAGGAAACTCGTTTGCCAGCTCGTTCGAACACTCGTTCAGTCGGCCAGTTCGCACACGGGCTTGGACTTGACTAGCTCGGCCTGCACCGAACAAGGCGGGGTTGGACTGGTTGTGGATTTTATCGACTGCGTGTCCATGGGAGAGTCGAACTCACGTGCCACGAGGATGACGGACCGCATTCCCGAAAACAACGGGTTTCTTTTTTATTTCCATGTTTCGTTTAGACGCTCGCTCCCCGCAATTGCGCAACCTAACGGGCCCGAGCGATCTTCGGTTTCACTTTCATGGCGGCCCGAGGCGGGTGCATCGCATCACATCTCCTCCGCGGTGCCCAACCGCCTTCAGCATAATGTGGGTTCGCGCGGAACATAATGGCGGGCTGGTATGCTACGGCACGGGTAACGGCCTACACGTTGCGAGCCGACCCCAAAGGTCTCGGTGGCAATGATTTGTAAATTCCCAAGCTCATCGCAGGCCCGGTTTGGAGGTGGTCGGTAGGCACTTTGCAGCGAAACAGATGATGTGAATGAATAAACGATTTGAATTTACCTCCGTTCACAACAAACAAACAAAAAAATGGTTGAAGGTTTGCTAAACAAATTAAAATAGCAAGAAAAACTATACAGAACTTGGGGAATTAACGGACCGTTTGCATCTTGTTAATGAAAATATCAACCGGATTGATAAAAATAGGTTATTTTTTCAGTCACAAAAAGTCACAGCAGATCTTCGAAAACTTTCATAAAGCAAGTCTACAAAACGTGCAGCCTAATCTTGCGTCAAAACGATGAATATTTAAACTGCCTTTTTAGTAGTCTTTTTCCACAGCATCCTTCACCCACAAAAAAAAAACCCACACACACATTCACGCCGAGAAAGAATCGATTCCATTTTCGCAACGGCCTTGATGCTGAATTCGGATTGGTGGCAAACAAAAATGAAAATCGTTTCAATCTTTTCCAGTAATAGTCTAGAGAAACAATTTAAACAAAACACCCGTCTAAAGATTCACTCACTATAAACAATCGACTAACGATCGTCCGTCAGCCGTGAAGACGCAATTGAGTGAGGAAGGGAACTCCTCATGCACTTACTTCCTTATGTTGAACACCGTCACGCTCGCACGCACATACACACACACACTCGCGGGGCGGGGTCCACTGTCGTCCCCCCTTGTAGGGCGAAAAGCTCTCTGCGATTTGGCTTTAAACTATTGTTACGCAGTGTAGTGTCAGGCACACTGGTTCGCGGGGTTTAATTTTTCGCGCACCGGATGTAAAAGATTGGCAAAAAACTCGCTTGGAGGGCGATGCAAAGGGTGGGTGGAATGGTTAGTTTTGTTTTCGTACCGTGGCAAAGTGTGCCGTATCTTGAAACGGGCGATTCTTCACAGATGTGATTTCTCACTCTCACTTGATCCGGTCTCGAGGTTTTACTTTTCCGACAACTCTCACTCTTTCACACCCGACACTGTGTGTCGTCTGGCCTGGTGGAGCAGTCGTTATGATTTGTTATCACGTTTTCACTGCCGAACTCCGCCCGGACGCCCGGATAAACCCTTCACCGTTCCGTACCGATCGGCAGAGCGGGCCACGATACCACGGGGATATGAAAAATCACACACATCCACCAAATAAATCGGACCGGACCCGTTAAGTAAGCAGAGCGAAAAGCGGACTGGCCTGAGAAGCTGACGTCTGTTGAAGGTTCGCATGCGCGCTGTGTAGCAAGCAAAATAACCAAAATAAAAAAAAAACAACGAAAGGGAAAACTGGCCAGAATGAATCGCGCACCGCAAGGGAGGTTTCCTTTCGCTCCGACGATTCCTGACGCGCCAACCGTTCGCTTCGACGTACCGAATGTAATTGAAGATGCCGTGCCGGTGACGGACTTTTCTTCGAGCCGCCGAGCCGAAAAATGCTACGGCTCTCGCGCTACACCCTTTCGCGATCTTTTGTCCGACCCTCCCGGCAGGCGGCGGGGAGGGGAGGCTTGTGTGTGCAAAGACGGACCGATCGTGTCTCACGAGCGGGTGGTGGGGGATGGTAAGTCGGTTGCTGCCAATCGTATGCGGCCTTACCCACGCGGAGGGCTCGCGCAGCAGCGATCGTCGTATGCTCTGAGGCGGCGGTGTGGAGCCTGCTTTAACGGGGAGACGACGCGACATCGACCACCTGTCCACCACAGGCCGGTAAGCGACACGATCCGCGATCGTGAAACCTTCGAGCAGGGCGACTTTTCGCAAGCGAACCTAACGAGACAGCATGCGACACAATTGCGTGATCTTGGAGCGATCTTGGCGCCAACGGTGGACGTGCAAATGCGACTGGGAGGCTTCGGGGGAAACCAATCTTTGGATTTGTGCAAATTATGTTACGTTGAACGATCCTGCGGTAAAGCGCTAGCATTTGGATTGCAAGAAACATTCTTTTGACTGCCACATTTTGGAAATGTATCCATATAAAGAAATAGGATATTGCAACGGAAGTTTCTTTGCTCACGAAAAATAATAGTAACATGCAACTTTTAAAAACTATGTGCTGAAACAATGTTTTTAATAGTAAAATTGTTATTTCCTTTGTTAAAAATGAAATAGTGTGTTGTTTATTGATTCTAAAATCAATTTATAAATTGATCAATTTATTCTACCTTTTTCCATAATCACTTCAAAGTGTCAAAAAAATTGTAACAAAATGAATGAAATTTAAAACACACACACACACACACACATTGTCAAAAGTTTGTAAATTAAATAATGTCATCGACCTGTTATCCGCATGGTTTTCTGTCTGAATTTTGGTGTCTCTTTAATCAGTTCCACTTGCCAGTGTATCCACTTGATGACGTGATGCTTGGAGCAAACCTTCCTCAAAAAAGTGTCCCTTCTACTCTCCTCCTTCTAGAATCACCTCTTTACGGTCGCGTTGAGCAAATCTTCTTTAGAACCGGTTGCCTAACGACTGCGAAGCTCTCCTCTTCAACAATTAGCAAGACCGAATCTGGAAATGCACTGCTGCTAAAATATCAAGTTTTACTCTGTTCGCGTCTGCTCGTGTTTGCCAGTTCAGTTCTTTTTGCCAAAAATGATGCCAGAAGTCGGTTGTTTTGGGGCGCATGTATTTTCGCAAGAGAGACACAATTTTCGCCTCGAATCACGAATAAAAAAACGCCGCCCAAATGCGTGCGAATATTTCTTGATTTTGTGTTTTTGTTTTTCCTCTCGGCCAATTTGACCTCAATGGATGGGAAAACGTCGGCAGCAGATGCCGATCTGGTGGAAGGTTAAACGTGACGGTGGGGCATAACGAGTCTTAGGCGTGTAAACACGGTTCGGAGCGAAATGAAAGCATACTGCTAAGCATACGATGGTGTCGTTGATGATTTTGCGATTTGCTAATATCATCACAGTTATGTTTCATTATTTGTTACCATTATTAAGCAAAAAATTACCAGTAACGAATGGAAGAATCAGCTATAATAACCAACACTACCTAATTTTGCTTCCCGAAAAAAAGTCGGTTGAACATTCTAAATACTCTGTGGTGTAGGATTTGTTTTTGTTTTTCGCAAACCAATGAAATGAAATACCATCTTCTTCGTTCCCATCGTTGGGGGTGCATTAGAAAGGAATCGTGATCCAGCAGCACGCCTTCAGGATCGTCGTGTCGGTTTCTAAAGCACAGCCGAACCCGGCGGTCCCTTTTTGCCACCTGAAAATCGACCTGACAGTCTAACGGCGGCCCGGCCGGGACGCGGATAAAGACGAAGAGTTTTCATACGTCGAGCGGCGCGCAACGAATGTAGGCTTTCGTTTGCCGAATGTAATGTTACATGTTTGTTTAATGGTTAAGGGTGGTTTTTATTTTCTTTTTTGTTTTTTTGTTTTGTTATTACCGTGCCCGCTTGTGCCTCTCTTGTCTTGATTGCATGTTGCATTTTGCAACGACCGGACGATGCATGGCGTGCGGGTGGACGGAGCTCATCAGCTGGAGCCGGGGGTGGGATGTCGGGGCAAAAATATGGCACATTGGTCGTTTCATTTAGCGTTGGATGTTACCGGCCGCCGCTGCGTTGGTTGCGTAAGAACGGGGAAGAAAGACGTTCCCAGCGTGGGTTTTCCAGCGAATGCGCCAAGAAACCCTAAAGACCCCGCAAACCAGTAACGCTCAAGCGTGAACACTAAAGCGGCCTATCGGCGGAGATCCTTTTCTTGATACCGATTTATCGTGCAGATTGTAGCTATCCGCTAAGCGAATTCGTAAACGAGACTGTGAAGGTACTGGTAAATAAATTTTCAACTTCAGAATTCGTGAAGATAAAGAAGACTCAATGCTCCACATGAGCTGACGTCAAAAGGAGCGCCGAGCCTCATAGCTATTCGGCAGCCGAACGTCTCCAGGGAACCCCCATCCTGGAGCGAAAGGAACCTACAAACCATCAAGCCCGTCATCATAATTCGCTCTATTTTTAATAACTGACGGCTCGCGATTACGGCGCAAAAGGATAGTTTGAAAAATGCATTCACCTAATCCATTGCTCGAATGGCGGGCGGCTCGTTCCCTTTCTCATAACATAACACCCCGAAAAGGGCCGAATCGGCATCATAATCGCAAATCGTTCCGAATCGATCCCCACGTACGGAGGGCGTGGTGGGGAAACGGGAGGTGACAGGTTGGTTGTACGTGTTGAGGCCAAGTTATGGCATTCTATTGCCGTACGCGGCCCTCTCTGGAGGTGTGAAAAGTAGTGTCTGGCTCAGAATGTATGAATTAACAGTTTGTGCCGTGGTTGGGAGGGAATGGCACGATGGTAGTTGCGTTTATTGCGTAAGTTTTCCTCGCTGCACAGTTTATTTGGGGCACCGTCGGTTTATTACGGATGAGAATTTATCACGCTCCCGGTCAAGGGCTGGGCTGTCATCGTTCTTTATCCTCATCCGGTAGCGGTATGTTCGTTTCGAGTTTTCTTGTATAGATATTAGTGTTTAGTGGCTCCGTTTTAGGAGTCCAACATTGGAACAAGAAAAAAGGAAGCTGTTTATTCTTGTGTTGTATGTGATGTTCTTCTGCCAACAGTTTTTGTTTTTTCCAACCAAAAACTTTTTTGACTGAACTAAAAGGCAAAAATGGCCCTAAAGCTCAAAACATCTTACTTATATAGAGTTTCTATTTACAAGCTAATGATAAAACTGTCTTCCCAAAAGGTGCTAACACTGTTTAGATAGACTTCTTCTAATTAAACATCTAAGTGGGCTTCTAATTTTTGGCCCAAAGTCAATGGAAAAGAGGTCGCACCATACCATGTAACGAGAGAAAAACTGTAGGAAATTTTTTTACAGTTTGTTGCGAAGATTTTGGCGGAGATATCTCATAAGCATGCTAGAAATTTTTAAGTAGACTCTTTTTCAACTAATTGTCACAACAATGGCGGAGCAAAAAGCTGTTGATCTTGTTTTTGGCCAAGCACAGGTGAGCTGTCAAAATTATGTTTACTTCCATGAAGTAAAACGATCATCCTCGGTGATGGCCTCGTCTATTTGGTAAATTCTAGAATTTTTATCTGCATTCGTACATAGGTCACACTGAACATCTTCTCGAACGAAAGAAATCTCTTCTTTAAATTCCAAATTTTAATTTTAAAACCCATTGTCTGTTCGATGCCGATATCAGTAGAGTCAGTTCTTCTTCTGTGGTGTAACACGTACATTATCGTCTCTCGGAGAGACGATTTAGTTGAAGAAAAACAGTAGCTGTTAGGTTTTCGAATATGTTTGTGCTGTAACCTCACCGTCAAATCACAACGGCGGGCCCTGATGGCCCTCGTTTGTGCACGTTCTCTCACCCTTTCGCCAAACCGAAACAGAAACAATTTAATAATTTAGACTAATCGGGAAATGGCTAATTGAGTGGTGTTTGCGTAGACACACGGCGCACCATTAGTGGGCCACACACACCGCTCTCCCCAGTAACCGAAAACCTTCGCGCTCGACCACCTCATCCTGTCTGGGGCGGCGAACATTATGTCACGTTTGTATTCGGCTCTGCGCAGAATGGGTTGATTTTTTCATCCCATTTCCATCCGTCATGCGGTACCATTTCATTGTTCCATGTTTTCTGTAGCTTATTTTCCTTATTTTATGGTCATTTTGTCTATGGATTTCCATCCACAGTGTGTTTGAAAGGTTGCGTTTAAGATATTTGCTTCGGTTTCGAGGCAACTCCTTTTGGGCTTCCCCCCTTTGCCGAAAGATGCTGCTTTTGGCAAGCTGATAACTGCTGTGCAAATAATGCAATGCGTGAGATTTGCTGGTAAATCTCAAAACCGTCCCATTCGCTGAACAGGGAACGGGGCTGGCGATGGCGGTACCAAATATTGAACGTTTGCGGAGATCGAATCGATCGCGAACACTTTAGCCGGGGTCGTGTTCACTTTCGTTTCCAGCTGGCGCAAATGGAAAGTGAACTATCCAAAATACGGGGCGTGAATCCGCCGTGTGAGAGGGTCCTTTTTGTACTCCAAATACTTACCCGATTCCCGTTCCATTTGGTCACTTCATTTGAGTTAGATGGATTTTGCCCTGCCGACCCTGCCGTTGCCATTTCCTGTTGCCTCCACTGATCGTATCTCGCTGTTATAGATTGTGCCGATGCCGCAATGAAATCGAAATGAAAAGTTCACTCACGTCAAGCGCCGTCCACTCGAGCACACTTGGTTTTAATCACTCCCGCACTTGTGGGCGTGGGGCTGTTTATGCAAATATTTTTTGCGGACTTGCGGTTCAGGTTGAAAAGCAAACGAGTTCACCAGCCATCCGTAATCACCCGCGGACCGCACCGATCGAACAGTGGACACTAGTCCAAGGTCTGCGCGATAGTCGGTGACTGTGTGAATTTCCACCTGCCCTCACGGACGGTGCGCACAATTATCGTCGTCCGCCGACGCTGGAGATCAAGACCAAAGCCATACCATTCGGCGGCGGTTGTGGCTTAGTTTGCAAATGCATAGAGAAGCAGCAAGCGAGGAGGAAGCACCAACCGGGGATTGCATAACCGCCAGATCCGACCGGGTGAGGGTACACTCCATCGTACGCCTTTCACTGTCACGGCTGTTGTTGGCGTTTCCGCGCGCCGATGTGGGGAACCCCCGATGGATGAAGTCAATGTAGACAACAATCGACCGAAGGAACGTCGGTCGGGCTGAGTGAGGCTGGCCGACGCCGTTTGAAGTGTTTAGCTGGAGAAAGGAAGCCCGGCATTAGAGCGGCCTCATCCCTGCATTGAGGTCCCGGCACCTAAAACGTGTGGCCAATTACCAATCTCGTCGACATTACATCGCCCCATAAACCGGGTGGGTTGTGAAAAGCACCCGATGGAGATCACGCTTAAGGATATCCGAGACAAATAGATCTCTTTGATGTGTTCCAGATTGTCGCGCGATCGTCCGACCCAAAAAATAAAACGTGGTGCCATTGTTACAGGATCCATCATTTCGCTCTATTTATCCCTTTGAAGAAACTGTGTACTTCAGCCGCGATCCCAGACACCCTTAATGGCGGCCACACGGTGCTGGTGGTTATGGGTCGCCAAAAGTGCGTCTCGCACGGCGCAATTAAAGGCGCGCACAGCCAACCGCGGATGACATAACAACTCTGCGCTCGCGGGCTAAGCAAAAGGTCGGCACACGGGGCCGGGGCTGGAGATCGGTAGTCGGTTCGGGAGTTGGAGAGCATTTTTTCAATTAGTTCCACGTACGCACCGGATCGGAGTTCCGAGATGCATGAGTGGCGTGATTTGACAATATCCCGACCGGCGGGGCCTCTTCACGCGAGAGGGGTTCGGCGTAACTGATGTTGGAGGTATCTCGCTTAATAATCGTGCGTGCGAGCTCTCACGGGAATGTGGGTCAAAGTTTGCCGGGGATGGCGTGAAATTCAAACCCGAATTTACTACCCTCCCCGGAGGGATATGTCAAGTGCTTCCATTAGGAGTGCGACGTGTTGATGGGCTTCGCCACTACCTCTTCGAAGATATTAACTACACTGGGTCACCAGCGTGGCCACATTATCCCAAATGTGAGAAGTTTATAGTCGTTTGCCTAGTCGTGGTGTAGTGTAATTCTGTTGTACGACCGCGTTGTCTGCAATAGCAGAGCACGCGCTCAAAACAGCACTAACTTTGCACCATGATGAAATACGGTTCATTTTAGCCAAATCTGGTTACATCAACCAATATATAAAAAAGGCCAGCTACTACCCTTCGCCACTTCTCGACCGGGAAGCGGGGGGGTTATGAAACGGCCATTAGCGAAGGGGGTTTGTCAGCAATACTACTATTTTCTACTTACTGCTCGCCGAAACCGCACTAGTTGTTGTTGACTTGTTGCGTTTGCTCAACACCGCGACCGTTGGCATCGTCCCCCCCCCCTCCCCTCCTTTTGGCGAAACTTGCAATTTAAAGTTTAACCTCCCATTGTGTCCCACAAGAATGCCAAGATTAGAGATGATACTGCAGCAGGTCTTGTGTGTATGTAGGCCAGCAAATCCGGCAAAAGTGGCGCACTTTCTTCTGTTTGTTTCGGAGGTTTCATTCCCTCCGATTTTGCCGCCCTGCGAAACTGCACTCAACATTTCCCTTACGTCATAATCGACGTGGAATCACGGGCGTGAAAATAAAAACGGTTAACCTCGCGCGCCCTGCCCAGGGACCTTAGCGGCCCCTTTGTTTGCGTGCCGGTTGACAAACGCAAAAAGTTCCACCAACCATCCAAGAACCTAAATGGCCAACTCCGGAGGGGGCTTTCTCGCAATGTCGTACGTCTCCAAATGACAAACCGCCCCGGCCAACAACAACGGACAGCATCAGCCACCGGTGGAGGAGGGGTTGTATTGACTCCCTTTCCGTGTTACCGGGAGCGCAAGTTATATAAAATTTAAAATCATTAATCATAACGGGAGGGCAGTGTGGTGTTGAAATCGGCACAGTGCAACATTTTTGCCTTGCTTTTGCCTTGCGCCATGGCATATTGTCGCGGCCGTAGCGAAATAGGTTGACAACCAACCCCACCGGGCTTAATGAGATGCGTCGCAATAGGGCCGGAAGGGAGAGATTTAATTGGAGGAGTACCCAGCGGGGCCACATCTCGTTATGGATGCATTATGTATCAGGCCGTTCATCGAAATAAATCTGAAAGTGAGGGTATTCCAAATCTGCATGGTACAAGTTCCGAGTTGAGCCAGATTTTAGCGGGACGATCTCGCAGAATATTCATAGGCTCTAATCGATCGACACCTTCGCGTGTTATTCGAAGTCTTCAAGGTCGCATCAAAAATAAGCTTCCGCCTTTCGATCGGAACTTGTATCTAGGCTATCAATCGCCGTTTACCATTTGACCCATTTAGCGTCAATTTGAAATGTTCCGCTAACTGCCATCCGTCGCCATGGAGTAAACACACTCATACTTGATTGAGACAGTTTCGTCGGCGAGATGGAATTTACGTTGCGTTCGAAAACTGCCAAAACAGCACCACCAACAAGCGGGCACCTTGAACCAACCTCATGCCCGGTGAAGATCGGGTGCGTTCAAGGTTTTGCTTATCGATACGCAAACCTATATATCACCCCTGCCAACGAAAGAGGGCAGAACTATCGCTAACCGAGCAGGAAACTGGTTGACAGGGCACACGCTCACCTTGAAACGAAATCGTCTTCATTAGGACGACAGCCAGGGACGATCTCTTGGTATCATTTCTTCCTTTAAACGACTCCTCGCGGCTTAAGGTCTTGAGGCCGCTTTACTTCCTGGTCGCATTTATTGGCGGGGTTTTAAGGAATGGGTTTTAATGCTGAACGAACACCTGCCGATTACAAAGTGGCAACGACACTACCTTCCTACATATGGATATTTAAATAAATTCCTCAAGAACTGTAGGCTCACAGACGCTCGATTCGTGCGGATGAAACTTCTTTTACGATTCTGGATACTTTAAAAAGTTTCCAAGTTATATGGACATGGGAAAAAGATCGCCGTCTGATTGCTGTGCCAACATGTAAATGAGGACTGGTCCGGCCCCTCCAGCACTAGGCGTGGGTATACGTCAGTGAGTTTTTTTTTTCCCCAAACGTCTTTCGTTAGAAACTTACGTTGGCAGCAACGCAAACTCGATTGGCAAAACCATTTAAAACTAGGTTCCACTAGGGAGGTGGTGGGTTTAGAAAATCCAACCCACTTTCACCCCATGTCGCGAACTGGGCAGGAAAATTGCAAAATCGTTTCGCCCGGTTTTCGTGTACACTGCTGGAAAAACGCACTTGGATGTTCTAACTTGGCCGGTGTTGCAAAAGTCAACGTCACGCAAGCCCGACCACAAAATATCCACCCCTGGCGTAATATTTCAGCAGGCAGGTGGAATGGGACCCCGTTAAGGGAAAATAGACCCAGCGGAAAAATGGAAAAATGGAAACGCAGTGGACATGCACGAGGGGAACCTCAAGTTTTACTGGGAGGAGGGACCCTAACAGCAACTCCGAGGGGTGGGCAATAAAAATCAATCATAGGAAAATTTAATTTTAAAACCCCATACCCCCAATAATGTGTAGCTGACAATAACAGCGTGTCCCCTATTTTGCGCCTCGCGAAAACTGGACACATTTAGCGCGCATCGGTTGTGGCGTCCAGCGTGGGGTGATTATGTGCATCGAGGGGGTACCATTTAATGATCGATTGGTTTGAGGTGTACCCGTGCGCCGGTTACTTGTTGAGCAAGAAACGGGAAAGGGCAACACAAGCGTGGAAGCGGGATCGGTTTATTACCCATATGAAATGTTTATCGTTGTCTGGACTGTCCAGTGTGGTTATTGTTTGAAGGGTAGTTTTTCCCCTCTTTTGACTTGAAAAGTAAATTATGATGTAATTAATGTAACAACAGCAGGTGAACAAGATAGTTTTAAAACCACATCCCTCACTTTTAATTATGGTACTTTGCGTCTAACTCGTAAGATTGTTTTGTTTAAGGGTGATTATTTTACCCTTTCCATTTCAAAAAAAGAATATTCTCTTATAAGTGAATATGGTTTTATGGCCACATAGTTTATTTTGATTTGTTTACGTGACAAATAGCTATTTTTAGGAGTGTTTTCATGAAGCTTATTTGTTCACGGTTTAATGAAGACTAAAATTATTTAAAATTTTTGCCTCTTTTGTTTAGAACAGATTTTTACCTTACAAATCGTAAAATATAGATTGTCTTTATCTTCGTTTAATAAAGTTACTTCATATTATCATGTTTTTAAAAAATCTGAAATTTAAATTTAAGACTATTTAGACTTTAAGATTTCGTATACAATATTTAAAAATGTGTTGAAAACAGTTTTTTAATAATTTTAAGTAACATTAAGATTGGGAATTTAAAATTGCATTGTGAAAAATAAGCAGAGTTAGGTTATATTTGGCCCCTCTTTCAATTTTGTACCAACTATTCATTTATATCCCTATCCTCCGTTAAAACTTATCGGCTTATCTGACTGATGGCTCGTCGATGTCCCTGGCGGCAGCAAATGACCAGCTACGACTCGTATTTGCACGGGTCATTTGTCTTTTCGCAGCGCTTGTCCAACGTTTTGAGCGACCAGTACACGCAAGGGGCTGGGAGTTTTCCACACTCACTGTCCCGCGTGTCACGTCCAACGACAACTCGTTTTTCCGCCGTTCGAAATGCACGGTGCGCCCGACCGAGGAAAGAATCTTGCACCACGCGATTTGGGGGCACAACTTCGGTACGCGTGAGCGCACCGCCAAACGTGACGCAAACTCCAACTCTCAACTCCAATCTGTAGGCCACCCCGCGCGAGGAGAAGGCCCTCGCCCATTTACGTTCTTTATCGCAAGTGCACATTTCATAAGCCGCTTTTCGCTGACGTCATATGTCCAGCGTGCTCCAGCACGTGCGTTTTTCCAGTTCCAGCTGGATGACGCTACGGCTAACTCTGCCGGCGTGGTGACTTTTGCATCGAAAGACGTTGAATAATCAACAACCACCCAAGAATGTCTGGTACGATGCAAAACCCGACGGAAAATGCACACCGGGAGTAGGATGGCCATGTGTGTGCGTGTGTATGTGTGTTGCGATAGACTGCGCCCGGTCGTCGTACCCATCATCACACAGCTCATTGCCTTCTTTCTAAACCGTGAGCCTGTTTAACGGTGAGGTTTGTCACTGGCCCACTTACAGCCAGCGCACCAACCAAGCGCCTTTTGGGGTCGTACGACCGATTGGGTCACTTTGGGCGCGCGAGAGACGTCCCCTGCAGGAGGACGTGATTCTGCAAGATCGGCCCGCAATGCATACCGTGGTAATGCATGCCTACGTCCATATATCTGCTTACCGTTCCGTTGCACAACCAACGCCGAGTGACACGAGCTTGTCCTACATAGTTCCCATGATCTGCGGAACACACAATCGCACTGCACCGTATTTGTTGTTATGTCACCTTTGCTAATTTTTCTTTTCTTTCTTTTTCCTTCCAGTTTCCTGGACGACCTTGACCGGTTGGGCGCCAAGGACTATCAACCGACCGAGCAGGATATCCTACGAACACGTGTCAAAACCACCGGCATCGTGGAGGTGCATTTCTCCTTCAAGAACTTAAACTTCAAGTAAGCCACCCTTCCGGGTTTCCCTGTCCCTCTCGACCAAATTGTCCTTCACGAAGCTTACATGCTCCCGTCATTTCAGGCTATTCGATGTCGGCGGTCAGCGGTCGGAGCGAAAGAAGTGGATCCACTGTTTCGAGGATGTGACCGCCATCATCTTCTGCGTAGCCATGTCCGAGTACGATCAGGTGTTACACGAAGATGAAACCACGGTAAGTAGGGCCCCGCGGGGGTGTTCCCGTGGGTCTGTGGCCTTGAGCGATGCTGTTTGGCGTTAAGTTAGTCTTAGTAGTTGACCTGTGCCATTTGCCGTAAATTTTCCGATAAAACAATTATCCCATCCATTGCTTTAGGTAGATAGCGACGAATTGATTTGCCACTTGCATTTTATTGCCTTCTGGTGTGAAACTGGTCACGGAAAGAGGGGAGGTAGATGAGGGGGGGGGGGGGGGGGGGAGGACTGCACATGATCCCCGTGTACCGTAAGTAGGTCAACGAGGCGATGTTAATCGTGCGTTTTGCCGCTCGTTTTGTTTTAGATACGGTGAACCGGCGTGAAATCGGGATTGCATAAGTGGAAGGATGTATGTTTTGCTTCCTTTTCGTTTCCTTGAAAATCCAACGACTGGTTTTCTGAACCCTGCGTTGCTGCGTTGTGTAATGAATTATTTAATGCATGTGTACCGTCTGCAAAGGGGAAGCATGGCAAATTGATATTTAAAAACGAGCAAAACCAATTCTTGCCCGTGCTGTGTTGGTTTTGGGATAAGGATTCAACGGGAAATTTCGCTAGCGGGGAGAGCAGACGAATTGCAGTGAAAAGTGAAACACAAACAACGGCAAATGGCAGGCAGCGTTTTCAACCAAAAACAAAACACAACGTATCAAATTACATAACCGATTTACCATGTTTCGTATAATGTTTTCCCTCCACACAGAATCGTATGCAGGAGTCACTGAAGCTGTTCGATTCGATCTGCAACAACAAGTGGTTCACCGATACCTCAATCATTCTGTTTCTGAACAAGAAGGATCTGTTCGAGGAGAAAATCCGGAAAAGTCCACTGACAATCTGCTTCCCGGAGTACACGGGTGAGTTATTCCTGGATTTCTGGCCGGCCAATTTCCGGGCACAGCGTTTGTGGTTTTATAAGTTTTTCGATTTCGGCTTACTTTGATTCGAGCGGTGGAAAAAGTTTTCCTGCTATTTGAATTTCGTCTCATCAGAAAGTTAATTCTGGTTAATTTTGCTTCTTCTTTTCCTACCCACGCTTTTCCAACAGGCGGACAGGAGTACGGTGAGGCGGCGGCCTATATTCAGGCGCAGTTTGAGGCTAAAAATAAGTCCACATCAAAGGAAATCTATTGCCACATGACTTGTGCAACGGACACCAACAACATTCAGTTCGTGTTCGACGCCGTCACCGACGTTATCATCGCGAACAACCTGCGCGGATGCGGTCTGTACTAAGCACCACCCTTCACAGCACACCCTCCCTCCCCTAGCACCCCAGCAGCTCAGCGCGACAGCTCTCCAGACCCCGGGATCGGTCGAGCGATCGATGACGACGGCGACACGGTTAATGACGAGCAGTGGGTGACGGTGATGTGAAGATGATGATGATGATGTTTGTGGACACATCGAACGCTTTGGTTTTGGGACGGTACCCCGGATGTTTTGGTGCGCGCTCTGGTACTTCCACTCAGCGTGAAAAGGAAGCATAATGTTGTAGCAGAGTTAGTTTAGGCTTATCTTGTTTCAATGTGGGTTTTGGTTTTTTTTTTGCCTTTTTCCATGTTTTACTAACCGATTCTTTTTTTGGAGTTCAAATTGCTCTGGTATCTATTGATTGTTTTGGTATTCCGGTGCAACCGAGAGAGGGCATATCGCTGCACGTGCTGCCTAGCACCACATTTGTTGCGGAAGTGCGCCGAAAGGCTGGTAGTGTGACGCGAGGGAAATGATTTGGCCCACACGACGCCATCGCGTGGTCCAGCAGGAGCGATTCGTTACTGTACTGTTTAAAATTGGTAAAAACCATGTACCAAATGGAGACGTAAGCGCAAGTACAGAAGAGGAAAAAGAAGAAAAAAGCCAGCAGGGAACAGCAATATCGGGCGAGTGTGTTACAATGTGTTCAAACAAGCCAAGACGCCGACGAAACGCAAAACATACTATGCGAAACAATAGTATATATATCTAGCAAAGTGTATCGTCTATCTGTGAGGCTATAATTTCTATTTTCAAACTGCAAAAAATCGGATTGACATGTCAAACAAGGAAACGAGACTACCAACCGGCAGAAGAAAAAAAAAAATCCCACCAATATGGGACAAACAAAACCAATCTTTCGTCAGGAAATCGTTCGTTCCTGGCCGTGGTGTATTTGCAAACAATTTTGTCTACATCATCTTTGCAGTCGCACATCAAAACTTTACATCAACGCTCACCTTTTTTTTTCTTTTTTACCACGTATAGAAAAGAAGCACAAACTAACCTATAATGTATTAAAACAAAAATCAACAAAATGTAAGGGCAGGAAAACGTTGTTCGCTACCAAAGCAAAAGGAATAGGAATGGGGAAGCAGATCCGTTTCAGAAGCAAAACGTACATGCACACAAATTGCGAAAAGCGCGCACATCCCACTTTTCGCTAACCAAAGATAGAACCGGATGCGTTCGCTCCAATCGCGGATGGGTGTTTGTTTGTCAGAGAGATGTGAATGCGGATGTTGTGGGGTAGTGCGCATATCTTATGTTGTTACGTTTTGTTTTTGGCTGTAGAAGAAATGAGATAAAAGTGACTATTTATTAATATTATTATTATTACTACTACCACTACGATTAACGCTATTATAATTATTCTTTATAAGTGTATACAATGCTTCGATTGAGTATTTGCTGATTTAACAGTGGGTTTAAACAGTGAAGAAACTGCATCCCACTAACGGCACAAACGTAAGCAACAACAATCGCACAAAACAATTTGAGCCAAAGCATAACAAGCGCACAAACGGTAACTTTTTTGCGGATGTATGAGCAATGGGGCAGCGTATTTGGTTTTTGTTGCTAAAATTACCACGACGAATCATGGTCACGAAGAAAATGCCACCGGCACCGAGTTTACGAAGCAGGATAGTGTTAGTGGAGGAGGACGACCGAAATGGCGGGTGCCGACAAACTCTATTTAGTTTTATCTACATTCCTTGACGTGGGTATTTCTTAAATTTTATTTTATTTCCCGTCTACTCTCGCGAGTCTCGTGTAACATCCCCGGAACCAGTTAGTTCATCGGAGGAGAATAAATGCGCACCGAAAAACGATTACGATTGAAGGGATCCCGTTTCAGCACGCGTGTGCATTGTTGTGTGCATCCTTGTGTACAGTGAGAAGTGGAGGTGGTGGAGAGGTTTTTCATAAGCACCTGGCAAAAACACACACCATCACCAGAAACACACACCATTAAACACTCGCGTACAGCTTCCGCCTATACGCAGCTTTGTGCCAACGAATGAAGGTTGATAATTCCGTTTGATTTGTGAGAATTGAAAAAAAAGGACTAATGTTGTAGTTTACCGGGAAAATCCATCCTTGGATAGCATGGACCGTAGTCGGTCTTTGGGAAAAGTTGCACCTCAGTTGGTTTGTACAAAACGATCGGGGGAGGTTTTGCAAAATCCGTTACAATCGGAATTTTTCTCGTGAGCGCACATTATGTTTTATTTCCTTGCTCTCGTTTCTCATCCTTTTCCACCGTTCGTCATTTTTAAATAACCTCCAGTTGCAGTCGAGGTGCGAAGAGGTTTGACAATCCGGCGGTAACAGAAACCGGCGCTTATATTGTATTTAACAAGCCGTACGTTATATGTTCACCGTATGATCCATTCAACAATCTTAAGTACAGTACAAACATTGGCGAAGGGGCTTTTGCTATATATGTGTGTTCGTTATCGCATTGCAAGGAGCAGGAAATTACTCCCTGGTATTTAGAAGCAGAACGCGGTTTGGAAAGCATTTCGCGATTTGTGCAACCTTTTCCGTAGTTTATAACATCCGGGCGTCGGTACGTCCTGATCGATGATCACCAAACAGTTCAGGATTATCGTTTAGCGAATATTAGTTACGTCTCTCAACTAAAGAATTCTTACAGAAAATGACCAAACCATCTCAAACTCTCCGTACAACCACATCAACGTTTTTTCCCTTTCTCATCACAATAAAAGTTCATAAGCAAATAAAGTATCAGTAAAATAAAGTTAGTTGGAAGGCTAGCTTTCTGGCCCCGCATGAGGACATCGGGGAAGGAGAAAGTAAAGAGAAGTAGAACTACACGAGTTTAAAAAAGGAAACCGAAAGAAACATTCTACTTCTATTTTTGATATGGATAATTTATTTATTTTTCTACTCCTATTACTACAATCGAGCTACAAAGGCAGGGCAAAAGCAAGAAGTAGTGACGATAGCGACGTGCACTTTACTAACACACAAGATTAAGTAAAATGTTCTCATAGCATAACCATCGCGTATGTAAACAATATTAGTGTACTCAAAAAAAACAATGAAAACTTGCCCGAAGGTAAACTGTTCGTTAACTGTTAACCCGACTGAGGTAGGACATTTTGCAGCGATTTTCCCTTTCGTCAACCGTGCTCGCTCATAACGGTGACAACAGTTTAGTATTGCTTATGGAATGTAGATAGTTTGTGAGGCGAAATTTCTTTCTTACAAATCTTCGAACAAGCACTCGCGCATTGAAGTACATAAAACACGTGCTCACATGGACGCATTTCTAAAATTTCACTTTGTGGGTGAATCCGTTCCAACATCACCTACTAGTGTCGCTAAGGTGAACTTGATAAGGGTCGCCATAATAATGGTAGACCTGTGTTGTTTCCTTCAGTTCCGTTCTGTTACCATTCGGGATGTTTAAGTTTTAAATCTCAAAAATCGCACTTCAAAGCCACAGCGCGCCACACAATCACTACACAACTGTGCACGGCCAGCACGGCCAATTTTCCAAGCACGCACTTGTACGCCCTCAGTAACAAGAGAGAATAGAAAAAAAGGATTGTGTAACATTTTCGGTATCAGCTACAAATCGCTTTTGTGAGGGAAGAAGACAAAAGGTTGCAAATCATCAAACACAAGAACACATAATTTAAAAACGATTAAATTAATGCTAGACTACAGCCGGAAGAGAAACCGAAACGGGGCAGAGAAGTAGGAAGAAGCAGAAGCACTACAGTGAAGTAAAACCTATATCCGCTTTTGAATACAAGAATAAGTATCTTTTTTGAGAAATGAAAGTAAATAGAATGGAAGGAAGCAGAGAACGCATTCACAAACAAATAATCTAAACAAATACTATAATATTTGACGATAAAAGAATAGAAAACGAAACAAACTCGGTGCGCGGACAAAATAAGCAAACGTGTGGCGAGTGCAACTGAGAGGACCTTAGGAAGAAATATGAAAAGCATACAAGTTAATAATAAAAAAAACCAAATGAAATCGAAAAATAAAAAGAAAAAAAACTACAAAAAATACCAATGAATACGACACAAAACAAAGGTAAACCTAAACAAATTAGATTACATCGTTACGGGAGAATCTGTAGGGTCGGTAGTGAGAGGAAATGAGGAAGAAAAAAAACAAAAGATGAAGCCTGCTAGGTTTGGTAGGTTCGATACTGTGTACACATCATTCAGGTAAAGGTAAACCGAAACAAGGAACAATTGTGAACCACAGGACACGTTCGGGGGGTTCGGGTTGTTCTTAGTAGTAAAACTGTCTGACAAAAAGAGAAACTTAAATCTAATTGAATGCTCGATGATCGATTGTGAGAAAACAAAAAAAAAAAACAAAAATATCAAACAAGATCATCCTCCGGATCGAAACTTACATTTGCAAAGCAAAGAAGAACCATTTTCGTTACGAAACAAACTGGCACACACAAACACACCTGACGCGTGTGACCAACTGGGTGGCACAACGTAACCAAACGTATTATCGCAACATTCGTTCCCCTATTAAGAAACCCAATACATATAGTGGTTAGAACAAGTTCAAGGATTGCGGCTGCATTGTTCAGAAAAAAAATTTAAAAGAAGTATAAATAATAATAATAATAGAAGAATCGCTCGACGGGTGTTACAATCGGGCGAAGAGCGTGGACAGATCTTTACTACACGCATCCTACTAGGAAATCAACAATACAAGTCTCCGGGGGTCCATTTCTCACCTACAAAGTCACGAAAGAAATAAAGTAAAGGAGATAAAAAAGAAACAAATAGATTTTCCATTGCATACTTTTTGCTTCAAACTGCGCTTCAACCACCCCCCCCCCCCCCCCCCCCTCTCTTCTTCTGCACACCTGCCGACTCATTAAAGGTTGAAAATCATACGAAAATAGAGCAACACACACACACACACCGGAGGGAGGAGGGCATAGAAACTAATATCCTTACCACCCAACATATTCGGGAAAGCGAACCTAGAACCAAGAAGGGTGCACACCAGCGGTGCAGTGTTTGCGTGCAGGTGGGCGGTGCAGAGCGGGGAAATGTTCAACTTAAAAGAAAGCATTACAAAAAGAATAATAATAATAATAATACTAGCGACAAAACAGCAGAAAATGAGGAAAGAGAAAACTCGATTGTAGTTATATAAACAGAGTAAACAAAAATCAGAAAACCAAAAAAGTATATATAAATACACAAAACTATTAGAAACTGTAAAATGAACAAAAATCAAGTGAAGAAAACAAACATACAAAAAAAAAACGCAAAACAAATGGCGCGCCAGTGGTAGCGAAATCAAAAAGCGGTCAAAGCTGACTAGCAAGCGTGGTTCGATTTAGGCAAAACATACTACACAAAAGGTAAAACAAGGTTAAAACACTTACTGCCGAACTAAAAGGCAAACGGCGGTGGCACTAACGAGAATGAAGGCTAACATTCAGCGAGAAGAGAACATTTGCCATCGGCAGCAAAGTCGGCTTTACGAAAATAAGTGACATCTCGAAAACACGCCGAGAAGGATAATTGGATAAAGAAAAGAAGAAGATAAAAGAGCACCCGGGAAGGTAAAGGATCGAACCCCCGCTATTACGATCCGACCGTTCTGCGAGTGCTAGTAACACTAAACATGCTACTTTTGCGGCACATTCAAAACCAAATCACAAACTCTTTCTCTGGTGACATACAACATACATACATCACATATAGTGTAGGGGGCGGGCTGGCAAAGGGGAGATGAATGAAAAGGACAGCACTGGAAACTGGCTGGAAATGGGAAAGCTAAACACAAAAAAGGTAAACCAAACATATATTTAACTTAATGTGTATGTAATTTTATGTGTGATGTAAAAATCGGAGAAATAAATGCGTTTTAGCCACTAAAGTCATAAGAAAAAAAAATCCGTGTCGTACACAATGTTTAAGGAATTGCTCTCGTTCGGATGAACGAAATTTGAGAATCATTTTACTACCGAAACTATGAGTGATTTTATTCGTATAGTTTTTACATATAAATGGCATTAGATTGCAGTAGTTATTACATCAACTGGCGGTAAATCTGAGCTAAGGGTATTACCCTTGTTCCCTGTCCCTAACCATTTTCATTTGTTCGCTTTACTTCAAACTAGGTTATTTTTTTTCATTAAAATTCAGTAACAAAACAATAAAAAGAAAAGAAAATAAATCAGTACGAAATCCTATCATCACATTACGAGGAATGATGATCAGGTCGACGGTAAGATGATAACGAAATCATTATCAAATCTTTTTACGATAAATTAAATTTTTATGTCGCTATCCCTATGAGAACCTTCGTTTTGGAAACACATCCTGCTCGCTGATCGGACAACTAAATGCACACGTTTATCCTACCGTATGTTCTTCGAATGAAGAAAAAAAACTCTCAAACAAAATATACGTCTACTTCGATGCAAAATTGGGGGAAAAGTTTGGTTCGTATGATTTAAAGAACGAAATCACATTAGAATAGTTAGCGCCGAATGGACAAACCACATTCAACACGTGCACGAGTAAGTTCCCGACTAGAAATTGGTTGCGATATATCGACATTGTTCACTCGTTGATTGTGTCCAGTGGCGTAGAGGTGAGAACCACGGTCGAGCTGCTCCGTTCCGAATTGTCCCGTTTGGTCACACGTTCGCATGCCGGAGGCATTTGGGGAGGCTTTTGAGGAATGGGGTCAGCAGCGGTGGCGGCTGGTGGCGCTCCGGGGTGTGCTTTGGTCGTCAGCAACGCCCTTAACTGCTAGAACCGCTTTCAGTTTTCGGTAAAGTACGGATGTCCCATCGCCTGTTCGGCGCTTAGTCTCAACAGTGGACGGCAGACGAGCAGTTTCTGCAGTAGGTCGCGACCCTTGGAGTTTAATCGTGGCACCACCTGGCTCCAGGATGTTGTTGGAGGATACACTGAGGAGGAATATGAACGGTTGTTGATGGTCCCAGGAACACCAAAGTGTAGCAAACTAGAGGGTATACTTACAAGGAAACGGTTTATAGTCCGATAGCTGCGTTATTCCTGGCCAAGTGTCCTCCGTGGGTGTTCCGAGCAGCTTAAATATCCGCTTCAGCTGATCGTCCACGTCCGAGCCGGGGAAAAGTGGCCGCCCAGCATTGGCCAGCTCGGCAAAGATACACCCGGCCGACCACATATCAATGCTAGTCGTGTACAGTTTGGCACCGAAGAGAACATCCGGTGGACGGTACCATAGCGTAACCACCTCGGCCGAGTAGCACTTCACCGGGATGCCGAATGCACGGGCCAGCCCGAAATCGGCCAGCTTCAGTTCCCCGTTCTTGTTGATCAGCAAATTCTGTGGCTTCAGATCCCGGTGCAGAACGTTGTGGCTGTGGCAAAAGGCGAGCCCACGGAGTAGCTGGTACATGAAGCTTTTCACAACGTCCGGGTCGATCTCGCCGTTCAAACTGTCGAAGTACTTTTTCAGATCCTGATCACAGTGTTCGAAGACTAGCGTAAGCTTCTTATCGGAATGCAGCACATCGTACAGGCGGACAATGTTTTTATGCTTCAGCTCTTTCAGCAGGCAGATTTCTCGCAGCGCCGAACTCGGTACACCCTCGTCGTCCTCGTCGAGCCGGACTCGTTTCAGCGCCACTATCTCGAGTGTGTCCCGGTTTTTGCCCTTAAATACGGTGCCGTAGGTGCCTTCGCCGATTTTCTCCAGCTTTTCGTACTTCTGCATCGTGCACCGGTGATGAAACGTGTGGGGAACGATATGTTTTCACAAGCAATTGTTGTTAATTTTCCTTTTTACACAACACAAACGCGACGAAATGAAACAAAACGGAACAATCGCAATATTTTGCTTATCCTGACGGGATGTAGAGGTGTACTGTCTAGAGATGCGAGGTCGGATCCGGATTGGATGACTTGATCCGATCTACACAAGAAGTACAGTAGATATCCGACATACGCGGTACTCGACATACGCGGATTCGGAGATACGCGGTTTACAAAATTTGACAGTAGATTGGGTTTATTACATCGATTTAAATTCCTGAGATGTACATCGTACAACCACACGAATAAATTTGTAAATTACACATTTGCATAACTTACACTTTTTATTTCGTTTGTTGCAATTTATGTTGTTTGAATACGCTTGCATTGCATTCATATTAATGGAAATAGTAAATTTTTTAATATTCTATGATACATGTACACAAGACCTCGATCTCTTAACTACTAGTATAGGCTATGTGTCAGGCAATATTCGAGATACGCGGATTTCTCTGGTCCCCATTATCCGCGTAAGTCGGATACTGACTGTATAATAATGAAATAAAAATAAATACCGTCGTTGCATTTGAGTTTAAAGATATGATTCTTCGCGGGAGCTATATAGCTCATCGTTAATATGGACTCGCCGACAGCCAAGTGCCAAGGTTACTGAAACAGAGCTGTTTTGACAGCTTCAACATAGAACAGTATTTCGACTCCTAAGAGAGCGTCATTTCACTACCTTTTTGCCGGAGAAGGACGTGAACAACGGCACAATACGTCATTTGTCAAAAGTGATTCAGTGTAGTGATGGGGAAACTGAATCCCTACAGGGATTCGAATCTTTCGATTCAAATCCATTCCGAGATCCGGATCTTTGAATCCGAATCCCAATCGAATCAAATCTTTAGAATCTGTCAGATTGGATTCAAATCTTTAGAATCCGTCACTGTTCATTTCCACATAGCGAACTCTCCTCCGTCGAACTGTCGAACTCAGTTCTCGCAACAGCTGGGAAACTCGTAGGAAACTGGTAGGAAACTCTTGACAGCACTAGCAAAGCCCCTCGTGCTGACGTTTAATAACTGACGGATTAAGAAGAAGCGAAGAAGACAGAAACAAATGTGTGTCCACTTAGCGAACTCGGGAAACTCGAAACTCCATACAAATTTGACAGGAGTTTCACCAGAGTTTCCTATGAGTTCGCTATGTGGAGATGAACAGTCAAATGGGATTCGAATCTTTGGAATCCGTCTAGGGATCGAATCTTCGAATCTTCCGAATCCCGATTCTGCCAACACTAATTCTAAACATTCATTCAGTGAATGACAAGGGGGAGAGGGAAAGTCTCGCTAGCTCGGCTGTGTACGGCGCAAACTTTTTCGTGAATTTCGCGTACAGGTATTGTTTTTTATTGTGTAAAAAGTACATCTACCGCCGCTAGAACAGTGTTGGCACCATTTTCACTCATTGCTTGTGATAAAGAACGATCCTGTGACCGTCAATTGAAGATTGATTCGCCAGCCATTGTTAGATGCGTGTAATTTGATGAGAATGTTAGCCGTCATACCGAAGCAAAGAAGCAGTGAAAAATTGATGCATCCATGGGGAGGTGTGCTTTGTGCTGAAGCATCAGCGGCTGAGCCACTGTAGGGTATACTCCCCTTTTCATAACTATCCAGTTTTCGATATTACAAGTATCATCCTGTCCACTACGTGTACTGTTGGGAATATTTTTCCTAACATCGATGAGTCATTCTGAGTGTCTTTTTTCTCTCGTTCGTACGTGCGTGTTGCAATGGAGGTTTGTGCGATGACTCGAGGCCGTCTGTTTGGTTGTTTTTTTAATTGTTTATAGCAACAGATAAGGCTTCTTTTCGCCAGCAAGTAGAAAGAAGGCTGCAATGGATCGCGAAACAGTTGTCCTTCTAGGATGATCAAGCAACGATCGGGTTGTATTATGACAACCGGGTTGCATGACAGATTTATTTCATAGCTTGGTTCGATTAACAAGCATCAATTGCATCGTCGCAGTGTGGCAAACATAGGAAGCAAATTGCTAAGCTTCCACAACCAATTGACCCCACATGGTCCCCCAGCATTTATCAGTGGCGAGCTTGTGTAATGAATTTGTGTGTCAGTGCATCATTATGAAGCCTCCCACACGAATCTCTGCGATACAAACTGTGCGCCGATAATGCAATCTTCTTTGAACCAGTCAACTATGCAGGCATAATGCTTGCGGTGCTTTATCTTTTTACATTTTCCTGTATTATGAAATATGCATCGGTCCGCTAGGAGCACTCCAAAGAAGCTGAACGAAAAGTTAATGCGTGTTTTATGTTTTTCTTTTTTCCTTCATTGCAGCCACTAAGTGGATTTGTGACACCGAATGTAACGTAGTAGACCATCCATTTGAACCTTCATACCACCGTGTCACCCCGCCGCAATATCCGAAATGCAGGATGTTTCTCTTACTTTTCGACGAGTGAAATGAACCTAATCGAAAAGAAAAACGCGCAAACACGCACAACACGAAGCGGAGTGTTTGGCGCTGGTGGGAGAAAGTAACACCGGTAGCACGAAAATATCAAACGGCAGAGGCAAAGTTTGCGTTCAATAATTGTATCCCATTACCACCGACGACCGACAGGTTTTTTTCTGGCGATAGTGTGCCTAGTGTAAAAGAAAGCACAATTGGTGGAAAAGTTCAAAGTATCCGCGGGTGTATGTCGCTGCCGACGACCGACTTTCGGGAGAGCAGCATCGTTTAAAAACGTTTGTTTTATGAACCAATCATACCGTCCGCTCGCTAGCGGCGGTTTGGTGGCTTATCAGCGGAACAACGACCGAGGTCAGCGCGTCAATACGTTCGGCGTCGGGAGTCGGCCGTGGTGACAGATTAGTAAAACCGCAGCAGGATGGCGAGCACAGCCGAGCACGGTGTCGATTTAGAGTGCTTCCTCGTGACGAAGCACTCCTGGAAGGGCAAGTACAAACGCATCCTTTCGATCGGCTCGGTGGGTGTGTCCACCTACAATCCGGACAAGTTCGATCCCACCAACCGCTGGTTGTACGGTGAGGTTATCAGCGTACTTCCCAACCGCTCCGGAAACGTAAGTTCATCGTCCGTTTCGATTGACCTGCACCTTGTACACTTTTGCTTTCTTTTCCCTTTCCAGACGGCTTACGAGTTTGTGCTAAATCTCCGAAAGGACAAGAAGATCGATACGATAAAGCTGTCGTCGGAAAACCGCAACGAAATACTCACGTCGTTGCTCAAGTACCACAAGGAATTCGCGGAGAAACCGAAGCAGGCCTCGGTAAGCATAGCCTTCGTTGACTTTTGTGCATCTCAAAGCCTAAATTGTACATCAAACCAAAATTGTTCGCCTCTCTCTCATCGCACTCTTGTCCTCATGGGGTAGATGTTGCGTGTGTGTGTTTGTTTGGTGAAATCAGTGTCGGTAGGATCACGATTGTGGCCATATGTTTTCGTTATCTCATGCGAGGAGGAGGTATAGTTTCATTGTTTGTTTGTACCGTCTTAATGTTCTGGTCAAATGTAAGCTGTAACGGATGGGAAGAATTTTTCATCCTTTTTTATGGGTTCCTCACTATCAGTAACTTTGCGGGAATAATAATCAATTTAACCACATGCAAGACAATCATTCGGTTAACCGGTTGATATGAGGAAACATATTGTGCAACATCAAATGGTCTTTATTGGAAACGAAACAAAATCCACACCTTCACAACGCACTTTATCTGGCTTGATTGCCCTAACAAATGCAAAAGGGGCGAAAAATGGATCGTTCTTTTCTTCGTCAAAAACAAAACAACTAACATTTGGTTGTACTATGGTTAATCCATCGGTGTTCACCCGTAACTAACCAAATCGTCTATGGACTTTCATGTACCACGGCACGGCAAAACAGCAACCCGTCAATGAGGAAATTGTAATGGCAGAGAAATCCTTTCTTTTAACTCCCACCACCTCTCCGTTCACGGTCTGGATCCGGTCCTATCGTTGTCAACACGCGTTCGTGACGTGATTTCATGTTGCGCGCAATCCTTCCTGAATGAGCCCCCATTTGAACGTCACAGACGATCGAGAACGTAGATTCGGTATATTAGACTGTATTTTTTTTTTTAATTTAATTTCTCCCACTTTATCTCTTCCCTTTTTCTCATTTTCCTCGCCTGCATTACCTTTTGCTCATGCTTTGCCGTTTCTGTTGTTGTTTGCAGGATGATGTAGAAAGTCCTGTCGAGTCGTTCTATTCGTCATCTTTCTCTCCATCAGCCTCTTCATTGCATCACCCGCCCGTCCGGGGCGATGAGGACGATGGCGGTGTTGTTGATGGTGGTAACGGTGGTAAGGGGGTTCCGTGGACATGGTGGCTAAAGACAATTGTTGCATCGTTTCTTCCGCTATCGCCTCCGGTACTGCCCTGTTTGCCGTGCAGTACGGTGCTAAAAGTGAGTGAGCCCTCAGTTTGTTTCTGCGGCGAGAATGGGACAGATCTTCCGGTAGAAAAATGCTCAAATAGGTGTAGAACTTTTTTAAAGTACACATGCACACGTATAATATTGGCTTCAGGAGTGTGTTTATATCATGATTGTAAATACTAAGTAAAAGGGATGAGGCGTACGTTTGTAGGAAATCTGTAAATTTGATTAATTTTTGTTCGTTTGATTGTGTTCATTTTCCTATTGAAAAAGAAGTTCAAATGGGGCGGATAAAAACAAGCAATGGAATGGCAAAGTTTCGTTTGGTCTATATTTCGTTCACAGAAATTCAATGCCTACAAACATCATTGGTCCGGCACAACGCTCCCGACCGTACTGGAGGTGACGCCTTGTTCGTTGGATCAGCTCGATCCCACCACCAACACTGTGCTGGCGAGCTACAACTACAAGGACATCGATGGCATCATCGGCATCCAGGACTACAAGAACGGCATCGTACTGGCGTACGGGGGCCACAGTCGGTTGCATCTGTTTCGCGTCGAGAACAACCACGACATAGTGCAGATGATCGTCCAGAACGCCCAGCAGTACCTGGCCATCGACATCAAGGTGCTGAAGAAGCAGATCACGCTCGAGCAGTTTGAGCAGCAGCGCTTCGGGGCATACAGTGGCGACCAGCACCAGACGTCCATGTCGGAATTTACTGTGCTGAAGGTAACGCCGCGCCACTCGGAACCGATGCGCCGTATCCTCTGCCTCACCGATACGACCGTACTTGAGCGGGATCCGCAAACCTACAGCATCTGCACGCTACGTCCACTGGACAACGTGTACGCATTGGTACGGCATGCCGACAACATTCAGCAGTTTTCGATCGAGTACAAAAATGGGCTCGTGCGCTCGTACATCACAAACGATCGTGACTCGCTGCTGGCGACGCTGTTGGATGCGGTGCGGTCGTGCGGCAATCAGGATGTGCACGTCCGGATTTCTAATACACCGCGCGGTAAGCGGGTCGGACCGCTGACGGTGAGCGTGGACGAGGAAACGGAAGCGAACCTGTTGCGCTACATAATCAGCTGCTATCAGTATCCGGTAAAGCGAATCGACGTGATGGAGCGCTTCAATGCGAACATTCCTTACAGTGGCCTCAACTATAGTGTCACTCAGGATGTAAGTAGGCAGATAAAATCTCACCAGTACACAGTACATCCAGTGGCTAATTATTATGATTCCTCGTTTCATTCGTTAGAGCCTTTTTGCCGAGAGTAAGGAAAGACTGATAACGGGCGCCCTGCAGGCTCTGATCAGTGGTAGCAAGGAAGACAACGCGCTGCTAACCAACGTCGAGTTGGAGGCATCGTTCCACGTGCTTCGGCGACTGCTGGCGAGCAAGGCTGGGTTCGCCGCGTTCACGAATCTGCCCGGGTTTCGCGAGGCGGTCGGGTTGAAGGTAGTGCACGCGCTCAAGCGGAACGATCTGGCGGTGACGTACGCCGCAATCGATATGATCAACTCACTCATGCACTCGGACCATGATCTGAAGCAGGAGCAGCTGAACAAATCCTCGCTGCTCCACACGAAGGCATTCCTCGAGCAGCTGCTCGACATGTGGAGCAAGCACGTCAACCTTGGCAGCGGTGCGCTCGTTCTCTCGGCCATGCTGGACTTTCTGACGTTCGCGCTCTGCGTACCATACAGCGAAACCACCGATGGGAAGCAGTTTGATTTGCTGTTGGAGATGGTGGCCGCGAGGGGTCGCACGTTGTACAAACTGTTTCAGCATCCTTCGCTTGCCATCGTCAAGGGCAGTGGGTTGGTGATGCGAGCGCTGATCGAGGAAGGCGATGCGGCCATTTCGAGCCAGATGCAAACGTTAGCGCTGGATGAGGCGGCCCTCTGTCGTCATTTGCTGGTGGCACTCTATACGCCGACCAACGATTCCACCATGATCGCCCATCGGCAGCTGTCCAGACATCTGGTGGGCCTTTGGATAACGGACAGCCCGGAAGCGATGAACCTGTTGAAACGGATTTTTGTAAGTAATATCTTATTTGCCCGGTGAAACGGGCTAAAAATTTGCATTTTCTAGGTGAAAAACTATCTAGGATTTTTACAGTCAAATTTAAAATTAATTCAACATTGTTTAAAAGTTCAGTTGTGTTATTTTTTGAGCCGTTGATATCGATACAGTCTGATTGCACATGCATCTTAGCAAGCGTTTAAATTATCGTTGATAATTTTGAATCTCTGGATTGTGTTTGATTGTTTTGTGTACGAGTTTATGTTTAAGTGTTTGTCAATTTCAAACTCACGGATAATCGGCCCTCCGGTTAATGTGAGCCTAAATAGTTAACGTGCTGCTGTAATTTTAGTTTTGATTGTGACAAAACCATTCTCTCAAAACTCCCACGTAGACCGATTTAAATCCATAAAATTTAATTCCTTTTGTGGTGCTATTTTTGCCACAGCCGGCTGGATTGCTAGCATTTTTGGAAAGTGACGAAGCCGTCCCGAAGGAGGACGTCGAGGACGACAGGCTGAACTTCCGCGACAACCTCAAGCTGGCGGTGCAGCACTCGGGTAACAATACCAAGCGCCTAAACTACCTCATCGAGAAGCACCTGGAAGGCATCAAGCACTGGGGCATGAATCTGCTGGATGTGCGTCAGGAGAAGCTGCAGCAGACGCAGAAGAACCGCCCGATCGTACTGCGCAATCGGCGCAACCAGAAGAAGAAGACCATCGGCGAGCAGGGTGCCGTTAATCTGCCGCTATTTTTCTACCAGTTCGGCAAGAACCACGCGATGCCGAACCTGATCTGGAACCTGAAGACGCGCGAGGAGCTGCGAACGGCGCTAGAGAACGAGCTGCGCCAGTTTACGGCCGACAAGGACCTGGCTGGGAATATGCTGGTGGCGTGGAACTACGACGAGTTTGAGGTACAGTACGCGTGCATAGCGGACGAGCTGAAGATCGGTGATTACTACATACGGTTGCTGCTGGAGCGTGACGATTGGCCATCGAATTTAGTAAAAAACCCGTAAGTATTTATTACCAAATCTGGATAATGTTGAATTCAAAGGAAATTCGTTTTTATTTTTATTTTAAACCAAAATTATTCATTCACATTTACCATAATACTTCGAGGGTCAATACATAATATGTAAATGATAGTCATTGGATTAGATTAGACATGTTAATGTATGATTTTTAACGATCTCCTTTTTTTTATAGTATCGAACTGTTCAACGCACTGTATCGGAGAGTTTTGTGTCGGAATCGATTAAACGACGATCAGCTAACGGTGACATCACTGAAAGCCTTGGCGAAGGTGTACAAGCGGTATTATGAGGAGATTGGGTACTTCAGCGATATGCCATACATACTGCAGATGTTAGATAGGGTAAGTAAACCTGTATGCCATATAGGCTCCGGAGTGTTATACACTTATAAATGGTTTTGTTTCATTTTTAGTGCCTTTCGCCAGCACTTCGCGATGCGCTGATCATATTGATCAAAAACCTCGTGCTGCACAAGTCCAACTGTCGTCCGCTGGTTGATCACGTTAACTATCTGGTCGACCTGATCACGCTTGCCCACCTGCACAAAGGTCGCGCCACACTGAACACCAAAACGAACGTCATCGAGGCCGGCCCGAACATGAAGCTGCACGAGGAAAAAGACTGGTACTATAACGTGGAGCGGGGCGACAGCGAGCGGCCGGAGCGCTGCGGACCGGTCACGTTCTCCGAGCTGCGCGAGCTCTGGGGAAAGGGTGTGCTAACGCCCCGGACTCGCTGCTGGGCCGTGGGAATGGATGGGTGGCGTTCACTGCAGCAGATTCCGCAGCTCAAGTGGTGCCTGATGGCGAAGGGCACCCCGCTGTTCAACGAGACGGAGCTTGCGCAACACGTGCTGGACATTCTCAACCAGTGCACCAGCTTCTTCCCGAGTCGGGCGCGTGACGGTGAGGCGGTACTCATCCCGGGGCCGCGCCTTTCGCGCAAGCTGTCCGAATTCATCTGTCTGCCGCACATCGTTCAGGTTTGCCTGACACACGATCCGGGTCTGCTGGAGCGCGTCGCGACACTGCTCTGCCAAATCATGGAGGACAATCCGGAGATGTCGAAGGTGTACCTGACGGGCGTGTTCTACTTCATGCTGATGTACACCGGTAGCAACATTCTGCCGATCGCACGATTCCTCAAGATGACGCACATGAAGCAGGCGTTCCGCAGCGAGGACAGCGGTTCGCAGTCGGGTATTATGCACCGCAGCATCCTTGGTCAGCTACTGCCCGAGGCGATGATTTGCTTCCTGGAGAACCATAGTGCGGAGAAGTTCGCGGAGACGTTCCTCGGCGAGTTCGATACGCCGGAGGTGATCTGGAGCTCGGAGATGCGTCGTATGCTGATCGAGAAGATTTCCGCACACATTGCTGACTTTACGCCGAAGTTAAAGGGGCACACGATGGCACGCTACCCGTATCTAGCGATTCCGGTCATCAGCTATCCGCAGCTGGAGAACGAGCTGTTCTGCAACATCTTCTACCTGCGTCACCTATGCGACACGACCAAATTCCCCAACTGGCCCATTCCGGATCCGGTAAGAATGAATGTTCAGCCGTTTTCTTGCATTTCAATGTATTGGAAACTAATGAAATTCTTTCGCAGGTTCAATTGCTAAAGCATACACTTGACGCTTGGCGCAAAGAGGTTGAAAAGAAACCCTCCGAAATGACGGTTACTCAGGCGTACCTGGATTTGGAGTTTGATGTTAGCAAAAACCCTCACCCGGAGGAGGCTGCCATACGGAAGGCGTACTACAAGCTGGCTCAAATGTATCATCCCGATAAGAATCCAAATGGAAGGGTAAGCAGAAGTGCTGTGTGTGTAGCGTCACAGTTCCTCATTGACTTTTTTTTTTGTTTGACCCACGATAGGAAATCTTCGAACGTGTCAATCGAGCGTATGAGTTTTTGTGCTCCCGCAATGCGCTCAACACCGATGGGCCAAATCCTAGCAATATCGTGTTGATCTTACGAACGCAGTCGATCCTGTTTGAACGCTACTCGGAGGAATTGCGCCCGTACAAGTACGCTGGCTATCCGCAGTTGATCAAAACCATCCGGTTGGAAACGAAGGACGATCAGCTGTTCTCCAAAACCGTACCACTGCTCAGTGCGGCATCGGAACTGTGCTACCACACGGTGCACTGTTCAGCGTTGAACGCGGAGGAGCTGCGGCGGGAGGAGGGCATCGAGGCACTGCTGGATGCGTACTCGCGGTGCGTTTCAATCATGGGCGGGGACTCGAAGCGTGACGCACTGCACTACGAGGTGATCTCGAACATAACGCGTTGCTTCGATGTCGCTTGCTGCTTCGACAATTGCCGCAAGAAGATCCTCGAGCTGCCGCAGCTGATCGTGGATGTGTGTCGCGTGGTGTACTTCAAGCACTCCCTGTCGGTCAGCCTGGTGACGAGTCTGGCCGTAAACAATCTCGAGTTGCAGTGCGATCTCGTGCGGAACGGTGTCCTCTGGTCGTTGATGATGTTCCTGTTTGACTACGACTACACGCTGGACGAGAGTGGCGTAACGTCGGAGGAGAAATCGAACCAGCAGCAGGTGGCAAACAATTTGGCCAAACTTTCGCTGCTCGCCTGCGTCGCCTTGGCCGGCTACAGTATGACGCTGCTGGACGACCCGAAAGCGGCCGTCCTTAAGGCGACTGCGAAAACAACGAGCGGTGGCAGTGTTAGCCCAGGTTCACGCAGTGGTTCGCCGCAAACTGCGGCCAGCGGAGCGCTGGTTGGACGCGTGCCAAACCAAACTTACTCACAGAACGCATCGAATCTGATCCAGAACAACTCGAGCCTAATCCAGTCGGTGGCCGTCATCGATCGAGCACTGCAGGAACGTAAAGGAAGTGATGTAGCAACGACGGACGAAACGGCCGAGCCGATCGAGTGTGAGAAGGGGCTGCAGAACAAGAAGTACAAAATCAGTAATGTCCAGCCACCGGCCAATGGGGTGGTGAAGAACATTCTCGATCGTTTGCTTACCCCGTACGTGGCCGGGAAGATGGTGACGGACAGCGAGCAGGATGTGTTGAAGATGCTGAACTCGAATACGCGCAATCCGTACCTGATCTGGGACAATGGAACGCGCGCCCAACTGACCGACTTCCTCGAGTACCAGCGTACGAACGCGTCCAAGGAGCAGTATGAGGACGTCACGCAGATATACGAGTTGGTACAGGGATTTAGTTTCGATGCGCATCGGTAAGTTGTTTCACTCTTACGTGGTAATCCTTAAATCGATCGTTTTCGAGCGCTATTACACCGTTTTCGGGTTAAACCAAACAACTGTCAGTAACTTCTAAACTCCTATAATAACCGTAGCTAAACAATCGACTAAACTTCACAAATATTCAATTTCGATAGACAACGGCCTACTTGGCTATCGGGTGTTTAGTTTTCGCGTGAATATTTAATTATGGTTGCCATGTGGTTAGAAGCAACTGACAGTTGGTTAGTTGAGATCGAAAACGGTGAATCGTTGAACTGACCCAAGTTGTGATGGCCATACTTACTTCCATGTTCCTTATTTTTCCTTAAACTACCTCTTTCAATCACTCTCTGAATATAACCATGATTCAACATCCCTAATCTTTCCTTTTTGTAGACTGGGCTTACCCTACAAAAAAAGTGTACTATGATTGCTAAGCCTTCCCTGTTTATTCCATCCAACTCACACACTTGGCCGGGACATGTCAATGCTGGTCAAAATTAGAAAAGAAAAGATTAAACTGAATTTTATTTTTAACCATTTTCCTTTTTCCTTAGAGATGAGCTTAAGATCGGTGGCATTTTCATTCGCGTGTACAACGAAATGCCAACGTTCACCATCGTTAATCCGAAGAGCTTCGTCATGGATTTGCTGGAGTTTTTAAAGCAAGGGTATAACCACCTCAATGGAATCGTAGATGGTACTACTGCTGCTAGTGGAGCCGTGAGTATCCAAAATAGCCACCCAACAGCGGCCATCCTCGGAGGGGACATTCTCGTACCGACAAAAACCTGGAAACCGATGGTACCGCCCCCGAAACGACCACCGGCAGCTGGTGGTGGTGCGGTGCCCGGTAGCGATATCAGCGCCGTACTGAGCGAGTACGCTCGTTCGAAGCAACGGAGTCAGCTCGGCAAGGCGGCCAGTATCGAAGCTAGTGGAGCCGGTCCTACCCACCGGTACGATTTTGCGTCCGATCCTCACGCAATCCGTCATATTCTAATGGCACTGCAGGCACTCATTTCGGTGCTACAGTCGAACCCGAACGTTGAGATTCAGTGCATCGGTCACTTCGAGATGCTGTTCGGTCTGCTGTCCACGACTCAGTGCGGCCAGGAGAATCGGGCGGTGAAAAAGCTTGCCCTGGAGGTGGTCTGTTTGGTTTCGCGCAACAAGGAGTGTGTGACGGAAATCGCGGCCTGCGAGATCGTCGGCCTGTATCTGATCGTACTGAAGGATCCCGATTTGTCCGAGCATCGGGCGCGCGTGCTTGAGACACTCTCCGGGCTGCTGAATGCACCGAAGCTGATCAAGGAGGCGCACGCGAAGGGTGCCGTCATCTACTTGCTCGATCTGTTCTGCAACTGCAATAATCCGCAGATTCGCGAGCAGTGCGCGGAGCTGCTGGCGAAGATGAACGCTGACAAGCTGAGTGGCCCGAAGGTGCGCATTACGGTGTGCAAGTATCTGCCACCGGTGTTCCTGGATGCGATGATCGATTCCACCTCGTTGGCGGTACAGATGTTCGAATCGATCCACGAGCACCCGGAGCTGATCTGGAACGATGACATTCGGGCGAGCGTGTCCGACGCTGTGCGGGATGGAGCCGATAGTTTCCACGCGGCCCAGAAACGCAACGCCAAGATGAGCTGGCGCGATCCGGACATCCTCCCGGAACTGCTCTCGAACGAGCTGGTTGTTTCCGGTGTGTATCTTCGGCTGTACGTGTCCAATCCAGGGTGGACGCTGCGCAAACCGAAACAGTTCCTTGCCGACCTGCTCGACTTCATCGTGGATAACATCAGCCGGGCCGGTGTCGACAAGGGCGTGCTGGATCTGGCGACGACGGCGCTGGTACTGCTACTAAACGCCCAGCCCAATCTAGCCGATTCTATACCGGTCCTCGGACACATACCGAAATTCTTCCGTCAACTTTCCGTACAGCCAAAGAGTGCCCTCACAGTATTGCATCAGCTGTCGCTATCGGAGGTGAGATATTGTTGACACTGCCCAACGAACAAACGTGTGAACTAATCCAAAACCCTTTCCGTTTAACTAGATTTGCGTCAGTGCGATCTCGCAGACAGAGTGCATACCCTCGCTCAAATCCTGCATGGAGCACCATCGCGATCTGACGGCAACCGCCTGCGAGACACTGTGCCGACTGTTCAAATGCCAACATGTACGTTTGATCGATTGCGAGGGGTAGGAAAACATAAGATCCACATCCCCACTTATCCCCTCTTTTTCTTCTTTAATTTCGCCCACAGGACTCGCTGATACGTCAATCACTCGAATGTCAATTAATTCCCTACCTGCTGGCGCTACTCGACAGTCGCTTCGAGCTGGCAACCAATCCGGCCATGGTGAAGGCACAAATCGTGGCCGCCCTCAAAGCGATGAGTTCCAATCTCACCTACGGTGATCGGGTGACGCACCTCCTCAACCAGAATCCGATCTGGGCGGAGTACCGCGACCAGCGGCATGATCTGTTCATCACCGACACCGACGTGCGGGGCTACCTGATGGGTAAGTGTTGCGTAAATGTCCCTACGGCCTCTTTGACTTCCACTCCCTTCCCCAAGGCTGTACTCGTCTTCTCTACTCTCTCGCATAATTCCTTCCGCTATCTTGCATCCCCTTTCCCATTCCCGTGAAATGAACTATGTATGCCATTATTGATTATGTTAGACGTTATAAAATCCTCGGCGCGAAATAACTATAAACTAAAAATACTAAAATTCATTATTAAAAATGTACTCGACAGGTGCTCCCTCGACGACGGCCGGCTATCTCACGCAGGGTCCTACCAAGAACGTCGAAGTGCTCACCTCACCGCCACCGATTGATCGAGACGATCCGTTATTTGCGCGTAGCAACAGCAGCGGAGGCAGCGTATAGTACTCGCACGCTGATCGACTCCACTGGTCTCGCAGTAGGCTTTTCCGTCACGAAAGGAAAAAAAAACCTTGAGTAGCAGCGCCTACTGCTGCGGGGCTAGCACCACATTCTTGCTTCGCTGCCATCCGTTACGGATCCCGGTGTGTGTGTGTGTGTGTGTGTGTTTGTTTAATCCAACTGCGGTAAGAGCTTCATATTATTGAAAATAAGTTTTTGCTTAAACGACCGTACATCCCGCGGTTGCGCTCGCAGAGCTGGCAAATTCCAGTTGCACTTCCGTTTTGTTCCCAGCGTTGCGCAATCGGTGCAAAGCTAAATAATACGCCCCCCTTCCTCGGGGGGAGGGTACCTACATATGTTACTCACCATTCGCTTGATTTAATCTCCCCATCCCCTCCTTCATTTTGTAATGTGATATTTTATACAAGCAGTAACGATGGAGGACATTATTAAAAAAGTACACGAGGCACGTGCATGGTGCACTTTGCGCAAAAAATAAAAAAAAAAAAACCTGAAACGTTGTTGTAAAATATAGCCTCTGATGGGGTCACTAGGCGGGAACTGCATCCCCGAAGAGCAATACGATAGGGGAAGCAACAAATACCGTGATGCTATGGAAAAGTGTATGAATAATGATGACCCACGAGAGATGGTTCCGCGAGAGGAAATAAAATGAAATGTAAAACATCATATTTCTTGACATAACCCCTTTACGGCACATTACGTGGTTTCAACTGGAAAGAACTATCATGTAAGATTTTTTTTTTACTTTTTCTTTTCTTTCATTCGTTCGTTCCATCACGATTCATCCACGGTTTATAATGTTAGTTTTTTGTATCTTTATTATATAGTTTCAGACTTTTTTGTAACACTTTTTTTTACCATACTCTTGCTGTTTTGCATATGCTCGAACTCTTCCGATGTCGGTTTCGGTCTTCGATTTTCTTCTCGCATTCCTACTCGCATTTCCTGTCTGGGCGTTCTGCAGCAATTTTCCTTCTTTCTAGAACCTCAAACCCGCGCCGCACCAGTGCCACTAGTGGTTCTTGCTTGCTTGCTTGCTTGCTTACTTGCTCGCTCGCTTGCCCGCTTCTTCATGCCTTTGCTCACCGTAAATGTATGCCAATCCAGTTCGCTCTTACAATTAGTCCTAGAGATGCTCGTAAAGAGGGGAAGGGGAAGGATGAGAGGAATGTAACGTCGTTGGCTATCATCTCGATCGTAGTCGAAGAAAGTCTGCCTGGCATTTGCGCGGATGTCTTGTGTACTACTTTCGTCCTCACCTATACTTTTCTTATTCTGTTTCCGTTCTTTTAGGTTCTAATGTCCAGTGTTATATTTTTCAGTGATTTTTTTTTCTTTTTCGTCGTCACTTTGCTTTATAATGTTTTCATGTGTTTTTTTTCTAATCCTTCTGATGAATGTTTAGTGGTGATATAAAGACGGGCCACTACATTCATGCGCGCTCTCTCTTTCTTTGTCTGTCCGCCGATTTGTGGCCACACACATACACACTCAAAAAAGCCGTATGTGTTTACGCGTGTTACTATAGAGGTAAAAATTAAGTTGATGATGATGATGTGCAGTGAAATGACGATGAAACGTGAACGGAAAATAGAAAGACAAAGGTAACAGAACAACCAATGAGATCCTGCAGTCATTCGGGCAACGAAGAAAAAAACACACACCCACACACATAATGAAAAAGGCTCGGAAAAATCGCTCGGGACATACGTGAGTACACAAGTATGAGAACTTTGTCCTAATACAACACTATATATCGTACATCATCGACTCCGTTACATTGCTTAACTTGTATATGTTTTTGTTTTGGTTTTTTATTTTACTTTGCGGTGTTTGTGTGTGGCATGTTTGTTTTTTCTTTAATAATATTTGAGTTTTTTTTCCCCACTATTTCAGCTACTTTTGGTTTGTTTTGTTTTCTCATTTTTATTTGCTATAGTTTCTTTAGTGAGCCCACTTCTCCACCGGGATAGTGCTAGTATAGAATGTTTTTCCCTTTGCCTGTGTTCTATGGTTGCTATCGATTGTTTAAATGTAAAATGTGCGTTTGTTTTGCTCTCTTTCTCGTACGTTTCTCGTTCGCTTAACCTCGTTGGTTCGAAGGATGTACATGTGCTTTATGCTTTCGTCTTCCCGCAGGAATAGATTGTTATCTTTCTCAGGCCACCCTCACTTGCTATCTGTTTTTTCTGCTAAGTCGCTTCAGAACGCTCTGCTCGCTAACATCCAACAGTATGTGGGGGAGCTTTAGATGAGTGTTGTGCCAAGTTTTCAGGTGCCGACCGGCCGCTAGAAATCGAAAGGATAAGAAACAACGGGAATAAAAGGAGACACGTACAAACAGAGTAGGATTTCATGTTTTTCTAGCAAAATGCAATTTGTGCAGTTCCTGTGCTGTGTTGCACTTTGTGTGCCATTTTGTTTCATCCAGTTTCGAACCGTTTACAACCATTCAACCACAATTGAGTTCAATTCAGGCGCCGTTTTAAAAATTCATTCACATTCACTCAATTCAGCATTGATCAAACTGTTTCTAGTGAACTTTTTTGTTTTCTATTTTAGTCATGGTAGTCCTTCCCTTCTCTCCACTTCTGGTTGAATGAGTCGCTCTTCGTATCAAATTACGTATCTTGGATGGTCACGGGGCAGCACTTTGTTTCACCTTTGTTATGTCGTTCTATTCTACTTTTTTTTTCATTTCCCTCCTATATCTTCTGGCAAATAGTTCACAACTATTCTAAATATGTGATTGTTGGTTTGGGTTTGCTTTTTTGTTTGTTTGTTTGTTTGTTTGTTTGTTTGTTTTTTTTTGTATGTTGTCACAGTTGTTTCTTTCTTTCGATACTTTCACCACACTATGGACAAAAAAGGAGACTTTAAGTTTCTTACATTGTGAAAATATTCCTGTGTAATTTTACGTTTTTTTTTCTTTTTGTGTACGACTGTTCAGTTTACTTTTGTTTTCGCCGCTGGTTGAAACCATGTCCTCCCATATTACAGGTGGGTTTTGTTGCCACAAATTCACACACACACACACCCACACACACACACACACACATACTCCATCTCTTTCTTACTCTTTCTCTGTTTATCCCGTTGTTTCTTATTCTTGTATTGTTGGTAGCGCAACTCGGACCCAACATTGGGTAGGCAAAAGCAAAGCACAGGCGCGGGAGCACCATCATGATGATGGTGCTCAAGAAATCAAACGTCTACCCGAATCCTTAATCATGAGCAGAAGTGACCTACTCCAACGAAGCCACCTAAGCTCTAAGACGCGCATAACTGCAGGTAGGAGTAGTAGAAGGAGGGTGGAAAGGAAGCTGCTATCGAAAGTGGAGTGCGGCTTGCGGCGCAGGAGATCATCTATTTATGTTGATTTATGCAAAATGTTAAGTACCATTTACAGAGGGCAGGCTGCTCTGCTTTCCCTTTCCCCTTTCTGTCTCTCCCTATCCACTAGATCGCACATAAAAGGGTTGTTGTAGAAAAATCTACCGCGTCAAAAACGTCTACCCCGGTGATAATACGCTACGTCCGTTGGTTTGTGTTTATATTGTTTTACCTCTCTCGCCCTCGACTCTATTGATTTATGCCATTTTTTCCCCCCTGATTTGGCCAATACTAGAATTATACTGAATCGCGCGCCGCGATCACTTTCGCATCCGTGATCGGCACAGTTTGAAAAGAGGATGAGAAAAGAACAACGCGGAAGCGGGCTGCTCGCCCGTTTGGCCAACGTCCAAAGCGTTTGCAATGCATATAGAAACCCGCATCTTTCTCATCGCGAAAGGTTCATTTTGCATTGAGCTTCTAGTTTTCTTTTTATCTTTTCGATCCGTTTACTTTAGTGAAACACTTAGGGCAGTGATATATTGATGTTTTAGTTTGTTTCGTGTATTTTTTGTGTGTTTTGTTTCTTTTCTCGAGCGACTACCGCTGGCAGATTTTTTTCTATTTTAGCACAGTGTGTTGGTTTCTTTTCTTGTCAATTTGTTTCCTGTTTTTTTCTCATTCGTCTGCGTTTTCAATTACTGCCCGTGTCCGTTGTCGTATCGGATCGGTAAGCGATACAGGTTCAATTAATGTAACTGTTACTTGATTTCCCTTTTTACCTACTTTTTTTTGTATATTCTTTTAAACACTTTGGTATCACCGTCACGGGTTCACTCTGCTGTTTTTTTTTTGTTCTTTTGTCTATTTTACTACTTTAATGAACTATTTTCGTGATGATTCCATCCTCTGCTTTAGAGTATTTTCGCATATTTTTGTTTTATGTTAGGTTTTGCTTTGTTGTTTTTTGCTATTGGTTTACTGCGTATTGGCTTATGCGATGCTTACATGAGTCGGGTGAAAGACACCTGCGAAATGATACGATTTGATGCTACACCCTTGGAAAATAATAGACAACCAACGATGAAGGATGCGGGCCATGATCGAGTGCCGTTGACAGTTAACGCGGGCTAGGATATTCCACTCTCCCTAGGATCGACAGAGAGTCTTTACGTGGCGGGGGTGAGTCTTGGGGGAGTCACTACCGTTGCGAGAAGGTGAAGAGATCGGGTTGTTTTTTTTTATTTCCTACAGTTGGTTACACTTGTCCATATCTAACATTATGCACATAACCTAGAAGCGTTTGGTTTTTTTTTAAATGTATTATTTATCTACTGATGGGTTTGTGTTGATGAACGGTTTCGCATTTACGCGGCTAGAGCACCACGCCGCGCTATGTTTGAGTCTACCGAGGGTCCTACACCGTGTCGTGAAGCAAAGAAAAAATTCCTTCCACTAACAAATCCACCAAATATCGCCCCCTATCGCTACGCGTTTGTATACACGATTTTTTTATTTCGTCTTTTTGCAAATGTATCAGAACGTCTCTCTTACAATGCGCTGGCTGGCGCAGCGAAAACCAAACTTTGGTTTTTTCTTGTTTTTGGTCAGTGCACAAACTCCTTGCACTTACTAATTGCAAATTATCGCACATCCACACTATCATACACGCATACCCACACACACATGCGCTTTCCCAAACATACAAATATGTCTATTGTGTACCGGAAGGGGATGCCCTCTACATTATATATTCTACGTTCAGTATGTTTCGCTAATAGTTTGCTGTTATACATCAAAACTGTTTCTCGTACGGCAGGACTAAAGTAAATAAAGTGTCAGAAAAATCCACCCGGCGTGCCCTTAGTGGCTGCTTCACGCTGCACTTGCTCTCTCTGTCTCTATGTGTTGTGGGGCAAAACCCGAGCTTAAGTGGGCTGGGGTGCAGGGCTGTGCATAAGGAACAAAAGTAGTAATAAATAAAATCCTTTTTTTTCGTGCGGACACGTTTTATCAATCGTAAACCCTTTCTCCCGTCTTTTTCCTCGTACACCACAAGCGATATCATTATTCGTTTTCTTAGACGTAAAAGGGCTGTTCGTAACGACAAACTGTTGCCTTTCTTGAGCGTCAAACAGAATTTGGAACAATGCTGAATAGAAATAGAAAAAAAGTAAACAAACAATTTAAACAAAGCGTATACTGATGAAAATGTATATACAAATGTAAATTAAACGTTTCCAATCAAAGTACGTGCTAAATAATCAAATGCCTTTTACAACACTCTAATTACTCGCACCAAGGATTTCGTTTCACAAACAATGATCGCCCAGCGACCTTTCAATTACTACCGAATCGCTACACTTGGCTGTGTGTGTGCATGTGTGTTTGTGTGCGTGTGTGTGTGTGTTTATGTGTCCTGTGTGTGTGTGTGTGTGGTACACAGCAGTCATTAAATATCCTTCTTTCTCTCTTCCTCCGCAATGCTACTACAATTCCCTATCTATACACCTTGTTTACTTCTGCCTTTCCGCTTTTCTTTTGACGCGTGTGTTTCGTGTTGCTTGGATGATAAGCACCGGCGAAGGAACAAATCCAATAGATGTGGCCGAGATCCTTCTGCTAGCCTGTTTGACTAAATAATCTTACACGTTGGCTACTAGGATTCGCGAAAAACAAAAACCTGCTTCCCTACAAAGGAGTGTAGCCGGAGCGGTAACAGCGCATAACCACGAGCTTTGCTTAACGCTTTCGAAGAGGCCATAAATCTGGGGCGAAAAATTAAAAAAATATAAATATGTATATATATATATTACTATTTTGGTTTGGTTTTCGACCTTTCTAAGCTATTTATATATGTAGATGAGTTGTGGTTGTCTTCTAAATGATTTCTCTCCCCGTTGCCAGCTACTTCGATGGCCACATCTTCACCTGTCTCGGTTCATCTACCTTAGTAGTTTCCTTTTTTTTGTTTTTCCTTCTCTACCTTTCTTTTTTCTCTTTCATACCCAAGAATGTTTGCTTCGTTATATTTTTTAGTTTGTTTTTCTTTTGCTTGTTGACTTGTTTGTTTGTTTTGTTTTTTTCCCTACTAATGAAGCGAAATAGCGGCAGTGATCACACGTTTATATATTGTCCAAATATCGGCTGGGTATCTTCTTAAGTAGTTTTCTTTTTTTTATTTTTATTTTTTGTTTTGTTTTGTATGCTTCTCTCGTCGATCGATGTCGTCACCGTCCTCCGTGGTCTATTCATGCTGGTCTAGGTCCCTCGTAGTTATCCTGTTTTGTATGTTTATAAGCTTCGTTCGATTGCGTAACCGTAATGGGGAATGGTTTTCGATTAAAAGATTATCAATTTGTTAAATCACCGGAATGAATATAGAACAAACAAAAGGCGATGGGTGCAAAACAAATGATACGTGTTCGAGCCCAGACTAAATGGCACGCAAGAAGAAGTGTTGCGCGGAGTGGAAAATCAAAGCGTACATAACCGGAACCAATGTGCTTTGAAGTTTGATGTAGTCCATTTTTCTTTTTTTCGTCCATTTCGAGTATTTCTTTTGTTTTGTTTTTAATTTTCTATAATACGTTTTTAAGCAAATTTTTCTTCCCTCCGTACCGTTCGATTTTCGCGTTTTTTCTGCTCTGTGGCATTTTTTCGGTTTTGCTTTCTCAATGCGCAAGCGGAAATATATATATGTATATATATGTATATGTGTTAATGTATGTATATTTATATATATATTTTTGTTTATATATATAAATATAAATATGTTTATATATGAATAGATAAACTTTGATATATCTATATTCTCACGAATGTTGTGTACGTGCACCGACGTAATCGCGATGGATGCCCCCTCATGGACTCCGAACTGCGATTCGATTCGATTTACCCACTGCCAAAAGCAACGGAGAGTTGGTGACTAGTTTTGGGTTTGATGCGGGATGATAAAGTTTTTACGACTTCCCAAACGCACGTGCCCACGTCCGGTAGCGTTTTGTTTGGCAGCTTCTTCCTTTGCGGAAGTGTAGCACCGTATGTTAGCAGCAGCATTTACCGGGTACTAAATTGGAGAGGGGAAAGGGGAATGAGAAGGGGGGTAAGGTTTTAACACAACCACAATCGATTCCTCCGGAGTCACAAGTTGGGTAGCGAATACTGGACTAACGAAATTGCAACCCATCGTTTCCATCGAACGCACACTTAAGCACCATTTCCGGGATGTCGGCCATTTCTTTTCCGTGCCGGTGCCGTATTAAGTAAGTAACAAGTCGCCTCAAAAGCTATATAAATACTTTCTTTAGAAGGAATAACCGAAGCGGGGAGACTAAGGTGTTGCGCAAATTATGAACGTTCTATCGGTAGAAGACGTTGGATGAAGCGTTTGTTTCCTTCCTTCAATAATGTAGCCGCATTAGCTCCACACTGATTAGTCGCCAGTGGCCAGCGACGGCCTCATTAACGATCCGTGTGGCAGTAGTTTGGAAGCAAAGAAGGATGCCGTCATACGATGGTAGCCGTTCCGACTTAGCAGGAAAGTACAACGCGCACCACCACACCGACCGTCTGTGTTGAGGCACGGCGACATTTAGCAGCTACGGATGGCACCAGCGTGACCATCAACGTAACCGCCGTGACAACCACCACCGAAGAAAACACGTGGAAGCAACCAATCAGCAAAGCCGCCAACCGATCGCGGGCGGCAAACCGGGGAAGGGGCTCCGTTGGCGCGACGGTGTAGCCTGATGCGAGGAGCTTGTAGGAAGTCGAGATCGTGCATCAATCGCCTTCCGGTCCCTCCACAAAGTGACCCCGGACGTCGAGGGCGGTGGCCAGCTGGAGCACGATGTGCGCTAACGATGGGTGCTCTAGGAGCTCCGGCCCGGGCAGGGGGGGTTCACAGCGTGGCCGCTGGTGGCGGCCTCGGAAGCCGCGATGAAGTCGTAACGCCACGTCGCAGAAAACGAACCGCAGAATGAGTGTCCGGAGGAAGTCGTCCCCGAAGAACTGAACGTACGATGAGTCTGCGTCGGAGAAAGTCAAGAAAAACACACAAAGTTGAAGTAAAATATCTCTTCTGTTCAATAAGCCTCCTGCCGAAGTGGTTAATTTCATTACTCTCATCTTTAATTGAGGAATTAATCGCTTTCAGATGAAACGACTGTTAAAACACAACACACTGTTAAAGAGCGCTATGAGATAAAAAGTTGCATAGTCCAAGAAACCGGTGAAAACGATACGAATCTTCGATGAACAAGTAACAGTTCGACTAATCAAATCCTGCGGACAAAGGGTTAAAAACCAGCTATCTTGGATGAATAAACATCCGGGCAACATGTGCTACAATGGGGAACAACCAATTGGTGGTTGGTGGAATGTTTTCCTTCGTACTTTTCTTCTATTAAGTTAATTGTTTTTTTATTCTTTTTGGACAGGTTCAGCAAAAATGAAACTTAAAATAGTGTCCAATATCTCATTAGCTCTTTCAGGGCACTTGCACAGTAGAATATGGCCGCCCAACTGTTTCACCAACTTTTCACCAAGAATTTCTTGGACAATTTGGTAAGATACTACGTTTTCTTAATTCAACACAAGTCTTGGTTCGTAACTTCTCCATTTTGCAGCAACCTCGGAAAACTTTAACACTCTGACGTCCGGGTACATCTATGGATGTAATGGCTCTGTTTCAGTGCATCCGATCACATCCGTTGGTGTGCTGTCAACGCCGTCTCCTGACACGCAACACAGACTACTATATGCCAACAAATATCAAATGAAAAGTAAACAAATTTCGCAAGGCGCGTTGCTGTTCGTACGTAAATTCTAATAAAGATTGAAAGACAATGATCAAACAGGGCGGCCAGATACGGAGAAACTAGTGCAGTGGTCGTAAAGCGTTGCGACACCGTGAATTGTGCGGACGTCAAAGTGTTAAGATTGTTTTGTGTCAAACTTGCAAACTATGCCATTGTAATCTAAGCCTACTCAACTAATTTCCACAAATAACCAAACGAACTTCATGGTATATGAAGTTTTGTGTGTTCAAAATAAGGTGTTTTTTTCAGCCAAAGCTCAAAACTAAACCGATTTGACCAAAGATTCGTCAAATGGGCTGGCTGTTCGACGCTGTAACTTAATTTTTAGTAGAAACTGTAGCTTTCCAGTAATCTTGAACGATTTGAAAAGATTCGTCTGAGATTCATAACCGGTACATATCGGAGAGATCGAACAATTGAAATGATGATGAAAATCATCGCTTCATTGCGGTTGTTTTAGTTCGCCCTAAAAAAACGCATGAATGTTTAAAGATCCATCAATCTTTGGAGATTGAGGAGTCTTTGAATATTCAAGGATCTGTTGGAACGGATCTCGGATGAAAGCTTCATATGAACGAATCTCATCGAAGGATTCATTCAAAGACCAAGACGATCAAAGATCTACAACCGTACCTATATAGCCGATGCCCTGCTCGATTTCATCCATCCGACAGCGCGTCACCAGCCGGGACGCCTCAGTGACGAACCGGTCGACGTAGCCCTGGCATCGCTCCCAGTGGTGTATCGGTACGTCGCCAACGTTACAGATGTAGCACATGGCCGTCATGGGCGAGTGTAGGAATAACGTAAACAGTGAACCATGGTGTTGCAGATCTGGAAGCAAGGAGGAGCAGACGACATACATTAACGGCGATGACCAACCCATACCACCGGAACGGAGACGTGTCGTGAGGTTAAGGTTTGCCGATCGGTTTCAGCTACACGCTACCTTGATAGTTGGCAGGAACGTCCTGTGGTGACATGAGTATAACTAGCGGTTGTCCAAAGTACCTTGAGGCGAAACGGAAACAGAAAGCATTTGATGTCAGGTGGTTTGTTGTTTGGTTGCCGGAACCTCCAAGCAGTTCCTACCTCGGTATGTGCTGGAACACGAATGAATTATCCGAATCAATGATGATGAAGAGAGGCCGCCGCGTGTAAGGATACAGATCGCCCGGGTATAGGCAGTGTGGTTCCTTGTAGCCGGCGCTGGACTTCCCGCGCACCGACAACCCGCTGTCTACGGCGTCTCGCTTGACACTCGTTGCCAGCCCGCCCAGCTCGTACCCATCTGCGGAGTAATGTGGAAAAGTGATCGAACGGACGTTGGAAGGAAAGTAGCCCAATTTCACTTACAATCTTGCGGATGCTTCGTAGTCGAGAAGCACCCGTCCGCGGACATGTACAGCAGCAACGCACCACCCGGTGGCAACTCCTTGAAGCCGCTCGACAGAAACACCATCAGCTGGCTGAGCGACGGTTTATACAGCAAGTACTTATGTGGATTATCACGCATCGAACGTCGATCGCCATTCTCGACGTATCCTGGAAACATGGGCCAACCAAAAACGATCCATTAAAGTCCGTTCACGTAGTAGCACACAGTTGCGGTCGGCGGGTAGTCACCTTTCGATCCTGGTACTCCGTACGGTGGCATCCGGCTGGCAGCGGGACTAGCATCGTGTGGACCCCCGTGCGCCATCGGATGTCCGATCATCGGGTGCATCGAGTCCGTTGGTTCTCGCTCCAGGGTTTGAAGCATCCTGAAAGGGACGGCGATGAAGCTCAGTACTTCCCAAAAAAGTAAAAACTCCCCTCCCCGTACTCACCGAAACATGTCCATCGTGAGCTCGGAAAACTTGGCCTGCTCGCAGGCGGAACCGACGATCAGGATCTCCTGCAGGCTGAGCGTCATGTGCGGCGTTCGTTCGCAGGGTGGCGTCGTGAGCGGGCTTAACCTAGAACCAGAACCACTTCGATTCAACACGCGTGAAGGTACCTCGCTCCGGAAGGGGAAAGACGAATGGCCCGTGCTTTCGACTAAGTTGGTCACCGCACCGCTCATGTTTGTGCGTTTGTGGGTTTACTTGCGTTTCGTGTCGTGTATGTCGGTGCAACGTCCGGGAGTCCAGCAACGTTTTGTATGTGTTATTGTATGAAATGTTTCGTTGTCCGAGTGTCCTGTCCGAGGGTGGGTGACCGTGTTTTAATGACTCTAAGTGCGCATGTATGTATGTATGTATTTATGTATGCATGTACGGTGGAATGTGGGATATGTGCGAAGTGATGAGGAATTGATGGCACTGAATTCCGAATGAACTCCGGTTTAAACTTCCGGTTCAATGATCAGATGGCACTAACAGGCGGATGGACAAAAGGGCAGGATCCTTTTGTTTCCCGCTCAGAAACAGCTTCTTCTAATACCTCTAATAACACAGTTCAATCCTTCGTGATGATTGGTTGCGGAAAATAAAATTAAACACGTCCAACCAAAGGATGTCGCGCGTACACAAATACATGATCGCATACAAGGAGGCACAGAGACGTTCCACTTCAAAAAGGGCCAATATTCCTGTGCGTTTGTTTAAATTGATTTTTTTGTTTGTTTTATTTTTCTTTTTCTGGCACGAACCACTCGTGTTCCGGGTGTTTTCTTCAAAATCGCCTTACGAAAGCAACGATCGCAAACCAATATGCCATTGCAACAAGCGGTAACGGAAAACCAAACCTGGGGGTTTGTGGTAAGATTTGGAGGATGATATGTGAATTGGTTGGGATTTTTTTTTTTTAATTAATGATGAAGTATGAAAACTCGGTCTCATGAGGAGTGCGCAATAATGATCCAAAATTGAAAGTGAACGGGCCAATCTTTGATTTGTCTCCAGCAAACTTTCGGGGGATTTCGGGCACGTCGGCTTATCAGGTAAATCTTACAACCATACACCAGAATCTTACTTCGCTAGGTTTTAAGTAAGAGCAAGCGTTCATTGTGCCTTGTTCTATTATCCAAGGAGCCGAAAAGGGTTTCAATTTTGATGCGCCATTCGGTGGCTACAAGTTTGTGCCAAATCTCAAACTTTCCACGTAGGAATCCAATTGATTTGTTTGCTCTTACTGCCTTAAGAATAGAGACTTAATACTTATAGACTAGATTTTAGATGTAGTTCTTATTTTTAGATGGTAGCAGTTGAAAATAAATATAATCTTCGAATACCTAACGACAGGGAACCACCAATTAGAGAAAGGAAAATTAAAATATTAATAATATTTATATAAGATAAAATAGCGTAACGTGTGTTTGGGTTTTCTCACTTTACAGACATTAAATAAGAGGAAAGAACCATAGCCAATACTGGAACAACAAAATACAGCCAATCTTTGGAATTGAAGCTTGAACGAAAATTACTTTACCAATAGCAGACGATACGAGATATAGAATACACAACAGTATACCTGAACAATTTTACACGTAGCTTTGCATTTATGTGTGTGTTTTTTTTACAGAGGACAGACAGGGCAACGACAGGGCCGATTTCAGCCAGAATTACCAACAAGGAGGTTCATTTTTGTATCTGTCGACATGGGAGCAATGTTGACACGACATACTCTGAGAGGATCTACCCAAGAATGAAGATTTCGAAGCAACTACCAACTCACTCTTTGTTTCGGTAAAAGTTACGATGAAGTGTACTGTATTTTATGTAAGGTTTATGTCTTATATTCACTTCGGTGGATAGTTCAATCTACAAGGGTAGCTACGAGGGAAATGTAAAAATCAGTAAACGGAAACAGAGGGTACGGTGAATAAAATCATGTTACAACACAATATTCAAATAACCAAGCGTTACAGCGTAAACCCAAAAAGGCTAACTGACTGGGCGTCCGAAAATCTTCAATCGATCATATATTAGCGGTACGGTGGCCGTTATCATTACGCATAAGCTTACAGCAAACAACTGCAAAAGTATTTTAACTCAACTGGTATTAAATAGATCTGTCAAAAAACACTGAGTTACTTTTTAGCAACTGCATCAACGGTAAAGATTTTTTTTATCGATTGGCAAAGCGGCAAAAAGATTTTTCAACACGAAGCATGTGACTGCAACATCCCAAGATTAAAAGAAAAATGGTACACTGAGAAGAGGATAAAGAAAAATGATAAGACCAAAACATAAAATATACTGCTAGCTTCAAAAGGTTACGTAGAATATTGATTTCCACGTTAGACTCTGATTTTTTTGGCTATTCCATTGCATTTTGGAATTTGGAAAATTCGTCAAAGTTTTTCATGGTGTCTTTCTGCCAGGAAGGTGTAAGTTGTTGGAGTTTTTTTTAAATCATCTATGTCATCAGTAGTCTGAATCTTAACTATGTGACTCGACTAAGTTAAAACAGTCAGAGTAAAACGTGGAACCCAAAACGATTACGATCACTTTTGAATCGAACGTTCCACTAAAGGGGAACAGAAATGAAAGCGAAGAGGAACCAAGGAAAAAGAAAACAATTAAAGGAGAGCAGAGGAGCTACAGAAGAACAAGAAGAAGAAGAAGAAGTAGGTAAAAATCGGAAAGCACGGGCCTAAGAAAAACTAAACTACTGCGCTACCATCAGCAAGCAACTAACCTGTGCGATAGGACGATCGGGTTGGTGTCGGCGTGCAGAACCGCCACGGCCGATTCCGCCTTGATGAACCCCTTGATTTCCTCGAGCACCAACGACCACTCGAGCTGGTCCTCCGGCTCGTACCTAGAATGGAACCCAGCGGCAGCACTGGCGGTAGAGTTTGGAGTGTGGGAGCCAAGAGGGGGGAAATAAAAGGAAACGTGGTTCGCGCGGTCAACTTACGTCGTGGTGTATTCCTGTATCTGTCGCTCCAATTCGATAACTAACTCCCGCACCAGCTTCATCTTCTTCAACAGTAAACAAACAACAATAAATCTAGCGTAGTAACGTAGTTTCTTAACCATGAGATCCGGTCGGTCCTCCTTGATTGCTCTAGAGTAGTAAGCGCGCCCTCTGATCGCAGCATAAAAAGAGTATGCTTCATTGAGATAATTTGTTTCACTCGTTCTAAGGCTGCACATGGGCGAGGGGAAGAGAGACAGAGAAAAAGAAACATCCAATCAGTGATGGCTGCCGGCCCGGGGGAGGCGAGGTGGCCAAACATGGCCAGTATGCCGTCTCGGGCAGTTGGTGCTTACTAATAATGATAATAGAGTTGTCCAATTTTGCTAGCTATTTCTCCGATTTGCCATCGCTTTAAACCATACTTAGAATCTAGGACTAGTCTATGTTGCTGCTGGAACTTCCACAGCTTGGTGTAAACGTCGAACGTGCGACCGAAGTAGGCCTGCCACTGCCGATGGCCGTACTGCGGCAGATCCCGGAGCCCGTTGAACAGCTGCTTCGACTTCTCCAGCAGGTGGCAGAACTCCAGCACTATTTTCCTATCCTGTTCCTCCGTTGAAGCCATCTTAACCATGCCGCCAAATGTTCATTTGAATGCTATCTGCAATAACGACGGACAAAACAGAGCTATGAGAGAGTGTGGCAGAAGGGAAAACATGCAGCACGTGAATTATTTTGCCTAACACTCCAAGCATCATGGGAAACACTGGTATGATTCTACAAACGACCGGGCGCCTCCGTTGACTTTAGCCGTTTGGCAAATAAACGCACACACACATACACAAGCAACCAAACAACGTTGAGAGATTCGTGTGGTTTTCTAAATTCCAGCCACAATGGAATAATTCGTCCGGTCAATCAAAGCGGGTAATAATAAACGCTTCATTCGAATGCAATTATTCCACATCCCGAGTAAAAGGCACACTACACAAACCGAGTGGAGTATTTGTTTATGCGCAGGCGAACGGTGTAGTGGTTTACTACTACGGGCTACTACGATGAGTAGTAAAACGTATACGGTTGGTTGCTGTGTTCACGTTGCAATCATGATAGTGGTGGCGCTGCACTGGGGACTTTGCGAAAATTGCAACTGCACCGCTGCACTTTTCTGCACACACTACACCAAACGCACCACCACCAACATGGACTACCACCGGACGTCATTTTCTCCCTCTTCTTCTTCTTCCCTCGACGTTACTTAATTAACGCGCCCCTACACATGCACACCCCTTTGACAACCGTTTTCGGGGACGCTTTTCCAACGTGCACACTCGCACACACACAAACACACGCACCCTATCCACGGCATGTAACGCACGTGTTCCCGCATTGAACTTCTTCGCTGATTGCTTTTCTTATCAGGCACCAGCTCCATCTATCGTTCGCCATGCTTTTCCACCTGCACCACATGCTTTTCCACAGCACCCCCTTCCAAAAACGAAAAAAACGGATGCATCCAGCACCATTGCTATCCCGCACACTTTTCCGTGATTTGTTTTTCAGACACTGCGGAAGTTTCTGCTCATAAATTTTTCCTTTCAGCTTTCGCTCTCACTCTCTCCCTGTCTCTATATCTCCTTCTCTCTCGCTCTCTCTCGCTTTATCTTACTTCCTCTGTCTCTAGTGTGCTCTTCTTGCTTTTCTAATTCTCTTTGACACCACACTGCCGCTAGCCGCCACTCGTTGGCATGACCGTATCAGAAGTACGACTCGTTAATTCGAAATTCGATATCAGCACAACCCTCAGTAATCTTTGCCCCTTTTTATAATACCTCCAAACTGACCATCGCAAACTGGGTTTTCTTTTTTCATTTCACACACTGCGGAACGATATTTTTTTTTTCTCTCGTTTTCGTTTTTTTCCATTCCTTAAAGGCACCCCAATTCCGCACCGTTGCGCGTTCCGCCCAGGGCGCAGCATGCCGCGTGCACCGAACGAAGAGGGAAAATGCGTCCCTCGTGCGCTGGTGAAAACGGAACGGTACACGGTCTCGTCCTTGCGGGCCCCTGGTGGACGACGTGCTGGACTCCGCCGTCCTGGTGACAATATGGAACGCGAGCCAGCAGCAGCAGGGCGCAGCACCTTAAGGAGTAGATCATCATCATCATCATCATCAATTTTATCAACAGCCCTTGTTCCGGTTTTCCACCCAGATTTCTTGTCCTGTATCCTTTTTTCCCATACGAGCAAGTTCACCCCCAGGGGATCATACGGGCAATCTGCAGCGCTTACGCTTTTCCTACGCAGAAATAGCACCTGGTCCGAGTAACCATTGGCAAGAAACCTCCCAGTAGCACTTTTTTTCTGGCAGCGCGATATCTATCAGGGAAACACTAAAATCGAAAGCGAACGGGACAGAACGTACGAATCCATTTCCCCATTTTTCCTGAAGTATGCACGCTTCACCCAATATCGCACTGCGAGACCGTTTTCGACACACGCTTTTCCGTACTTACAGCGAGTTAATTTCTACCCGATTTTCACTGCACCGCTGCCGACGCGCTAGCGTCTCACTTTGCTGCCAATTAAACTAGTTTAAATATTACTTTTAAAGGTTTTCTGTGTAAGGCAAAATCTATGTTACTAGATTTGGAGTGAAAAAACTCGAAAACATTATGGCGCACTGGTTTGCAGAACGGCCCCCGCGTGGCGCTAGCTGCAGCAGCATTCACTCTGATTCATTCCCTGCGAATCACTCCGTTCCGTTGCATGGTTCCGGAGAGAGCGTGAAAGAGTCCACCATAGTCGCTGTGCGAAAGGACGCTAGGATGATCCTTCGTAGCCAAGGGTTCCTTATCGGGGAAGCGAAAGAGTACGCATTTCATAACCCTGACAAGGATAACACGATTGCTGCAAAGATGGATAAAAATTCAGCAGGTTTATGTCGGTTCCATGATCCTTTTTGTGGTTCCACTGAACAAAGCTATAGATTGATTCAACGGGGTTTCAAATATTTTTGAAAATCAAACCAATTGATCAAGTGTTATGAAACGGACAGAAATCTTAAAGCCTCCGTTTAATATACAGACTAGATAGCGTTCTGCTTAACCATGTTTTTGTTTAAAGTTCTAAAACTAAATTTCAACCAAAAGGTCCTTTGGACCTACTACGACGCGTTACTCAGCAGCTAGCGTTACTAGCGTTACCATTTTCTTAACTGTCAGTCTATCATGTAAACAAACTGACATACATTTATTTACAACACAAAACATTGCCAGCAGCGGCAGGATTACCGTAAATTTTTCTCGTTTTTACCAAAATGCCGAAAGTTGTGTCCCGAAGTATCGTTTGTTCCGATTCAAAGGACAAAGAAGAGTACAACGAAACTGGTCCACTGAATATTTACTACTGTCTCTGCGGACAAATGAGTTTAATTCTAGGTAAGCGATAGTGGTTGGCACAGACGCACGCTGTGTTGCCTCGCACGATAGTAATGTTTAATACAATTGTTTCTTCCAGATTGTACTTTGGAAAAATTACCTCTCCGCCAGCTGGACGGTGCGCGGGTGATCGATAGCACCCGTCACGCGAACAAAGTGAATGCCGACCCAAGTGAAACCATTTTTATACAGCGCGAAGCTGGCATTGAGAAGCAGCACCGGTTCAAATGCAAAAAATGTGGACTCCCGCTTTACTATCGGCACTCGAACGATCCACAGGTAACGTTCGTGATACGCCGGGCGCTGGTGAAGTGTAAGAGTGAGGCAAAAATATCGGAAATAATCAAAACTCCCAGCGCAAGCCTTAATCCGGCCCTCGAGCCGAAAAAAGTTATGGTCACCAAGCACACAAAGAACATGGGCAAGTTTAGCTCCGTCACTGTTTCCACCATCGATGAGGAGGAGGATGAAATTGAAGCGCGTGAGGTGGCGGACAGCTACGCAAATAATGCACGAATCATCGAAAAGCAGCTGGAACGAAAAGGTGGCAAAACGAATGAAGATGTGCTGAAGGAAAAGATTGAACCACCACCAGCTAAAAAGACTCGTGGCACACTTCTCGATACTTAATTGCTTCGATCATGTTTATCTGCAGAATAAATGGTCTAATGCTAATACTAAATGGCTTCGCATTGGGATATTCGGAGGAACGGGTTTGCATTTAATGCAGAACAATAAGACAGCGTTAATTGATGGGTTTTCCCAATTTGCAGTTGCTTTGAAGTGTATTAAATCAGGTTGAATGTGAGCGGTTTGCGTAGGTCCTGGAGCTTAGAAAGTGTGGTTCATCTTCATCTCGTCGCTGTGGTAGATGAGCACGTCCTTGAAGTACATGTTCTTGGTGTAGAAGTAGTTGAAGTTGATGACACGATCGAACGGATAGCCCATCGGGAGGGTGTCGTAGTAGCGCATTCCGGAGCCGACGCCGCACGAGAAGCTCTTGTCGTAGAAGTCCGCCTGCTCGTAGGTAGGCTTGGCCGTGTACGGCGTGATGATGAAGTAGAACTGCATCGGCATACCGTTGGACCAGCCCTTCGGCAAGATCAGACGGTCGGGGAATCCGCAGTGCGCCTCGGACATGTCAAGGACGAACTTCTCCTGGCCGTTGAAGCCGAGCATGGTCTTCTTGTACAGTTCGGTGTACATGGTGCGGTCTTTCACGCTCCAGTAGAAGTCTCGAGACTGGCGCACGAAGCTGTTCTGGCCAGCGGTGAAGTCAACCAGGTACTGGTCGATCTCAACGAAGTACTTCTTGTAGAACTGCAGGTCGAAGAAGCGGTCGAACTTCGGTCCCAGGAACATGCGCACGATGGCCTTGCCGGTGTACTCGGACATCACGTTCATCGTGTAGCTGAAGGGCTTGTGGTTCAGGCGTTGCTGGCGGGCAAGCACGCTTCCGTCGAAGTACTTCTCGGGGGTCTGCATGGGCAGAACGTTGGAGACATCGGCATCGAAGAAGTCGAAGTAGGTGACCAGCTTATCGACCGCGACGTCCTTGATGATGACTCCGTTGAAGTTGAGCTCGTCGTACGTGTAGCTTGGCAGGAAGCGCTTGAAGTAGTAGTACAGGTCCATGAAACGTTCGTACAGCTGGTAGAACACGGGATCGCGCAGGCTGGTTTCGAACTGCATAAGCGCCGATGGCCACACTTTGTAGGCATTGAAGTCGTTTCCGGAGAGCAGCAGGCGCGAGAACACCTCGACATATCCGACGTAGTTTGCATCGATGGCATCAACGTTCGAGTTGAGCAGGTTTCCGAAGAACTCAACCGACTCCGGCAGACGCAGGTTGATGCGGGAACCATCCTCCATGATGTAGTATCCGGCCTCGATGATCTGGCGGATCTTCGACTCCCAGGAGTTGATCCAGTCCACCTTCATGTACGACTCGTCGCTGATCATGTAGTTGAAGTCACGGCTCTTGAACGGCACTCCGTTCCAGTAGCTGAGCAGCGAGAAGTAGCCAGTCTTAAGCGGGAAGCGCCACACCAGCGGCTTCACCGTACCCATGTAGTTTGCCATACGCTCCAGGTTGTAGCGGGCCAACAGCGTCTGGTGCATGTACCAGTAGAGCTCTCCGCGACGATCCTTCATCAGTCCGAACTTGTCCTCACCCAGGATGAACGGATAGTCCATCATGAAATAGTAGTAATACGAGTTCAGGCCAACGTCCTCGGTGAAGTAGCTGATGATCTCCTCGCTGTAGAAGCTGTTGTAGTAATCTACCGGGTACGACTGCGTGTAGTTGGCGTACACCACGTTGTACTTGCCGTTGCCATAGAAACCGAACTTGGGATCGTACAGCTTCTTGTAGGTGATGGAGCGGATAACGTCGGTGTTGTAGAAGAAGTACGGATAAATCTCGTAGATGGCCGGCAGAACGATGCCTTGCAGATCCGGGCGGTGCATCACGGTCAGGTGGACGACATAGATGAACATGCCTTCGTTCACATTGTCGCGGGCCCAGATGAGATTCTTGTAGTAAGTGTCCCAGTCGGCGCTGTTGTACAGGAACGAGAACAAGGCATAGGTCTGGCGCACGTACTGCGCGTTGTAGATGGTGAAGATTTCACCCTTCTCCAAAAAGGCACCGGTCTTGTAGAAGTCGAAAAATTCGACGACCTGGGCAAAGTCCTAAAAGTTTAAGGAAGAAAAGTTGGTTGATCATGCGGTTCGCTTACAACGGTAAAAGATGAACCTCGCTGTTACTTACGGTGTACTTAGTCTCATCCGCAACCCAGCTCTTGGTGTAGGGCATGTACTCCTCATACTTCAGCGGCAGATGGATGTTTCGCAGAACCTCGAAGAAGAACTTTTGCTTGAACAAAAAGTCCTTATCAGCTAGACAGGGTAAAACACACCGGTTTGAAATCATTCCTCCTTTCGATAGGCAATAGCTATTGGAGATATTTACCATACTTCGCTTCGGTTTTCGTGGAAGGCACGTACGATCCACTGGCAAGGACTGCCAGAGAAATTGCCACCGTCAGGATGATGAGCTTCATCTTGTCCAGCTACCGTTTGACTACAGCCAGGAGACCGACTGACTACTAGACCGTGCCCCAACTACCTTTTATACCCACGAAGATGAACACGAAATGCATCGGTCGATGTTCGTTCCGATTCCCTCTTATCGTTTTTCGGCAATGCATTCTTTGTCTCGAGTGGCGATCGTGGTCTTTTTGGCATAGAAACAGCATGCAGCGGATCTTTGATTACGGGGCATCCATTATCATGCGTTCTTATTTATAATTATTAAATAATGTTTTATTTAACATCCGGATCCAACCATACCACCCATGGCTCTTTGCTGTTATCTACCTTGTACTTGCTTTCAGCAATGGGCAACGCGAATGCAGCGTCCTTGAACCTTGTTTTATTTTTATTTCACTGATAAAAAATGCACTGACGGAATATATTTCAATATTCGATCTTTCCTTAAGAGCAATATATGTGATACCGAATATAATTGAAATTATGAGTGCACTCCGTTGCCATGCCAAAAAAAGAACTCCAGAATAATCTCTGCTTGGGGTACTCTAGCATTGACGTAAGTCAAGTAGAACTGGTGCATCTTCGTGGGTATAAAAGGTAGTTGGGGCACGGTCTAGTAGTCAGTCGGTCTCCTGGCTGTAGTCAAACGGTAGCTGGACAAGATGAAGCTCATCATCCTGACGGTGGCAATTTCTCTGGCAGTCCTTGCCAGTGGATCGTACGTGCCTTCCACGAAAACCGAAGCGAAGTATGGTAAATATCTCCAATAGCTATTGCCTATCGAAAGGAGGAATGATTTCAAACCGGTGTGTTTTACCCTGTCTAGCTGATAAGGACTTTTTGTTCAAGCAAAAGTTCTTCTTCGAGGTTCTACGAAACATCCATCTGCCGCTGAAGTATGAGGAGTACATGCCCTACACCAAGAGCTGGGTTGCGGATGAGACTAAGTACACCGTAAGTAACAGCGAGGTTCATCTTTTACCGTTGTAAGCGAACCGCATGATCAACCAACTTTTCTTCCTTAAACTTTTAGGACTTTGCCCAGGTCGTCGAATTTTTCGACTTCTACAAGACCGGTGCCTTTTTGGAGAAGGGTGAAATCTTCACCATCTACAACGCGCAGTACGTGCGCCAGACCTATGCCTTGTTCTCGTTCCTGTACAACAGCGCCGACTGGGACACTTACTACAAGAATCTCATCTGGGCCCGCGACAATGTGAACGAAGGCATGTTCATCTATGTCGTCCACCTGACCGTGATGCACCGCCCGGATCTGCAAGGCATCGTTCTGCCGGCCATCTACGAGATTTATCCGTACTTCTTCTACAACACCGACGTTATCCGCTCCATCACCTACAAGAAGCTGTACGATCCCAAGTTCGGTTTCTATGGCAACGGCAAGTACAACGTGGTGTACGCCAACTACACGCAGTCGTACCCGGTAGATTACTACAACAGCTTCTACAGCGAGGAGATCATCAGCTACTTCACCGAGGACGTTGGCCTGAACTCGTATTACTACTATTTCATGATGGACTATCCGTTCATCCTGGGTGAGGACAAGTTCGGACTGATGAAGGATCGTCGCGGAGAGCTCTACTGGTACATGCACCAGACGCTGTTGGCCCGCTACAACCTGGAGCGTATGGCAAACTACATGGGTACGGTGAAGCCGCTGGTGTGGCGCTTCCCGCTTAAGACTGGCTACTTCTCGCTGCTCAGCTACTGGAACGGAGTGCCGTTCAAGAGCCGTGACTTCAACTACATGATCAGCGACGAGTCGTACATGAAGGTGGACTGGATCAACTCCTGGGAGTCGAAGATCCGCCAGATCATCGAGGCCGGATACTACATCATGGAGGATGGTTCCCGCATCAACCTGCGTCTGCCGGAGTCGGTTGAGTTCTTCGGAAACCTGCTCAACTCGAACGTTGATGCCATCGATGCAAACTACGTCGGATATGTCGAGGTGTTCTCGCGCCTGCTGCTCTCCGGAAACGACTTCAATGCCTACAAAGTGTGGCCATCGGCGCTTATGCAGTTCGAAACCAGCCTGCGCGATCCCGTGTTCTACCAGCTGTACGAACGTTTCATGGACCTGTACTACTACTTCAAGCGCTTCCTGCCAAGCTACACGTACGACGAGCTCAACTTCAACGGAGTCATCATCAAGGACGTCGCGTTCGATAAGCTGGTCACCTACTTCGACTTCTTCGATGCCGATGTCTCCAACGTTCTGCCCATGCAGACCCCCGAGAAGTACTTCGACGGAAGCGTGCTTGCCCGCCAGCAACGCCTGAACCACAAGCCCTTCAGCTACACGATGAACGTGATGTCCGAGTACACCGGCAAGGCCATCGTGCGCATGTTCCTGGGACCGAAGTTCGACCGCTTCTTCGACCTGCAGTTCTACAAGAAGTACTTCGTTGAGATCGACCAGTACCTGGTTGACTTCACCGCCGGCCAGAACAGCTTCGTGCGCCAGTCTCGAGACTTCTACTGGAGCGTGAAAGACCGCACCATGTACACCGAACTGTACAAGAAGACCATGCTCGGCTTCAACGGCCAGGAGAAGTTCGTCCTTGACATGTCCGAGGCGCACTGCGGATTCCCCGACCGTCTGATCTTGCCGAAGGGCTGGTCCAACGGTATGCCGATGCAGTTCTACTTCATCATCACGCCGTACACGGCCAAGCCTACCTACGAGCAGGCGGACTTCTACGACAAGAGCTTCTCGTGCGGCGTCGGCTCCGGAATGCGCTACTACGACACCCTCCCGATGGGCTATCCGTTCGATCGTGTCATCAACTTCAACTACTTCTACACCAAGAACATGTACTTCAAGGACGTGCTCATCTACCACAGCAACGAGATGAAAATGAACCACACTTTCTAAGCACCAGGACCTACGCGAACCACATCCATTCAACCATGATTTAATACAATTGCAACTCCAAATGGGATATGAAGGATATTTCTCATTTTCACTCCTCGAAAGAAAACTACTCCACTGTAAGGAATTTCATTTTCCAAAAGCTGTTTTAGAACGAATATTTATTCAATTGCAATGTTGCCACTTGTGATTCTCGCTCGTTAGTCTGTGGTCGTTACCCAATATGCTCGCATGTATCATTCCACACAACACACTCTAATCGCACGGATTGTTTGCGACATCCAACACAATTCAGTCACGCCCGTACGCTGCCCCCAACCGACCGAATATCAATATGCCTCACACGTCACACTGGCTTACTAATAAAGTTACATTTTAGGGGTTATTCCACTGTTTCAGTTTAAGTTAGTGGTTTATATATCCATATGCCATAATTCTTTGCGTTGTTTCCTTTATCATTATCATCATGTGCAGAGAATCGCGCGCTAGTAGCTTATCAGTGGCCGTTTCCTAGATAGATCGCCAGGAATGGGGGAGAGTTTGTACAGATGACTAGGGTTTGCCTGGTGAGAGACTGTTCTCTCAGGGGAAAAAAGCATCCTTTGCCCGTCCGGGCGTACTTCTGCTATGTTGAGTCCATCTGTCGCGGTAGATTATAGTGTTTATCAGATATAGTGTTGCAAACAGTTACCAAGTAGATTACGGGGTTTTCGGGAAAAATCGAGACCGTGTATTGAAACCTACAAGAATCCAATCGAAACCTACAATTCACTGTCCTTTTTGAGAGTTTGGGAAAAAGTAGCACCTTAAGTACGAAGTTCAAACGAATAGTAACTTAGCTCTTAAATTGGAGGGAATGTGTCGGTGTGTGCCACCGGTACCGTGCAAACGAATTACAAAACTAGAAAAACAAACTAAATTTAACACAACAACACAGCATATAATCAACTTAAACCGTTGTTTCGAGAGCAGTGGACAGAATCTTTTCTAAAGTAAGCGCTTCCGAAAAAAAACAAAACTAACTAAGATGTCGGCACAGCATTTATCACTTACTGCAGGAAGCCTTATTCAGGCGTGTTTTTTTTTCTTTTGTAAGATCGGTTTAGTTTAAGTGAGTGGGCAGTAAATAAATTGTAAAGCACACTTTAGTAGCAATCTTCAGTCACATGTCGTGAAGATCAAAGATCTCAAGAGGAGAAAAATGCACCGCTTACGAACCGCTTTGTTTTAAGGGACGGTTTACAGATAAACTTCCTGTAAGGTTTAATAAGGTTTAATCTAAATGAAAGCGCAACAAATTTCAATGAGGTTACTTTTTCGTACCTATGCCTATCTTAATCGATTAAATCACTGTTACTAGAAAACTAAGCTGATGAATGAAGTGGGCTCAAGATGAAGAGAAAAAAACAATCCCGTTGTCCCACCATATTCCAGACTTATGAGGACTTAGTTGTTTAGTTGTGTATAAAGCATCAGAATAATTATTGATGAAATTAGTATAGCATGCTGACGTCATGATGAAATTTATCACAGCGTTGCAAAATGGACAAAAAAAAAGCTTGAAAAAACCAAAAATTATTAACTGTGTCGGATCTAGTTATACTATCTGTTACCCTGTTGCTTAAGGTAGAAGCTGCTGGCAGCTAGTTAACTCCATTTTCTAGACCAGGGGTCTCCAAACTACGGCCCGCGAGACCCTCTTCTCCTTGGGTAAATGTGGCCTAACGCTACGGTTATTCCACCCAATGCGGCCCGCGTTAAAAAAAGTTTGGAGACCCCTGTTCCAGACCGACAAAGCACTAGATCATTATGCAGAAAGGTTTTCTTATGGCAGTTTAGAGGTGACGCAAAAGAATGAAAAAAAAAAACGCTCAAATGCCTGAACAGAAGCGCACGTGAATGTGCTCGGTTTAAAATTTGAACATCCACCAACCGCGCCGTGTTACAGGCCAAAATCTCTTATCTATAGAACCAATAGAAATTTCAACACATGTGGTAAACACTTTTTCGCCCTAAGAATCGACACATAACGACACATATAAATTTGGTATGCACTTCGTAGTTTTATAACGATATAGTAGAAAGCGGATGAGTGTTGAATGTCGTTCCCGATTATTTGCTGCACATGGTGTGTTGTCTTTTGACGATGAACTACAAATCTGTCCTTCGGTTGCTTCATCAACCTTTGGGCACCTAAATACATACATTTTTTTATATATATATCTTGCAACAGATAAGTATCACTACCAACGCAATATAGAGTGGAGTGCAGAGGGGAGAGTCGTTGCACCGCAAAGCGATCCGCAAAGGAATCGTTTTTGGGCTCATTTCCTCCTCCGATCTATGACGGTTTCTATCTCCGTACGTGTGTGTATATGTATATGTATATATAAATAATAATGTGACTAGACATTTGTGATGAAGTTTTCAGTTTAGGTTTCCGGTTTAGGAGTCAGTTTCAATTACTAGATCACAATGCAAGTGCATACTTGCATCCATTTGTTTGTGTCCGTGGGGGATCGTCGGACCGCATTCGCAAATCGATTTACCTGTTGCTTCGGAGCCATCCTGTGGCTCTTCTTTCTTCCTATTATCTCACACATTCAAGATAAGACCCTACGGCATCCGGCAACTGGCCATCATTGGAGTTCACACACGCGCTTGCTCTCTTATTGCTCAAGCATTTGCAACACCATCGGATTATCGGACGCATCCATGGAGAAGGTGTTCGACCGTTCCAGCTTCGATTCGACACGTCCCATCATCACCGGCTGATCAACGGGGGCAACAAGGGTGGTGTCCATCGCATGACCTTTTACCAGTGGCGCTGTCCTACCACCATCGAGAGGTTTGGGGCGGTGCGATCCCTTGGAGACGACGGCCTTATCGCCCTTTCGTTCTTGGCTGATGGAGGTACGAGTTGCAGCCGCCGTTTCCGGGGCGGGCATTTTCGCCGTACGCCGCAAATGGAGCGTCGTGTTGAACACCTTTCTTCCGCTCGAATTGGTCGTCGTCGTCGTCGTTAGTGAGGCTGAGGAACCCGATTTCGTGATGTCACTGCCGGTGGATTTATCGCGCGTGAGCAGCAGACTCGGCGATGAGGCGGCCGACTTGTTGCTCGAGTTGGTCGAGTTCGATTTCGGTTCGTGCGAGCGGCGGGCGAGGATTTCGCGGGAGCGCTGAGACAAGAAGCTACGCTTTACCAACGTCTGACCAGAAGTACGATCGCCACCCGGATTCGAGCCAACACTTGCCGACGAAGTGGTACGATTGATTCCATTGATACCACCACCACGATTGCCTACAAATCCTGCAATACCGGATGGTGGTGCATGGTGATTCGCCTTGGAGCCATTTCCTCTTGGAGCCCCGTTTGCTATTGATTTTCCAACGCTCGGGCGCTTCTCACGATTATCCTTGTTGCTATCCTTCAGATGCAACCCATTTTTCATCAGTCCCGACTCGACTATCGTGGCGTTGTTGATTGTTTTCGGCTTGAAATACTCCTGGTAGATCAACGATTCGTGCGACAGTGTGTTGCTCGTTTTGATCGAGTTCATCGACTTCAGCGACTCTGCCAACGAGTCGATGGAGACGTCCATCTCGCTGATGGTCGTTCGGGGCGGCTTTGCGGGCGGGGCACCGAGTTTCTGCTTCGCCGGCGACGACAGGCTGTCGAGCGAAAGGTTCGATTCGTGACCGGCTCTTGGTTGCGCCGTTGGTACCTTAACCGGCTTTCGGTGGCCGGACAGGGCCGGACTGGAGGTACGCGTCGAGCTGCCACTGGACGAAATGTGATGGTTATTGTTTTGCGCGTGCAAATTGGCCGTATTTTTAGGCTTTTTCGGTTCCAGATACCGTGGCTTGACGTTGTTTAGTTTGACGCGCAAATTACCAGGCGACGGGTCACTTACCGCCGGTTTGGCCGAAGGTGGAATCCGCCCGGCGTGATCTTCCGACTGGGAACGCTTGTGCTGAACGTTCGCCTTCGCCAAACCAACCAGACCCATTCGAATGCCATTTGTTGTTCCCGATGGGCGCCCATTGGCCAGGGGAATCGACCGTTTCCCGCCAATACCCTCCGCCGGTACGTTACTTTTGGATGATGTTTTCGATAGCCGTCCGCCGTTTTCGGTGGCCTGAGATTGCTGCAGCTTCATCAGCCCACGGTCCGCAGTTGCGTTGGAGAGTACCGTCGGCATGATCGTACCGTTTTCCTGCTGGTACTTGGCCAGCTTATGCGAGCTTAGTAGGGCCGCATTCAGATCGTTCTGCTGTACGATGTTCGTTTGCGTGTGCTGTGTTTTATTATTGCCCGCGGTGCCACCGTTTTCGTACGCCCGCTTCGTGTGCGCCTGGATGGCCAACCGCACCTGCCGGAGATCGTTCGTGCGTGAGTGGATCGACGATGAGGAGGATGTTGTCTGCGAGGAGTACGAGTAGCGCGAGCGAGACTTCCGCTCATCGGTCGTTTCGAGCAGACAGGCAAGCTTTTGGATCTTGTTGCGCAGCTCCACGTCCATCCGCTGCCAGGAGCTGACACGCATCGCTCGAGCGCACTGCCGAATGAGACACTGCTCCACCGCGGACAGAATAGCGTTCACCATGCCCACAAACTCGTCGCACCAGTCCATCTCTTCCTCCTGTAGGTTGTAGTCCACCTCCTTGCGACCTCCTGCCTTCGATTGCTTCTCGTAGATGTTCACCACGTTTGTGTTGTCGCTCGACGACATCGGTGTCGTCGTCGTTGTTGTCATCGTAAGCACTTTCGCTTGCAGCAGCTTGTGGAGCCGTGTCGCCCGCGGGTAGCTCTTGCAGGCCTGATCCGCACTGAGATTGTTTGCTGCCGGCAGCAGAATCGGTTCCACGTGCGAAATCGCCCAGCGATAGTTCTGCCCGAGTGAAAGGAAGCTGTCACTTGCCAGCAGCGACGCAAAGTGATCGGTAATGTAGTCGTACGCCGCATCCAGTATGTCCCGGACTACATTTTCCACCTCCACAGACCACTTGTACGGGTGTAGGAGTGTTAGGAGCTGCTCGCTGTCCAGGATGGTCGTAAGAACACTTTCCGAGCTCAGGTGCGCCACAATCTGCTGCCGACAGCGATGGACCACGTCGAGTGGCAGCTGGGAGAACTGTTTCTGCGACCAAATCTTCACGTAGTGACGGCAGACCCACTTCAAGCACTTTCGGTACAGATCATCCAGCCCATGGTTAAGCGTGACTGGCAGAACCTGCAAAACGCCATCCGTACAACCGACGCAAGGCTGTGGGAAAAGAAATGGAAAAACGATGCTGAATTGAAATGCACATTTTTTATACGGCAATCGACAAACTTAATTTACGACGTATGGTTGCATTAATTAGTGTAAAAATCACATTTATCAGGGCACAAACCTTTTGAAACGGTTTGTACTTCATTTTGCGAGTGATTAGTTCGCAAAACATACTAATTGAGAGCAAATTGATTTTCGTTTAGTTTAGTTTTAGTAAATTTGTGATAAAGAGGAATATACAAATATACCGAAAATTGGAGCATTTTCTCGGTTTCCCTCTTCCATTCCAAGCCCATCCATCGACCTTACCTTGTGGAAGTTATGACAATAGTTCGTTTTCAACGCGTACGCCGTTACCTCCTTCAACCCCTCGAGGCCAAGAAGATCGGACAGGGCGGCCAGTTCCATCAGACTGATGCCTTCGGGTGGATGAGAGGCACCAGAGTAGATGTGGCACAGGGCAAAGTGCACCGCCGCGTACGAATAGCCGGGCAGGCTGATCACGTTGCCTGCATTCTGCACCCAACTCCCAGCGAGAATTGCCGCAAAGTACTGACAGCGTGACCGCAGGATGCACTTGTGCGCCCGCATCTTCTTCGCCTCGACCTCGATCGTCACGTCGGTGGCGATCTCCTGCAGGAACATCTTCAGCAGATCTTCTCCCAAGCGGCGCGGCTGCCGGCTAGAGATTGACTCGTCGATCGATTCTGCAAGCAACGAAGATAGGGCAAATAATGCGAGTTGGGGTCACAATCACACGGACTAAAGATGGAAATATTCTTATGTTTCTTTCCACTCAATTACATACCGATGCCGGATCGGCTCGATGTGATGCTCGAGGTACAGGAAAAGTCGGACTGGGTGTACTCATTTCCCTCCTGGCCGCGACCCGATGACCCGTTCATTCCGACATCGGAAGGAAGACTGCTGCTAAATGCTGCACACGAAAATAAGAACGCACACGAACGGGATATGAACGCATTTTTAACGTCGGCTTCTTCCACCTGTTTTTGCTTTCTTGAATAATCAACAATCACCCCAACTCACCTTTTGAGAGGTGCGGAAACAGACGGCTCAGTGAACGGGAGTTTTCCACGGACGACGAAATGAGACTCACAAAATTGCTGTTACCGGTCGAGCGAGACATATTCCACGAGTGCCGCTCCATTGAAGTAGACCCATTCGCCCCGTGATAATAGTTGGACACTTTCTGCTGCTGCTGATGCTGCCTCATCATGGCCTGATTGCTAGCGCCGATTGCCGAACCGATGGTATTGTACTTCTGACATTCGAACAGCCGCGCAACTCGACTGGAACCGGCCGAGTTTGACATATTGCTGCCCTGACCACCAGTTCCACTGCCAGTGCTCGAGTGTAGCTCGAACTTGGTGGCGATGAATTGACTGTTTGACGTCGTCGACGACACCGCCGCCACAGCCGACGGTGGTTTATCCATATCGGACAGCTTCACAAACGAGGTGGATACAGACGCGTGCGACTCGACATTTTCCGAGACGGTTTCGAGCAGCTGCTTCTGCTTCTCGATCGTAGCATGTAGCGTTTCCATGGTGTGCTGCGTTTTGCTGCGCGAAGAACCGGCAGCATGCTTTGGCGAACTTTCCACCGCCTCCTGGATCGTTTCCATTTGTTTGCTGGTGGTGGTGGTGGTGGTGATGTTGGACAGTTTGATTGCTTGCTCTTCTGGTTTTTTGCCCGTATCTAACGAGCCCGTAACGACGGTTGCAACTGTCGCCTGCTGCGCGAGCAGAATAGCATCTTCCTCGGTCGGATTGTTCTGGAACGTCACGTCGTCCGTGTCGGTCGTGGTAGATGTAGGCGAGGCGTCCTCGTTCGACGAAAGAATCCCGTCTGTCACCGAACCCTGGCTGCTCTTGTCGAACGTTTCGTTGATTTTCGCATCGCGACGCTTTTTCTTCGCCGACGCCGTCATCGCCGGGTCGGCCGGATTTCCGTCTTTGGTGGCATCGTTTGGCGAGACCTTCGAATCGTTGCCGCTCGAGTTGCCGCCTCCGCCAACCCCGCCGGCAGCCGAGTTGGAGGAAATCGAGTGATTCGAGTAGGTGTTGCTCAGCTCCGACTTGGAGCAGGTAAAATCCTCGAACGGTGATACGGATGAATCGATCGACATGCTGGACGTTTTCGAGAGGAGTGGTATTTTGTCCAGAATGTTCATGATGCCCCGATCGCTGGTGACGCTGGTCGAACGCTGGTAGGCACTGTTGGAAGCGATCCGTCGCTCGTGAAATCCACCTCCACCACCACCGGCTTCGCCGATGGTTGTATTCCAGGAGTGTCGCTTCGAATCGTTCCTTGTCAGCGCGGCACGGTCACCATTAGCGTGCGTTCGTCGGACAACCGCCGGCGGACCGTCCGCAGCACCGATAAACATGTAGTATGGTTTATTCGTTTCCTCGCCCGACGGTCCAAGGCTACTGGGGCGCACAAGATCCCGCCGCTCGTCGCCGGCACCATTGCTCTGCACCGATGCGTGGGGCATTGAAAGCTTCCTCGGCATCGCCGTCGGTTTTCCATTCGACACGGTTCCATCTTGGCCAATATCGATAAACATCGAAAACATATTGCTGCGGTCGGGTTGCTTCTCTCCGTTCGCGCTTTCTGGCGAGTCCTTGCGTCCGCTCAGAGCCGAAGCGGATGGTGGAGGTGTTTCGTTGCTAGCGCCTAGCTTTGGCGTTTGGCTGCGGGTCGTACTGTCACCACCGTCATCCGAAAGATCGATATAAAAACCGGTCGATTTCTTCATGAACTCCGATCGAACGCCTGTTCGTGGCCGGTTCGCCACCGTTGTCGTTGTCGTTGCGGCGATGGGCTTCTCATCCTCGGGCGTCTTAAGACTGCCCAGATCGACGAAAAAACCTAAACTGCGCTGCCCGGACGAATGCGACTCGAGCGAGTGGTGCTGCTGCTGTTGTTGTTGATGCATCATAGCGGCAGACTTTTCATCGTCCGGGCAGTTTTTCAGATCGACCACCCACGACTTGCCCGAACCACTCTTGCTCAGCTGTCTCGAGAAGCCCCTCGGGTGGTGGTTGTCTGCGGGATCGTCAAAACTGATGCTTCCACCGGATACGATCGGGCAGGTGTCAGTACGCCGGCGTACCGACGGACTTTCGCACTGCTTCGGAGTGAAATCCTCAATCGACGCACCACCGGATACGATCGGAGCCGATTCGTCGTGCTTTTGCAGACGCTTTGGGATGCGGATAGGGGTGGAATGAGATTCCCGGTCGACCGAGCTGGCCCGGCTGGTGCTGTCGGACGCGATAATGTTTGCCGCAGACGTAACGTGCACGATCGAGTTGAACGGCGTGTTAGGATAGTGCGTCGTCGACTCGACATCGCTAGTTGCCTGCGTGCGACTGTTGTAATCGGCCGAACCCGAGTTGTACCCGCTGGTGCTCGTGCCTCCTCCACCGCGAAGAAAACCACCACCAACGTTGCTACGATGTTCTTCATCGACACCTCCGCCTACGCCTGTGGTGCTCGACAACGAATACCGGAAGTTGTCAACTGACAGCGGCCCATAGTCGCCATAGTTCGGTGGCTCGCTGCTCGAAGAATAGACGCTCGGCAGCGATAGATCGCTGTAGGTTTCCTCCGGCGCGAACTGCAAACTGCTCGACGGTTCGATCAGATGTCCGGAGTACTGTTGGATAGAGTTTTGAAATAGGAACGTTCCTTGCTTTCGTTCGGCTTCCTGTCTGGCTAGCACATCCTCACGGTCGCTCCCATCGAGCGCATCTCCGGCCCGCTGCGAGGAGTTCGATTCGGCCAAGCGCAGCTTGGCCACGAGATATTCGTTTGTAGCGGGTGCAGCACTGTACTGATCTCTCACATCCACCGTGGCCGGCTTTTCACCCGAACGGAGTTTCTCGTCGTCACTCAGAATAGTCGCGAGCTGAACGGATGATTCACCGGGCAGTGCCGTTCGTGTGTTCCATGGATTATGCTGTCCGGAAGACGTCGTGCTCTCTTGAAAAGAAGGATATACGACCTCATCGTCATCGAACAGGGAAGACGCGTCGATGAAGCACGCCTTTGCTGCAGTCGGTGGTGCTGTCGTCGCCGCTGACAACGGCTCGCCCACTTCGACACTTTCCGCTGCTGCCTCTTCGTCGTTCGCATCACAGCAAGCTTCCACGCTGACCGGTTCCCACGAGCCGGTGGTGCCCGTCGTGTCAGAGGAGAGCGAATTCGATTTCATGATCACTATTTCCTCATTGTGCCGTTGTTTTTCCTCCTTGGACGTGGAAGAGCGCGCCAGATCGAAACGTTTTCGCTGCAATAATTCACCCGCGACCGACGCTGGGTCACCCTCATCTACGTCGAGGTTCAGTGATTCGACACCATTGCCCTCCTGCACCACTTCGTACTCGATTTCATTCACCACCAGCCGGTGCCCAACCCCGGCCAACCCCGGGTTGATATCGCTGCTTCCACCGCTGCCCGTCAGTTCAGCCACCGTCGCGCTCGTCGCCTTATTTATGCGCACAATATTGCTCCACATCTCGTCCTCCCCTTCCTCCCCATCCTCCTCATCCTCGCCGTCATCGTCCTCATCGCCGTCCACTCCCCCGTCGTGCCCATCGTCGCTACCGTCGGACGCGGGTGACTGCGGGCTGCGGTCGGCGTCCACGATTTCGTAAGTGGATGCCGAATCGGTCGAGATGCGGTTAAGGCCCTTTCGCAAATGGTCCTGCTCTGGTTGGCCCTCGCCAGCCACGGCGTCGTGCCGGTACTGAACGCCATTCACTCCTGCCGCCACTGCTCCATCGAAAGTGCCGATCGAATCCGTTTCCGTATCATCCGCGTTCGATGGCGACGAAAGTACATTCAGTGATTCCATCGCGACGATGGAACTCACTTCACTCTGGTTCGGGTTTATCAGGGGAGGGCTAGTGTTTTTCGGGGGGTGCTGCTTAAAATGAACGATACACAATCTGCCCAACCCAACAAACACACCCCTCTCTCAACTTCTCCGTGTTGTCCGCACCTTCCGCACTTGGCGCCTACTGTTGCTGTTGCCAAGGACACGACGACGGACTTTCGATCGCGTTCAAATGTGACATGGTGATGGGGCGGTAAAGTGGCGTGAAGTTTATCTGCAAAATAAGTTTAAGAAAAGCGAAACTGTTAATTGAGGCGACCAATAGACGTTTTGGTAGTTTTTTTTATGCGTGCAAGTCGGAAGAAGCTATAATCAATCCATCAAAATGAGGAAACGCGAAACTGGTTGTAAACTTCTCGCAAAAGTGGCGTTGGCTTGCTTTTTTTTGCAATAATGTATTGACCTAGAAATCGGTAATCTTTATTGCTTGTTTACGATCGCTGTGGTTCTAACAACAACAAGACAAAGTATTATCTGCGAAATACACATTACCGACCGGTGCGAAGGAAGTGTTCCAGTATGATGTGATTTCAAGGTGGATCTTTAGAGCTGTTTTTTTTGCAAAACCCAATGGCTGCAAGATACTATGTTTTTTTTTGTTTTCTCATACCAGTAATGCGAGTATGAACAAGGGATACCGAAGAGCAAACGTCCGGATCGACCTTGATGCACGCGTTTTATGCAATGCTTGCGACTGAAAAGACTGAAAGCCAAAGACCATCCCTTCTTCTAAGACATTCAAGCAGTTTGGAAAATAAATGAATACACTCCAAACGGGATGTGAATTTAGTTCGATTTTTTAATTTCATCAGCTATGCATTTTTTCCATGATTCATTTAAAGTCACTCTCGGTGAATATTACTTCCAGATAATTCAAAATGTTATTACACTTGTGACAAGCGTGTGACAAGTCACGTGCTAAGCAAGGATAGCAAAATTGTTTGGAAAAAATACGTTTGAAGCACAAATTGATATACCAGAAACAACATTATAAAGATTAAACTAAACTTACTACAATTTTATATTTCCCTTTTATTATAAAAATGATGGCTGCAAGTCAAAACGGAACGATATTATGTATGTTCATGAATTAAGCTACTGTATGAAACCTATCTGTATTATTCGCCTGTAACTTTTTAAACAAAATGATGGGCTTACAACACGCACTGTTCTTTGAATACGATTATTGAATTCACTATTGCTTCCCTATTGGCAGAGTGCTGTGCCCTACACAAAAACCTCCAATGTGTGGCAATGGTACTATCGTGAACTATTTCTGAATCGCACGTATAACCCACACGTCTAATTTTTATGAGGTTTTAATTTCCTCTCTATTAACACTCAACTGGACGCCGCATGAGGCCATCTTTCGCTCGAAAAATCCATCAAACAGTCGCGCGTTCGGCCGGGGTCGTCATTAGGCCTTTGGGAAACAATTTGCTAATCAACTAATTGCTCGACCAATTAAAGATCCTTTCCGTACTCCGGAGCCGAGAGCCCCCGTTAGCTGACCCGTTCATCCGTTGCGTTCTTAGCGGTAACGCTTTACCTTGACTCGCCGGGAGGACTTTGTCCAAGTAAGGCAGCGAATTTCACAGCCATTTGCGAAACGCTAAGCGCAGCCTCTTCAATATGCTCTATTATCTCCTGCACTCCAACGGTTGGACTTAAAATTTGTTCGATGCTGCCAGTCCAAAACAATCGCCTCTTCCTTGCTAATGTCCAGCCTAATTCTATCGTCTGTTCTTTAAACGCTCCGGACACACGAAATCGCATTAACGAGGAGGTAAAGCAAGCGCTAGAAGAATACGCTGTCTACGCTCAACACTATGCGCCAAGAAGACGATCCGCGAACAACCGTGGCGATCCTACGCCAAATGTTGTTGATGACTGAGGTGCTGAACATCGCGTTGTTTTGGCCTTACTTTTCGGCATTTACTCTCCGCATCGGCGATGGATTGGCGGTGAAGAAGTTGTCGTTATGGGAGACCGCGCAGGGCAGAGGGGGAAATGAAATCCTCTTTCCATCATGTGTTGAAGCGTGGCACTTAACACGAAGTATCGAACGCAAGTTTGTGTTCGCTCCAGGTCACAACGACTAGGGCAACCACAACGCACAGGAGGACAGATAGCTTTGCGTGGTAGTATTTTTATTTTTCCCATTTCCATACGCGCCATTGCATTTCCATAAACAGACCAGCCGAAATAGAAGACCCGAAAACAGAAGAACTAAGCGAATCGAAATGGCGACCAAATTGTGACAACAATGTTGATACACGCATAATGATTATTACATTCCTGGGTTTGCGGTCGGACTGTTGGGTGAATATTAAACCGCTTGCACACCGTAATCGAAATTTTTCAGTTTAATTTTAAGTGGGACAACACTGCTGCCATTGCCCTCTGGCTATGACAAAACAGGGAGGTATGTGCTATATCATTGGTATGTTATATTTGAGGTTCTCACAATCGTTGTCACACATGACCAAACTGTTGGGGACATGACATGGGGAGGTTTACTTTGGGCGGTTCAATCTTTTGATCGGATCATCGGAAAATAATCATCCGCCCTGTAAGAAAAAAGCTAGCCTCTAATAGTGAACATGTGCAAACATGGGGGATCAATAAAATTTCCTTACTTCCACACACTTTCCCACCAACGGACGGCGGGCATCTTATTGGCACGCTTTGGAGTCCACGTCCATCCAGCATACGTTAATCATCAACAAAGAGATCAGCGAAGAAACTGGAAGAAAAAAATAAGACACGTGCACACACCTCAAATCAACTTTTAGCATGACTATAGGGCAGCGTTTGAAGGAAGGGGAGGAAGTGGGGGTGAAGGTGCCACCACCTCCAGCGCACTCCGACAGCTGACTGACGATGTTGACGCGCGGGGTCAAAACAAGAGAAGCGCGAAGAGAGGCAACCGAAATGAATAATAATAATCATATTATCCCTTCATGGTAAGCAACGGCAAGTGGTCAAACAACGTCATAAATTAAGTCTAATAAAAAATCCTCTTTCAGCGCATTGATACTAATAAATTTGTATAGATAACGTGCAAAAAGTGTATATCAGTTAAAAATGAGGGGCTGCCACATTTTTTTAAATTGGGCAAATGTTGGTAATATTGTTTGGTAATCTTTTACAGATTATTTTTGCGAAAAGCCACTTCAAATTTTACGAATTGCAGACTACTGTTTTGAGTGTTTTTAAAATGTGTTTGCTTTGTTGTATTGAACCTCGCTGGCATACAACACTGTGCCGTTAAGGGTTTAACAGCATGGTCAATAACGCATGGCCGTCGTTTTCGTGGGGTTGAGGTGGGTGGGACGGCGCCCTACGTCGGTGTAGCCGGCTGCTGACATCACCGTGCCGGAGAGAACTATTTATGGTAAAAAAAAACGAAGGCCTACGTTTGCCACGAGTGAAGTGACGAGGCACCCAAAAAATGTGTGAAACGATTTGTGCATTAATGATGGCCATCCGTTACGGAAGAGGTTGCCGATCGATAGCGAACCGCGCAAAGTTTTGGTTGTTCTCTGTCGCTCTCCCTCTCTCCTCCTCATCACGTTTTTTTCTTGTGTGCTTATTACGGTGGCTGATTAAAAAAGCTATCAATTGAAATGAAGGTAATCCGTGTAGAAGCTGCTTATGGCGAGATTGTTGCTGAAGATGCGTTAGCATTGCACATAGCCTACTGTTTGCAATATGTCTCGGTTGGTAAACGAATAGCTTTGAGGGTGGAAATGGGCCGTTTGTCACCATTTTCACCATCCGTCCAGACTCGTTGGCCATTACGGAGTTGAGGTAGTTTGCACTGACGGCGCTGGCGGCGGCAGGTTAGCCTTGAGGTGCGCGTGCTTTCCTGCGATTTCCGCTGCGATGAACAAATCGCTCGCTTCCTCTTGCTTCTCCGCTCTTCTCTTCCACATTCGGTGCAACGTGCGACGCAAAACTGCTCTACTCGCTATGGAGCTGCGAAAATCAATTATTCATCGTCCTCATCGTGGTGATCGATGGGAGCTGTAGCCATCTTCGGATAGCGTTTTGATTCCGTCATGTATCTGCCCACCCACTGATTCCATACCGCCAGAGTGGCGACGATCCGAATTAGTTTGCTGACCAATTTTCTGCTAGGTATTCTTACCGATGATGCTGTGAAGATGTTTTCGTTTTGCATACAATTACAAACCACAAACTTCTTCGCATGCTTGGATTAATTCTTATATTGGGTTCTAAGATAAACCACCATCACTACAAATGAATCAATCAATATGCATCGAGCACCTGCCGCATGGCCGGTGATGCAATTTACTACAAAACTTCAACAAAGCGTACGGTATTTTCTGGTTGCCCTCATGCACATTCAACATAATAGCACCAGCGATTGGGACGAGGGGTAAATAATACCACATCCGTTGCTCGGATCATTGATTCTATACGGCAGTCCAAATCCCGTGTCTGTTGCTGGATGTTTCTGCACGGTCCAAACTTCTTTTGCTGACCAACTGTTTGCCTAACGTGAATTGCACACACATTTTACCTTATACGTCCTCCGATGGCACCGTGATGAATGGTTTGATTCAAATTTTCGGAAAAAGCGGCACAGTCATTGGAAAGAACCTGCCTTCGGAACACCATCTAAACGTACAGCGCACTTCTGCAACTTCTGCCGCGTACGGTCATGGTAACCGTTAACACCTACGCAAATTCCACACGCGACCGAGTTCTAAATGCAATCAATTTGGGTGACTCCAGCCGCTGGTGCCCGGAATTACGATAGGAAGATATCACCAGGTTTACGCGAGTCTGCCAAAGATAGCCGACTTTCTTCGGCCAAGTAAAAGTGTGTCCGGACGAAATTTCTCTTTTGTGTCGTCGAAAAGATCGATCGGAGTGTGAGAAGAAAATGTTTGACGTTTCGCGTTCTTTTTCTTTTTTTCTTCTCTTGCATGATACTAACCCGGTGAAAATAGAGCACCAATCGTAGGTCTTTGTATACCAATCACAGTGTGTGGCAAATTGCGTGTGGATGATTAAACAAGTTCCATAAAACTATTGCAAAATTAAGTAAATACATTAAGTAAATACATAGTAAATAGATCGTTGGTATGTGTCGATACTTGTAGTCGATTCAAACTGTTTCTATTGCAGAGTGCATAAGTGCTACTTATGTATACACTACTACTTGATTAACCCGATATGTTCTTCTTACCCGGGGTCCACACTACACCGCGACGTCGCCTGACAGGGGCTGAACACCATATAAAAAAAACCTTGCGCAATGTCGCGCGAATCGCGCTAGGTTTTTTTTGCATGGAGTTCAGCGCCTGTCAGGCGACGTCGCGCTGTAGTGTGGATCCCGAGTGACAAGAGCTATCGCAACGTCGCGTTTTTCGCTGTTTCTACACTAGCGCGATTTGTGCGACATTTTTTTTTGTATTGAGTTCGGCCGCCTGTCAGGCGACGTCGCGTTTCGTGACGGAACGTCGCGCTGTAGTGTGGACCCCGAGTTAGATACTCCACAACGTTTGTCATCCAAACTACTAGCAGAGCCATTCATCGATTATCGACGGTGAAGGTTCGTGATGTGGAAGATCCGTTGCGGATGACGTTTGTGAACTTCGCCGAAAGTCGTCGAACCCCATTTGTGTTGTTTACAGATTCCTCGGGGTGTTTGCTAAGTATTTGGTATTTAATACAGTTCCTGGATATTTCCAATCCAAGTAAGTTGTTCCATTTAATCGGAGAATCTCAGAACCCCCTGCGCAACCATATTTTTATTCAGTCATTGGTGTAAAAACAATCTGCTCATAGTTTGGTCCACCGGACGACACTGTGCATTTGTATGAACAACGAAGTGACGTGTACCTCGCCGGTAGTTGCATTGGCAAAAAAAACATCGTAATCTGTTTCTCATATTTACCGAATGTTGTCTAGCGCTACGGAGAATATTATGCTGAAAATTTGCTGTTGTGAGTGAACATAAAGGCATACAAGAAGAAACGTTTCATACCCATCAAAGAATACAACAAATCATATCATATGCAATGCGGTGCAGCGTAATTTCCATTGAATTGAAGTTACATTCCCATTATAATCTTCGTTTTATCCTTGTTATCATACCTGTGCTCACTCTCCATCTCGTCTATCCACCCCCAGATAGATAAACCATGATTTCCGACGTACAGCTAGCGGTGTTCTGCAACGTGCTGGGAGTGTTCCTCTTCCTACTGGTGGTTGCATTCCATTACATCAACGCGAACATGGGAAGGTAACGTAGCACACCCACTGCCCACCTAGGGATGTACGTGCAATTTGGAGCATCGTACTAAATTAAACCATTTCTACTCTTCATTTCATTGCGATTGATGTTTGACCAATGCTGTTGACGTCGTTTCCGAATGACGCCAATACCCCCGGGGCGGAACGAACTACATTGATTCGCTGGAAAATGCAACTCGATGCCGATCCGATGGAAATGGGTTGTGAATCCGCACGTTCATTTGCACACCTGACCGCAGCCTCAGAAGTGGACCGGGCTCGAGACACAAATGAATGAAGTACGTAGGTTTAAACACGCTCCCCACGTTGCGGTTGGATTTGGTCGAAGCCGTTGCACGGAGTAGACCGACAGATTCCAGTACCATGCGCTTCGTGCGGCGTACAAATGAATGAATTTTACACTATACACCCCCTCCATAATAATCCCACAAACAAAAGATGAACAAATAAACAAATCTCCCTAATCGTAAAAGGAATGGAAGGATACAGTTTGGCTTTGGTTTGTTTAAAAATATATTTGTATTTTATTTAAAAAAAAACAAGTCCTTTGCAATCGCACAACAATCCTATCCTACCGTATCCCATCACTGTATAGTAAGTCGTTGTTGGTTTTTCACGTGTTCACATTGGAATGTTCTGCTGTTTTTGGAGTATTTATTTCCACTCCCATTCCATAAAACTTGAATATACAATCTGTCGATGTTTTGGTTTGCTTCCATGTGGCCAGTCCGCTTCTAATACTCAACCGGCTTTAAGTATGAATTTTCTTCGGTCGTATTTATTGTGCTGAAGAAATAAAGAATAAAAATAAAAAAAACATTAGAGTACTGCATTCACCCCCATGCCAAATTCCAAAACATACCAATGGACATCGACGATCGCGTTTAGATCAATCGTAGGCGGGTTCCGGGTGGGTTCTTTTTTCTGTAGCTCCTCGAGCGTGTGCACGATTTTGGTAAACGTAGGCCGTTCCCTCGGATGCAGCATCCAACAGGAGTACATCAAGGCATATCTGGAGTAACAATGGAAGATATTGAGATGGATGTCCCGGAGATAGCGTGTGCAACGTGACTTACAGCTCCTCGCTGCAACTTTTCGGGCGATCCATACGATTACCATTCTCGAGGTAGCGTAGCAGCTTGCCGGTGGAAATGGCCGGGTACGGGCTTCCGCCGAGGGTGCAGATCTCGTACAGCAGAATCCCGTACGACCAGACGTCACTCTGCGATGTGTACACCTGGTGCGTCAACGATTCCAGTGCGAGCCATTTGATCGGCAGCTTCCCGTTGCTCGTTTTGCGGTATAGATTTTCCTGGTAAATGTCCCGACTAAGGCTGAAGGGGGTTGCATCAAAAGTATTACAAGTTAATACATCACATCTCCAGGATTTCATTGCGGTTATAATGTTACCCAAAATCGGCTATTTTCATCGTATTATCACTGCACACCAGCACGTTCCTAGCGGCCAGATCACGATGCACCACTTTGTTTCGTGCAAGATATTCCTGTAAGAGCAGGTGTGGGACGAAAACGTATTTTAAGTAAATTAAATTGGATGACCAACCAATAATCTTTATTACCATTCCGAGCGCAATTTGGCGGGAAAATTCCAGCAACTGCGCACTGCCCGGCATCGGATCGTCTTCCACGACGGGTTTCGGTGTGTTTGGTATCTGCAACTCCGCCGACTCCGGGCAACTATGGTAACACCGATTATCGACGGTATTTTCTACCACCGTGTCACGTTGGCAACTACAAGGATTAATTTTTACACTTCCCTTGCCATCGAGCGCTTCCGTTTCCGGCACGCAGTGTCGTTCACGGTCGACAATTTCCACCACATTTCGGCAGGCGTTTGTGCAGAACGTCACCACGCGCTGATGGTCGGATGTTTGGTTACCCGCCGGACACTCGTCCTCGTTGAACAGTGGGTAGAGCTTATTTTCGATTATCTGCGGTCGCCTGCTGGTGCCGTCGGTGATGTTTTTGTACGTCAGCGATTTCTTATCATTCACGAACGATGTGTCGAAGTTGAACACGTTCTCCGGCAGCTTGTTGTTGTCCAGTGCTGGCGTTAGACATTCCACCAGCTCCGGTGGTGGAGCACATGGAGCAGAATCGGTAACTTGCGAGAGCATCTGCGTGGATACCGCCAACTCTCGATGCAGCCTCAGCATTCTTTGCCACTGGAGACGCAGATAGTTGAGCAGATTACCACGACCGCAGTACTCCGTGAGGAGCATCATCTTGCGGACGTTCTTCGTGCAGTGGCCAACGATGCCGACGATATGCGCGTGTGTACCGACCGACTTCATTACCTCCATTTCGCGCCGGAACTCGATTATGTCCTCCACACGCGGACATTCTGCAAAAAAGAGAAAAACGTTTGCGGATCGGGAGACACCTCTCAATGTGAGAAAAAGTACACTTTACGTGGACATTCCATATTTACCCTTCAACATCTTCACCGCCACCGGTTTGGGCTGCTCGCCAGGAACTTTCTGGTGAAGGAAACCCTTTCGTACCAATCCGAACGCTCCCTCGCCCAGCATGTCGTGCAGGATAATATGATCGACCTCGATTTCTAGCTCGTCATTGATGGGAGTAATTAGATCGGGTGGAAATGGACTCGAACCAAGTAGATCGTGCATATGCTTCGAATTGGGCTCAAACTCCGTGCTAGGATCGACCGGGGCTTTTTGTTCCAGCTCCTGGAATTCAAATTGGAAATCAAAACAGAGGAGGCGAGGAATGATGAATATTCAACCATTGATTTTCTATATCCGGATAATTGGGTTTGCAAAATTCGGAGCACGGAAATAGAACATTCGATTTCCATCATATCTGCTACTATATGCAAATTATTAGATTGCATTATTGTTCTCTTTTTCGAACGTACCTTAAAATACTCGCATCGTTCCTCGTACCGTTTCAGTTTCGCCCTTCGACGGCAAATTAGCGAAATGGATATCTTTAGCAGGCCGATCATTAGCACCGGCGTAAGTATGATGAAGACGAGCTTTGTGCGTAGCCATGAGTCTGTACGATATGGAAGAGAATGCCCGTAAGGTATGAAGGGGTAACAAAATACATACAATGTAAGTTTCAATCCCTAACTCACCCGTGCTCACTCGACCGATCTGAAGCGTTTTGATGGTACTTTCCGACGTTACGCCAACGCTCGAGTACGCCGATATAAATACCTCAAAGTGTGGGCCAAACATTTCGAACGATTCGATAAACAGCCCTACCGCATCCTGGAATTGGGAACGTTGCAATGGTTAAACTGAAGGAGAATTATTCCAGGAAAGAAGACAACTCCCTACCCCAGTGAGGTTCCGCGTTAGCGAGTTGGCCGGATCTTCCGTGCCAGAGTCGTGCAGGTCGAATATCTTGACCACGTAGGAGTCGGGCGGAATCTGGGGTCGGTCCCAGCTGATATTGAGCTGATAGTGGTGATCATATAGTGGTTCTTGCCTAACACGTACATTTGTGATCGCTTCCGGTGCTAGGAAATCAATCGATCGGAGAGATATATTGAGTCATTCCTTTTTTTACCACCAGACCGAACACGGAATGTTAGCACTTACCACAAACTTGACTTCCGTTGACTGGAATGGTACAGATGGGCGTTTTAAATTCATGCCACTGAAGTTGACTTTCCAGCTCGGGGTTTACGGTATTCTTCGAACGTATTGCAATCCGATAGTTAGCGCTTAGTTCCAGTGCGTTAACCGTGTATGTGTAAAGGACTTCAGGCTGTAAGAACAAACAAAATTCGACCGAATGGAACATCGTATCACAGCATAAGAATCAACTAGAGACAAAACCGAAGCTCACCTGATGTACATCGATGGGTTTCAGCTGAAAATCAGGTGAATGGTCCGCATGGCACAGGATTTCATAGTGGCACGTTTTATCTGGCGTAAGAGCAGAAGCGTTTCACAATAGTAGAACATAGAAGAAAAATCACGTTTAAATGAGTTCCTCCTACCTTTCGCCGGATTCCAGGAAATCACAGCATCCACTAGTCGACTGTCCTTCACGTTGGTCTCGTACCGTTCCACCTTCACCTCTGTGATGGCCCCGGGGATGTATCCCACCGGCAGCGTTTTAAACTGGGCCTTTTCGACGTAGTAGTACTCGTACTCGGAAGTCAGCACGGTGGCAGTCACGTTGTACCGCTTGTTCGGAACGAGATGTTCAATTTTAACCAACGATGAGTTGCTCTGCGAGTAAGAAAACAGCTTGCATCATTTTCTAGAATACTTCACGATTTTTTAGGAAAAGTGGTGTGGTAAGAGAAATTTAGGGATTTCAATCAACGGCCGGATGTTCGGTATGCAACACGTGGCGAGTTGCACAGGATGGATTAGTATTGAGAGTTCAGATTTTCCTTATAGTTGGATCCAGTATTATTAAAAACCATGCAAAATGAAATGATGAAACAGCAAAACCGGATCGGGAACAACTGGTTTAGTGTTTATTGTTTATCTAAATTGCAGAGATCGTTTAATTATTTCGTATTTTGCTTGCAGTTCCGCCGAGCAATCGTTTTCCATCAACACCAAGGCGTGTGCATATCTTTGTAGGTAGGATATTTAAGTGCACTTTTCAAAAAGTGACATACGTATGGATTGACAGTTCGAAGATAAACTACTAGGAAAGCAGAAATTTTCTTTGGATTATCGCGTAGTGCATATTTTTTTTGTTAGTAGTTCTATACAGATTTTTGTTATCTAATTCTTGCATAAAGTTTACTTTCTTCACTGGAGTCTGACAATTTCCGTACTGGCAAAATTGTTTTTACGAATCTAATGTCAAAGTGTGCTCCGTGCCACTACCTTTCCCAGTGTTGTATATACTTTGGTTCGATGGTCCAGTGGTAAGCAGTAATTCGGTGTAAATTGTACGCGTCTGCCGCAAAAGCAAGTGCGAAGTGGACTCAGTTTGGCGAGATCTTCTGAACGAAAGACCTGAACGACGCGAAGTTTATATTTTGGAGCTGATGATACAAAACTGGTTCATGAGTCAGTATCCAAACTAGTGTGGAGTAATGCTGTACCGAAAACTGCGCGGTTCGGCGAAGACTACAAGAAGTCAACTGTGTTTCACGTTTCCAGCGCAACAACGAGACTCATATCTCGGCGGCGTGAAAAGAAAGTGTGTCATTGGAAATCATCCATGGTGGCTTTGATTTAGGTGTGGTTTTATGAACTGTTTCGGAGCCTCATCCAGGTGGGAAACAAATGTAGGCCCTATACATCAGCCTTAGCCTTCCGTTGGTAGAACGTTTTACGAACGGTACGTGTGGTCACATACCGGAGCAGTAATTAACCCACCGCAGAATGTGGATGCTGGAAGCTGTGACGGTCGACTGCTAGTGAAGGTGGTATCTGTAGAATGCTGGCGAATTCATCGAAGTACAACCAGCCACTGGCGGTCACGATTCCATGTGTGCGTGTAGAGATTCATTAGCAATCAACAATCGATCCCATCGGACCGTAACAATCGGCTGTGCCACATCTCATAAATCAAGTTTCTCAACGAAGGATTGTTAGCACGTGTGTGCAAAAAGTGTGTGTTTTCGCGTTCGTCCCGCACGAGAAAATAACTCGCCAAAATACGGAAGGACTTAAACGCATGCACGGCTACCAACTGACAGATTTTACCCGTCAGCAGAGCCATGTCGTCGGCCGGCGCTACCAAAAGCAAACCGAAGAAGACCAGCAATCTGCGCATCATGTGGATCCCGGGCCGCAAGAATCAGCACCGCAAGGGCACGTACAACCTGACGAAGAATGGCCTCCCGCAGACGTACGGGATGCAGCCGCGCAAAAACGAGCCCTGGACCCTCGGTGGACCGCTGAATCAGAGTAAAATCATAAACGCGTAAGTAAAAAAAAACCCCCAAACCCCCCTCCAAGGCAGCATCCATTCCATTCTCCCTCCTTGTAAGCGCACCACATAATCGATTCCAGGCGGTAGGACACGCACGGCATGGAGACGAACGGCAAGGGAAATTCCAACGACGCAGGAAACTGCTCAGCAGCATAAACTTTCCGGTTTTGTTTTGGCAACAATTTGCAATGCCAGCTACATACACCGTGATGTTTGTGTGTGTGGGATTTTTTCGTTCCTCCTTTTTGATTTACTTCGTCGTTTTTGCACATCACGGTTTGCGGGTATTTGCATAACCAGTGCTCCAATGCTGAAAACAATCGATGGGGTTTTTTGGAGGAAAGAGTATTGGCATCATCATTCGTCAGTCTCCATCAGTAGTCGTTACTCTCGAATAAATGGAGAAGAATCTTTCATTTAACCGGAATGCATCTTACAAAGCATCTACAAAGTTTATTCGTTTCACAGAAACACATGAGTACGAGAATTCTTCCGTACTGATAAGCATAAATCTACAGAGTTTCTACAGCAATTCAAATGAATTCTTGACTTTTCGTGGAAAAAGCAATTGATGTGGAAGAAATCTTTTCCTTCTAAACTAAGAAGAATGGAGAATACATGGAGAGCGACATATGGTTGTCGAGTAGCAGATTAAACGAAAACAATCGGGTGGAATCGGTGAGGTTTTGGGTTTCTTTGGAGTATCAATTTTCATTCGATTCTTAACAAAAAAAATGTACTTGACTATAAAATGACGATGCAAAGCAAATGTTAACCGAGTTCAGTCTGAAGTTAATTACTAAAAAATTCTTTATCATAATTTTATCTAATTTTAGTGTTGTAAAACACATAAATTCCATACAACATTTTGTTGGCGAATTCACATGTGACAAATCCTGCAAAAATTGGTGATGCCTGATACATGTGAACATATTGAATCGATAGTGCCATAGCTGCAATGTCGGTCACAACAAAAGCCGGTTTTATCTGAACGCTGTAAATGGCAGGCCGTTCTTGAGACAAGTGCAAGATCCAGTGCGCTCTACCAAATCTGCAATATCAGTCCTTGGCGCCAGTTGTAACACATAGCGCTACCTGATGCCATTTGCTAACGAATGCCAACTATGGAATATGTTGGAAAAAAGGTTGCCCGATCGTTTCAAGGTTATTCGTTAAATGAAACGACATCGTAGGCTTTACCAAGTTATCCATGTCCAAAATACGGTGATTCGTACCAACAGAACACGCGATACGACATGTTAAAGTTCTTCCCTAAGAATCAACCGGAAGGAAATCAACACTTTTATTGCTCTTGCTCAACAGCCTTGGGTGGGCTTCTCCAAGTGGTCCCACTCCAGCATACATGACATAAACCGTTGGGAATACACTGCCCAGGTGGCAGAGGGGTACTCAAGTAACTCATAATTTTGTGTCACGTATACGTCTCACCCGTCTCCGACCGTCTCCGACCGTCTCTGCCCTAGACTTTCGGACTTAGAATTTATTTGCACCGGCCGCGGTGTGTCTACTCGTGTATATACACGAGTCTCTTCATCTCAAATGTGTAAGTGCCTGTGTTGACTGACTGTTTTGGCGGGAAGCACGTGAGTACGGCTTTGCTTTCAAAACAAGTTTGTTTTCGATCGAATACTAATCTGTTTTTTCTGAGCCTTGTTTTTTGTAGATTTTACGGAAGTAATAATGGACAGAAGCCGCAAACGTGCTGTGGAGAAGCGAGCCGACGAATTACTGAAGGAGGTTAACGAGGAAATAGACGTCGAATGGGAATCCGGAAAATTTACAGAGCAGCTTCGCCTACCTCCGGGAGTATCAACGTTCCGATGGCCACTTGGTAAGTAAATTTTTCATAGTGCCAGTGAAGTGACCTAGCATAGGAAAACACAAGTGAAAAATTTTAAAAGAAACTAGGTAAATAAGCGCGGTTACAGGGGCCCATGATGATGTAAACATTTGCTTTAAAATTTTAAATTTAACTTGCTTAACTTTGAAATTTAAAATTTTTAATCTACTAGATTAATCCAGTAAAGTTGTGGTAGATTAAGTAAATTAGAGCTTCAGTACAGTTAGAAGATTGAACTTGCATCGAACTGTGAGAGGATTATCGAAACCTCGGTTTTTGTTTATTATAATGTAACACTCAACGGACCGAACAAAGTCCCAATGATTATCTAAAACTACAACTAAAACTAAAACTAGTGTAGACGCACGTGATCAAACTTATAAAAATTCGGGTCCATTGTTAGGCGACGCTCAAAAGTATTAGCGTTATCAAAGAAATTGAAAGCGAAGTAATCTCTATTACAAGTATTACTCATAACGGTCATTTGAGCAAACTGACCATAACGCGTACTGTTAGAGGTAAATCATAGAAAATCCGTATTACGAAGCCGTCTACAAGGTGCGTTAAAGTTAAATACTTCTAGTAGGTTTGAGGCATCAATCTCACCCAGAATCAGATTACCCACAAACATTGCCTGTGCTATCAGTCGTTTTTTGAGTATTTGCAGTCCAAGAAGCAGGCAACGCGAGTTATACGAACGGTATGAATTTCGCCAAGGTCGCCATCGTATTGCCATCCTCGTGATCCTTTTCCGGATGATTTCAATTCCATCGTGCGAATAGTCAAAGTGCGGGAACCAAATTACACAATTGAATTCAAGAGTAGAGCGAACTAAGCTAACATATAATGTTTCGAGACTCATTAGGTCATCAAACTCTTTGGCGTTGCTAATGACAAATCCCGTTTCCAGTTTAAAACCGTTTCGAAGGTTTCTATCGAGCAGGTTTCCTCAGGTTAACTGTGCATGCTGTAGAAATCGTTCCATTTTTTTCCATACCTATGGCCAAAATTGAACTTTTTTACTATCATTCAACAAAAACGATTTCTAATTTCCTTTATTTATTTTTATTTTAGATGATGAGGATGATTCGAACTCGCACCAGATGGTAACGGATGCTGTAAATAATGTACAAAGTGTAAGTACTGGTAATGGTGGTAATGGTGGTAGTTTAAACGGTGGTGGTAAAGAATAGTTCAGGAAGATAATGTAGGAGCTAGCGAAGGGAATAGTGATAGGGAAAATAACAACCAAGCTAGAGTAGATAGCAATCATGAAGATGCAAGCGATGTTTACTGGGACAAAAAATATCACTTCCTCAATAACTTTGCTAGTTTCGAGGAAGCGTTAAGACATTTTTTAACTATTTCTTGCTTGTCCCGTGAACTAGCTAGCCTGCTCCTGGTGATGTGCTGGAAATTTCTTAAATTGAAATTTCCACGCGACTCACGAACATTCCTCCAAACTCCCACCAACGTCGGAAAGCAGTTAGCACCGATTGTTGGTGGAAACTTGTGGTATCAAGGGGTGGAGACGGTTCTAAGAAACTATTTTAGAGATATCATCCCGCAAGTATCACATTTTACCATCCAAGTGTCAGTCGACGGGCTTCCACTTTTTAAGAGCTCGGCTACTCAATTTTGGCCAGTTCTTATAAAAGTGGAAGAATTGCCAGACGCTCCGGTTATGCCCGTAGCTATTTTCTGCGGGCAAACAAAACCGGAGAGTGTCGAACAGTATTTGCGGCCGTTTGTTCAGGAAATGAACATTCTTATGGAAAGAGGCTTGAAATTCGGCGATAAAGAAGTACATTTGTCCATAAGTGCATTTATCGCCGATTCTCCAGCACGGTCATACATAAAATCAGTGATGGGATTTTCCGCCAAGCATGGTTGCACAAAGTGTACCATCCTAGGAGTACACATCAAACCGGAAAATAAAGTTATCTTTGACTCCGTGCATGCCGAATTGCGTACGGACGCTGGCTTTCGGGCTAGAGAAGATAAGGACCACCATAAGGGAATACGGACACCTCTTGAAGATTTGCAAAATGTAGATATGATAGTCAATTTTCCAGTTAGCGACCGTCTCCATCTGATTGATCTGGGAGTTAGCCGCAAAATTCTCAAAGGGTTGCTTAACAACACCTTTGAGCGTTTTGGTCGGTGGTCCTCCCAACAGAAGGACGGCGTGTCTTCGTACATTTCGAATACACTGCTTCCTTCTGAGGTGAACCGACCATTTCGGTCCCTCGATCATGTCCCGCTTTGGAAAGGAACCGAGTATAGGTCCTTTCTTCATTATATCAGTGTTGTGGTCTACAGAGATTTTATGTATTTGGATGCATATAATCACTACTTGCTCTACTTTAGCGCTGTGACGATATTTTCATCATCGGCACATAAACGCTATTGGCCATTAGCGGGAAGACTCCTTACAAAATTTGTTAAGGAGTTTAAGACCCACTATAGTCGATCCCATTTGACAAGCAATGTCCACAATCTCCATCACGTGCATGGAGACGTTGTGGTACATGGACCGCTTGATAATTTTTCAGCGTATTGCTTTGAGAACCATTTACAACACCTCAAACGCTGTGTGAAATCGGGAGCGAGATGTTTGGAGCAAGTGGCAGTACGAACGCATCTATATGCATCAATTCATACTGCCGCTTGCCAGAAACCAAAGTTTCCTATCTTGAAGGCGAAGGGTGCTGGGGTGCACGTAACAGCCGATTTCGTCCTTTTGCCAAATGAGAAAGATCAATGGTTTTTGACCAGATCCAATGGCATAGTTAAGTTTTTGGAAGCGAAAAAAAATAATACGCGCGTCTTTTTGCTTGGAAACCAGTACACTGCTCAGACGGAGATGTATGAAATCAATACGGAGGACGAGGCTGGACCTATCCAGTTATCGTCCTCCTGTATGAAACTTTTTCAAGTTCATAAAAACACTCCGTCTCGGCGGGTGGTAGTACCCCTTTCATCTGTACTTTGTAAATTAGTTTATATTCCCTTACCTGCTCGCTCTCTTTCCCGCTATCCTGTCAACCCTACTCTATCACCTTCTGAATTCTTTGCTTTCATTCCTTTACTACATACTTTTATGCCTGACTAACAAATTTTACTAACCCTTTTCATGAATTTTTAATTGAAACTACCACCTTCGTACTGGTTATTCGCTACCCGAGACGTGGGACGACTGCTTTTGCCGCTTTGATGCCCCCACAGTGATTTGTTTGACCGTTTGGAATTAGAAATTCATTATGATCAAGTCACTGTGGATAAGGGCCCTGCGGGTGACCATGCAAAACTGGCTGAAATCCCATCCATTGTAGATAGATGTACATATTAGGATAAATGTATATAGTAGTATTTATTATAAAAATAAATTAGTAAATGTATATAGTAGTGTGCTATTGCTATTGAATTTAAAACTAAAATAGTTTATGGGTATAATGATGACCGTGCTGATTTCAAGTCTCTGGCGGCCGCTGCGTCTTCATGATAGGAGGGATCTAGGAGTGTATAGGATTTTTTTAATAGGGCAAACATCCACTAACAATACTAACATTTTTTTCTTTAAAATATATATCTTGTGGTGGCGGAATTAAGGTTGCAATTAATAAAATTTGAATTAAATCTGTAAACAAACTAACTCTTGGATTTGGGATACTTTGGTGGAATGTTTTAAACTAATAGCATGTACATATATGGTGAAGGTATTAAGTATAATACGTAAATGTTGATGATGATGTTGAATTTAATTAAAAAAAAAACGGCAGTGAATAGTCCTGAGCATCGCGCGCGTTAGCGTGGTATTAGATGTATTTTCTAACACCCGCTCGTATGAATTTTGAATTCAATCGTTCAGCTCAGAGCTATGCATGGGTATGTGGAGGGCATCATCAGCATTTACTTACTAATAATAACCTGTAAATAAACTAACTCTTAGATTTGAGAGGAGTGTTTTGAAATTAAGGCATGTATGTGGTGGAGGCATTAAGTTTAATAAATAAATGTTGATGATGATTTGTTTTGATGATGATGTTAAATTAATTTAGTAACGGAAGTGAATAGCCCTGAGCATCGCGCGCGTTAGCGTGGTTTTAGATGTATTTCTAACTCCCGCTCGTATACATTTTGATTTCAATCGTTCGGCTCAGGACTATGCATGGGTATGTGGAGGGCATCATCAACATTTACTTACCAATAAAAACTAAAAAAAACCATTTTAATTTCAAATCCTTTAAATGAATTAAAAAAGTATAAGTCAAATTCGAATTTTTTTTATTCTATCTAACTATATCTTCGATATAATATTCTAACTGTGATATTCTAATATAAACTATAATTCTAAGTAGTATTTCATTTTTATAATTCATAACAAAACTTAAACCTTAGTATCCTTATTAAAAACTTGACCCTAACTAACACCCACTATCTTCTCTACTTATCTTAATGTTCTTACTATTATCTCTACTTACACGCTTTACAAAACTTTTTACATAGGGCGTTTTTGTGCCCTTATTGTGTTCTACGTAGCTTTTTGCGTTTTTTAATTTTTTTGTGATCAGTGTTTTCACTGCGACCTCGTGCGTGCCCTCGCCTCCGACTGTTTGTAGTAGTTTTCTAACGTTCCCGTAGATGCAAAAGGGCACCTTTCCTTGTGCACCTTTTGCAGTGTATCCGGACCACGAACACTGCGTTGCAAACTGTGGGTCAATCAACAGATGGTACGCATGATTCATACGGTACTCCGAACGTACCTCGCGCGGGTCAATCTTGGAAGCCAACCAAGCCAAGACTGCCGAGAAATACTCTTCCTCGAACAGTTTGGCGTTGCAGGCTTCCAACATTTCCCCGCACGAAATGCGTTCGAAGTTGAAGGCTAACGATCTGGAGGTTGAAGGTCCTGATGAAGCCTGCGCAACCACCAAATCGTCAACCTTCGCATAAATCATGCGCACCATCCGCTGAGTTGTGTAAATCCCTTTGGAATTAGACAACGCCACATTATGCAACGCAGTGCAGTGGCCCGGACACGGAATCGTCGTGCTAAAAAAGAAAGCAAAACAATAATGAACAATGTATTTTCTGTTGTAGTTTATAACATACCTTTTTCGTTCATCCCCAGGCTTTCGGTTACTGGAGGCCGCCTCATTATTGTTACAATCCATATCTACAAAAACACAACTATTTACTTATTCAATTTTAGCTTCACTTTCATTATTTATACTGCTTACCTAGTAGTAGTTGATAGATGATTGAATATTATCACGCCTAATAAAACTTTAATTATATTAAACTACTTTAAATATAACCATGTGTACGATTTTCACCGTATTTACTTTCACCGGATCGGTGCGGATTGCAATGGCATACTGCAGTTCAGTGTTGACAGCTTCAGCTGTCAGACTTCATTTTAGTGATGGCTGCCGGGAAAGCGTGAAGTGCATGGAGTGTTGTGAAAATAAAGCGGGTGGTTTTTTTACTGTGATTATTTACTGTGTTATATATATGTCTATAAATTTTACTGTGATTATAGATTTTATGTTGTGTTAGTTGCATTTTCTAATGTTTCAGCGTTTTCAAGGTAAGAAGATTGGTGGGAAATAGAGGTACAATCCAGTGTTGACATCGCTGTGCTTCCCTTTCGCAGGCTACTGCTGCTGCTTGGATCCGATATTTTTATCGGTCCCATCGATGGGAATCATATTAAGATAAGTATTTATTGATGAATGCTTTGTATGAGCATTTATCGACCGCTTTTAATCTTTTTCAGCTATAGTACATCGTTCGTGGGGAGTTTGTTTTGGTGGAAGCTGCTTGACGGATGTGACTCCGAAGCTGTACCCAGGTTCGCATTGAACTGCTGCTGCTTGTATTAGTTAAAAACATCGATGGGAAGCATATTACGATAAGTATTTATTGATGAATGCTTTGTATGAGCATTTATTGACCGCTTTTAATCTTTTTCAGATATAGTACATCGTTCGTGGGGAGTTTGTTTTGGTGGAAGCTGCTTGACGGATGTGACTCCGAAGCTGTACCCAGGTTCGCATAGAACTGCTGCTTCTTGAAGTAGTTAAAAAACATCGATGGGAAGCATATTACGATAAGTATTTATTGATTAATGCTTTGTATGAGCATTCATTGACCGCTTTTAATCTTTTTTTCAGCGACAGCAGCATACCGTTCGTAGGAAGTTTGATTTGGAAGCTGCTCGTCCGATGTGACTCCAAAGCCCAGACAGGTCGATCATAAAGTTTTGTGATTTACGAAAACGTAAATTGATAGCAGTGGGGTTTTGTTTATTGTGGTTAGTGTTAGTGGTTTTGGTTCTACATTTATTATAATGTATGTAGACCGATTATAATATTTACATATTTTAATAAATATTTATTATTGTTTTCATTTATTATGCGGAACTATTGTGGGTTCACTTTTGCATGATGACCATCACTATATGGGGTACTCAAGGGGCAGCCATTACTGACCCACACATGCACAGAACGCACTAACACATGCGCAAAAATCACTCACGAGGGCAACTCAGACCCGCTGGTTGCGTGTCACAACCAGCGCCAAACCAACGCCAAACCAGCGGGGTTTACAACATTTTTACGCGTCGCGTGACATTTTCTGCCTCCAGGGTGGGCAATGCGCGAACGATGGCGTGACTCGACATGTCTAGGCCCGGGACTATTGTTCCATGCGCGAAATCGGAAACGTTATACTCCGGATTGCATATTTGTCACCGTTCTGATTGGCAATGTTCCCGGTGTACGGTAACATGCCCTTAGAAGCGGAATGGATGTTATCGTGTATTTTTGGGGTTGTTGTTGTTGTTGTTTGTTTTCGGATCGTCCCCACCAGCTCCATCGACGAACCGGAGGTGACAGGCTGGCGTCACACATAGCACTAAATTGGTCCTACTATCGACTAGAGCCGACACGAAGGCACACAAATAGGTACCTGAAACAAAACGTACCGCTGTGGTGTTGTCGTGCACCCTCGCATCATCAACAGCAACATCCCCATCATCATTTTTATCACCACTGCAGCTGTTCGGCTGCGCGGTATATGTGTGCCACAGGCCGGCTCTGGTAGTCGCGACACACGCGCAAATAATATATCACATCTAGTATCGTACGGGCGGCCGGCGCTGGTCGATGGTGCATATAGAGCGCGTGCTCTACTCCGGGGTGCACCGCTTTTCGTGCTAGACTAGGTGCTTGTGGTTCGGAATTAAACGGGATCAAAGGTGTTCCGCCACCTGAGGCAAGGTGGACAAAAGGACGTTTCAATTTGTGGCCAGTGTGGCAGCGGAAGCCATCGTCAGAGGATGATCAGACCGAGAGTCGTGCTCAGAGCACGCCCAGTGGAGCCGATCCGGCGCGTGCGGGTAGTTTTGAGGTAAATTTGGTTGGGAGGTCTTAGGGTTTAATTAGGTGAACGAATTATTAACGAATCTTAATACATCACACGAAACAAATGTGTGTGTTTAAGTGATGTACCTTTGTCTTCTTTGTACCACTCGAGATAACATTCCTCCAATGGTCGATGTAACGGTGGTTGCGAACGCAAGCCGACGTGGAGAAGTCGATGAAACCGAATGCGGCCTAAGCGAAACTGTTTGCAAATGTTCCGTAATCCAATGTTATACCGGTCGGGTAATGTGACACTTGGCTTTCTGAAGGAGAAGAGACGATGGTACGGGCCCGCACCCCTTCCCGGTGCCACTTCCACTTCTCTCATCCGTCAAAACTACAACCTAGACACACCACACGTCCTACTTGTTGTTGTCACGATGTGGCAGTTGAAAGCCCTCGCGGAAGATGTGAAAAAAGACCTGTTTGTTCTCTGTTTATCTTAGTAAGCAAAAGAAAAACGCTTCAGTGGTTTCGCATGTGCCTTCTTCTTTAGCACTGTTTTGAATGAAACCCCCCCTTTGTGAGATTGAGCGCAGTTGTTTAAGCTGGTGGCGGTAGGCAATAAATTGATGGAAATATTTTAAAACATACTTTCGACAGATTTCAGGCTGCTCTTAGGTGGATGGCTCGCTTTTCTCGGTGGTAGCATTTGCAAACCCGTTTTTCTTTTTTGGCAACCATTAAATGCCGAAGCGAAAGTGCAAAAGAGAGAACAACCGCCCGGCGGTGTAGAACAGGAGAACTATTTGAGGAGTGTTAAAAACAGTTTGTAGGAACGAACGGGAAGCTGGAAAGATATTCTTTTCCTTACAAAAAAAAATGTGAAAATGGTCTCACATGTCGGCAAGGTAATGTTTTTGCATAATTTCTTATACAATAAAGCACAACACTTATTGAAACATGCAAATTCTTTAACATTGTATGGTCAACATTATGATCATATCCGCAAGTTATTATTTTGTACCATTAAATACTTCTCGTAAAAGCTTTTCTGGTGCGGTGGATCATCAACCTGGAAAAAGATATGGCGGAGGGCACACTTGAAAATAAAACAAAGGCAATTATGGCCTACTAAGCTTTAGCAGGTACGGACATGGTGACACGTGGGACTACGCGATGGATTTAAATTTTTGTTCGATTCGAATTGACAATGTTCGAATTCAAACACATGGCAATCGATGCCTGCTCTGACCAACATAAACGAGATCCCCCCCCCCTTCCTCGATTGTGGAGCTGGTGGTGAATGGGGCAATGGGGGAAGAAACGCACAGCACTGGGACACAAACCTTGAAGTGTACCAAACTCCCCCGCCCTTGCCGCACCGAGGCGAATTAAAAACCATGCTCCGGACTGGACCGCGGCGACAAACTGCCATTTTTCGCAAAGGGCAGCAAAAAACCACAACTGGGTAACAGCGATCGGGGGCTGACCGGAAGCAGACGGGGGGTGGGCGAATCGGGTTATAGTTTTTTTTTTGTTATTTCGCGTAAACCAGTTGACGGTCACGCTTTTGTTGTTGTGTCGCAAGTATTCAAGCTTTAGTTCCCGCTCCAGCCTCGTCTGGAACACGAGGCAATCGGTCGATGGTGGTGGATTGTTGTTACGTGGAGAGTGTTACTTACAACAACAGGAAAAAAGGAAGGAAAAAAGTAAACCATCTTCAGCTGTGTTGGTGTTATGAAGCTTTGTGATATAACTCGAAGCATCGTTTAATCGCTTCCCGGTGCCGTCGTTTATCCGTTTCACGTTGTTTATTTTTGGGCAAACCCACAATTCGCCACATCATCCCGTTTCCTATCATTCGCCCGTGTTCGTGGGTGCTACAGTTCCAGCAATTGTTGTAGAAACTTCTTTTTCAGAGACCTGCACGAGAACAACCTCGACGTGGCGAGTCTCGCGGCCGGCGGCGCCATGACTCTGGCCGCGATGACGTCCAATGGGACCATCATCAAAGCGAACGGTGTGGCAGTTTGTGATCAACAGCAGCAGCAGCAGCAGGATCATGATCGGTTACAAGGGGAACCGACGCCGTCCACCTCACAACAGCCGGGTGGGTCAACCGCGACACAGCCTCAGATCGTTGTCGGTACAATCGAGCTGAACAATTTAAACGGGGATGCTGTGAATATCAAGGTAGGACAGAAGAATCTTTTAACCAGTTGATTTCCTCACTGAATGCATCCTCCGTTCCAGCAGGAAAAGGACATCGGGACGAGCAATCAGTTTGAAACGCTCACGCTCATCGACGAGGACGACGAGGAGGAAAAGGATCGAAACTGTTCGAACGCGCACTCTTCCTCGTCGCTGCTGTCGTCAAACAATGACAACCGCTCGGCGGAAGAGAACAATGTGCACAGTGCGGCCACACTGTCGATTAGTGAGCAGCACGCTCGCCGGAAGGCCCGGCGCCGCAGCAGCAGTCAGAAAGGTCGCCAAAGTGCTGAGGATATCGACTCGATCGACCGGGCCGACAGTGCGGTCGATGTGACGCACGTCGACGAACCACACACGTTCGAGGAGGATACGGTGGAACGGAAACAGGATGGTGCGGAAACGGTGATTTTAAGGAAGCGGAAAAGCAAGAGACGATCGCAACGGCGCCGACCGACGGTGGGGACGGAGGCCGCGGCGGCGGCGGCTGCGACCGGCACACCACTGGATGCAGTGGACGGGCAGCAGGAAGAGGACGATGAGGAGGAGGATGAGGAAGAGGAACATAAAGAACCCTACGACAAAGCGGTCACCTGCCTCTACTGGTCGCTTGCTTGTTGGGATTGCAATATTTCTTAGAATACCGTTCCCTTTTCTGAGATAAACCTCTTGTAACTCTGAATATAATGATCCATGAATACTAAACATGGAAGTGGACAAAGCTTCCAAACACTTTCGACGATAGTGAGGGAAGCATATAGGATATATAATTTATAGGCAGCTACAAAATTAGCAAGCAAGCTAGAGTGACATGCACTCCTTACGCGTTCATGGGAAGCAAAGATGCGGTTTGTGTATCATGATGGATCAATTACGAAATCTCAGTATTTCCGCATTTTTTTTTTTCGCAAGACTTGACCCTAGCTTTGGCTGAGAAGTAGAAGGTAGGTTACTAAAGTACATCCCGTATAGAATAAGGTGAAAAAGAAAGAGGGTAACATATACCGACGAAGAACGGCGTCACTACTGTGCAAAAGTTTAGTAACATTAACGATGAGACTATTTATAAACGAAACACCAGCAAATAAATGTAGAAATGTAAATTTTTTATAACAAAATAACTGTGTAAACAGTTCGTCTTTATTTCATAGTACATGGCGTACAGACGTTCGCTTACGTGTTGTAAAAAAAGTGTACCAGGTTTTGACCCACCGATGGCTTTTGATTTCATACCATCCTTCATGGATAGGTTGTTAAATGTTTGTTTTAATAAAAATATACAATTTTTGTAAGGAGAAGGGAAGACAGAATGTAAAAGGGGAGGTAATATGCAATCCCAAAACAACAATATTCAATTTTTTCTAACTTCACCGGGGCAATTTCTTTAACTTTTGCCGTTTCAATACCAATAATTGGAAGTAACATTTAAACTCCCTAAATTCACTGTGTGAAAGATACCGATCTGCCACTAATATAACAATGAGTATAACCCTGAAATATTATTTATATTTTGAAATTCTGCCTATGACCTTTAGGCTGTGTTATTCGCCATCAGTGTTTTTTAAGAAATAAAACTGGTACACTTATCCTTGTAAAATGTTTGGAATGTGATTGAGTGGGAAACGCGGTCCACGTGATGAAAGTAAATATCAACAGCCCTCTAGACGGCGTGGTGTTGTTAGAGGTTATAGAAAATTCTCCGCTGGAAGAGGTAGAGAGCAATCAGATTCCACAGCACCGTGTTCCAGAGCGCTTCGAGCGTGAGCATAAAGTGTGTGTTCATCGTCCCAATACGCCAGTGAAACGGGAGCATCTTGTGGAACACAGTATGCCCCACGTACAGGACGATCGCGTTCATACCGGCGTACACGAACGGGCGCCCGGACCAGCACCGCTTGACGTCGACCGCATAGTAGCACAGTAACAGTAGCAGATAGGCCAGTGAAGCCGTCGCAAGGACGTACGAGAGTGACCAGAGGTTCTTGTTCACCGGTATCCAGCCATCATTCTTGGAGAACCCGCAGAGCACACCCGCCAGCAAACCGAGCACCACCGACCATACACCGAAGCGCACCATGCGCTGTCGGTGACACGCGTACGCAAGAATTGTGCAACCGCACTGGAGACCGAGGAAAACCTGCAGGACGGTCGGGAGACACCCGAACGGGCCCTCCGGATCGAACGGCATGGCGTCGTAGACAAAGCGTGCGGTTGGACGTTGGTAGAGGTGCTGTATCCCGAGCATGGCACGATCGATGTACCCGGTTATGCCACCGGTACAGTTTGGGTACGCGTTCATGAGATGCTTCCCGCCCGGACCGAAGTAACCGCTAAGGGTGGGAAAAATGGAGAAACGTCGGTTGAAAAACCGAAAACGCGGACATAAAGCAGCCACCGTTCGGTCGATCGTTTACCTGGGACAGCCCGGTTCGGCGACAAACAAAATGATGCCCAAATAAACGGCCGTCAGCAGAGCCATCACAAGCCACTGCTTTTTAAGCCGGAAAATGTCCTCGTTTGCGCGCAAGATACGGTTTTGCGACTGTACCGTTTCCTCGTGGCAGAACAGATGCACAATCGACACGACAAAGTAGGCGATGCCGAAGCGCTGCAGTACGCCGAAGATGCGCAGGTTGGCCACGGTCGGGCCGTTCATCGAGTTCAGGCAAAGGCCAATGATGAACAGCTTAAGGGAACGCTACAAAAAAAAGAAACGAGGGAGGGTGATTTCGCGAGTCAAACAAGACAAGCCATTTGTCGATCACTTACCACGGCAACATTGCTGACGATTGTGCGCCGTGGGACATTGCGAGCGATCTGGCCGCGTAGAGAAATCGGCACGCAGACGCCCATGATGAACAGAAACCAGGGGAAGACGAGATCGGCCACGTGTAACCCGTTCCAGGTGGCGTGTTCGATCCACCAGTAGCCACCGCCACCGCTATTGACGAAAATCATCAGCATGATCGCAATGCCCCGAAACGTATCCAGGCTTTGGAGTCGTTTCTTGGGCGCTTGGGTGACCGTTTCCGACTCGGGTTTATCGGTTCCTTCCACCGGCGGTTCGACGGGTGCCGCCGGCAATCGAGACCGCCGAAGGCCATATCGTGCCAACCGTGCCAGTCCACCAACGACAATGGCGAGCAGGATGATCGTGATGAATGCTATATCACAGAGAGCAGAAAACCACTCAAATCAAAAGGAACGAACGAAATTTGTGACGCGCGCGTTTTGTCAAACGATGGCTTACGGAGGTAAATGTTCACCGGCTCCTTGGCAGTCTCAAGGACACAGGGCGGGTTCAGTCGGAGGTCATACACGCCAAATTCGCCCAGCTGCACGCTGCTCAATTGGCAGTAGTAAGAGCTTACAAAGGGGAAAAAAGAATCAAATAATAGACCACTTGATGAAACGAGTTCGAGCGGCTCGTGTGCCGCTCGTTATCCCCCTTGTCCCGTCCCGGACACCTACTCGTTGGAGTACGAATAACGGCCGACGTCCCGGTCCAGTAGTCGCAGTGCGAACTGACGTGACGCGTCCACTTTGATCACCGTGTGGCGCTTATCGGCCGGAATGCGCTGCAGCTGGGTGAAAGGGCACTGTGGAAATCCACAAAAAAAAGGCAGCACATATTGGCCAGTACCACAGCCGATTAGACGTCGTGAAGCCAAAACGGGGGCAGATATTCCACTCATACCTTATCGCACTCCTCCGAGAGGGTGTAAAGATAGTAGTCGGTACCAGCACCAACCGGCCCGTTGGTTGCCGCCTCCGCATGGGACACGTTCAAGAATGCCTGGTCTACGGCCAGGGACCACAGGTCCAGACCGCGAAAGAAACGCTCCGTGTACTCGATCATTTTCGATCAATATTGCCTTTTGCAAACTACAGCAAACGGTATACCATCGCTCGTGCACACAACTAACGACGACGGGTTACGTTAACGTGGAACGCACGAAGGACACGAGTAAATTGGTCAATGGCAACCACCAACCGGCGGTGGTGGGAAGAACAAGCTTTTCGGCGAAGATTGCTCGCGAAACTATTCCGCCTTGGTCGTGGCGCGTTGCTGACACGATTGAGGAGCGCCTTTAAAAAACTTCATCCAAAACAAACCATACGAGCAGCGGGAGGGGAAGTGTCAAAACACAGATGTTTGCCGAGGTGCCTACAACACCGTCTCTACATTCAAGCGCGAATATTCGATGAGTACCGCGACCAGTTCCAGTTCGGCGTCGCATCAGAGCGGATGGTTAGCAGTGCACGAGGTTCCTGAAAGGGTTAGCTGAAAAGTAAGGTTATCTTAGGCACGGCCGCGTGGTGTCGCCGAGCTGGAGCTCAAGTCAGAGAAATCCTAGCCGACGCACATCTCGTGCTGTTTGAGTAATCAAGCGGATCACGAGTTTCGTGCGATCTGACAAACGGAAGGAAATATTCCTTTCGTTACGGCGGGTGACCAGCCGCATTTTGACTGCGCACAAGCGTGGTTGGCTAGCAGTGCTCCTGGCCGCATGGTGGCAGTCAAAAGGCGACGCCTACAGAAAATCGAAAACCACAGAAAATCAGGACATATGGCCTTTAGTTGCCAGTCCTTAACCTAAAGAGGTCTATGTCTCCAGGTTAGCTTGCGAAGGCCCAGGAAGCTGGATTCAATAGCCGTACTGGAGTAAATCCTCGACGAAGTGAAGAAGAAGAAGAGTACCGCGACCGCAGTAGCACAGTTTTGACAAAACATTCACGCAAGGACCAGTGTTGAGAAAACCCGGAAAATATGCTACAATAAGATAACAGTATGCTGCATAGGTTTGGTAAAATTTTGCAATTATAAATACTATTAATCGCTGGGAATTCGCGCTACCCGTCGAATGTTCGCGTTTGGTTATAGAGAGGTGGGTCCATAGCTTTGCTATGAATGTCATTTGGCATTTGAATTTTGGCAGTTATGGTAGATGTTTGTTTGCTATGAAACACGGGATCAGATTTCCCTTCCTGACTAAATAATTGTAGTAATTTTCCTTTAAATGTATCCTCTATCAGCAACATAGGGAAAAATACATAGAATAAGTGATTTTTTTACATAATCAACCCAATGTTCGTTATGAGAATCAATATAACAGTATTTTCATGAATTTTGACCAACTTCTTCGCAGGATTATCTAACTATTCGAGCATCGACAGATACGCGTGCTGAATAATGGAAAGCGCAAATAATGTCCATGGTTTGTACACAAACCAGGCGGCTGTAAGAAATGTCGTAACATCACACAATATAACCTTGATATGTATAAATAGAACGTTCGAAAGAACTAACATCAAGGTTCGAGGTTTGGATTCCTTATAAAATGTCCCGTCAAAGTGAGTAAAGATATATAAAAATGTTGGTTTGCTCAAATTGCTTAATGGATTGATTCCTTCATGATTGTTTTAAAAGGAAAGAAAGAGTTGTGTACTCACCATGTAGACGATTCGGTCGCCCATTTCCTTCTCGCTTTCCTGTACCTTCACCAGATAGATCGGCTGTCGGATGGGCCCGGTCGGGCGTGCAGGGTTGTTGCGACCTTGCGTTTGACCCGGCGGCCTGGGATGCGGATACCATCTTTCATCGTCCGTAAGGCTGGTACCACGCTTAATCGACCGTTCATCGTTTGCTTCGGGCAACAGATTCGCACGTTTGCTTGCCGATGGTTCGGGCTTCTGGTGGTCGGAGAGTGAATCCGAAGAACTTTCCGTCCCAATGGCTCGTTTCCTACGAGCCGGCCCGCTGACCTTCGATTGCACCCTACCGGCACTTGCACTCGCCACGTTGCCAGTAGCGAATGCATCTAATTGGTTTTGTTTTCCCTTCGGTGCGGCCGCATCGCCAAGGCCTTCGCTGGAGTGCCGTTCGCTACGCACATCCGGCCTCGGTTGTACCTCGATGATCAGATTCGTGCTATCACGGCAGATGAGATTGATATGCAATGATGGCTCCAGGCGCTGAACCAGCGGCCTTAAGGCGGACGCTGGCCGCCTATCCTCCGAACAAAGGGTATAACAGCGCTCAATGGTCTTATGACACGGTGGTAAGTGACGCACATGGGACGATGGAATAATAAAACCCAACGATAAGCAATCGATAAATCACAAAATTCGTAATAAATCTTCTCACCTTAGGTTCTACCGGAGTGCTGTTAAATCCAGGATGATCCGGACTCCCGATGGTGCCTTCCGACCCGGCCAGGCAGACCGCCGTGCACGCGCCGATCCGGTACAGCTCCTGATCTTCCTGCTCGTTGTGCAGCAGCAGCTTGTCGCAGTTGATGTTATTCGAGAAGAATATAGTTATGCAGAGGACCTGCACGTACTTCAGTACGATCACGTGCATCGTGGGGCGGTGCAATGGCGCTGTTGTCAGTAAAAAACCGCTATCGATTTGCGACACGTTCGCACGCTCGCCGACGGGTCAACTTTGGTCCGTACTGATTTAGATTAATTAGATGTCGCTTTCTTTGCGGTATCGATTAACTAGACCGATGGGGTTCGGCTCTCCCAGGGCTGCCTCTACCCACACGAGGCTCGGACGGTGGACGTTGAGGAGTCGTGTTAAGTCGTCCCGGAAGGAATCGTGGCACATTGCTTGAGCTTTCTTCTTGCCGTTACCCGTGACGCTCTGCTCACGTTCAATTCCCAGCACAGTTTGAAGTTTATAGCTCTGCGAATAGAAATAAATTCGTAAATGGTCAATATAGCCTACTCATTTTTCATTACAATGTCATGAAGAACAACGTCCCGGAAATCGAATCAGAACATGGGAAATCTATTTAAACCACCATCAAGTGTTGGTGTTACCGACAATGTGGTAGAAAATATTTACGATAGAAATATGAGGCATATCTGATGTCCTGGTATGCCAAAATGGTTGAACACAAGTGCCACCGCTTTGTACGTTGCGTTTCACATCGAATGCACTTCACGGAGGATGAGGTTTTTCGTGAAATACGGCAAAAAAGCTCTCATATGGACCAATTTGATCTGGCAACATCAGAGGGATTACGAGCGGTTTGCTGTAAATTGCGTCGGCTGAAAACGTGTCGGTGAACTATACTATCAAATGTACTCAAACCAGACCCTCAAAATGAAACGAAACCATTTAATTGCATTCCTGAACCTGTGCGCTGTATTCTGACCTGTTTTCCGGATCCGCCTACGTATATGGATGAGTTTCAAACCATTGCAAAGGTGTATCGTGCAAATTACGGTTTAAAAGTGGGTTAATTTCTTGCTGGCTTCATAGGCCAATCAGCGCATATCAGATATCAGATGTTTGCATATAGTATTTCAATGTGATGATATTAAACGTTTACCTTATAGGTTTTATCTCTACAAGAACATTTTGTTTAGATAGAGTCCATTGTAAAAATAAACAATATTTTTTAAACTTTTGAATTTCTTATGTTTTATGCAATGTACCTTAGCTTAGTTTTGAGAGTTTTATGACGCACAGCACCAAAGTTGTAGAGGTTCAAACCAGGGTTGTGTCACACAAATCTTTTATCCGAGATTCATTCTAAATGATTTATTAATCTTCCGAGATGTACATTTATAAATTTTTTATTCAAAGATTTAAAAATGTATTCCATATATAAAAACGGTAAAACTATTTTTCAACTTTTTTGACCGCTATATTGCTGAAAACATTGACGTTGTAGTATAAAACGTATTTATTTTTTCTAGCAAGCTGGGAGCTGTTTTATTTGAATATTCGGTCGTAGGTATTACAGCGTAAAGCGTTATAAATTTTGAATTAACTCGAAAAAACATGTACGAGTTGTTTGTATTTTTTATGTTTTCTCGCGACTTATTCGTAAGAACCATATTCTATCGATGGTTCTTTCGATGGTGCTTAGGTAAAATGTGATTAGATGTTATGCGTTCAATATTTCTCTTATGCCCTTGAAATGTATTTTGCAATCATACTGTCCTCGATTTATAACAACCCCTTATTCTGGTACAAGAGGGGTTATCAAATGGATCGATAGGAGATCACATGTTCGTTTCGTTCTGTCGCATAGTCCTAGCCTTCTGCATTTTCCTGCAGATTTTTTAAATGAAGTCACATGGTTTTTTCGTTTGCGCCTGACCGTGTTGGAACGAGGCCTAATTGCATCCAGCAGAAGTATTCATTACCAGAGCCGGTATTTTCCCCAGGAACTCGCTGCATTAGGGCGCCTAATTGGGCGTATATTACGCCCGATTGTCGTCATGCCGTTTGACATACTCGTACGGATGTACTCTTAATTAATACCTAGTTCCACAGGTGCATTCCACGGAACATGTGGTTCGTTTTCTTTATAAGCTCCCGGCATCCTGAGCGGCCGTTTCAAACGGTTCAATCGGGTTCGGTGAATTGCAGTGGAATTCAACTTCTTTTGGTTTAGTAAAATCGATTCGCATTGAAATGCAATCCATTCGGCGAAGGATCGACCGCTTCAAGCAGCAGGATCTCTTTGTTTCGCGCGTGGTGTTCGTGAAAGAGAACTTTGCAAAGTTAAAGTGCGACTGATCTGAGGATTCCGCAAAAACCTGCGCCTTGCACGATTTCCCTCTCATTGCAGAGTACTTGGCGTGTACCGGGGTGCCCGGGATGGTCCATTCTTCCACCGGATGGTCTACTATGTGCCCGATATATTCTTTGTGCTACAGATCGCCACCATAGTGTGGGATCTGGCGGGCGTCCTGGACGACATCGGTCTGTTCGGGGACGATATGTGCATTCTGACGGGGTTGGTGATGATGCTGGTTAAGAAGTGGCACTGCATCGTCAGTATCGAGCGATTGGACGAGTGCATCGAGCAGTTTCAGCTGTACTTTGAACGCTACATGAACAGCGGGGAACAGTTTGTCGATCGTATTCGGCGCCAGAAGTTGCAAGAAGTTGTGCTCTTATATTTCGCCAACGCACTGGCCGTAATACTAGGCGGTACCTTGATCTTGCACGTAAGAGTTGCTGTACCGATGCCCTTTTTATACTTAGCCCTTTACATGCTTCATTTATTATGTTCCCCTGCTTTTCCCGTATTGTTTTTCAACAATAAGTATAGCTTGTGCTATGCAAGACATAAATACTTAAGTTATTTAGATGTTTCTTTTTCAGTATCGCATATGACTTATTCAAAAAATTTCAATGCATAACATTTGTTTGTTTTTTTTTTGCATGCACTAAATGGTCCGTTCACATAAAAAACTACTTTAAAATGTACTAACAGCTGTTCGACACCATTTAAAATTGTGTCATACCACCAGGTTCTAATAGGTGCACTCTTTAGTTCATCAATTATGTAAGTAACCGACACGAATGTAACGCGTTCACGGAAAGAAGGATTTCTATATGTTTAGCGATGCAAAACTCTCGCACATTGGGTTTCTTTCGTTCACGTATCCGAAGCAGTAGAAGTTGATATTTTTATGATCTCTTTTATTCTTACCGAACTTCGAAATTTTATATCGGCAGCTACGAGGTTTCAATTCTAACAATTTGTCTATCATTATTTCACGAATCTATTATTACTATTACACGAATCTATTATCTCTAATGACTATGAAACATTTGTTGGCTTCCCTAACTGGCAGGCACTCCTCTCCAACGGTGAGTCCTTTATCTTGCGCGCCCGGTATCCTTTCAATACGGCCACTCCGCTCGGATACGGGTTCGTGTTCCTGTGCCAGGCCTTTCTGGTTTCGTATGTGCTGTTCAACGTGGTGTACTTTGACTCTGTGGGCTCACTGATGCTCAGCCAGCTGTCGCTGCTGTTTCAGCTGCACCGGATGGAGTTTGAGGCGATCGGCGAGGGGCTGCTGCTTCCACCGGTTGGACCGCTGCACGGCGACGATGCGATCCGTTTGCAAATTCACAAGTTAATTGAAAGCCACCAGCAGCTGCTCCAGTGAGCCAAATTGTCGTTTGTCGGGAGTAGGTCGACATGGGTTCACTTTCGTGCGTTCTCCCGCAGGTTTGGTGATCGGGTGAAGCGGCTGTATGAGCCCAACATTATGGCGCAGTTCGTGTGCAGCATGGTCATCATCTGCCTCACCGCATTCGAGCTGATGTTCTTCAAGGGCGATCTGATGCAGATGTTCCGCTTCGGGGCGTACATGGTGACGGGATTTTTTCAGATATTCGTGTGGAGCTTCTTTGGCAACCGCGTTACCGCCACGGTATGAAGCTAGAATCATACCGCCACTGTATGATTTTTTCTTTAAAAAAACACCCATTGAGGTGTGTTTGTTTTCGTCCTTCTTTCATACAGTCTACTAGCATCCACGAAGCGATTAGCACGAGCAACTGGATCGTGCTCAATGATCGACTGAAGAAGGACCTCCGCTTCACGATGATGCGCGCCCAAAAACCGTTCGTCATCGATGTTTACTGGCTGTTTCCGCTGACATACGAAACGTTCATTGCGGTACGATTCGGAATACACAACATACAGTATGTTTTCTCATTTTTCCATCTTTCAACAGATCCTAAGCAGATCGTACTCGATGTTTACGCTGCTTCGCACAATGATCGAATGAAGTAGATTCATGGATGTTTGTTAAATCAGTAATAACAACACACACCTACACACAGTTTACACATGAAAATATTGTTCTACAACCGTTTAAGTACAGCTGAAACACCCATAAGTCGCTTCAATATCACATTAAAAACCATTCACACTTAAGAAACTTCTTATGGAACTGGTTTACATGATCATTTTGTTGGAAATGAAGATGCCACATAATGGTCAAAAAAGTACCTACGTACAACCTTAGTAAGTACAAGATGTATTTGGGAAAAACGTGGCAATAGTGGCATTTTGATAATATTCATCTTTCTCTTTCAATGAATTATTACAACTTAATACATAGAAATAAATATGCAGTCCCTCAACTAGAAATGAGTTCAGTGATTGATCAGTGTTTCAATATTTTAAAACCCTTCAAAGACCTATCAGATGTTCGAAACATATTGTGAACTTTTTAAGAACACACTATATACAGGAAGATTGACTATCACGGTACGCAAAAAAGGAAGAAGGCTAGTAAGCCGTTAATGGTAAGGTGTGACGGAAGACGGACGGAAAAAAAATAGACGAAGAAGACGACGAACAAGAAGCACATAAAGCATGTTCATATGAATTATTCGCTATTCCATCCAGGAATAGTGATTAAAAGTTTGAAGAAATAGTTTAGGAAAACACTATCACTGGTTTAAATTTATCTTGATGTACAAGGTCTGATTTTCAACAAATGTATAACATTTCAAAGCTTTCAAATGTACCCAATTTTTTTTGACGTTGTTCTAGAGACCGTACGAAGGTTAAGTTTGACGACAAGCGTATACAAATCAAAACTCTTGTGCTCAAACAGAGTACTATAGATAAAAATACTGAGTCTTCGAAATGCGCCTTGTAAACTTTCCGGAATGCAAACTACGCTGGAATGAAGTTTACGCTCCCTTGCCATTACTCGTTTCGTATAAACTGGCACTAATAGACAGCTTTCGAACGCAAAAGTGTATCCTGTACATCCGCTCGCTTGTTATAGGACGCCTTTTGCAACTGTATCTCTATTGCACGGAACCATATTTGCCCGGGACTGTGACTGTGTGTACCTTGGTACGAAACTTTAGTCTGTTCAGAAATCCTGACTGGAGGTAGGTTTCCCTTTTTCCCGACCAACCCGGGCTGTTGTTTGTTCTTTCTCAGCGACATCGAATCTCTCAGCTCAACCAACCAGTGCCGGGTGGATTGCACGTGTAGGTTGCTCTAGAATAAAATGATTAAATCACGTCAGAAAACCCTTCGAGCGATCAAATGACTTCCCGGTCGGAGTGCAGGGTACAAAGTATTGGGCGTCTCCATCTCGGGGTTGCTGCTCGGGTTTTAACCACCCACCAGAACGGGTATAATCGCACCGTTAGGGAAGTTCACGTGATACAGCGGGTACGCACACATTGTTAACCGGCTGGAGATTACTTAGCTTGGGAAACCCGTCCGATTCGCTGGACAAAAGGGACGGAAAGGAAATTAAAAAACACATGCTACACCCTTGCGGTTGCACGTGCGCGTTTTATTTTAAAGTATTTTGTTGTTTTGTATACAAATTGCTAATCCTACTAATCAGAATTGTGATGATTTGTTAAAACCGATCTGTATTGTTTTTTCTTCCACATAACGTTTGCCAGTTAGTTGATTTATTTGTATCACGAGTGCTCAGCAAATAGGATTCAAACATTGCTGTTTTAACTACAACGTAGAGTCACCGAAAGAAAAAGAGGTTGATAAATGTTTTAGACGTGATCCACTGATCAGCCAAAATTTTAATTTATTTTCTCCTTTTCTATACTTTTGCGACTGGCGCTTTTCTCTTCGGTACTGCCTTTTATACCAAGTCCCTCACTAGCGCCCTCTTTCAGCAACGATACTCTACTTTTTCGGGAACGATCCTTTGCCCGCGGGGGCGTTTGACATGTCCCCACGAACACTCCCACGCAGGTGTCCCCATACGGCCCTGTCATTTCTGACAATTGCAATTGTATGGGTTTGAAATGGTTTTAAAATGATTAAAAATATATTTTTCCAACAACTTCCTTTCCTGTATGGTTTTTAATTTCTGTATTAACATGATTTAACTGATAGAAACATTTGAATCAACATAAAATTACCGGTGTAGCTCTAGCTGTAACCTTTTGCCAATCTAATTTAATCTCATACATTTCATTAGCCGAAGCAACTATCAAGGTGGTATTCAAATATCAACCTACGTGCACGTTATTTGCCTACGTTCTATAAATTAATTTGCAGAAAGCTTCCTACTGCTTGATACGGTTCGCTTCCAGTTACATTTCCAAACCATCCAGTCGAGCGTTAAATTTCATAAATTGTCTTCCTCAATCAGTAACGAAGCATTTCCGTCCTCACCTTGAGGGGGTGAGTCCTTCGTCCGCTGGCTCAACCTACGATTGTTTGCCGTTTGCTTTCAGCAGTGCGGTACCACCCAAGAGAGGTATCAGTTTAAACCAACACTAACAACAGCTCCCTTTGTCGGAAAAGTGGAGCTTGGATCGACTCCGGTCGGGTTTCTTTTACGTTCCGTTTCCTTGCAGCCCTTTTTTTTTTTGTTAAAGCGCCACCGAGAGCAACGATTGCAAGATGCAACAGGCAGCATGGCCTTCTGCAATGGAAAATAGATGCATCCATCACCATCGTCATCATCATCATCCGATCGCGGTGCCATCCTTCCTTTTTCCTTCTCTGTTTTTGTGTGTGCCTGCTTTCCGGTTCCATTTCAAGTGCCGTCTTACATCGGCGTCCGTTATGGAGTGTCGATTCAACTAGCGATGACCGGCTGAACATAAAAATCGTTTCATAGGGAGATATCAGTTTATTTTCACTTTCAGGGACGTTCTAGCACTAGCACTTGCGACTGTAATCGTTACAAACCATCGATGGTCCGTACAGGTGGATGGATTGCTTCTGCAATAAGCTGCAATCGTTTCAACAACATATTTCCGGAAACGGGTGAGATTAACACCAGAAAGATTTTTTTTTTTTAAATGGTACCATCCTTGGTCAGCTGAGCTTGAGTGCAACGTAATCATGATTATCTCTCGCTTCCAGCATTGTTTCCATCACTCTCGTAACAAGGATTGCAGTCAATGGTATGCAAAACAATAGTTTTATTTTCCTTTCCCAAGGATAAAATACCCTTCATATTTGATGGCTGTTTTTGACGTCCAGCAGAAAACGTATCAGTTTGATTGAGTGTTGTGGATTGCATAACATGCGCCATAAAAAATAACCTATTTCGAACCATTTTCTTCTGTTTTAGTACAGTGAAACACCATAGACAGATGCCCGATAAGCATCCTCTGAATATAAAGAAAAGCCTACATAATTTATACTTATTGCAATTAAAAGAATGCATTTCAATAAACGAATCAATAAATGAACGATGGCAATCATATTTTGGGCACGCTCACGTCACTCACTGATGCTCCTTGGTTACGTGCATTTACTAAACATATTTCAAAATGTTTATCGCACAAAATGTACGATATTCTCCACCGTATTGGTATTTCGATAGATGTTTGTTTTAATGCTTCACATGATCATGACCGTTTCATCGGTTGCTGTATTGAAATTACAATCGAACGCACTGCACGTGATTCCGCGTTGGCGATGCTGACACTTTAAGCTTTTGCACCCTTAAGTAGCCCTCATGAATGGGTAAATGCAGGCAACTAAACAATTACAAACGCACAAAGGTGTGCACGAGCACCGTCGGGGTGCATCGTGTTTGCTGCATCAATAATGCAAACTAAATTCCATTGTTGGCAAATGGCAGGCCCGAGTTCAGTCTTTCTATTCTGCGAATTTGTTTGTCTGTTTTGCGGAAAATGGATATCTCGTTAAGCGTGAAACAACCTTGGGGACGCAAGGAAAATCGTGCCAGGTGGAAGGATGCACCGGGGCCGGCAGTTTCTTTAATTATTCAGCCGTGCATGATGTGATCTATGAAATAAATAGCCTGATGAAATCCAATAATTTCCGCCTTGTTGACAAGACGTTACGGATGGGAATTGTATGCAGATTTTCCCGGAAAAACCATTCGATAAGATGCATGTGTTGCGTTTGGCGCAAGGCACCGTATATTTACAGCCGACATTGCAGCTAAAACACGAAGGAGGGCAAAGAACGGACGACTCTTACGAAGGATTTAAATTGTATGGAATGTTTGCTCGACTGGGAAAACAACCGACCCATCATGGGAATGCTCATTTTCGCCCCAAATCGATGTGGAAAATGAGCATTACAGCGTGGGAATGGTTTCAAATAGCAACTTAACATTCCTACGCTCATGTTTTCGTACAACTTAGCAACTATGCAATAGGGCCCAGTTTGTGGGCGGAAAATAAAACGTATTTCTATGGAGCGCCTATTTTTATTGTCAGCTCTTTCATACGTCCTTGATTCAGCATTTTCTACCATAACTGTTATTTAAAATGAGTTTGTTAAGCGAGTTTCATTTAAATATACTGTCCAATCAAGGTACTGATTGTTGGCCAAAGACAAAAACGCGATAAACCATCCAAGAAGTTTGAATACTGGATTGATTAAAGATTTAACATATACCTCAGATCAGGTTGTGTTGAAACAAAAATAAAATGCCACAGATAGGTAACCTGTTTTATCGAAACACAAATCGAAACAGTATTAACTTGTTGACGAAAATATTCTACTTTGCGCAAGTATAAGGGATTAAAAATAAGATTTGTGAAAATAGGATAGTTTGAATTTTAAGACTTGACACTCGTTTCCCCGGAAGTGTATTGGGTTTCCTGTAGAAACCATAGTTGGTCCGTCCAACGGCAGTGAAGCCGTAGGCATTGCACGCGCGTGGGCTTGCCATAAAATCGTACATGCAATATTACTGCACATAAATAGTTTTCCTGCTAATATCAGTACTATTTTTAGGTTTAAAATCCTTAACGATCTCCACCAACGAGTGTTATATGTTCAACCTGTATAGTTTAATTTAACCTGACAGGCTATAAGTAAATAAATAATATATCTATAATTTAATTATGTAAATCTTTAGAATTGGTACACCTTATACGAAACTTGTGTACACTAAGTCAGCGGTATGCCATGTATGTCATAATAATTAAGACAAACCCACCGCCGTAAATATCAATGAAACACTGTTCATCTAAATTAGCATTTTTGCGTGTTTAATTTAATTTTATGGGACGTTGAAAAGTCTGAATTCAAATTGTTTTCGGTAAAAATGAGAACTGTGTTTGTAGTCTAAATAAATTAAAATATCCAAATCCACTATTGTTGAAGGACGAGCGAAAATTGAATGTGAACGGTTTCATATGCAGAAAAAGGTACGGTTTTAGAATGGATTAACTTGTTGGGAATGCAATTGTCATTTTCCCCAAAAATTCACATCCGTCCCAATTCTCGCAATCAAGCGCATAACATCGTCGACTGGTGTTTGTGCCAGCGCCCGTCAACCATCCTGCCCGGACCGTGCTCAGGAAAATGGTGAACTTTTCAATTAAATTTTCCAGGTACGGCCGGTGCACAGCACATGCTTTCCGGTGACGGTTGTGCCTGTTTCGGCTTAATCCGGTAGTGATGCAAAACTAGAGAAAACCAACTCAGGCGAAGGACTTTTGAGGCGTTTAAGTTGCTAATAAAATGACAACAAAACAATGTTCCTCGCGATGCTGACTTTGGAGAAGACAACTCCCATCGGGCGTGTGAGTTTGTTGAATCAATTGGGCAATTGTTGTTCTTTTTTCAAATATTTATTTGTGACAGTGTGTTGATTGGCTCACCTTCTGGTTGTGTGAGGCAGTAAAAGTCGATGCCGGCGATGGTTCGGACGATCACTTCACTTCGAGCGTGTTTCGGCCCCCTGCCAAAGGTTACATCCAATTTGCGTTTCGATTTAGTTCGACCGTGTGCTGGAGCGTTGCTTCCAGTTGCTGGCGCATGCAGTGCCAGATGCGGTTTCGATTGATTTGATTAACACGCGCCCCACACACAGCCACACAACCTCCGGGCGAGGGCAAGGTTTACGAAACTGACGGGCCAACTCTTCAGTAAGAACCCTTTTTTGGATTTTTGGAAATTATTTGATTAACTCGCGCAATGGCGTTCTTGGAACTGGCATGTTTTTTTCTCTCACTTTTGATAACACAAACACAAACACCCACACCTACACACAGATTCGAATGGCATTTGGTGCAATGCCCATTAGAATCACAAAAAAAAAAAAAATGGAGAACGAGGAACTTTTCACAAATGAACTGAACTGGAAGTAATTCAAAAACATTAGTTGATCAATCTTATCGATCGGAAGTATCACGTGGGAAAATGGAAATGATTTAGCTTTTCATCGTTAGCGCTTGTCACGCCAGCTACACAAGTTGGCCACTTTGTTCTGGCCCGATCACTTTAATTCGATCGAGATTGATTTTCTATCATCCAGCAGCCCACCACCGATGGCGATGGACCGGGCCCGAAGTGTTGGCGATAAATGAAGACGACACAAACACTACGCACGAGGAACGGGACGACTGTGGTAAGCGGGTCGCGTCACACCGATGTCTTCACACACCCAGCGGCGGAAAGGTACGCACTTCCACGCACTCGCAACGACGGAAACGCCGTGCTCTAGAACGCATAAGGCCCCCATCAAATATGCTTGAGGTTGAGACCTGTTGAATGTATGGCACCGGCACGGAACACACTTGCGCCGTTCGATATGTTGACAGTGAATTTTTAAGCAGTACAAGGTTCGTACCACAACGCATGCAGGAGTTAAGAGACGAAATTAAAAACACACTCGCTGCGCTGGTGTCAAACGAGAACAAAATGAAAAAACAAACGTGGAAAAACATCCAATAACAACCAGGCCTATCAATTCCCTTAAGATAGACGCGAAGAACGAAAGAATAAAAAACCTATTCAAAACACACATTTGAATTCAGCCCTGTGGGGAATTTCCGATGCAAATCTGGGAACACAAACACAAGGACACCAAGGAGTTGCCTGCAGCACTTAACTCTTGAGGGTACGGACTGCTGCACTAAAGGAAACGAAACTTCTTCTAAGTCGATACGTTACATGTTGTCCCAAAACACAAAGCTTAGTGCATTTTTCATATCTTATCCAGATTATTTGGATCATTAGTTTAGATAGGAAAAATTTAATAACTGCAGTAATGTTTTCAACGAAAACCCTATTAAAGACTGCTTGTTTCATGGAATAGTTTAAAAGTATATTTTAATTACTAGTTCTATTCGGAAAACATAAATTTTACATTTTCACGAAAACATGCCACAACAGTGGTTTCACTAGAAATAAAATTAAAAAACAAAATCATTTACTGTTCTTTAGTACACAATATTATTTCACAAATATATATATATAACTGTTTGAGTCCAACAATATTTGATCATTGGGTTGTGCTGCAACTCAAAACCACCAGCACAACAATTATTACTGTACCGAACACACTGGTCGATTTGTTTACAATTGCAAGCGAAATGTTTTACTTGATTTTTTGTTCACCAATCACAAAAAAATTGAACAGTTATTTCTTCAAGGGTTCAAGGGGATGGGCCATCTACTGCGATCCGTCCGCGTGAAGTAGAACCGAACAACTGATCGACGGTGCCATCGGTGGCGCGTGATGATGCGGTTTTGATATTTTGAAGCCACCAGAAAAACCGCCGCAAATCAGTCACCGGGACGGACGGAAGACCGCGGTCAGGTAGACTTACGGAGTGTCGACACCCGCGTGGGTATGAGGAAGCACCTGGGTAACATTGGGTAAAACCTAGTTGGCAATGTTTTCCTCAACTCGGTTCGCTGAATGTTTCGAAAACAGTGCACACTTTACCTGGCGCTTAATGATGATAAAGTACCCGCACCTTGCCGGTGCCGGAGAATGGAGGGCGAGGAATTTTAAATGTGTTTTAACGACGTTTCGAAAACGTGGTAGGAATCACACCGTCGGAGGAAAAATCACCTGCAGGTGTATTAACAAATTTCTTCACAGCTTGATCGGTAGTGCGGTATGTTGAAAGCTTTAAAACACTTTCTGCGGCGCCAACGAAAGCACGAGCGATAAGTTCGAGCGCTCACTATCAACTGATAGCAACGCTGTTATCGATACGGTCGATTCGGATGTGGGTATCATCCCGCGCGTGCCATCGATGTGTTTGTCATAGTGTCTCTGCCGTCGCTCCTTTTAGTATCGCGAATGTCGATTGCATGCTTGTGTGCACTGGTAACGAGCTCAGCAAAAGCTTCTTTTTTATACCATCCTTCACGTACCACGGATCTGGTCTATTTCGATTGACACATCTACTCCAACATCCTCCATTTTATCTCAAGCGAAAAAAGGACACCTTGACCGCTTGTGCCCTGTACAGCGTGTTCTCACAAAGGATGCGTTCGCGATGGTGAGAAAAAGTGCATGTCTGCCGGAAGAGTGCATCAGCCACCAGACAAGAGAAAGTTTCGTACAGCGAGTCACTGCTACCGCGAGCATTATATTATCGTTCGTATGAATGGACGTAGTATTTTGCCAGGTCCCGATTGAAGGATGAGCAAGACTGGAGAGTACGTCAAGTGCACGAGATGCTTATTTCTCAACCTGCACCGGCAACCGAACTGCATCGCTCGGTGCCATTAAAATATACGTGCAACAGGCGGTAGGAAGAAATTGTACGTGGTGGTTTTTCATTCATAATACGTACATAGGTTTTTTTTTTTTCATTCCTACAGGTGTCGGATTGATTGAGCTAAAAACTTGGAACTGCATTATATTATTTAAAAATGCAATGAATGAATGAACTGATGTTAGTGAGACCTACTAGCGTAATTTGTACCGATGCGAGGAGACATTTTTTAGTGGAAGAGTAGAACCACAGGAGCAGTCACTGTTTTTGTGTTATTAGATCAGTTTATGCAAATAAACCGCAAAACTACTCATCTACAATAATCGTTTACATATGCTACTTTGCTAATAACTGTCTTAAATTATTCTTTTCCTAACTCAAACCATATGTGTCATTTTTCTTGGTCGCGAAATTAATACTGCTCAAAGGCAATTCAATAGGTAACATATGCAATTCGCATATTTAATCTCTTGAATATGGTGCCTTTATGGCATAGAACTAATCAGCATTGTCCTTATTGCCCAAAAATTTAAACATTACGATCCCGGCTTCCTTAGATGTAGTCAAAATGTTGCCATGACTGTACATCTGCTGCTTACCTATCTGTAGACTGCTCGATTCGACCGAAGGGTTAGCCGATGCACGAACCGTCGGTAGACGCTGCTCGAATGCATCGGGGTACATGTGCAGTGATGCAGTTTTGTTATAGCATTATGATGTTGTGAGCATTTTCATTATTTTCCTCTATGCTTTGCATAGTTGTTTACAACTTTTTACTTTCTGGTTTCAGAATTGATTCGACTGTTGCGTGGTATTGAGAGCAACATTGAATTTGAATTTCGTCGAGCAATTCATTTCGTATAATTATCAGGTAAATTGAAACCAAAACATTCCCTCAGATCATAAAATCGAAAAGCAAACTTATCTGCTTATTAAAGGCTGCAAAAGAGTCTCTTATGAGCGTCAAACCAGGAAGTAACATCAGTGTCCAATACAGTCATAACTATGCTATCACTGAATGAGCGGCCTCCACCCCCAAGCTGCATTAGGGAAGGCGAGTGAGTTCATCGGCATAGAGAACAACGCCAGAGGCAACCGGAATGTGTGCTGTGTCGTGATTCTGACCCACACTCCCACTGCTATCAACATGCAATTTCGCAGTACACCGTGACGCAGCACGTGTAATCTATTCAGAGTTACCGAGATGAAACTGCATCTCTGGCTGAACCGGTTTTCGCTCTGTGTGTCAGTAGGAAAACCTTGTGTCGAATGATTCTCAATGTAAACCATTTCCTCGTCGAAGACGGCATTTGAATGTCAACCGGTTTTACATGGCGAACTCGTGCGATGTTACAACAAGGTACAGGAAGCGGGAACGACAGTGAACTTGAACTCCTTCGTAACTTAACCCATCGGTAATTATTGTTTGTTGGTTGCCTGCTTTAAGTTTTCTTTATTGTTTACAGACTACTTACAATACGATAGACTACCCGATGTAATGTTCCAGCTGACTGCTAATGGGGTAAAACCACGAAAATTTACAAAAAATCAGCGAGTAAATGTGAGAAAAGTACACCAGTTGACCATAGAGAGCACTATTTTGCTATAGTCTGTTCATATAGAAGAATGTAAATTTGCCTTTTTACTTGCGAACGTGACATTTAACAAATGTTACTAACAAAATACATAAATGAGCTTGCTTTGCGCAGAAAGATGTATACCATAGAAAAGTAATGTTATTCATGAAATAACTTTATTTTATAGTTTTTACGATTTGAATACGCACGAGCTCTGTCCTTTTTCATTAACTTAATCCTTTTTTCAAATTAACGTATTTTTTCTGTACCTCTGATTTAGTTCAAGTTGCAATAACACCCTTGACGTAAGTTAAAAGAGCTAAATCTAAAACTTTTTAGCGAAATTACTCTGCTTTATTGTGATAAATGTAGTTTTTTTTACGTGCCCAGGGCCTTTTCAAGGTGATGTCCATGCAACGGTGCCGAGAGTTTATGAGTCCTTTCCTCACGAGTCGGGATATGGTGTTCCTTCCTTTTTTTCCCACACGCCTGCCCTCACTCAAGGGTGACCACAAACGCTGCTCTCCCATCTCGGCGACTCATCGTCGACTGTTTTGCAACGTTCTCGTTCTTGTTCTCGGCTTTTCACCTCACACAACTTCGTACAAATCGCAGTTCAGACGTGTTCGGTCCACCGGCGGCAACAGTCACGCCACGCGTATCTCCCCATTCGACAACGAACGTTGTCGATAGGGACATTTTCTGCTTTCGGTCACTTCGTTTAGTTCATTTTAGTTCGTCATTTTTCAGTACGAATCGAAGTTAAATTTTTCTCATCACGCAAATTCACGTGTTTCGCACGGTTGTGCAATTTCGGTCAACCAAACGCTCGTGGCAGTTGTCAACAGTTTTCTTTTGGCGAGGAGTGTACCAAAACCTCCCGAAATGACGGTCCCCATCGAGCTGACGGATGTGGAGAAGGGTAAGTGTCGGAAAATCCAGGCTTGGCTTTTTCGATCGCTAGTGAAAGTGCAAACAAAACAAGCAAATCCGATCCGTGCGTATCTTCCAACCCGGAACAATGGAAAACTGAATGCTCAGAATGTTGTTTTCCCGGTGCTGTTTTTCTACGATCGTGTTATCTGTCAAAGGCGAACACCCGGTGTAGGAATTTTCCCCTCGTTTCGATCCTGCGCACTGGGGTGGTGTGCTCTATTCCACCAGATGAGAGTTCGCCACCGAATTTGCTCGTGAAACGTGAGGAACGATGAGTCGGCTTCCTTTGTTTACGATCGAGATAAAACAACAAAAATGACAGTGTAAAACGATCGTACTACGATGCAAAGGGTGATCGTGTAATTAAAAAAAAAGTGCTTCCACACGAATATCGGTAGGTGGATTGGAAAACCTAACCTTTTCCACGCGATATTGCACGCGACAGAAGCGTTTGATTTATGGTAGGTAAATTTCAAACACTCGAATGCTTTTTGTCCAACCGGAGCAAGATTCGAGTCGATCGAAAAGGCGAAAATGGGTGTTGGTGGAAGGCAAAAACAAAAATACACCTAATGGCTTCTATCTGGTGCTTGCAAACGATCCGTATCGCGTGCTTTTGCCTGTCGAGGTTCAGTGATTTTGATGCATGTTTAATTGGGGGTCTGTTTGTTTAAGTGTGCATATTTATTTTATCATTCGAAATTTAAAACAAAAACAAGGTAGAAGTATACCAGGGAGAGGTTGTGCGTCATTTCTGGATTGACTTAAGAGAAGGGGATAAAAAAACAGGAACATTCTAAGGTTGCTTTGTTCTCGTAAGTCTGTTAGTGATTTTTAAACTAACAACATCAGTTAATGTTCGTCATGAGTTTAATTCCAGCTTATCGTTTAATCAACAAAAGCCCTTAGCAAAAGAGGATGACATTGAAGTATTAAAAAGGAGTTAAGACTCTGTTATGTAATAAAAAATAGATGTTAATCTATAACAAATTTGACGTGGAGTTCGTTCTCTGATACGTTCATACAACATACATCGACTACATTTGAATGATTGGTTGAAAAAACCAGTGCATTTTACACTCTCAAAAGAAGCGTACTGCCTCAGGTTTGTTACAATAAACTAAAATAAGTTAAATTAAAAAAAAGTTAAATATTATTATAAACCCTGTTTATATTTTAAATACTTCACAATTGAAACATTTGTTTTCTCTTATTCTGCGTTACAAAGCAGTTTAATTTAAATAATTTTACAGTCATTCAAGATTTGTTTGATGGTAAAGCTGCGTTGCTAGCAAGTTGAGAAAACATAACATTTCTGTAAATTCCGAGCCATAGGTGAAGTTTCTGTGACTTTACGAAACATCTGTATAAACACATTCCTCCACAATCACGAAAGGGCTTGGTAGAAATAACGAAACAATTTCCGGGTTCACGTTGCGAAGGCTCGTGATGGATAGTGAGGCTTGTTTCGATGAAGTTAAATCCCTCTCCGATTGCATAATTGTAAGTAAAACCGACGAGTCACATACGGAGACGCCCTGGGAGGCTCTAAATAATGTTCAGATCGCTTGCCATCGCTCGCCATTCGCTAAGCATCGTCATTATCGTGGTGTTTCTCAACGATCGGCATATAGGTTTCGCGATCGCGATCGCCGTATGCTGGGAAATAAACGATCCGGCATTGTTACTGTTCTTCTCGATTTTTTCCGCTCCCTCTTGTAAAGCGCACGTTCGTTGATCGGGACTCCATAAGAACGGGAGACTTTACGGGAAAGCATAACAGAACGAGACAAGGATGAGAAGAGACGCGGGCATCGTTTTGAAGCAGCGTTCAAGAGGTTCTTGCCAAAACCTTTGGGAGCCCGAGGCGGCTCGGTAACAATTGAAAGTGGGCATGACGAAGGGCTTTTTTTTTGTTATAACTTGTGGTTTGTTGGCTCCATTCCGTTTCACATGCGGCGTTATGTGCCATTATAATCTGTTTTTCGTTTAGCGAAAAATTGTATTCCTACCACCAAGAATATCCGAAATTGATTGGTTTGACGTGAGACTGAAGTTGGGCACCGTCTTTGAGTCACCTTCAGAAAATATTGAAAATAATGATGTAAATAAAGCTACAAACTAAATTCTTGATTTTCCTACTTGTTGATTTCCACCTTTTCCGTTTGCTTCGCAGAGGCGAAAGATTATTTCACAAACCTGTTTGGGTCGTTCTGCAATCCCGCCCCAGATGGCGATACCGAGGCCATCCTGGAAACGCACCTACCGCCCTGGTTCGACGAGGCCAAGTTCAAGCGAGGCCAGCAGTTCTACACCGACAATCGGTTTGGCATCTTACAGGCGAATCTCTGCAGTTTGCTAGTGCTGCTGGCAGACCCGAAAGGCCTGCGCATTCTGGAGCACACGGGAAAGTCGAGTACCGCGGCGACGGCTCAGAAGCGGTACGTGTCCACCTTAATCCACATGAACGACTGGTATGAGTGCGAGCTGACGCCCGGCTCAAGGTAGGTTGACATTTTGCGACGTCGTATCGAGTTGTGTAGCCTTGCGATTCACGTGCTTCTGTATTTCAGATCCTGGAAGTCTCTGGCGTTGGTGCGCCGGATGCACCTCAGTGCGTCGAAAAGCGCCGTAAGGCGGAACCTCGGCAATATCAACCAACCCGAGATGGCGCTCACGACGTTCGGGTTCGTGGGCTTTCCACTCGTGCGGCCACATCTGCTTGGCGTACGCTACGACAACCGGGAGGATCGGGAAGCCTTCGTGCACCTGTGGGCCGTACTGGGGTACATGCTGGGCGTGGAGGACCAGTACAACATGTGCCTGCATCGGCTGGAAGTGGTGGAGATGATCTGTCACCTTGTGATGCGATACATGTTCCTTCCCTCGCTGCAGCTCGAGACGCCCCTGTTCCGGCAAATGATCGGTGCCATCGTGGACGCGTTTACCGACTACTTGCCGTTTATGTCGTACGAAAGTGTAATGTTTTTGACGTGCCGCCTAGTCGGCATTCCTGGCTACCAGTACGCGGTCGACATGGAGAAGGAGCGCCTCTGCCGGCCGATCCTTTCGATGGACGAGTTAGATGTGGTGCTGGGGTTCATGGAGCAGAAGGATGGCTACCGGCAGGTGTTCGAAATGTACCGGGCCATTTTCTCCGACAAGATACGGCTGTACAACGTGAAGGAACTGAACAGCCCGCTGGTGGACGATATTAACCAGAACTGTCTACTATCGCTGGACGGTACGTACCGGAAGCTCGCAACGGAACCGGACGGTGGCGAATTCAACGACGAGGCACACTTGCGGATGGACAGTTCGAAACAGCATCTCCAGGAGTTGCTGGGTCTGAAGCACAACCAGGAGCTGGTGGTAACGCAGGTTGAGGACGAAGGCGAGTGGAACATGTACCTGAACGATGACATGCTGAAGCTCCTTTCGGCTAAGGGTCAAATGAACGTAAAGTTTACGGTCCAATCGCTCAACTGGTGCTACAGTACGATAGGACACTACACGAACGAGATGGCCCTTTCGTTTATTCTGTATCGAATCAAACGATTGCATGGAAAGTGAAGGCGTTTTGGTGGGGCGACATTTTCGTGTGCAATTCACGGGAACAAGATATCACTCAACGGACAGGGAATCGAAAGCAATATTTAAGATTGAGTAAAAATAGCTAGGCTATTTGAGACACGCATATTTAAAAGCGTACCAAACGAGTTTATAGTCGTCTAAGGATACATAGAATAATGTGGTTGAATGCAATAAATATATAATACATAACGTAATAATTTGTGTCCGATTTTTTGTTCAAGGCAAATGAGGTGATGTTATCTGATCCTTTTGGCAGTGGAAGTAGGATTTTAATTGTACACACAAAGTTCAGACACAAAGACACTGCTCAATCTTTCAGTACGCAGCCCTCGAATTGCTCGAATATGTGCATCGATACCGAAGACACAAACCGCGGAGTTATGCAAATGCTTCCGAGAGAAAGCTTTGACATATGTTTCATATTACGCTTTTATTTTTCATCACAACTTATCCCGTTATGTTGACTGTCGATAATACCATGGCCTTAACGTTAAAAAAACAATCACAGGTAGATTTAAATTGATAACACATCCGTGCATCGTTACTTATAGATTACTTGGCACAGAAAGATGTGTACCATAATTTAAAAATTCTGAATTCGGCACTGTTGCTTTTCTTCCTATTTTGCCCCCAACGGCATCGGTACTCCATAAGAACGGGAGGCCTATCAGGAAATCGTAACGGAACGGAATAAGAATGGAAGCGAGCGACGTTTTGTAGCATCGTTCAAAACTTTCTAGCCGAAACCTTTCAAAACCGAAGACGGACCAATGTCCTTGAGACACTTTCAAACAATTTTGAACATATGAATGATTTGTTATAAGCCACTAGCCTAAAACAATAGCGCATGATTTGTATTTCATGATTCAACGGCTTTCTCAGTATGCAGTCAAACTGCTCGAATATGTTCACCGATTCCAAAGACACAAACCACGGACGGAGTTATGCAAATGCTTCCGAGAGAAAGCTTTGCAATATGTTTCATGTTGCGCTTTTATTTTTCATCACAAGCTTTCTCGGTATGTTGACCGTCGATAACACCATGGCCTTAACGTAAAAAATAAACAATCACAGGTAGATGCACATAGCCATACATCGTTATATATAGATTATTTTTACCAAACCACACTTACACCTTAGCACACTTCACACATCCCGATGTTACGATGTAAAGTAATTAGCTCACTCTTATCACTGCACCAATTTGGTTTCAACGTTCAATATTTTAGAGGTAGCCTTTGGAGTACCGCTGGAAGAGACCACGCCAAAAGGTCGCCCGATCTCGACAGGGATCGTTCACCATACCGGTATGGACGTTGATTTCCAAACAGTCGAGGTTGAAATCGTTGGAATCGCGAGGAATCTTACCCACCGGGCGCCACTGGGTGTTGACCACGCTTTGCGAATCCACTGATGGGTCTCCGTGTCGGGCAAAGCTAGTCCACAAGGCAATCACGGTGTCACGCACCAGATGTTCTTCGCTGGTTGGGGAAAGTGATGGCAGGAGTTTGGGACTGTGGAGGAAAATTGTCTTGTACTAACGATTTTTTGGTTTGCTTCATAGTGGCACTCACTTGAACATGTAGAAAATATCATCTCCATGACACGCGCCATCGACGGTCCCGTTCAGAAACAGACGCTTCAGCAAACTGAACCGCCCGTCGTACGTGAAGCGGTAGTGGAAGTGCGCCAAGTTAGGTTGATACTTGGCCACCCACTCGGCGCTGACGGCGGAATCGGTCATGAATATTACATCGGACAGCAGATGTTTCAGCTGCTCCGGGCTCCAGTCGGTGGGCACTCGGTCGCCAAAGTAGAACTTTCTTATTGCCTCCCCGATCTCCTCCCGGTCCGGTGCTGGCAGATGGCGGAAAATCTTCGACGCCATACGCTCCGGCAGCAGCTGGATGTTTTCCGTACTCTTGCGCTGCACGATGTACAGCCCGAGGATGGCCTCGGCATCGTTGCAGCCTTCGAGCAACGGCAACCGGAGTGTGTCGTACGACTTTAGTATCGTTTCCGGTGCCTCGGTGATGATGGAATCCTCGGTGCGTGTTTGCTCGATCACCGGGAGGAACACGAACACCAGATCACTCTGACGGTCGGCAGCCTGTCCGAGGGCTTTGCGTTGGTATTTGGCCAACAACTTTGCCGGGACCTTCTGGAGCGTTTCTGTAAATAAAATTGAACCGAATTTTAAGGCTTGTTAAAGTTGACCCGAAAGCTAAGAGCTCTCAAAAATAAAACTCTGTATTATTTTGATAATACCTTCCACTATCTATTTAAAATGCCAATGAGCTATTCTTCCCAATTGGCTATCTCCGCTAAAACTCACACTGTCTGCGTAATAAATAAAATAAAAATAAATCTACGCAGCAAACATCATCAATAAAAAGAGTGTCAACCTCTGACCTTGCCCGACGGGTAACCTACATCCGTGTCGAGTTGGTGTATTTTTTCTTCCTCTAGTCAATCAGGCATTTGATGCATCGCCTATCAACCGAAAAGTTGACCTTGCAGTCAACGGACCTCGAAAAAACAAAACTAGCAAACAAAAACAAATTATTTGCCTACTGTCGAAATGCCCATTATCAAGTACCAGAGAAATACAACGTTTGGTTGACGCACTAGCCTAAACTGACTGTCAACAAGTGGCTCGTGGGACGCTGGGGTGTCTGCTCTCCGGCGGCACACGACCTGCTTGCCTTTGTCTCCCTCGGCCACTGGGTCACCGTCATCAGTGGTACACAGCATAAGTCTTTTACATCTCATCGACATACTCACCTAATGCCCCCAGCTGACTGTGGCCATTGTAGCCGAAGTGGCGGGCCAAATTGAAAGCCATGTCTACCGCGTTGGCTTGCATGAACGAGCTCGAGCAGACGACGCCACTCTGGCAGATGACGCGATGGATGTATCTCCTGCATGGTATGGAGTAGATGAAGAAAAAATACCCCATAAATAGGGAGAAGGAAGGAAATAACCACGAGGGATGGTACGGTACGTGCGTCTCACTACCTCGAGTTCGGCGAGAGCATGTGCAGGTAGGCCGAGAAGCTGCCGGCACTTTCACCGAACAGCGTCACGCAGTTCCGGTCGCCACCGAACTGTGTAATGTTTTCGTTGATCCACCGGAGCGCCATGAGCTGCAATAATGGGCAGAGCACACAAAACATGTGGCGGTAATGCGGTTCGGTTGCGTGATTGGTTCGAAAGTGTATTCTTTTACCTGATCTTTCAGTCCGGCATTACCCTCGATGCCAGCCTCCGGTAGGCAGAGGAACCCGAACGGGCCGAGGCGATAATTCACCGTCACAACGAGTACGTCACGCTGCAGGAAGTACTCCGGGTTGTAGAACAGACTGCTGCCACTTCCGCAAGCAAACCCACCACCGTGGAGGAACACCATCACGGGCAGTTTGGTCACGTCGCTCGAACCTTCTCCCGCCGGAAGCCGCGGAGTGTAGATGTTCAGATAGAGACCACTTTCCGCACCGTACACCAGGCCGGAGAAGAAATCCAGCTGGATACAATCGCTGCGCTCGGCGTAGCAATCGACGATCGGTTTGCGGTAGCGATCGAGTGGCACCGGAGCGTGGAAGCGTAGCGTTCCGACGGGGGCCGTCGCGTACGGCACACCCTTGAAGTAGTAGTACGGTGCACCGTTCGGAAGGTGTGCCCGAGCGCCACGAAGTTTACCCTGCAGTACGCTCACAACGGGACGCTCGCGGGGTGGCCAGAAGCGCACCAACCGATGGCGTGCCAGAAAAGCGACACATCCCAGGGCCAACCGGAACACGGCCACCAAGAACTGCCACACATTGTCCCAGTCAACCATTGCGCAAAACGAACGAACGGCAGCAAACGAGTTTTTGTTCACCCTTCGTTGAAGTAATAAAAAAGACCACTTCCCCACTTAAACAGACAACGGACCGATAAGTTACGCGCACAACCAGCACCACCAACTGACCGCTCGGACGGTTTAGTAACACACTGACTGACTGACCGCTGATGATGGTGTGTTTAAGTCAGCCTTTTAACGTTCCTCACTCGTCCCCTGCTTCTCTCGCGGCGGCGCAAACCCGCGAGCAGGGGTTTATGCGCTGCCACGGGCATCTCGCGTGCATCCTCTCCGAGAAAATGAAGTCGCGCGCGCACGCGAGAGTGCGCTAACGGCGCTTCATTCTTGATTGTGTTGCTTGGCGCCTTCCTTCCCCGCGCATGTTGGGGCCGACGATTCCGAGCGTGAGGGGAGCTTTGCGCGGTGGAATTTACTGGCTGTACACATAGGCTGAAACCCATCGTAAGCGAAAGGGAAAGCACAACCACAACTGCACCGCGTGTGGATCGTACCGGTTGTTTGGGTGCGTGGCGTCTGTGTCCTCACGCATCCGCCCCTTTTTTCCCACTTTCTGGACCGGTTCGATCTCCCAAGATTTGAGGGAGCTTATTGATCAATACCGACAGCTATAATGTTTGCCATGGCGTTTCGATTGATATTTTGATACATTGTGTAATTTTAAAGCTTCGACCGTGAGCGGTTTCGGATGGAGCTTCGTCAGGCCAAGACCGCTCAGCGGTTGTAGTGCCACATAAGGGTAGGGAGGAAAAGGGTGTACTTTTAAAATGGCATGGAAGTAGGATAAGCAGAAACAAATTTATACAATTGTTGAATTTTTTTTCATATTTAAATGTTATCTGACAACACACACGTCAAATAGTGTCTTCAAGAGGGCCAGATTAATCATTCATGGAATAGAGAGAATTGTTCGGAAATGTACCATCCAACGGACGTCAAAGTTCCGTACCGTAAATGTACCGTATTTGCATGTGAGTACAGAGTACATTTAAAGAACACTACGCCTTTATTTTGACAATTTGACTTTTTATGACAAATCTTCTTTTTGAAGATGAAACTACCGAATTTCTAAGATTTAAAAAAAAATATTAGCATTATTTGGACTTTCTGGAGTTACACAATTTTGAACAAAATACACGCTAGTTCATGTTTTTTTGTCAATTATTGGCAACCCTTTAGAAGCTCATTAGTGCTGGAAAAAGCTAAAGTTTTCCCAAAATGCTATTTATTTACGCGATTCTGCCAGAAAAATGGTTGTACTGATGGAAATCTTTAAATGAGTACACCCAAATTTAAGAAAGCCCAATTCCCGTCTTCAATTCAACCCTTAGTTATCGAAGCAATCATTATAAACGGTGGTGTTAAAACGGCGATAAAACGTTGTACATTTTTTACAAAGTTGTTATATAACTAAATTTTACGTTGCTAATGCAGCTTCTCCCCAACTTCATATAGAAAATGGCCAGTTCCACGGGGTCCAGTTTTAGATATACAAGATGGCCCAGGAGTGTAACAGGTTGTGCCTATATTTTTATGATTCAACGTTATACTATTTATAATTCTTAGGATGTGCCAATAAAAACCGATCACCAGGTGTTGGTTTGTGATTAAATGAGTAGATTATTGATTAATATCTTAAGGCTTTAAAATTCATCTATTACCTGCTTATAAGAACTTCACATAGGATGTTTCAGATTTTCACATAGGATAACACAGAGTAGATCTGCGATGCATTTGGTGCGTATCGTTGGTGGTCGGTTGGATTCAAAACCTGATTTGAGTGATAGGAAACATCTGGCCACTAACCGTGCGATTTGCTCGGACACCCGCCTAACGGTCAGCTCCATCGTCGGGTACTTCTCCGCTCCACTTTCTCCAACCACGCTCGATCCACACTCTTCTCCTCTTCACTTTCGTCTTGCATGATTGTAACAATTATAAGTGCAACGAACCGAGCGTTAGAAACGAGAAAGTTCTCACGGTGCACCGTAAAACTGCATTTCACGCCTAAAGTAAAACAATCAAGTGATATGAACACGCTAAGTAGCATGTAAATCTGCACCGGTAGCAATTCACTTAACAGCTATACAAATATTGGCCAGCGTGAAGTACGACCAGTTGCACCAGGATTGTTATATCACTTCAAACGTTATGTTTATTTGGCGTAAACGTTAACACCTAGGTGTAAATATATACCGTCATCTACGTGCTCGCAGTCCTCCGATCTCCCACGGAGTCCTCGCCTAGCGAAACGTAATGACATTTAACAATTGCTAACTTTGGGGTAATATAATTCACTCAAGGAAATGATAATATTTAAAATAGAGAAAACGAAACCAGTCTTTTAGAGGTAATCCGGTCGGTATTGCTTCAGCAGCTTGCGCCAAAACTGTAACCGTCCGTTACCCGGATTTCGCACCATCTGCGGCACGGTATTGATCTCTAGGCAGTCCAGGTTGAAGTCGTCGGAATCACGTGCTACTTTTTGCACCGGTTCCCATTTCACCGGCACTACGGCAGACGAACCCTGCGATGGGTGGCCGTGTTTGGCAAAGCTGGTCCAGAGGGCGATGAATATGTTGCGGACGCGACATTCGTCACTGTTTGGCGGTATTGTCGGCAGGAAGCTTGCCCTAAACGGGAGTGGGTGGATCGGAACAGGTGTTCGTTAAAGGGTTGTGCTGTGCGACTTTTTTCCTTACTGTCCGATGACACTTACTTGAACATGTACATCAAATCGTCCCCGTGGCACGCTCCACTAACATGCGACAGCAGGAAGAGACGCTTCAGCAGACTCAACCGCCCATCGTACGAGAACCGGTAGTGAAAATGCGTCACGTTCGGTTGATACTTCGCCAACCACTCCGCACCGATGACCGAGTTGGTGATGAACGTGTTGTCCGACATCAGGTCGTTCATCTGGTTGATCGTCCGCCCGTCGACTGGCCGTTCGCCGAAGTAGAACCGCTTGATCTCCTGCCCAACGAGCGTCGGGTCCATGCCCGGAGGGCGGCTCAGCAGCACCGGGACCATCCGCTCCGGCGATCGGCCGAAAGCGTGCCACCGTTTGCCGAGGGTACGTAGGGCCAGAATACCTTCACCACTGTTGCAACCCTCCAGCAGCGGCATTCGGAGGCTATCGTACGTCTTTAGGATTTCCCGTGGATGCTGCGTAATGATGCTGTCATCGGTCTGCTGCTCCTCGATCACCGGTCGGAAGACGAAGATCAGCGCGAGATGCTTCTCCGCTTCGCTGATGGCCTGCCCCTGGTGTCGAGCCAGTTCCTTCACCGGCACCTTCTCGAGCGTTTCTGTGGGGAGGATACATTTTGATTAATGGTTGCCTTTAACCAAACTCGTCCACGCTGTTGGTTTTTTGTTGTTTCAATGGCGTTTTTGGCGGACCATAAAGTGATGAAGCATGTCTTCAAAAGAAGGAGCTGAAACTAGAAGTCGAACAAGTTCGAGGAAGAAAAGAGTAGCATTGAAGTGACACACAACAGATTTTTGTGTATTTGTGTAGTTCATAAACACTTCGTTTTTATGAAGCACCAAAGCATTCAGCATTTGGGATCTTTTTCGTAAAAAGGTTTTAAGGTGACCCGAGCTTATAAAAAATAAAATATAACAAAATAAAGGATAAAAACCAACCCATCGAGAAGGGGGTGGGGGGGGGGGGGGGGGGGGGGAATCATAAAGAACTCAATGCAGCAGGTGACTGTGAAGTCACGTATTCTGAAGTGTCCATGTTAAACACCCTTTTTCCAGATCCCAGCGCAATTTGACAACTGACTGATGCAGTACTTGAAAGTGAATTCTTCTTCTTCTTGGCGTAACGACCTCTTGGTCATGCCTGCCCGTTAAGGGCTTACGAGACTTGTTTCCCTGTTGTAGTACGTGGATATAGTCAGTCCTCTCGTACAGGAGAGGGTCCGGTCTCGGTTGGGATTCGAACCCACGCCGTCGAGGTGGTGAGCCCCGGCGCTCATGGGCCGATTTTCTAACCGGCGCTACCGCTCGGCTGTCGCAGACCCCCCAAAGTGAAAGTTAATTAAATGTACCATATCTGCAGCCAGCTTGCAGATATTTAAAGTACACTCACTAAGTTATTAAATGATAATTTGAAATTTACATACTCTGTTGATACTACTGATTCCTATTAAGGTCCCCCCTCATCGAGATATCTTAAAGTATGTAGATAAATTAAAACTTTTCCTAATCTTTTAATAAGCTACACATATCGCTTCCAAACTGACTGATTCTGATAAGATAAGAAGTTAAGGTAGTCAAGTCAAGCAAACATTACCGAACGCTACCCACGATAACGTTGGATTATATTCCCTGTAGTCCCTATTTATAAAGTGTTTACCGTTCGAGTGCGTTGACTTGTACATAAACTTACCTAAAACACCCTGATCGCTGTCTCCGGTGTAACCGAAGAACCGTGCCAACTTCCGAGCCTTCTCCACCGGTTCAACCTGGAAGAAGGCATCCGAGCAGGCGACTCCACTTTGGCATATCACTCGTTGGAAGTATTTCCTAAAGCCAGCCGGGGGAAGAGAAGGAAACCGTGACTAGGCAGTAGATAACGCCATACCCGCCACATGCTACGTATGCGCGGCATTGGCCGACCTTTTGCAACTTACTGTGAGTTCGGTGAAAGATAGTGCAAATACGCCGACATGCTGCCGGCACTTTCGCCGAACAGTGTCACATTGTCCGGATTGCCACCGAACTGGGCAATGTTTTCGTTTACCCATCTCAACGCCAGTAGCTGCGTGTGAGCACACAAGTTAATTAAAAGAACAAGCAGTGGTATTTGTTGTTGCCCGAAGACATCCGGATGCGTACCTGATCCTTGAGTGCCGCGTTACCCGGGATACCGGCACCAGGGAGACAGAGGAACCCGAGTGGTCCGAGTCGGTAGTTAAACGTGACAACGATTACATCCTGCTGAACAAAGTAGTCCGGATCGTAGAAGAAACTGCTGCCGGAACCGCTTTGGAAGCCACCGCCATGGATAAACACCATCACGGGCAACCGTGGGACACCCTTGGTGGCGTCGGCTTCACCGGGAAGGCGTGGTGTAAATACGTTCAGGTACAGGCACGACTCAGCCCCACTGACATGGTTTGAGAGGAAATCCTTCTGCATGGCGTTGGCCCGTTCGGCGTAACAGTCGACGATCGGTTTCCGGAAGCGTTCCAGCGGTACGGGAGGCCTAAAGCGCAGCTTCCCAACCGGTGGTTCCGCGTACGGAATACCCTTGAAGAAGTGGTACTGAGCCCCATTGGAGAGGGTCGAGGTAACGCCACGCACTTTACCCTGCTTCACGATAACCACGGGGCGCACGGATGGAGGTAGTAATCGAATAAGCCGATGCCGTACGAAGAACCCGATCGTTCCGCACACCATACACAAAATTGTGTACACGAAGTCAAAAAACACACGCGCCCTGGTTAGAACCATCGCGAAGGGTTTACAGGGCAGAAGAAGGAACTTGAAACCGGATAGGACCTCAATGTCGAACAGATCCGTTTCCGCGTCGATGTAGAACTAATCGCAGGAATTGCAGTACCACGCTCCAGACTTAAACTCATCGACAGCATTCGCCGAGTGCCCCCCCGCCGATCCGTTCGTCGTGTGCCTTCAAGTGGGGACATTCCGCGATATATCCGTCTCTCTCTTGCGCCAACAGCTACATATAACCCAGGAACCATTATCTTATCGGTACCCACGGCAAGCAGCCTCGATGGGGAAGCATCCGTACTCGCTGTAGCCGCCCGGCGTTGGCAAGGAAATAGCGGGGGGAGAGTGGCGGCATAGCAGGAAGGGCGAACCTAAGCGATTAGCGGGAGCACTTGTTTTGCGCGACCGGTTCGATGACGCCGGCTGATCAAGCGGTTGGAGCTCGGTGGGGGGTTTTTTTTTTTTGCTTTCCGGTGCCTTCCCAACACACGCTACGGCAGGTCCAGAGTACGCAGAGTTCGTGTTCGTGGATGATTCAAAGTAATTGCGTCGCGTTAGAAGGTGGGAAACGAGTGGAGTAGAAGGGGTTTGCATGAGAGGTAGATAAAATTAAATACACCTCACCAAGCGTGGTACAGCAGCATGTGACGGGGCATGGTCCAACCTGACGCAACAGTGTCGTCAGAAGGCTTCTTTGAGGTTGGATAAAACGATGTAATTACAGCCGGTTCCTCAGAATAAAAATCCAATGAAATAGGATCTGTCCAGTTGGAGTTTTCAGATAGTTCTCGGCAGCATTTCGATTTCACTAATAAAGTTATGTTTATATTTGAAAAATACTGTAAATTGTAGTAATTCCTTAAACCTAGCTGGACAATTTCCGGGAACTATAACCATAGGCGTGGAAAAGATCCCGCCAGAAGGCACACCTTCGCCCGAACGGATCCGATGTCATCCTTAGCGTCCGATCAATCTGAAGGCAATCCAAACGGAACCGCTCACGCTGCCCAACAGCTACTGGCTCCCAAGTGGGTAATTCCACGTCCCTGGCGGCCGGCGTGGGATTCCCGTGGCGCGCAAAATTTGTCCACAGCTTAACGATCCACTGGCGAACCCGGTTTTCATCTGCGTCTTCAGGTAGAGCGCCACAGTTTAGCGCCGAGTGGAACATGTAGAACACATCGTCACCGTGGCAGACGCCCGGCAGGTGAGACATGTTGAGCAACTGCTTGGTATTCCCGTACCGTCCGTCGAAGCTGAAGTAGTAGCAGTAATGGGGCACCTGCGGTTGATACCGGGACATCAGTTCCGCCGCGGTTACCGTCGCCATGAGGTACTCGTTGTCCGAGAGCAGATCCATCAGCTCTGGAAGCGTCTGCGAGCTTATAGGACGTTGGTCGAAGTAAAACTTCTTCACCTTCTCCCCGATGCCGATGATCGTGTCCGTCTGGAGGCGAATGCTGGCCGGCACCAACCGTTCCGGGTGGCGGTTGTACTGGGTGAGGTTTTTCTTCGCCTCCACTAGTGCCACCATTCCTTCACCACTGTTGCATCCGGTTATGATAGGGATTGGTGGTTCGAGTATGCTCGATCGAAGCGCGTCGAGCGGATGCTCGGTTACGATCGCTTCCGGGTAACTGCCTTCGACAACTGGACGGAAAGGGAACTTTAATTCCTGGAGCTGTTCACTCGCGTCTAGCGTTTCCATCTGGTATCGTATCAGTTGCGCAGCGGGTGCTTTCCGAAGAACATCTGAGGGAAGAAGCAGTAGGGGGTAAAGTAAACCCACCGTAAAAACTCGTATTTTACTCACCAAAAGCCTCACTGTCGGATGATCCACGGTAACCCAAACAGTTGGCCAGCTTTCTGGCCTTGCCACTCGGGTTTACCTGCAAAACAAAGTCTGAACAGGCAACTCCGCTTTGGCAGATGATGCGATGGAAATATTTCCTACAAGAAGTAACACATTTGTATAAAACCCACAATCTCTGTCGATAGATGTAGACGGCGAGACACGTCTTACCTGGACACTGGAGAGAGATAGTGAAGATAGGCCGCCTTCGCACCGGCACTCTCTCCAAAAAGTGTCACATTGTTGGGGTCACCACCGAAGGCGGAAATATTCTGCCGGATCCACCGCATTACCAACAGCTGGTCCTTCAGGCCAGCATTCCCCTCGACGCCGGCTTCGGGGAAGCTAAGGAACCCTAACGGCCCGAGCCGGTAGTTGAACGTTACCACCACTACCCGGTGCTGCAGGAAGTGTACCGGATCGTACAGAAACGAATCTCCACTACCGCACATGAATCCTCCACCGTGTATGTACACCATGACCGGCATCTGGGCCGTCATGCTCCCATCCCGTGGTAGTTCCGGTGTGTAGACGTTCAGGAAGAGCCCATCTTCGGAGCCTACTAGCACCTTGAGTATCTGATCGTACTGCAAACATTTGCTGCCCTCCACAAAACAATCCACTACGGGACGTTGGAACGACTCCAGGGGAACCGGACTCTGCGTGGATACGAAGAAGGGAAAGACGTCATTAAGCCAATGCCAGACTGAACCTAACCCATCACTAACATCGCGTCGATCGACGATCGAGCGTTGGTGTGCGTGTACGTGGTTCCAGCTTACCTTAAACCGGAGCTCACCGACCGGAGGCACGGCATAGGGAATGCCCTTGAAATAATGGTAATGAACACCCCGCGGACCCCGCGCCCTAACGCCGCGCACCTTGCCCGGTGCGATCGTAACGGTACTGGTGGTCCGTGGTGGCACCAACCGGTACCAAACTCTTTCGCACCAGACGTACCAGAGACCGACGAGCAACCGCAAGACGGCCGCCAGGAAAGGTAGCATTTTGATGACTGAACAGGTTGTCGTGCCGTATGGGCCATCTAACCCGGGCCCCGAGAGAGCCATACGAGCGTTTTCACACAACGCCACCTTGGCTTGGGGCGGCGGTAAATATGTGTCTGTTTACAAGCACATAGGCCGTGAATTGTTTATGTGTCCCACAAATAGACTTTCCATCGGTAGCGAAAGTGTCATGCCGTTTGTTTTGCTGTGGCGGTTCTTCTTCCACCGGCCGACGTCGCTTTTGAGCCGTTCCGCGGCGAAGCACAGGGGGGTTGTAAACTTCCGGAAAAAATTGCCTGCGGAAAATGGAGGAAAATAGAAAATGTGTGCAATCTGTGGGCGGGTTCAGCTAAAGCCATTTAGCTTGAATGAGTTGCAGTAAAACCATGGAATCGATTAAATTAATTACTTTTTCGTACAGCGTTTCAAACAGACTTATCCGATGTCTGATCCGATGGCAAACAGACTTATTCCTGTTCATGTTTTATTTTTTTAGTCAGTTGTTTTGAAGGGTTTTGAATTTCTTGACGTTATGGTGGACTGATTAAGCTCCTACTTGGATAATTTTACGCAGCAAATTGGTGCAAAACTTCATCTTGGTATGGAAAAGATCGAAACGTTCATCGCATTGCATATCGTTGATTCCCATAGCAATCAGCTCGCTTGAGGAAAATGAAAGGATGCTTGGATAACTAGAGTCATTGCCAATTAAATCAGTAAGCAAAAGTAGTGTTTAAAACGATTTCTGACAAGAACAATTAACCAGATAGAGCCACGCAGGTTCTCGTCAAATGAAAGGTATGTGTGTGGAATTTAAAAAAAGAATGATATGTTTATTATTTTGGTTGCTTGGGTAGCAGGTAGGCCAGTTGGGTCGATTTTTCCCCCAATAAAATCCCCGATTCATCTCAAAGATCTGCATAGAAGAGGGGGATCTGAACTAGCTGAACGGCCGTAGTTAGTGAAACGACTAATGTAACACTTGTTTGTATGCCTTACTGTGATACCACACACAGTTTATTGTGCTGTACTTTTCTGGTAGCATAGTAAAGTGTCGTACAGCATCACTATTCGTTCAGCAACACCTTTCGAATGTTGCCGATGTTATTTCATGTATATTTGTATAGTATAATTTTAACTTAAAAGTACAGCTAGTGATGAAATAATAAAAATTATTTCATTTCTTATTTATTCATTATAGTATGACGGACGTTGCCGTATTGTAATTATTTAATTTCTACTGATGAATTCTCTTCTAACCCTCTTAGATATCTTTTATGGTCGTCATAAAACATACTCTTAACGTTAAAATTCACTCGAAATTATGTTTGATGAATAATATTTGTGCTATTTTGCTAATTGTTAACCAATTTTTCTCTTTTGTTTTTACATCGCCGGTCTATGAAAATACTCATTCGCATAGCACTGATGGTGCCGATATGCAAAGTGTGCGTTTCATTGGTATTCGATACAAGATTGGAAAAAAGTTTTCTCCAACTTCCACCACGCAATAGGTGTTGTACACTTTATAGGTATAGCGGTATGACTCTTTATATTGTACTACCACATTTGATTTTAAAGTACGTTTGTGGAGCCACTCTTTATTGTGCTTCGTGTGTTGGGAAGCACAGAAGCACACGATTCAACACTACAACATATTGAAATTCCTATTGTGTTTGAACAACTCTTTTCATGCATGTTTTATATACTTATATTACCACATTTTTATTTCTTTCTTTACTAATGCTATATTATCGGAAAAAGACTGGTGTAACCGAACCTGTTTAGCTAGTAATGATAAAGTTTTGTGTTGAATTTAATTTGCATTAAGAACATACGTGACACTCTTACGAAAATACGAATATACAATACGAAAGGTCATTCTTTTATCATAATTGTGTATAAATTTCTGTTTAAATACTCATATTCAGAAAGTTTATCTATAAATAAAGATATAGGCATTACTTACTTAATCAAATTTTCTTTAACACGTTAAGCGCTACGTCGGCCCCGTGGGGCCGACAGTGTTCTTCCCCGTAAGCCGGCGTCGGTCTGCTCGGGCCGACAGAGCCCGTTGGGTAGTCCGGCGTTTCTACGAATCGCTGGCAGAACGGGAAGTAATACAATTTGCGCGTAGCGCTTAACGTGTTAATTAAAGTTTAGATAGTGGAACACATTTGACATTCATCAGCTTAACGACTCCATGAAATTTGAATTCTATCTTCTCACAAAAACAGTACCTTAGTAACAATGCAGATCTGAAATTCGGCAAGTTGAATAATATAAATAAAATATAAAAAAGGTGGAAAATCATACCGATGAAATTTTGCCCTATTTTTTAATTAAATCGCACATGACAGTATTCAAAAATAAATAGTTTAGAGCTGTAGCTCTGAAAAACTTGAAAAAACTAACTATGCAGTTTTTAGCATTTAAGAAAATTCCTAAATAGTTTCAACGGAGTGAATTTTTCAATAACTCCCAGTATCCAATTCAATCCAAACCTCCCTTTTTCCTATTATTAATGCCGTAAAAATGAACGGCACAATTGAATCCTCTGTTCGTTTTTATAAACGAAAAGTAACGTAAAACCTTTCATAAATATCGAACCCTTTATCTGGAGATTTATGCACAAGCAATAGCACACCATAAACCACCCGTGAAATGGATGGATCAAGAGATACGAACTTAACGAACAAACGGATCCACTTCTAAGGCACGGGACCGTTGGATGGAATAACGCATGGTACAAAGTGTACGTCCCTCGAGAAAAAAAACAGTGTAGTACAACTGCTTTATTGACACTTATCACGTGATCGAAAACTCGCCCACCCAATATTGTATCGACCTCGGCCACCTCATCTAAACATACAAAACATTCATCAAAGGTGATGTAAGGGATTTACAGAGGGGAAACCGACGAACGCTTACCGTAGGGAGACCACAGATCGTTCCACAGAGTACGTTACCAACGGTGTAGCGGCCACTATCGGCAACAGATAATCGCAAGAGATTTTAACAAAACATTTAAACTGCCTATTAGCGCACCCTCCGCTCCCCTAGCGGAAAGGCGGACGGATGCAAACAGGATATCACAAAAAAGGGGCCAAGGATCGGGTGCGACCCCTTCCCGAGCCGCAAAGGTAGCGCGTCACCGAGGGTTTATGTGCGGTTTGGCTTTTCGGGCGTTGATTGAGGGGTTGCCCGCCGGGACATGCCAGCAACTCTATTTCAGGGTGTTTGGCATGGAGTTAAACGTGCATCGTCTACACACGTCAGCCGTCGCTTGTACTTGCCCAGTTATACAGGTTTACCTACACTTACTAGGTCGCTTTATCTTGGTATCGCATTGGAACCGTTAGGAAATAGTCCGAGTAAGTGCCCTTCTTGCGTTGTTCTTTTGAAAGCCATGGATCTTTTGAAATCCAACATAACCACATACTTATTCTTCTTCTCCTTTGCCACTTTCAAAAAAGTTGCGTACCATACCATTTCAGAACCTGAAGAAACCCAAAGCATGTACTCTTCGCATTGGTATCCTTGTACGCTCCGACAACATCCGAACCTCAGGAGCGTCCTCAGGAGAGATAGCGTAAGGCCACCTGATAAAACGCACCTCTCGGACGTGGCAAGTAGGGCACAATTTTCCGCGTGGCTCCGGCTCGGATCTTTCAACTCGGTACCTATAAACCTGCTTATTATTGGGTCGTAAATTGAACGAGTTGTGGGCAAAAGGCTTTTTAGTATGTTTGGTGTTGTTGAAGATGGTTATAAAAAGGGCCGCTATACAAAAGGTAGAGTCCTTCGGCGATTACCAAACGGTACGCACATGGTTCGAAGTAAGCGTTCTGGTGCGTTTGATGTGCCTCGCCCTTTTCTGGTCCCTCCGTTTCGCCGTACCGCACCGAAGGAACTTCTTCCGGATGTCGGGTGACAGGCACGGTTGAAGTGATTCATGTCGGGCAGCCAGAAGGAACGAGATGTGACGCACCGACACAAACACCCGTCATGAATGTGAGCATAATGTGGAGTGTTTCTGCAGGCTGGCTGCAATGCCCAAGGAGGTTCCTTACAAGAATTGGACCCGTTTGAGAGAGAGGAAAAAAATCCCTTTAACTACCAACAGTTAACGACAACGAGCACCGGTTTGAAGTATTCGCATCCATCAACGAAGAGGCATCATGTTTATGGAATGTCACCGAGCGTGGAAAGTCCTTGTCGACAGTGCGGGCGTCAGTCAATAATGTCTTCAGGAGAGCAACGCGTCGTTGAAACTTTTTCTATGTGTGTTTTTTTTTTGGTTTTGTTTTGATAAGTCACGCATAAAATTCGTAATTGCTCACTCCTAATGACGCGCCATCGCAATGAGGGGGACGTTCTGCGCGAATGCTTCTGAACGACACCGGATGAGGAGCTCGCTTTTCAGTTCCTTTTTTGTTTGCTACTCTTTCCAGTTGTTGGACTACAAAGATGCTAATAGAGAAAAGAGCTAATAGGGAGGGTGAAGCAATTAGGCTTGCAAATCAAGACAAGTTTTTCCACGCTATGTTTCACCGTGGGACATGAAACTATGTGGAGTTGGTTCACATCTTAACATTATTAATAGCTACTAACTGTACCCTTACAGGACTTGCTAAATTAAACGGTTGCCAGCATACAATCTTACTACTTCGATTAGATTCCACTAAGTAAAGGGCTTTGATGTATGAAAACCTACCAAAATTTTGCTACTTCAGCATTTATCGGTTTTTCTCGGTGAATTTTTAACTGACATAAATTAATAAAATAATTTGTAGCTCAAACAACAAGTAAAGAAACATTTTTTATTTATCATTTTCAAAATAAAATACAACTTAAGTATTGAAAAGCTAGAAACTAAAGAAAAATGTCAAATGTCAATAATCAAAAACTGAATAAGTTCTTCAGATAAAACACAAAGTTATTCTCTTCAGGCCACAGATTCAGCATACTGTTTTAATAATTACTTGAAGTACTTATTTAAATGTTTAGGATACTAGTTGTTACATTTCTTTTTTATAAAACATTTACAATTCTTTTACAAGATGATCTCGTTGCCTTCGTAGCAATTCTACGCCTTCAAACTGGATCAAAATACTTTAATTTTCAGATCGCATGTTCAGCTGTCTGGGATTTTTCTCAATCTCCCCTTTAATACATCGATTCCGTTCAAAATGATCCACATAACCCAGTTCAACGTACCGGAAACCGGCTTAAACTTCAATCGTCCTTCGTTGCTGATGAGCAAACGCCACCTTCACCTCCCACCGAGCAGAAATGGGAAACCCACCCACAAGCGGTGACTGACGAAAGACAAATATCGGTTGTAAAAATCGGAATCGGCAAGCATATCGCCCGGGACATTGAAACAGTTTCGAGCTTGGACTGTGAGTGGTTGGAAATCGACATATACTCGGGAATATGTTCGCTCCTGTGTGTTGTGATTGTGGCGCAATTTATGCTCGGTTCAGCCCAACGTAGTGCATTTTGCTATTTGGTTTTTAGCTTTCGACCAAGTGTCGTTCGGTTTGGTAGAACGAAGGGCTCGAAAGGAGTGCAGCGGAAGCAAGGATAGTGGGGCGTTAACGACATGTTTCACCCGTTTGCTGGTGCAAAATAAAATAAGTAAAGAAATAACATTCCACTCCGTTTGCAGCGAAACGACACGCACGACAAAAGGCCTGAAGAACGCCGCAAGACGCATCCTTCCAGCCTGTTGTCGAACAAAAGTGAAATGAAATTGTTCAGTGTGGATGTACTGTTTTTGTTTTTTTTTGTAGTTGCCCCGTTTTCCACCGGTAGACAGCAGTGTTTTATTTTCGTATATGTGTATCGTAAACGAGCAACCTGTTCATCGCCATCCGAACGCCATTATGCCGCCACGGGACACAAACAGGTTCCCCGGAATGGTGTTCCAAGCGCCAGGGCGAGGAGTTGTACCCCTGGGAGGCAAGTAGGAAGGAAAGAAGGAAGGAAGGAAGGATGAGTCCTGCGAGCGGAGGCCACAGGGGCACCGCTCGCGTGTGTTGGTTTGTGCGAGGAAGCTGTGACGTTGTAAGCCGTTACCATCGTCAGTAGGCCACGCCTTTAGTGTCGTTACTATGTCGACATCCCAAAGGAAACAATTTGCGCGCCTGCTCTGCTAGAGCATCATCTCGCTCTCGTTTTTCCTGTCTCACTCAAGTTTTCCACCCTCTACTGTCCCTCTCTCTTTCGCTGTTTCTCTCGCTTTCTCGTTCGGGAAAACTCCCGGCCGGGCGCCATGATTGAACCGCGTGTCTTGCGTGGGGGAAAAATCGTGCGTGGTTGAAAAAGGATGCTTCTCCACCGAGCGCGTCGTCGGCGTCGTCGTCGGAAGTGGCTGAGGTTTTTCCAAGACAGTGCGCGCCGCTGGCTCGCTCATCCCGCCTTGGTGCCACCGGCGGGTGCGAAAGAGTCGAACCCAACGGGACGCACGCCTTACACGTGCAGTTTCCCGCGAACGGGAAAACCCACATCGAGTGGATGATCCTTCCTGTCGGTCGGTCGGTCGGTCGGTCGGTGCGGGCCTTTTTGGAGCGGATATCCACTTTACAAACGCCACCACGGGTCGGTCCAAGGTCCCACGCGAGCCAGATCCGGTGGCGTCCGACATTGAAGAGTGCACCGTGTGCTCGTGAGGCTGCGTGTTTTTATCACTCCCGTCGAAGCGCATCCCGGAATCCAGCGGGAAAACTCCTGACCGCGAACGGTGGCAGTGTACCTGGTACGTGTTTGTGTGCGCTCGTTTTTCGGTGGCGAACTCCCGACGGGCAATTTATCGGAATCCTGTAGCTTGCCCTTTGGGGTTTTTATCCCGGCGGACGGACTTTTCCGGTGTGCTTTTTCTTCTGGCCGGACTTTCGAAGTGAACAAGTGACCATCCAATCTCGACCAATTTTGTCGTCCCTCGAAGATGCCCATAATTGTCCTGTTTGTTCCTGTTCCGTGAGGTGGCTCTGCGTGAATAATTTGCCGTGTGGAAAAAACCCGTACGTACCGTCCACGAGAGCTCCATGCGCATTGGAAAACCCAATTGAAAGGAAGTAGAAAACAACAAGAACCAACGGGCAGGGAAAACAAACAACACGACAGAAACATAAACCAAGTGGGCAATAGTGTTCCGTTCTGGTGGAGCATCGGAATCGAGATAACCTCCGATCGATCGGGATGCTTTTGGCAAAGGTTATTTATTAATTGCCAGTTGTTGCACATACCGCGGTTCCTTCGGTCGGTTATTGGTTTCGTTTGTTTTCGTTTCCTCCTTCCGTTGGGTGGTAAGTGTGGTGTCTCGTTGGCAAATTTGGTGACCCGGCGCGCCTTTCGATAGTGATTGTTGGAAAGTGTAGTTTTTGTAGTGCAAACACTGTCGAACAGGAAGATAACACCAAAGGGAATGATAAAACAAATTGTGGGCGACACATCTCCACCGTTTAAACGGTAGTGTATTTTTGTGCGCAGAAGGTACATATAAACGATGAATAAACTATTCGTAGATGGTACAAAGTGCTAACCAGATTTGACATAGCGTTTGGTGGACAATCGGTGGCAAAAACAGGTGCTGAACTTAATTTAAGAACGATTCATTGAGAAAATAAGGTAGGTGCATCTTGTTATCTTGTGAGACTTAGTTCTTAAAGCCCATTTTATGTTCGTCTTTCTAGTGAAATTTAAATTAAGCACGACTAACCCCACCTTAGCGATTCTTACCATGACAAGCACAATACGTTTAAGTTCTGTTTAATAGTGGATTTATTCGTTGAAACAAAAACGAGTCGAAGGGGGTGGTTAAAGCATTTACAGATTGTTTATTAAACATTATGCTCATAAATCACACTAACCCCAAGCCGACGTAAACGGCATGTAAAATTACAAACCGTGCCCCTTTTCAAACGATTGTAGGCTAATAATTTATTCATTTCCTAAATTGTTTTGTGTACTGGAAGGTTTGTTACATTTGAAAGTAAATGAAAAGTTGCAACAAACGATAAACTGCCATCAAATCAAATAAGAAACAAGTTTAAGATTTAAAAATCAATTCATTTTATGTTTGTCCAAAATCCAGAGATTCAAAACCATACAGAATGGAGATTCAGCTTTAAAATCAGGGCACAAAAATGCGAAATAGCAAGTACTTTCAAGTTTTTTTTAAGAAATCCAGTTTTGATTGCCGCAAAGGGGGGGTCTTTTTAGACCTGAAGTGTTAGGGGTTTTTTAAACATTTAAAATAAATAAATCTATATTTACCCTCTTATACATTTAAATTATAAAAGGTAAATATAACATTTAAAATAAATAAATCTATATTTACCTTTTATAATTTATGGCGATTTTTAGGAAAGTCAAATATTTGGCAAATGTCTATTTATCTATTTTATTTATGCGAAAAAAATAAGAAAACTATTGGTTGTGGATAAAATATAAATGAGGTTTAGAAAAGCGATGTGAACATAGTATGGAGTAACAGATAAATAAATCTTTTTGAATTGTAAAATTCAAAAATAATTACAATGGAGACTAATCGTGTAGGTTGGCGTTTTCTTATGAAATTTCTGTAACATAGTCAGCATATTGGTGGTATGCTTGACTGTTTTTGTTGATCTAACCGATCTAGCAGATTTCCCGTAAATCCAGAAAAAACCGATCTTCAAATACAGTAGAAAAAAGTAGATTTTACTATCGATTCAATGGAATTACTTTACGATCTCTTTGCGTTAGAACCATCAATCTGTCAACCACGATCTGCTCGGTTTGCTCTGTTGGATACTTTGGCCACTTGCTAACCACAATTGCAGCGCGTGTATATGGGTGTGCAGCGCGAAGCAACCCAAGCACACAGACTCGCGTAATCGCTGATAAAAACCCAGCGCCATATATCGGAAGATGGCGCGTTTGTGCTCGAAATTCGATTTACGTCCGGCACCGGAAGCACTCAATTGTGCAGCAAAACATAGTGTGCACCTCCCCGCCGAGCACTTGCTGTTTGTTTGTTTGTTGCGATGTTGAATCTGCCCACAGCTTTTTTTGTTTTGTTTGTCCTTCTGTCACCTCAGTTCCTATCCGGCGACCGCACGAGATACGGCGTGTGCGCGGGTGGCGTCGTGTACTTGTTGACTTAGTTGTTTGTTTTGTGTTGCTTTTTCTTCAAAATATTGTACTGTTTGATAGCAAAGTTCAATGAAGAAAACGATCCCAAAACGACGTGTTATTTAGTTTCTGACTGAGGTCTTACGTGAATTTTTAGTGACAAAAGCAATGTGGCAAAGGATAAGCTTTCATTATTTTTCGTATCAAGGCAAGTTTGCAAAGAGTGGTGTGAAGTTGCTAACCTCAATAACCGTTAGAAATGAGGTGAGTTCATAAGCTGAGGATAAACAATTTCATGCCTCTTATCATTTCATACATCATATCGAAATTGATGATCATGTCAGGCGCAACATCTTTCCATGTCACTCGTCATAAAGTGCATTAGAAGTTAATTAAATTTATCCACCCATTTCGCCACAAGAGATCGCCCACAGCTCGTTCAGCACAATTCAACACATTATTGTATAGCTATGCTTGCTTCATTACTGGATTTATCTCTCACCAACTCCACTGTAACGACCATAAAGCGCTCATCGTCCTTACGGGTCATTATTGTTAGTCGCCCACCGACCCTTCCCCGTCTATTGTAAATCCCAGGGCAAGAGTTGGCTTATCTACCGGTGCTAATCGTTCCACGACCTGTTTCCAATTCATTTGCTCGCGCTCAGCCCACCGGAATGCATACGCACATCCGTACAGCACGTGCAGGTGGTGGTCGTGGTGAGGTAAACAACGTGGACAGGACACATCGGATGTGGACACATACATTTTGCTTTCATGATCATTAAATCGGAACGCCACGGTGGATCGGTTTTGGCCGCGGTCGTCGTCGTCGTCGTTGTCGATCGCCCCTCGGAGGGGCTAACTCTTGAAGGATCCAAAGTGCGCCAATCGAGTGAGTCCCGTGTGTGGGGAGGAGATTCCTTCCTCCGAATCCCCGACAGAGCTCACCCACACGATAGACACTGAAAACGGCATCCCGTCGTCGTGAGGTTGAGTCAAGCGTGGCGCGAGGAGATTTATGCACGTAAATCAAACTTTCCGCTTCCGGTGGTATTTTGAATATTCATGATAGGACGAGAAAGGCGAAGTGGGGGGAAGCCGGTGGCAAAGCTACCACACCATTTTGGCCCGGTGAATAACGGGCTTTGTGAACGTGGCCCGCCTAGCCTAGCTGATGGTAGGCAGAAAATGGCAGATGGAAATATATCATCATAGGACTGGGGAGACCGCGGATGACGCCCAGAACTTTATCTTGGCTCTTCCATCTAGCGTAGCATGGTTTCGGACAATGGTAGTCATGTTCAGCAGCGTTTGTTGAACGGTTACTTGGCCTGGGAGGCCTTTAATATGTTGGATGTAACTTATACCTTTAACTTCCAGTATCTTTGGGTAGTCACCGTGAACATGATGAGTATATCCACTTTATAGCAATTCTATGGTTGAGTCGGTAACAAAATTTGAAAACTACTTGTTGTGAGTTACAACCAAACAAATCGATATTCCCTTGAGTAGTATTTAATACTTAAGCTTAATGACAATTGTACCAAAGAATTACTGTAGAACACACCCATTTATTTCCATCCTCTTGATCAGGGTCAAACGGCAGTACGGCAGCAAGATGTACGAAAGCTCTTGTTCGTACCAGACGGCGCTCGATCTGAAGCGGGGCGCATCGCCACTCGTAACGCACCAGGTAAAGTCGGAGGACTGCCTCGGTCTGACACAGTGCACCGATTGGGGCACGTACCGCTTCCATCAGTCCACCTTCGAGCAGCTGAAGCAGAGCGTCGAGAAGGCGAAGGCAGCCCTGCAGGACAGAACCTCCTTTCTTGGCAGTTCCAGCGCGTTTAGGTAAGTACTAGTTACATAGAACACAGGCGAAGTTTCCCAACTCTGCATGACCAACTATCGCAACTCGTTCGTTTCCTCCACCTTAGCGACATTTACTCCTCGCCCCGGTTGACGGAATCGTTGGAAAATGTTATTTCACATACCAGCGGTACCAGCAACAACCACGGCACAGCGGGCAGTGGCAACGGTGCCAACAACGGCAATGGAACCACCACCGAAAGCAACCCGGCCAACAATGGTGCCTCGAGTAACGCCAGTAACGCCACCAGCTCCATCAACGTAACGGCACCGAACGCTGGCAGCACTGGCAGCAGCCATGGCGGCGTTACGACAGGCAGCACGGGTGTTGGTGCTGGAGCTGGTGGCGGTGGTGGTGGTGGTGGGGGTGGTGGTGGAAGTAGTGCGGGCGGTGGTGGCGGTGGAGGTAGTAGCAGTATCAGTGTGATAAACGCCACCTCGCTCGTATCGCCGTCGAATCTGCTCGGAAACGGGCTGTCGAGCCAGCGCCACCGGAGCGATCTGCTCGGTGCGGCCAACCTGAACCTCGTCTCGTCCACCCAATCGCCCACCACCACCTCCACACCATCGTCAATCCTGTCGCAGAACCTGGAGTCTCCGGTGGACGCGAAATCGCGGCAAGGTGAGTCACTTCAAACAAGTTTCTTTTTAATCCTAGAGAGGGTTTCCTTAGGAGATTTTTTTTTCGCAATGTAGAATATTCCCAAGGGTATTATCATTCCACTTACACTCCCCCAGAAGTACTTGTTGGAGCGGATTGTAACTCCTCCTTAAAATTCTTTCTCCGTAGTGCAGTAAGCACACGAACAGCGAATCAGTTGCGTCGCGATTGTCGTGCCCGAAGCGAAAGGATTCCTTGTACGCTAGACCTTCGCCAGTGCGCATGTTTTCTCTTTCGTATTATCCAACATTGTTATCCGAGGAACTGAGCTCACTTCAAGAAATTCATCGTGAAAGTGAAATTTAGTTAACAGTTTAGTGGTTTTCTATTGTCAAGTCATTTTCGATGTAATGTATGCAATGTTTTAATATCTTCTATCAAATTCCAATAACTCAGCAACACATGGAAACAGAAGGTAATAAGATGGCCGACGTAAAGAAACGTCCCATGAAATTTGATTCATTGGATCAAAGTCTGATTTTGACAGGACTCTTTCGTGTTAAAGGAACTATGTAGTCTAACTATAAAACTTCTTCACTTCATTCCTGGCATTGAAATTGAAAGACTATCATAAAGTTTGTCTGCGTATGTGTGTTTGTTTTCTTTTTCATAAAATAAAAACGAACCCCAATGCACTCAACCTGAGCACGGGGAATAAAAAAGCAGTAGATGTCTTGCGGTCTATTGATTGACCGTGTCAAACCGGGCATCTTTTTCCCTCGCCTAGTAAACGTCTCGGCAAACAACATATTATGTTCCGTGTCACCGATAATCCCGCGGGTTTTTTTTTCCCATCCTCCCCTCCTCCTCAACATTCCCTCTTTCGCGCGCGCTTAGATAAACAAAAGGACAACTCCATCAAAGACAGTGAAAACACATGTAGCTTCACGCCAATTAAACAATTTGATAGGCTACACCCTATCAATTACGCGTGTGGAAAAACTAAAGCCCGATCTAGTGGAGGGGAAAGTATGGAAGGAAATAGGGAATATGATGAGGGGGGGAATGTGAATGCCGGCTTTCCTTTCACTTCCGTAGCGAAAACGAACGTTCTCGTCCTTATCGCGAACCACACACGAAGGACATGCACTATCGAGAAACATATCTGGTACACGACTTTAGTAACAATCGGCTTATGGAAAACACAGTTCCCGAACTCGGAACGTTTTCCGGGTGGTTCTGGTGTTTTGGGTAAAATTTCCCAACTGGTATCTGACAGGAGGCAAAAAAAAGCTACCGGGATGTTTTCTCTCACCATTATCACCATATTCAGCTAATCCAGGATAAACGCTCTTTCCATCAAAGAGGGTGTGGTGCTGCTGTCTTCCCCTTCACACCCATACACACTCCTTTTGCGACGTTCACGCGCCGGAGGCCGTTTTTCCGTAAAGGGATCGCACGCCGTTTCACCCTCCGAAACCTACGGAATAACAATAAAAACTTGCCACCAGTTTTCCCTTCGTTACCCGCCCCGGGAGTCGGACGGACGGACGCACACAACTTCCGCCGATGATGGCCTTTTGTCCGTCCGGGTTTCGGGCGTTTTTTTTTTCGGCTTTGTTTTCTTCAAAAGATCCCGTGCAGGCTGGTTGCACGAGGCATTTTTATTGTTCCGCTATCATTTTCCGATACACACACACACACACGCGCGCAGACACGCGAAATTGATGCGTCCTTGTGGGATGGGTGGAAAAATACGTCGTTTTCACTTTTGCTGTGATTGCGAGAAAGGTGGAGAAAAAAGCGATGCGAATGCCTATCGATTTCCGCCTTTCGGGGGGAGTTAAAGTAAACGATTAAAAATAAAAAGACCAAAGCATAAACATACGTTAAATCTATGTTGCTGCCCAGTGTTGGGTAACCAACTGGATCCAACACACAAAAGACACACACACACACACCTTCAACCCTCCCCACCCAACAGTGAAACGAAAAGCTTACACAGGATCAATGATGTGCATTTCCTTCGCCCACGGGTCACGTGCGTGTCTAGTAGTTTTGATTGGTTCGGGGCCCGACAATCGATGCCGTTGGATCTTTTCCGGCTGGAAGCAACCCGGGGAGCCCTTTTTCCAAGCACAGAAGCATAACTGCGACACCGTTCCAACGTCGAGCCACGTGTGCCGAGTTGCACTGATAATTTATGATCCTGGCGATCTTTTCACATTCTTGTTTATCTTTTTTTGTCGTCGGAAAATCCTTTTTGAAAGTTACCCATCTGTGAAGAGGTTGGCTATTTATTACTTTCAATTTCATTTATTTACTCCACGTCAGGAAGAGGACTCTCCCATCAATTAGGTTTATACGGCTTGTTGTGGGTAGATAGTTTGGAGATTTAAAACATAGTTATGTTGTGACACACAAATTTATTTTGCACCTTCAACACAATAGTTGAATTTTAAGCAAACACTTTGTTACAAATTGTGAAAGCTTTCCGCGCAAAATACACTTCAACGATAAATGATACGATAAAATTTTCCAAAATATTTAAAACATTCTTATAAAAAAACATACTTTCCGCGAGGTGATGGACGATCAAGTAAAAAAAAAAAACCGATTTATGTTGAGAAAATTACAAATGATGTAACTATCTCAGCCATAGGAGAAGAGAGGTATCATTGTTATTATGTAAAAAACATTCAAGTATAACATTGTTGCAGGAAGTTTAAAATATGCGCTTGGATTTAAACTATAAAGAAATCATGTGGCATTAAAAAAAAAAAAACAAAAAATATGAAAAACTGTTTTGATAGAATTATAGCTTTATAAGCTAATGGACGCTGTTAGTGTGTTTCTATGCTCTTGAAAAAAAAAACTATTTAAAAAAATTGTACAATAACGCAACATTTGTAATATAGCTGGTTATTTTTAAATTATTTTAGAATCTAGAAAGTCTGTTTCGATTTACGAAAATTTGTTTCAAAAAGTTTCAAAATACGGATTTGTTACCAAAGGCTGGAATTATTCTCAAAACTTACCAATGTTTGTTACAAAAAAATTGTGCGTTAACTTAACCCAAACGTAACGAACAAACCAAACAAATAATAAACAATCCACAAAATGAACATTCGATCGCTTTGGCGCGAAATGGTTCTTTGTTGTAAACATTTTCCCATCAATAACCCCCGATCCCGATTCCCACCAGCCACACGTTTCAATAATGCACCGTGCATCATAACAAATTAACACCACTTCAGGTCCCACGATGTTCGTCGGCACACGTCCTTCCGCTGAGTACCAGGGAGTGGTCGTGAGGTTACAAAATAAAAATCCTTTTCGATGCGCACAAGCCGCCATTATTCACGCTGCTTGTGGATTACTGTTGAGGATAATTAAGTCCGCTCCGAAAACCGAACCGTGTTGCATTTATTGTCATCGCTTCAAAATGAGCCCCTGGTTTCTCCCAGGTTTGTTCGTGGATTGAGTTCTTTTTAGTTGTTGGAAAACCTTTCCACCATCGCGGAAGGGATGGTGGGCGTTACTAATTGAGAAACGTGCGGTATGAAGATTTCCGTTATTTGTTTGTAGCAAAAGGCTTTTGCTGCCTCCTTTCGAAAGCTAGAAGGTCTTTTTTCGGCCCGAGCCTTGGAAAGAATTTCATGGGAATAGAAAATCGACCAAATCGGGGCACCCGGAAATCTCTTTCATCGTTCCCAACCGGTGAGTTTTTACGACCTCGAACGACGGGAACATTTGCATCTGAAAGGCGAACGAATGACATTTGCTTCCCCCTCTACCTTCCCGCCTTCCCCGTCCTCTCACATCCACCGAATGACCACCTCGCACTTCTCGATTCACCTTGAAGTCGTTTGTTTTCCCTCCGAGGCGCGAGCGTTAAGGAAAAACTGAATGGTAATGAAAAGGTATTCGAAGGAAGTCTCTATTTACAACCGACGGGCACCGGACCCCCCCCCCCCCCCCCCCCCCCCCCGAGGAAAGGGCCCGCGACTGGGAGACAACCGAAAGGGAAAGGTGGACGAAACGTATCGGATGTAGGTAATGAATTTTTATGTCTTCTTCTGTTTTGAGCGTCCTTAGCCGATTGGAGGTGAAAACAAAAACACAACCGAATTGTTGGACCCATAAAGGACACAGAAATTATTCAAATGACCAGCATTGCCAAAAACGACCCCCGAGGGATGGGGGGCGGGAAGGGACCGGGTGGATAGGCAAACGGTAATAATAGCGGTTGAAAGCAAATTCATTACTCAACCACGACGATCAAACGGTCACAAAGCGTAGGCCGAAGGGAAAGTCTGGAAAGAAAAACCCCAGGCACCGAAAAAGGAGTCACAAACCCGAACTAAAAATTTACATCCGACATTTTGCCAAAAACGGTCACCCAAACGTCCATTCTACTGGTTTGACAGAGGGAAGGCGGTTTTTTTTTTGCTCCAAAACTGCACTCTCTCATTACTCCGAGGTTTGGTAATTTGAATAAACATTTTCCAATGGCATGTTGCAAACATTTTGGTTCCCTTTCGGGAGTTCATTTACATTCTCCCGGTGGAAAAAAATTGAACGCTGCCAATTTTACTTTTTTGGGTTTTCCTCTGAGGGGTTTACTTTTAAATTCATACTTTCTTCACTCTGCGTCCTCGTTCGACTGTTTTACATATCTGGCGCGTCCAGTTGCAGTTATTCAAATTAGTGTGGAAAAATAGCTCACAATGAAGTATTATTCGTTTGTATCCATTTCGATGTAGAGTCCCAATGTGATTAATTACACTGATTTTTTTTTCTCTTAAATTTTAAGTTCAGCAGCACGACGCGTTATACAACTTCAAACTAACTCAATAAAAAAGTGGTAACGGTAGCGAGGGCATGATAAGTCACTTTAGTATTTTCACATAACTACTAACTCATCACTTATCTTTTTTTTTCAATGCAATGACAAATGATCGGACCAATTGGGAGGAAAATGTTTTGACAGCTCGCTTTTCGTGTCGCGTGCTTCATTCCGCACAAAAGGCGCATTTATTGGGTCTCTTTATTCGTGTGTGTTTTTTTGGCTGTATGCCATTTTCTCCATGTCGTCAAAGTGATGTAGTTCATTAATCATGTTTCTAACCACGAGAAAGTGACCTTTCGCGTTGCTTGCTCGTGCATCCTAATACTAGGAAAAACCCTTCATTTTCTTACACAAGTTTTACTTGTGTGCTTTTATGCTGGAAGGTTGATGAGTGCGCGATGATGAAATTGAGTGATCATTCTTATTTATATCTGAAAGAGATGTGGAATGTTAAACATAAACAGGACAAAAAAATAATACTAAAGTTGCTACGTGATTCGTATTCCTCCCGATCGATTAGCGCCAAACAAAATGGCAGCTGGGAAAGGAAAACCGATTTTTCATTCCATCCCCCCCTCGCACGATTCGGAAACCGAAGAAAGGTTTCCAGAAGGCAACTCCGTTACGCTTCGATACGAAAAGTGCGAGCCGAAGGGAGGAGTACGCTCCGAGAGATCCATTTTGTGCTATCTCCTCCCAAACCGTAGGTCACAGACCAAGGATTCCCCAAATTTACTGCCGTTCGCGTTTTGCACACCAATAATAATCAACCACCAGCAGCCGGAAACGGATCCCAAAGATCCACGATACAGACGAAGGTTGGATTCGACGAAGGAGCACGAAAAGAGAATGTCGGAGGGAATTATCAGACGCTTGGAATCCGTCCCTCCGAGTCACCGGGAGTACTAAGAAATAGATAAACTACTCCATCCAATGGATCCAAGGGATAAATTTTGGGTGTGTGGAGGACGGGTCGCTTAAGAATTATGTTAGGAACTTTTGGATAAGGGTAAGATAGGTATAACATTCCAAAGCGTCCTTAGTACCAGGAGATATCGTGGGATATTACTAACGAAAGGGCTTACGAAAAAATAGAAGTTCTCTACCTGTTTACCTTGTCTATACGGGGTTTTCATACTTCAAACTCCTGAGAGAGGCATTCCTGCTGAGTATAATGGTTTCTGACTTTCGCCCGAGGACCTAAGACTCAGGAGGACCTTCAGGAATCTCAAGAGTTACCCAATCGTTGCTCCTTTTCTCATTCTTTAACGCAGCATTACGACTGCCACACAAACACGACTAACTTTCCGCCAGTCAGTTCCTGTTCGATTTGCTTACTCCCTCAGAAAGTCATCACGCCCCCGCACGTCGGTCCCTTGCTTCCGCACGGTGCGGCCTATTATTTCCCTGAAACTGTTTGCCATAAATCATCTTCACTAACAATGATAAATGGATAGCACCACCCCTTGCCCGGCTCAAGCTCATCCTTTCGGAGCGTCCTATTGATGGTTGGCTGATTTGCCTATCCCTCTGTATGCCCCAGCATGGACACAGACCCTATTACTGGTTCGTTGCGTTTTCTTCGACGGGTTTCCCATGCAATCGATTAGCTTCTCGCCATCCATTTAGCGGGCGGGAAAGTCCAACACTTTTCACAGTGACCCAGCAAAATCGTCCTTCCTTGATAGGGCTACGGACTATTTCTTTTCTTTGCTTTGCGTACCAAGGTTGGAATAATTGGAAGTGCTTTTTCATGCAAGAGAATAGCGGGGGGTTTTTTGTGGGGGGAAGGAAAATGCGGCCAGCACTCGCCAAGAAGACATCAGCTAAAATGGAGCCACGAAAGGAAATATTGGATGAAGGATTGGTTCCAATCAATACTAATGGCTTCGGTTTCGTTGCAGTAAAGAATATAGGGAAGTTAACTTTCTATCAATCGGTCAGTCACGGAAGATTTGGGTTCACTCGTTAGTGGATCGATTTGCTCCGCATTACAAATCAAATTGCATATGTAATCGACTTATTTCGAATGTTAGTTTTAGGTATTGAATTTAAGCTTCAAATTTGATCATGGATATGCATTGAGACAGTCAAGTTTTGCGATTTAAATAGATAAATTACTTAAATTACGCGATTTGGTGTGTGACTTTGCGAAAATATATACTGGTTGTTGAACAATAAATGTTGTCATCTATTAAATTGCGCATTTAGTCTTTTACATAAACTAAACAGTAACATAAACTTAACAGTAGTTGATCTTTTTCATACTTTTCTGAAAATTTGATGAATGATCACAGTAAATATTTTACTGAATGTGTCATCTATTTTCTTAAACTTATTCCTTTTTTAATGTACTTAATGAACTAAATAAACTTAACATGGTAAAGCATGTTCTATTTTCATTAAAACATGTTCTTTCCTTTCGTTTATTTAAACCAGTCTAGACTATAAATATTTAAGTGAAAGTTCATTAATCTATGTATTATATTTTTTTAAATTATCACCGTTTTAAAATATTTCCGGTAAAATGGTAAAAACGGTTCAAAATTGATTGTCCCTAAACAAAACGGAAGCTTATGCATTTAGTAACACATTTAACACCCGAACCCGCAAAAAAACCAAATTAAACGTTTGTCAACTGGCTGCACGCATAAAACGGTATCCTTCTTCGCACCTTCCTGTGATCCTTTCTGTCCTTGTCGAGCGTTAAAACATTCACACCAACACTCACCCTACGAAGACGAAAAATCGTGGCCGATGAATAATTAGTGACGCTAAAAACGTCCCTGACGTAATAATATTTACGATTTTCCGCGAAGAAGTGTTAACATAAATATTAATAAAACGGTTTCGCAACCACCTGGTGGTCTGTGTGTATGTGTTTATGTGTTTGTGTGTGTTTGTGTTTTTTTACCGTGAGTAGAAAATAGCATCAACCTATAAACGTGTTCTGGGGATGTTTAAGGCTTGGCTTGCTTAAGGTACCTCTCGGGAAAAACGCGAAGTGTTCGCGTTCGGAAAGCGTGAAATGAGCGGAAAAAAAGTTAACCCCCGCTCTAGGGGGTCCTGCCGGACGGTGGACAACAGCCAACAAAAGAAAAAAACAAACCACACAACATTCTGCGACCCCGGCATGGCGCGTTGGTCAGTTTTGACTTTTGCCTTCCTTCCCGGGGGCGAATCGGTTAAACACTCTCTCCACCTTCTGATGCCGATCCTGGACGATTCCCACACCCAGACTGAATTAATTAGTCACCGACGCCGTCGCGAGGCCGGGATCTTGATGTAGCATCGGCACGACACCGTGTTTTCCATATTTCTGTTGACCATTTTTCTTGTGTGTACGGTTTTCCCCGTTTCCCTTTGTTTCTGGCACCGAAATCAGAACCGTGTCGTGTTTGATATGCTCGAATCCTTCCTGATGGGTGGAGAAGCAAGAGAAACCTCCCCAGCAAGCGGCATAGGATGGTGACCGGTGGCCATAATTTCACCCCAACCCCTCGAAAGGGTTAAATTTTTCAATTAAATACAAAACTGTTTCTACCGGTCCGGGACCCCGGATGAGTTTCATGTGTCGTTCATAAATCACAAACACACACACAAACACACCCACCCAAAGTTAGAAGCAATATGAAGTTAAACCACGTGCCGAAAGAACGGGTTACGCCTCGACACGCGAAGGCATTTAAAATTCATACCCATTAAATATAATTCAATTTTTATCTAACACCTAACCCGGCCTCTAATCTCCGGGGCTCGTGTAACGATTCCAATCGTCTCAGTCAGCTGCAGTCAAACGATGATCGGTATGTTAATGATGTTCTTATTTTTCTCTTCGTCCATCGGGATATGATATGATTAATAGTCATTTTCATTCTGTGCCCGTTTTACTCATCGACGAAAGCAATAGATCAACATTCTGTATATTCCTAACATCCTAAATAAGGCCTCATTTTAATACATCTCATATAAAAATGGGTATGTCTCTTTTAACCAACCCCTTTTTTAGTATTACTTATTATTCTGTGTACTACTTTTTTTTTTTTTATGTGGCACGACATCCCCTAGTGGGACAAGGCCTCTCTCCGAAGAGAGTTTGTGTGACCGAAAGACGGTATATTATAGATCGGTGGTCAGCCGTTCGTAATACCGGGGGGTGCCAGACTCGAGATTCGATCCCACACCTGTGGCGTGGTGTTTCCTCGCGCTACCGCTGCGCCATGGGCACCCCCTATCTGTGTACTACTATTATTATAAAATTTTAAAACACAGCAGTTTGTTCAAAAATAATACAGTTTCCAAGAAAACTCCCTAGATGACGCTAGTGTGGCACATGAAACATTTCACCACAAGACCAGTTTTCTAATTTGAAACGTAACGGGCAGTAGATTATAATGTTCATTTATTCCCAAATTTATTAATCCCAAAAAAAAACATTCCGAAACACGAGATTGTTTGCAGAATAAGTATTAGTTCCTTTGAACCTTCGTTCTATTCTCTAACCGCAAAATTAGCAAAAGCTAATCGTAAACATAACTGCCGCTTGCGCTCATCTATTCGACATAAAGATACGAGGGTTGCCTTTAAAGTTTCGGGATTTGTAAAAACTGGTGATGCAATCTGTTAATTGACAATTTTATCGTAAAGTTTGACATTTTAGAGGTTATCCGTTCTTAGAACGTTTTGACACACGAACGCTGTTTGTGTTGTTAAAAAAATGTTTAAAGTTTCAATCGACACGAGTCTTTTTTGAGAGAGCTTCGCTTCTTCAGGTGTTGAAAAACGTTGAAATCTCAGTTTATTTTTTACGTACGGGAATTCAAAGATGTCATTTGGTGCTAGATCCAGGACTATATGGCGGATGACTCATTAAATCGATGTTTTGAGTACTTAACAATACAGTTGTTTGAACCGATGTGTGAGAGCTCGCATAGTCGCGGTGATGGGTGATCCGTCGACAGCGGTTGAATTTCCTGATTTCTTGGAAGACAACTGGCAAACAAATGGTTATGTACCACTCAGAATAGACTGTTCTGCGTTGTTCTAGAGGTTTGGTTGCGATATATCCAGTTTTTCCGAAAAACATGCGACTATTTGCTTGGAAGTGCTTCGTGCGTGAACAACTTTGGTTGGATTCGACTCATCTTGAAACACCCATACAGTCCATTGCAGTTTAGTTCCGGGCTCATTCGCGTAAATCCACGACTCATCACTTGTCACGATATTAAAGACGAGTTTTGAAGCACCGCAATCGTATTTTTCGAGCATTTTTTCCGACCAATCGACAAGAGTCTTTTTTTTAGAGATTGACAAATTTTGTGGAATCCAACACCAGCAAATTTTTTTGACAGTTAAATGTGCATGCAATATTAAATATATGCTGGTCCCAGTAATACCTAAGGTAGTCTCTATCTCACAAAAAGTCACATGACGATCTTGCAATATCCGTTCACGCACAGCATCAATTGTTTTCGGAACGACAACTGATTTTGGACGACCTTCACGAAATTCATCTTGGAGTGAACTCCGACCACGATTAAATTCTCCAAACCATCGATAAATACTGATCATTGATGGAGCTTCATCACCAAAAGTTGAATTAAGTTCATTCATGCACTACTGCTATGTCAATTCACGTCGAAAGTTGCAAAAAATAATCGCACGAAAATGTCCACGACCCAATTCCACAATTTGCCGGACATTGACACTTTAAACATTTTTTTAACAACACAAATAGCGCTCGTATGTCAAAACGTTCTGAGTACATATAACCTCAAAAACGTCAAACTTTACGATAAAATTGTTAGTTGGTAGATTGCATCACCAGTTTTTTCAAATCCCGAAACTTAAAAGGCAACCTACGTATTAAACGTGGTACCCAATTCGGTAAGGTTTTCGGTTAACATCAATTGAGAATTTTTAGAAAAGTTTTTAAATTAGCTAGAAATAATTTTTCCGCATTTTTATTGTTCGATTTTCGTTTGAGACCTTTGCTAAAACCTTTAAGAATATTAAACATCCCATAGATTTAGTGAATACGTTGGAACATTTTCGTTCGTTTTTAATCCACGTGAATTATTGAGTGAATTTTAGATCATCTTTAAGCTCGGTCAAATTTGGGTAAAACAAACGAAATCACTCGCAAATGCTTTTTCAAAATCGAATTACATGTTTCATTCATTGTTGCTCCGCGGTCCATGTACTCGGCACCAGCCACCGATCCTTTCTTCGCTACGCTCGACAGAAACCTTTTAACCCGAACCCGGAAACGGAAGATCGTTACTTTCCCACAAACTTCCTACATCCCGGTCGGAATGGTTTCGGTGGCGCGATAAATCGCTCGCTCGTTGAGTCGATCGCATGGCAAACGCCAATCGGCACCAAAACGGGGGTCCCGAATTTTCCGACTGATAATCGAACCGAACGCGCGCGCACGCACGGTGTTCCTCCATCCGCATGTCGTCACGGTCGAGCGGTCCGCAAATCGTCAGCCCATGCCCGAGGCCCTGGTAAACAGGACGCAAATGGTAAACAATAATTAAAAGTCAATTGTTCGTGACTGCAGGACCGGGAAAAGCCAGACCAGTCACCGAGATCGAAGGGGTCACACTTCAGTCAGTCCTGTCCCTTCATTCCAGTTCGATTGCGTGATCGCATTTGCTGGCCTTTTCCCTTCTCGGGCATCGGGAAAGTATAGCCGACAGGGTTGTCACTCCACTCGCAATAATAATCACTGCCGGGTCGAACTTTTCGGTGCCTTCTAAATTACTGGCACACTTCTCCGGTGGCATAGGTTGAGCACGCGTTACAGTTCCTCGCATCCCTTCCTTAACTATCCCTCATTCGCTCGTTCCAACCAGTGCATTCTGAAGGTAGTTCGCGGTTCCCACGCCAAAATAACGCAACACTTCAGATTACAATCGCACCGACAGTGCATTATCTGTTTCGGTGTCGTTTGTTGACACTGCACCTCCTCTGGTGCACTCCCCTTGGCTGATTTTATTGCCAATATTCCATTACAGTTCGGAGCGGATTTTGACAACCATTCTGGTAAACTATTTGCAGTAGATATAAATGTTTTGTATTCAAGGTATGGTATACTTCTATGAAACAATCGATGGTTTTAAATTGAGTACTTCAAATTTTTTGCTTGATGCATGAAGTATGCTTGATTGACACTGCTACATAATGAGAACATAATCACTTAATGAAACGATAAAAGCGATGAGTGAAAAGAAGGAAAATTTGTAGCTGATTTGTAGCGATTTAAATGAAAAAAATTGAAATTTGTTTAGAAGGTGGCTTTTACCATAAATATTTGCTTTCGAGCGTACTCTTTTACTGATTTTACATACTATATTTAATAAATAAAAATAAGAGTTCAAAACAAACAAGTTATGGCGTGTAAAAAAGATGGGTGTTCTCGGAACTGGTCGAGCAGAAACATATAATTTTTTTAGATGTATCTTTGGATTCTAAAAAAACATTTTGTTTACATATAGAGTCGTTTAACAAATATTAAATACAACATTTGCGTAGCGATAAAAATGAGCGCTGTTTGGATTATAGCGTTCAATTTTAAAATTTCTGATTTTTAATAAATGTTTCAGTCTTGCGTTCCCTGAAACAAAGCATTTTATACACTTTTCTTTATTTTTTCTTCATTTATTTATTTTTCGATTTGTCCATCGGATTGTGATTAATTGAATATTTCAACCAAGTGGGCTTAAAATTTAAAATTAAACCTAAGTTATTGTCAGGGTTTATCTGCTATGACAAATATAAATCCTTTTTTAGTGTCCCATATCAAATGTATTATTACTTTTTTTTATAAAAGTGGACTATTTAACAATATTACAAGGTTACTACTAAAAATTTCAATAACTGTTTTAATAAGAATTATACTTTGAAGAGTAAAATAAACCAAGGCTCGTTGTTAGAAATGTATGTCATAGTCTGAACGACGCAACCCGACGAAATTTGGAGCTCACTGTAGTCATTGCATCGTCACCGGCCATAAGTTTTCCTTCAGTTCAAAAAACAAATCACGCAATACCAGTAAACGAGGGGTTGCACACCACTCAGGTCCAGCTCGCTTTCCCAGGCAAACGCGTTCTACACCCCTCCAGGACGGACTCAACTCAGCCGTCTTCCTCAATTGCAAGCGAAGAAAAGGACTCACCCTTGCCGATCGAGGCGCACCGAAACACGAAAAACTCACTCACTAATCGACGGACAACGTAACAATTGACGCGACTTAGTGAAGATAACTACCCCCTTCTTCCTCCGGACAGGAGTCAATTGTTCCCCGGTGAAGTTCTCGGTCGCTAAATCACGCACGGCACCGATTGTTCGCAGACAGTGCTGTATTGTGCTGCTGTTTCTTCTCCCTTTCCTACATTTTTCATTTTTTACTCGTGCTCGGACGGTGAATAAAAGGGGTTTGTTTTCTTATTTAAAATCAACTAGGAAGAAGTGGTTTATTTTTGAAATCCCGAAAATGATGTGCTCTGTAAACACGATTACTGTTGGCAGCAATCACAATAAACAAGTAATAATGGAACCAGCAGTTGTCAAAGCCGGGATCAGAAACGTCGTTCCACATGCAATCGATTAGAGGGCCAGAAGGAAAAATACTGTACAGAGGAATGTTTGTGGGATACAATAAAGCTTCCTGTTGCGGGGAAACCAGTGTGTGACTTTTCCACGCTTCGGTTCAATGAATGTAAATGTCCCATATTGATTTCTCTGGTAACGTACAACACGGCGTTACACATCACCGTTACGCATGTATGAATATTTACTGAGTTGGAACACATCAACATCGACCAGAAAGGAATCAAAGAATCTTCTCCAACCGTGCGAGGGGGAGGTGGAAAAAAAACCGTAAAGCTCCAAATCAGGCCACTCCATTTTATGTGCCACCCATCGTTAGAAATGTCTTTGTACGAGAAAAAACAGAAAGGCGACAGAAAACTCCATCACATTTATGTTGCGCCGTGTTGATCCACCGAAAACTCGTATCGCACCGTAAACGCATCCGTTGTAATAAAAATGGCGAAAAATATGGCACATTCTTCCATTGGGGAGCATGGGAGCGTTAAAAAAAGGGACTGAAAAATGACGCCTTTCAACCAGCACCATGTCTTTTTTTTTGTCAGAAGAAAAGTGATAAATATTTATATATTTGTTATGAAAATGTCTCAAATCGAGGAGGCACAGACAGGAGGAAAACTAAACCCAAGGCAAACTGAAATCGACCACCATAACGCACACGCACCCCGTCGTCTCCTCCCCGACACGTGTGTGTATGTGTCACGGTTGGACACGTTCGGGCAAGAAAATATAAAAATTTATTGTTTACTTTGAAGATGTCCCGCCATGGAGAAAGGTGGCACGAAGGACACCCCGTCGGTTTGGTACGGAATGAGGTTTTTCCTTCTGCGATTTTCCATCCAGTGACTCGATTTGGAATTTTTCCGTCCGAGTTTTCCGAGAGCCCAGATAATCATTACCCGGGCACCGGGGAATGGCGCACGAGACCTTTCACCGATGAGTCGGCAACCTTTTGGATAATTTATCTTCTCGTGTTATTTTTCGTTTTGCTGTTGGTGTGTTTTCGGGAACTGCCCACCATCCAGCCCAGCTTCCCCTTGCTGCGACTTCCAGCCCCGTACACCGACGATCATAAGTGGTGATGTGGAAAATATGTTACTTAATATTTATGATCGGAACCTACCGCTCGAAGTGACAACGAGAGAAGGAGAGCGGCTCGAAGGGGAATCGATTTGTGTAGACACACACACACACACACACACACACACACACACACACACACATAAGCGTGCGTGGGACTTTTATCGCACCACCGCTCGGAGACTCCTCGGGAAAGTCATCACTCCACTCCACTGCCGGTGTGTGACTTTTCTGGGGTGTCACTTTTCCTTCGATGAATTATTGCTCACTCGGTGGTTCGTCGGAAACGGGGCAAGAAGGGTCTTTTAGGGGATGATCCAGCTTGTCCGGCGCGCATCTATCTCTCTAGGGTTGTGCTATTGAGTGTGAGAAAACTATATCCCTAAAATCCCCCAAGAGGCCGTCGATTAGCCGGTGAGCCGATGAACGACGATGAAACTTGATCGGTTTCGCGAGGGACAAATAAAACCCATTTTCCCAAAACCAGCAAGGGTGTCAAAAGCCGAGGATTACCAACGGATTTGTCGGAACGATTTTTGATTGTCTCGTTCTTGGTGATAATGGTCGTTGACATCTTCACTTCACAGAAAGACAGGTACAGTTTTTGAGGTTAGGTTGAAAAGTGGAGTTTAAATGCCATTATTTATTTATTTGCTAATTTGTGTGCAATCCAAAATTTCACATTTCTGTTTTGGAAGCAATATACAGTTATTTTTCTAAAAACATAATTGAAATACAATGTGAGATAATTTCTTGATTTGTATATACTAAAATAGTGAACTGTGAACTGTAGAAAACCACTGCTACAAAAATGCTTACACTATCACTGCAATTATTTAAACGATCCAAGTTTAGCAAAACAAGTGTTGAAATTCTTTAAGCAGAATTTGTTAATGTTTTAGCATCATTATTATGTTTTTGGTAAAAACAAAACTAGCGAGCTTAAAATAAGTAAAATCTTAAAGGATGTTTGTATATCTTTTTCTTTTTAAAAATAGATCTAGTGAATCAACGAATGATTCGAAGCAACATTAAACCTTGTAAAGAGAGAGTAAAGATAGAGTGTGTTAAAGTTGAAAAATATTTTTACAGCAAAGTTACCTTTCGATTTCCATATTCCTTTATAGTAAAGATAAAAAGAATACATGCAAATTTTTAAAAAGAACTAAATGAAATCAAGTGTTAAATATATTAAAAGAAAACTGCTACAACAGAAAACATTGTTTTCAACTAACTCTTATCTTTTAATTCATCACACTAGAAAAACTTTGGCAGCGTAAAGCCATCAAGCGGAGAACAAGTTGTACGAAAATGCCCACCGACCAAGTTCTATTATTCTGCTGGACGGTGTAATTTCCTGCAAATTTCTTTAATTAAAAACTCTCATCTCTGGCGGCCTTTGTAGTGCACCGATTGAATTACTGATTACGTCTCGGCTCGCCGCATTCTCGGATCCTAGACCGGTGCCATTCTTAGGTTAAAGCTTATCCGATTCGAGGAAGGAAGGAAAAAAGAAACACAATCGTTGCTCGAAAACCGTGTCAGCAAGTTATGATTGGATTAGTAAGAAAATTATGATACTCTTTTGATGATCGCTCGTCCGGTCCCGGTCTCGAAATGGGAACAATCTTAATCGTTTCCCGGGCGGCACCCTTCAACTCCCATGGTGCGCTGCTAGCCTTCGGAGCCCCTTTTCCACATCCCAAACACAAACACCGAATTCATCACCAGCAATGATTAATTCTCGCTTTCTCACTCCTGCTACCCCGGGTCTCAACATTCTCAAGTGTCCTACAGATGATACACACTTTTGGGATTGCTCATTCTCACCAGCAGGGCGTACCATTATTTTCGCATTATCACTTTCATCCTCGCGCGGTTTTTCCACGCAGTCTAGTTCCGCACACTTTCCACTAGCTAGTATCGGCGAGCAAAAAGGGGCCAAAAGTGTTTTCCCCTCACGGCCGAAAATAGTGCGAAACCTCGTCGGCGACGTCCTCGAACGGCGGGCGAAAACGGTGACATAATCTCGGTAATGATTTAATTAAAAAAATCTCTTCACGCGAGAACCATCGAGATTGGCCAAGCGTTTCCCCTGCGCTGTTTTTTTACTATTAGTTTACATTACTGCGAGACGTAGGAAAAGCGAGCCCGCGCAAGGCAAAAGGGAGGGGAAACTGTTAAAGCACCCGGTAGCATATTTTCCACGTTGCATTAGCTGTGGTAATAAATTCAGGGGCCAATAATCAACTACCATAATTTCGCACGTGGCTCCCGCTGACGTATGAATGACGCAACACACGAACGGTCACGTGCGAGGACGCCGGGACTCGCGGCCATCGACGCCTCGGACGCGGATTGTGCATTTCGACTACAGTGAAAATGAATAAAATCAGAGAGTTAACAATTTCTACCGCTTTCGCTTGAAGGGTTGTCGCATAGAGCCGTAGTGCACGTTGAACTGTCACTTTTAGATGTTTTGTTATGATGTTTATCCTAAAACCGTAACCATCGCAAAGCGCTGCGAGTGTTCCCTAGTTTGTTGGATTTGTTCGATGTCAAGTTTGTTTGACAAGCGTGCAAAAGACTAAAAAATCCATATTAAATCGCACAGTAAAGGGTTCATTAGTTGAAAATTCATTTAAATATACAAAATGGAAACAGAACAGATATCCCAATTCAAATTAAACATTGATATTCAATTTTGCGTAAGCAAATGGAGAATGTAGTTCCATTTGTTGACACACACGTTACAAGACTTACCACTTACACTTTATACAAAAATAAACATATATTGTTTTTTTTTATTTGTAATGCAATGAAATTCGAGTTCGAGAAAAAAGGCTTGACCTGATCTAACTTGGTTTTTATCTTACAGTACAAACTGTTCCAACATAAATGGCTGATTTGAATTTTATTTATAAACATTTTGTTTATGTGCTCTTAAAAAGGTGTATTTGTAGGAATTAAGGGGATGGGAAACGAAGCGTAATCGCTAGCGTAATCGTGTTATTCCATTGGTCAATCTGTCAAAAAGAATTTTGGCTTACCTACCCTATAATCGCATGCGTAATCTTGTCAGAACGTAAACAAACGAATCAATAGTTCATTCATCCGCGATTATTTATCAAATTTCTATGATTGTTTAGTGTAGTTTTTGTATTTTCAACAATAAACAACAAAATAAGAGCAGTAGCTTCAAGAAATGTTGCCATTTTTACCAAATTGCAAAACATAAACAAAGCAAAGATGACGCTTGGGCCGATTATCGACGATACACGAGAGACCAGCGATTACGCTTCGTTTACCGTACCCTTTATGAATTTACAAATAAATACTAGGCAAATACAATGAAAATGAAAGTAGATCATTATGATTAAATTAACTTCTAAGCGTTTAATGGCCCAAAGCTTATGTTAAATGAGATTTAGCATCCTTTTGAACGAGGAATATTAAAATTGCAATTGAAATGTTTGGTCAATCATATTGCAAAATAACATTTAATTTTTAAAACAAATAATTTTGTTTATACCAGAAAAATGTTTCTTCACAGTCATGTTAAGCCGAGGGACTGAGTTTGATTTCAAATAGTGATGTCTATATTTTAAAACCGGATTTTGAGCAAATTCATTTACAGTTTTGCTCCCTACGTTAAAGGTGCTTTTAAAAACCTCAATGTAAATAAAGAAAAATTTACCAGATGTATTTGAAATGAACATCGGATACACCCAATTGAATGAAAATGTCGAAAACATATGCTTTTGCAAGTTCTAACTGACTACATATAACACCTATAAGAAAACAATGCTTTGAAAACAGCATCCCAGTATTTTAGTATTTGTTCCGTATTGACGAAAACTAAACCTATTGAACTGAGACTATTGATTTGATACAAACTTGAAAGCCTACAAGAAAGCATGTAATAAAAAAAAGCATTGTAAACACTCCTTTCCAAACAAATTGTTTATGGTAATTTACACATCAAAACTTTCCGACATGTCCTCGCTTCGGCTCAATGCAACCATGCCGTCGGGAAGCACCGGGGGAAAATCGCTGGTCTAGTTTTTCCGTCGGCACTCCAGTAATAATCCGTCGGAAAGGATCCATCAAAACGCGGAAAACCACGTTTTCCGCCGGAATGCCGGCCCACTTCGTGCTGGTGGAGAATTTTTTATTCCCTCCCCTTCCCCACTCCACTTGCAACCCTCCCCCCCTCCAACACACTTTGAGACATCTTTTTTGTCAAACCTTCCTTCCGTTTCGTGTCCACTTCCACACCGTAGACGGGCCGTCGGAGGAGAGGGAATGGGAAAAGGCAAGCTGAACTAACTTGTACCGATCTCCGCATTAAATTAGTTGCGATTTCTTCGATGTTTTTTCCCCCCCTTGTGACACTAGTGGCCACCACTTCAGCCCCCGCACCTCACTCACACGTTCTGCTTTGTAACAGGTTTTCCCGGGTGAATGCGGTGGAACAAGGCGGCATTTTTCTATTTTCATTTAATTTTATTTTACTCGTTCGAGTACCGAAATGGCTCTTAGCTGGACGGCTTTCCCGATCGGAAGGAACAAGGAAACAGGAGGTCATTCCAATGCTCACCGGAACACGAACACCGGAACGCTCGTCGGTGCTCACGGGGCGGCACCACCGCGCTGCGATCCCTGGCCGCCGGAAAACTCGCCTTCCAACCCGGTGGCCACCCGTAGCACATCCTGCCGCCGGTTGTTATCTGTCTCCGGTTTTGCGGAAAGTGTCGGGCCGTGTGCCCCGCCCGGGGTTCGTTTGAAATCGAAAACCTCCGAAAAGGATATTACGTACGTCCGCCGCAACCGACCGCGCCGAAAGAGGTGCGCCATTTCCCCGGGTGCGAGGAGGACGGGGGGGAGAGGCCAAAAAGGAAGGCAGCAATCATTCCATTCATTCATCCATCCATCCGAACCGGGTTCGCCATCGACGACGACGACGACGATGACGGGAGCGTGACACTCTGTTGCGCATTTTTCGGGACAAAAAAAAGGAAGAAACAGGACGCACCCTGCCGGTGCGAGCGGGACAGAAGAGTACCCGAGTCCCGACGCTTTCGGGTTTCCCACCCCCACTGCTCCGCAAAGTGCGACCCGAAATGGCCCCGAAACCGAACGTAGTGTGTAATGACAAATATCCTTGATATGCCCGCGGCGGACCCCAAACCTGTCGCTTCTTCCACCCATCCTCTCCCCTCTCCTCCCGCCACCCCACCCCACCCAACCGGAGAGGAAGGAAAAAGGAAGTGGTTCCAGGATCCGTCTCTTTTCCGCACAATTCATCAACACAACTCTCCGGTACGTCCGTTCCGGACACGGACATTTCCATTACTTGCCTTTCCCTTTCCCATCCCAGGCGGACACACACACACACAGCTAGCTTCAACCAGGCCCAGGAAAACCCCACCCCCGCTCCCCTCGCGTACCGCGTCATTCCACAACACAAACACACAAAGGACATTCCGGGGCGCCACACGATTTGCGATTGGCGGTTGCTAGGGAAAATTTATAGCTCCGCCTCCGGTTTTCCTGGCACGAAAGGGCCGGCACGATGTGATGTCCTGGCACCACCAACACTAGAGCGAAAGCGCACCACCGACCGAAACCCTACTCGCTTGCGCTCCTTGCAGTTTCGTTGTGCATCCTGTGTGACCGTTTACAAGCGCGGATTATCCACTTGAAAACTAGCGCTCTAGCTGGTGGTGTTGGAGCGGGTGTGCGTGGCCGGAGCAAAAGGTGGAAAAACCGAACAGAAAATTAAACTATCGTCGTATCGGTAGCGATGGAAAATATCCTGTAGGTTGCGGGGTTGCGGGGTGGTGGGAATCGGTAAAGTGAAATAGGAAATGGATGACGTTTTGTTTTGATGTGTGATATGACCCGTTCCGTCCTTTCGTTTTCACGCGCGCTCACCTACAACTACACACACACACACACTTGACGGGGGTGGAACATCCCCTGCTCGAGCGGCCTCCTCTCGGCGAGGGAGCGGAAAACCCGAAGGAAAAGCGCATCCGTCGTAGGCACGGTGCAATATACGTACATCGCCGACACTCTTGGTGCCCGTGCACTCACACACACACACACACGTAGAGCGGAAAAGGCGGTCGGGCAAGCGGCGGGGAAGGATAGGGACGCGCCCAGCCAACCAGCGCAAAGCGAAAGGCCCCCGAGGGGTTGCATATCCTTCCCAGGGGGAGGATGAGATTTTCCCTAGCGTGCGTGCATGTGTGTGTGTATGTTCCGGAAGAGTGGTTCCCGTTGATCCGCCGATGGAATGGCAATTCGTGAGGGAGGGGCGAACGAGAGCGAACCACGCTTTCCACCGTCCCCAGTGGAAGGGAAGGAAAGGCAAAGCGGAACCGGAAAACCGGGACGACGGGTGGACGGATAAGGGATTTTTGTTTTATCGCGCGCGGAGGGTTCGCTGCCGCCAGCAGCAGGAAAACGCACTTAGTTGTCACCACGCGCTACGACCATACGCAAGCTCTCAGTGTCCTCTCGTCGCGGGAAATTTCGCCTTTTTGCCGACCGAAGGACCTACACCGCCAGAAACGGGAGTCCGTGTGCCCACGGCCTTGTGTTCCGGTGCGTGTGTGTGTGTGAGTGTGTTTGTGTGCAAGCGGAAGAGAAAATTTTTCGCCACCAGGTCCGGGAGACCCATTTTTGCGCCCCGAAACGACGACGACGCCGACGAAAGGAAGCTGGCTGGATGCAATAACAACATCCGCTTCGGAGGCAATTGTTATTGGTTTGTTGCTCGCTAGTTTAGTGAACTTTGTGTATGCTGTTTCTATTATTTTTTTTTTTTCGTGGCGAGTCTAGTTTTTGTTCCTCACCTCGTGACATTACCGGGGAAAACTCTAGTGGTTTAAAAAAAAATTTTTGTGAAAGTAGGTGGTTGTGTGAACATTTCGAATAGAAAACTTGAAGGATCACTTCCTTCTTTGTTCTCCGAGGGGGAAAACAAAACTTTACCCATTCCTTAAAATTCTTTCGAGTGCTAAGTTATGTAAATTACGTTTGTAGAAAACAAAGCAACGCAAGGACTGACTCCTTGATCAACTCGAAAAGAGAAACAATAAAGAAGCATCGAGTCATTTCGGAAAAGTATGTTAAGTGTGCTAAGTGGATTAAAGAAACACTATTCTAAAGTTAAGAAACAATAGCCAATATTATGTTTGACACAGTTACGTGTACAGGCATCGAAAACTTACCAAAGAAAGTACGATGGACATCTAATCCAGCGATACTTACGCCTAAATGTATGCCATAACAAAGTGTGCCTGTTGAAATAAGGGAAAACGATGTTGAGATTCAAGTAAGCACTGTTGAGTAAAGCCGAAACCGTCTGTCCTAAACATGAAGAATGAATTTTTGTCATGTAAATCGACGTTTGGCCTCTCAGAACAATGAAAAACACAGTGTATTTACCATTCCACCTAGTCCCGAAATGTGATTTTAGTAACTAAGAGTGATTAAACACTACATCCTGAGATCGTCCCCTACATCCAATCGTTGAGTTGAGTGCATGTAGAACTTTATTGTGTTTAATATGTTATAATATTGCCAATAAAACTTTCCCGTTATCTTTCAAATTGCGTCTACGGTGGGCTGCAATCACAGCTGAAAGACTCGACTCGTTAGTTTGCTACCGGTTCTCGGCAAAGGTTCAACTAGTTTTATGCAAATTCGCACCTCTCTGCCTCTCTCTGTCTCACACACAAACTGTGTGTTTTTTTCCATTCCTCTCCCACAAGCAAACACCCGCTCACGTGACCTTCCGTTCCGGTGTGTGTTCGGTTGCGGTGGAAATATGGCTCTGTTTTTCGCAACACTTTATTTTATTTAGTGCACACACACCCAGCGCAGGCCGGATTTTCACCGGATCTGTGCCCGGATGTGACGGACAAGTACAAGTATCGCCCGCCCCCGGACGAAGGGCGAAACCTCGGCGAGGCTCGGTTTGCGGAAAAAAAGGACCCCATAAAAAACGGAAGTTGTCGATAGGGTCCTCAAATGTGAACTGGCGAACGGTGGGGGGAGACGTGCCCGCTTTGGGTACACGAGCGCACTTTGCCGTGGTATTTGTGCGTGAGTATGTGTTTGTGTGCACTTTTGCATGGGCCTCGCCGCCACCAGGATCCTGCGCAAAAGTAACGTTGTTTTTCACTGTAGTGGAAAAATGAAAAAACTCCAAGCGGATACTCCCAAAACCTGCCTGTTGTTGCAGGACTTCCATTTGCTTTTTGCGTGGCTCGGGGCCTTTGCTGCTTGATCGTTCGATATGTGTCCACGAGAGCTCACGGAGCAAATGGCTGAATGAGTTGGAAATGGCCAGAGTTGGTGCCATCCGAGCGCCAGGAAATCAAAGTGTCCGGTGATGGTAACCGGTCAGTTCCGTTAGGCTCTTCCTGTACCACCGGACGGCAGGTTGGCGGCCTTCATTCTTTGCCACCTAAAGGTCACAATTGTTTTCCCGAATTCACCTGCCACACCGGTCGTGATGTGAAAGGTTTTACTACATTTTCCGGTCATCGACGGGAGCGAATGAACTACGATGTTTTGATTTGCAAAACGAGCAAGAAAATCTTATATCGGTTTTCATCGGTTAGCTCTATAGGGGTTTGAAGTTTTAGAAAAACAAGAAATAAATGAATTTGAATTGAGCCTCTGAGAGACAAAAATATTACTTTTTCGATTGCCCTGTTGTTAATCTTTGCTCCCTTGCATTCATCGGTTTCCTTTTGAAATAGTTCGATTCATCCGACGGTAAAGTGAAAAGAAAGAAATTCACGAAGCGAAATCTGTGGTTCCGGTAAAACCATTCCAATTAAACAACGTTTTAGAAAACCATGAACATTTTTCATCCATCGGCAGATTGTGTGAAAAACGGTGAGAGTTATATGAAAAAAGTGCAATATAATTAAGCATGAAGTAAAACATTAAAGCAAGCCTTGAACAACTGCAAACAAATATCAAATCGACAAAAAAGGGTTCATAAACAACAAGAAAAGATCCGTTGGAGGGCAAAAACATACCAACAGAACTAAAGCGAAGCGGAAATCAAACAACACACCAGAGACCGGGTGCAATATAGTGCAGTGACGTGCAAGTGATATCGAAGCGACGGAAAAAGTGGCCGCTGTGGTGGCAGGTAGCTTCGCGGTTGGTGGTGTGTGTGGCGGTGGCGGTGTCGTCATCGGGCACGGCAGCGGCGCTGGTGGTACGGCGAGTGCCGGCGGTGGCGGGGAGAGCGCGGCCAAGATTCGACTGAAAGCTGGAAAACCACGGCCGGGCAGCGTTGAGGACGGTTGCAAAATTATGATCGATATCAAAAGCTCGCCCGATTATCTGAATCGGTCCTCCGGTGGATCATTCGGTAACTTTTCAATGTTATTTGCTGGTAATTATAATGCTATGTGAGCGCATGCAAATGCAAATGTATGATAGGCGATAAGAAGCGGGAAAGGTAGAATGCATCCCACGTTCGGTATGATGCTGTTCTTTATATTAGTTTCTTCTTAAAATACTTCACGATTAGCATCGATCGCAATTCGCAAACATCAGTCTATGTCAATTGAAACTTATATTGGGAATTTTGGGAAACTTATGGTTGGTGATCAAGCATCAGGATTTTGTTTACACATTCAAAATGAAAGTGATAAATTTATGATAAATATTTCCTCAGATTCATTCGATATCTCAAGACTTTCACGTGATAAAAGCTAACAAGAACTGTAGTTGTTTGTAACCTCAGATGAGACGTTTATCAATAGTTTTCCATATGTGTCGTAAACCTACAAATGATAAACCTAGATTAGACATCAATTTGTTATACGTACTCCGAATGAACATCGTTATAATCATAAGCATTTCGCGGATGAACGCTAATTGTTCAGGATTAGTTTTTGTACTCAAGTTCATTTAATAATTGCTATCATGCTAATATCATCTTGACGCACTGTACATTATTTTTGTTACCAACAGAAACCCACATTTCATGTGGTGAGAATAAACCCTTGTATGTTATAGATTTTAGGACAACACAAACTACGTGAAGCAACGGCTGTTCAATGCCATACTGAAAACATTTGTTTAAATAGATTGCTTCATAAATACTCATCTTGTATCTTGTTATTGTTTGTTTTTTTTTTCTTCTAGACTCGTCCTACAAGTCGTCATGGGGTTCACACAGCTCGACCCAGAGTCAAGGTAAGAACTGTTTGCTAGTTGTCCTACATACACCACACACCTTGTTGTTGTTACCTTCCCCCGGCTTGACTTTGAGGCTGGCCCTGGCACGTCTCGAACAGTCTACAGTTTACTTTTCAGTGGTTTTTTTTTTCTTCCCTCCCTTGAACAAATCTGACACTAACTGAAACCTCGATAACTTGCCGCCATCCTTCGGTGTGACGCAATTGTGCCCGAAGTGGCTGCAAAGTCAGTCAACCGAAAATTTCATTATCTCTCGCCTCGCTGTGTGGGTGTGCGAGCGATCCTTTGATTACTCCTGGGTGCGCACACAACGAAGGCCCGAGGCCTTCCGCCCAGGCACACAGAACCGCCACACAAATACGGGAACCAGATTCCAGAGCGCAACATGGCACAATCAGCGAATGTGATCCGGCTTCCCCGCTAACCTTTGCACTTCCACCGAGACCAAACTTCGGCCAACCCAAAACCCGAGTGGAGCCCGATGGGATGATGCACAATCAAAACTAAACTAATATCCAAAACAAATGTCACGCTCCCGTGCTTACCCCTCATCCCCCAGCTCATTGCTCTTTTCGCGGTGCGACGGGGAGCTGATTTGCGACGGGGAGCTGTCAAAGTTCAAAGCGCGGCCAGTTTTTTTCGTCGAGTGCCCATTCCGACGGCACCACGTTGAGATGAGCCCGCGGGGACGGCGAAAAGTGTCACCGACTGTGCGTGTCCTGCGGCTCTGTTGGGAGTTTGTTCTTTCGACAGGAAAGACGCCACAGGAAGAAGAGCCGAACGCTCTTCTCGGACAGCTTCGCTTCGTCACTTTGTCACGGTTAAATAATTTCGTATCTCGCCGCGAGCGAGATTCTTTCTCGCCCGGGAAACTTTCCGACGCCACTTTGAACACAAGAAAGAAAAACAATGGCTGCAGATGTGATAGCGTGAAGAAAATTGTGGTTGGAAGAGGACATGGATGATCATCCATTTAAAAAAGTAAAACAGTACATTATATGTTTTATCGAACGCCAATTTTGCTTAACGTTATTTCATTTTAAGTTATAAATGAAAGATCTTTATTTGATACATCGATTAACAAAAGGTTTTAATAATATCCTTTTCTATATAATTTTTTTTTCTCTCCAAGAATAAGTTCTATACAACGGTCTGTAATACCATTTTAAAAGATTTTTAGGATTCGACGGAAACAAACTATGGGAAATTCCAAAAATTCACAGCTGTTAAGTCAATTTGTGGCGTCATTAACGTCATTTGTTAGCTTAATTTGTATGAAATTATTTTTTTATAGTGACTTAATGAAAATGAAAATTCACGAAAAAAAACATTCGGGCCTGGTTAAATTAATTTTTGGAACAGGTCGAACAGAACAATCTGAAACGTTTTTCTTCAATCAAACTATGGATTTAAAAACAACTCTGTTTTTTAAAAGATTCAGTCGTTTTCGAGATATTTAAAACGAAAATTGCGTACTGGTCAAAAAGACCGCTATTTGTAAATTAGACCAAGAGGTGAAACAGTGAAAATAATATTCTCAAAATCCCCTTAAATTGATAATTCTGAACTAAATTGTAAGGTAGCCTTTTTTTATAATTTTAACCGACGATTAAATGGCGATTATAGCGCACTAAGTACTGTGAAAATAAGCGCGATGCAATGCTCAAGATGAAATGCTAAAAGCTTTTATTGGTGATTTCGAAAAATATGAACAACAACATCAACAATAAATCTCATATCCTCTTCGCTACTAAATTCAGACAGATTTTCGATTCTCTACCAAAGCAAATCAGAAATCTGTTGCTCCCACAAAGACCCATCCCTATTCTAATCGTTCATCCCTAATTGCTCTATAATTGATAATTTACGAAAACATCTCCTAATGCGCATCAAAACTCTGCAAGAACCAACCCTTCGATTCCTTCGTGGTCCACAGGCAGAACCACTCACGTACGGACACATCTCATCCAGTCCTAGCCACGGTTCGTTTCGCAGCTTCAAACGACATTCCGGATCAACCGCCCCCCGCAGGGAGGTTCAACCCTTCCACCCTACCATTCCTACCTTCCTCTCGGTTGATGGGGGGTGGTGTTACAAATTACACCCCGCGGCGTGTTTCGGGGCATGGCATTAAAATTAAACTTTCGCGCAAACGAACCCACCATCCCGAGGTGTGGTACGCAAGAAGGCAAGAAGTTTTCAGCGACAGAGAGAAAATACAACATCAAGTAACACAACAACTTCCCTCCGGCCGTTTTTGGGTCGGTGGTGCAAGCGAACCCAAACTAACTCGTGTGTGTGTGTGTGTGTGTGTGTGAGTTCGCCCGAGGCCACTAGCTGTTGGATGTCCTGATGTTTAGCAGCAGCGGCAGCAAGAACCAACAACCGGTCGGCTTCCCGTTTGGAAAATTCGATTTGAGTTTGATCAAAAAGTGGTTTGATGATTCGCACTGATTGTAAACAATAAAAGCGCGAACGTACACTGCCTCATCGGACTCGGATCGCCCGCGGGAAGAACTAACAGAGAGGGAGAGAGTGAGAGACCGTATCAAAAGAGGTGCCGATGTCCTTTTGACAGCCTGGCCGCGTGGCCGAAACACTTCCATCCGGGCTTTTCGAACGAGCATTCTTCGCCCCGGGGGGGCGCGTTCGTTAAGAGGATGGTTAGACGAGGCGATTGAATTGTCGCACGATTTGAAATTGCGTGAAGAAATGTTTTTCTTCCGCTCGTGTGATTTTGTCTGATTTGCGGATGATTGAGCGTCGTGCTGGAACCCGAAAAGGCCGAGGCGAAAAGTTGTTGATGCCGCTTGGCAACGGCGAGGTGGACGTCGATGGCATAACCGCACGGTTCGAGGTTTCGTAGGATCAACCCGTGCATGCGGAACGATTTGTGGTGTTCTAATGAATAGAGGGACGTGAAGTGTTGATAGGAAAAATCGGCACAATAATAGCTCGGGAGTTGGATGGCAACGAAAACATCTATTCTTTAAAGAGGGTATTTGTTTGAAACGGCTAGAGTCGGAGTACAGATAAGAATTCCTTACTAGCTCTATCCATCTGATATGATTGAAAAATCAACGAATTTGATAGACTTTGGGTTGATTAAACGTCTCTTCAGACATCCTTGAGACAGATAAGATTTCCGCCGTCTAATCGTCCCACAATGGGAAATAAAAGAACACATAAAACGACCATCGAACACACACTTTTCCCACCCAGCGCTTCAACGCAGCTTCGGTAGATGCGTTCCTAACCCTCGCCAGGCGATGGCCCCTGCAGTATTCAGTAGCCGATACCGGTCGCCTAGCACTGACTTCGACCCGTCCCGAAGGCAAACAAACCAACCATCAACCCACATGGTCGGGCGGTCGATGTCCAGGGATTTTTCCCGCCAGGGCCACCGGTTAATTCGGCTACGGCTTTTAATTATGTGCGATGTGTGTTTGCCAACTTTCCTACTTCATTATCGGTCGCTCTGTTTGCGCCCATTTCGCCGAAATTGGTGTTTATTGGCGGGGGGGAAGGTTCTCTGGCCAGGGTCAGGGAAAGACATATGACTCCGGTTGATAGACGGTGTGGGTCCGTTGGTGGAAAGTTGATCCTGTTTGCTTGACCAGAACATTAATGTGCTCTAGACGAGTTCCCGATTGCTTGGAAAAGTGCAAGTCGGGCTTCTCGTGAAAATGATGTTGAGTCATAAAAACCAAATCAAGGAGCGCTTCCAAGAAACCCGATTGGTATTTATTTGATAAAAAGAGCTTCTTTTCTTTTCAAATCAGCTCGTTATGCTCAATATCTTATGATTTATTCAAAGGATCAATCGATTCCGGCGTTTATTTGCCCAAATATCGAACGGTTGAACGGTTGTTGCAACAGTTGTAAATCTACTCTACAGTATCGAGAACGTAAAACAGAGAAAACGAACCAGCCTTTCCTTTTGTGGCCAGCGACATCAAAAGACCTACCAGAGATGCCAGAAATAAAGACCGTCGCACAGGTTCGTTAGGTTATGTTTCCGCTCCGGGGTTCGACATCCTGTTGGGTTCGGGTGATGCGATTTGAACATGGGCGCATGTGTGTGACAATCCGATAAAAAGAAAGACACGGAAAAGAATAAAGCCAGATTTTGGTAACAAATCTATGCAAACATGCCGCATGTTCCGTGTGCGTGCCTTTTGTACTTTCGATGCCACCACCTCCCTGCCTGCTTTAGAATCGAACCATCGGTTGTCCTTTTTTTCGTGTGTTGCTTCAATTCCTACGACCGGTCGACCCCTTTCCGGGATTAGGCGTATCCCTGCTTTCACGGGAGGGCTCGTTGGATTTGTAAAGCGGACCAAAATCACCCAGTCAAGAACGATCTTCCGGTAGGGTTTTATATTTTGCAGAAGAAATAATACACCTCCCAAAAAAAAGGCCAACAAAAGGATTCGGCAAATATCGCCCGACGAGAGACATATTTTGTGCACACGAACATATCTTTTCTGCACACAGCATTGACCTGCTGGTTTGTTTTTTGGGAGGTTTTCAGCTAGTTTTGTTTAAAAATCTCTCGATCAACTAACGAAAAATAAACATGTACGCTACAATCGTACTCACCCTCGATGATGAACTGGCCATTCTGGCAGTAGAAAAATAGCTAGTTTTACATTATCCTTGCGAATACTAATTGGAAATGCAAATAGACACATTTTTGGGCTAAAAAGAGGCGTTTGTGAAGGTTTGCTGCGTAGTTTGGAAGTAAAGAATTTTACTTTGCAGTTTAGGTTGTTTTCCCCCTCTGTGCAAGGATTTGCAATCAATCAAATCTGCTAAGTTTTGTTAAATAAGAAGATTTGTAACACACCTTAACTCTTGGGGGAAAATTTATACATTTGTATTTCGAAAGGTTGTAACTGCTTTCGGTAGGTTTTACTCTTCACTTTCAATCCATTGTAATTTAAAACCGTCGCACGAACACTCCTCCTGATTGTGCTGCCCCATTGAACCGGTAGCAACACTCCGGCTTCTGTCACAATATTTCGAAAGGACAATTGCGACCCAAATTTCCCTACACAACTCACATTAAAGCGTCTCAAGCAAGTGTGTCATAAACAGCCGCCTACTCGATTGTAACCATTGTCGGGAACGGGCCAAAAATAAATCGTATGCAAGATCCTTACCGGCCGATGAGGCTCCTCGTAAAACGCTCCCTTTTACAATCCCGTAAAAAGAATGTGTATAAACCTCGTTCGATGGCCCTTCATATCCCTTCCACGCCGACGAATGTCGCCAACGAAAGTCGTTCAAACGATCTCTTTCCACCCTTAATTGAATATATATTATTCGCTACGTTTCACGGACACCGCTTCCGAGACGCTCCCATTTGACGGCCACCGAAGAGGTGAAGGCAATTTTACACACACAAAAAAATGTCTCTCTACCACTCTGCCCGGAAAACCACTCAAAACGCACAAACACACTTCCGTCAAGTGATCCTCCATCCGTTGGTAACAAATGTATCGATGGACCGAATCCCGCTGGAGTGCTTTTCCTTTTTTTGGCCATGCACTTTTGATTTCCTCGACCAGAAAAAAACCTCCAAATGCAGCCACTCAGTAACCGCTCTCTAACTCTCTTCACGGGAGAAGGATTGTTCAAAACAATAGACGATCGTTACGCATTCCGTGCAGATGGAATTTAGATCCGCAACTATAACAATAAAATATATTTGTTTGTTTTTTTTTTTTTTGTAGACAAAAAGCCCGTTAGTTGTCGTCTGATGAAATAAAAGTAAAATTTAAAACACTAACCCCGTGCAAAAGGATTCGTTTCGTAGTCTCGCTGTGGGTCGGTGGATTCGAACGCTAATTACGCTTTGTGACAATTGATTCAACATGCATCGATTCAAATAGTTTACCCTTTTTTCGTCCCGTTTCTTCTTTTTCAAGGAAACTTTAAAGTGCCAGTAAAGAGTAGATAACTCAACCCTCAACGACTTATTGTTGCTTTACATGCACTTAAATTTTAATAAATTTAATTGCAAAAACAGAATCATAAAATGATGATACATATTTACGAAAACATATTACAAATTGTAGCGTCTTTTTTAACATGGGTTTACTTTTCCGGCATGTTTTGGCGATTGAAATTAATTTAACAGGAACTATCAACGATAAATTAACAAGAACACATCTATGAAAACAAATCTAAAGAAAATCTTCAATTCTATGTTCTGTAATACATATCATTAGTTCTAATTTGTTATAATTGCTAACCTATTTTAACATCCCTTTAATTTTAAGAATAAATGACGAACATTTTTAAGGAAACTCGATAGTGGGATCGAATTGAAGGAGACTAATTAAGAGTTTTAACGTTTAAGACTGCTTTCTCAATTAAACACAGTTGTAAGTGTTTATAATCATTGGTATGGGAATCATAAACTCTGTGATCATAAACACACGCGATTCCCGTTTCGAAGCGGTAAAGAAAATCCTGTCCACAATTCGATAAAACAATCGTCACCACCCTGTGACCGGAAAGGGTGAAAACTTTACGAACCCGAGAGGGTCACTTTTATGATCCCCCTGACGATGGTTGTTCCTTCCGAAAGTGGACATAAATTCAACCCCGACGCAAACAAACCCTTACAAATCCACAAATTTAATTCTTTGCGCAGAACCATGCAAGCAAAACGAGAAAAGGAAAAAAAAACCAACCGACAGCCTATGCGTTACTAAAATATGCAAATTATGCGACACTGCACCGCAATGAAAGCCAACGACAGAGCGACACTGTTAACTCATTAAATATGATTAAATAATTATCCTCCCTTTCTTTCCGGGCCCGGAACGATGACGCCAACGCAGCTTATTTCTGGCCGGCTGCATGCGTTTCATTTTTACCCGAGCCAAACCGAAAGGAGCTCGATCCGTGCACGGATGTGTGGCCGGAGGAGGAAGTTTTTTAAAATGTGGCGTTGTTGCTCACCCACTCGTGCCACTTCCGGTCCATGGTCAAGGAGGAGCAAACGACTGAGAGATTAATTATAATATTATGCACTTTCGAGAGTGCAGCTTCACATTCTCGGGAGGTTGGCAGGATGAGAAAGTGGTACAATTAGGTGCCTTTTCTCGCTACTCCAATCTCACACGAGTTCCAGGTCGTGTCCTCGTTTCCGGAGATCTGCAGCCAGTGGGCATCAGTTTTAAAATTGTGAAATTAGCTTGGAGCTTTTAAAAAATCCAATAAGAATCAAACCGGAGAATCAGAATCCCGACGACATAGCGAAGAAAAATGACGTACAAGCACACGTGCAAACGGAAGCCGGTGTAATTTAATTTTACGATTGTGAAAATGTCTATATTACTGTTTCGGTATACGCCCTTCGATAATGTTCGCTTTCCTTTCGGGTGGCGGTTTTATTGCGTCCCTGTTCCGATGAAGGTGCTTGGGGTTTGGCGACACGAAGAAAGCAGAAAATCAGGAACAGGAAGTTTACGAGTGCATGAGAGTGCGACTCTGGAACACCACGTTGGACCTATGGGTCCACCGTGTGGAGTCCGGATTTGAGCAAGTTCGGTGGAAGGACGTCTGATGACGTTGCCTGACTTCTTCGACCGGCACGGGGGGGGGGGGGGGGGGGGGGGGGGGTTCCACCTCACTGCCAGGGACAAAACTACTCTCACCACACTCCACCCAAAACCGGTCCAGAAGTCAAGTGGCATTAACTACCTCGACGTTCATATACCCTTTCAGAAAGCGTACGGTGTTTCCCTGTGACCTCCGGAAAAGCATGTCCTAGAGGAAAATAACAATTCGTACCTTAACGCACATACAATACACACACACATATGCATGCGACACTATAGCAAATAGCGACCCCGGGTGGGTGTTGGTCCACTTCGTCTCCGGTGGTGCGCGCCCTAACGACTTACGGAAGGAAGAGGGAAAGAAAAGTTGAGAAAATATTTAATAATAACTGGTTCCTGGTACATTCCGTCTCGCCGGTGCCAGCGGGAAGGAAAACTCCTTTCGGGGTCACGATTGTTTCTGCAAGTGGCCCCGGGTGGAAATTCTTGACTTGAAGTCGTGGTTACGACACCAAGCGGAGCGCAAGAAACCGGACTACCAAACGGGGGTTTTCTAAGTCGGAAAAGGGGCCGGAAATCAGCAGGAAATAGGGGAGTGGGGGGGGAGAATGAATAAAAAAAACCAGGTAAGAAAATAAGGAACGGAATCAGGCACCTCAGGTGAGAAGAAGAATGTTCCACTCATTTAACTATCGCAAGGAGTGCGATGGAGCGAGCGCGAACGGAACGGTTACTACCGGACGGAAATGGCGTGACTTGGCCGGATTTGGCAAAAGAAATAATAATCACGCGCGTAACGTCCGCTGTGTCCGCTGGTGGTGGTGCGAGTAGCGAATGGTGGGGTCTCTAGGATACACTTTGCTTCGATGGCGATTACTGGCAAAAGATGCACGATCGTATCGGGAAGGAACAGAGATAAGGAACTTACAGCCAAGCCGCGACGAACAGTCAAACTCCTACTTCCGGAAAAAATACCCCGGATGGGTCAGTTGAAGAAAAACTTCAGCACAAAACAACCCACGGGAGAAACGGAGTTCGATTGATCAGAAGAACAAACAAATATCAGGGATCGGTCAACAGCCGGGCACTGTGCGAAGTCGTTGTTGACAGTTCCGAATCTAATAAACGTTCTACCGGTTCTACTCGTCAGCTTAATGCTTCTTACCATGGTTTGGACTTAGTCCGACCAACCGTCCGACCAATCCCTCTGCCATAAATCTGGGAACAAAAACGACCCTTGCGTGGGAGTCCTCGACACCTTCTTTTATATTTCCCCAGAGTCCAGTTAGTCTGGCGGTTTGTTTATCTTCTTTTCTGTTTGACCAGTGTGATTCCCGATGGGAAGTGAACGACGCTGCTGGGAAGCAGTAATGGGGCTAGATTCTGCGATTGATTTCTTCGCACGGCTTCGGAAGTTCGAAGCCGGGGTGTGTTAGTTACGCTGTTCCACAGGCTGCCCTTTAAATCCCTTGGAATCGACGATAAGGTAAAAGACTTTAACTTAAAGCATTAAAACAATAAGAGAACCTATTTTCATAAGGCAATCCTTTGAGATCGTGTGTTCATAACTGTTATCCCATACTTAGACCCCGAAAAAATCATCGGTAAATCAAAAGTTTCAAAACGCATGAGAAGAAAGTTTGGGAACGAAACAAAACTGAAAAAAACAACTCGGGCACAATTTTTCCCATCCGTTAAAAGCGGAGTCTCTCCATCAAATTGTCGCAGAACAATGGTGCGCGTTGGAAATTGTTGTGAAACATTATCCATTGTTCCGTCCCGGGTTGCGGCCACGTGGACGTGCATGTAAATGCACAAAATGGGACACGCGCGGACGTGTGAATGTCAAACCATTTCGCAGACGTAGCACTCGGCCTATTGTTATTATCATTATTGCTATTGGTATGTATTTTATTTAATTTCACCGCCAACTTCCTGCGTCCGACATGCTGGGAGACGAGAAAAATCATAGTTGAATTGGGGAAGAGAAGCGGCACAATATAACAATGGACAAGAGCACTTCAACGGAGCTTCAAGAGTGCATTAAAAGTTGTTGGGCAATAATTATTGAAATACAGTCCACAGAAACACATTATCCTTTCGAAGCCAGAGCAAATGTGTTCAAGTGTAAGTGTACATTACGTAGAAGAACAGGGTTATTTTAAAATTGCGCTGCATCTGATTTCATTTACCGAGAAAATAGAAATCAATAGTCGACTTTACATAAAATAAAATGTATTTAAATTTTAAAACCAATTCTTTCGACCACTACAAAAATGTAAAGCAATTCGAACTAGTCAAATCGATTAGTAAATGTACACGATTTGTGAAAGTACGTCAGATATTAAATTAATCGATCAAAATCCGGGCGTAGACTAATATGAAAATAACATAATCGAGGACGACGATATTGGTAACATCTTTGGAAATTTTCTTTGGAATAATTATTAATTTAAATGTATTACACACTACACAGTGTTGTTTGTTGAACACTGATAATTTTGAAATTTTGCATCTTTTCGATTTTAAATTATTTTCTTGACAACAGAATTTTATCGATTCATCATGAGGTTTATGAGTGCAATCATCTAAAACCACTTGCTTAAACGGCTCCCCAGCTGTCCTAATCATTGAAATAAATGCTACATGTATCCTCTCATTATACCGAATTATATTGCTGGACACCAAAATGTGGTTCTCGTCCATTGCGGGCAATTTTGGGCTAAATTCCTTCACGTTAATATAGGCTGAGAAATACCATTCCTGATTGTACAAAACCTGGGCCTACACCCTCCAATGCAGTTCTTGTTGTTGCAGGAAAATACTGTTGCTCGAGGAACCGTACACTCTCAACTTGTCCTGTGTCTCGGAGGACAATTATAGTGCTCCAGTGTGACATTCATATGCACCATTCTTGTTTCCTCGAAAAATACGGCCTATGCATACGAAAGCCACAAAGGCTCTTTAGCAGGCGGACATTAAAATTCTATCTGTGAGTGTTGAGTTTTTTCCCCCTCCACCTTCCTTCTTCTACTCCTCCACAGTCCTACATCCGCCCACCACGGGTGCTCCACAAAATCCTACCAATTTTCCGGACCATTTTCGCAACCCCTCCCTCTCCGAACGCCGGCTCTACCGAGAGGAGGATCGACCGACATACCATTTTGAAAACTGTCGCCTGAATGTTAAAATGTGCACCTCCATTATGCTTCTATAATATTTTATACAATTCATGCAAACTGTTGCCCCGCATCTCGTACTCTACCGGTCGGCCTTCTCCTCCTGCCCGTGCTCCCGCTGGTGTTCTTCTATTGTTCTCTGGTGTTGCGAGTGCAACGATCTACATATTTTGTGCAGTCTCATTCTGCATTTGCGTTCGGATTTTTTTTTTTTTGTTATTTATTCATTTTTTATTTTACGTCATTTTGCTTCTTGACATTTTTTTTATGTTATTGAATTCATTTTTTACCATTGCGATGTATGTTTTTTCTTCTGTTCCACTTTCCATGCTTCCCTTTTTTTTTTTGCACTCCTACGGGGATCAATTTTTGCAACGAGAGCCCATTGTCCTGCCGCCATAGAAAATTGCTACATCGCGCATATACACGGCAGCACAGCGTAGTTATGCCGTTGCATTTCCATACGCCATGTGTGGGCACCTTTTTACTCTGCACATTTTTTTTCTCCCCCCGCTTCCACGTTGGAATACCCACCGCACATTTCCCACCCGATATTACTGCCGAGTCGCATTTATTATTATTATTTACATTTCGTTCGCGTCCAATCAGTTTTGCGTTTTCGCAATTAAAAAACGCTTCATACTGCACAATGCACGTCATCGGCGGTGGTAAGTGTTACGACACACCGGGTTGGTACCGGGAGCGTTGCGGTTCGCGGGACGTGGGTAGGATATTTAATTTCTCCCATTTCCATTGTCCACTGCCACGCGCGAAGTGTTTTAAATCATTTGCTGCAACAATGCGCATAACGCGGCGCATAAACTGGGTGCAGTTTTCTACCAAATTGATGCTCGCTGCAAAAACTATCATTATCGGTAGGAAAGGTAGTGACAGAAATGGGAAAAAATCCCATGTACATATAATCATCACATGCGGGTTTTTTAAATTAACTTTTTTTGAACGCTGCAATCGATTCATAATATCTGCGTTGCAGGTAATTTATTGATTTCGCTCAATATTAACACAAAAAGCTCAATTTTTACATCTATTTGTTTATTTTTTATTTTTCATGTGTTTCTTTTCTATGTTGAAATATGTTTGAGATATTTTTTACATTTTAAACCCTTCACTGACTTTCCTTTTTTATGTCTTTTATCGTTCCAGATCCATATCAGATGTTTGGTCCAACTAGCAGTAGGTTAGCGAGTTCAGGTAAGAAAAACATAATTTTGTTTGTTCTGCAATCGAATCCAACTGCATTTCTTAACGGAGGTTCTTCTACTGAAAATTGTGAAAATGTCTTTCCTTCTCGCACCTACACATCAAAGCCTTCGTACCTTCGTCGTGGTTCTGTTGACACGAATCGATTGTGAAGGTAACGGCGGCCCTTTCCGTCATCCGACCCACTCATAAAGCGAGAAGGAAGCGAAGAAAATCGATAATTTTGCATAGTCCAAGCCTGATGACCTTTCTTGGCTGCATACTTCCGGGGTTGATTCCGGGGCGAGCTTGCACGGCATATTGAGGACGATTTTTCCACACTTTCCCCGGGTGGAGGGCATTTTTTCCTTACAAAAAAAAACTATGAGAAAGAAAATTTCACTGAAAAAGAAAGCAAACGAGCGCACAACCAAGGAAAAATGCCGATCCACGGTCTGGCCCGGGCTGGCGTTTCGAAAGCAACAGCGCCCACCGGAGGAAATGGGCCTTCCGATAGGAACCCGAACTTGTACGGAAGCTTGGGCGGAAATGCCCGAGAAACGATGTTGTTGTTGATTAATTACTACTTCCTTTATGGGTTAGAAACACATTACCGGCGTGGCTGGGTCCCTCGGCCGGGCTTTAGTTTTGCTTTTCCGCGTGAATTTGAATGCCAAAACAGATTCTTCCGTAACTCTGTGGCCACGCTTTCCACCGTTCGGGTGCCGTTGGGTAGCATTTCCACGGATAGATTATTCATAAATGCCACCGTCCACCACGGGTCTCCACGCGTAAACACGGACCCACAACCCCACACACACACACACACACACACACAAACATACTTACACGCTGTCCTTTGTCACCTTGTCCGGTTCGTGAGGTGTTTCTATATTCACGAAACCCAAGCGAACATGAGCACCTTATGAACCGATTTCCTGCCTACCTTATTAGTTTTCCACTGTCCCACCCAAGACTCTCCCCTCCTCTCACCGGGCTTAAGCTCAAAAAACAAACCGACAAGAAAACAAAATACAGTTTCCCTCGCCCACGGCTAATGTCTTGGACGGAGGAAATCCGGACCGGCGGGGGTGGAGAAGAAAAAAAAGCAGGCTCGCAACGAAAGCAGCAAATTATTTGACATTAAAACGAAAAGTCATCAATTTGTCCCGCCTCGCACGGACAGGAACAGCGCGTTTTTCGGTCGCTTTCAACGCCACCCGAAAACGGGAAATTAGCATTACGAGCGACGCCCGTCCCCCCGACGGTTCTCTAGATAATTTATGCCATACCTGGGAAAAACTCAGGGGTCGAGTGTGGCGCCGAAGAAAGCGTGGACAAATGCCGCTGCCTGTCGACATGATTGGAAATGTCTTTTTATTGTTCATTGCAGTTTCAAATGGGACAGATGCAGATGATTATAATATTTTTATTCCTCGTCCATCTAAGCCATTTCTTGTAGCACCTCTATAGTAGTAAACCTGAATAAGTAGAAATATATAAAAGAAATAAATAAAGAAAAGTAAGACCGACAAACTTTTGTCTTTACTGACAATTTTAAATATTAAGAACTAAAAGAAATAATACAACGCGCTTGTTAATTGCAATAAAGTCAATCTTAGAAGTAAGATACTATAAAAAGACAGGTTACATTCACGTGTTTTAATATTAAGTCAATCGCTAAATTGCATTTTAATGTGCGTGCATGTGCTGAGCAATTTTTGCATATTTTTTATTGCTTGTGATTTCAGTTTAAAACGTTCAGTGATTTTTTTCGCTCCCAGTAATTTTATGATAAAGAAAAGCGATTGTTTTGTGTAGATAATGAAATTTATGAACATTTTGTCATCAGCAATGCATCGCAAATGCCTGCTTAGCTTTATGCTTTACAAGAGTTTCATGATATTTGAGATGAAAAAAAGTACGTCGTACAAGTAAAATCAACGTTTTCTTTCCATTTTTTTTTTGCTTTGATTAAATTCTTGTGAACGTGTAAAAAACATGCTATGAAAAGTCTAAAATGAAATTTGCACTGACTTGTTGGGAATATTTTTAAAGCACCCTCACCAAAGTGGAGATTATGTTTTTCCCATTTCCTTTCATTCAAACGCTGTTTTAAAAGGAAAAAACAAAAGCAAAATTGCTTTGCACCATTATGCGCCAATCGCACAATGTTTCCTTACACTACTGGCAATGGAGGAATTTGTATTCCAGTCCGCTCGGTACCTTTCTCCTCCTCCAATCAATCAATTCCCTAATCATCGATGGACGAACGCAAATCGTTCGCCAGAGCGTTTTTTTTCCCCCGTTTTCGCCCCTAATGGTCCTGCTAACTGCGCCGCATTACTGTAACCGGGTGTTTGGGTGTGAAAACACAACCGATTTGTTACACATTGCCCTCCCACACATGGGTTGGCCGGATGGTTCGGTTGGCGTTTAGCCTCTTGGTAAGCAAATTATACTTCTCCGTCTCCCGGTCCCGGTTATTACTATTTATCGAAGTCGCTATTGCTCCCCGCGGACGTGTCGAGCAAGGTTCGGCAAAGGAGAGAGAGTGAGGTGGTGGTGCAATCAAAACTATATTGTAACCAACACGTGTCAAAACGTCGTCACGGTTTGCTGGCGTATGACTTTCCCCGGCGCTTTCCCGCGCGTGCCGTTGTGCGTTTGTTTGATTGTTACTCCGCGCCGTGGCAATGGCCCCGGCTCGGGAAGAAAAGGAGTTCCTAAGTAAGGCTGCAATCGATGCATTTTCGGTTCCCCTGATCGGCATCGAGGTAATGGAACGGGTGCGACTTATTAATATGTTTCGTAAAACAATCGACCCACAATGAATCATGCAAAATTGGTTGAAAAGCGAGCAGTCCAACAAAAAAAGGGGGAAACATAGTTCAACGTGTTTCCGGGAGGGTCATTTGCCCTCTTTTTTGTTGTTTTTTTTACCTTCCCTCCCTTCTTTGCCCATTGGTATTGTAAATTGTTTGATTGAGATTTTTTAACACTCCGATCTAACCCTCCGATTGTTGGTCGGAAATTTGTTCCAACTCCTGGAAGAAAATAAACCAAAAAAAAGGGACATACACACAGCTCTTAGTCCGACCACCATTGGCCTTGAGGAACCCCACCCGGGCGGGTGTCAAAGAGTGGAGAGTGTCCGGGACATGTAATAAAAGCAAACGCACGGTGCCTGCTGACCCCGAAATGAAAAATCCAGCTGAACCCCCGGTGCACGACTCCACTATTTGCGCTGCAAATGGAATAGTAAACATAAAACCCAAGCCCCACACGTCCAGGGGGAAGGGGAGAGGCGTACCGTAACGGCGTTTCCAGCTTTTTCCAGGTCCGTTCTGGTTCGGGAAATCCCGACCGTACGCGCCGGACCGGAACCGACACCAAAGGCCCTCCAAAGGTATCTCTCCACCGAATCGAACTCCCGACACGCTTCGGAACGTGCAACCGTTGACCGGGACGTTCACGACGGAGTGGAAAAGGTGAAGCAAAACCACCCGAAAACGGACCACCCCGTCGCCTTGTCAGGAGCACTCGGCAGCCGAGGGGCACCACTACGAGTGTTTTCCCGTTCGTCCTTTTTATACAGGCTTTCGAGTGAACTCATGAAATATTCATCGGTTTTAAGGTTAAAGTCATGTCGCGATACCTACCTGGCGGCTCGACGAAGATACGGGCGGGGGGAACGTTTCACGCAGAGTGCGTGAAAAGGTGAGCTTACTTTGGCCCCGGGTAAGTGACTAACAACAACGACCTGACCACGGGAGGGCAAAGTTGAAAACAATTAAATGTGGCTTAAAGTCACTTGTCTCCAAAGTGCGTCTAGTTGAATGAAAAGGGAACGCTGGAAAGGGAAGAAAAAACACTGAAAAGAAGTGATGCAATTAAGGTTAGTTTCCGGGAAAATTGAAAAAGTTTCAAGCAAACTATAACTAAATTGAATAAATGTTATAATTCATAGATCAGATCAAATAGGACAATAAACAACGAAGAATCTAATCATAAATTTTATTGTTTTCTGATTTAAGAATTGAAGTTGCTAGATGAACTTAATTAAAACTAAAGTGATATGCTACATTATTTTGTCTATTGATCTTTTTTTTACAAAACTTAACTAAACTACTAAGCTATAAGGCAGCTATTCCACATAAACAAGTTAAATATTCCGGAAAATCACTTCTCGCAATTTACTCTTTCCTTATCGAGCCTGGTGTTTGAACAAGAATTGACTCAACTTTGCAGGATTCTATATCATACGATCTTATGCAGTATATTGGCGGAAGTCGTTGAAAAATAAAAACATTTACATTCAATCATCCTTAGCAATAATTGTTTTCAAACTTGACACATTTCAACTTGCCACACAATAGATATTCTGTAGAGTTTTGTTTGAGTATCTGTTTTTTGTTTTTGCAAGAGTGGTTCAACTACTTTTGAAACTTTTATATTTCGATCAGTTTTAAAAGCCTGAATGAAAAAATGAAAAGTACTAGAAGAACCAAAAGTTCCATTACAATTTTTACAATTATTTTTAAATATGTTCAAGGAATCTAGATGTTTTTTCCTCACGCGAATGCTTAGTATAAATAGTAAATGTAAAAAAGATGCATAGAACCGTATAGACATTATTCATTCTCATAGTTAAGCAAAAAGTATGGTAGAACTTTTAAAATTGAAGATGGACTAAGCAGTTATCATTAGGGTGCTTTTCACACCAACCCCCATCCGTTTTCCACCACTTCGACGCTTCGTTGAACTATTCATCCCCCAAAACGAAATAAACTAATATCATAAGTCACTCCCCCGTGCACACGATAATTATTGTCACAAAAACTTTCCCCAACCATCCAAGGGTGGGTTGCATATTGTTGTTGTTGTTGTTTTTTTTTATCATTTTGTCACAATTTCCCATTCTGTCTTCGACAGAACACTCTCCTCTGGGGCCATGCGCCTCTAGTTGGGCCCGTCGTCACTAATTAGCAGTTTTGCGTGCGATGATCATTCGTGTGGCTAATTAACCGGCTAAAACATTCGCGCACAGGCCTCCATCGTCCCGGATGTTGGCGGAATGAAATAGAGGGAAAAAAACGGGCGGCGCAAAAGCAGAAGCCGACGGAAGGCGTTCACAGTCACAAGCGGCGGAGTTGGAATGCATTTGGATTTGTTTTATTTATAAATGAAAAATTTAAAAAAACAACGCCACAAACCACGAAGGATGGTTCTGTACACCACACCAAAGTGGGCTTCAAAGAACCGCCGAAGGCAACCTCCTGGAAGCAGGCGATGGAACAAGGGAAAGTCACAGGCACTCGAAGGAAGGAAAACGTTGGTGCCGAATGAATAATAAGCCATCGGAACGCGGTTGCGGCCGCCCTATTGCCGTCGCATCCTTCCGACTTTTCCGGAGCGCACCGGGACCTTTCCGTCGATGGCCTTCGGGTGTTGCCGGCGTCAGCGCGGAACCAACCACCAAGGATGGCCACAGTTCTTCCCGCGAACCCTGCGGCTCCCAAACGCAAACATGGCGCCGAGCGGAGAAGCAAAAAATCATGTTCACTCGTTTGTATTTATTAATATTTTTGCCTACATTGGTGGGGCTGGCCAGAGCTGTAAGCAGACGGTGGAAAATCACGGTACCAACGTGTGAAGGGAAAAGAATTTAAAAAAAAAGCACAGATGAACGAAGACAAGAAGAAATATAAAGCGTTTAATTAAATTTCCGGTGCGAGTGCGCGGTGGATTTTCGCCGGTGGGTTTGTGGTGCCAGGTTATGCAGGTCCCCCCCACCGGGACCGGGAGCTGCCAGATGGCAGTTAGAATATGCTGTCGAAGGAGTGGTCCTTTCATTTTGCAGCCCCGTTTTGCTATTTACTGTTTTTTTCGTTTCTCTTTTCCTCTCTGTTTGGTAATCAGTAATGTGGCGGATTTTTTCCTGTTGGGTGGAAAACGCCAGGACGGAGTCCGTTCCGCAACGTAATCCAACGAGCAGGGACACGGTTGTTGTAATTAGCTAGCGAGCGGGTGGATTTGGTAAAACAAAAAGCGCCGTGAGCAAAATGGCGTATCAAAACATGGCCATTACGATGGAAATCGTTGCATATTGAAGAACTTCCACGGGAAAGCAAGGACTTATTTTCTAAGAAGTTTTCTTTTCCTAACGTTATCGTAAACTTTGTTTTAATTACAATCTTTCGAATGTAATACAACCAATTTAATATTGATTCTAAGCCGCGAGAAGTTGTAAAAGTAAGAAAAAGATGTGTTTCAACTATAGGCCAGGGTTTTTTCCGGGCTCTCACCCTTTCCATATCCAACATTTGAACATTCAGCTTGCCTTACACATGAGACAACGTGTTCCGCGATTTTATTTTGTGCTGTTTTTTTACTGTAACTCCAACTAACTGTTGAATATTACTGTAGATCATCTGTTTTCAAGTTTTAATTTGTAAACCCTTCACGGGGCTCATATACAGTACGAAGTATTGAAAAATAAGTGCATAAATGAACAAATATTTGGAATATGCAGATATAAACACGAAACACGAAGGTGCATTGCATTGTAGTTTGACGCTTTTATCTGATTCTGAGATTGCCTAATATCGGATAATGCCGTTCCTGCTAATTTTAAGCTTGAAACAGCTCTAGACTACAAATAACTGAAGTATAAATAACAAAGGTTAATTATTTCTTCACCTAGTCCAATTTTGCTACATGTTTCCAATTTCGACAACTGAATTTCGAATCAATATGGTTTCGAAAAATCCAGAAAAAGATTGGTTTATTTATGGCAAAACATAATTTTCGAAAACAGTATCTCATGAAATCAATAAAACGATCGACTTATCTATAGCCAAACATAATAAACAAATTCCATAAAAAAATGTATGAGCATCTTTCATCTAAGCTTTTGGGTCCAAGCAAAGTGCTCTAAATGTTTTACTTTAAATCTATGTTTTTAAAAGGCCTCTAACAGTAGAAAATAAAAAAAAACACTCGAAGTTGATTCAATTGTAGCAAGTAAGAAGTAAAATATTATAAAAAAAAACGAAGTAAAGCATCTGTTTCTTGGAAAGCTCAACAGTCTTAACCAGCTCAACGGAACGGCTGGTCGGTGGAATCCACTTACGCTTGTCCATCCGACACCCACACAACCGAACCAGGAAGTCCTAAATCAACCCTCTCTCGCAAGAAAACCCCTTCACTCGAAAGGGGTTGATTCTTTCCTTCCTTTCCATCGACGAGCAGCCGAACCGGCAAACGGTTGACTGTATTTCGCCCTCGCATGTCCCGGCACAATAATTCTCGGGAAATCGGCCCGTAGTCGAGGGCTCAAACACTTACATCACCCCCACCTAAGCCGAAGTGGGTCTTTCAGGTTCTTTGCTGCCCCTCCAGCACGCCTCAACTCGCCCGTATCCGATCGATGTTCCGGAACCTCCTTCAGCAAGCGTTCCGTCTTCGAACGCGAGTCGCCATCAGGTTCTAGCTGTCCTTGTTTTTCCGGGTTTGGGGCTGAGGAAAACTCGACCCCAACACGTCGGTTGAAAGTGAATCGTGTTCACCAGATCTTATCGCCCGTGCCCTCCGGTCTCTCGGCATGCCTTCGCGCGACGTTCCATGCTCCGACGCTCCGACCGACCGAGTCGGGCCGATAATAAAGAAATAAAAATAGTACAACCTCGAAGCCTCCATGTCTGGGCGATGTTGCCTTGTCGAAGCCTATGTGTGCAGGGCCCCTTCAGGAAAACAAGGATGAAGGCGCGATAGGCAACAGGAAGCCACAAAGCGTCAGCAAGCGAAGGACCACAATAAGAGGGAAAACCCGCTCCTCTTGGACACTTTCCGACATTTCCACACCCTGGGCATAACGCCACCGTGGGCGAGTTCCTTATCCAGGTGCCTTGTCCAGAAGACGGATGACCTAGTAACGATCGGTACCTGGACTTGACTGAAATCCCCGTCCACCCGACAATGGCATCAGTTCCGGGAGCGGTTTAATCCAAAAAGAAAGTGGGAAACACGGAAAAACACCCCTTTCCCGTGGGGGTGGTCATTACTTTTCTTTTCCTAACCCTTATCGCCCACACACGCCAACAACCAAGTGCTTATAGAAAGGTACCAGGTTCCTCCAATGTGCCAGTGTGAGTGTGTGTATGTAGAGGACCGTTTGGGAGCTGCTGTGTAGGCTCCAAAAAAAGTAAAACAAAACCAACGACTCCCTCGCACTCTCGCAGCAACAATAAACCATCGCCAACAAGTAGGAGGAAATGGACCTCAGGAAGCAGGAAGGGCGGGAAAATACGGAAAAAGGTGTGAAATGATCGGAAACCGGCAACAAATTTAATCAAGGGTCTGCTTCGTGCCCGGGCAACCGCGGAAATACCCGATTCCGCTTGCCGGTATGGCACATTTACCTGTTTATATTTTTTTTTGCTTTCTTCCGCTAGTAGTGGCTGGTGATACTGGGGGTTTTCGCTTCATTCGCCACTATGGTAACAAACTAAAATGTAAAAAAATGACTGTTACTACATTACACAGAATAGTAATAGAGCCGTTGATGGAACAACAAATTTATTCATGGCTACTTTGTGTTGGGAATAAACAAACATTAAGTTAAACGAATCGCAAATGGTTTTGACATTAACCGATCCTAATTTCTTCTACTAATTTTAACCATGACCATCATTGCTAGCCTTGGAAACAAATCGAGGTAGCACAAATGTAATCTTCGAAGCAAATCTCGTAAGTGAGTCAAACACATGCTTTATTCAGTGCTCACAAATATAAAAATAATTTAACACGTTGCGTACCAAGCGTTTTTAGCACAATTTTGAGTACAATCTTTTTATTTTAAATTTGTTTAAAATATTTGTTAAACCGATGGTTTTCGAAGGCCAAGCAAAAACTTAGCTTCCTAAATAGCTTATTTTTAATATAACTATAATTTTTATGTTACATTTTCATTTATTTATGGGTCTCAAACTTTTTAGAACTAGTTGCTGCTGTCACTCACTTTTGGGTGACGTGGTACGGAACGTGTTAATAATGATGTGATATGTAACATGAATGTTAAAAAAAAACATAAAGCTTAAGATTTGCAGGAATATCCTGCCCGATTGAAACACGTTTACTTTTTGCACTTTTGCCTCATAGTTTTCAGAACCAGAATACGAAACATTTTGTCTTCAATTTACGGCCGAGATGTTACACGATCTTACGAATTGTTTAAACCTTTTTTCGAAATTTAGAAAACCAAAGCTGATTTTTAATAGATTATTTAATAGAATAAAGTAATGGTACCAACAATAGTGCCGCAATGTAGTCATGTAGCTAACAATAAGAAGTAATTAAAAACTTTCAAGAACACAATAATTGTTTCCATATAAACCAGAAGACCCCATAAACCAATACATTTTGCAGTGCCTAAGGAAACCAGCATATTAGTACAACCTGATTGGAAAATATGAATTTTGGAGCCTCTATAATACAGAGTGGGAAGGTTCATCTTTTGAACACTCCGTAGAAATTCGAAGAACATTACGTACTCCCGCTATTGTATTTATACAATACCAATATTGTATTTATTTCATCGTAGAGCTAGGGTTTTATTCCATTACAACCATTATTGGTACTAGCATAATTATGGGACTACTTACCCTCCGTGTGTGGTTTTTGAACACGACCTTATTTTTGGGGGGGTAGCAAAACTTAACAAAACTTGAAAGCTGTTATCCATTCAACCACGCAACACAAATATCAGCAATTTAATATTCTAGAACATATTTTTTCATTTAATATTGCTATGAATGTATTATTGAAAACTCACACCCAACCTATCTGCCATGTAATTAAATATGCAAATCACAAAAGATGAACATTCGTACATTTACATAGTTATAAAACAGTACGTTTTGATAGCACAACATGTAATTATGGTGCTTCCTAGTCTATTGCCAATCGATTACGGCACCGGGCGGCTGTGTATTTTTTATTGCGCTCTCGTATTTATCGCTTACTGTTCCCACCATGCGCCGTGCAACAGTGGATTTGCTAATGATGAATCACATATAATCCGTGCAGATTGAATCGACCGTGGCCAAAACATGACGAGGGATAAAAACACCCTTGTCTGTTGCAAAAGCGAAGAGGGAAACCTAGATCCCTTTTCCACAAACACTGCACGGACGATATGACGACGCAGCGGGGGTGGACCCTTTTGTAGAGGGGTGTGTGTGTGCCGAAAAAAGTGGGTGTTATTATTGATGATGTTATGATAATTAGCCCTTTGTTGCCCATCGGCTTGTAGCTGCGAGCCTTTCTGTTTCCCGGCGAAACCCCGAAGGGGACGATTACTGTCGCCATTAATGTTTTCTCTGCTCCGTTGGTGGTAAACTCATCGGTTTAACGACGGAATGTGTTCACAACACCTCCACGGGAATGGCCGGAGTTCTTGTAAGTGGTTTGGTTCTGCAAAAGAGTTCGGTACGGTGTTTCGTACACTTTTAGTACACTGTATCTAGTGTGAACACGCTTAGTGAACATTAGTCGCCCATTTTTCCGGTCGTTTCGCCATTGCCACCGCGCGCCGCCTGGGGAGCTGCGCGCAGAAAGGAAAATGATTAATGTCTTTCAACAACGAACCGAGCGAAAAAATCGTCCCTGTTGCTTTTAGATATATTTATATTCATAACCGTGCCCATATTTCACTAATTTTCCTACGCTATTTTGTTTTTTTTTGCTTGCAGGCTCGGGCCAGATCCAGCTGTGGCAGTTCCTGCTCGAGCTGCTCAGCGACTCCGCCAACGCCACCTGCATCACCTGGGAGGGCACGAACGGCGAGTTCAAGCTCACCGATCCAGACGAGGTGGCCAGACGCTGGGGCGAACGGAAGTCCAAGCCGAACATGAACTACGACAAGCTCAGCCGAGCGTTAAGGTATGTGTGTATCTGTGAGAGCCGGCGGAGAGGGGGAGGGGGCCCAGAATAAAACCGAGAACGCACCAACATAATTTATGCTTAATGTTCTTTTGATGTCACTTTTATTGCAATTTTCACTCAATTTAGTTCTGTCGTCGCAAAATTAGCCACAACCGTACAAATCGTTCGCCATCGCTTTTGCGTGTTTGTGTGTGGAGGGGATGACAGGGTGGGAGGGAAGGGGTGCGGGTGCTTGAAGAAATCTGTTACAACAAAGCCCTCCTGCGTGCCTCAGCACGAAACACTCGAACCAAATAAAAAAAAAGAGGGCTAGAATTAGGATCATCATCGACTCAGGGGGCGAGGGGAAATCATTTCCACCGAAGGAAAACTACTTGCCAAGGGACGTGACGGGGACGCTCGGGCCAACAAAAGAAATCATCACAGTAAATCAAATTGTCTTTAACGATCACCGCCCCACGACCGGTACGCTGATGCCAGGGAAAAGGGAAAAATCTCACCCATCCCTTGCCGTTGGTCGGGGTACCCGATTTTCCGGATTGATTTTTCCTCTGGCCATCGATGGCGAGGGGTGCAAGCCGGTAACGCTCTGCACGTCATCGGCCCATCGAACCGTCCGGGATGGAGATAGTTTTCCCCGACCGTGCTGTGCGTGGGCTACGCGGGAAAAGCTGTTCACATTCGGTCAATCGGGTTTTTTCCTACCCTCACAGCAAACCTTGCTTGGGTAATCTTTGACCCGTAATGGGATTTGCCGGTAGCTCCCGCTCGGATAATCAAGCAGAGTTAGGCGCATCGCTTTTTCCAGCGATTAATTCTTCGACCAGTTGATTGAGAGGAAAATTGGATCGAGGCGGAAAAATCTGTGCTACTTTTTTGTGTGAGGTTTTTTCTGCATCTGCACCGATAACATCGTTCCAATGCATTAGAAATGGATGGAAACGTGCTCGATGTGTGTGCTTCGAATCAACTATTAACTATTAAACGGGCAGTGATCGAAAACATACCAACTTTTCCCTACAACCATTTCCCACCCTGCCAAATGCACCTCTTCTGAACGTGGGTGGATTTCCTTTCCAGAAGGGACCAATCGAAGGAAGATAATGATACACTTTTTCCCTTAACTTTTCGTCGGTCACAGAAGCTACTTCTTCAAACTATCCTTACCAAACATAGGTTACCGTTCGAAAAGTTCTGTCGAAACTGAGCATGATGATAGTTTACACGTACTACCATATCAATTTTACTTTTCTTACAGCATTAAAATACACTTATTTTCTTTTGCAGTTTTGAATATTTACTGAGAGTTAGCTCTTAAAGGTACATAACAGTTCGAGTTCGTATTGAAGATTCTAAACAAATTATTGATTCCCGAATCGATTGTATTTTCGTAGGTAAAAAACATCTTACTAATCAAATCTAACGGGTATTCTTTTGTTTCTAACCCTATTCAACGTTTATCTAGAGTACGATTTGTTTATTTTGTTAACACCAGAACTACCGGACCAGTCAAAATGACTGCACTTTTCAAATAACTGTTATTTCTTTATCTTTATTTCTTTATTAAGGTTAAACAATTCTACCAAATGACTTTCACAAATCCAATGGAATGTTAATTTTTATGTATTCCAAAATAAAATTTTCTATTTAACATTGAAGTAGAAAATAGGGTAGAAATGCAAGCTTCAAAATCGCGGTAGTTCTAGTGTTAAATATTGTACTTACTCATCCTTCGAAGGGTTAACGTGATATGTTTGAAGAATTATCAAGCTGTGGCTTAAATTGGGTAGTAAGTTTTCCTTGCTAAAAAAGACATAACAATTTTGGCAGCCATGTCAGGTACCTGGTGACGTTACAACAGCAGCACCTACCGATTACAAGAAAACTCAGTGTCGTTCCATGCATCCTCCAATTGGAACAGACTTGCCCTTCGTATAGTTTATCCGAATTTATCTAATAATTTCAATTTCGTCGTTCGTATTCATTCGTACGAATGATTGAAAACAAGCTGGCAGACGGTGGCGTACGAATGGAACTAAGTGTACGACGTTTCCGGTGTTCCCGGAGCACCGCTCCGGCATGCCGTTTCCACTCCCGATTGTTCCTTTTCCACCCCGATGTTGTGCGTTCCACTGGCTGATAAAAGTTTTCCCAACCACTCTCTACCATGGCCATGGTCGATGTGTTGCCGTTGCTATTCGAAAAGGGTCCAGCAGGTTTTCCCTCGGTGCAAACCACCTCCCATAATCTGTTCAGATCAGATACCGACCTTACATTCCATTAATCCACCGCTAGCATTGGATCTGCGCTGCGTTTTCCCTGCTGAGCCCCGGACGAAAATGACAACTTTGGCGAACGTTTCCAGTGATTTCCTTCCAGCGCCAGAGTTTCATTTCAAAACCGACATCTGGCCGATGCTGGTGGGCGGGAAATCTGCCGGCTTCTCGGTGGAGGACACGCTGCTACAACATGGGAATTTCCATCCGGGATTGCAATAGGCAACGTGCTGAGATTTTAGAACGTAAGGACTCACTCACCCGTTCTCTCAGTCGCAAAACCCAGTCGACACAGACAGGGTGGAAAAGTGAAGTCAAAACAGAGTAACGTGAATCAAAAGCGCGCCTTCTGCAGCGGAGGAGGTTTCATGCAATCAAATTTGTAAATTGAAAAATAACAACATTTTGATTTAGCCAAAATCTAATAGACTTCTGTGTGCGCACAGCTTGCGTTTTGCAAGCCAGGTACGGCGCAAAGGAGAAAGAGGGAGCAAAACAGAGAGGGAGAGAGATGGATAATCCATGGAAACACCCTTTTGTGTACGGAGATATCATAGACCGGTCCCAGAAGGGACAAATCTAAGAGGAGTGATTCATTCCGATGGTGAAAATGTTGTGTTGGTATTTAAGTTTTTCGTTAATTTAAAGCTTACATTTTTTATTAGTAGTTGTACTGTTTTCTCCAATTATTTAACAAACAAACAAACACTCACAACAAAGTATGGTGAGACATTAAAATTGATTGCTATAAATCAACCAAGACAAAATATTTTGTTTTCAAATCATAAATAAATCGTTTCATTAAAAAAATTACATCAGTTAATCAATAGCATAACAATTGTTTTCTTGAAACTTTAGTGTTATTGTGTAAACTGAAATATTTTCTTCTATAAATCAAGTGTTAAAATCAGATATTCACAACAGTCAACCAACGAAAATTGACCTGATTTGATAATTGCTTTTTCATTGCAAACGATTATTGGTTCAACTTCCGTTAACTTCCGAAAAAGCAAATGTTGCCGTATGGTCGGTTGATTTAATCATTGTTGCAAAATTAAAATATTTTTTCACATTTCCCCCCCCCCCCTGTCGCGACCCCCTGTGAACGCCACCACCTAGAGAGTGTAATATTGCCGTCCCATCGGGAGTGATGATTTTCCATCATCATCTCCCTCGGGACAGTCTCGATTGTGTCCGGGGAGGTTTTTGAGTTTTCCCTCCCAATTGCTTGTCGCACACGACAACACGATGCCGGCCGATTTTCACATTTCGTCACATTTAGATAATCGTCCGCCCATCGCTTCATCCCAGCCCCTCGCCGCACCTCATCGTAGCGGTGGAGGAAAATCCTGAATCGAAGAACAACACCGATTCTTTTTGACAACAGACATCGGTTGTACAGTCATGGCACACACACATACACACACACACACGCCCGTGCCGACAAGTGGCAATAAGCATTGTCAAGGAACGGAGGACACGAAGGGGACATCTGATGGCGGAATGATGATGGGCTCACACTTGAATATGTATGTACACACATTAAACCACTTGAAACCGCTCGAACGGTGGCCATTTCTGGCGTGAATGGGTCTCGAGTTCCACCCCCGGGGGCGGGGTGGGGGTTCGGCCTGGGGTGGGTTCGAGTGGCGCAAGAGATAGCTTCTTCACACATTTGCATTTGCTGCGGATGAGTGACAGCAACACGCCCGGTTCATTTTATTCCGACCGGGTGCGCTGCTGGGAAATGCTGGCGGCCGCAAAGAAAATGCGGAGGACTGGTTTTTGGGGACCGTTCCATTATCGTGCCACTCCGCTGCGATGCTCCGATAATGGGGGGCTGGCTGGGTAACGTGGTAACGATGATGAGGATAATGATTGGGTGGAGAGTGGCCGGGCAGTGGCTGGAGATGAACCGAGATGAACACAATCGCTTTTCCAGTGGCTTCGGTTCGGTGAACTGACACACTCGACACGTCGCATGTGTCTGACGCGTACGAATTTAATGGATGTAATTTTGCATATTTTCAAGCAGCAGCAACAACGGAACGACAAGAGATTGGAACCGTTTTCGCTTCGCTCTCATAATTCCCACCTACCCTTCACGTTATCCTTGGTTGGTTGTTCTTTTTTCGTGTATTTCGAAACCATCCGTAAAGGTTGAAGGCACATGCACAAGTCATTTAAAACTGAAGCAACGATTTACACATTTATGTGGAGCACACGGTTTTTGGGTTTCTTCTACAGTTTTTTTTACACATTTTTTGGGTTTCTTCTACAGAGTTTGTACAATTTTCCCCTTAAGGATTATGGTTTGGTTTACATTTAAAGGTTAATAAAGACCTGAATATTCAATCGAAGAATTTTCTAATTGCATTTAAAGACATCGTATACCGTGTTTATTGATAATAGTTTTTCACGTCTATAACATCACTTCGGATCAACAACAACTATTGTTTATAAAGCTGTACAGTAAGCTTGGTTTTATATACGGGAATTTGTTTCTTTGTTATCTTTTGCTTTTCATGCTCAATTCTCATCATCAGAAAACGCATATGATTTTTAAAGGGAATTTTTGTTGAAAGCACTTATGTGGAAGAAAAAGAGTGCAAATTGTTGAAAAAATTGATGAAAATTCAATAAATGAAAAATGTGACCAAAAAGCTCAGTGGCAAATCTGGCAAATTTAAATTTAAATAAAAAACGAAGTCGAGCATAACAAAAGTAAAAAACAAACTGTTCAAATAGGTTAGATGAAAACCCACAAATTGTTTTTCAATCAAAGAAATTTGGTCAGTTTACTTTAAGACTACAGATATAAAAATAACTTCAAAAGAAATTCTGTCTTGATGTTGTACAAAAAAGGTGTTATTAAACGCGTAAGCAAGCTACATGTTTGGAATTTTTTTCCTGTTTAATTTAGTTTTGGTAACGTATTATTTAACAAAAATCATTTCTGATCTCTTGCATTTATAGGTTTTTTAATGTCTTTCGTTTATGCTATACTACATTTTGGTTGTAGGTTTTGTTGTTTTATTTGTTTTTTAAACGTAATACAGAACATGTCTACTCGCATTCAGCATGACGGCTAAGAGACATTTTCCTTTTTTCCCGTCCTTGGCGGAAGAATACCTTTTCTTTCACTTCGATTTCGGTTTGCCTTGTGTTTTTGCCTCGTTCCAAATAAAACTCGCATGTGTCGAAACGTTCATTATTTTAAAACACCTTTCCATATGTTCCACTTGCTTGACATGTTGTCATGTGTGGAGCTCTGTTTGTTTCCAAATATGCTGTGCATTCGAAATTAACCTGACACCGATGGAGGCGCCTGGTAGGTCACGGGGTAGGCAGCTTGGATGCATTTGAAAGGCCGACGTACTGCTGTCCATCGAACATTCAACGATAGGCCTATTTAAGTGACTAAAAGAGTGAAAAACGACGAGTCGATTGGTTTCCTCGTAGCGAACAAAAATGCATATGATTTTTGACAGGGTTTTCTTTCGATCGAAAATATCCTTATCATCCACGTGTCTCCGAGGTGGCATGTGTCGACGGACGGGGGAAGGGGCGAATGTGGCGTGTTCGATAATCACACATTGTTGTACACATTCGACCCCCTACGCAAGAGACCCTATTGTTCTCCGAGAAGCTGTCATCCATTTTATGACAGTACGCCATAATAGCACAAGGCTGTTGGAATTGCCGAAAGTGAGGTTAGGTTTTTTTTGTGTTCGCCTTCCGCTCGATTGTCACGGAACAAGTAGACACAGAATCGTGACCGTCCCCGTAACGTCTTCGTCGTCCGATTGCACCCTGCCCGAATTGGGCGAACACGAACAACCCCTTTCCCGCTATTTCCCCCGGAACCCCGGAGTTCCTGCCAAGGGTGTTGTGTCCTCAACCCAATCCAGTAGCGCGTGTTTGCGCGCGGTTACGTTACGATTTGTGTATTCCGATGGCAACAATCGTAGGGAATATTATTAGCTGCCGCGTGCACTATCGCACACTTTTATCGAAACCGACAAATCGGAACATACAACTTCACTCCAAGCGTTACGCACCCTACACTTCGGCGAAGGGGGTGGAAGCGAGCATTGGGACAACGCACAGTGTTAGAGGGGAAATAGTTACTTCTGGGTTTTTCAAGACGCGGCTCGTGGGTGCCCGAAATGGATATTTTCTCCGTCTTGATTGAGACACTTTCTTTGTGGGCCTTTTTTATGGCTTTTGGCGCCCCTTACTAATCCAATCCCTTCTTTTTTCCCCATTCTTTCGCCACCGTTCTACGCCACACAACACACACTTCCCGGCCCGGACGTGGGACACCAACACGCACCAACCAACCAACACCGCAACAACTACAGATATTACTACGATAAGAACATTATGACGAAGGTGCACGGCAAGCGGTACGCGTACAAGTTCGACTTCCAGGGGCTGGCGGCCGCGACCCAGCCGCAGACGGACCCGACGTACAAGTACCAGAGCGACCTGTTCATGTCACCGTACCATCACGGGGCCAAGCTGAGCTCGTTCATGAGTCCCCACCACAGCATGACGTCATCTTCCGGTAGGTACCCGTTGAATTGTGTTTGGGACGGGGAGGGCAAACGGGCAACACCTGGTGGGGGGAGGTCCCGGAAGAAAATGTCAAGAAAGGAAATCGTCCTCTCTCACTCTCTTCCACCCTCCAGACAGTTGGGAGTTAGAGTTTTGGTAGGCTTTTCGAGCTTTTGTTTTTCTCCTTTCCGCCTTTTTTTCACTAGTCGATTTCCTTCCTTCCTTCCTCGCCGACGGCACTCGAAATCTAATCGCCATTTCGCACTCCACCGTTTAGAGATATTTCCTTTCCCAATTTGGCTTATCGCGAACGCACCTTTGGCGGGCTTACGGGCGGCGTAAAAATAGCATAACGATCTGGATAGTGGCGTCGTAAAGCGCGCTTCCGCGAGTCCTCGACGCTTGGAGGGCGCATCAAATGAAAAGGGTTTGAGTGGAGGTCCAAAAATAGCACCACACATTTCCCACAATATTAAAATCTTTCGACGGATTTTCAGTTTGATAAAGACCTAGGAATGCCACCATACGATACAACAAATAGCTCATAATCACAACAAGGGCAAGTGTGTAACACGAAACAAACCGTAGATCAACGAATATATGTATGTGGCCTATAAAGAAGCTTAGTTAAGCATTCAAAAGGACCAATATATAGCGAACAAACCCGTTGCGTTGAATAACGGACACCGTCACGACAAGACAAATACGTCTCTCAATGATGTCATTTTGGATCCATAAAATGTCCAATTTCGTCTTCAACTAATTTTCAAAACCAGTTCGAATATCTCGAGTTAGTTCGTTGCAACTGTTGTATTTTTGTGCATTAAATTTGGGCTAAACAGTCTCCAAAACAAATCAAAACATTAAGTTACACACCGTATATTTCTCTTTGTAATATTTTCTTATCGAAAATGTCACTTAAAAATTGGAATAAGAATTGAAATGAATGTATTTTATTGAAAGACTACAATTTTCTTTTTTAATCTGAAAACAATTACTGACAAACATGTCATAAATGTTATCATGAGATCCTGTGTCAATTTGTTATAGTATAAATATTGCACAAGAATCTTAGCTTTGATATTTTAACGATGTTTTTCGCAAATATTTTAGAACAGAGGGTTGCGATTGAAGTAACATTGGCAAGGACCTTTTTTTGAATTCTTATGCAAACTACTGTTTTTGTTCAAATTTTTTTAGTGGGTTTAAATCAGACTGAGACAATTCCGCACAACAACCTATTGAACACTGGTTAAGAATTAGATGAAAACAAACTTGAAAGATCTTAAACTTTCCTTTTAAAAATGAAAAGTGTGTACACTTAATCGAGTCCATATTGTTTAGACTCTGGCCTACGAGCTTTAAAAAGCAACGTCGAAGGTTTCTTACCGAACTTTCCGCTCACGATCTCAAGCGTCGTCCTCCATTGCATGGCGTCGAGTGGCGTCATCGTCAGCCAATCCGATAAGCAACCGTTTGCACGGCAGCAGCCCCTCCACAAAAAGGAAGCAAGGAAGACGCTCGCGGATAATCGATGCTCCATGTTTCCATCGATTTTACAACACACTCAAACCGAACGCTAAATTACACCCACACTGATAGCGGGAGTCCTGATAGCTACAGTGCTGTGGGGATGTTTTCTTTTTTGATGTTTTCCCTGCTGTATGCTTGTCTCTTTCCCTCGCCGTTGTGCTTGTGTTGGTGAACGGAATGCGTTATCACCATCTTGTGCAGCAGAGCAGGATGAGTAGTAGCGAGCGGACGGGTCTTAAGATATATGCACACAGTTTTAAAACCCGGCCGCTGCCCGCCAAACCCCCATTTGTGAACGTGGTCGGAACGTGTGTCGGAAAAACACGGTAAAATCCTTGCTTCGGCCTTCGAACTACTCCACGACCGCTAGCACGAGCTCATGCGCACGTTGTGCAGTAACGGAAGACATCGGGATGTCCTTCGTCGTCGCTACAGCGTGCTCGCTTACTCCCTCACACATCTCTAACAAAACGGTTGATTCGGGCGTGATTAACTCCATCGGGGGGAAGGAAACGCCCGACCGGTGGTGAAATGGTGGCAGAAGTAAAAAAAAAAGGAAACTATCGCCGACGTAGGGCGGAAAATCTCAAGTATCATCCCTTTCCGCTTCCAACCGAGCGACCACCAACACGCCGAGCGACTTTTCCAATCGCTTCAGCCTGCGCTCGATAAAAAAGGCTCCGCTGAAGGATTCTTCGGAGCTCGGAGGAAGCGGGAAAAAAGAGAAAGAAAATCAACCATTCTATGAAACACTCGACAGAGGGCTCGGAAAATGGGGAGCAGGAACTTACACGCTTCGTCCTCCCCCACCCGGAAGAAAAGTGCCGGGTGGAAGTGAAACCGTTCTTTTGGTCTAATTTCTGTTTCCCTAACTAGTTCCGTTTCGGAACGGCTTGTTTGTTAGAGGCTTCCGAGCGGATCCCGTAGCGCTGTCGGGATGGCAAGAGCTGTCGGGGGGAAAAGAAAGGAAAAAAGTGGCCGAAAATTGACAGAGGTGGAAATTAAAGCTAATAAATTCTGCCAACCAAGAGTGCCGTCCCGAGACGGGGTTTGCTTTTGTTCGTCGATTTTTCCACTTGCCCCCAAACCCCCTTTTGCATTTCCTTTTCGCTTAAGGAGCTATATTTAAGATGCCAGCCTTTCCATCCGTGTCTATCGGTAGTGACAAGGACAGGTTTAATTTTAAAATTAAATTAAAACACTTCAATTAAAAGCAGCATAATAGCCAAGCTAAGTCAAACTAATTTCCTGGTGAAATAACAATCACCCTTCAACCGCCAGACAGTGCAAGTAACCGACTGCTGGCAAAAATGAGGGAAATTGTGAGAAGCATAGAACCACGGACGAAAATGCAACAATTTTGACAGTTCCAACGTACGATTGAGAAATGGTTTAAATAAGCTTTAGTCAACCTGTGTGAGCCTTTTCTACATCCTTCTTATATTAACGTGCACTGTCTTGACTCTCTTCCTGCTTAGCCTCCATCTTCCCGTCGGCCGCCTCCTGGGGCAACTGGGGAAGCCCGGCGACGAACCTCTACCCATCGCACACGATGAGCCACGTGACGCCGACGCACGTCGCGCCCCATCTGGGCTCGTATCCGCACTACGCATGACCAACGCCAACGACCACGGCCTCCAGTCACCATCACCATCATCACGCGCAGGTCGACAACTTCGACCTCTACAAGAAGCTGACGCCGTACGAATAATAGCACCCGCCGTATCCGCTGTTTCCGCAGCAACAGCTGCAGCAACAGTCGCAGCAACCGCAACACCACCAGCAGCAGCAGCAGCAGTATGCGACCCACCACCTGACGGGCACTCCAGAGATCCTGCTGCTGTCGGCACGCTCCGTGGACTACTGTGGGCTGCAGCCAGCGGCTTCGGGCGGCAGCGTCGCCAGGGCGGGCTCTAGCGGCATCAACTTGAATGAAGGTGAACCGGAAGGCGTAATTCGTGGTCCCGCGTCTACCACAGACACTACCGCAACTACTAGTACTGCTACACTTACTACCGCTACTATCAATGCTAACCAGTTAGATAAATGTATTTTAGACTACTTAAGGAATGTCTCCACTTTTAAATGAAACACAAAACAAACAAACAAACAAACAAACAAACATGGAATAAACCACCCCCGGGGGATAGAAAGAGCAAGGCAAATATTTTTAAACCAAAAGCAAAACAACAAACCCAAATACGATCAGTGTATAATTAGCAATATACTTGTTGTGGCACGGCGCGTGGAGGAGGAAAATGCGAAACTCTCGCATCTCCTGCCGAAACGAGAAAAAAACACAACAAACGAAAAGCATATAAAATAGTAGATAAGCTACACTCTAATGAAATCAACAAACAAGAACGAAACAAAAATCGGCGCACACCGAAACCCTCGCCGCACGATGGCGGTTGGGTTAGTGGACGGTTAGTTACCTTTTGCGAAAGTATTTAAAACGTCATCTAGTGGTAAGGCTAATATCGTTGTACTTCTTCGGTTTGATTTTGTCCTAAATATTTTCACCTAGAAAAGAAGAGAGGGAGAGAGGAGAATGAAAATCCCACAAACCGTTCCCACCACGTGCACATAACCAGTTCGAATCGGTTCCTATAGGTTGCTTCTTTTCCGATGTTCGAATCACTGTACATACATTAGTAGTGATAAACACTTACGGTCACTTTTAATTTACGTTAAGCAAAGTAGTTTTATTTAAAAAGCATGCGACGGAAGGAAGGTCAAGAAGGACGAAGAGCAACCAAAATACAAGATCGAAATAACAAATCTAGTCTTCTATCAAAGCAATCGTTTGCCTGTGAGTAGATGAAGTCCTGCGGTGCACAGTCTTTGTATGGGTCAAACACTATACATATTTAAAACAACAACAAAAAACACCAGAAAGGAAAAACATTATCAAACATGGAGCTAGCTACAAAGTATAATGTTCAAAATGACAATTTCTGCAAAAGTATTTCAAAAGCAAGGTTTTTGTTTATGTCTAACCCTACCGTTCCTGAACCGGAACAGCTCGGTGTCACAACCGGCAAAGGTGCAAGTGAGGTTAAAACCAAATCAAAACCAAAACCAAAACCAAAAAACCACCACTCACCGAAAACACACAGAGACAGATGAGACTATAGGGACAACCACTAACGGGCAAACGGAATACTCATTTAAATTATATGGAAGAACAAAAAAAAGCAAATATTTATACATATAAAGACTGTGATAGTTAACGACACTTGTTAAAATTTTGTTCTTGCAACAACTTTTACATGATGAAGAGGGACGAGGAAAAAAAAAGGAAAGGAAACTCGAAGGTAGCGCGCTGCCCTGCGAGATAGAAGAACATCCTTCGATAACTACTACTTCTATTTGCTATCATCTTATCGGGCTATATTTTCTTTATTTCCCATTTTATCTCGTTTCGTAACTCGAATGGGAAGGTTCCCTGGTCAGGTCCCCGGGCCTCGCTATAGCTGCTCCCATTCATACCCCCGAACAAATTAATAAATGTCTGTAAATAATATAAGTGTACCGTAAAATTATCGATGTGTATATTGAAGCTAGTCAAAGGAGTTTCTGCAAAAAAAAAACAAAAAGTTGCCGAAACGTAAACGCACACAACAGACGTCAGTTGAGCAAGTATTAGATAAACCCATGAATACCCATGTCTGGCCTGCGACCTTGGTGGATCTGTCTAAAAAAAAAAAAGGTGCGATATCCAGGGCGTATCGGAAACAAACAGCCCGTAGTACGCGAGTGTTTGATTGGAGCAAACAGATAAACCGCACACCGATCGTCATTACGTGATCGTGTCGGACGTGAGGAAGCGCAAAATGGCGAACGATTTGCGAATGATCGGGAGAAGATTGTTCAATCAGAACACAAGCCACTTGTAAATAGGGTTTAATATAGGTCACAAAACAACGGCGGTGACGAGCCGCCACGAGAAAAGTCAAATAAACGGTCGTCTGATGAGCCGATTTTGTGTGTGTGTGTTTTAGGAGCAAATCCTTTCATTATCTTGCAGGCACTACAGGCTAGTCAGGAGTAACACAGATGTCGATGTCGTATATATAAATGTGTCCTTTGAAAGTGCTCATCCACACACAAGACCCACATCTTATGTTTCCAACGACGAACCGTCACCGTTGGAGATGCCGCGGAAGAGAGTTTTCCCACCCCTAGGGGGTTGTTGGAAAGGTGTTGTCGCAACAAGTGTTTGTTATAGGGGGCTGGCGAGGAACAGGAGAACAAGATAAAACAGAAGTGGGACAAAAATAACCCCTTTCGACGAAACGTACGCGACCTTGGGTCGCGTTTGTAAGCTCTAGTTGTGTATCTCCGATGAGTGTCTCTGCATGTGTGTGTGTGTGTGTGCGTGTTTATGTAAGATCTAAGTTCAATCATTGTCTTCAGAAATAACGGATACTTTATGTACCACGACACATTGTACATTCCCTCGAACTTGCGGACAACATTCAGTACGCTGGTAATACAAGCAAAAAACAACAAAAGAAATAACTGAATTAATAAAATTCGTATAAATGTTTCAAAAATCTATCATCAAATCGAGCGTCCGGTTTGGCTTTGAATTCTTTCCCGTTACAATGTCTCCAAATGTCAGCAACACTAATTCCTTTATCGACGTTATCTCGTTCTCTGCTCACATTCAAACGAGATCCCACTGGTTACCTACATTTGATAGCACAGCCAGTCCGGTTCATCCTTTGCTTGATACGTGGGAAGATTGCTAGAATCTTTACGACCTTGCTTATCGCCGAAGCAGTTGAAACCCGTATGAACTGTAAGTCCAGAATGGCGGTCATAGTGTTACAAAGATTACTGAGAAGAAACGTCATCCCAAGCATGCATGCGGTTCGCGGTACTGTGTCGTGATGACAGTGATCTTATACTCCTTGCGATAACAGGCAAAGAGGCTGCCGGTTGTAATCTCACACCAAAGAATACCCTATAGACGCCGGCAGCAAACGTCCAACGTCTCAGTTCACTTTTCACTTTCGGAAGACGTACGACTACGGCACGAAATGCTGGAGAACCTAGCTGTGGCGAGAGGTATCTTAGTGCTTAGCTTCCTCAGTCCCATACAGTGTGCAAATATCCTTGTGTTGATGAGTGTTCCTTCAGAGAGTCACTTCATATGGTACCTATGGCAAACAGTTCGAATTTCAAGCGTGGATATAATTATTTTCGGAAAAACTCCTCTAGGATACGACCGATCGTGAATCGCTTAGCTGAGGCTCATCACAATGTGACGATTCTGTCGGTTAACGTTGACCGTGCTGCACAGGCGAACGTTTCCTATATTCACCTGGAAAACAGCTATTACACCCTGTACGGCAATGGAACGGCGAAGAATGACATTTTGAAACGATCTAATGAAGGAGCAATGAAGGCTACAATATCTTTCTACCGGTTTGCACTGCTGGGATGCGAAGGTAATACCCGAGAACCCTACAGAAGTGCCTTAGTTTATTTTACATATTCGTTTACTTTCAGGCGCTGTCACCTCAGATGGATTAAAACGGATTCTCCAATATCCGCCCCACTTTCGATTCGATCTCATCATCTACGACTTTACCTGTGGTCCTTGTCTGCTCGGTTTGATGCACAAGTTCCACTACCCGCCACTGGTGAGCGTCACTGGGTTCGGTCTGCCACAGTTCACCGAGAGTTTAGTCGGTGGACATAAGGCTTCCTCGTATGTGCCACACTTTACGCAACTCACCGATAACCCGATGCCGTTTGGGCAACGTTTCGTTAACGCGTACGTTCACCTGTTTGATAGTCTCTACCGGAAGTTTGTTTTCCTGCCGGAACTAACCGCAATCGCTCAGCGACCTTTCGACTATCCTCTGCCCGATCTTGCCGAACTGGAAAAGCGTACGCTGATAATGCTGACCAACTCTAACCCGGCACTGGATCCACCAGAATCACTGCCACCGAATGTCATCCCCGTCGGGGGGCTACAGATCGTCCCAGCCAAACCACTGCCGGAAGAGCTGGACACCTTCATCTCGACCGCCCCGAAGGGCGCGATCCTGTTCGCGATGGGTACCAACTTCAAGAGTAAAATGTTTACCCCCGAGCGGCAGCTAATGTTCCTGGAGGCATTCGCGGCCCTTCCCGAGTATCACATTCTGTGGAAGTTTGACGACGACCGGCTGCCCAGGCGTGCCACTCCGAATGTGCTGGTGCGTCCCTGGATGCCGCAGAACGACATTCTAGCACATCCACGTTTGCGTGCCTTCATTACACACTGCGGACTAATGAGCACACAGGAGGCAACGTACCATGCGGTGCCGACGATCGGTATTCCCATCTACGTCGACCAGCATCTCAACCTACACCGGACGATGCAAGCCGGGGCCGCCGTCAAGCTGGAGTTGGCGACCCTAACGAGTGCCAAAATCGTGGAAGCGCTCCGGGAGGTGCTGGAAAACGACTCGTACCAGCGGGCGATCAATGCACGATCGGCGCTCTTTCGCGATCAACCGGAAAAGCCGCTCGATCGGGCCATCTGGTGGATCGAATGGGCCCTCCGGCACCCCCGGGAGGAACGACTTCGTTCGAAAACGATCGAAATGCACGCTTTCACCTCGAGCGGGTACGATGTGGCATTTTGTTCTTTGCTGTTGCTTCTTGCTCTATTTGTTGTTGTCAGGAAAACGCTTTCGAGGCTATTTTCCAGAAGTAAAAAGACGAGCAAAAGTAAAATGTCCTAGACTTATACTGTAGATACCGTATTAAGATTCAAATGAAATGTTGATGAAGTTATTTGTCGAATTGATCAAAAATTGGTTTTTGAACCTCTTATCGTGAAAATCTCTACCGTATATAAGGAACTGAATATAACCTTCTACTGAATACAAGGCACTGATCAAAAACAGTACGCTTCTCGGAAGTCGGATTATCTACGGTCGTTTCTGGTTTTATTCTAAACGTTGTTTACTGTACTGTTGAAGTTCTTTCCAGAGGACTGTGAGAAATTTTACTATCTAAAACCACGTTTTTATATAAAAAAAAGCTAATTATTGATTTGTTTCCTAAATTAAATAAAAAAACAATTTGGTGTTGTTTTCAATTAACTTCTACTTTAAATGATTAATATTTATTTACTTTATGGAACGTTTTCCGTATCATCGCGACATCCGTCCATCTAATGCCAAGGATGAAATCGACAGTCTATTGTGGTTGTTTTCTTTCTGAGATTATTCGCTCTAGCTTCTAATCACGTGATTCCAAAAAGATAATAATTTTAAAGAAATATCGCTTTTGTAGATTCACTTATTAACTTTATTAATATTTTCCAACATCTTTACGGAGCGCATGGCAAAAAGAGTCACTAAAGCAGTTAGTCCACGGATATTGCTTGACTCGCATTTGAGCATAGGTGTCGCTGTGCCTTAAAAGTAACCTCTACCGTTCTCTAGCTTAAGGTGGTTAGCACAACGGTTGCGTGAAATCGTATGTGGTCGTTATACTTTTAAAAGCGTCACAGTACTGTTTCAGCAGTTCGCCGTAGTTATCTTTATTCTCCACACCGCACAGCACCGTCGCCTGGGCCGATATCCTGGCGACGAGTAGCATTAGGCAGGCAAAAACGAGCAGAACTGTCGGTACACGGCACATTTTTGGTAACTTAAAACTGTATGAACACGGGGCACGAACTGAGATTTAACTGGTTTAACGATGTCTATGGCACGTACTTTAAATACTGTATCCCATGGTCGGATATTCAACACCGGGCACGTTACAAATGCCGGGATAGAACTATTTGAGCAATTGGTTTCACTCACTACTACGTCACGGATCCGAACGATGCCGTCGCTACGACCTTCAACGGTGCGCGTCTGCGTATGGGGGAAAACAAGTACCGAACGATACTGTCGGAATTATTTTCGTTTCTTGTCCCCGTCTACCCCAGACGGTACCCTTCGGCACAGTTTCGATAGCACGAACAGACCAAGTATGGGAATGGCGGCGAAAAACAGGGCCACGTCTAGCAGATACGTTCGAACAAATCCGAGCCGCAGCACCGGTGACTCAAGCTCGGTAGTGTTGGGATGTCGTAGCAGCCACTCGATCCACCAGACGGCACGAGCTAATGGCTTTTCCGGCTGGTCGCGGAACAGCGCCGATTGGGCGGCCATTTTGCTGCGATACTGGGGGTTCTCCAGCACCTCCCGGATGGCGTCACGCAGCTGCCCGGTGGTCATCGTTTGAAAGGCCACACGTTTGGCTACTCCCGAGCGAATGCAGCGTTCGAGGTTCTATAAAAAAAAAATCAACGCAAAATGTTTAGTACATTTTCGGTGGTTAAATCACACCCGTTCCGATCCTACCCGGTGCTGATCGGCAATGAACGGAATACCGACGATTGGCACTCCGTACCACGTGGCCTCGTGAGTGCTCAGCAGACCGGCGTGTGTGACGAATGCTTTCGTCCTCGGGTGCGCCAAAATGTCATTCTGCGGCATCCACGGCCGGATAAGCACATTCTTTGGCAGTGGAATGCCCAAGTCGGATTCAAACTTCCACAGGAAATTATAGTCGGGCAGCTGGCGGAATGCTTCCACGATCATCTTCTGCCGTTCGGTATCGAGCTGATCCGAGCGCACGTTGGTACCGAGGGAAAACAGGACCGTACCCTTGCGGCTTGCATTCACGAACTGCTCGAGGTCCTTCGGCAGGGCCAGCGGTTCGCGGATCTGCAAGCCACCGACGGCAATCAGGTTCGGCGGAGCCGATTCCGGAAAGTCGATCGAGTAGTGTGCATTCACTAGCATCAGCTTCGAACGTTGGTGTAGCTCGGGGGCGTAGGGCATATCCTCGTAGGGGAAGTACTTGCGCATCATGGCGTCTATTCTCGGATTGGAAACATAGTTCCGGTAGCTTCAAATGACGAAAAGATAGAAAGTCATGCAAGCTGCTCGCTGCCGATCATCTACTACTCCCCCGTCATACTTACAACACATCGGTAAGACTCAGCAAAGTGTTGTGGATTCGCTGAACGAAGCTCATATCCGTATCGTAGCTGAGCGAATAGAACGGCACGTACGAGTAGAACTTATGTCCTCCGATCACCTCCGTCGAGTAGGGAGGGTTATTGAAGGCGGTCACACTGACCAGTGGCGGATACTTGAACTTATGCAGCAATCCCAGCAGGCACGGGCCACAAGTGAAATCGTGCAGTACCAGGTCAAACCGAAACTCGTCCGGATAGTCCATTACCGTCCGAAGTCCTTTCGATTTCAGCGTACCTACCGAAGATCAAACAACATTCAATGCGCATCTCGGTACGATCATCAACAACACAACCTGTCGACTCACGCCTACCTGCACACTCATTCACAACAAAGTCGCGATAGAATGAGATGACACTTTTGAACAGATTCTCGTTCGCCATCTCCATCAGATCGAGCGATTCCGGACCCGTGTAGAGCGTTGGATAGATCTCCTCCAGATGGACGTAGTGCACATTGGTCGGCTGATCTTTCTCCACGTCCGCCGACAGGATGGTCAAGTTGTGACCTTCACGGGCAAGGGCATCCATAATGGCACGGTTCCTATAACATCAGGATTGATAACAAGCACAAAAATCCCACATCGAAAGTACTATTTCTTTCGCAACCCTTGCTATTACCATATGTGATGACTGGGGCTTGCGACTCCCATCAGACATAGTATATTTGCTCCATTAACCGCATAACCGACGGAGCAAAGTACCAACAACACTAGTGACTCACGCATGTTTCGGGACAGACACGGCTATCCAGATCAAGGCAACCCAAACGACTGAAACCGCATTTTGGGGACTCAGTCACAGTTTACATCATCGGTGGTCAAGTTCACCAAGACACACACACTAAATATAGAAATGGTACGGCCTCGAACAATGTCATCGTGCCCCCGCTCCCCCCTTGCGTCGATGATGGAAATTGATGCGCTAATGTTATCGCCACCCGGACGCGCACGATTTGCTCCCGATGCCTCATAAATGACACCAACGATGCCATATCGCACCGTGTATTATGCAGATTTGAATTTGAACCATGCACACAAACAACCATGTCTCCAATCGGCACAGTCAGTTAACGGACCTTCCCTTCCTTGACATCATACACCCTTGCTTCCCCGTGCGACGAGAAAACCAAACCTATCATCTTCAATTGACTTTGAAATATTGTGCACCGATTCAGTGTTGCTTCCGTTTCGTCTGATAACTGCCTGGAAACAACGCGTTCCTACACAGTTATCAGATATGTTTAACAAAGATAAACATCATGGCGCGTATCTTTAGCACCTCAAAAACGGGATATGCTTAATGAATCAAATTGTCTGTGATGTTTAAAAAGCAACCACGATAAGCCGTTGCCAAGGTGATAAAACCGCGGAACGCTAAAGGCCAAGCGTTTTTGGGTAGATTAACCATTGCGCGGGTGAAATAAAAAAATATGCAGGATTCGGAAAGGGATTTGAGTATAATATTTCCAAACCGTATTTTTTCGGAAAACCTGTGAAATTTATCAGACTTTTGTTTACAGATGTCTTTTAGTTTCATACGAACTGTTTATGCGTGGTTTTCAATATTTACACAACAAGACTTTTAAACATGAAACATAACTCTCTCAAGAGTATCATGTTTATTGGAAGCGTAAAGAAGAACGTGTTGTTTTAACACAACAAACGAGGTATGACTTCCAAGGGTTCATAAAGCCATGTTGATAAGCGATAAGCTGTTATAAAATCTAATTTTTAATAGCAAATAATTTTAAGCACAGCTTAGCAATTCGACGCCGACAAACGCGTCTCATGGCGAATCTAGAAAGCAAACACATCGTTTTGCACAATTCTGCTCCATCATCTCTCCAATTGAAACGGCTCTCTAGCGTTAAACCGGCAGTTAGTTAGTTTAATTTACTCAACACACGTGATGACGATCGCCCGGAGAGAAGTTTGCTTCGACGCCGGTTGGCGGCAGACGCCGTTATTTGATCGCAGCTCGTCGCAGCATAAGGATGGGTCAGCGGGTGAGGATCACAACGATCGTCGCGGTGATACTGGGAGTAAGCTATGGGGTGAATTACGCTTGCTGTGCCAACATCCTTTGCCTCATGGGGATTCCGAGCCCCAGCCATCACATCTGGAACCGTGCGCTGGTAAACGCTCTGGCAGCTAACGGTCACAACCTGACGGTTGTATCGCCGGACATCGAGCTGAAGCCGCACGTAAACGTGACGTACATTCATCTGGAGGAAACATACAACGCGATCCACGAGGGTTCGACGGCGATCGACTTCTACGAGATGGCGCAGGCGGGCGTGGTGGATAGTTTGAAGATATTCTACAACTACGCTATCTCGATGTGCATCGGGATTCTCGGCTCGAAGGGCTACCGGACGATCATGAGCTACCCGAGTGATTATAAGTTTGATCTGGTGCTGTACGACTTTACCTGCGGTCCGTGCTTACTCGCCGTGTACGACAAGTTTGGGCAGCCACCGATGGTTGGTGTCACCGGGTTCAACACTCCACCCTACACGACCGATCTGATTGGCGGGCACAAGTATTACGCATACGTTCCGTACTACACCCTGGACTATGACACCAACATGAACTTTTTCCAGCGGTTCTACAATGCGGTCATCCATTGGATTGATTATTTGTAAGTCTGTTTCTACTGTATGTTGTATAAGACCGCTAACATTTGATCTCGTTAAACATCCAACACAGCTACAGGAATTACGTTTTTCTTCCCGAAACGGATCGCCTCGTACGGGAGCACCATCGGGCAACGGATCTTCCATACCTTGCCACCTTGGACCAGAAGATGATGCTCATGCTAGTCAATTCGCACCACTCCGTGGACTTCCCAGAACCGGTCCCGCAAAATGTGATTCAGGTCGGAGGCCTGCAAATACTGCTCCCTAAACCACTGCCAGCCGACATCGACCGGTTTATACGGGCCGGCAAGAAAGGATCGGTACTGTTCTCCCTCGGAACCAATGTGCTAAGCAAGGACTTGGGCCCGGAACGTATCCAGGCGCTTCTGCGCGCCTTCCAGCAGATGCCGGCATACAACTTTCTGTGGAAGTTCGAAACCGACCTACCGTACGAGCTGCCGTCGAACGTGATGATCAAGAAGTTTCTCCCCCAAAACGATATCCTGGCGCATCCACACATCAAGGGCTTTATGACGCACGGGGGCTTGCTGAGCACACACGAGGCAACGTGGTACGGTGTGCCGATGATCGGCATCCCCGTCATCGCCGATCAGTACCGAGTAAGGGAGTAAGCTCCCCTTCTTCTAAGCCCAACCAATTAACCTTTTTTAATCTTCTCCTTTCCTCAAGAATCTTGCCAAATCTATCCGCGCTGGTGTTGCGGAAAAGGTGGACCTTTGGGATATGAGCACCGAGAAGATCCGCAACACTGTGCTACAGGTACTGGAACAGCCCAGGTACCGGAAGGCTATGGAGACCCGGTCGAACCTGTTCCGGGATCAACCGGACACTCCGCTCGAACGTGGCGTATGGTGGGTGGAGTGGGCCCTGCGCCACCCGAACGCAAAGTCCATAAGATCGCCCACCCTCGACCTGGGACCGTGGAGAAGCGAACTGTACGATGTGAAGCTATGTCTAGTGCTGGTGGTGCTGTTTATTGCCTGTACCTTGAAGAAAATACTCTGCACGCTTTTCACGAAAACGTCCAAACCGAAACAAACGAAGAAGAAATCACAGTAGTAAAGTTTATCTACAGTTGAGCACCCTCATCTCAGCCAAAGGAAGAGACTAATGTTAGCGAGACGAATGTTAGCTATGATCAAGTGTGAATAAATGCAACGGAACCCAAGACGAACTCAGAACAGAACTTAGTTAGTTTTGCTCACGTAGCGCTTTTTGCCATCAACTTCTAATTATGTATCATTTCCTGCACGAAGCTGCATGAGAGTATACACGTGCCATGCTAACTTGCCTTGTAGCATCGACAATGCGTTTCATAATACGTTACTTTCAAATCATTCTAGAGTTTATTATATGAAAAAAAAACCGCAGCAAACAGATTGAAGTGAGTGAATAAAACTCTTCCATCAGACCTATTCAATAGTCATTCATCAACAGCGGCGTACACTACCGACAATGGCACGTTGTATAATCGTGTTCTATCTCTTGGTAACCTTCGGTGTCCGGTACCTGCAGTGTGCAAATATTCTCTGTCTAACGCCCGTGCCGAGTCCAAGCCATCACATATGGAACCGGGTGTGGATAGAGGCGCTTGCTGCACGCGGCCATAACCTGACCGTCGTTTCGGCCGATGTGGAAAAAACCACGCACCCCAACGTAACCTACATCCATCTGGAGCATGCCTATTCGGACCTACACGACGATCTCGATCTGTTCGAGATGGCAGGCAATAGTGCGCTGCTCGGCATCAAGGATCTGTACGCTTGGGGTATTGCCATGTGCAAGGGAGTGCTGCGATCGGAAGGGCTCCGGGCGATTCGTTCCTATCCGAACGATTTCCGCTTCGATCTGGTCATTGCCGATATCACCTGTGGGCCGTGTTTGTTTCCGCTGATCCACAAGTTCGGTTATCCCCCGTTGATCGCCGTTACGGCGTTCAACAATCCACAGTTTACGATCGATTTCGTCGGCGGGCACAAACACTACGCGTACGTGCCGTTCTTTACGGTGAATTACGATTCGGACATGGGGTTCCTGCAGCGGTTCCACAACTGGATCTTGCACAACGTTGATCATATGTAAGCCGCGCGATCATGACGTCGTATACCATTGCTTAATCATCCAATGTATCCCTTTCAGATACCGACAAAACGTGTTCGTACCTCATGTAGAACGAATGGTAAGGAACCACTTCCGCTACGAAGGGATGCGATCACTGGCGGAAATCGAACACGGTACCTTTCTACTGCTGGCAAACTATCACTATTCTGTCGATTTTGCCGAGTCAATTCCACCGGCGCACATTCCGGTCGGGGGGCTTCAGATACGACCACCCAAGCCCTTGCCCGACGATCTCGCTCAATTCCTTGCGTCCGGCCGAGAAGGTTCGGTTTTGTTTTCCCTCGGTACCAACGTGCTCAGTGCGGATCTGGGCGAAGAGCGCATCCAAATGTTCCTCGATGCATTCCGGCAGCTACCGCAGTATAATTTTTTGTGGAAATTTGAAGCCACACCTAATTTTCCCGTGCCACCGAATGTTCTGATGCGAAAATTTTTACCCCAAAACGATATCCTGGCGCACCCGAACGTGAGGGCGTTCATCACCCATGGCGGTATGTTAAGCACACACGAGGCAACCTGGCACGGTGTCCCAATGGTTGGCATACCGTTCATCTGCGATCAGTACCGGGTAAGTAAACGTTCCACTCTCCTCCGATGCTTGACTAATTCTTTCATCTCATTCAGAATCTGCACAAATCCGTCGGCGCTGGAGTGGCGATACGTTTGACGCATGATTCTTTATCGACAGCAGCAATAAAAGGCGCCCTCATGGAGGTGCTGCATAATCCTAGCTTCCGTGACAACATGCGGCAGCGTTCTGCACTACTACGGGATCAGCCAGAGCATCCACTCGAGCGGGCCGTTTGGTGGATCGAGTGGGCACTCCGTCATCCGAACGTGAACGCCATCCAGTCGCCAACGAAACGATTATCATTCTGGCAGTACGAGCTGTACGACGTGAAGCTGACACTACTGATGGTAGTCATAATCGGCGCTTATCTACTGAAACACATTATCGTTAGCTATGTCATGCAACCGAAGGTGGCCCAACGTATGGGAAAGAAAAATAACTAGCACAAAACGAACGAGCAACGAATGTCGTTAAAGTGTACGGTAATTTATGTAATGAAAAGCTTTTGCCCAGGGGCGGAAAACCTTTTTCTGAAGGAGGCCAGATTGAAGGTGTGAAATTAAAAAATGCCGAAGGAATTTAAATAGGATAAGACAAAGTGGCACACCATGGATGGCATTGCTTCCCGTTTTAAACAGTATGGGAAATTGAAGAATGAAAAAACAAAGAGATAGACAAAATGAGCATATCTTTAAAAAGTTTAAAATTTTAGAAAAACATACTTGTGCTACAATTAATCAAATTTTTGAGAGAGTACTACCAAAAATAAACCACATGAATGAGAATGATATTGGCATTTGAACAAAATACAACATAAGTTCTCCATTCTATTCTATTATTTACTCAAGATAACGACTTGAATTAGTCTTGTCTAGGGGTTGCTGAACCCTGCTTTGCAAAATGACATAAAAACAAGGTCAAGCACATTTTTTGCGCCTTCACGCATACCTAGCTCGCTGATAATGGAGGCTGAACAAATCAGCGGAATCATGTTAGACACAATTTTATACGCTGTCAACCATCATGAGCAAGGCAGACTCTATCTCACCAACACAGAATCGTTGCATTCATGCTAATTAAGGTACGCTGTAATGGGTCCGAGAGCTAAACCTCAGTCGATAAGATTCCAACAATGGGGCAGAACGGATTCCTTCGCTTCGCCCTAGCCGGCGTGGCTGTCCTATCGGTTTGTGTCAATTTGAGCCATAGTATTAACATTCTGTGCATAATGACCGTCCCAAGTCCTAGCCATCATATTTGGTAAGTAAAATTGATGGTAGTATTTTATGTTTGAAATACAAACAGGTTCCGTCTTCCAGGAACCGTGTCATTATGGAAGAGCTAGTCTCGCGGGGACACAACTTGACCGTAGTCTCCCAGGATGGTGATAAATCCCGCACCAATCTTACCTACATTATGCTGGAGAAGGTGTACCCCGCCTTGTACGAAGAGGATGGGTTGGATTTAATAGAAATTGCGAAGGAAACACCGCTGCAATCGTTGTTCACCTTCAAACAGTTTTACCTGGGCATGTGCCGTGGTGCGCTGAAATCGGACGGCCTGAATGTGATTCTTAACTATCCAGATAGCTTCCAGTTCGATCTGGTACTGTACGACTTTGGATGTGGTCCATGTCTCCTGCCACTTTTGCACAAGTTCCGTTATCCACCGTTGATCAGCGTGACGCCATTTGGCAATCCTCCTTATTCGGTCGACGTCGCCGGTGGTCACAAGCACTACGCCTATGCGCCACACTATGCCCTTCCCTTCGGTGTTCAGATGACATTCATCGAAAGGGCTTACAATACAATTTTAAATCTGTTGGATGCTGGGTAAAATTTCATGCATAGCTACAAAAATTACAACCATTAGAAGGTATGATCCTATTTTCCCAATCCTTGCAGATTTAGAAAGTTTGACACCATGCCCCAACTGGATAGGATGGTGCAAGATCATTTCAAGTATACTGATCTGCCTTCCCTGGAGGATATCGAGCAACGAACGGTTGTTATGCTGCTGAACACTCATCCAACGATCGATTCCCCGGAACCGTTGCCACCAAATGTGATACCTGTTGGAGGGGCACACATCAGGGAACCAGCACCCTTGCCAGGGGATTTGGAAAAGTTTATGGTAAGCGCCAAAAAAGGTGCCGTTTTATTTTCCCTCGGATCGAACGTACGCTCTGATATGATCGGAGAGGAACGGCAGCGCATGTTTATCGAGGCATTCCGACAGATGCCGGAATATAATTTTCTGTGGAAATTTGAATCGGATCTTAAAATTCCGCTTCCACCGAACGTTATCATCAGGCCGTGGCTACCTCAGAATTCTATCCTGAACCATCCAAACATTAAAGGGTTCATAACGCATTCCGGAGGATTAAGTACACAAGAAGCGTCCTGGTTCGGTGTGCCATTGATAGGAATGCCTTTCTTCGTCGATCAACATCGGGTAAGTAACATCCACAACCCAGAACGCTGCAAAGAAATGACCGAACTGTATGTTATCATTCTTTCTACTGTTCACAGAATCTCAAGCGATCGCTGATCGCTGGAGTTGCGGAGAAATTAGATTTCAGCTCTCTTTCCACACGTAAAATAAAGGAAACAGTTTTGAAGGTACTGGAGACTCCTTCGTATCGGGAGAACATGCTGCGCCGTTCCATCTACTTCCGCGATCAGCCAGATAAACCGCTGGATCGTGCAGTATGGTGGATCGAATTTGTCGCCCGTCATCCAGCGCCTGAGCATCTTCGATCACCGACTCTTGAGTTGGGTACCATAAGATCCAATCTGTTGGATGTGTACGCCTTCTTTGCCGGTATATCCATCTTCACGGTTTGGCTCATTATGTTTGCCATTAGGAGCGTAATTTGCCGCAAGCGATCAGCGTCGAAGAAAAAGCACGAATAAACATGTCACATAAATAAATCGATTACTTTTTTGTACTAGGTTAGATAAACAACTGAATACTTTCCTCCTACGTCACGTTCTAAAACCATCCTAAAATCATTCTTCATTTCATTTGCTCAAATCGATGCTGTTGGGATCACTTACCTTACTCCTGGATCATTCCTAGGCGAAGTTTCTTCAACCACTTTGTGGTATGTTAATTGTTGCAGAACACTTGTTCACAAGACTTAATAGTATTTCACTTGTTCAAATGTTCAGAACACATCGATTTCACATCACAAACTGAACAACTTATTTCTAATAAACACAGGCGGACGGAAAATAATAAATTCCAGTGCTGCGTCATCGTTTTAGTCGGTCACTAGCGCAACACACCATCTTGGTTGAAAGACAAAAGGCAGCCTACCTTGTTCCTAGTAGTAAGCTGTGGAAGATCATTCACACGTTATTTCGGAAAACGCGAGACTACGATAGAATAATTACTTTCATTCCATTTGCTAAAGGCAAACGACTATTAAGTTGTATTAAAAACTTCTAATTTATTTATAAAACGTATTTTTACTACCTGCACGTACTAATTTTGATCACATTATGATACTCTTTGAGGCCACTGTCCAACGTCGTATTGTGTCAACATTCCATGACGTCACCGTTGAAGCTGTCAACCGCACTGTCAACCGAACCCGGTTCCGAACACTAAAAAAACGCACGAAAGGAAATGGAAAGACACATTCGGAGTTTGGATTCCAGCAAGTGCAGGTCGGACACGCCAATCTGTTGATTTGTTAACAAAACTCAAGTGTCGCCGGTCGACAGAAACAGAACCACCACTCGAAGTGCATCCATCATGAGTAACGGAAGGCATTTGGCCAAGGGTAAGCGCAAACAGCAGTGTTAAATTCAACGGGCGAATGCGATTGCTAGCACAATGTTCGGTGAATTCCAAAGCTCCAAGAGGAAGAAGCATCCATGTTTAACATGGGTGAGGTATATTTAGCACCGAGTTCGGTGATGTCATCAGTTGATCTTCGATGAGGTATACTAGGGCCTACCTTAACCCACGATGTGATACCGTGGCTGATAAAACAACTATCAGCAAGATAGGAGATGCTTCCGGGAACCCATCTTCGATTCCGATAAGTTAATTGCGAAAGACAATGACTTGTGTGATTTTATTTCTGTCGGTGTCGCTGTGCTATCGATCGGCGCCGAGACTGTTCCAGAAGGCTGATTTTAGAATGCTTCTGATTGCTTAATGGATTATTCTTCTTTTTTACGTAGGTTCCTCGGCACCGGTTCTACCCAACGATGGAAAGCTGGTGCTGTACTCGATGCGTTTCTGCCCGTACGCCCAGCGTGTGCACCTGATGCTGGACGCCAAGAAGATCCCATACCATACCGTCTACATAAACCTGAGCGAAAAACCGGAGTGGTACTTTGAGAAAAATCCCCTCGGCAAGGTGCCCGCCCTGGCGGTGCCGGGCAAGGAGGGCATCACGCTCTACGAATCGCTGGTACTGGCCGACTACATCGAAGAGGAATACTCGACCCAACAGCGCAAGCTGTACCCGACGGATCCGTTCCGTAAGGCGCAGGATCGTATTTTGATCGAGCGCTTCAGCGGCGTCATTACCGCCTACTATCGTATTCTGTTTTCCACCGACGGCATCCCGCCGGGCGCGATCACGGAGTTTGGCATTGCGCTGGACGTTTTCGAGAAGGAGCTCAAATCAAGGGGCACGGCGTACTTTGGGGGCGATAAGCCCGGCATGATCGACTACATGATTTGGCCGTGGTGCGAGCGGGTCGATTTGCTGAAGTTTGCGCTCGGTGATAAGTACGAGCTTGATAAGGAACGTTTTGGTAAATTGGTAAGTGCAGTAGTAGCGCCGGAAATATGTTGCATTTAATCTTACTGTGCCTCATTTTTATTTTACTATAGCTGCAATGGAGAGATTTGATGGAAAAGGATGATGCCGTGAAACAGTCTTTCATCTCGACCGAAGACCACACCAAGTTTTTGCAAAGCCGCAAGAATGGCGAAAATAACTACGATATTTTGGCGTAAGCATTCAGTGCCCATAATTCCATCCAAGATCCATTTAAATGTATGACGCATAACACGAGCGTTCCGCGGATAACATTCAGTAATGCACCCTCTGTATCATCACATTTCCTAACCGGCAAACAGTGTATTATTAACCCTTATATATGTTAAAAAAGTGGCATCAAATGCAAATATCAAAGCTTTTTAGGTTTGATGAAATAAATTGATACATTCAAAACTGTATATGTGGTTGTTTGGGGGAGTGTTTCTATCGATTCGGCCTATGAAGATGTGCTCTGGTGTGACTAATCATTGAATTCTGTTCTAAAATTTGTGGACTATCTGTGCGCTTATGTCACCCCACACGCAAATAATTCTTCGAGCACAAATTAAACACCACCGGTTTCAGCACAGCAAAGCGTGTGGCATTGTATAACTTATCATCTATAGATTTGTGCAGAAACATTTCTAATTTTTCATCATTAAAGGGGGCAGTTTGTAATGGTTTGTAAAACGGCTTTTTGCAGAAACGACGCTAAGAAACCCAGACTGGAGTGAAGGAATCTACAAACGGCGTGGAATCTTGCGGCTGAACTGAATTTAGTATAACGCAAAACATTCTCTTGCTCCGTAAACAAACTTCCACAGCGCAGATTTACTGCAAGGGATGGTTCTGTGAGTGAAAAAAGATACTGCAAGGTGATATTTTATCAACATTTTTCCGATAAATCCAAGTGTTCGTGTTCAATAAAACGTTTTCATAAAAGATCTTTTCAACACCACAAGCTTACGTTTTTTGTAAGTAAACGAGTTTATCTAAATGAACAGTATTAAAAACTCTTCCAAATTTGATAAAGAGGTGCGATCTTCAAAACTTATAATCGAACCAATTTCACTAACATTTATTACATACAAACGAGTGATTTTTACTATCTGAAACTTTTTTATTGGGAAGTTTGATTGATTTTCGATATTCAGGAACATTCAGAAAGTACCCCGAAGTTTTCGGATTTCAGTGTGACGCACAAACGCAAACCAATGCCACTGCACTTGTAATGAAAGGTTCAATTTTATTACTTTTATTTCACATCATACAATAAGATCGTGGGCATACCAGTGGCATAGAAGACATTGTCTTGCCATACCTTGACTTAACCATGAACCACAATAATTCCTCGACGTACGGCCTCAGAGCAGGAATCGTCAAAGTCTAGCTCGCGGACAATCCTTAAACCAACCCAGAGTATGAAAGTACGCTAGGTAATGACAAATTACTCTTCAAATGATTTACGTCGTCCCTGGCAAAAATGGTTCCCATAAATAGATCCCGTCAGTGAAATGAGACAAACTTAGTAGGATCGGTTTTGAATGTTTTCAAAAGAAATTATCTCACAATTATTTGATCTACACTTTTTGGATGCAATTGTTATCCGTCGCCAATAATCGATACTAAGTAAAATAGTTCATTAAATAAAAGATCAAACACGCACGTTTACACCTAAATACGTAGAAGAAAAACGAAATCTTCAGCAAATGTTTTCACAAAATAATTCAAAGCAACTAAACTTATGATTCTATTCTTAACGTTAAAGTTTAATTTTGGTCAATTTAAAAGTGCGGGGCTAAGGTTGAGCTGTTTTGATAAATGTTCAAAAGCTCGGCCGTACATCGAGGCGATCGAGGTCGTACGCAACTGTTAATTCCGAACCATGAGTTCCACGGCTCCGAACCATTTTTTTCCTTCCTAAAGAGACCAATCCTCTACAGATTTCCCGTGCTACACGCTGCCACAGGAAGCATTACAAATTGAAATATATATATCTAGCGCCTTCTCACTCTCTTTCTTCGTAGCCTTTTGTTTGTTTGATTCCTATATAAAGCCTATTTATCAACATCTACCGTTTACGTTACGTGAATTATAGATTAAAATTGTGACGAAATGAATCAGCACATCAGTTGAGGGGGGAGGGTGTAGGTGGAAACGAACGTCAGCCCGTTTTAGGCTCCTTCGTGCGCTTCCGCTACGTGCGATTGCCAGTCGTACGCCGATATGAAATAGGACGAGCACATGTCGCACCGAAACGCCGAGTCGAGCGAGTTGCCATCGTTGCTCTGCAAAGAAAAGGTACATTAGCGGTCTCATTCAAGCACGGTTCGCGATAAATGCCTTACCGAGATGCGTCTCCGTTTTACCAAACCCTGGTCCATGATGCAGTGGCCCGACACGTGCTGTACCCAGCCCGTCGGCGTGGTGAAGGATTCGTGGCATAGCTGACAGTTCAATCGGGAGTAGACTAGCTGATCGAGCGGCGTTCCTAGCTGATGGTCGTCGTCCTCGTTGTCCAGATCAACGCATGGCTGATCGTCCATGGATGTGTTGGGTAGATTCAGCTCGTCGTAGTCGAACTCGATCAGCGCTTCCAGCTTCGAGCCGTTCTCATCGTTCGTACCGATCGGACTATTCGTGTGGGTGCTGAAGGGCGAATTCCTCGAGCCGGGAGATTTTGTTACGATTTCCATCATCGACTCATCAGACGTCAGCGTAACCATGTTGTCCAGCTCCTCGATGATGTCCCTTGGCGGGGAACGGATTTTTTCGGGTGACTTGCGTTGACTCAGTGCTGGCGCGGGCGTCGGCGTTGGCGGAGGTATCGATATCGGTGTCGGGGGCGATGCTGGGCAGGGTGGCGTGGGGGCTCGGGAGGTACGCGAATAGGCCGGCGATGGTGGCATCGATGGCGGAGTATCGGGATGTGGCGTCTCGGGAGCTGTTACAACAGGCGGTGGAGGCACCACCGCCGGCGGCAGCTTCTCCGTCTTCGAGACCATTTTCTCTTTACTGGGTTCATGTATTTCCTTCTCTTTGTCCGTCTGTCCGTCACCATCGATGGCCGTTTGCTTTCTTTGTTCGGTCGTCACATTTAGCTGCACGCTCGGACTCTGTTTGGCATGCGCCGTATCGTCCCCGATTTCTTGCTTCGGTTCTTTTTGTTCCGGCGGAGGTGTGACTGACTTTTCTGCGGGGCGCACAACGGGTTCGGCTTGCTTCTCAGGTACGGGCAGTGGCTTTTCGGGAACGATCGTCGGCTGCGTCGCCGGGGGTGTCTTTTCACCGCGTCCGGAATCCACTGACGGCGGGGGCGTGGGTGAACGCGACGGTGTTGGTGTCGGCGATGGCGTCGGTCGGGGGGAGATTGTGTTCTTGCGCTTCCGCGGATTGCTGACCGGTGGCGTCGGGTCCATGCTGAGATTTTTCGTCACCGAAACCAGCGGCATCGAGACGAGTCCCGGATGGCCCTTCTGGGACAGCATGCTCGGTGCCATCTTTTTGCAGAATCCATAGATACGCAGCAGCTCGCCGCACTGCATCACCTCGTCCAGCATTTCGGCCGGCACGATCGCCTCACCGGTGTACATGTACTGTAGTAGGCAGTGCGTTGCCGAGCGTGTTATCATCGGAGGCAACACGATCGGTATGGTTTGCAGCGACAGCAGGTTCGCCTTTTCGAACACATTTGCAAAGTACTGAAAGAAAGAAAGTCATCCCGATAAAAGGGGGCAGAAAAAAAACAATATGGAACATTTATGATGAAACTTTTTCACCGGGAAGTTGTACGACATTGCAGCGGGGAAAAAGGGAAACAAAAACAAAAGTCCTACCGAGCTAAACGTTCCCAGGATAAGTCTATGTGCCGGAATGGCGATGGTATCTTCATCGTTGCAGACAAACAACAATACGTCAGCATACCGATCATTTCTGTGGGGAACGGAAGAAAGGTTGATTGCGTTTGTTGATCGACGGTCGGTTGATTGGTTGATTGATTGAAGACTTCTTCTTCGAGCGGCCACCACCGTTCGAAACGTGACAAACGCTACTCACTTGCACAAATTTGCCAACGAGTTGTTCAGATTTGGCTGATATTCGTTCAGCTTCAGGTGATACTTGTCCGGTATCACTTGTCGCACCGGCGAAACGTGTCTCCTATTGATGTCGTAATTCGCACCGAATGGTATGCTTGCGCTGTACTTGTGACGCTGGTAATGATGATGTTGATGGTGATCGTAACCATTGTGGTAGGACTGTGGGCTCGGCATGCTGCTCATGCTGCTACCGCTTACACTCCGGATCGTCGACGATCGTGAGTGATAGTTCGTCCCGGTGACGTTTCCCATCTGATGCTTCTTCTCTTGCCGCTGCTGATGCCTTTGGTGGCTGAGTTCAGCCTGCGCTTCCTTAGCGTCCCTTTTCTTTTGCGCGTCGGTAAACAGATCGTGCAGCAACGGGAAGTAGGCACAGGCACGGTGTGCATTTTTGTTGCGGGATCGGGACGCTTTGAAGTATTGCTTCCGCAATGTGCGCAGCTTTGTTCGGATCTGATCCGGCGTGCGGTACGTCCCAATGATACGCAGATCGTCCGCCACGACCTTGAACGTGTCCAGTGCGCGAGACTTTTTACCCTCCGGTTGACACAGTATTTGTCCTGCAACGAATGAAAACAAGCATCAGCGTTGGTTATCACACCGCGTACCTTGAGCTAGCCGTATCAGGTGGGCCGATTTGTCAGCAACACAATTTCACAAGCCACCATAACAACGCGACGTCATTAACTCACTTTCTTTCAGGATGGCGATCAAATCTTGGACCTCCTCCTTTGACCAACTGTTTTCTTCATCCATGCCAGGTCACCGAATGCTGCGGGACGTTGGAATGGGAAAAACAAACACTCCTTTCGAAGAAACTGATGCCCTTCTAGAACGCACGTTCCCAGGGAAAATCCGAGCACCGTTCAAGGATCTGATGACAACACACTTTTCACTTCACGCACTCTGATTTCACTGCTCCACCTGCCGCAGTAGAAGCGTTGGTAGGGTTTCTTCCGATCGGAAAATAACTTTCACGGTCACAGGTAAACTTTACTGCCAATCAATGGTCGAGAGAAGCACTACTTTATCCACCAAACAATGGTTTTACAGGAGAATCTTTTCTACCCGAATCGTAAATAACGCCCCCAGTACAGCTCTGACGTACGTAACGCGAGCGGTGATGGTTTTACCCAAAGTGTATGCAAGAGGAAGGTCTATATGTAGCTATACACTGCATCGCTATAGTTTTGGCATTAGCATCTCACTTTATTTACAAACAACGTTGAGGGCTTTTTTACTACATAGTCTTTGCGTCATGTATGTTGATGTTATTCAGTTAATCTACTTTCTGTGCCACTAAAGGACCTTTAATAACCATTACCTTCTGTTCACCAAACTCATAACCGTACATTGTTTCCGTTCAATTGAATTAATTAATTTTACGAAGTTCCATGCTTCAACCTGCTTTTTACACAAACCTCCGTCAGGATCAACGGTGAAATGTTTCACAATAAAAATCCCAAGTGACAGAAAACACGATTTAGATAATTTTCGCCAGGCTTAGAAAGGGGCTGCATAGAAGATTAATAGCAGTCTTATTAAACCAAAATTGCAAGTGTGTGCGTGAAAAATGAACCCACCGTGGGTGCACTGATCCGATCCTTACTATTAAAAATTGAACCCTTCCATCCCAACTCCGGAACTGACAGCCATCAAATCAAAACAAAATATATATTCGAAGGTTCATATCCGTTTTATTCAACGACTAGTACAGTTGCTCTGGAATATTTTCTTTTCGTGTATCGTGTTCTCGCAATTCGTAGTATGGAAAAAAATAAGACGAAAAGGTAAATATAGTTAAGTAAACATATACAAAAATAAGATGTTAACGTTTAACTTACGTTTGTTTACAGAATAATCTTCCCCGACGAGCTGGAATCCGACATCACCGCAATCGCTGCACCACCAAACATCACCAGTGGACCTGCACCAAATCGTGCTGCTCGTCTTGTACTTCCTGTGTCGCTACCACAGAGAAGACCTGGTCCTGTTTCACAGGCTGCTCAGTACCTTCCGATGATCAGATCGCCGTCTCCAACAGTATTCCATTCCTCGGCGACGCAAGCATCAAATCTAATTGCAAACTTGGGTCTACCTGCATCATTCCGGCTAGTACGTCCTGCCCCGTTGCCCCAGATCAGACCTGTTTCCTCGTCGACACAATCATCGGAAATAATAGCCAAGCTTGGTTTACCAGCATCATTCCGGCTAGTACGTCCTGTCCCGCTTAAAAAAACACAGCCTCTACAACCATCCTCCAGAAATAACATCCTCGGGAAAGTAAACGCTGCAGTTTCATCACCTTCCAACACCCAGCCATTGTTGTTGAAACCTGCTGCACCATCATCATTCATCGTTGTTCGTCCACCATCCACACAGCCCGTCCAATTGACGCTTAAACCCGTTGCGACATCGTCCGAAGTATCGTCGAGCGCAAACTGTGGACAACATGGATGTAAGGAATTCCAGCAAACGGTGCTAAAAAAATTAACCAAACTAGAAAATACTCTTGGCAACCTTCGATCTCAAACGGATTACCTCGCAGACCATAGGTGTTGCACATCACGGGACGAAAGTTCTGCGATCGTCCTGCCAACGATTAGGACTCTAGAACAATTAGACGAATTCGACAGACAACTCTGTGAAGAAGAAAATTTTAACAGAATAAGTCAACATTTAAATATAAGAATAGTTTGCTGTGATGCTAAAAATCGAATGAACGACGCTTTGCGTTTGTTGTTCGACAGAGGCTTTCTAGTCGAATGTAGCTGGATGGGTGGTAGAAAAGATCATAAGAAGATTGCTTTCAACAGCTATATAAATGTATTAAAACTGTTTCGACATGTAGGTGCAAATGATAAATTTATAGTTAACGATATAGATGTAGAGAAGTTTATAAAATGCAAGTTAAAAAATGCTAAGAGTAGCTTTAAAAACTATACAGGGCAGCGGAAAAGTACATGCAAGGCAAACCATAACCGTAGAGTTAAGAAACAATAGATATATTTTAATAATTATAAACGACAATCTGTGTTACCCAAGTGCAATGCAATAATAAATGTTCCTATTTTCCGTGATAAATGCTATTATTGACGTTACATATTGAGAAAGTTACATGACTGTCTATTGTTAATATTCGTTAGTTTGGTTGTAAAGTATGTAGAAGGGGAAATAACAATGTTGTTCCAGGTTGGGACGGTGAATGAACTGCAACTAACTTACATCTAATGTGTGTTACTGATATTTGTACTTCCTTTGTTGGTATTGCCTCATTAACTTCATAAATAAGTAAGTTTGTAGATGAAAATAGCAAATCAGAGTCATCTTCTAGTCTCGAGTCTAGCTCAAAATTAAACATTTCTATCGCAAAGTGGAACTGTATACCAAAAATAGTGTAAGGAGGATTTCGTAGCACTTTCCTGAATTTGATTACGGCATTTTGTTTTGACAAAAACCACTGGTCTCTAAATGTTGGTCGAAGTAAAAAGTGCGTATTCACGTATATGCCAGCACGATTTATGGTTAATTTGGGATACCGCTGTACACTACTCCTGCCAGCAACATCCCGGTTGGCCTTTTCTTCTGATCGAGCAGCAACCTGTACTGCACATCTGAATCCCGATCTCACCCAACGCTTAATTTTTTGCAGATGATTTTCAAAACAATATGATGAAAAATCATCGAGAGGTCCAAACTTAAAAACTTCCGCAGCCACATGTTGGATGTTGTGGACATTGCTCGTTAAATGTTCACGGCCATAAATTGACCCAAATTCGTTCACAAATTTTTCCAGAAACTCGCCAGCTTTAGGCCAATATTTGTAATGGTAAGAAGATGACAAAATCGTAACACCACAAAAAAACAACAAAAAGTGATCAAAAGTCGATTCACTCACTAAGTCTTTCAGGATTACCAGACTAGCGTAATGAAGAAAAGATCGGTATTCCGTACCTTTCCAATCTTTCAAATCTTTGAATCCCCGCATTCTACGATGCACCTCAAACGGGAGCTTCATTTTACGTAAAGCTATAGAAGCTTGTTTTTGGGCTTGAAAAGACCAACGGGGAAGATTTTTAAATTTCCCGTCCAAAAAACCTCGCAGAATCTTACGAGTTACACCCAAATCTATCAAATGTAGACGATCTCCGACTACAACATCTTCAACAATATCAAAGTTTACGAGATCTTCAAGTGGCGATCGCCAGCGTTGATGATGCTCTGGACATTCTCTGGATCTAAAACCAGAGTCTGTCCGGGGGTTAGCTCCAACAGAATCAAAAATTACTTTCCTGTGTTGTTTTGAATACTGTCCAACACACGAGCACTTCAAGCAGCCATGGAGTCCGTTGAAGCTGGTTACAGCTATGTATAGGAAATCAAACAAATTAAAACATCTATATACTACCCTTTAAGTTGTGCTGACTTACTTACCTTTTAAAAACGCCCGAGCTGGTGAATCGGCGATGATTGCCCGAATATTGAAGTGAACATTCCTATCTCCAAACTGAATGCCTCGTTGGCTCAGCTCATTCGCTTCAACAACAAACGGCCTTAAGAAGGGTTCCAGGTCATTCGGTTTAGAAGATCCACAAAACATAGCTATCATCATAATCGGAGCCTCTGGTATTTGTTCCATCTTCATTAATATCGGCCAAACCTGTGTTGAGGAACTTTTATGCAAAGGAAGTCCGTCGACCGACACCTGCACCGAAATACGATCCGTTTCGGGTGTCGCTGATCTTAAACAGCAAAGAAAAGGTATGTTACAAATTACAACGAAATTCAACAAAAAATAATGATAATCAAAACACTCACCGGTAATAGTTGCGTAGAACCTTCTCTATGCCTTTGTACCAATATTCTCCACCAGCAACCGCTTCAATTTCTTGTCCAATGCTGGTGGAGGTTTTCATCAATGTCCGCGCATCTTTGGGCAGCTCATAATCCGTTCTTATGCGAAAGATGGCTAATATTTCATTAACCGATGCGCGGGATTCCTCGTGATCGACTGCCCAGTCTCGTAAACAATCATTCACGTCCTCGTGATTGCTGCAGTCATGAGCATTCCGATATTCGCGCTCAACCCCTTCTTCTGCGGCATGAACATTTCCATAGTCCGATTCTGTGCCCAAGTCGTGCATTCCTTCATCGCTTCTGGTGCTTGATTCTAAAAGTAAAACAAAACATAAATTAATGGTTTTGAGCGTGGGCATATTTCTACTAGACGTAAATACACATTCGACTATAACAATCCATCACAACGCATTGATTACCACATTACCACTGCGTTCGCATATATTACACGAACCGAATATGAAGAGCTCATGAAGCACAAAGTCAACACTTCACGGAACATACGCGATTTATCCATATGCAAAACGGTTTCGAAACATTGCACATGCATCGAGCTTTGAGCTCACTGATCATTCTTCACAATACATAGTTTCTCCTCAATCAATCAAATTCAAAATCAAATCAAAATCCTAATCAAATCGCAGAAACACGGCAGAATTAAATTAATAAAACATCATTTGACTTACCAACTTCGACAGCCTGCATCATAACAATCCGGCTCGGCCCTGGGCAAACGTCCTGCTCGTCTTCAAGTTGATCAAAATCTACTTCAGCTTGCTGTTTAATGCGCCTTCTGTATATTTTACCACTTTTCCTGTTGTCCTGCGTAGACATTTCGCTTAATAAAGTTGATAAACTTTTATTAACGTTGAACAAGTCCGAAAGAAACAAAGTCGCGATATGGAATGAAAACACAAATGACAGCTCAAAACTGATGCACAGCCATTTTAGAAACAGGTACAAGAAGAAAACATTCATCAGTCCGTGTCTGTACACGGCGATACGAAATTCCGCACCCATACATTCAAGCATCGATGGGATTTAGGTCAATTTCACTGCATTTTTCAAAAATAACCGTCAATTTTGTCACCTGGGAAGACGCGCGTGCACCGCGGTGCACGTCAATATATGTTTGATTGATTCAGCGCAAGGTGTATATGTAGAACAGAAAAGCGCGTCGCTTCGAATGGTAAAATTTGAATTGTAAATGTGTAACTGTGGAATAAAGTATTCGAAACTAATGTGAGAATACAACAGAATAATTTGCAGAAACAAACCAAATCCTTTATGCGATAGGACGAGACATACATTTGGTAGTATATCTAAGGATACGTAACTGATTACTGGCATTTTCGAGAGCTCGGTGTCATCACGTGCATCTCCGGGCTATGTAGGTCGATAAATTTTTAGTGATTACGTATAGGATAGTTACGTCGCGTGTCATCATAAGATCATTCTACAAATAACGAACAATATGGTCGAATGGTCGATTACTAACACACACTTATTATTAAACTGTTCATATTTTACTTATTTGATTGAAAAAAGCATGCAATTAGTATCATGGTTATAGAAAGCCGCGTCAGAATAAAGAGTAACCTCTTAGAAATTCAGAATTGCTTTCCAGTTCAGGTGGGAATGCAATCATTGTCAATGCACTTCCTACATTAATTTTGAATGCTTTGACCCACAAAATTACGCGCATGACACTGGATAAGAGTATCATCTACGAAAATCCTACTAATACAGTCGAGGCCACAAAATAAAGAAAAAAAATATCAATTGTGCGGAATCTAAGAAGACTGGTATGTGTCTAGCTTGTGTTTCCACTTTAACAAGGTTCATCGTCACTTCACGATGCTTCCTGTCCTGTCCTGTCCTCTCGAGACAGAGATGGACGAGTTTTTGGTGACAAAGTTCGATTACTTGAAACAGCCAGTTCTGTTTCCGTGTGGGTATTCTGTAAATGAAGTATCCATTCGGCTGGAGTTGCATAAAATGTGGAGCACAAACCACATTTTAACGGAGCTGTTTCATCGTTGCTGGTTCCCTATAAAAGGAAAGAAGAAGAAAAATTAGCGATTGTTTATATACGGTTTACTGGTTATTTACCTCTTGTCGTGGTCGTTTTGATGGATGATATTGAACCATTTCGCTATGAACTTTGATGTGCCGTACTAACTCGCTAGGGGTAGTGAAACGTTCACTACACAACTCGCAAGCCAGTGAACCTTGGAATGTTGGTTGGTCCGTAGAGGGCAATGGTGATCTTGAATCTTCGGCAGTACAATCTTCTAATTTAATGGTAGCCTCCGAAATAACCAGTTCTCTGCTATTTGCTCCCATTGGCAGCACTTCATTGTCAGTGGGTCCTAAATCACCGGCGTCATAATCGTTCCACTCAACATTTTCCATTTTCACATCCATTAAATTGAACTCCTCCGCGGTACTGCGATGTTCTTGGATAGTGCATGGAGGTGTTTTGGTTTTTTCCATTGCATGCTGTATTTGGTTGTTCTGCCGAGGGTGGATGTTTTGGGAATTTTGTTTATTGATGCCAGATCCCCCTGTGTACCCACCGGTGCGAGAGATCTGTGCTCTCTCGTTTGCACAGAATCCACGAATCTTGAGTATTTCTCCACCACGCAATACCTCGTTTAGAATATCGTTCGAGATGGTCGATTCTCCGGTGTACATGTACTGAAGCAATACTTCCATCGAACGATAGGTGATATCAGGAGGCAGTACTATATAAGTCATTGCATTCGATGGTACGATGCTCTTATCAAATATGTTTGCAAAGTACTGTTATATAAATAAAAACAAAGTATTACACAATCTATTTGTCAAAGCGATCGATAATTTCTCTCTCACCAAACTCGCAGACCCAAGAATGAATTTGTGGGCAGGAATTGTATAGTTCTCTTCCCCATTGCAGGTCAACAGCATTACGTCGGCGTAGCGATCATTTCTGTAACATGCAGCAAAACCGTTACATACGTGAATTTATCAACGTTATCATATTCATATTATATTTGAATTTATCATACGTTGTATCTCCACCATAACTACTCACCTGTAGAGATTTGCGAGCGACGCATTTATGTCCTGCGGATGCGAATGCGATTTGAGGTTATATTCTTCAGTATCGTTCCGTAACGTTGTATGCGACAATGCTGGTTCGAATGATGTCGGTGCTGTTTTTGAAGGAATCGTCAAAATCATGGTATAGTTTTATCATACACATCACATCGTTCATGGAATATCTGGATACATACCTGGTTTATAGGAGGTTTCGTCGAGTGTTGATGATGGCGGAGATGATAACTGTTCCGTGACCATTTCTATATTTGGATGTTCTTGAACCAAATGCATCTCCAAACTGGAAGAGGAACCATTCGTCATAGCAATTTTGCTACTACAGTACACACATTCTGCAGATATCCCATTATCAATGCTTGTAAAGTGCTTCCAAATAGAAGCCGTTGTGGACGAGGATGCTATTTGTTTTAAAACGTAGAAGAACATTAAAAATGTTTTGCTAAACTATTGCAATAGAATAATACTATTTTATCGTTTGATACTAGTTTCCTACATACCTTGTCTGTCGTCAACTTCGGTTAATGCATCACGCGCAGCAAACATTCGCTTCATGTACATGATGGCTTTAAGGTGCTTGATTTGTAAATGTCGTTTGAGGTTCGATGTTCCCGAATATTTAATATTCCTTCGACAGTGCTTACAGTTGGCCACATTCTTTTTCTCCGTTCGAGTGTAATGTTCCCAAATTGAACTAGGCCTTAGTGGAATCTTTCTTACTGAAAATTTAATAAAGCATCATTCGGCTAAGTTACCCAGTCCAGGTTCATTCAGTTGTCCCACCTATTGAACACACAATTAGCGTACACGCGTAATGGTGGGATATACAACGTACCTGTTGCTTGGACAGACTCATTCGTTTCATCGCGTATCGAAGTTACTTGTTTACAGTCCACAAAGATTGAGGGATGAATTTTCACCAAATGTCGTTTCAGGTTGGATGTTGAACCCCTCGAGTACACAATGTCCCTTTGGCAGTGATGGCATTTCGCAGTCACCCCATTTCCGCTACGCGAAAAATGACTCCAAATGGGGCTGGTTTTTGCTAATGTTATAAAAAATCAAATTATTCGTGTTTAGAAAAAGTACCTCCATGGGATAATGAAGTATTTACATACATGGTCCATCGATAGGTGCATTCGATGTTTCCTGTACTTCGGATATAACTTGGGAGCGATTCATCAATATGGATGGGCCTACCGAAGATCTGGAGAACGCGTCTACAGAGGGTCTCACTTCTGATATAATTTGCGTTTGCGACGTTGATGGGAGTTCAATGCTTTTGTTGGCTTTACCTTGCCCGTCGGCAATGTTTTGCGTATCATTTACAACTTGCATATATGTTGGATGTTTATTCCCCAAATGGCGCCTTAGATTGGACGAGGATCCTTTCGTGAACGCTATGTTTTTGCCGCAGTACAAACATGTTGCTAAATTTTGTTTGTCCGTCCGAATGAAATACTTCCAGATGGGGTTGTTGACCGCCATGATTGAAAGAGGTTTGTAACAAGGAATGTTTTATCTAGCTTACACGACACAATTCTCACACAAATATTTTTATTTATTCTCTGTAATGTACGATTACTTTTCACGGAGAACTGATCGGGCAAAACTCTGTTGTTATATTTTGATGTTGATGTTGCTTTGCATGTTTTGCTAATTTGACATTACAGGAAGATAACAATTAGGCCAAGGTTATCGGAACAAAGCAATTCTTTTGTTTTGGCAGGTGCAACGAGCAACGGCAGTCGTGAAACATTTCGAACATTTCCCTCGTTTGAATATGTACGTTGGGATAATCCATCCTTAAGTAATAAAACGAAGAATACGCGATTTAACGTTGATTTACGGAGCATTAGTTTATTCAATCAATACCCACAATGAAGAAATCTTTTTACATGTATACAAATTCTGGTTAAACTATACCCCTTTTTAAAATGATCCTCATCAGCCATTTCTGTTGTTTATAGTATATCTATAAACAAAGTCTAGTCCAAAAGTTCAATCAAATAATAAGAAAGAGGATAAGCACAACAGGTAACGACTGCATTCTGTACCTGGCATGGTGTCCTTATCGAAAATCGCAAAAAGTCTAGTAAACCTTCTTCTTCTTCTTGGCGTAACGACCTCTTGGTCATGCCTGCCCGTTAAGGGCTTACGAGACTTGTTTCCCTGTTGTACGTGGATAGTCAGTCCTCTCGTACAGGGGAGGGTCCGGTCTCGGTTGGGATTCGAACCCACGCCGTCGAGGTGGTGAGCCCCGGCGCTCATGGGCCTATTTTCTAACCGGCGCTACCGCTCGGTTGTCGCGGACCCCCATCTAGTAAACCTCTGCAGGGTTAATCGCAGCCGATGGTCGTTAAGGAGAACACGCTGAGAGTACAGGTAGTGCCATTAAACCAGAACAGATTGAGCACTAGCCATCGACTTAATCAGAGCTACAACTTTCACGGTCGGTTTGTGATGACATTGACTCCAAGTCGTCCTGCTGATTGTGCAGTGTCCGCATGTGCCGAACGAAGTTAGATTTGACGTTGAAGCCCTTGTTACATATTTCGCAGTGAAATGGTGTTTCGCCTGCATCAAGGTAATAAACCAAAAGACAATCGTTATACAATTGCATTCCGTTGACGAAACATTTCCTACCTACCGGTATGAGTTCGTTTGTGGATAGCCATACTAGCATACGAAGGAAATGATTTTTTGCAAACAGTGCATTGTTTCTCCTGCTCCGATGTGGTCGCATCGCTAGCAGCGGCTGTTGACGATCTGCGACTTTTTGTACGACGTCCTGGAAGAACGCGGTTGTTCGAGGCGGCCAGTTCGGTTTCCGTGTGCGTGCTCTGTATATGGCGGACCCAATCGGCGGGCGTAAAATAATATGTCGCACATAAATCACACCTTAATGTGGCCGTTTCATCGGTATCCGTGGCCTACAGAGAGCGTGAGAGGGAGAGAAGAACGAATTATTCATCTATTTAAACACTCAATATTCGTAAGCTCACCTCTTCCGTTCGACGGCGTCGTTTCGGTCGATTTTGTGCCGTTTCGCTATGACCCTCGATGTGACGGACCCATTCGCCGGGGATAGTAAACGTTTCACTGCAAAGCTCACAAGTTAGCGGAGAGTACGTTAGTGGTTCTGTGGATGGGGATGGGGATTGTATCCACGATGATTCCGCATTATCCGTAGGAACGTCGTCACACCCTTCAGATTTAACTTCTGTTCGCGAATCGAGCTGGTCACCATTTCTTTTTGCAGCTTCATCGGTTTTCCCAGGTGCTTCTGAACTTTCAGGTAGAACCAATTCTCCCGCGTGAAGATCACTCCACTCAACCGGTTCCGCCTTTACGTTTAGAATGCACAATTCCTGCGGTAAACTGTTTGGTTCCTGTGTGGTCTCAACGTTAGCAGATCTTTTCTCCACATTATTATCATTGCCAGGATTTTGTTTATCGACATAATTTCGTTGACAGTAGCGATTCTCATGCGACGTGCCTTGCAATCGTTGCTGCAAGCTATCATCCTCACCTTCACCTTGCGTTGAGTGATCAAATCGCTGACTCGAGTTTTCTTGATTTTGAACAGAAACTGTCCGCAACCTCGCGCCTTCCGTAGATGTTGCTCGTCTCCTTCTGGCCGGATCGATTGCGACATCGCGATTTACTTGTATCAACGGAGTAGCCTGCGACGGTTTCTGTTGAACTGTGCTGTGGGATGCCTGTTGTGCTGGTAGCGTTACGGTGACCGGGCTGACGAACCGTACGTTGGACTCTCCCACGTATCCATCCGTGCCAGATGTTTTAGCACATTCGTTCCTCCACAGTCCATGAATCTTTAGTATTTCTCCACCACGCAGTACCTCCTTTAGAATTTCGTTTGAGACAGTCGATTCCCCGGTGTACATGTACTGAAGCAATACTTGCATCGAACGATAGGTAAGATCAGGAGGAAGAACTATGTAGGGTATTGCATTCGATGGTACGGAGTTCTTATCGAAGATGTTTGCAAAGTACTGTTAAATTTACAAGCAAACCATTACAATGCAATCAAATTTTCTATGGAATTGAGCATTTGTTCCTCACCAAACTGGAAGTCCCAAGAATGAGCTTGTGCGCAGGTATCGTATAATTCTCATCCCCATTGCAGGTCAGTAGCATTACATCGGCGTAACGATCATTTCTGAAAAACATGATCGCAGCGTATTAAAAGAATAGAGCTTTGTTTAAGCTCACAAATATTTTGACTCACTTGTAAAGATTCGACAACGATACATTTATGTTCTGTTGATGTGAAACCCATTTTAGTTGATACTTCTCGGTACGGTTTGGTGCCATTTGTGACATTCTTTGGACGTCTCGTTCCGGTGGCGTGTTTTCTGTGATGGAAATAATAGCGAAAACAATTGATCAACATCGTCCTGCTGATAAGTCCGTTACCGGAGATCGTTGATAACTTTCATTCGGGTGCCTTGAAATGATTTAGATATTAGATGGATATTTTTAAGAAGTGAAGTACGTACGATGTAAGCGCGCAAAACAATCCGTTTCGGTATTGCAGCGCGGTTTAGCAGTGGTTGAGGAACGGCTACTTGTAGGACTACTTTCGGCAACTGTTATTGGACTTGTTGAGGGGGTCGTAACAACATCGTGGGCCGTAACAAGGACATCGTGCTGCATATTGTGCGCCACCATTTCGTGATCACTTTCTGCTGACGTTTGACCGGTTTTCGGCACAACCGGATCACGCGAAACGGACATGCCTGCATTCAACAGCTCTTCCTTCGGTTTTACATCGATCTCTTCCTCCAAATCAGATGCGGATTCATTCAAAAAATTTAGCTCAGGTATGCATTCTACATCCTCCTCATCACTGCTATCACTCATGTCAGCGACCGTTTGAATCCACAGTTTCAGGGTTTTATTTTTCGCCTGATGCGACGCTTCCTTCACGTGATTCAGTTTCGTGGAAGTTAGACAATAAAAGTAGGAAATTCCTCGTTTCCCCCACACATCATCTTCAGAGGTGTTGAAGAGCAGGCAGGGCCAGCAGTAAAGCTTCTGTTCTCGATCACACCCGGTCATCCAGTCGTGCTCGGCCAGGTCGATGTGTACGTGCCGTGCCCGCATAAGGGGCATCTGTGCCGTTGGCCGTCCATTCCGTACGATTCTCTGCTGGCTCTCTTTGCTCAGTGAAGTGAACGGTATCTTTGCCAGCGTGCAAACAATGCAGTGAAACGGGGACGGTTTTGCACAGCTCATTTTGTTTTACGAACTAAACCGAAACACCGTAAACACCATATACAATCAATGATACGAATCGCTTTCCTTCAGCACCTTCCGCTCAATCCCGTTACCGTGGGTCCACTGTAAATTGTTTTTGCTTTGCCAATGCCCGATTATGAGCAAAAGTCTCACTTATTTTGAATAATGATCGATTTCAACGCGTTGCCAGCCAAATCGCACTACCGCGAACCAAACTTGAGTCGTCGAATGAAGAACTTTCCACAATTGCTTGGATTTTGGATTCTCCTGTTTTATTTTGACAGAATGGGATGATTGGAGATGGGCAACTTCTTGTTTTTATTAACACGGAGTAACTGGCTCATTGTTTACAGCTCTTTGACTATTTACTTAGCTACTTGAATCCGGATGTTCTTGCTTCGAGAGCGCTGCGATTTGCGTTTTACGAGTACATATTAGCGATCAAAACTCAGTGACTCAAAAAAGGCTGAAAATGTATTCTCAAAACAAGCCCTTTGTTAAAATCCAAAGCTACACCTAAAACAAAAAAAATAGATTTTTCTGCCGATCAGATCCGAGAACCAAGTTGACCACCCCTATATTGCTTTTTAGCGGTCATTTTGACCGATTTTTGAGACGCATAACTTTTCTATTTTTAAAGATTTTTTAAATCTATAAACGGCTTGGGTTTATAGAATACATTGTTTAATTATAAAAGGCGCGAAGAGCTCAAATTAACTCTTTTTGCGGCATCAAGCTAGCGGAATGATGACCAGGTGCATCAAAAAATTAAACACACTAAAACATAACCAACAAATAGCTTATGCGAATTCTTGTACTACAGTATAATTATAATTAGCCAGACATGTAAAAACACATGTACAGATGAAAACAAAAAGAATTGAAAGGAACCGAACCGTTGGCGTGAATGAAAATTGACAGTTAGGATCGATCGTATTCATTCGAATAAAAAACAAAAAAATATGAATCTTTCGTAGAAAATTGTGATTTTCAATACAAAATTGTTTGTTTCTAGTCCTACTTTTCAGGATTTTCACTTGATGATAAAGATTGCCAAAGCATGATAAACATTGCTCGACGTTTTTATTTTAAATCACAAGCAAACTCAACTTCTCCTTGCTAACGGTCGGCGTAACAAAATAGCAATTTTAAAGAGTTTTTCTGCGTTTGGCAAATATTTCGTCACTGCCAATAGTTGATATTCTATGGTAAATTCAATTTCGTATGATAACTTTACTACAGTATTATTTGATCATTATAACTTAATATTGCCATACGACCAAAATATGTCACGAAGTTATTTCGATGTTTTACTTCCGTTGCTTCCTGTGTTAATTGCATGAAATTGATTAAACAACCCATTTTATCCATGGTACTTGTAGTATCCAGTCAACCGATGGCTGAGTGGAGAACAGGAGTGTGCCTGGTGGCTTTGTTATTTTCTCGCCAAACTTGTTTAGCCACATCGCGCCGATATATCGATTGATTATCGATTACTTTCGCCTGACGCATTGCGAACGCGGGTGTCTCGCAAAACAATTTTCGGGGGCTAGGCCAACTAGTAAGACAATCTGTAGTTTATTCAATTAGCACAATCACATTCGGGTTTTATGCTCAATTAATACATATTTTAAATGTATTTACGAAAGGGATGAGTGTGCAGCTGTTGAGAACCATTTCTTGGTTGTACTAGAAAGGAAATAAAACTCCGTCCCTCCCATCAGCTACGGATACTGATAAGCTATCAGCACACTGTGTTGATAGGTTCAAATGCTTCTGATTTTTCATAAAATTTAGTTAAAACGACTACAAAATATATAAATGAATAAGGGAAATAATGCCGGTCATAATGTTCCTCGCAATACACTGCTTTGCACAGTTCCCCACATTTGTAGCACCGTTTTGCCCCTCCCTCATAACCATACTTATACTGACCTATAATTAGTGAAAGGACTTAAATCTCGCACAGATCCTTTGGAAGCACTATCACCGGCAGTAGTTAGAGAATAAGTTACCAATCCCGCCTTAATTCCATCGCAAACAGACCACAGTATCAAACAGGATATGCACACTAGACCTCCCGCGTGCCACTCGCAGGGATCCGAAGCGTTGGTATCATAATAAACAGAGAGAGAGAACTAACAACAGAGAATAATATTTTCTTTTGAGATGAAAAGATGAGTGCAAAGGTGGGGTGGATGCCTCCGTTGAAAGATTTGAATAAATGTTTATATTTTAAGATGAATGGTAAAATGAAGATGCAGTACTTTGTTGGCCTGTGGTATGATAACAGTAATAAGTTGAGAGGAGGAAAAAACTAAAATTGAATGAAATTCCTACGTTGAAAACCCTTTTCTTGTATTTGTTTTTTTCTTTAACACAGTAAGCATTTTGATTTCATTTGATCGCCTAGTGTCAAGGCAAGTTCTGTTCTGTACCACCCTGTGTTGAGAAAACGCTTAAGACTCGGTCTGCTACATTGCTTGTTGAAAGAACTAAAATTGTCTCGAAACAATTATTCAATAACTTTACAATTTGTTTGACAGACTTTCCATAATCAATCTCTTATCATTTCGCTACATTTTGTCGTTTAAGCTACTATACCTGCAATACTTTGAGGAAATTCTGGGAATCACAAACTTTCTGTCCAATCCGGATCGGTTCGAACCTACACAGCAGTGTCGAGCGATTGTCAGTGGACTGACGAATCGTTCAGTTTGCATATTTTGTTTATGTTGTACCAACGCTTGGTTCGGAGAAGGTGGAAGCCACTACGCGTGGGACAAAAAAAGAGCATAATTAGTGAAGAAAGAATTGCAGAAGTGTGAAATTCATTGTAGCATTGTCGCCGACATGGAAATGTACAAGAAGAAAAAGAACCGATGGTCTATTTCTAAGATTGAACTGCTGATCGATCTGTGGGCCGAACATTACCGTGAGCTAAAGTCGTGCCGAAGAAATGACCACGTCTTCGTGAAAATGAAGCATAAGCTAGAGAAAAGTGGCTGTAAGGTCACGGTAGAAGATATTCGGATAAGGATCAATAACCTTTCGGCTAAGTACAGGTACCTACTGGCGATGCATAGTACGGTGTTTTCGTTGGCCGCACTGATCCAGACAATTATCCAACGTAAGATCGATTAACAATGCCTAATTACTCGTGCATTCACAGGAAAGAGTCGATGCTAACGCTGTCTGGTGGGTCACCCTCGAGATGGCCACTGTTTAATAAAATTCACAACATTCTAAGCAACGACACTACGCTGGACGAAACTAACGAAACTCAGGAGGAAAGCATGGAAGGTGAGTGAAATGTTGTGCTAGCGCGATACAGATTGCATGGGACAGCATAGTGTATGCCATTGTTCTTCACGCATCAAAGCATGTCATATTTAATGACCCCCTTTTCAGTAGGCCGGGTAACACGGCTTTAGCGTGGAAGAGTATTCTTATTCATTGCACCTGTTCCAGTTATATTGAATTGGAACCACATTCCAAAAATTTTATTTCGAGCATTTTGATTACTCCATATGATATGAAATTGTAGGTATTATTATTTATCTAACTATTATTATTATCGTTATTTTTTTTTCTCCGTGTCAGAAGTTCCGGACAGCCGGTCGAAGGTGTATCAGCTGAAATGCAACTATCGGCAAGAAAACATTGATAACTTTTTCACCGATCTGTATTTGTAAGTAAATATAATATTTTTTGTTACTTCGGCCAATGCTAACACTAAAAATCCTTTCTTATTATTTTCCAGCAATCCTCGTTACGCGGATGTAACTCTAGTTACCTGTCATGAAGGAGAAACATTCGCCATTCCGGCACATAGAATGGTGTTGGGAAACTTCAGTATGGTGAGCATCGTCCGCAAGACGATTGGCAATCAGGCAAAGGCTAAAGTTAAAATCGGTTTTTCTTGGTTTTCAGTATTTTGCAAACATTTTCGAAAAACTGAATGTTCCCCAGAACTCGAATACTTACATCGTGCTGCCGGCGAGCGTTTCCCACCAGACGATGCAAATCCTAATGCAGTACATGTACACCGGTCAGTCGTCCGTTCCGGAGTACAATGTAGACGAAGTTCTTCGCAGCGGCGAATTGCTAAAGATTCGCGGCTTTTGGAGCGAGAATAAGACGACACCCAACATCCAGCAAACCTCAGGCGCAGGTCAAAAGCGTCGCACACCTGGCGTGGAACCTCGTAAAGTGCATAACCGCCAGCCAGGTACCTCATCGCAAGATACCAGCGAATCTAGCCGACCGCATGCGGCTAACAGGCCAGCGTTGCAAACCGATCTCCACTCGGAAGTGGCTTCTGATTCGGGGACGTCGGCTCTGGACTCTCTGGATGAACAAAAACGGCTCGCTATAGCAGCGATCCAGCGGGATTTGCACGCCAGTTCGATGCGAGCGATGGCTCACGGTGCGGCAGCGCTCTTCAGTAGCAGCATGTCCGACGTGAAGCAAGAACCAACGGAATGGGACGACCTGGACGATGATAACGACTCGGACGAAGACGTTATGATTCTACCGGAGGAGGCTATCAAGTCGAATGATACTCAAGACGGAAACCAGCAGCAACCGTTGCAATCGATGGCGATTGAGAAAGGTCAACCGCAATCGCACTCGTCGACGCAGCCACCACCGACCGTATCATCACTCGTCTGCGATCTATGTAGCCTATGCTTTGGAAATACCGACGAATTACTCCAACACATCATTAGTTCTCATGGTGATCCCACGGAAGTACTGCGTAAACGAAGCCGCCTAACCGAAGATGTGAGCAAACGGTCTTTCAGAGGCACTTGTTTTATCGTCTCCATTTAATGGTGATGGCCCAATACGTTTCCTTCTAATAATATGCTGTTTTTTGCTTTGTTCTCTTGCAGGAAAATCCGCTGACTAATATGCGCTGCGATTTTTGTGGGAAGTTCTTTTTGTCTGCCGTTGACTGGGCACAGCATGTCATGCAAGCGCACAATGATCGTACCGGGGAGCTGGAACAACAAATGGCACAGCTGGCTGGTATGATTGCACAAAATGGTTTATTGCCCTGATGATCCTTCATTGAAAATCATATTGTTTCTTGTTTTTTTTTTACCAAACAGAAGCCGACCTGCTGCCCAGTATTAGCAAAGTTCGCTCCATCGCATCCACAAACACTGCAGAGTAATGGACATTTACATGACGTGCAAGACGCGCAGAAGAAAGATCACCTCGAACCACTTTTTATATACTCCATTTTAAAGAATTTCTTATAAGTTGACTCATTATTTCCCTACGTTTTTAACGGCTATGAAAATTGCTTCTCTAGAACAGTGGCTAACAACAGATTTAAACAAAAGTTACGAGTAGATAATTTTACAAAGCACTAGATTTAAGCATTACAACCTAAAAATGTATCTAGAGTAGGACAGACTCATGCACAACTGTCTTCGAAATATAAATTTTATTTGATTCACGATAAAAGAGTATTTGGATTTGATATGAAATGAGAAGGGGAGCCTTCCTTTCTTTTGAATCTTTTTCTTTTTTTTTTTTTAGAATTATAGGCATCTTGCAAGCATTGGGCTCTATCCTGATGTAACCTAATCTTGCAATATAAAAGTTCTAATCGCCATTAATTCGAAAACAATTAAAACTTTCTAACGGTCATTTTTAGCAAAGGTTTGCTATGAGGAACAATGAATTTAGGAACCAATTTGTAATTGTTTTCAATGCAATCATGTTGTGTGGATGTCAGTGTTGCCAAACGGCGTAACTGGCTGTAGTACGGAATATCGTGATTGCCCACAAAAATACTCTCCGTGACTAAATTCGTTAAGTCCGTAATCATTGTTTATCCCTGTGCAATTATTCTTCATTGCTTAAATTATCAACATTTTTCACCATTCTACATTCTCTACGATTGAAAGAAAGTAAATCTACACAACCATTTTTGTTTACCATATGAACCACCCTGTGCCATGTTTCTGCTGTCAAATCGCGGTGCTCGAAAACATAGCGTCTTTCAAGTGCCATTCATGTCGGGACAGTGAATTGTTTGTTTTGTTTTACTACTTGCGGCGAGTTTTGCGCTATAATTTAAAATTAGTGAAACAATTTTAGCGAATAATGAGTGCTGAAGAAAACGTTAGAATTAAAAAGAAAAATCGGTGGACCCAAGCCATGCTGGAGCATTTGATTAAGCTCTGGGGCAAATACTACCCAGAGCTGAAAACGAATACTCGCGGACACGACAAGGTATACGCCAAAATTATCGAGGATTTAGCGATGATTGGTTGGACCGCGTCCATGGAAGATATCCGTGGACGGTTCCACAATTTAGCTGGGAAGTATAGGTAAGGTGGAGTGGTTGGCCTTGTGGTCAGAATGTAGCATAAATCTGCTTTTTTTTGTCTTTGTTTCAGGAAGGAAGCAATCGCTCAGTATATGACAGGCAGGCAATCTCAGTGGCCATATTTCAGTAAGATGGCTCAATTTTATGAGTACACAGTACCAGCAAACCAGCCCAGGCTGTACGACATGTCCGAATACCTTGAGCTGGATTATATGAATGAAGACACGCTGGACTTGGAGGAGAATGAAAGAGTGCTTGTACAGGAAGGTGAACTATCCGATGAGGAACATCTCGAAGAGCAGTTTGAAGAGGGAAGATCGGAGATTGATGACTGGCCATCGGAACAACTTGAAGACGAGAACATGGCCGATGAGCAGCTAGCTGAGGAGCCGCTTCCTGAGGTATCACCCATAGAAGTGATAAAGGAACCATCCGAACCAGACGTTGATGTTGAACCGAGGGAAGAATCACCGAGGGCCGAACGTTCCAGCACGCATGATGAAACGCAGCATGTTGACAACAGGGAAAAAGAGGCATCCGTGAATGTTGAAGGTACGCAAACATTTTTTTCTCGGTTTGAAATCTTTGATGTTCATTTGCGTTGGACAATTGTTTGATTCTCCACGAATATTCGTTATGAAAGCATGCGTGGCTCGGTCAAAGTGGAAGCTGAGTAGAATTTGCTTAGTTCGTATTTAATTATACTTTGTTTTTGTTCGATTTTAAAAGTTTTAACTTTTATGAAAATCTATACATATTTGATCTCAACTTATACCGATAATATATTATTTTTAGCTGAATTACTTGCATCATCTCAGAAAGGGAAACTTTATCAATTGAAGAGCACTTATCGCTACGAAACTATCGAGGATTTTCTACGTATTTTATACAGGTATGACAGAGTAGTATTTATTGAGTATTTGTTTGATCAACTGGTTGGATTGTGGTCCCATTTTAGCAATCAATTATACACCGACGTTTCAATCATTACCTGTCATGATGGTGAAATATTTACGATACCGGCCCATCGACTTGTTTTGGCCAATTTTAGTCCGGTAAGCTCTGTTGAAGTGTCTTCGACTTATACAAATTAACACTACAATGTTACTGTTTTTTTCGTAGCATTTTTCCAATATATTTGAAAAACTGAAACCAGTCGCAACGGTCGGAACGATATCACTGGTTCTTCCACCGGATATTTCTCATAAGGTCATGCAAATACTGTTGGAATACATGTACACTGGCTTTTCGCATGTTCCGGAAGAGTTACTGGATGAGGTGCTGCGGTGCGGAATGCAGTTAAAAATACGCGGATTCTGGAGCGAAAAAACAGGAAAACTAGCCGTCAAACGACCAACAGGGAGCGACGAAGAAGGAACGAGCAAAAACCCAAATGAACGAAGGGCTGCTCGTTCGCGGACCGATAGTTTATCTTCAGCAGTCCACGGAGGACCAAGTCTCTCCGGTAGACGATCGTCTTGTGACCAAGCGGGAGATGAATTGGATGCGCTAACCGAGGTGTCGTCGAACATTGGCGATGATCTGTTGCGCTCAGATGTAGAGGATACCCGAAACAATGACGATGATGATGATGATGACGACAACGATGACGATAATGAGCATGATCGTAGACATCGTGGAAAAAAATTGGTTGACGATGACGACGAAGACGATGAAGACGACGACGAAGACGACGATGACGACGATGACGATGATGACGATGATGACGATGATGACGACGAGGACGACGACGAAGAAGACGAGGACGAAGACGACGACAGCGACGACGAGGACGATGACGACGCGAGACTGTTTGAAGATCGGCAAAAGCACCAACAAAAGCAGGAGACTAAAAATACACCTAAGACAAAGATTCCCACGCAGGCCATGGATATAGAATCGTTAAAACGAGTGGAAAATCTCGATTGCAACGGAAAAGCCGAGCCCAAACTCGGTGAATTTAGTAAACAATTGAAACGAAACACATCCGCCACCAACGCAACCGAAGAAAGGGTGCCTCCAAAACGTGGCCGGAGAGCTTCCGAAAATGCGTTGGCCTCACATTACCACCCTCCAACCTTACCTTCCTTCCCTCCAGACGGTGAAGGTAAAAACAGTAAGCCGATCAAATTGAAACGGCACAATTCGTTGACCTGTATGATTTGCCGCGAACGATTCGCGACCGCCGACGAGTGGATAGGCCATATTGAAGACGTGCATGCGAAAGAAGTTGGTGTGGTGGACAAATTGTCCACAGACAAGCACATAACGATGCTACAGTGTGACCTGTGCCAGCAGTATTTGGCCTCCGAGCAAGGCTGGTTGCGGCACGTGCTGCGGAAGCATACAGATGAATACCCGGACTCCTAGCTGAACGAGATGGGGGAAAGAGGAGGGCCGTTTGAAAAAATTTCCTAAAGTCGACTGGACAGGCGGTAGCACTTACAATCTGAGTGAGGATCAAATACGACGTTTTCACTAAGGGTTAGTAGAATAAGTTATTTTTAATTCAATAGATTCATATATATTTTATTTTCATTGTAAATCGTACATTGTACATGTTTAAGGAGGAGACTTTCCGACATCAGGACAGAAGGTGCGTGTGTTTGGATGCGAATCAACCAACCACGTTGCTTTCTTTACATGGTGCTCTAGCAAGACTCTAGACAAAACGTACAAAAGATCGTTCGGATAAATATAGAAGACAGCAATGTTTTCACTGATAAAAAAGTTTTTATTGCAAATTAACCAAAAATTGTTAAGATGACTCTTCACACTTTGCAAGGTAGAGTAAGTGTACCGGTTTTGGTCTACCCCTAATGAATGCTTGTGTCCATCAGAAAACTGTCGTATTGTTAGTAAGAATTCGTTTTCATGAGATATTCTTTCTTTAACTTTGTACTCAAAAAGTTAAGAAAAATTTATATTTAGGGATATTTTAGGGATTACCAAATATCAATATAAACCGATGGATCATATTGATGTACTTATATAGTTCAAATAACTTTGCAAGCTGAACTTGTTTTTTACAGTTCGAAGACAGTTCGTTTAATCTGTTGGAAAACAACAGTTGGTTGCTTTTAATGCGACGAAATAATTGAAAATCGATTAACTAAAACATATTGCTCAAACGATTCAAGCAAGCTCAACTTTTTTTTACAGTTTCAAGAATTACAATTCTTATTTTGTTCCCTTTAATTCGTTGAGTAAATTCCTTCCATTCGAAGACATAATTTAAATCAGATAAAAAAAAGTTCTTAATTAAACAGCACGAAAGATTCTCGAGCGTTCTACTGATATTAGTTGAGACAAAAATGGTACACTTCCCCAATTTGTTGCAAACGTCGCTTTTCATTGAATTCTTTGGAATTATTTTTATAATGAAAGTATCGTAAGGCATCGTTGTTGAAAAATGTTACGGAGTGAGTAAAGTTAACAATACGAAAGTGCAATTTACCCTGAGATAAAGAGGGGGCAGTAATATGAATGGCTCCCACTAGACATTTCTAATGGTTTCGCTCAAAAACTCCTCAGTGCGACCAAAAAACTTCTCAACTTTGTATGGGCCGGGCCCGGCTGACACAAAATTTGAAAATTTTTCAAGCCTTCGAGCAGTTTTTACAGTAGAATTGCTTTTTTGAGCTCCTAATTGTGTGTCAGCCCGCCTCGGCCTATACAGAAATGAGAAGTTTTTTTTTCCCGTTAAGGAGTTTCCGAAAAAGAGAAACCGTTAAGAATGTCTAGCGGGATAGCGTTGCCCCTTGGCACGCGACGAAACTTAGAGGTTGTCGTTGGACTCTTGGCCTGGTACTGGCTTGTGGGTTGCTTCATTCCTACGCTTCAGGAATATGGCTACAAAAACACCGACCCCGATAAGCAAGATGATCGCAAAGATGACCGATACAATGACCACCGTTGAAGAACCGCCTTCTCCACCTGTTTCCGATCCCGGTGAAGTTTTTGGTGTGTCTGGCACAGGTTGCGGTGCTTTAGTAGGCGTAATTACAGGTGGGGTAGGTCTGTCTTCCGGTTTTTGTGTCGGTGGTGGCGGGGGTGCATAACCATCATTTTTGCAACATAATCCGTCCATCACTTGGTATCCTATATTACATTGCGTCGAAGTTGTAGTAGATGTTCCGAGGATCTCAACATTCTTGTCTTTCAGTTCGTCTAGGAACGCTCTCATAAATTTACACGCTAAATTCATTGCTCCAATGTTGATCTTCCTCAGTGCTGGTAAATCATCTCGAATATTGGGACTCACGGATAGTTCATTCATCAATGTGTTGTACATGTTAAGTTCCTCCAATTTTGGCAGGCTTCTGAATATAGACATCTCGAAGTTTGCCGGAATAATTGGATTGCCTTGTAAGTCCAGCACCTTCAGGTTTGGCAGCACGACAGCCTTCTCATTTTCAACATAGTGTATCTGGTCGTTGGCGAGGTTCAGCACCGTTAGATTGGGCATATGCGCGAAAGCACCAAAGTCGATAGTTTCCAAGCTTGAGGCAATGCCCGTTTCACTCAAGCCCAACTTCTCCAAGCCAACTAAAGCGGATAGGCTAGCTAGATCTTTGAAATCGGAGTTTTTACCTAAATACAATTCCTTCAACGATTTTCCTCCATCGACAAGCAACTGCCCAATGCTGTTGCCTTCTGCGTACACCTCCTTCATACCGTTTTTGATCGTCAGCTGTGTTAGATGCGCGTTGTTGACCACCATAGTTTCCAAACGTGGAACCTGAGCGAAGAAGCTATCCGGGATGCTGGTGAGATTCGAGTCCACGAAGGCGACCCGTGTTCCGATGGGTTGTTCGAACACCGGTTCGGCGACGCCACGGTGCCAGGTGACATCACGAAAGACACAAAAGCGGTTTGTTTCTGTTGGCACGTGCGTAAGTATCTCCTCCGTACATTTGATCGCTTTCGATGATGGTAGGTAGAAAAACACTGTTGTTACAAGAATTGCAAACCGAAACATTTTGCCTGATTTTTCGCTAAAACACTTAACATGAAGCGAAACCGCCCCGGAATATTTATCGCGATCAATGCAAATGACGATGACTCATAGGAATTTCTGTCATTTTTAGCGCAAGCGTCCCTTCGGCTTGGCCAAAGTTTGGTGATAGGAAGGTGGGTATAGAAGGTTCCAATCTACAGGGTGTATATACAACACCCGTAAAGCATTAAGCGATGCTAACGACCGAAAATATGGTTAACCGATTATGTAACGCTGAACTTATCAATTATCAATTAATTTATGAATGTATGATAAAGTAAAGGGTTTAGTAACGTCACGGTTTCTTTTTTGAAACCCAAAATCAGCCCAATGCCGAAGGAAAATTTGCATTCAATTCGTTATCATGCTACCGCGGATCTACACGGCGCTGCGACAATCCTGCGAACGGGAGTTGTAACGGATAGATCCGGCTCAGACTAAGATATGTGGCTGTGACTCTGGATGGATCACCTTTTTTGGTCCTGTGTGGACTACGGAGATGCGCGACCTTCTTCGACCGATGCAGTAGAGGCTTTGGGTAAACAGCCGGTCGTGCCGATCCGCGACATCCTTGCGGGGAATGACCGATCTATCTTAAAGTAATTTTCCACTTTGCTCCTTCCCTCTATGTATTACCACCCACCACAATGTGTTCTCGTTACAGCACCCAGCCTGAACGCTAAAACAACCGAAAGCGGTCCAAGGCAAACACCCATCACTCCAGCAAAATAGAACAAGAGTTGGAAGCAGAAGATCCCTGTCGAGGACGATAAGTAAACCTAAGAACTTCTACAGACGGTATACAAGGTATACAATACTGCACGTACCGTAAAACTAGAAATAAAAAAGCCGTTTGAATTTAGTTTTCAACACATCTTCAAAGGATGTCCAACTAACTTAAACGAAGAGTGTGCAGAGATATCCCCGCAACAAATAATATGCAAGTTGGTTGCTGTTCCTGCCAGAAACCACGAAGAACAAGAAACAGTATTTTTTCTCTTGTTGATATTACAGAAGAATAAGAAAACAAAAAAACAAAGTAAATCAATAAAACATCGAAATGAATACTTACTTACTTATGTGGCGCTACAACCGCTGAGCGGTCTTGGCCTGACGAAGCTCCATCCGAAACCGCTCACGGTCGCTCGCCACGCTGGTCCAATTCCGTATCCCGGCTTTATTGGCGGCTTCGTCTACGCCATCCTTCCATCTCAATTTAGGCCTACCACGCCTCCTCTGTCCTTGGGGACAGCCTAAAAGGACTTTACGGGCTGGGTCGTCCGGTGCCATTCTCATGACATGACCAGCCCACCGGAGCCTGGCGAGTCTAATTCGCTGTACGACAGTAAGGTCACCGTACAGCTCGTAGAGCTCGTCGTTATAGCGGCTCCTCCATTGTCCCTCCTCACATACGGGGCCAAAAATCCTCCTGAGCATCTTCCTCTCGAACACGGCTAAGAGGGTTTCGTCAGATTTGGACAGAGTCCATGTCTCGGAGGCGTATGTGAGCACTGGTACTATGAATGTTCGGTATAGTCCCAGCTTCGACTGTCTTGACAGGTATCGTGAGTGGAAGAGATTTCTCAGACTGTAATATGACCGGTTGGCTGCCAGCACCCTAGCGCGAATTTCATCTTCAATGTTGTTGTCGGTGCTGACCTTTGACCCAAGATAGGTGAAATTTTGGACGACTTCAAAAGTGCGTTCACCTACTTGTACGTCACCCCCGCGTAGGCTTTCGGCAATTGTTGGCAGGGCCGCTGATGGTGCCACCATCATCTTGGTTTTCCCCTCGTTTATCTGCAGCCCGAGGTTATTCGCCGCTTGCTCGATCCTTTGGTATGCTTCTGCTACATAGGAGAGCCTTCTACCAATAATATCAATATTATCAGCGTATGCCAGGATCTGGATTGACTTATAGAAGATGGTCCCCGAAGTTTCCACCTCCGAGTCTCGGATGGCCCTCTCTAGCGCTAGGTTGAAGAGTATGCAGGCAAGCCCATCCCCTTGGCGCAGTCCCTTGGTGGTAGCAAAGGAACTTGAGAGTTTTCCATCCACCTTCACCTGACAAGTGACGTTGGTCATGGTCATTCTTACAAATCTGATTAATTTAGCCGGGATTCCAAATGAGCTCATGGCTTGATACAGTTTTACCCTGGCTATGCTATCATATGCGGCTTTAAAGTCAATGAAGAGATGGAAAGTGTTTTGTTGGTACTCTGCCATCTTCTCCAAGACTTGCCGCATGGTGAAGATCTGATCAGTGGTTGATCTCCCTCTTCGGAATCCCCTCTGATAGTTTCCTACTATCTCTTCAGCGTATGGGTCAAGTCGCTCTTGAAGAACGAGGGAGAATATTTTGTAGGCGGTATTCAACACCGTAATATGGGGACGGTCTGTGAATGGGGTAGGATCCGACGCCTCCTGAAGGCTACATAGGCTCTCCTACCCAACTCCTATTCTGGTATGTCCAAGCCATACAGACCGTGTACATGTAGCCCCGCTTATCCGAGCTTGGGTAAACGGGTACAATCCCACCCCCTTGGGAGGATGGGGATGCATGGCTAAGGCAGAAGGGGGGTGAGCAGTCCGGGTTGCCGGACTGCTTGAACGCCTGGGGGGCAACCAGGCGCAACCAAAGCAGCCACTGGGTCGCAGGGGCAGTCACCCGGCCCCAGTAACAAGGACTACGGAAAGACGAATCAACAATATACGGAACGGATTCAACGGTAACGGACCTATGCAACGCCCCCGGACAACGAAAAGAATACAGATAAGTAATAATTTATTCCACCACCATAAAAAATTTAACATTTTCCGCGGTCGCGGACTGTTCCAAGCAGAGGGTTTGTCATCGTCACTGATCTTTTAGTTAACTCGGCACTCGACGGGCATTACGACCACGTCCAGTCAGTTTCCGCAGAACGTCCTCTGGTCTATTCGGTATCGATTTATTTATACGATTTCTTAGGGCTAGTTTACAGGTAGATGGATAAGTGTTGGTACTCAGGCTGACCTAGTTCACAAAAGTTGTTTGTCGGTTCTATAAATGCTGATTGGATATTTTGCTGTTTTTCAATCATGGTTAGGTTATTGACTTCGATCGCGCAAATCGCTGTTTCAAGTATGAATAGATTGGCATTGAGCAATAAAAGTGTGTCTGGTTAAGATTGTGCATAGCGTATGCTACAGCAGTAAAAACAGAAACTTTAGTAAATAGTTAGAGGAATCCTCTTTATATGATCTTGGTTCTTTTATCCGCATGCCTTAATTTACTAATAAAAAAATACTACAGTAGTAATATCTTCTGTGACGCTTTCGTTAAGCCCATTGCACATAGTTTTAAATTTGCGCAGTTTTAGGACGCAAACAATTTTAAGACGACAATTTTGAGTATCCAGACGGTACAGTATAATTTGTATTTTTGCTCAGTCTTTGAAGAATATCGTAAAGCCCGGACCACACACGTCGTTTACAAAAACATACATCCGTTTTGCACATCGTTTGCGTAGTTTTGGGACGGAATGAATACGTTGCGTCCATACGGTACAGCCTTATTTGTATTTTTACTTAGTCCTGAGTTGTATTGTTTTGAACTGTGCAGGTAAAACGTTGTGCAAAACGGAACGTGTGGACCTTGTTTAATGGAGCAAGCGTTCACAGCCATCGACATTTTCGTACCAGTCATGAAGTTTGCGCAGCTTTCAAATCAATTTTGCTGGGATATTGCAGTTCTCGCGCCAAACTCAAAACTGTGCAGTTCTGCTGTCCACACGCAACGTTTTACCTGCAACGTTTTGAGCTGTGCAGGTAAACGTAAGTGGCAAAACGGAGCGTGTGGACATAACCTACCACTATATTAGTGAAATAATATACGAGTTTCGTGACAAGTTCCGGATGTAGCCCACTTGTATTTGACTCCGATCGCTTTGATGGGTTTCTCATGGATTGTCCCGTGGAAGCCGTAGCCTGAATGCTTCCACTCTTAAAATCTAAAAAAAACACCACAAAGAAAAAATCAAGCACATTATTAACCTGCACAAATTTCAAATAAAAAAAAAATACTAACCTCTTAGTTTGACGGTTTTATACAACTCTACATCCGTGCTGCACGGTAGAGGAAGGGCAGTAAAATGAACGGATAGCGTAGGCCAGTGGCGACGAAACTTAGATATTGTTGTTGGACTCTTGGCTCGGTACTGGCTTGTGGGTTGCTTCATTCCTACGTTTGAGGAATATGGCAACAACAACACCGACCCCGATAAGCAAGATGATCGCAAAGATGACCAATACAATGACCACCGTTGACGAACCGCCTTCTTCGACGGTTTTCGAGTCCGGTGGTACAGTTTTTGGTGAATCCGGTCCAGGTGGTGTTGCTTTAGTACGTGAGGTAGGTTTGTCTTCCTGTTTTTGTGTCCTTGTTGACGGTGTTGGTGGTGGCGGTGGCGCCCAACCGTCATTTTTGCAACATAATCCATCCATCACTTGGCGTCCTATATTACACTGCGTCGAAGTTGTAGTAGATGTACCAAGGATCTCAATTTCCTTGTCTTTCAGTTCGTCTAGCAACGCCCTCATAAATTGACAAGCTAAATCCATTGCTCCAATGTTGAACTTTCTCAGTGCTGGTAAATCATCTCGAATATTGGGACTCACGGATAGTTCATTCATCAATGTGTTGTACATGTTAAGTTCCTCCAGATTCGGAAAGCTTCTGAATATAGACATGTCGAAGATTGCCGCAATAATTGGATTGCCTTGTAAGTACAGCTTCTTCAGGTTTGGCAGTACGACAGCTTGATCATTTTCAATGTAGTGTATCTGGTCGTTGGCGAGGTTCAGCACTGTCAGATTAGGCATATGCCCGAAATCACCCAAGTCGATCGGTTCAAAGCTTGAGGCAATGCCCGTTTCACTCAAGTCCAACTTTTCCAAGGCAACTAAAGCGGATAGGCTAGCTAGATCTTTGAAATTGGAGTTTTTACTTAAATACAACCCCTTCAACGATTTTCCACCATCAACTCCATCAACAAGCAAGAGCCCAATGCTGTTGTCTTCCGCGTACACCTCCTTCATTCCATTTTTGATCGTCAACTGTGTTAGATGCACACTGTTGACCACCAAAATTTCCAAACCTAGAGCCTGAGCGTAGAAGCTATTCGGGATGCTGGTGAGATTCGAGTCCACGAAGGCGACCCTTTTTCCGATGGGTTGCTCGAACACCGGTTCCGCGACTCCAGGGCGCCAGGTGACACCACGAAAGACGCAAAAGCGGTTTGTTTCTGTAGGCACGTTCGTAAGTATCTCCTCCGTACATTTGATCGCTTCCGATGACGGTAGGTAGAAAAACACTGTTACAAGAATTGTAAACCGAACCATTTTGACTAACGCAACACTAAAACACCCAAAACGAAGCCGGTTCGGAATACTTTTCACAATTAAATGCAAATGGTGTTGTTGTTGAAAAAAAAAAAAAAAAAACAGCGAAAAACACAAAAAAAAAAAACAGCGAACGCCATCGCGGCGCGAAAGCACTTGTCAAATGTCAATTCGAAACAAAAACAAACCGCCCAACCCAAGGAGCGCCAAATTGACGTTTCGACCCGAACCCATGAAAGTTCCATACAAAAAAAACCCTCTACGACGGGAGAGCTACCCCGCAACCACTCCGCCACCATTTGACATACCCCTCACTGCCTAATGACAATCCAAATGCTGTCTGCTCTATCGTTCCGTCCTTTTCTCTCGCGTTATTTTGCCAACAGCATAGACTTGTGTATGTGTGTGTGAGCAACAGCCCGTTGAGGAATTGTTTACATTTTAAAATAACCGCTCGTCCAGTATGTTGTAAGAACTTGGTGTCTATTTTGTACAAGAAATCCCTTGAAAATGTGCTTAAAACCGAATTAAAACATTTGCGAAAGAATGCTGTTTTCTATCATCGATCCGACAATGTCCAAAAAATGTTCAAAACGCAGCAATCTACAGCAAATATTGAAGCTGTAGCTGACAATATACCCGAGGAAGCAGAAATTCTAGTTGAAGATCGAGATGGAGCTTATGTGGATGAAATGGGGTTTCAACGCTATTTATTAATGGAATGTGGAGTAAACATCAACGGGAATCTAAGGGCTATTATTGCAGACGCTCCAGCAAGAGCATTCATAACAGGTTGACTACAAAACTTATCACCAGACAATTTCACATGTATTTAATTGTTCTTTCATTTAATTTTCACAGGTGTAGTAGGACATGTTGATTATGGCAGTTGCCAGAAATGTACTGTCGTAGGTCACTACGGCAGCGTTGCTCGCACCATTGTATTTTCTGGGACACAACAAACTGATGGAGGATTCAGGCAAGGCGCCTATCCAGAACACCAAAGAACGATTACACCTCTTTAAGATTTATTTTTTTTACATAGTCTAGGATGTCGTGGTAGCGGATCGTTTGCATCTTATCGATCTTAGCATCATGAAGCGACTGCTGGTGGGCTGGCGAAACGAAACACTGGGAAAGAGAAAATGGGACCAAAGTCAATGTAAAGTAATACCGCAAGCCTTGCAGACGACAAAACTCATGCAACTAATGAAAAAAGAGTTGTTCTCTGATTCACTTGCCAGAAATCGATGGCTTAGATGCTGGTATGATATTAATGGTTGTGAAGGTTGTGTTTGAAAGCTCCTTCTAAAAATAAATCATACACAGTATTTGTCTTAAAAATGGCACAAATATAAAGTTATATCTTTGTAACATGATTTCAATAATTACCGCGATTTGTCAATGCTGGTGGAATTTGAAAAGGTACACAGTGACGATGGAATGTCCTGAGCCGGTTTTCAGTTGTTTCGGTGGGTTTCACATTGATTGTCCCAGTGGATGTCGTAGCATGAATGCTTCCACACTTAACACTTTATTGGCGTGTGCTTTCTGACCAAAACATGCTGCAGTCACCGTCAATTGAGTGTTAAAATCTAAAAAAACTGCACAATAGAAAAATCAAACACATTATTAAACTGCACAAACTTCGTCGAATTTTTCAACTCCAACCTCCAGTCTCATGATTTTATACTACGCACCTTATTTCGCGCGAGTGCAATTTTGAGAAAATGTATCCATCGTTACGTAAAATAAAACAGACAATCAACAAGACACTTTCCAACATCGCCGATAGATCGACCGGTCTGCGCATCGTATGGTATGTATAACGATAAGTGTTCAATCCTCACTAACCAAACAATAAAAATTTCTCTTCAATAGCTACCACCAATGTAATCACTACCACTGTGTTAACCACGACCGCGACAGTAAAAAAACGAAAGAATATCGACCCAACTAACAATTGACAAGCATCTTTGGAACATTCTGTCTGATCTTTAGAACGTTTTTCCACCTTCCAATAAACCGCTACATTAGGAAGTGTAACCCAGCCGTTTGAGTTTTGACAACTCATGGAGGCGGCCATTTTTACCGACGGTCAAACCCGGTGAAAAAGTATAGCGATAGAAATAAAAAAAACGGTGATTTTAAAATAGTTTGTAGTTTCACTTGACGATCTTGCATCTCCCACTCTTTGGGATCAGCCACTGTATTTCCACCGGTCTCGCTTGTCATTAAGGTGCATCTATTATTGTACAACCTATTAGAGGGGAATATGGATCGTTTGTTCCCAATCGTTTTATAACTAGTATTGTTGATATACTCACTTGTGTTGGTGTTTGCTGCTTCTGAGGCTCGAACTGCTTCGGACAAGAAGAGGTATGTTGTAGTCGGCTCACCATGAGCCACGCTCCGCTTCGACGATTGGTAGCTTAATTGACAATATCTATCAACAAACATTTTCAACAGGTGATGACTTATTTCTTGGCACAACGAAAAGCACCAGTCGGCTGTAAAAGTAGCCACAATGTATCTGTATGTATCTGTATGCTGATGCACGGCTTTTGCTTTGATTCAGTATGTGCTGCCAAAAAACGATTAAGTCTTTCTTTTTTATCAAGGTTTTCCAGGTGCGTCTTGTGGACCAACATTTGGTTGCTTGCTATGGGTATTTCCGTGGAGATTTATGTCGGCGTATCACTTTGTGGAACACCGTTTTCATTGTGTGTTTCATTGATTTGGCTACTTTTCGTACTGAATGGTGCTTTTCGTTATTCCATGGTCAGTCATCACCTGTTGAAAAAGTTTCATCATGTGATATTAGTTTTTTAAAGATAGGTTTTGTGATTTCCATTTTGTTCATTTGTTTCTCTAGTGTTTATGTATACAAATAATCGACATCTCTTTTATAGTAAAATTATTTCGGTGTTGAACGAATGGAACGAAAAATCAATATTTTGTGTATGTTGGATGCACAGATATGTTACATGTCTATATTATTCTTTCGATAGATTGATCATTTCTTAAACTTACTCCGCCAATGTATGAGATAAACATACAAATAAATAGTGACCCTCATCATCTACTTGGATGGACGCAAGCCCTCTTATTTCCCTGGCATCCCTTTAAAAACTAATGTGTGCGAATTCGGATTATATTCGGTAGTACACTAACAACTTCCATGTTTCCCATTGAAGTTTGTCACAGCTGAAAAACGACGTAACAAAGATGAGTAAAATAACGATTAGAGAGAAAGAAAGTCTTACCTTTAATAAATGCTCGTGCCGGAGCAGCAGCTATAATTCCACGAACTATTATCTCATGTTGCATTTCGATGATGTCTTAGAAACTCTTCGACCCTTAGCGGCTTCGTCGAGCCGCTGAAGATTGCCACCGAGTCACTTGCTCATGGATGCTCATAATAATTGACCAAATGTCCGGGCGGCGTCTGTGTAGTGGCAACCCATCGATAGATAAATTTAGAGATATCGCAGCAGGTAAAGTCACATTGCTAGAAATAAATAATAATTCAACATCACGATACTTGTATTAGCGCATTCGACTAGTATTTCAAGCATCTTACCTGAATCGTTTGGACAAACTTCACAGGATGCCTTTGTACCAATATCGACCACCGCACTGCTAAAATGTTCGCGACGGTCCTATTAGTTTTCAAAAGAGTACTAGCGTCCTTCGGCAGCTGATTCTGTCGAAAAATATTCAACATTTGTTCACAATCGAATGAGACAGATTTTGAACAACTGCCAAAAACCTTATACATTCCTCCATCGTCGTGTTGCCTTACTTCGAAGTACTTCCACCAAATTTTCCTACTCTGCTCACGTTATCCAGTACACCATCGATTCTTGAGACTTCGTCTTGACTCTGATCGTCTCCAGAACGGGTTTCTTCTTCTGAACCAATCTCTAGCTGACCCACACTAGTACTAGGAACTTCTAAAATAAGTAATCGTATATTTAATTTCGCATTCACATTTGGAGCAGCACAAGCACAAACACTAACGGTCCGTTCCACAAGAACGTTGTCTTTCCTGATCAAATCTTTTGGCATTCCCTTAGTACAAACTACCAGAACGCTGAAGCTGCCCTAGAAAATTGTTTTCGTATGCCATTTTCACTAGCTATGGACACCACTTTTAATAAAATTAAAATTTACGAAGTGCTGGAAGCTTGAAACGTTGCTTCCGATTTTGTTTACAAATTTTTGTGATGCAGTGGAAAGGGAGGCACAATGGGATTGCTTCCTTGAGTCGTGCGTACTCGCTCTCGCACATGGTATAAACATTGAATGTTCCAAAGATGACAGCTCGTGGTTACCTGGGGAATCAAGTGTGCATTACAGGTAGAGGCTAGGAGAGGGAAGAGGAAAGATAGCGGAATGAGGAGGGAAAACAGACCTAGAGAGGATATTATTTTTGAACCTAGATTGATAATTTTTTTCGAACCCACTATTTTGAATTTGAACCCACCATCAAATTTGAATCTGACAGCCCGTCAACATCGCTGTCAAATCGGGTCGAAATTTACTGCGCATCGTGCCCTGGACCGACCCATTTTCGACGCGAAAACGGGTCGGACCAGGCGCCGGAAATATTTCAAAAATCCCCTTGGGAAGGAGCGCCAAATTGACGTTTCGACCCGAACCCATCAGTTCCAGTTCGGCGTCGCATCAGAGCGGATGGTTAGCAGTGCACGAGGTTCCTGAAAGGGTTAGCTGAAAAGTAAGGTTATCTTAGGCACGGCCGCGTGGTGTCGCCGAGCTGGAGCTCAAGTCAGAGAAATCCTAGCCGACGCACATCTCGTGCTGTTTGAGTAATCAAGCGGATCACGAGTTTCGTGCGATCTGACAAACGGAAGGAAATATTCCTTTCGTTACGGCGGGTGAACAGCCGCATTTTGACTGCGCACTAGCGTGGTTGGCTAGCAGTGCTCCTGGCCGCATGGTGGCAGTCAAAAGGCGACGCCTACAGAAAATCTAAAACCACAGAAAATCAGGACATATGGCCTTTAGTTGCCAGTCCTTAACCTAAAGAGGTCTATGTCTCAAGGTTAGCTTGCGAAGGCCCAGGAAGCTGGATTCAATAGCCGTACTGGAGTAAATCCTCGACGAAGTGAAGAAGAAGAAGAAGAAGAAGAAGACCCGAACCCATCAGTTCCAGTTCGGTAGTGCATCAGAGCGGATGTTAGCAGTGCACAAGTTTCCTGAAAGGGTTAGCGGAAAAGTAAGGTTACGGCACGACCGCGTGGTCACCCCGAGCTGGAGCTCAGGTCAGAAAAATCCTAGCTGCCGCACATCTCGTTCTGTTTGAGTCAATCAAGCGGACCACGAGTTCTTGTGTCCTGACAACGGAAGGAATTATCCCTCCCGTGGCCGGCGGGTGGACATATGGCTATTATTAGCCGGTCCTAAAGGACGAGCCCCTTCATAGGAGTTCGGACAGAGTCGGTACGCCTCTGATTACGAGTAAGGGAACAAACGTTCGACTTAGCGTAGGAGGATATACCCCGACTCGCATAGCGAAAGAAGAAGAAGAAGACCCGAACCCATGAAAGTTCCATACAAAAAAACCCCTCCACGACGGGATAGCTACCCCGCAACCACTTCGCCACCGTTTGACATACCCCTCACTTCCTGATGACAATCCAAATGCTGTCTGCTCTGTCGTTCCGTCCTTTTCTCTCGCGTTATTTTGCCAACAGCATAGACTTGTGTGTGTGAGCAACAGTCCGTTGAGGAATTGTTTATGTTTTGAAACAAACGGTCGTGCAGTATGTTGTAAAAATCCCTTGAAAATATGTCTGAAACCCGCATTAAAACGTTTGCGGATGAGTGCTGTTGGTAAAATCCCAAATGAAGCCCCCCCTGCCGAAATCGCCGTCGTGGCTACACCATTTGTGAGCGGATGTACCTTAAAGGTATGCAATTGGTGAAACAAATGCCGTTGTGTGAACCGTTTGAATTGAATTCTCGTTAAATTAAAGATTTTGATTATACTGAAAAGGATGTACAGCATGAACTCCCTCATGCATTACTTGCATGAGGTTATGAAAATTCAGCTACGTAATCAACCTAGGGGTGTGGTATGAGGGGGGCCCACGGGCCCCCCTTATTTCACAAATTTATAACAAACTCCCTTTTTCGGTAGACCTAGCGCAGTCCGCTCGCTGCGCTCGCTGCGGGCGCGCCGCCGTTTCAAACTCATTTCTTCAGTTCAACTCATTGGTTTATGATCTCCATCTTGCTCAGTTTAACCGATTATTTCAAGTCATTACAGCTTCTAACGGAAATTCAACTGTTCAAATATTCAAACTGAATTGATGTGCCACCTATTGCATACTTTCAGGCGCACACGTGGAAAAAATGACGACGATGCGGCGACGGGGGGGCTTCATTTGGGATTATACCGTGCTGTTTTCTATCGTCGATCCGACAATGTCCAAAAAAATGTTCAAAACGCAGCAGTCTACAGCAGATATTGAAGCTGTAGCTGACAATATACCTGCGGAAGCAGAAATGCTAGTTGAAGATCGAGATGGAGCTTATGTGGATGAAATGGGGTTTCAACGCTATTTATTAATGGAATATGGAGTAAACATCAACGGGAATCTAAGGGCTATTATTGCAGACACAAGAGCAGCAAGAGCATTCATAACAGGTTGACTGCAAAACTTATCAGCAGACAATTTCACATGTATTTAACTGTTCTTTCATTTAATTTTCACAGGTGTAGTAGGACATGCTCGTTATAACAGTTGCCAGAAATGTACCGTCGTTGGTCAATACGGCAGCGTCTGGGACACAAACAACACAACGAACTGATGGAGGATTCAGGCAAGGCGCCTATCCAGAACACCAAAGAACGATGACACCTCTTTAAGATTTAAACTTTTTACATAGTCCAGGATGTCGTGGTAGCGGATCGTTTGCATCTTATCGATCTTAGCATCATGAAGCGACTGCTGGTGGGCTGGCGAAACGAAACACTGGGAAAGATAAAATGGGACCAAACTTAATGTAAAGCAAGCCTTGCAGACGACAAAACTCATGCAATTAATGCAAGAAGAGTTGTTCTCTGATTCACTTGCCAGAAATCGATGGCTGATATGCTGGTATGATATATAATGGTTGTGAAAAATAAATGATACACAGTAGTTGTCTTATAAATGGCACAAATAAAAAGTTATATCTTTGTAACATGATTTCAATAAATACCGTTATTTGTCGATGCTGGGGGAATTTGAAAAGGTACACAGTGATGATGAAATGTCCTGAGCCCGTTTTCAGTTGTTTCGGTGGGTTTCTCATGGATTGTCCCGGTGGATGTTGTAGCATGAATACTTTTTCTCTAAACACTTTATTGGCGGGTGATTTCTGACCAAAACATGCTGCAGTCACCGTCAATTAAGTGTTAAAACCTAAAACACAGCACAATGAAAAAATCAAGCACATTATTAAACTGCATAAACTTCGTCAAATTTTTCAACTACCAACTTCTGGTTTCATGATTTTATACTGCCTACTTTATTCCACGCGTGTAATTTTGAGAAAATTTATCCATCGTTACGTAAAATAAAACAGACAATCAACAAGACACTTTCCAACATCGCCGATGGATCAACCGGTCTGCGCATCGTATGGTATGTATAACGATAAGTGTTCAATCCTCACTAACCAAACAATAAAAATTTCTCTTCAACAGCTACCACCAATGTTATCACGACCACTGTTAACCACGACCGCGACAGTAAAAAAAAAAAAAGAAAGAATATCGAATCAAGTGTGCATTACAGGTAGAGGCTAGGAGAGGGAAGAGGAAAGATAGCGGAATGAGGAGGGTAAAACAGACCTAGAGAGGATATTATTTTTGAACCTAGATGGATAATTTTTTTCGAACCCACTATTTTGAATTTGAACCCACCATCAAATTTGAATCTGACAGCCCGTCAACATCGCTGTCAAATCGGGTCGAAATTTACTGCGTATCGTGCCCTGGATCGACCCGTTTTCGACGCGAAAACGGGTCGGACCAGGCGCCGGAAATATTTCAAAAATCCCCTTGGGCGACAGCTGGACAAAACGTAAACAAACCGAATCACCCCGAACGAGTTCCAGTTCGGTAGTGCAGTTCCAGTTCGGCGTCGCATCAGAGCGGATGGTTAGCAGTGCACGAGGTTCCTGAAAGGGTTAGCTGAAAAGTAAGGTTATCTTAGGCACGGCCGCGTGGTGTCGCCGAGCTGGGGCTCAAGTCAGAGAAATCCTAGCCGACGCACATCTCGTGCTGTTTGAGTAATCAAGTGGATCACGAGTTTCGTGCGATCTGACAAACGGAAGGAAATATTCCTTTCGTTACGGCGGGTGAACAGCCGCATTTTGACTGCGCACTAGCGTGGTTGGCTAGCAGTGCTCCTGGCCGCATGGTGGCAGTCAAAATGTGACGCCTACAGAAAATCAGAATCAACGAAATTCAGAACAACACAGAAAATCAGGACATGTGGCCTTTAGTAGCCAGTCCTTAAACAAAAGAGGTCTATGTCTCCAGGTTAGCTTGCGAAGGCCCAGGAAGCTGGATTCAATAGCCGTACTGGAGTAAATCCTCGCCGAAGTGAAGAAGAAGAAGAAGTTCGGTAGTGAATCAGAGCGGAGGTTAGCAGTGCACAAGTTTCCTGAAAGGGTTAGCGGAAACGTAAGGTTAGCTTGCGGCACGACCGCGTGGTCACGCCGAGCTGGAGCTCAGGTCAGACAAATCCTAGCTGCCGCACATCTCGTGCTGTTTGAGTCAATCAAGCGGACCACGAGTTCTTGTGTCCTGACAAACGGAAGGAATTATCCCTCCCGTGGACAGCGGGTGGACATATGGCTTTTATAGCCGGTCCTAAAGGACGAGCCCGTTCATAGGAGTTCGGACAGAGTCGGTACGCCTCTGATTACGAGTAAACCCCTGGTCACAGCTTTCCGCAACCGCATGCGGTTGCGTTTTTTCCCATGGGAGAGATAGGAGCTGTCATGGGCTGTCACCGCAGACGCAAGACCTTGCGGTTTCTGTACTAAAAAATCAAACGAGTTTGATTCTTGCCGTAGAATCTTGCGTTTTTATATGTCAACAGTAAATATTGTTCCTAGTAGACTTTAATGAGATTGTATGCTCATATAAGTGGTATATTCAAACATTAAAGTAATATTTTTGGCAAAAAGCTGTGCTCGTTTGACAGCTCAAAAACGCAACCGCATGCGGTTGCGGAAAGCTGTGACCACAGGTTAAGGGAACAAACGTTCGACTTAGCGTAGGAGGATATACCCCCAAGTAACATTTTAAGTTTTATCATGGTTCTAACGTTGTTGTTCATGCTCATCATTAAGTCTCATCTGAAGAGTAAAATATCTTAAAGGTTGTGATAAAACCTTCATAAACCCGTTTTAAGTGTAAGAGGGCCCACTCTACAGAACGTTGTCAAATCCAACCCTTAAAACCTTTTCTAGACCAAAAATCACTGATTGATTTTAAGAGAAGGTTTTAAGAAGGACTTAACAGCGTATTTACAGACTCTTCAAGTCTACTAAGATTTTAGACTTAATGAGCGGTTTTATAGCTATCCTCAAAAGGTTTTAAGGATGCCAAAATTATTTAAACTATTTTGCCTGCTGAGAAACCTCTATAAAACCAATTGGACTTGGTACACCCATGTTAAAACATTGATAAAACTTGTTGAAGTCTAATAGGTCTTGGAAATGTTACTTGGGCCCCGACTCGCATAGCGTAACTCGAGGTCCACACTACAGCGCGACGTCCCGTTTCAAAAGTAGCCCAGTTTCGGCAGAACAATCGCGCAAGCCAAGCGCGACAGAGGTAGGAGAGTATGTGGAAATATGTATCACATTGGGGCGCAAACTCGGCAAAAATTTTTTATTGAATTTTTAGGTAGTAATGCATGATATTTGCTTAGCTACGTATTTTATGCACCCTGAGTGAGTTTGGCGCTTCCACATTTGAAATTCACTGAGAAAACAAACTTAAACAAACAACGACGATATTTTGGCCCGCCGTAGGAAGTATATATTTCTCCGTCATCTCCTACTTGTTGAAGAGCAGTTTGTTTACGTTTCGGCACCCGAAAAAACTTTGGTAAAAATATCAATTAAAACGGAGTTTGATAACTGAATTACATTTGTGAAGCCTAAAAATAAGTAGTGCAACGAAAAATCCGATGTTTCGTGAAGAATATTGCTCGTTTTGCTCGCGTTTGTGATTCGGTTTGTTTACGTTTTGTCCAGCTGTCGGTTTGTTTACGTTTCGAATTGACATTTGACAAGAGCTAGCACGATGTCGCGTTTTTCGCTGTTTCTACACTAGCGCGATTTGTGCGACAGATTTTTTGTATGGAGTTCGGCCCCATGTCAGGCGACGTCGCGATTCGTGACGGGACTAGTGATGGGTTCTCGGAACCGCACCCACCGCCCGGAACCGCTTCCGAGCATCTTTAAACCGGCTCCGATTCCGGCTTAGTAAAACCCACGATTCCGTCCAGAGCCGTCCGGAGCCGTCCGGAGTCATCCGGAGTCATCCGGAGCCGCTAGTCGGCAGCCGGAACCGACCGGAGCCGGAGCCGTCCGGAGCCGACGGCTCCAAACGACTCCGGACGGCTCCGGCTCCGGACGGTTCCGGACGGTTCCGGACGGTTCCGGACGGCTCCGGACGGCTCCGGACGGCTCCGGACGGCTCCGGCTCCGGTCGGTTCCGGCTGCCGACTAGCGGCTCCGGATGACTCCGGATGACTCCGGACGGCTCCGGACGGTTCCGAGCTCGGAGTATTGCACCTACCTTATGGAGCCGCTTCCGATATTGGTGGAGTCATTCGGAAGCGGTTCCGATTTTTTGTCGAATTTACCCACCACTAGACGGGACGTCGCGCAGTAGTGTGGACCCCGAGTAAGAAGAAGAAGAAGAAGTTTCAAAAGTAGCCCAGTTTCGGCAGAACAATCGCGCAAGCCAAGCGCGACAGAGGTAGGAGAGTATGTGGAAATATGTATCACATTTGGGCGCAAACTCGGCTAAAATTTTTTATTGAATTTTGAGGTAGTAATGCATGATATTTGCTTAGCTACGTATTTTATACACCTTGAGTGAGTTTGGCGCTTCTATATTTGAAATTCACTGAGAAAACAAACTTAAACAAACAACGACGATATTTTGGCCCGCCGTAGGAAGTATATATTTCCACATCATCTCCTACTTGTTGAAGAGCAGTTTGTTTACGTTTCGGCACCCGAAAAAACTTTGGTAAAAATATCAATTTAAACGGAGTTTGATAACTGAATTACATTTGTGAAGTCTAAAAATAAGTAGTACAACGAAAAATCCGATGTTTCGTGAAGAATATTGCTCGTTTTGTTCGCGTTTGTGATACGGTTTGTTTACGTTTTGTCCAGCTGTCGGTTTGTTTTCGTTTCGAATTGACATTTGACAAGAGCTAGCGCGACGTCGCGTTTTTCGCTGTTTCTACACTAGCGCGATTTGTGCGACAGATTTTTTGTATGGAGTTTGGCCGCCTGTCGGGCGACGTCGCGCTGTAATGTGGACCCCGAGTGACATTTGACAAGAGCTAGCGCGACGTCGCGTTTTTCGCTGTTTCTACACTAGCGTGTTTTGTGCGACATTTTTTTGTATGGAGTTCGGCCGCCTGTCACGCGACGTCGCATTTCGTGACGGGACGTCGCGCTGTAGTGTGGACCCCGAGTCGAGGCCCGCGGGTTTGTAACGAACGTTTGAATTCATTTCTATAACAGAAAACAGTTGAACCTGGATTTAAAACACATTTGTACTGATCAAATCCTACCAACCATATGATTCCTGTATCAGAAAATCTACTGGATTGTTATTTTAAGGAAAAATCTTATCTGTTGAAGCGATGCAATCTTGCATACATCGCATTTCGGCCACGGGTCAGTGTACGCGGGGAACCGGGCGTTAGCAACAGCGCAGCCCATCGATCCCCGTTGATCGGTGTCGAGTTCCACGCGCGCATTGCCCTGTGGCCTGTTAGAGTAAGACGGTTGGACACAGGAGGGAGTGAACCCAACCGAACTAGCCTTAAGTTGGGCGGTATGATCAAAGGCCCCGATGGACCTTGGAGCGCACCGCCAAATCAGTTAGTTTAGCGTAGGGAATAAAGGAAGTTCTGCAGAAAGACGTCCTCCACACGACTACACGACTCCCTCCGAAACTCGGCCCGCTACACTGTGTATTAACAACACCTGGCGTTTCTAAATTGGTTAATCTTTGTAATCGGTACCATCAAGGTAAACAGGCTGCAGTAGCCATATGAAATATTTCTAGGTACAGAAAATAATTTATTCTGGGAATATTTTTGCCATTTTGCACACCGGTTCGTCATCCGGTTTAACATCGCTTGATTCCTTCTTTGCATCCAGCTCGGTAGCCACGAACGACTCGGCGGTGTTTTCCTGTCCCGACTTATCCAACGTACGCTGGTTACTGGCGGAAGTGTCAGCCTTCAGGATTTCTCGCAACGCCATGGTGGCATATGTAGATGTTGGTAGGCGGAAGTCCATAATCACGGCCTTAAGTGAATGTTCCTTTTCTGAGGGATGCAAAATAAACGTTATGTTAACAGATGTGCAACTGTGTTCTACATGCCCTACACTCTAACCTGCCCACGATGCAAACGGTGGCTCGGGAACATTCTTCATTTTCTCCACGTCCGAAAGGATGAGCGTGTCCGTCGGCTTTTCATAGTGTACGATTTTCCAATCCATGCGCTCCGGACGAACGAATAGCTTTCGGTATGCCCCAGTGAGTGAATGTTTTTTAGACTTTCGTTTTAATTTCTCCGATGATAACGATTCTTCACCGAGCGCTTCTTCATACCAGCGGGCACACTCGTTGTCCGGATAAGTAATGTCGTGCCCGGGCAGCGGAAGAATAATATCGAACATGGTGTACCTTCCGGAAGCTATGTCGTCTGCTGAGAGAGGTCGAACCAGGCTCTTGAACGGCGAGGGATCGCTAGATCCGTTCTCCTCTTCCTCATTCAATGGTTGATCGTCTTCGCTCGGCTGTGCTTCGTACACCTCTAGATTATTTAAATCTTCGTCCACTGCAACGGCAGAGGCCTCTTGTTGGGCGGTAGCCTCAACGGTTTTGTCGAGATACACTAAATCGCCTTCCCGAGGTTCAAACCCGTACTCACGTATCCGTCGTGAAGCCACACGATTCCAAATCAAACTCTGATACGCGTGCATGTAAAGCAATCGCACATTTCTAGGCAGATGTTCGATCGCACCAATGTAGTCCTTGTTTCCGTGGTTCGCAAGCCAATGCAAAAGCTGCGCCTCAACCGATTTATTCGTTGAGTGCAACGTTTTCAGTGCTTCCTCAGCGTTTTGAGTTTGTTGCCATACGGAGCGCATTTTTTGCATGTAGTGAGGTTCATCTTCTCTCGGTTGCAATATTAGATCGCAAGCTTCCTTCCAGCTTCCCTTTAGCAGCTCGATTCCCACGCGATAGGTCGGCACGGATGCGCAATTACCAAACCGTTGCAAACCGTAGTAGTTGATGAAACCTTTGTCGCGCAAATGCTCCATCGATGCGTTGATAATTTGGTCCTCTGCCGTTACTTGACGCAGGGCGATACGGAACCGGTTTCCCTGCAGCATGCCAAGCTTGAGGGTGGTTGGTTTGAATGTGAAATTTCCCACGCTGATGTTCGGTAGACCCCGAGCGGCTGCGGCGATCTTCGACGGTTCTCGTGTTTTGATGCACATCCACTGGGTAGTTTTGGCCCGGCGATCCTTCGTACCGGCGTACGTCAGCACGGACGGAGCACAGTGGAGCTTCTGTGAAAGCTGCAGCGTTGCCTGAATGGTGTCGAGATTTTCCTTGTACATCATAAAGTATGTGTACGGATGCGGCCACAACCACTTTTCACGCCGATCGCGTACCGTAGCCTTATCGTATTTGGCAAATCGGATCCACTTGCGGTCGTCACGTGTTACCGTCGACCCAACAACAGCGCTGCCAAAAAGGGCCTTTACTCTAGTGTGTATTGTCGTACGATCCTGCTTGGAAAGTTCGGTCACATCGACCTCTAGAGAGGGCTCGCCTTTCCCGTCCACTATTTCCTGGATGCGCTGCAGATTTTCCGATGTGATCAACCGTATCAGCTGTTCGTTTGGGTCGATTGGACGATCATTATCACCAGTTGCCACATCAACTTCCGGAGAGGGAGGCTTGGGTAATGCTGTTACCGTCAAAAGGGTCTCTACGCCATCAGCGTCAATTTCATTGACATGGAAATCGGAAAATCTAATGAAGCGAAATTTCAACAGTGATTAGGAAACAGCAAATTGAGTTACAGATAGAATAACTAACCTCGACTTCAGAACACCCTGAAAACCTTCCAACTTGGACACGTACTCCGTACAGTGAATATCTTTTTCCGAAATGTACGACGTTCGAACCGTATGAGTTTTTGGCTGGCGATCTCTCCCTCCATACGGGGCGCCTTTATTGAAAGGACCTGATCTTCTTTTACCGTGATTGAATCTTCCTCGATTCATTGCGAAAAATACAAATGATCAAAAAGTGTGCAAGGAAAATAAAGAGTAATTTGTGTTCAACGCTAGTTAAAATAATACTCGTTTACACTTTTCAGCAACCACAATAAAACAATCAGATGCCGGTAGTAGCACGTTGCATTTGTTTTGACTGAACTGACATTTCTCCAAATTGGAAAAAATCCAAAATCCAATCATCTGTGTAGCACAGTACCTCGTTATAATAACCTTGACTTTTAATATTTGAAATTCTTTTCCCTTTTTTATGTAAAACATTTTAGTACATTGATCCAGGTTCGTGTTCAGTGAATAAGAATGCTCTGAATATAAATTTGAAAAAATAAAGATTTACTCTGCACCATGCGCATGGTCTTCAACGAATATCGTGAATAATTTCACTTCTATTTCGTTCGCGGCGGCCATTTTCAATGTTTTTTCACCGGGATACTTGTTTGGCGTTGTTGAAGAGAGAAAGAAGATACAGAAAAGAAACAGAGAATGAAAGAAGAGAGATGGAAGTGAGATGGAAGCTATACTAGAAAGAGTAAGAAAAACGCGTGTTTGGTGAGTTTGAAACTCTTGCATTTTAGTACCGAGTAAGCAGTCGAGCAGCGTAGGTGCTGTGCTTGCGTTCGTTACAACGGCAATAGTTTACGAGTTGTTTGTGCGATTGTTTTCGCGGTTATCACCATTGTTTTAGCAGTGGAACCAGTAAAGGTGTGTTTTGAAGTTTCTTCGCATTTAATTCTGGGCCTATACGATACGACGCATAAAAGTGAACAAATTGTATATTCAACAAATACAATTGGCGTGTCCGCCAACAGCAGTTGTATTACCGATCAAATGTTAAGCTTAGAGGCAGTGTAACTGCAGCAACTGTGAATCAATCAGAACCCCAACTAGAAAGCAGGTATTTTGTGTAGGAAACGAAACACAATTCCAACCCGCGCAAGGAGATCAAGCTCGTTGGACCGGTGTATGTAAGATCGTTTGTCGTTTGACCTCGCTTACTCCTCTATCCTTCTAACGATCGACAACAAAATAGAAGGCACACGCGCGGCCGAGCTTGTTTTGTGTTGCTGTGCGTGTGTGTGGGTGAGAAGAAAAGAGCGGAGTGAAATTAGAAAATTACACTCCTGGAGTAGCAAACGGTGTCGTTCAGTGAAGATTTGTGAAACAAAAAGAAACCGATCAAGCAAGAAATCTGAAATCTGAAAATCATCGATCCCAATTCGTCGTCTTTTTTCCAAGTTAACGAAAAACGTGAGAAGAAAAGCATCATACTGCATGAAACAGTGCCTTCATCTGCCTTTCTTACAACTGCTTGCCGCACAAGTTCAACGGAACAAGCGAAAGATAAATAAAAGTGCACCGTAAAGATAACCCTTGGTGTGTATTTTTGAGATCGTGCATTTTACCACCAGTACTCCCCGTCACAGTGAGCTTGTTTGTGCTGAGTTTGCTAAAAATACGTGCATAAGTGAGTGGGAAATTCGAGCCGCGCGTTTGTTTGGTTAAATTGGTGTGCGTTGCACTTGGGTTATAACCGAAAATTGCGTTTTATTGGATGCACTTTTCCAAAAATTGCATCCCACAAGAATACAAACGTCAACGGTAGTGAACAAAAGCGGTAACGGTGGGCTCCGAAAAGTGGGAAAAAGGAAAACGCGCTTGTTCTGCGGATTGTGAGGTGCTACGTTTTGTTACCAAACATCGACCTGACGCAGATCTCCCAACTGCTGAATCTGGTATCCTGGCAAGCAGCATAAATCGAGTGTGAAGGATACTTATCCTGCGGCTAACATTGTACTGTCTTTTCAAAAGGTAGGTAAGATAATAATGCCCATCACTTATTTCACCATCTCATCTCAAATTAAATCGCCCCGAGAGAGCCGTTCGATGGGTGGAAAACTTAGATTTCCTCCGGCTTAACCCACCCCGAAGGCCGGAGGAAGCCGCCGATTATTTGCATCCGTTCAGGCACGAAAATTATGCTTTTCCGTGGACTATATTTGATTTCAATTTTCTGGAGCAACCAAAACCGAGCGTCGTACGTTACCGGTGTATCGTTTCCGGCGCACCACGCTGTATAATGGCGGTTAAATTGTTTTTTTCCCTTTTCTTTGGAGGATCGGTCCGGGAAGATGCTGGTACTTTTAAATTAAACCACAATTCAGGCTTCAATTTCAGCGTATGTTCCCCGTACCGATTCACTTTCGATACCGTGTAGCCCTAGTCGAAAGTGTTGATCATGCACGCGATAACACTTTGTGAGCATAAGCGTTCCAAATTGTGGGGGAAACTCACATCGTGAGTTAAGTATAGATAACGATGCTTTGAAAAACCAATCAAAGGTCAGACTCTGCCATAGTGATTGATCTATTTTGAGGTGGGTCATTTTTTTATGTACTGTAAACTCATTCTTTTTTACAATTTTATCTATAAAATAGCGTCTAGAAATAAAATCTGCGAACATGCAGTCAGTACTGCAGTGAGTAATACGTTTCGACATTCAATTGCGTGTAATTAGAGATTCCATTCCACTCAGATTGATTCCTTGGAAAACAGTTAAACCAGTGTGATTCATACACTTACTTAAATCGTGACACGAATGGGGGAGGAACACGGGCGTCCCGGAGATGGACAGGAACGGTGGCGTGCGTGATCTGGCCGTGCCATTAATTAACCCACCCGCGGTCGCTTGCACACCGATCGCACTCGGATCAAGGTCAATCTAGGAGCCAATAAACAATTCAAGCCGATCGATAGATGATCATCGAATCGAGAACCGAGAAACGTTAGGCTGCCTAAGGTTGAGCTGTTGTAAAAGAGAACATTCAATGAGCAATGCACGAGGCAGGAAGACGCAAGCTACCTAGAATAGAAGCAAGGCTTCGGGATTCCTTGTCTCATTTTGTAGCATTTAATTACTTACAATCGCTGGCTGGTGTGTGGCATTAATGTGTGTTTTCCAATCATCATCGTCATCACCACACAACCGGTTTCCAGCACGGTTGTCATCGTCGTTTGCTGTTTGTATGTTCATGCAAGCTTGAAATGTCCAGCGAATGACAAGGAAAAATACCTGGAAAAGAAACCCGATAAAGGGCATTGGGTGGCATGGAATCGGACAGCGGAAAGGAATCAATCAAACGATCGATTTTAGATCGATTCAACACAACGTCGTAGATGTAACATTGAGCACTGAAACGCGGGACCGGTTGTAGGTATGGAACAATCGTAAAAACACTAAGCCAACATTGTCAGAGCGAATCAAGGCACGATTTTCTAAGAAATTAATTAACATTTTTCGTAAATAAATTTATATCGTAAATAAAAAATAACCAAACTAGGGTATTTTTATAACTAACACTTATCAAAAATAACGTTTCGATGGTATAATGCTTAAGGTTTTTATGGACGTATACAAAGAATTGGCGGTCCTTCATTTTATTTTCCAACATTTTTTAATTAGTCTCTTTTATTTCAAGATTCCATTTGTTTTGTATAAATTAGTAATCGTTCAAAAAAAATCAATGCTGGAACCGAAAATATTCTTCAGGCATGTTTCATGTGAAAAAATTTAAATTCTTTGGTGCACAAATTTTAATTCCGACACTCCATTAAATGTAAATACGAAAACAGAAACGAAAGGAGGACTACCGCCGTGCGGTGGGGTAGAAAAAGAGTTAAAATAACACAAATGTTCACTACCACCATTCTGGTCGGTGTAATATTTTCACTCGTCCAAAAGGTGCAAGCCGCTCGTGCCCGATCCGCACCGGAGCTCATTCAACCATTTCACTCGGGGAAAACAGGGAAAACAGAAACGAACCGACACGCAGACGAGTTGATTTTCGCGTGCGATTTTGTTTGGGTGCTGCGCCCGCGACGGGTTTGTCTGGCGCGCGCGCAAAATATTGCGCGGCCGGGACGAGTAGGTGGCCGGGGGCATGCAAGCGGAGCGCATGGGGGGGAGGCGGTGGGAAGTGTTGAAGTATTTTTATCTCACGCGCCCGCGGTCTCCGTGGAGATCGTCTCGACGAGCGCCGATCTGCCGAAAAGTAATTTTCACCGTATTCGTCGGTCCTGGTGGGAGGAGTGAGTAGGGGAGGGACGAAGAGTTAGAGGTGCCTTCGATGCAATTTTCCAACCAGGATTGTCCGAGGGGGAGAAAGAACGTGGTGAGGGGATCACAAGAAACTGCCGGGTTGTAATCATGAACGAACCCCTCCTTACCACCTTCGTGTTCGGGAATCGGGTTGTCGCGCGTCTTAATGTGAAATGGCATCGTCGATTAAGAAAAGTCTTTACCCCAGTATCTTCCCAACCCCTAACGTCCGGGGGACTCACTGCATCATCCACACGCGATCGTGATCTATGGCTCCTCGGAGCGTTTCGATTAAATGTCGGCAGCATCTTCACGACGCCGAATCTGCGGGATCTGGGAAATAAGAAATGTCGGGAAGATGGGCACAAGACAAAAAAAAACACACAACTGCAGCATACACGTACCAAACCTTTACTTCGTCCCTCCCCAAACACTGCCAAGCAATTTTCTTTTCCTTTCCCCGTGTCTGGCGGTGTCACCGTATGCGGATCCCCTTCTTCTTCAGTATCTATGCATCTTGTGGCCTGGCGCTTGCATGTGGCATTCGCGACGCCTCGCGACATCAACGTGAAGTTGCGTAGGTGCGGCTACATTTACTGCCGTCACCGTTTGCCAGCAGCCCGCGTCTGCCGATTTCCCATTTATCCACGGCCCAGATCAAACGTACGTGTCTGGGGGAGTAGAGTGTACGATCCATCGGTTCGATAGTGACCGAAAGTGTTCCAGCGATTTTGATTCCGGCATTGCCGTGCACACAAACACATGGGAAGGGCTTACATCTTGACAAGCGAATGAGAAACTCCCGTTAGAACTGCCATCGGCGCGAAAGAAAAGCGTTCTGCGCGACGCCACCACGCTCGAAAGAAGAGGCTTTTCGCTGACGCAAAAACACGGAGAGGGCGGACTTCGGGGAAGAAGGACCACCGGGAGGAACAAGGGGTGTGGTAAGAGCCTAGGAGAAACTTTTCTAAAAGGCATCGCGAACGTGTGCAGAGGTTTAATCGCAATCGCCGCAATGGGAAGGCTTTTGGAGGGCACGGATCTTGGAGGATCGTCTTTACGGTCGGCACGTACAGGACGAGTCGTTGACAATCGCGGGCACAATGAGTACATGAAGCTCGGAGAATCATTCCATGAGATCCATCCAATGTGCCCACCGAAGAAGGAAGCCCCCCCGATCGTCGGGTTTCAAAGTGTGGCTTCGATAAGGTTAGCGCTAAAAGAGAACGGGTTTCTTCGGTGCGAATCGCTTCAAGAAGCTCGTTGCGATCGAATCGAAAAACCGTGAGCTGCTCGGGAACATTTAGCTACGTGACATGCTGCTAAACCGGTCCGTGAAGTTGCCGGACACCGTACTGCAGTGCTGCTGGTGCCGTTCTCTGGCAGAGCGACCCGCGCCATGACATCTTCGATCTGCGGGTAGCTCCACCGTTCGGGATTCGATCTAACCGGAACGGGAGGATGGAGTAGCGTGGTGGAGAACCTACAACTCGGCTAGCTCTTTTGCTGAAACGGGCTTCGGTTTCGCCTTAACCGACCACCGCTAGCGATGCCACCAGCGGCTCTTGGTGGCCGACGCCATCTTGTGCCTGCTCCTAGTTCGCGTCTTTACCGACCGCAATCTCACTCTCTCTCTGCTTTCCCGCGTACCCGATGACTTGAGTCATGAGTTCACGCTGGCTGGGTTTCTTGAGGTGAGGTCCCTCGGAGGCCTGAGGTGCTAATCAAGAAGAATGGGCTTTGATACTTCGCTTGAATCTTCATCCCGCCTGATGATGGACGTACGTTTGTGACGTCGGTCTTTGTGCGGAGGCGGCCACCTTGTGCCTTTGTTCACTCGTACTCTCCGCCGGGGGGTCCACCGATCCGGCTGATAGGGTTTGAATCTTCCAAGTCCCAAGTTTTCCCTCGAGAAAACCGGCAGCCTCCGTCCAAGTTCAGCTAAATTCAAACGATCGTTGGGTAAACATCGAACTAAGGAAGGTGGCCAAAAGCTCCAAACTCCAATATTATGCTGGTAGCAGCAGCAGCTATTTAAAGAGCCTCTTGGCGGAATGGGCAGAGTGGAGAAGAAAACAGCTCCATCCGAAACGGGTCAGAAGGGAAGAACAAAAGGCAAAGCAAGTTCTCAAACGACTCGCCTTAACCCTTCCTTCCTCCATCGGGCCCGGGTCGGAGGGTTGGCATAGGGTAGCACACGTTATTCCTCAAGTTTTCCCTTCCTCTTCGCTTGTGTTTGTGTTTGTGTGTGCTTGCTGCTGGGTGATGTTGCTTTCTTTCTCCTCCAGCGGTGCGTACCACGCACGGACCTTTCGTCCCTTCGTTAGCAATTATCTCCTGCATTAAATCAGAGGAAACACGATGATTATAGAAATAAAAAACGATATAAATTATTATAAAAGAGTAGTCCCCGGGGTCGGGAAACTGGACGAACGGTGGAGACCCGTGAGGGGATACAGTCATGAGCATCATCGTGACGTGGATACCGTCGGGGGGACGAGTTTCTTCAAGGGCCACCGTCTCTGGACGCTGTTGGACAGTTTTGGACTTTCGTCAACGATCGACGGTGGACTTTTCTCAATTCAATTTCTGGAGGTCCGGAGCATGACGTTTTCATCTTTCTTCGCCCCTCCAGAGATACTCCGTAATGTCTCATTCGATCGTCAACCGGTCCGGGACTTCTGGTTGGGGAGGAAGCTATGGTAGAGTTTCTTGTGATGTCCATGGAAATCCGTGTGTACCTTCAACGGGAAAAATAGCTCCTTTAAGAGGAAATGTCATCGGTATATTCCTGTTTCTACCTTTCTTCTGGACCTAACCTAACCTAACATGTTTCCTCCCGATGAAGAGAACCACCGAGCCGCGGACTGTGACGCTATTTGGCCTCTTTAGGAGTTGCGTTCCCTGCCGTTATTGACGATTTATTGTGACGGCTTCGATGCGAGGGACCGATCAGCCGATCGGAGGGTAATGTATATTTCGATTCCAGTTGCGCAGTTAGCGGGCGGGAGCCAAAACAAGCTGCTTTGAAATGTCGGAATGGAAGATAAAAACAATGGCCGCTGTCTTGTCGATAGAGATAGAGGCCGCGTCCTGAGGGCTACCGGCGATCCCGATGGCTTGTTTAAGCTCGCTCGCTAGATGGAAGTATAATAGCTGCTTGCGGCTCTAGAAAATGATGCTAGAGAACGCCAGCTCGCCCGTGGATAGGGAACTCGCCAACGCGGTCCCATTGGTGGGAGGAGGAAGAATTGAAAGGCACGTCTTCTTCCGGATCGAACGTCGTGGTGGCAGCGTCTCTTCTCGAGCTGCCTGTGGGAACTCGTAGGCTTCTAAGATATAGGCGCGTTTCTGATTTGAAATTTATATTAGGAGGAGGGAGAAAAACCTCATACCAATGGATATTCCGATCGGCAACGTTGTGGAATATAAATGAAATGAATGCACGATAACATAAATCGTCCGGCTTTCAGCAACTGGCGGTTGTCGTTTCTGATAACATTGTTTTGGCCCAACGTCAACGTCCAACAGTTGCGTTGCTAAATGTCACCGCTAGGAGCGTCTCTTCCACTCCATTTCAGCCTAGTCCCAATGTCTGGATTAACCTGTTTTGCGGTTTGAATGTGCCGTGAAATGTCCCGGCAGTCCTTGGTAGTTGGTAGTACCTCGTGTAGCCCGTGGTTGTTCGTGTCGGCGTCGAAGGACAGCCACTTCTCGACCGCTACCGTTCAGCGAGGCAGCGAATGTCCTATCGCTCGGTTCTGCCAGCCCAGTCCAGCCTTACTCCAGGGAGTTTGCGCAGCCAGAGGTTCTTTGTCGCGTACGCTGGTGGCAGGTCTTTCTGGTGTTTGTTCTGGCGTGCTGATGAGGGTAGATCTGAACAAAAAATGTGCATTGGGAATGGGAAATGAAAAATAGAACGACACCGTCGGTTTGGAACTGACAAAACACACCAAACATGACACCGGCTCGAGCCAGCGAACATTAAACATACAAGGCAGAAATCACGACACACTGTCGTTCGGCGGGCAGAGTTTGTGTTCGGACGTGTGTCCGCGTCACGCCCCAGCGTCGCAATCGGGGCCATTAGGCGGAGGCCAAACAGAGCCTCCCTTCCCTCCACTTGGACCGCGCAAACATGGACGTGCCCGATGGTTGCGGGCGTTTTCACATGTGCGTACCGTTCACCTGGACTATGGAAGTCTAGCCTAATCTAGGGTCTGATTAGACCGATCACGTTTCAATTTCGTCCAGCTGGACCGCTAATAGGCCTTAGAGGGCCAAACCCTAGGAACAACAAACATCACCTCGGTTGGTGTTGGTGAGAAGCGTTTAATTCTCGTACCGAGCACGTTTTGAAGACTCAAAGTCCTTCCCCTTTCAGGACTTTCTACCTGTTGCGCTTCATAGGAAAGGTTAAATAATTGGGATAACTCAGGAATAGAGCATGCCAGGTGTAAAGACGCTTCCTAAATTTCCCTCAATGTCCTGTCCCGTGTTGAGGATGGGAAACGCCAAAAAAGGTACCAGGTCCTCACACACTCCATTTTTCATTTCACTTCTGACATCATTTTTTCTTATTTTTCCTCGTTCTGTTTTTTTTCTTGTTGTTTTCTGCTTTCTTGTACTTTGTCGACGTTTGACATAAACATAAAACGCACGCACGGCGATGCAACCTCACGTCGCAGCGTTTGCGTCTCCCGGGGAGGGGATAGAAGATCTTCCAAAGGACTGCTGCAACCCGCACGTCCCCCGTGGTGAGCCTTGTGTGTTTTTCCCCTGCAACGGACGGTGCGAGGGAAGATGTATTAGTTTAAGCTACCTTCCCTTTGAACGCTCGCTTCCTCTGTTTACCTTTTTCGCGTAATACTCATTGGTACACGTCCCTCTCGTGGTTGTCGTCGTCATCGTCGACCTTTCATTTACCGATTATGCGTGTGATGCACTTTTGGCTGCATTCGTGCGATGTGTGTATGTGTGTGAGTTTATGAAATCGTCACCGGAAGCGTGAGATAAGCTCGGTTTTGTTAGTTTTCCCAAACCCAAAAACCATAAGCCCTCGCTTATGACGCTTTTGATGGCTTTTCTTTAACGTACGTCTCTCCTGGGCTTTGATAAATGAACGGGACTGTTTTTCACCAACACAAGCGAAATCGCGCAAGCAGACATTGGAACTCAATAGATTAAATTCTTTCCCGACAGGCCATCAAGAGGGAAGGATCCGATTTTCTAAACGGTTTTCCGATCGCCCAAATTTTCCACCGTACGCGGTACGAACTGGCAACAAATGCACCCCATTGTTTGTGCTCAACAAACACGCATTAGCGCGCAAGAACAACCTCCGTCTCCTCCCCGTTGGACGTTTTCGGGGCTGCAGTAAAAGTTGCACCCGAATGCACGATGGCTGAATATTGTTTTTCGACCGACCGTGCGCTAATGAAGCCAGAGTGCATTTGTTTAAAAATAGTGGTTTTATTATTTTCCCTTCGATGCCCACATTGAACAACGGGGTCGACGGGAATCGGGGCGACTGGCGACCGGTGGACCATTTTCCAATTCACTCGGCCAAATTTTCACAGCTACTCCCGTCGACAACATTGTCTCGAATGGTGCTGCGTGGTTTTGGAGCATTTTCTCGTGCACTCGGGCGATGGGCATTTGTGTCAATGTTTACCGTTTGCTAACGCACACACACACAAAGCGGCCACAATTACTATGGGCAGTGCTAGCATGTTTACACTTCTCGAAATGTCCGTGCTTTTCTACCAGTCACACGTTGGTGCATGGTGCATCCGCTTCGGTCTGTGGCTATTTTTCCCTTTTCGGTGCTGGAAAATGCAACCGGGTTGTTGTGCCATCAGAACCGGACGCTGCGGTCAAGCCAAAAGGAAGGGTAAACACATCTGAATCAATCCTGCACAAAGCTCAAAGTGTTGGGCGGGAATTCTTCGGACCAATTTTTAAAAATTAAACATTATAAGTTTTTGTTTTTCACATAGGAAGAACATTCAAATTTCTTCTCACTAATTAAGCAACTTTTCTAAATGTTTTCCAATCATCATAACTAGATTTAATATACTGATTTATTGATTATTGTACAGTTTGTAGTTTAATGTGAGCAATCAAAGTTAAAACTGATAGTCGTTTTCTATGTGCAAACGTTATCAAATTACATTACCACAGTTCCAAAACCAGTCGAAAAAACTGAAAAAAAGTAAAATAAATTAACTTTTTTGTTTAACCCCTTCACAGTTTTGCTAGTTTTTGTCGCCTGTTTTGTTTTTATTTTCGTTGTGTGACTTGCTTCAAAAACACGTCATTACATGTTTGTATATTTTAACTCATTGATGCGATACTGATCGATAAAGTTGAACAACATTTAACACAATATCGATCTAAATCACAAACAATCTCAAAAAAACACTGAGACTGTGAAGGGGTTAAAAGGAAAATAACTAACTATTGATAAGAAAAACAAGTTTTATCCAAAAACAACAGCGCGCACTATTTGCGAACATTAATTCTCCGATTAACGTAAAAGCTGTTAGTTTATTTGGCAAATAATTGGCCAAGTTTCATCCGTTCGTTGGTTTGCGAAAGAGTTTCAAAAAATGGAAAGAAAAACACCTTTCAAAAAAAAAAAGATAGTAAGCAAACCGGAATGGTTGAACCGGGTTTTAAGCAGGCTTTTCTCACATACGCCAACCCGGTCATATGTAATGTGGTCGGTCTTTTCGTTGCAGTAACCTCGGCCGCTGCATATGCTTTCGTGGGTGCGTGTGGGGTGGAGACGGTGGGAAGGGGGATACACCAAGATTAATGCATTTACCTCGGGGAAACGTGCCTTAAGAGCGGTAAAACCTTATGGATTACGCTTGGGTGTGCAACAGGTTAACGAAAACCTCCGGTCCGCATTCGGATGGAGCGCGGGAGGGTGCGCTGGTTGTACAGCGATTCTGGTTGTTCGCTTTTCCCTGTCCGTTCGGTTCGGTGGTGCATCGAACTTACGTCATCTGCGTCACTGTTTACGCTAAAACCGGGTTTTGGGTAAACAAAAGTGTGTAGTGTGGTTTCCTTTCCTTTCCCACTCTCTCGTCGCCCTTCTCACCATGTTCCCTCCCTGTTTGTTTTTTTTTCTCTCGTGGTTTTCGCGTTTCGCCGCCGGTTTTGCGCCGTGTAAATTTGCGAAAAGTCCACCGCCCCGTCATGTGTGTATGTTTTTGGGTTTTGTTGTTCGTACTGCTTTCGTGCGTGGTTTTTGATGGGTTTCTTCTTTCTATTGGCCCCTTTCTTTCCCTGGTGGTTTTACGATGGGGTTGTGCTTTTTCAAGGTTTCTGTCGGCTTGAGAAGCACTGGATTGGATGCTGGAGGTAAAATTAATTATCCCTGACTTTTTGGTCTTTCATTTTAATTTTATTTCTTTCCCGACCATGTAACGTTTTGTTCGAACCCACACTCAAACTAGACGCCAAATCCCAGCCTGTCGTATTTTTCGAGCATAATCCTGCGACCGATTGCTGAATCGATAGCACTTTGTCGCTTCGGGGCAAACAACGCAACAACCCCAGAAAATAAGGTCATACTATTTTTGAACCTTCTCCCGGGAGGGAGGGGAACGTAGCGAAATCGGAAAAAATAAAATCACCACCAATCGACAGATAGTAGCGATTGTCAATAACCGAATTCGCCGGTACCAAACATTGGTTCCTTGTTCCAGAATTCCTTATCGCACTCGTCCCCGTTCGGTTGCGACATCAGTTGATTCCATAACCTCATAATCTGTATGTTGTGTCTTAAAACGTAATTCTTTCGCTTTAAAATACTAACTATGACGCACCGCAGCAAATCATTGGCGAAAATGGACCGATTTGTGTACCTCTTACGCCGTAAAAACTCGACTCTATTCCCTGCCACAACGGTTTATGGCAGCGTCGACAGGAGAGTGGTTTTGCGGAAGTGAAGCTGATGCCACTCATTAGGGACACTCGGGGCGATTTTATCTAATCGTAAGCGTGACAATTAAGTCAAGTGTGTTGAAGGTTTCCCCGTCCCCGGCAGAATACTTCCACCCTTTTTAGTGCTCACTTTTCTTCTCTCTGCCAAACGACAATTAATTTTAAAGTGAAAAACCACAACGAGTGCGGCTTGGCTGAACGATCTCCCGATTGGTGGGTTACATGCGTTTCCCATTCGTTGTCGGTGTTCATCGTCCCATTGGGAAAACTCAACCCGACTGGGGAGGCTCTAAAACGGCCACCTTTACAGCCGATCGTGCACTCTTATGCTAATGCTTTCTGTTTTATCGATCGAGAATGGAGGGGCTGGGAGGTAACGTCGGGGTCTGGGTGCGGGACGTGTAGGTGAAATAATGGCTGGCGTCACGCGAAACCGCAAGATGGAGGGAGTACCGAAAACCGGTAAGATCCTGACGAAGAAGTCGTCGGTCGCGATTCAAGGAAGTGAAGTAGATGCGGAAGATTGAACGAGATCTTCTATCGTTGCCCTTTGTTGGCAGCCGTGCACAGCTGCAGTTGAAGCAGAGATATATCTACCCGATCGCTGCCGCTCAATATCGAGAAGGTTATCCAAACCGAAATCGCCAAGTGGAATAGAATCTTTCGAGCGACCGAAAACAACACGATAGCGCACGGAAGATAAAGGATTAACAGAGGCAGATCGAGTGGCAAGGAATGGTAAGACAAAGCGGGGAGCGGCAAAAGCCCACCAGAAAAGAGTGCCACCCGATTCGCGAACCGGTTTGGCGGGCTCCGGATCCCGCACGGACACTTGTGCCGGTTCGTTTGTTTGGTTTTTGCCTCTTCCACAGCGTCGTTACCGTTCACTTTTCTGGTGTTTTTTTTTTTTGGTCGCCGGCGAATCGTGAGTGGTCGTCGCTCTTAACTCCTATAGTGGCCACCGCAGGGCTCTTCTGGACCCGCCGGGTGATATCGTTTCCGTTCGGTTCGGTTTCCTGCTGGGGGCCTTTAACCCTTAACTGCATGCGATGTTGGAGTTGTACAAATTAAACGCTTTTTGACGAACTGTTTAAGAACTCGAAAATAAAACAAAAAAAAATAAAAAAAAATATTATAAATAAAAAGATAACAAGTGAAATAGTGTAGAGCTTACTCCAAAATCAACAATTTTAGAGGTTAGGTACATAAAACGATGAAAGAGTTTACACAGGATTTCCCCCTTTAAGGGTTATGTTTTGAGGTTGAAGGAGTTTCATAACCTAAGAATAAAGAACGTGAGGTAAACGTATGCGAGTTTGTGTGTGTAAGTACACGCTTTTTAAGCATAAGAACTGAAAGCGAAACAGGGTTTCGAACGGGCTGTTATTTCGTTCCGGTGCCTTTTTTCCTGTGTTCTGATCGTTCCGGTTATCCCATTTCTGCGTTGCAAAATGTTTGCATGAAGAAGGTTGCGGCCCGAGGCGGCCACAGTTGACTCCGGTGGTGAACACTGCGGTGCTGCACCCTCGCGATGCTGCTCGCGAAAGCAACTCCTAGCATTGCGTGGACGTTTCTTTTCTGCTGTTGCCTTTCGGTGCGCCGTCGCGATCCTTGAACTACCCCGATCCCAAGACGCCGCGGGCGGTTTCCAAACAAACCTGAGATTGTGTTGTCAAGAGAGGGAGGAGAGGGGAGGGGAATAAAAAAGAAAAAACCAAAGAACAAACCAATGAAGCTAATGGAGTCAATGCAGCCAAAAATTTATCAGCAATCCACCAATCGATGAAGAGTATGGCGTGCCAAAAAAAAAAGCTTTTAATAATAATCCCTGTCAGCGTGAAGTACGTCGATCCGAGGTGTCATATGACGCCATCGTTGCAAAACTTTGTCGACGTACAGCAACGCAGGAACTGTGAGCTCCGAGTTTGTTTCGCCACTTTTCTTAACTTCTAAATTTATATGATGGTTTGTGAAAACTTTTGCAGCAAAACATTGCGTCCCGCACTTGACTGTCTTCTGTGCTGTACTGTTTGAAAAACGACTCTAGCAAAACTACGATCGAAGCGAACTGCAACCGCCGTGGAACGTGCTAACGTGCAATGATGTACTTTCGCGGTATCGATAGCACCATAGCACCATTGTCTGTTTTTTCTCCCTTTTCCGCCGATTAATGAGAATTTAATTGTGATTAGTTAAGGTTTTCGCGGCTCGAAGCGCCTCCGATGACTCAGGAGGATTTGCATCGCGATCATGTTTCGATCACGAACGGGCAAAGTGGTTGTGTTGCAACAATCATCCCTTTTTGCCTCTACGACCGAACGTGGCAAATCATTACATTGTGTAATGGATGCAAAAGGAATTGCTCTTGCCGACAATAAAAACGATGACGTTAAAAAATTACACTGCAAATAATTATTGTCTAAAAAAGGTTTAATTCTGGATTGTTATTAATGATTGTTTCTTTAATTTTTATTTTCAGGTATGGTACCATCCTAAGGCGCATTTCGCAACTCAAACGACATTATGGATCCGTAAAGGTGAAGAACTTTGTTTGTAATCCTTTTCAGCAAGTTGTTTGTTGTCATTTGTGATTTGTTGTTCACCAGCCATTATTCTCATTACTCACTTCAAATGTGTATTCCATACACGATCTCTAACGAGCACGTTCGTCATGCTGATCAGTATTTTTATCGTTTCATTCCACGGTAAGATTCCTTGCATCTTTAAACACAATGCCTTGTGGTGTTCGTAGGGTTCCAGTGCCTTTTAAAATTGTGGGGAAGTTTCCACTACTCGGAATCTGCTGAGCCTGCACAATTTGTGACAAGTCAGTGAAGACAAATGTATGGCCCTAGAACTCAACTTGCTGGTGGTGATTCATGCCGCCCAGCTCAATCGGCGATAATGGTTATGTCACGGCTGGCCACAGCGCACAACCCCATTTCCGAAAGCAATCAATCGGGCCGATCCTACGGGCTCATGTTGCAGCCCGGAAATCGAATGGTGCTCGTAATGGGCCGTTTAATACCCTTGAATAGCGCGAATTAATCACGGCGACCGGAAGGAACCAGAACCTGGAACGATCAACAACCGGTCGGCAGTGGGCTGGTAGGAATGTAAATTGGGTTTCAGTTTTGCTCTAATTTTATTTGCTCACATGTGTGATAAATGGTGGCACCTTGGAATCACGTTCTTTTTGCGTTCCACCTAGGCTTCCGTTTCCTTTTCCTCTCCGCCGCGGCTAAGGCTCGGCTGCACGCTGGCCTCGGTTTGATTGATTCCAAAGTAGAAGGGGTTAGCCTGCCTGCCTGCGTATGCTAACCTTGTGCGCGGCAGTAGACATCTTTCCCTTCTCGCACCGGTCGGTGCTCTGGGAAATTAATTTGGAACCTTTTTCCTCTTCCTCTGCTTACTCACGTTGGTCGGAGATTCAGGGCAAGGTTTCGAAGGGCTACCCCGGGGTAAGGTGGTAAATCTGGTGGGGGAACAGCGGTGGTTGGGCGTCGTGATTATTGAATTGAAAGGCGTGAAATATTATACCCAAGCACCACCCGATTAGTGCGCACATCGGTTATAGGCCAGATCTCCGCGCGAACGGTTTTAGATCAACCTCATGTCAAGTACACCAGCGCACTTTTCCTGTAGCTCACTGTGGACTCAACCGTCCACCGTTTTGGATATGGCTGTTGTCACCCTTTGGGGGTTTTCGATTGATCGACGTTGGAAGTTACTCATAAGCCATGCTGGGGCACCCGAAAGACATGACTTTGTAGCCTACTTCTCGGGACCAAGAGTTAAGGGGTTTTTGTTCATCGGACTACATCCGAAGCAGAACCAGTTTCGGTGACTGTATGCACATGCGCCACAGTGGTTTTTGAGTGTGGACATTTGGTTTTTGAAATTGGTATACATTCAAAAAAGTATGGTTTTTCAGAAGTCTTCTTCTACTACATCAGATTTTACGGATTTTTTGATTCTACTATTATAGAAAAAGGTGTACATTTTTCAACTTTTTAAAAGTAAGGAAATGAGTATTAGTTTTGACTCGCAATAATCATACGACTTTTTTGTGTTTTAAATTGTATCATGATCCTTTTTAAAATCGTCCACCGTAGCCTTCGGATGAATCACTGTGCACTTGGCCTCCCCACGGCATCGGCTTGCGCCTTTTAGTAGCGGCGTGGTACAACAAAATGGAGGGCAATTTTGATTTTAAATTTATTGATCCAGATTATAGTTTTTTTTTTATATTCGTGTGTGTGTGTGTCTACCACTATAGAAGAGGGAGGTAGTCGCGGTTTGTCGTTCGCGCATAAGAAAGAGGAACTCCTTCCTCGGTGCGCCTTTAGCCGTTCACTTTGGTTTGTTGTAGGAATGGCGCAGTGTTGTCAGCGTTCCGCTCCCAATCTGGAGCAAACCCGAACTGAGGTTATGAAAATGGATCATAATGGGATGGAAGCAAAAAAATATAAAACACAAAAATCAAGTGGGAGGGAAAACCTCTACCGTACATCGACGGGATCGATTCGATTGGCCCACTGTTTATGTTCCCGTTGGGGACCTACGCTGCCCACGCGTGGGAGAAATGCTTTTTACTTCACTTGGAGACTCTGCTCTTTGTTGGGAGCCTACTTTCTTAGCCGCCGGGTCAATTTGTTCGGAGTAATCGGAAAATCGGCAAACTCGCATGTTTTTCGCTTCCAAAGCAACTCCTCCCTGTACAAGGGATCTATATTGGTTCGCACTGGGTACGATCGTAGCGAAGGTAAGTCTTTCGTCCATACTTTCTAATCGCACCTAAAGCAGACTCCAACTTACGCCCGTTCGTTGGCTATAATGGTTAATTGTTTTAAGCGTTTTTTTCCTTCTCCTTGGAAGCGTCCATAATTACCTCTAATAAACCCGGTAAAAACTAAAGGCTTCATTTATGCAGTAGCCACACGTTGATCGAACGAGCCTTTCGCCGTCGCTCAGCCGGATGATCACGCAAGTGAAGACCTGAGGCGATCTGATCGTCTCTGGTCGAGCGTAAAATTAAAATCTTAATCCAAATCTTCAAGCACCACCTTCCTTTTACACCCGCCTCCGATCAGTACACTTCCTTTCGAAGGGTGTGTGTGTGTGTGAGAGTGGCTTAAATGTTTCCGTGGCAAGGGGATCTTAATCCGAGCAACTCCGGACCACCGAAGGATGAGCAGATATAATCACGACCAGAGGAACATGGCCATTATTATGATTTTCCTTTATCGCACACGAAATGATCGATATTTTATGCTCCCGGGGGAAGGGAGCCGCGCCTAGCCGCGCTTGGGACGACTTTGTGGTTAGCTCTCGGTTGGGCTTCGGTTCTTCAGCAACGGGCAGGAAGTGGTACATCAGGTTGGGAAACTCTTTTTTCCTGGCTTCAACGTAAACAGCAACACTCGGATCCTTAGAGAACTCGCGTTGGCCATTGATTCGTTTCCTTCTCTTAAGTCAATCAGCTTCCGTCCGGCTTCGGAGGATGGATGAGCCTTTTCCGGTGCACGAACGATCGGTGGATTTCTCCAGAACTTTGTCGAGCATAACCTCTCGGGGTACACACAACCTCACTTTAATTAATGACATTTTCGAAAATTGACTAGCATCCTGCCCTCGAGGATCCTTGTAATGCTATTACAGGGGACAACAAGGTAGGTACTGTCGTTTCGGGACGTTCCAGTGCGAACCCCTTCGGTGTCTAGCCTGAGAGGAGGGCACGCTCTCTTTCGCCGAACCCAGTGCTGCAGCCATCTTGATCGTGTGTTGTCGTCATCTGCCAACCCGCCAACCCTCCAATCCTTTGTGGCGACAATTTCATTAAGTGTCTGTCGCCTACGACTTCGTGGTACTAGAACGGGGAAACGTTCCATCGGAAAGGAACCAGATTTGTCAAGATTTTCTCTGTTCTCAAGATGACCCGCCATTGGGATGGGTTCGGAGCGGAGCGAAAGAGAAGGAACGGCTTTCGATGGATGCACATTAGTTTTCCCCGGCGTTCGAGTGTTTGGTTTTGAAGATGTGTCGCTTATGATTTACGGATATTAAACGAAAGATAACAAAACCCTCGTTTTTCGGGTCACCCTTGCAAGGGACGCCCGGTGCTCCCGGTAGCCGGTTGACCCCTGGCCGTTGGCCGTGGAAAATTGGCTCTGTCTCTTTCGTGCCGCGACCGTAGATCGGTCCACGATTAGGCGGGCGAAGATGGCGAAGAAAAGAAACGTAAAATGTGTAGAACTCGCGGTCGTCGTCGTCGTCGTCTTCGTCGCTGCCCAGAAGCTATGCTTTGCCTCGAAGAAGGAGAAAATGAAACGTAAAAAGGACAGGGAAAGGTGGCAGGGCGAGGGTGTGTAGGGATGAAACGAAACACGGACCAGGACAACAAAGCCTCGAAGCGGGCAAAGAAAAGGAAAAGAGGAATAAACTCGAAAAGGAGAAGGAAACGAACTGATCAAGAAAAGGAGAAGACATATAAAGGTACAGTTTGCTGGCGTATGTTGGCCTATGCTCGTTTTTAGGCTTCGTGTGGGCTTTTTAATGCATCATGATATGTTGATGTATGTGTGTGTGTGTTTGTATAGAGTGATCTACTCTCGTTTGTGTGTGTGTGTTTTTTTTTTGTATGTTTTCTTTGACCCAAGCGTACGGAAACTGTAAGATCCCGGGCGTCGTAAACAAGCTGGCAAGCCCAACGTCTTCCCGACGTGTGTGTGTGTTGGTGATTTCATATCGTGGAGGGCTAAAGCCTGTCTCAGCGGGGTCTTAGTAGCTGTGTGTACGTGTGTTTGCACGCCGCAGCAAGTGGTCACGAAACGGGGAAACGTAAGACGTCGCGGAAAAGAATGACGCGCCACCAAGTAGAAGACAGATTTTAAAACCGGTTCTGCAAGTTTTGTTTTGCTCTCGCGGGACTCTGTCTGTCCCTCTTTTTTTCGTACAAACATACACACACACACACAACGCAAACCATCCCCTAAGTCACCCCTGTAACGCGGACCACAAAGCGATCTCGCGATCGTGTAACGCTTGGTAACGCTTCGCGTCCAGAAAGCTGCTCCAACCCGGGAGTTCGAAATCTCGGGATCGTATTGGCGTTGTATTAGGTAAGGTTTCTCCTGAACCGCACCATCATCACCAAGTGTCCCAGCCTCTCTTCACCACCCTCCCCGATTCCCCTTGTGCTGTGTCGTCCCCCGTTGAACTTTAATGCTGCGCTTGATGCTCGCCTTTTATGCTCGATTCGTTTTTACTTCACGGTCTTTCCAACCGGCGGTGTTAAGAATTAAACACTGTTCAGTGGGAATGGTAGGAGGAACATTGGGAAACTTTTTTTATTTCTTCCTAATTTTTCAAGTGGGTTTTTTTTTAAATTCACTGCTGTCGTATGTTGAAACCATAGGATGCGGAACGTACGGGCGAATGAAAAAAATATTAGGTAACTACAAATAAACGAGTCTCTGTTAGAACTAATTCATTTAGGAAACGCATTTGCCGTGAACATTGGTTTCGACAACATTTTGCCACAGGTTATATTGTACCACTTGATCAAGTGAACGTGCGAGCTCTGAACTTATCTTTTATTATGGCTTAAATTTGAAATGTTTTATTGTTATTTTATCTAGTAAAAAAAACACACAATTCGATCGCAAGCCTTTTTAGCTCATGCTTAAGTTCAGTTGTTGCATTGAATAAAACACTTTGGATAAAGGTTTCGTTTGCTCTTTAATATAATTTTATTTCAAAACACCTTCCTTCGGACAGTTTCTTTCACGGTTTTTTTGTTGTACCTGCATGAAGAAACACCTGGTCTTTTCAATTTTTGTTTCTTTGTCGAAAAAAAAGGAAACAAATCTCAGGTAAATTTTAGAAGGAAAAGGACATCGGTTTAAAAAAACGTCCAAAAAAGTAAAAAGAAAGTATTGTCCAATTCTCCGGCTTAGTAATTGCAATCATTGTCCCACGTAGGAGGCACATTTTCGTTACCGCTCGGATTCGCTAGATTTTCTCTTCGGGACGTTTGCACGGCGCTGGTTTGTTGTGCTGGACGCAAACATTTTTTGGGTTGTTTTCAATATGTCCTAACGATTTACACCTTTTATAGCCGTTGAGGGGTTGGAACTGAGGGAAAGAAATCGTTTGTACCGCCATGCAATTGCGAAGTCCTCCATCAGGTTCGCCAAATTGCAGCTGACCTCAATTGGCCATTCCGGGCGGGGTTCAGAAGACCTTTTGCGAGCAAGCCCGCGCTTCGCTTTTCTTTACCAAATTAGACGCTTCTTCTCTGCCTCTCTTTGTGAGTACCTCGAATGGGCATAATCTTTCTGTTGCCTCAAGTGCACTCGACGAGTTCTGCAAAAATCTCGCCTGGTGGTAAAAGCCTTTTTTGTTACTTTCATCCAATGTAACAACAGCGCATGATTGACCGGTTACGTCTTGGGGCAAGAAGCAAAGCAACATCCGCGAAGTACAAGATGATGTTAAAGTTTGATTTTACGACCCACGACTACTGTATCATGAATGTTATTTCTACCGATTTCTCCGCATTTCGTACTCTTGTGTCCCTCTAAATGGCTGGCTAACTATAGGCGCGCCGATATGTAATGAAGATGCTTTCGCAAAAGCACAATCCACGCGAACGGACGCTTTAACACTTGGCAGTTAAATGCGTGGCGAGCGAAGAAAAAAGAGGGTAAAAATAATAAAAATCAACGGTACCGGGTGATGATCACCCCGGTTCATAATTCACCCGCGTCGAAGACCCTCGAAGGTCTTGCGCCGATCGCTAGACACGTTACGGTGCGTTTCATGTTTTGTTTGAGGCATACAGCTGGATAACGAGTAGTTGACGAGGCGCTAGGGAGGCGTGTATGTATTGGCACGACGATGAAGTGTTGGGGAGTGTTGTGCGGAACGGGGAGTAAAAAAAAACATCTCAATAATTACCGATAATGCGCCGCGTTTGGAGAACGATGGCGCGCACCGTTGGACGATGGTTCGGCGATTAATTGAAGAGTCTGACTAAGGAGTCAAGCAATCGATGCAAACGGTTTACCAGCTGTCATCAATTATCTTCAGCTTGGGGAGCTAGAGTCAGAATTTGACAAGTGTTCTGTGCTCTCCCCTGCGAACCCGTTTTAACCGCCCGAGCGAAAGATGTTCGAAATGCCGCAATCGTCCTCTACACGGGACGCTATGACATTTCGGATTTTACGATCCCTAGGCTTTGGTAGGATTTTGACATAATTCTTCCTCTGATTTGCTTCTAAAATATGTCGGCAACCCTATGTTCCTCTCTGTCTCTCTCTCTTGTGCCTTAATTTATGTGCCGGATAAGCTGGTGCATAAATCTGTATCGGTAGTAGGCAGGACTTAACATACCCCCTGACTAGGGCTCTCCAATACCTAGAGGCGCTTTGTCGAATGAATTTTTAAAGTTCCATTCCTACGTCAATAAATCAGTGCGGGTCAGAGCAACCGTTTCGGGCCCGAAGGTTCGCACCGGGCTCCGCAAGGGCCACAATCCGTGGTCCGGTTCTTTATTCGCTAGCGTTGGAATTTTTAACCCCCATTGAGATATTTGAAATTCTTGCCTAGAGTAACAGGCAGGCTCGCAGTAGAGAGAAGGAGAGCCTAAGCCTAGGCAAATCCTCCGATATGCGGCTGTGCTATCGGTTGGCTCAGCAGCTCACTTTACAGACACGATGTCGTCTCAAGACACAAGGGTGGAGGACCCTTGTTCGGGATGGGTCGAAAAGCGAGTCATCAGAAATTTGATATTTTATTCCCAATCAGCCTCGAGTGACTGTTCGGTTCCGTCCGGCTCGGAAATGGTCTGTCGTATTTGCCAAACGCCCCGTCTGATGGTGCTTCTGTTTCCAGGTCCATGCACACACGAGTGGCAAGTGGCAACCGCTTGCAGACGATCGTGTTGCTTCCAGGCTACACGAGCTTGGTGTGCAGTGCGGGAAATTTGGACGGCGTCGACGCCGCCCAGAGGCTGGGATTGGGTTGAATATGTTTTGATAAGCATAAAATCTCTCACTCGCCACACTTAGCGCTTGTATCGGAGTTCGTTCGTTTTGATCTTGCCGAGACCGGGCTGCACTTTTGTCCAGCGTTCAGCAAGTTCCAGCGCAGCAGATGCATCTCCTCGCGTGATTCAGCGTGAGTCCGTCTCTCCGTTAGAAGTGCGTTCCGTTGCCAACCAGAAGCTTGAGATCCAGAATCTCTGGCTGGTAGCAAATTAAATTCCGTTCGACCTCGGGATCTATTTTCGGCTCCCCATCGCTGGCGGACTCGATGCAACCCAACTTCCATACGCGACGTCATCACACAATGGCCGGCGAGTGTTTCACGGTTCGTTACGAAATCGAATTTCAACGAAAACTTATTGCGGGCGGAGGGACCGCGTGCTGGTTTGTATTTCGGGTGCACCTCCCTGCTCCATTAGGGGAGAGAGGTTGTTTTTGCTGCTTGATGGTTTCTCGGGAGGAAAAAGAACGGGTTTCGGCTGCCCCCGAGGAAACCCGTTCTTTGCATTAATGCATTATGCACGAGCCGAAAGAACGCACCACGGGATGTAGTGTAAGACCAACCTAACAGTACGGGTTTGTATATGTGTGTTAGGGTGATCGTAAATCTGAGAATTAGTGAAGTTTTTGGCCCGAAAGATGGACCGAGCAGAAGAGGGAAAGAACACAACTGCACCAGAAACTGCACCGGGGAAGGGCAAAGCCCCTAAAATACGATCGTCCATCGGGAGGTCCGTGAAGTTTGTGCGAAAGGGGTGAGCTCTAGTGGGTGTTGCGGGTCAAGAAACGGGTGTAAACCTCCCGAACAACCACCCGTTCAGGGTGCTGGGAAATTTCTTCCATAATCTTCCGGCTCTTGCTAGAGCTTAAGGTGGAGTTCATTGTGTTTCCAGAGGTGATATCGACTAATGAACTTTGGGAGTCAAAAAATTCGGGCTGCTTCTTCTCCTCGATTTCATTTCTGGTCGCTTATTGTACAGAAAAAAGACAATAATAACTCTTTTACAGTTCAAACCACTGGATAAGTGTCTCAGCAGGGTTAAAAAAATGAGTTTTCCGATGTTACTCCATTCCACAAAGAATTAAAAGTCATTAGCTCGCAAAGAGAATCAACACCCCGCCACGGATCGCGCGTTAACGGCTCATGCCGTACTTAGACAAGTCTTCAATTAAACGTTAATTCCTAAGTAATAGGACGGTCCCAACGCCGGTTTCAAATGTTCCCTTTAAGCTTTATTTTTAATGACACATTTAACGAGTGGCTCATGTGTGCTCATGCCTCTTTCGGAGTACAGGTTTTTCTAATGAGTCGATCGACAATAACCAGCGACAGAGAAGATCAAGGGTTGCCTGCTGTTGGCCTATGAAAAATTATTGTTCCGTTTCCGGTCCCGTGCCATCTGCAATAGGGGGAAGATTTGAAATGAGTGAAGTTTTTCACGCAGCTTTCGTTCATTTTTTTCCATTCCGGTTAAGAATCAAGAACATTTCAATTAGACAACGCTGGTGTGGCAAGTGTACGAAAGATGGTTCACTGACCGAACCAAACGGCTTGCACCCAGGGGGAGGAAGTAAAAGTTATGGTAAAATATACATGACAGTAGATGACCATCCCTCATCGTCTGGTTTCCTTCAAAAGCGAGAAGTTAAGGTGAGAGATTCGGGTGAAATGAGGAGTACATTTTTTGTTTTATAGTCCCGGACCAACTCTCGCAGTCATATCCGGGCCACGCTCTCATGCGTATCATATCAGCCTAACCGAATCAACAGGATGGCCCTGCGGGGAGAATGGAAGCAGAAGACCCGAAAGTGTGCTTGTGAAAAAATGGCTTCCGAGGCGTGCGAACGAAGGGTTGCAACGGCAAGATGCATTCGGCGTTATACAAAACCCGTTCCGGTGTTCTGAGCACGCATTGACTCTTGCTGCGGTTACCGGTTTCCTCCTCCTCTGACGGGAGTGCAACGGCCCGAAGAGACCCACTGCAGACCCGGGTTGGAAGCGAAAAACCGCGAGTCCAGAACCAAAAACTCCGATAAGGGTTCCCGGGGATCCCACGGGGAGGTTGACAACGTTCCGGGCGAGTGTCCGGTTACCGAACTTGGTTACCAAGCCAGGTTCTCCAAGTCAAGTCCTCTCTCTTAAGAGGAAATCTGCGGTCACGGATTGTACATTCGGTTGAGGCCCGTACTTGATCGAACGAAATGTTCGTTACACAGGAAGTCACTAACCACCGATTCGAGACGGCCACAACTCCGATGGCCATGGATCAATCACTACACCCTCCAGTCTCCAGCGAATACCAAAAAACTGAAGAATTGGTCCAGTCGGCATTGGTTTGTTTTGGAGAATGGAATCTCTGCCCCAAGTCTGGAGATCTGGAGCTAGAAGGCATGCCGCAGCACTAGAATAATACGCTCTCAAGACAAATAATGCGTAGGTATGTGTTTTTCTCCTGTAGGGTGCCTATGATCAGGCAATTTGTATGTTGGATTTCATGGATTGCCGTCGATTTCCGTCGTATAAGATACGGTAGGCTTGCCGCTTAATGATAGTCCCGCCGGGTAGAACATTTCAGCAGGGCCTTTGAAGCAACCTTCGGTCTACCTTCCGTGATTGGCAGAGGCATCAGTTACTCAAAGATTCGTTGGCCATGGAGACTGTTTTTATTAGATGAGTTTCTGCACCGACATCTAAATGTAGATCATCATGATCGTCGATCGATCGAATGTCGGCACGGGCCTCTGGCGACTCGCGGTTTGCCCGCGTTCGGTGCGTTCTCTCCTTGCATAACAATTATCGAGAACTGGATCTTCTGGATCTTTGGCTTACGAAAAAAAAATAAAACAGAAAGCACCAAAATTGCCTCAAGGGTAAGGGAAGGGTGATGCAGCGTTCTCTCGCGCCAGACGAGTTTTTCGTGTTTCGTCAAACCGATCGACTTCATCATCGGTGGCGGCGGTTGTCGTGCTTCCAGTTTTCGTTGAGTTCGATCGACCGGATCGCTCTCCGCTCTATCTCTGGAGGGCGCAATTTTTTGAGGTTATGCGTGATCACGATTTTTAATTTCGCTTTCCTTCGCGTATTGTTTCGTTTTTTTTTGCTGCTGCTTCCTGCACGAGCCCTCCACGACATCGATCGACGGACGGAGCACACGGTGATTGTCTTGAAGACTGAGGGTGAGCTTTTCGTTTTTTTTTTGTTACCTTTGGTATGACTAATGTAGATTCAATGCTCGTTTGTTTTTTGGCTGGATTGCGAGCAAGATTCTGGCAATGTGCTTGCTTGCTGCTGATCGGATTTAATCTGTGTGTTCTTTTTCAGCGGTCTCTGTCTGTTGTGCCTCTAAGCATTTCTTTCGTCTTTGTTTTTAATACTGGACAGCATGTCAAATTGGGTATTTTCGCTCTTTTGTTTTGCGTAACGCGTTTTGGCGTGGAATTGGACAGCGCAGGAAGCTGCGCCTCGGCACGGTTCGGTAGCGAATCGAAATGAGTAAGCAATCGCGTGTTGATGACTCAGAAATGCAACGTGCCTTTCGATCATGCTGCTCCAGTCACGAGGGGTTTTCGAATCCTTTTCCTTTGGGTATGTTTCCTCTTGTTGTTGAAAAGAGGAGTGGGGCGATCGCAACACCCACGAACGGTGACGAACGCGGTCCACTCCGGGGACCCTTGCGTATGTCGTGATGAAGCGAAACCAAGTCTATCACCCCCGGGGCTGTCGGACATATGGACGGTCCTCCTTTTTCATCCATCGGTACTAATTTCTATTTTTATTTCTTCTCTTCTCACTCTCTTTCTTCGCAGGTAAGGCACGACATCTCCCCAAGGTCCAACGCGGTTTACAACCGACCGGGGGTCTATAAGCAGAAGACGAAGGTAGTTGATTTGCGACGCGCGCGTGGGAACACCCTATGGCCAAGTACGGATCCGTCGTCTGCGGATATGATGGGAAAGCTCACATCGACTTGTTCTCCAAATCTGCGTCGGAATCGATTGCGGTGGCGTATTTTAATGTGACAATTGCCATACCCGAATCTATCGTAGAACCGAGACGAGACAGGTTCAAGAACCATAACAGGTGGTAGGCAGATGATTTGAGGCGCGTTCGAGACACTATTAATTTCGAGACGGAGAAAAAAAACAATTGCTGGCGCCATCGCAAAAGCCATCGCACACGTAGGGGGTGGATGCCCTGTTTGAGACAACTCACTTTCCCTCGCATGGAAAATATCGTACGTGCGGGAAGCTACCGATACCGATGGTGGATCCATTTTCGCGCAAAGTGAGCCATAATTGGGCAACGAGTTTCACTTTCAAGTGCAGCAGAAACTGATTAGCTGAAGCTGAAAGAAAACAGAAATTGTTTCCGGTTTGGCGCTTTAGGGCCTTTTTCTAATTACTCCACGTTTGATAAAACATTTCGGTAGCTGAAATTGCTTTGAACGATATTTTTTTTTAAACAGCTCAATCTTCACATCGAGTGTGTGGCGCAAACGAGCAGAGGTTGTAATCAAATCGAAGTAATCGTTGCCTAATGTTGCTTGAATGCACGTTCCATTACCAAATAAATGGTGCGGCTCAGTAGCCTTTGGAAGTTAGCCGGCAGTCATCGACATCTTGCCGTTGGGAAGTTTTGAACTCAAAAAAGACACCCCTGCTTTCGACTGGTAAGTGTGATTTTGTCCAAATCGAAATGAGTGTGCATGTTAATAGACGTGTTTTCGGTGGTTTTTACATAAGTGAACATTTATATATAGCCACCGTATGAACATGGATTGTGCTTGCGGGCGATTTTGGACGGGAAGTGTGGCTAAACGTTGCATGCTGGAGGGAAATGTAAAGCCCAGCGGGGCGCCAACAGCAGCCAAAGGTGAGCAAGAGAGAATTAATTCGTCAGATTGTAGGGTCATTTAAGACGTGCGGACCTGTCGACGTCCGATCGTCGAGCGTTCGGGAAAACCGCTTGAGGATATGATGTAACGCTCGAATTAAATCCGCAATGCGTTCCCAAACGTGCAGTTCCCGTGACGCTGGGGGTGCATTTATAAAGGATTACGTGTGCTGTTGTTGAGTATCGGAATCAGGGTTTTCGCTCACCGTTTCGGTTCTTTCGTGTACCAAGCGTTTAATTAATGATCGGAGCGTAGCTTCGATTTGATTTACTCCGGGTACGCTCCTTCCTCGAAGAACAGATCATTCGCGGGGTTCGCCGAAAAAAAAAAACCGATTGGTTGTGCAATCGCCCTTTTATTTTTGGGGTGCGGAAGAAGACGCTCCAGAGTGGGCGTGCGTGTATATGCAACCACAACGATGGACCACTTGACGTCGGTGAAAAGCGGCGCTGCAGCGGAAATTCCACGCGGAAGGGTTCAAGTGGCCCGGGTTGGCGGGCTAGATTGTAAACAAAAAGTCAATGGGATACCCCATCGTCTCCAAAACGCTGGCAGACCTCAATTGCAGACCTCGGTGTGGGTACTTCAGCTGCGTTTTCCACAGTTTCCACCCCGTTTGCGAGCGTCGGGTCAGCGGAAGCAATCGCTTTTCGGCAAGAAAAACTACTCGAGTGATCGAGCCGGAGTCGTTTTCTCTTCCCGTCCCGATAAACAGTGATGCGACGATGGACAGCAGTCCGTCGAAGATTGGTGGAAGATGTCGGATGTCTGTTTCTGTAGGAAACGACGTGTTCAGCTGGTGAAAAATTGCAGCCTACGTAAGTTGGTGCGAATCACTATTATTAAATTCGCAAACCTGTGTTTTGGTGTGGCTATAGTGAAGGTTGTGTAAACATTAACACTCAAACATAAGGAAAAGGCTTTACAAAACTTGTAAGGGTTTTTAAATACCACAAACTGTTGAATGTTTCCGGACCAAATATTGGTATAAAAAACTTTCTAAAATAATGCTACTCACATGCAAATCGCTTACATCGTGTTGATGGCATATTTTCAACACCTAATTAAACCGGGTAAAAGACTGTGAATCAGACGGTTCCGCGAGATATGACCATCATACATTACAGCATCAAACGGCATGTGGGTTGTTTGTTGTACGCACGGGGAATAAAAAACTGTCGAAAAACGAAAATATCGGGAACAATTTAAACACATGGAAAAGATGCTATCGACACTAAGCAAGGCGGATCGCAGCAAGAGCGAATTCTCAGTGCTCTCTTCTGCGTCATGCGGCTGAATTTATGTTCTTCTCCGCCTCAGATCGCACAGGAAGAAATTAAAATTAGCAAAAGAAGTGCCCGTTTTGTGAAGTACACAAAATGCTTGCCCACCTACGCAAATCTAAACAAATTTGCGGAAAAGGGTATGTAGAAGTTACAGCTAAAACAGTTCGTTGGAAAACCAAGAGCAGACTAAGGCATTTTCTTTCATTTCTTTCAGTACGCAACAGGATAACCAAAAACATGTACTTTTAGTCTGGACAATGAATTCTGTAAACAAAGCAGATATGCCAACCTCAAAGGGATATTTTGTACAACTTGCAGCATCATCATCAAGTTCCTTCAATTGATTCCGATTTCGAAACCAATAAGAACTAAACCAAACTCTTGAACAAGGCCGGTTCTGGATTGAACTCATTGGTCTACAATTCCTGCTTCCAAAGTAGGGATGGTTAGAGGTTATGGTTTGTTTGGATGATGCACAGTTGGTGCCAATTTACGCAGCCCTTCGTCCACTTATGACACCCGCTCTGCTCTATACGCATGCACGTAAGTGTCGGGCGCAAAGCGAAACAACAAGGAAGGGAGAAACGAATTTTCCAAATCACAACCGGAAGTGCGGTACAAATCACGATTACGATTGCCGCCCCGTCGGTTGGTTGGTGGTCGTACCGGAAGACTCTTGTCCCAATAAACATCGACCCAGAAATGATTTCGTCGGTCCGGAGAACGCCTTGATGATTGCCGAAAGGGATGAAAGGACCGTGTCGGAGGCGGAAAGGGCACGAAAGGTCGAGAAACAATTCGGTAGCCTTGTAGGAGAGCTGCGACTTGTTGAGGGAGAGATCACTATCAAGTAGTGGAAGTGTAAGACGCTGTGGATGCTGATAGAACCAAGCGATGACTCTTTATCTTCATTGTCCCTTGCAGTGTGGTGGCGTCTGATACCGATTATCTTCAACTGTCACCATTCTGGGCATAGGGCGGCGCAATGTACGGGTACCGATCCTCATCCGAATGAGCGTTTGTGTGGATAAGCAATTGGGATTCCTTTCCGAGCCGTTATACGAGATGAACGCACCCTAACGCTGTTCGCGTCGTCAAGCTAGCTGTTAAGATTTGCAGGCAATGGCAGCTGTTTATTTATACTTGACCCCGAAACACAAAGAAACGGTACAAAAAACAAAAAACGCAGATGCAGACAAGTGTACGAAGGCAGAGCGCATCTTCGCCTACCTCTCCTGGGTGCCTGCTATGAACGAATATGATAAACACACCATCGCGGCACAACGCAAAGGGCATGTCAACGCAGGCACCCTATCATTATCGGCCTCAACTTCCCGGTTCGGATCATCGTCGAAGGCTGTTTTGATGCGTCGGCGCAGGCCGGGTGCAGGCTTTAGATCGGAGTCGCCTCAAACTACCGTTAGGGAGTGAAGGACCGAAGGTTTATTTATGTGCATATGAGAACGATCAGCCGCCGCCGTAGGGTCAAACATTGCATTCCGTATTCCAGTGGGATTCCACTTATGGATTGTTGGATCAGATGTGAAGTTGCCGAGACTTCCTGAAGGGGGTACTTAGAGACGACGCGAGTTACTAGTTAGGGGCACTGACTCACCGTCTAGAGCACACCATTGGTGGCCGTAAGGTTTGGAGCTGAGTTGTTGGCTAACTCTACTGACTTGGAAGTTTTGTTTGTGTCTTTTAGATGTCGAAGGTTCGTTGCGCGAAATACTGTTATTAATTAATTCGACCGACATTCCTCTCCCAACTCCACTCGCTTCTTTGAGTGTAAGTGTAGTTTTTGACACCTCGGTCAAAACCCACGAGGTGACGGGTAGCCTTGATGAGTGTGATGAAACTTTAACAAATTTACTTATCGCATCCGATAGTGAACACCCCGATGTGTGGATTGTTGCGTACGCCTGTCAAGTCTCTTCGATGCCGATGGCGTCGCTGTGTTTCATTCAAGTTTTCACGCACGCACGATTAGTTCCATTATAGGCGATGATGATCGTCGTCATCATCATCATCTTCCTCCGCTACGCTCCATTCATTCACGGGTGTTAGATCGGTCGTTTTCATTGAAGAAAATTAATTCAACCCTCGATCGGTGGCAACCTCCTCATATGTGTCGCCTACCACCGCCCGGTAGTGTGCGCCTTTGGGCGAAGTGTTGTGTGTTATCCGAGGAAAAAAGGCCCCCCTCGATTGGTAGGAGGAGTGTCGCAATGTGGGTTTTGGAACGGTCAGCTTCTCTCTACTATTTTGTGCTTGAAACCGTAGTCGAGTCGCGAGTGCTGATCGTGGGCCGTGTTCAGTGGCGCAGGAACAGGTTCGTACGCCGATGTCCATTCTCGTGCAGATACCCAGTCCCAAGCGTTTGGAAGCCGGGAAAGCGGGGTGTTTGTACTGCCTTCTGCTTCCTTTTTCGCTTTTGCTCTGTTTGTCCAGAAACCACATCACGACCATCATTGATCCGTTTCGTTTGATGGAGGTTTAAATTAATTACACCTTTTGCGAAAGATTAACGCGTGCGGGATTAGAAGTGGAAGGTACAAAGTAGAGAAGTAAAAAAAAAGAACCCAAAACGAATGGAAAAGGCTTTTTTCGCGTGAGCTTTTAATCATCTCACTCGTACCGACCGAAGAAGCAAAAAAAAAAAGGTTCGGACTCCCTTACGATTGCTTCGGTAATTTGCTTCAAAGATGAATAAAGATGAGTTGTTCATAGGAGAAGACCCACTCACCCTTGCCCTTCCCTGGGGGATCGTTCGGGAAACCTGGAGCTGATGGATCATGATAATTTCCGCGCACGCTTCACCAAAATTTGATTAACTCCCACTTTTTTTTTAACTCTTCAGAAGTTCGGGCGAAGCCGTTTGGGTCGATTCGGGTGGAAATAATTGATTCCGCCAGCCACAACACGTGCCCTCGGACGTGCGCAATCGGTTTTGGAAGGCAGACACCACTCATAAGGAACTAATAAAATAACCGTAATCTAAATCTTACCGTGTCGAATTGGGGCATTCGCTTGCGGGGCGAAGGTGAGGAGGAGTATTTCCATCCCGGAGTCGGGTAAAAGCTCGTGTAATTTTTCGCAAGCACCCAACGGAGCGCGTCTCTCCTTACTTGGGCATGGCGTGAAGATTGAAAAGTGATTCACGCATTTCTTCCACGAATCCACGTCCTATCCCCCCTCAGCTCCTCCATCTCTCGTGCTTTTCCGATTGTTTGTTTGACGAGACTTGTTTGTGTTGATTTGCCTGGCTTAGATCGGGTTATGCTAATGAGCGAAGGCGATGGGTTTTTTCCTCGTGTGTCTGTGTGCGCATAAAGTGAGCACCACCAACCCGTGTGACTCTCCACCCGCTGTCGGTTGTATTGTCCCTTCCCTGTGGCCAGCCATTATCATGCCAAGTGGTACGATGTTGGCGATGGCGATTTGCATAAAGCCATCTTTCGCCTCTTCCGAATCGATTGCGACGCGCTCTTTTTCGGTGTGTTTTTCTTTGCGTCCGCCAAAAGTCGTCGAAAAATGGGCACATGGACACACGCCACCGGAGAACCTGACAATTCTTCGCTCGGGGACCAAAAGTGTGTACGTCTCACGTGCTGGTGTCATGCTATTTGCCTTTCCCGCCATCGCTCGCCGATAATTGATTACGCAACTTCGCGCGCAAGCAGAAGGAACGGTATTTGCGGCAAAAAGATATTCAATTACTTCGCTGGCGCCTGCAAGACTGTTCGGCGTTCTTTTCGTTTGGAAGGGGACTATTTTTCTGATACAAACATCAAACGGCGGCTGGGTGCCGTAGGTTTTATCGGCGTCTTGGGCTCATTCCGTATGCGCCAGTATTTTGTTTGTGTGTCCTCTGCCATTGCCCCATCTTATCTTGTCGTGATGGTATTGTGTGTCTTTCCGTTTCTCATCAATTTGGGGTTTTTACACACCACCGGAGTGGAGCAATATTCATAATGAGCGATACCGGTTTTCCGATTCGGTGTTGCATTCCCCGTTTGCGTCATATCCTATAAGCCATCGTGCTCGAAGTCTTTTCCAGGTGAATCGATGTTACAACCTCTACAAAAATGTAGATTCAATTTCGAGCGGCGCGCGGAGTGGTACCTGTCTAATACTATCGTGTCAAAGCGATCGCACCCGTAGCTAATAGCATCCGGCATTTTTTCGGATCGAGGGCTGATGAGTGAGATAAAGCGGGCATTTGTCCGGGCAATCATCGGCCATCAGCACCTCACCGCAACCAATGCAATCAATCTAGTCGACGTCACCACCGCCACCGTCAACGGAAGTGCTCGGTGTGATGCACAGACCTTCGTACCACTCAGCGCCCCATTCATCGTCGGCGGCGGCCGCCCCGACGCGTGTGTAGTTGTCACGCAACCTTTGGGGTCTGGTCGTCGGCTTGGGCAGCCTTCAGGGCTAGCCTCATCTTACACAGCAGGTCTCAACCGTCGATGATTCGCTCATTTTCTCCTAATTAAATTAAATCAAACCCAAGCGTAGCTCGCGCGGGCCGGGCGTGGAACCTCATTTCGGGAGTTGAAGGCCAACGTGAATGCATGTGAGAGAAGGTTTGGTGGATCTCGAAACCTCCCTCCGATCTCTGATGCCCTTGACTGGTAGGCTGTATGATGAACCGGTGTGGTCTCTGTGGGATTAGGTTTTGGGATCATCGCAATTTGCCACCTCGCTGTCGCTGTGCAGAGACGTCTTAGGCGACACGGAAGAAGACACCGCACGGTTTGCCACAAATCTTTTGTCGCAGGAAGATAGATTGAGGTTATTACCACATTTTCCATCCCGAGTTTCTATTCGAGGTCAATCAAAGGCAAAATGAAATAAAAAAAACGGAAGTCGATAATTTTTCGGAACGGAACGGGGCTACGCTTTAGGTCCAAAATAACTTCAATTGTATTCTGCCTTTTGCAAAATGGCGTAGGGAGCTAAGCGTGACAACGGGGGAAAAAGTGGAAGAAAACTCAAATGTAGTTCACCACCGTCAAGAATGTCACGATGTACTTAAAGGCTTAAAGCTGATGACCGAGAAACATCCATCAGATTGCAGGCAAGCGTCGTGATTTCGTTTCCATCAAACTTCCGATGAATCACCGTCAGTGGACCTCTGTGGGATTTTGATAGTTGTAGCTCCTAGGGGGTTATGTCTTTGCAGAGGGTAAAACCTTCCACTGAATCACCACAGCAGTGTCGCGTTGGGGTAGTCCCTTCCGAGATCGATAAATGTGTACGTGACTCAACATGCCGGTTGAGCGCTTAGTGCGTGTGACTAATATGCGATGAAATATTCCCAGGATACGAGAAGGAGATTGGACACGGCAAGGTTGGGAACAGGATCTTCCGTCCATAGAGATCCCGGAGTTGTAAAATCCTGCAATCGTAAACATTGACATGATCCGACAATTGTGATCCTTGCCTACCCGAAGGTCGTAAAGATGAAGTCTGTGGAGTCGCCAGCGTAACAGGTAGCTGCGTGATAGCGTACAATCGCACCCTTGGCCTTAGAGTACGTGCCGATCGGCGATTCTATTTTGCACCGTCTCACCTTGAAGGTAGCTGATAATGATAGGGACTGAAGAGGTCCACTGGTCGATCGGTCTCCCTCTCACCTCCTCAATCCGGTTGTTCTGGCTAATTAAGGGCGACATTCCAGCCAAGGGAAGACTACATTCAATGAACTTTCGTTACACCATCGAGCAGCAAGGGTGCGTGGACCCGTGGGAAGTGTGCAGGGAATCGATTCCGTACGGACCTACCTGGTAGGTCTGGTTCGCCCGCAGAAGGGAAACAAAACTTTCCCGTGATTCTGGCTACCGAAGGTGAAGGTACCCCATACCTGAACCTCGTTGATCTTGCGCTACGGCTGTTAGGCCTTCAAGAGCTGCGGCATTCGGAACGGAAATTAAAATTCTTTCCTGTTTTCCTTTTATCGGCGATACTGTCTTGGCATTTTCGGAAACGATTCTCGATTTCATTTTCGACCAGCGTTTTCGGGTGCTCCTTTTTCATTGCTGTGGGAAGAACTTTTCCGACCAACAACAGCGTGCGCGTTCAGGCGTGTCATGGAATGGAGGGAAGAACACACGTGGAGGAGGCGATGCGCCGACTTGTAATCGTTCCCTTGCTCGTGTGTAGGCTTCTATGTCGCACACAGTTTTGTTTTGTGTTTACGGGTTGTAAATCAAACGCGATTAGGCTTCGGGTGGATTTTCCCGAGCTTTCCCAGGCGTGTGCACCCACCCTCCTAGGGGGGTGAAAAGGGCCCTATATGGTGCTATGGTGATACATCGGTCACACGGTGAAACAGCAAAACGTGCCCATCCGGTTGTGCTAGAAGCTTTGACCTTCGATCCAATCTCTGGTATGTGGAAGCGTTCCGGAGTTCGACCTATCAGGTGTGCTAATCTCTTTCCGGTGTTGATCCATTTGCGAAACGTGTCTAACTAGATGTACGACGGCCATGTACTATCTTCTATTCCGGCGGAAGTCAAATCTCGGCCTTCTGCGAACTGGCACCAGGTATCTTGATGGTGCACAGGGTTTGCTTTCTACCGGGTAACCTTTTCCCTTCCCTGGGCCTGGAAAAACTAGACAAGACCGTATTATTTACGCACTTGGCGATTGCATGTCGCTCACCCGGTTGCTCAGTTGCCATCTGATGGCGGCCGGAAGTCGTAAAACCGTTCGTTTCGCAGCCCAGAATCAACCCTGGAGGAGAAGACGGTGCAGAAAGGAACCCGTGTATGCACGCCAACAACATCGTATGATTTTATGCACGCCGGCTGGGTTAGAAAGTAAAATGTGGTTGCACTTTCTACGCGCCCCGGACGGCGGCTTCAGATGTCTGGCGAAGATGTTGTGCTGCACCGCTAGCAAAGGGTAGCCTTTTCCGAACGGGTTTGGAACGAAGGGAGTTCATTGCCGGCTCTCTTTTGTGTGCGGACAATGTTGGTTCAATTCAGCCGATTGTTAGCAAACCGCAAGCCCATCATCAACTCGTGGGATCTAAGATGTTCCTGGAGGATCGGGGAGAGGAGTTGCAAGGAGGGGCTATAAAATAGCCAACGTACATCGGTACTATTAGACTCTGACCGCTGGTCCCTTGGGCGAGGCGGCCGGAAGTTGATTGATGAGCTCGCTTGGTGGACGACGCCCGAGATCACTCTGAGAACGCTCAGTGATCCTGAAAACCAATTAAAAGCGATGCTGATGATGAAGCCCTCGGTGATGGAAATAAGAGAGTGCACCTAGACAAGATGCAAGTATGCACCGCTGGCATCACGATAGTTAGCCGATGTTGATAGGATAGAATGTAATCGAGTAGATAATAATTGTAGGCTGTCGTCGGACCGGATATGGCGAAAGGATATCGTGACTACGGAACGGAGAGCCGCGCTCCCTGTCATTAAAGTTGATGGAAGGGAATATGATTTTTCCACCTAGAATAATTCATGAGTCTACAGAACATTGGACATTTTAAAGAGATTTTCTTTAACATAGTTGAGTATTTTAATGTCTTTGTTGCCTAAGGCATAACTGGACCATCTCATTTCCCTGCGGATGCCTACACCTTTTCCAAAGCCCTTCATGCATGTCGTCGGCCCTTCTTGTGATCCCACCGAAGATTGTTTTCTAGCACCATAACAATCAACAATCAGCTAACATCTTCTTCCGACGATAGACATCGTCGGGCTTGTGCTACGCCGCGATGTACCTGTTGGTGCTCTAAACACATCTTCCGCACAAGCTACTCTTGTCAACAACATGCGATCGTACACGATCGTAGTTATGTAGCGCACGCGGTCGTTGAAGAATTTATTTGTTCGTTAACGCGAACGACATGGAAAACATAAATTTCCGCACTCCCTCCTCCGCGATCCTCCCTCCTCAAGAAGTCGGTCTCTTAGCCTATGAGGAACTTCTCTCCTAGCAAAGCAAACCAGCAGCAGTTTTCTGCTATGGAGCGCACGACTAGCCTCTTGCGGACTGGTTTCACGAGGCGTCGATAATTAGCCTAAAAATGGGTACCTGCTCCCTTAGGTGGGGAATTAATTCCGCGCACAACCTCTGATGACGCACTCGATTTGTTGATGCTGGAGGTGACCGACATGAGTTGCTGGGTTTATTTTTGCGACCCAAACGGCTCGCCCAACCAGCGCTAAAGCATGGTTTTTATTTGTACTTCATTTGGTCGGTACTAAAAAGCAGCACGCTTGCTAAATGACGTCCGTACATCGGTGTGCACTGTGGGTTTCGCGACGATCGTCTATAGGGGACCGTGTGTGGTTTGAGGCTATGTCCAGCAGACGCAATTGGTGAACCTATTAAGGCTTGTCTGGGTTAGGCATCGGTGAGGCGACACAGAGCACCGGCACGTTGAGCAACGGAGTCTTCAAGCCATCAGGAAAGGAATGTGAGTTTGCAATTTAAACAATAAAAAGCTATATCTCATTTGTGCACTAAAAGTGGAGCTCTGGAACCAGATCCTTCCGAGCGCGAGCGGCGAAGTTAAATTCTCGCGAAGGTGGTTGATAAATGCGCCGAGAATTAGCTTCATTTATTTACTGCGACGATGGGGGCACATGAGCTAGATAGATCGCCCAGCACCGCACGTTATCGCCGAGTCGGGTTCCTCTGGTTTCAGCTCGTGTCAGAGGAGGTTTGGTGAGACTCCTTGCGCAAGGGGAAGAGATAGCGATCGCTCGTACGATCGTTGTCGTGCGCCGCAGATTTTGTTCGCCTCATTGAAAATTAGTTCACTTTCACAATGAGCCGGACGACGACGATGCTGCTGATGATGGGGATGATATGCTGCTGCCCGCCCCGGGAGATATTGCGGCGCAACAAGTGCGAACCACTTGGAACCTGAAGTCGTCGAGATCCACAAATAACCAGTTTTGCGCGAACCCAAACGATATCCCGATGTTTGGGACGGCTACACTAACTCACCGTGAAGGAACACCGCCGAGGAGGTGGTGTTGCCCCGGGAACCTGTTGCACGCTTGCCAACCGAACTCAACCATATATGTACACGATCAAGATCGACGATTGCCGGGCGATCTGTTTTTGCATACGACCGAACGGAGAGTTAGATTTTATTCTACCACAATGGTTTCGAAATTAGTGTGACCTGTGCGAAAGGAAAGTTGCATTCCAAGCAGAGAGGGGGGAGTTACATACAGGTGGATGTGTACTCCACACGGTAATTGACTCCAATGAGAAGCGGCTAGAACTAGGCGCTCTTGCGGAGTTCGGAATTCCTACTCCGGAGTCGAGTTAGCCGGAGCATAAAAAATGGAACTGTCACGAGTCCAGTCGAAGCTGAAGCGGAGGACTAAGCGATGGCGACAGCCGCCAACATTAATTCTATGCTGCCTTCGCTGACATTCGCGCGCAAGAAACTACTCCAAACGAGGGTGAAAAAATTAAATTACATATTTGCCACCGCAGCAGCACCAAATTGGCAACATTTATTAAACCAATCCGAAGCGAAGCGCACAAGAATGTTTGCGACACCGGAGGCCGTGGTGGACCTTCTTTTTTCTTGGTTTTGGGCATGGAGTATCTTCTAATAGCTCGATCTCGAGTTCTAATATGGCGTCCGCAAGTGCATAATAGTTGCTCAAGATTACCTCCGCCCGGAATGGTCATCTGGCGCGCGATCATCATCATCCGATGTCCATTTCCTTCTGATGTTCTTTCTGCGACACAGGCCAACCCGGTCGCCATTCTAGGGCGATCAACTTTACCGTGTAGGAGTTGATACGCGGTCTTGGTCCGCGGTGCAACCCGCTGTATCAGTCGCTTTTTATGTCGCGTAGATTGGGCCGGGTCTCAAGTGGAGAAAAGTGACAGTTGCGTCTGCCGTTGGCCGCGACGATTAAATGTCTGTTATCATTCCGCATAAAATGTGATATTTAGTGTCACGCGCTGTGGATGATGTGCCACCGTCCTGTTGCCCGGTAATGAGGATGTGGCGCATTGTGTTGCAAACGCGATGACGTAAGAAAGAAGTCCCCGTTTGCTCTGCGGAGTGTGTGTGTGTGTGGAGCCAACGTGCGACACTGGCGCAGAACGATTTAAATTTGTGCAATTTAAATTTTGCGCCCAAGAAAATTGATCCAAATGAGAACGGTCGCATAAGTGTGTAAGTGTGTGTGTGTGTGTGTGTGTCGCTTGGTTTGGATGACGATGTCCGGTGTTGGAGCATTGTGCCAGGCATTGATAATTACAGGGCGTAAACAAAGGCAGGAAAAGCGGTGTTAAGGTTCGCTCTTATTCTGTACCATAAAGCTGGTGGGTTGCAGAGTGCAGAGTACTAATTTTTTCGCAAATCAGTGTATGAGGCGTGCCCCCTACGCGCACCAGGGTTGGTAGTACTGTTACGAGCGGCTCTAAGAGATCGTGTGGTGCAGCAATTTGCATTCCAATCCGAGGGTGCCTTATAATCGCATCGGGCTCGAAAAGGTCCCGGTGTTCGGTGAATATGTCAAATACGTATGCGAGGTCAAGGGTTTTGGTGCCCTTCGCTGAGAGAGAGAGAGAAACCGACTGACTCCGGTGTTAAACCATAAGGGTTCGTGGCATGCAGCGAAATTGGGGCCGTTTTTGCTCCAATTTTTATGGCTCCAAAATCGCGTGGGTACCCAAACCCCCCCTCGGGTGCGCTAACTATTGGGTACTTAGCATAGTTAATCACAGTGTTCCATTCGGGCCTTTTGGATGGCGTAACGGTTTGAGATTCATGGTCACAGCACACCACTCGGAAGGTTTATCCGAACCGGGGGAAAAAATTACCCCATCCACGGAGCGCCCAGGGACGGAGGCACCCGCCCTCGGTGTGTTATACATTTCCAAATGGCTTAATTTTCAATTGCTGGGCCCGCACCACATAAAGAGAGGCAAATGGCAAATACTCACACACAAAATTGACGTTACCTCCAACCGGGCGGTCGATCATTGCCGATAAATGGTGCCTCTCCGGAGCCCTTGCGTCGGTGGATTCTGTGGCTCGGAGGGAAGGAATAAAAAAACAAGCCGAAACACAGCTCACACAAAGTGCAACTCCTCAATTGGAGTCAAACGGGGCGAAAAAAAAACAGCCACACCGGCGTTAGCATAAAAGGTAGACTAATTTCGTCCGACATAACCCTCGCGTAATGACACGTCGTCGCGCCAGTGCACTCGCGTCGGCACAAAAGGGTAACAAATAAAGTTAAAAGGAGAAACATTTCAGGCATTTTTTTGCGCGCTTGCCAAGCGTCTTCCGAAGGTTACCTTTTCTTCGCCGCTGCACTTTGCTTGCTTTGCGTTACCTTTTTCGCTGCGTTTCCAACTTTTCCACCAAGCTCGGGCGAAGCTTTTCGGCTGCGGTCCGTTTACCACAGACCAACCACATGCAGGTGTGTGTGTGTGTATGTGTTTTCCATAACAAAAGTCCATCGAGCACCAGTCTCCCCCGAAACAGAAGTAGATCTTTAAGAAAAGAAATGCAACATCGGGCAGTTTGCCGCGTGAGAAAAAGGGGCTTTCTTCGGGCGGCCATTAGTACCGTTTCCGCACCGGTGTGGAAAATCACCTCTGTTTTTCGTTTTCGGAGCCAAGGAGGGAACCACACCGAGGGAGGGTGGTTGGGGTTTTCCTCCACACCGAGATCACATTTCGAGCCGGTTGCGAAAAGTGAAAGCACCCGGCGGGAAAGCATAGAATCGCTTCCGGGCACACAACGGCGTCGTCCCACAAGATGCCGTTGCAAATGTCATTCGGGTTTGGCGTTAAAAGGCTTTTCTTGGGGGCCGGTTTATTGCCGCCTAGTGGTGGTTGGTCGAGATCGGTAAGCTAAAACAATGGGCCCATGCAGCTGTCGAACGGATGACGTGTTTCGGGCCGGGCGAAACAAGCGAGCTGGAAAATGTATCGAATTGATCGCGTTTCTCAGCACTCGCGAAGGTGCGATCGAGGAACGATTTCTAATGCTCGCCAATTTCTCGCCTGGTTCGACAGGTCACCAGCAGGGGGAACACGGGGATACGATAGGCAGAGGAGAAGAGAAATGTCTTGAGTTTCTTTTGGTGTGAGTTTGTTTTCGTCTTGTTGTAAGCGTAGGAGAATTAGGGGGAATACGAATTCCCTGAGAGATATTTGCATTGATCATTTTTAATTAGTTGTTTGATGTTCCTTATATATTAGTTAGGAATCTGTTTCTTTTTACCATTTATTGTGTTCATTTGTTTATGTGTTTCAATTGATTTTTTATTCTTTTCTCGTGTTTTTAATCAACTTTACATTTAAGAGACTTCTAAAGAGAACTCAGTTTAAAATACTTATTTTCGATACATTTTCTTAACTTTCAACTCGTTACTACCGGATCTTGTGATAATGTAGAACGTATTTGTTAGATTTGTAAAAGCTATCGCTTTGTATTTTTATGTCTTTAGATATACTTTTGACGGGCTTGGCTTACCTATTAATAGAAACATTTTTATTTGCTTGAATAAAAATTTGACAAGATCGACCCAAACTCGATCTATAAAAAAAAATAATAATAAAGAAATGTACTTAACTGTGTTTGGTAAAATAAGATATGGAAAAATTTTGTAAAATCAAGTTCTCTAATCATATTTAAAAAGCTGAATTGCATACGACACGAAACTATTGTTGGTTACTGGTGCGTAGCGCCTCGTTCTCCCTTAAATGTGTGCTCATGTCGTATGAGTCATCGGATTGCAAGTGGCGATTGTGGTGAAAATATGGCCAATATCTAGGGGAAAAAAGCCTTTAATGGAAAATGAATGTATGCAACGGCAAAAGCGGGTGAGTGGGAGTGAAATTGTGTGTATCAAATGGTTGGGAAATGGCGGACCCCTTAAAAACCACCATGTCTTGTCCGGGCCGATCCGTTTGTCCGTACGTCCGATTCTACCATGTGTCGTGTCTTTTTCGTGGCTCGTAAAAGGCGTCCGGCCATAGCCCTGGCGCGTTGACCAGTCGTTTTGGCGTTCGTCTGCGGTCAAAGTTAGAAGGGAACCCCAGCGAGAAATATTACTGCAGCAGAAACTGGCGAAACAATTACAATCAGGTCACAACAGCAGTGTGCGAGCGTGGAGAAGAACGTGTGGAGTTGGCGCTTTCCTTCCCGGTTCGCCCGAAAGCAACTCCCGGTCACGAACTCCCTGGCGGGGTCGCCTCGGAGGGGTCTCGCTTTTTCCCCTTTTGCTGTGTCGAATGACAGCGAAACAAGTCGTTAGCGGACCACGACCTGCGCCAGCCGAGGGCACAATCAAATAGAAAATGAAAAACATTCCTAGTGGAGCAGACTGATTTTGCCATTCGATTTTCCGCACCACTGTGGCGAGGGTTTTTCCTGGCGCGTTTTCATGCTTGGTCAGGGGGAGCCCACCGTTTTTTCGTTGTTTATTTGTTTTCCCTCGGTCGGTGGCTTCCCTGCCTCGTCCCGAGTCAGGCGATTTGTTGAAAGCTTTGGGCTTTATTTATTTCCTACCGCTGCGTTGTTTTTCTGCCAACGGTTTGACTTTATTGCAGAATTTTCCTCTCTTTTGTTTTTCTTGCTATTTTATTATTGTCCGGGCAGCAAACGGGGCCGGGGAAGATGCGAGTTGGTGGAAAAACACACACGCCACCGGAGGGGGTCACGTAACGACATTCTACACGCTCCTCACGGAAGGCGCGCGCCATGTTGGCGTCTTGAAACTCCACAGGAAAAGTAAATAAAAAAGGGAAATCCCTACAACTCACCAAGAACGGGATGGAAAAAGAAGGCGAGCGGGTCAATGGAATAAATTTAATTTCTCCATTACCTTCCCCTCCTCATTCCGCGCGCGCGTGGTCGATTGGTCAATCCGATCGTCTCGCCGATGGTAACGGGAGCAATTTTCCACCTCATCGTCGTTTCCATTTCAGCTGGAACACTTTCCTCAAGTGTCCGATGATCGATCGGATGTTGGAGAGCTCGCGAGCTCAGCTCGTGACGTTCCCCGCCAGCTCGCGTGACGCTTTGCGAAAATGAAAAGTGGCGTATCATTGTTGCCCCGAACCGAAAACGGTAAATTGCTACATTTTTGCACGGAAACTCCAACCCACAAACCATTCATTCAACACCAACAACCTGCTGGGAGGGGGAAGGGATTTCCTTTCGGCTAGGCGGAGTCAAGTCATTCTTTACGATGCGAAGACGAAAGACAGACCTAAGGGGAGGACGGTCACCTCTTTGACACAATTGAATGGAGTGCACTTTTCCGGTCGTTCACATTGCACTCGGAAGCGGGGTGTGGAGAGGGGTGGTTTGTGCATTATTCGCCTGCGTTCCGGATGCCGATGGGGTCGTTTTTCTTGCGCCGTTTGGTTATTTTAGTTTTGCTGCGTTTCATCCTCGTGGACGACCTGCTGACCTGCTGCACGGGTTTGGCACGCACTCAACAATGGACAGAGGGGAGGGACTTGACCGAAGAGGAAGACATTTGGTTCAAGGAAGTACGAACAAAATCGAACAATTTACGGCAACACTTTGTTTGTAGATCGATGACCAGAGCACGTCCCCGCTGGGAAGTGTTGTTTGGATGCACCTCCGCAGGATATCGCATACCTTTTGGTCCTTCCATTTTCCGGTGACTCACGGAAACTTCACATGACGCGTCCTCGTTCGAGTGGAAAGAAATTCGGACCATCACGGCTGTCATTCGTTGTAGGTTTAATTAAACCTACGGTGTCTGTGTTTGCCTCATGATTTTTCCGCCATTAAATTGCCATGAATTGTCGGGGCCTATTGCTATGCCCTGTGAGAGCAAAAACCCGATACGCAATACGAGATCGATACGCGCCGGTCGCACGAGGAGGTGTTGATGCGTGCAATTGATGGAGGTGTGTGTACTCGTTTTCTTTTCCTAGTTTTGTAACAGCTCAATTCCCAACGTCTCTCGCATGCATCAATGGACCGTAAAACACGCGGGGACCGCCTGTATGTTCGCGCCATTTGACACAGCCGATAATGAACAAACACTTTTAAGTGCCAGCGCTGAAGGTGAAAACATGGCATCAGTATGGAATGGAAAACAAACGAAAAACGAGACTCACTTACATGGGCGCGTAACATAAAGACCCTTAGGAGACAGCCTAATCCAATGGGGCGATGCGGTTAGGGCACCCCCCGTATGTTGAAACATAACCACCTTTTCATTGATCCGATATGCTGTGGGGCGTCGGGACCATCGCACAGTGGTTCACGTGAAGGGATTTGATGGCTTTCAAAATAAATTTGTCTCAATTTATTTTTTAAGAATTATTTGCAGTCAACGAAGTTTACCAATGTATTTGTAGTTAAATTGTAGAAATGATTGGATATATCTTTGACAGTTCGAATGCCTATATTTCCGTATATTTGACCATATTCGGACTTAGCCTAAAACTTTTCCCTTTGCATAAGGTATGATACTTATACCATGTATAAAATCATGGTTTTTCATGAAATATCAAGCTAAATGTCCACTTCACGTACCATTGTGCAACGAGTAGACCGTTCCGTTGCCATTGGCACCCAATTTCGAGCCGGCGATCTTCGACGATCGGGTCGACGCTGAACTACACCGTGCCCTTCGCAGGGGTTTCCCTTCGTCACGGGGTTTTTGTTGATGGGAAATGGCGTTCTTCCCTGTTTTGTCCCACCGGTGATTGCGGGAGTATCGACCACTCAGACTTCAATGGTTTTAAATCCCGCGCGAGGATAATCGTTCAATTTGGGGGTTCGCGGAGAGAGGCTTGAATTTGCTTCCTTTCTTGTCCGTGTCGAAAGCATACACACAAAATGCGAGCTTATGATACAGCTCTGGACTTGGTGAACGCATATAGTGTCTGCCCTACGTTGAGCAGAGAGGGTCAGCTTGTGGTTAGTCGCCGAACGGTCGAGGGTCCAGTCCGGGTCTTTTGAGTGGTTATAAATAATACGCCCGTCTGTTTCGTTTGTCTATTTGGGGTCTCACAACCCCTTTGCCCGCTGTTATGCAAGACTACAACTGGGACATAATTAGAAACGAGAGAAAAGAGAGATGGAGAGAGAGAGAGAGTGGGAAACGGATTTCCCGGAGCTGGTTGGTTGTCGCGAGGGATCAGCTGTAGAATGTGTAATGTGGCGCCGCACGATCAGCTGAGGCCGTCAGACCTCACTCAGTCATCCACACACAAAAAAATGTGGTGTGGCAAAACAACAAACGCCTCTCGCGCAGAGGCTGGTTGCATAATTTATGCACACACGCACACATCACCCCTTCCTGGACCTCAACACCCGCAACCAACCTGCAGCTCATATGCGCAAGACACGGTTCAACAGCTCGTTGACATTTTCATGCCGATGGAAAACAGCATCATAACCATCAACCACGGTGTCGTGAACCCCGGTGCGTGCTGCTCATCTTCCGATCGACTCTCGTCCGAACGGAGGCGCTGACACGCTTATTGGAGGATGCACCATGGATTGGGCAACAACAACGCGTCTCGCGACTTCGGCATCTTAATCTCGCGATCGGTGAATTTATCGCCCCCGGCCGCTGTCACGGGCGCCCATATAGCACGCGATAATCAGTGTGTTTATGGTGCCATTACTTCGCGATTAAGAGCGGGTGGGGAGAGCAAAAGTAATAAAATACGACACCATCGGATCGAACCGCTGAGAGCGGCGGTTTCGGGGATATCAAGTGCCGTTTTTTAGACTTCAGGATACGAAGTTGATTGAAAATCCGGACTCAGATTTCGGGAAGAGAAAGTATTTTTCTTTCTTTCTTTCTTTCTTATCACGCACGCACGCAGAGATCGCTTGGTCCGCGCTGAAGACGTGCGTGAGGAGCGTAATTTTCGTTAACAAATTTCAATCACTCACATAATGGCCGGCAAACGATGTCAACTGAAGCATAATGGCGACAATGTTGGGTACGGTCGAGCGTGAGGGTTGAAGACCCGCTCCGTTGTCAGCTCTCCTCCGTTCTGGGAAGGTACCGTCAAGACGTACCAAACTCTCCCTCCATCCCATGAGGTGATGTTTCAATTGGGGGTAATCATTCGACGCGTTCGCGAGTCAAACGTCACTTGGACCCGGGTGAACTAAGGTGGAGTGTTTGGATCCTAGCCATCGTAGGCCCGGACGCTTGCCTCGTCCAAAGTCCGGGAGAGAAACCGTAACCGCTAGAGACGGCAGGGGGGTAACCGTTTTATTATTATTTGACACATTTGACATTAATTGTATGTGTTGCCTGCGTTTGCAATCACTATTCGATCGCAAGAAGTGTAATAAAGACTTTAAAAAAAAGAAGCGAAACGAAGTACGCAACATTAGTTGTCCAAGTCCAGGACAGGGGACGCGGACAATTGTTGTCCGCTAGAAGTAGAAAGTGATGTCAGCGACGATGCGAAGAGCCCGATAATTGGACATTTCGGCGATGTGCCGGAGGTCGAAGTGTAGTACTCACCATAAGCGTGTTGCGTCCCAGTTCGGGCAGCGGACTAAATGGCAGAACAAATTACCGAAGACCGTTCGTGCCTATCGGAGGCAGGATGGAGGGATGGAGTGAGGTGTTTTGCTTATTAAATCATTAAATTTCTCTTGTTAAAAACGTTTGGGGACAAGTTTTGTAACTACTTTGATTTGGTGTCAACGAGTTTGTTTCGTTTCATGGAGTTACGCTTTGAATTTGGAGGGTACTTTTTTGAGCTCATTGCGACATCGACAGCTGAATTGAGGCTAGCAGAAGTGTCACAGTTTGTTTTGCGTAGAACTTACTGATAGAGTTCTTTTAAATAATATGGCATTCTTCTAACTTGCGCGAGCGCAAATACTTTTGAAAGAACTTCAAAACAGCCTATAGTTGAGAAGTTGGAACTAATTTTGTTCAGCTCTTCTATCTTCCAAGACTAGTTTTGCTAATTCCTTCTTATCCAAAATTAAGCATCTTTGCTGCTTGATGAGGAACAAGCGTTAGGAGTAGGTTTGAACGTATCTATATCTTGACTGGAGACACACGACGATTCAGCGCAATATCGTGTTGGGCAGTGATCGGTCGATAGTCGATGCGTTGCGACTTGGCTAAAACAACCGGCATACATGCGTTGACCCCTAAGACGACGCAGAAGATGGCAGCTGGTCCTCTCGAAACGGGGTTCCGATGAAGATACGTTAGATACGCACGAAAAACTTGCCATCGGAGGATGACTTGGACGTTGTTGGACTCCTTGCAGGGGGCTGCAGCCTGCAGGATTGTTGTGGTGGTCGATTCGTATCGTAGAGCCTGCTTGTCCACACACATTCTCTGCGGCTAGGAGCGCAACCAGATGGAGGGCGAGCAACCGGGATGGCGATCGGCGACCCCCAAGCGCGTTAATACCGCCATAAAATGGGCAATAAATTAACGTATTATCTGCGCACGACGCAACAGAGGGACCTCCGTCGTGTTGTGCGCATCAAATCCCTCGCCCGCCCTTCATTATCTTCGCCCCGCCGGTGTGTGTTGGGTTTGACCCACAATCCGATCGTGGCATCCCGTTGCGTTGGTCGAGGTGTCATGTCCTGGTTGGTCGAACCGGGGGAAATTGGCAGCCACGTGTTTCGACAGTTCGGTTCTCTGTAATACTATTTGGTTGCTTGGGGTAAGGAGAAAACAACACTAAAAAGAAGCAACTTTTGGCCGCGCGAGCTACTCCGGAAAGGATTAAGAATTTTTCAACCTATTCCGTAGGTTCTCAGGTAGGTCCGAAAAACCCCGTTTCGGTTCGATAACGGAAGATAGATGTTTCCTTTTACGTGTTGTTATCTCATACAACCGCCGCCTGGTTCCTGGTTCACGGAAGATTACCGTAGAAGCCAATCAGAGCAGCGATCATTAGTGGAGGTGCTACGTTTCGATAAACGTTTCAATAAATACGCCTGCTATCCTCGACTCTAATGCCGACATTTGGGGTTTATTTTTCTTTCGGATCGGATTGCTAATTAATCGACGGCGGCGGTCAATTTGTCTTAGAGCTCGACCGGCATCCATTGTGGCGCAGTTTCTGTGGTGGTTTTGCGGTACTAAATCCTTTATCCCGTGCTAAAATTAACCTATCTTTTATCGGTGTTTAACTTTTCCCCCCTGCTCTTTTTTCTCCCTTCACTTACAGGTGAGTTCCCGCGTGCCAATGGCCCATTCAGCAACGAAACGTAACGGACTTCTAGTTTTTATCCGGCCGGAGTACCAAGCGATGACCTTATTTACGGCCGCCGAACGGCTGTAGAGTATTTCTGGCGATTGTTGAGTGATGTTTTCGGAGGTTGAAAGCGCCGGCTTGATAGCCGGGTACCCAGCAGAACTCCGGGCGCGTGCGTGAATGAGAGGGAGAAGGTTGGCCAGAGTCCGATCCCGGTTAATTGGTAAGTGGCCGTTATGCGACCTGGACGCCTTCCCAACTTCACTCGAAATTGGGAAGAAAGTACAGGAGGAAGCGCTGGCAGATAAAACAACAATAAACCATTGTAGTTGTTGAAGCATAATGGTACGTTTCTCCCGCGTTCGACCAGGTTTTAGTACATACCGACCCATAACCTTCACAACCGGAGCAAAATGTTTATCTGTTCCGGTTTGACGTAGATGTACAACGTTGATTGTGTTGTTACTAGTTGTTTTGCGAGCTGTGATGGAATCTCGCATTTGCATTTTGGGGGTTAATTTGAGGCAGTTGGAACGTCATCGCGGTGTTGGTAAATTTTGGAAGATGCTCTGGCTTTGGCACACGCTCGCGTTTACGTTAATTGTTTCCTCGACCCCGCGTTAACTTCCAAAACTTCGCCAGGCAAGTTTGAGGCATGAGGAGATCCGGGATGGGTCAAGAACGAAGCCAAGATCTAACCAACCAAGTTGACCGACCACCGGGTCGACGGCTGGGAGTGATGTCCGGTGTATTCTGGTGTAATAAAAGGCACCCATTAGCCATTGTCCTAAATGGAGTTCGCTGGCGACGAAGGGTGGCTAGGCTAGTTAAAGTAGTTTTAAGATCAATCTTGCGTAATTTCATGGCTCATCATTGGGCAGCAAGCCGGAGATTCAGCGGGCTAGACAAAAAAAACGCTTCGGTCTAAACGCCTTGGAATGGTGGGGTCCGTCCAGCTAAAAAGCTTTCATATTCTAATTTCAGTACGCGCGCGCGCGCGTCCATTATGACGTTGCGGGTTCCAATGGTGGGACTAAATTGCGCCCCGGTAATTAGTACCGAGGGCGCGGGTGAATAGGAACATAGAATAGGAGCTAATAAGACTCTGTCCATCGCTTGGGCCTACAGCGTGCGGCGACGATTCATTCAAAGTTCGTTCGAAAAACGCTCCCGCCTCGGTGAAAATCGGAAGGCAATTTTGGATGATTTTAATCTCCAACGGTCTTGTGTGAGTTGGCTCGGGAATGACTGTTCGTTTCTCATCTCGCTCGGGTTCCTACGGCATCCGCCGCCAGTTGTTCGGTGAAACTTTTAACAAATCATCATAAACTGCCCGATTTCATGGACTTGGTGGAAGCGCGGGAGGACAGAATCCGTGGCAATCGGATCGTTTCTCCATCGGTCCATTTCGGAAAAGAAGCGGTCCATCGCTTCCTTCAAAGTCGCATGATTCATCTCTTCCCGCCCGCGGTTTTCTGAATGTGCTTCCCGGGGACGCGGACGGAAGAGATTTTCATCCAGCGCAAGATTAGCGTATCTTTTGCGTCGTCCCGGAGCCGCCGGACGGTGTAAGTAAATGTGGACCCGATAATTGCTTTATAATGGGTGTAAAACCCGAACCGGGAGCACTTTTCCTGCCATGGAAGGGATGGGGGGGAGGAGGAAGAGTGTATTATGCAGAGTTTTGGTCGCAAACTGTAGGAGACGCGTCTTTTGTTCCCCGTTTGCCTCGCTATTTCCTCCAGCTCCCGGTTGGTATGTCGATGGCGGAAGTGGAAGCTTTAGATAGGTTTCGTTCGTTCGTTTTCGGCATCGCTGCTATCGGACGAGCTTGCGCGTAGGTTTTCATTTAACGACGATGACTATTCTCGACGGTCTGGGACGGTGTTTTTTTTGGGGGGATTTGATTGGATTGGGGTGAACAACAACAGTTCACACTCTATTTTATGAGTGGAGCTTTTCGCTACGGTTCGGTTTTTAATTTGAGGTAGTTTGTGATAGCCGAAGATCTCTTCATTAAAAGCCGTCGCCATGTGGTGGCGTGACCGCAGCTCCGGGGAGCAACAAGCAGAGGGTGCGCTGCTGCTGTCATAAAAGGAGGTCCGCGTCAGATCATCCCAATATGTCAAGTTCTTCGGTGTTGTTCCTCTGTGAAGAACACCAAAATGGCGTCGAGGCGCACTTGACACACGGCTACGGATTTGTCGATCGATGGCCATCAACGCCATCATCACATTCACCGGTGCCGCCATTATTGACATCGATTGACGGAAAGGTTGGGTGCCGGCCATCTTGTGCACCGCCGGTGGTCACTCGCTGGGGTTGCGTCCGAACAATGGCGGTTCGGATTTCTCAGGGACAAACGTTTGGTGGTGTTTTACATTCGTTCGATTGGTGTTTGAAGAGAAGGGTGGTTGTTTTTTCTGTGCAGTTCCTAAACTACGCACTCTACGCTTTTAAACATCCACCAATAGTTGCTGAATGATTATAGAAAACAAAACCCACCGTTGAACGAGAGGATATTGCAAAAGTATTTACTCGATCAGTGAACGATCGAGCAGATCGTGTAATGGTGAAGCTTAAGAGAAGGTCTGTTTGCGGTCAGGTAGCATTTATTTTGGAAGAATGCTGGTGGTTGAAAGGCTAGTAGTGGTTTGGTAAATACTCGAACCGGCGGGTTCCTGCGGGCTAAGATTTCGCGTGCTCCAAAATTGGACACTCAGTTGCGCCGAGTGCTTGAAGGAGATGTCCACGAGAAAGGACATCGTGTGGCTTTTTTTTTGCATACCGCACGGAGGTACATTCTGCAAACGTTACGATATTGAAACCGACAACTCTCGGGCTTGGGACAATATTTATGTGTGAGACTCGGACATCAAGGCGACACAAAATGCACAGGAGCAGACATCAAACCCCAAGAAACCAGCCAGCATATTTGGCCATGATTAATTGCTAAGTAAGCAACCGCGCGCCCCCATGCTGCGTCTACGCGTGCGTTGTGCCACTATTGTGTGAGTGTGTGTGTGTGTGTGTGTACGCGGGAAAAGCCAAACCCCGCCGAGAGTAACAAGCCGTAACCAAAACCTGGTACAGCATCGGCCTCTAATTTGGTTGCCTCTATTTCCCACCAACTTCGGCATCCGACCGCGCATCGCATCTGTCAAGGCGAATGTCAGCTGGGAATTTCGGCGTCCGAGGTGGCATATCTTTTATTTTTCATTTTTCATGCTTTATTCCAACCCTCTACTCCCTTCCCAGCCTGCTTGCCCGCCATCTTAGCGGGGCCGGTTTGGTTTGGTAGAAGCATTTTTGTTCATTGAATAAAAACATAAAACCTTGTTGGAATGTAATTTAAACAGATTTACGTACGTCGTCGTTGCGGTTGTATACGGTGTGTGTGTATATGCGCCTGTCTTTTGCGTTTGTCCACCGCGGAGGGCACCACATGAGATTATGACATGGCGATCAAGCTTCAAGCGAGCTATTTACCTTCTTCTCGTTCCCAGCGGGAGTGTTTGCGCTTGGGTTTGTTGCCTTTAATAATCTCGGTTTAATTTATTGGCAGTTTTGTTTAAATTTACAAACAACCACAAACATTCGTTTGCGCTGCTGATTGGGACGAACTTTGTGCGAAACACATTGCAAAATGTCATACGGTTGATGGCCAACTGCTTATTGTCGGGTGAGGCTTGTCGTTTTTTGTTATTCCTGCGGCGCCCATCAGTTCGAACTTCCATGTGTGTTGTCGAGTTCTGTTGCCATTGATCTGGCCAATTATTCCGTTCTGGAAAATTGCTTTCAGGTGGTTCACTTCTGGAGCTTCACCATCATGCTAACAGATGTTGATTCCTCCATATGCAGATGACCAATCCGCCCAAAGGCAATGTGTTAAACAGCTCCACATCGTTCTGTTCCTTTGCTGCGGTTTTATCTTGTGCTACATATGGCGCCAACCCGCTTGAAGGTTTATCTTTACAACCGAAAGGGCATAAGCATTCCCGCCAAACCTCATGTCCTACAATCGTCGGCCCACCGCCGGGGCACCGTTACACACGCGAACAGGTTCGGTTGTTTGGAGCTGTTTGTGGAACGGTGTCATACGAACCTGCCGCTGATTTTCGAACGGAACCAACGACTTTACATAATTATCGTGTATTACGTGAAACCGTCGTAGCGCTGCCTTTTTCCGGTTGCTGCATGCGGTTTTTGTATGTGTATGTCTGTGTGTTGCGGAAAATGATCATCACCCAGCGGGGATAGCGCGATAACTCACCGGGTGGTACCGGTTTTCCACGATTTATCTGACTAGATGTGACACTCGTTTTATACTCTTCTTCTCCTTCATTCGACGTACGCAAACAACTTACCCCGACCTATCAAGTCGTATCAAGTAATCCATGGAAATGAGATAAAAAAGGTGTATCTCTCTTCCCGTTTCCTGTTGTGACCTGGAGTGACGAAGGGAAGACGCAATCGAGCTAGGTTTTCCGCTTGGAAAAACTGTCAAAGCCGCTCGATCACGCATGGTAATGGGTTGGAACGGATTGGATGGGATGTTGATAAAGGCGAAAGAAGGCAAATCAGGCGAACTTTGGACACGCAGGAAAGATGCAACGATCGCCGGACGGAGTTTTTCCCGCACGTGGTCCACCTATTGCTTGTTCAAAAGACCTAGAATAGCTGTTGAACGTGTAGGTAGGTTTACTGCATGGTCCGCTTGTTTGATGTTCACGTCAAACCGTATAGCGGTGTTTTTGTCTGGCTCAGAACTTCTCACACGTCATGCGATCGCAAAGTCCCTCCGATCGGCCCACACGGGGAGGCTTTCATAGTCCCGGGTTCCCTGGTACCCTGGTGGTAAATTTGTGTTTAACCCCCAGCGAGTCGAGTTTACCCACGACGTCGCGACGAACCGGTGCGTGGACTGTTTACTCTGTCCCGGAGTCCGTTAGACCAACATGATCCACCGCCCGAAACGACACGAAGCAGTAAATGAAAATAACTGGTTCACGGGAAAAAGGTGCAAAGTAATGATTCGTGTTTGAATCTTCTCGGTGAAGTCAAGCAAACCCCGACGGACCAACGTTACGTCCGGATGATGGAGCTGTAGTTCTCTGCACTGGCGCAGGCCAAAGACTAGTTTTTCGTAGATACAAGTTGCAAATTGGCATTAACATATCTTTGGAGTGCTTGAAGATACTGGAGGTGTATGTAGGCGCCTTTGCAGCGTGCAACAAACCACCTGTTGGCCTGGGCATAGTTGATGCGGCTTAAAAAGCCGATCAAGAGTTGCATAATCGGCGTCCATCGAACGGTAAAAGGGTGCGCCAGCGTTTTGCCCATTTCATACGAACTCCTTCGTTTGAGGACCCGACCATGTCCTGGTAGATGCAGGCATAAACCCGCCCCCTGGGGTGGGTAGTTATGAGTGGAGTTGGGCGCATGTAACATGCTTCTGATTGATTCTCCTCCTCTCGGGGTTTTCGGAGGATTGATGGAGTTGTCGAAGGCACGGGATCTGGTTTGTGCCTTTTGTGGCTCCATTTTTGGCAGCATAAAAACCTGCTTTCCGTTTACGTGCGTTCCGAGCGAAAGCCAAAAAATACCTACAATCTCCTCCTATCAGCCCGTGAGCTCGTATGCCCTCGGGCCGAGAACACCGTGCGGAGACAAACGGAGTGTTTGGTGATTGGCACTGGATGGCCCTCGCATGGTGGGACTCGATTTTATCAATCAACAACTTTCACACGAGCGCCCGGATGGAGAGCCGGGAATGGAGGGAAAGTAAAGACAAAAGGGGACTGGCAGAGGATGAGAATGGACGCTGGGAAAGTATGTCAGCGAACACTTCCTTCGCGCCAACGGACGGCCAAACGGAGGATGCAGTCTCTCGCGACAAGCGCAACAAGAAACTGTCGTCTTATTTTCCGCCGAACAACATACCAACCAGCTTCTTTCAGGTCTTTAGGGCAAGCCAGGGGGAGGGGGTGCTTCCTTTTGGCCAATTCATAACTTCCCCTGTCAGTCCAGGGGTTCCTATGATGCAAGGAACCGCAGGGGAGGGACGAGTAAGTACCGGTATTCGTGCGACGCGCAGCGATGAAAAAAATGCAACGAGAAATCAGCGTCGGTTTTTGTGCAAGGTGCAATTACACTGCGCCAATGGCTGCTGCAATCATGGCTGCAAACAACCCAGCACCAGCACTGCAAGACCACCGACAAGTTTGGAAGATGTAGAGAGAAAGAGGGCACCCGCTCCCATGTTGGTAAACAATCTCTGCGGAATCTGGGGGGGGGGGGGGGGGGGGGGGAGAGACCCACGATGTCAAGCTCTCCCCCATATAAGCGTTTAATTTATGTATCTTCAACTTTCCCTCCGCTCGTGTGTGTGTGTCTGAGTAAGAACTGGACACCGCGGTTGCCTACTTGCTCCTCACGGGGTTCCTTTAATTTCCCCTACGGAATCGGATGTTGGAGAAAGGAGCGGACGAAGCGATTGATCAATGGGCTGCTACTATCGGCCGTTGGAGTAATGTACGCTACGCGCATTTATGTAAATTAATACTACACAGATAATTGCACGTTTGCGCACCGGTTTTGGGAATCTCCCGAGGGGGGAAAGACGTATCACCGGCCACAGGGGCAAACCGGAAGATATAAACAGGAAATCAGGATCGATCGCAATTATGGTAACGGTTTTCGTGGGAACTGAATAATGACGAAACGGTGGGGTATTCCTTTCTTCAACCTGGATGGGGTCAGTTGTTTTACGTAAACCATAAATTATGGTTATTAAAATTGTGGTTATGGTTTTCATAAAGTAGGTCTGCGACGTACTATAAAACGTATCCACCAAATTTCTTAAAACTTTAAATGTTGCTTTTATATTAAAAAGCAGTAGATCGAGGTTCTATACATTGGAATCTACAATAATATATGCTATAAAAATAGTATATTGACGTTATTCACTAAAATAATAAACTTGGTCAGATCAGATTATGCTATAAATATTTAATTTATATCCTCGAATTCACCGCTTTTGTGAGGATTTTGAAATGTCCAAACATATTAATTTGATTAATTGTTATTATTGTACGAAATAATTACCTAGAAAAACCGCAGTTACTCTTTTTATTTTCATGCTTTCGGCAAGAGACAAAAGCTGATGAGTTAGAGACAAATTCAGATGCGTTAGAGATAGAAGCTGGAGCCTTAAAAACAACACCATCTGCTCTGGAGATAAAGTTTAATGGCATCGGTTGTATTTATGAAGCAAAACTTCTTTGTAAACAGTGACCTGATAGTTGAATTAAACGATTGAAAATCATTCACATCCTTTCCCGGGGGGCGGGGTATTTCCACCTAGCTGACAATCCTTTTTGGAAAGCTGCTGTCTAATGCTGAAACCGTTAAGCTTTACTGCAGTCTTCCGTTGCTGGATCAACTCCCTCTTTTTTCCCGCCGCTCGGTGAAGGGATAATCTAAGCGCGTTAGTTGACCCCATTTCCGTGGGCTTCCCCTGGTGAACCTGTCCCTCGGTATGGCGGGCAACTATGCGGAATTTGCTCCAACTATTCCTTTGGCGGCAGTCGATCGAGAGAGTTTGTTTTCTTCCTTTACGGCCTCGCGTTGGTTGCGCAGCTCGATACATCGTATCCATACTCCCCGCTTCCTTCGCTAATTCATTTCGCAAAGATGTATTTCACGGCTTTCGGTAGCGAACATGAGTTTTTCTTCACATGATCTTTCCCTTCTGGTTTGAGTTGGCGCAAGAAAGAAGTGGTTCGATGGGGTTTTAATTTCTGCACTCGCGGACGTCAGAGGCGCTCGATTGGTTAATTACTTCTTCGCTGCGCGAAATTCCTTTCGGCAAACGGGTTTGCCCGGGCGTATCCCTCCTCCGGGGCATGTGTGTGTGTGTGCGTGTGTGTTTTGTTTTTAATTTTTGTTTTGAGCCACTTCAGTGACTTGATCGACGAGCAGCGTCATGATCAATCCGAGCACACGGAGAGGTTATCCATGTATATATTATTTTTCCTTTTGGGGTGTGTCCCACGGTGAAAATGATTGTGAGTTGCCGCTTGCGTGTGAACTGCCTTACTTTGCTCTGGCCTTCGCCGCTCGCACCGTGTCCTCCATAAGGGGACGTCAATGAGCGCCTGGCTTCTTTCCGCTGTCAAGATCGCTTTATTTTGCACCGCCGAACGTCAACAAACTGCACGAGAATTCTTGGCCGGTCTTGGCTTTCCGCCGGCGGAAAAACCGCGGACTGTGCGGGTTTTTGCTTCTTCCCCGCGCTACTGGGTGTCCCTGCTCCGTTCCATTCCGGCGTTGACCTTTTGCGCGTGCGATCCTCGCATAGGTTTCTGGGGCTCCTGCTGCCGCAAGGTGACATTTGCGTAATTGTCGGCCTGAGGGGTCGGTGTTTGTGTATACGTGTTTGTCATCGTGGTGGGATGAGCTCGAACGAAATGGCAAAGCGATGCGCCGCTAAACGATCTGCGGTCAAGCGGATGCAATTTGCATGCAAGTTGTCTTCACCCGTTACTTCGTCCTCTGTCGACAACGAAGGGAAATAAGAACATCCGGCGTTGATGGAGGCTGTGGTGTGGACATTTCAAATGGCTATAATATCTAGGTAATGTATTTCGTACATCACACATCAGTCCTTTTTTTTCTGCGAACATGTTTCAATGTCGGAAACATCGGTAAAGAAAGAAAAGATAGGTTAGTGTCTATAAGCGTCGAAGGTTTCGTTGTCGGAAATGTGTCCGCTATGACACGAACTACAACGGCAGATGCACTTTCTTCCAACCTTTCCCTTGACCTAGAGGAAATCAGCACTGCTCACATATGGTCATGTGGGAAAACAACCACTTGACACAGATGCCAACTCGGAAGCTAGGAACTCTTAGGGAAAATCCAGAGGTCGAAGATACGGGTGCATTTATGCGACGTAAACTGATAGGTAATTTAGGGAACAGCTACCGACCCGACTGTCCATCGCTTCGCTACCGAACACGCTGGAGTCCTAGGGGTTCGCTGACAACACTAGCCGTGCGGCTAGTTGAGCTGCCTGGAAACTTAATACCAGATTCCCCTTTTGCGAGTTTTTAAGGGTGAGATATCTCGGGGTATATTGTTTCCGACATTGGTTCGACCATATTATTATCCCAACCGGTTCCTGAGTGTGCTTGTGTGTGCTCTAGTGTCACACATGTGTTTTAGGAAGCGGCACCAAAAAGACGCTGATAGGTATCGTCAACTGGATTGGGGATGAATGGCGTAGTTTTGGTCCACGCCACTTGGAGTTGATGGCATTCGCAGTTGGATCGGGTTTGTTTTGCGTGTTGGAAGTTGTGCCAAGCTCTCCGAATGTATGTTTATCGTCCGTTCCAAGCTGTGCGTGTTCGGTGTGTTGTTCCCCATGATGTTTTTTTCCCCCGTATTTCGTTTACGAGGTTTGTTCAATCTATCAAACCCCGAAAACGAATCCCATACGGTTATGCTCAAGGAAGCAAAACACAAAAACAAAACTAAATGGCAAGTAAGCAAACAGGCAGACAGCTCGACACACGAGCAACAACCAAAACGGCGGTCGCTGTGATGAGTGCCGGGGAAAAAACACATGTGTGCTGCAGGATTTTAATTTATTTAACACCGGGTCCGGGATCCATCAGAGCTGTTTCGGGACGAGCGAAGTTGGAATCGGGCGCGTTGCATTTCGCGACGGATGGGTGGCATGTGTATTTTTGGAACACCTACGGTACGAAAATATACTCCTCACATATGCTTTTCCGGTCTCTACTCTACTCCTGGATTCCTCGAGGCTAGACTCGGGGGCCCGTCACTCGCCGCCGAAGGGTTCAGGGACTCTCGAGTCCCTTTCAAGATTGTGCCGCCATCGATGGGTTGTTTGATTGAGGAGCGCATTGGCAGCAGCCATTACTGCAGTGTCCTAGAAAATGACACACAGTGAATGCACGAGAAATTGATAGGGTTTTGTGCGTGAGAAACATTCCATTTCGGACGCAATAGTTGATTAAATGTCGGTTTTGATCAACCGAAGGACGGTGTATCAGAATCGTTTTCCTATCCTTTCAGGTTGCGCACTGCGTATTCCGTTTTCACGATCACTGTTTGTTGGCCTTGGTTTGGATCACGATTTTTAGTGCATTTGTTTTCCTGTCAGAACCCATCCACTCCGAATGTTTACAAAGCCGCCTCTAATGAGTCGCTCAGTCGCTCGCGGGATAAGGAAGCAAATGTATCAAAACACACATACCTCAAACATAGGGGGCACCAGTTCTCAATGAACAATGTGACCTCGGCTAGAGCAACCACAACACCGTACTAGCAGTCGCCGTCGTCGTCGTCGTCGTCGTCGTCTCGCTGTCTGCCAGAGTCGCCGGACCGGAAGTGACAGATCAGCGCGCGAGAAGTGAGCGCTGATCGATGGCGTTCGGTTCGCTCGTTGTTACGCTCGGTGCGCGAAAACAACGGAAAAAAGAGCAGAAATGCTGCGCACAACGATCACTTCAAGCGTTGGATCGGCATGTGTGTGTGCAGTGCAGGGAAAAGCATAACACGATCCGCACCCATCGTGAACATCAGAGTCCCCACATAGACGCACGTTCCTAACGTACCGCAAGAAGAAATATGTCGCAGAAATCTAATGGCAGGGCCGTCAGGGTGGAAAAAACCTTAAAGAAAAATGTCCCCTCATCCGTGGGTTGTATATTTTTTCTTGCTTTGGTCCAACAAAGCACGCTTTTACACCCTTGAAGGTGTGGGATGTAAAAACATAATTTAAAACAAGTTTTTGAAACAATATAGGTTCTTTCTTTGTTAATATAATACAGCACAGTCACAATTTAGGGTTTTCTGTGAGTAAGTTTTAAGAAAATGACATTATAACTGATGCCACCGATGTTGGCCACCATCATTCGGTGCTAGCTAACGTAGTCATTATTGAAATAACAATCTCTAAAGCATCTGAGCTAAGTCCTAGTTATAAATTCGCTTCTTGTGCATGGATTTAAACAAACTTCTTAAAGTCTTAAACTTCTAGGTATGATTCAACCTACTTCTATATATAAAACGATTTAAAAAGTTATCATAACGCCATCTTGGAATCCATAATAACCAAAACAGACATTCGTAATCAACGTTTGAAGTCAATTCTTTAGCAACAAATTAGTTGAACCATGATATAACGCACATTTACTGACGATTCTATCCTCAAAATAGGTTTATTTTTGGACTCAACAACATCAAGATAAAGAGAAATGAAAAGCTGCGGTGATCCAACCTCTTGAAGCAAGTATTGCTTTGTTCCAGTTGCCTTAACGAAATAAAATTATACATAAAACGCGTATAAAATTACCATCTACCTTCAAGGGTTAATCAAAGTTATGTTCATCATGTGCGATTGGTTCGCGATCATCGCAAGTTTGTCATCCTATCGAGGGCTGGGCAGCTCATTTCAGTTTTCTTCCTCATCTCGGTTACGCTTGTTGGTTCGCGAGGTGAAGTTCCCCGACCGGGCCGGCCGGCCACTCCTCGATCGGACGAGCGCGCGCGCGTGCCCCCCGTAATCAATCGCGCTGAATGACTTTATTCGAGAAAGAGCGCAAGATTGCGGAGAAAACATCATCTTGGCGTATTTATTTCTTTTTTTTTTGTATGTTTTGTTTGCTTCTTCATGCCATGTCTCATAAATATTTATCACCAAACATTAATCGGGTCGACAGCGGCGGGTCGTCTCGGCTCGATGTTGATGGCCGCTTTGGTTTGACATTCCGAGTTCGAACCGTGTTCGACACTTCATCGAGGGAAGGTGGGATCGTTCGACCCCCATTGACTCAATTTCTTTCGCTCTCTCTCTCTCGCTTGTTCTGTTGCTTAACTTGTTTTGCAAAGGACGGACACCGTCTTGTGTATATAAAAAAAATGGAAACATCAAACTAATCCTAGCCAGCATCCACTTCCCGGACAATTTATCTTAATTATAGGAATTGTATCAAGCGTCAGTAGGCTCGCCATACCTTTCATATCTCGAAACCGGTCCAGTGCGATGTTCGGTCTGGAAAGTGGAGCGATCATCATAGAAAAGCCGCGCAAAAATCGCTCAATTCTAGGCTTTTAGTCCACCACGTCGACACTCCAACCAACCCGTCCCTGGCCCGACCCGCGCTCCCATCGGGGTTTAGAGTGGTCGAAAGCGCGAAACCCCCGGTGGGAACCGGTTGTCCAACTTCTCGATCGACAACTTTTCAGTGTTTAAGATTTTAGACAACGGAACAAAACGTCGTTGATTGGGCAGATTTGTGATGTTTTGGAGGTTCTCCGGTTTCGTCCCCTGATAAATCTACCATCAATAGTCGCTGGTAGTTCAGTTCGGAATTCGAATCGATCCCATGCCAGAGCGTGCGTGCGTGTGTGTGTGTGTTTTTTTATTATTCAAGGCGAATGGTTAGCGGAGGAGTCCTCTGTTGGAAGAATCCATTCGGAATGCACGCGAAGGCTTTTCGGAGCTGGTGATTGATGTCTAATCTAGAAACAATCGTGCCTGCGCATTTCGAGTCAACAATTAGCACCCGTCGGGTAGGAACCTGCGCAGTAACCCCTCATGTGAGTTGGCATGCTGGAGATTTATGCATTCTCGACAGAAATTATTCACCACCCGTGCATTCGAGTACCTCGTGTGGACCCGTTGGCGGATGTTAATTGGTTTTTAAATACCGCTTCCTGTGGCCGGGTCGTACTCTGCTCAATGAGATGTTAAACGTCTTGACCTACGCTTGCAGCGAGTGTGGGGTGTTTATTGGTGACAGGAAGTTTACCGAGCGGCTCCAAAGGGCCCCCTCTTGGTCGGACGATGATGGAACCCTTTATAATAGGTCGTAATGTGCGAGTTCGACCTTCAGCAGAGGGTAGTAGATTGCGGGGAGATTAAGCAACAACAGGTGTCCCTGGTAGCAACAAAAAAAAAGGATAACCAGTTGTCTTGGAGCGGTGTTCGGGGTGAGGGTCTCTCTTCGGATCCACATTCCAAACCACCGGAGGTCATCTTTTTTTTTTTCTCCCTTCACGCACGCATCGGCAGCATCGTCCGGTACAGTCGAATTGGTCAAATATGGAGGTCACGTTGGTACCTTAGTGAACGTCCAACCCTTCCATTCTTGACGTTGGAGTCTGCGCCAGACACGTCGTCGCCGTCGGTGTATCTGTTCCAATACATCTTGGAGGTTTGAATGCAGGATGCCTCATCGAACCTCAATCGAAATATGCTGGTTGTAGATTTGAAGCGCACGTCTCGTTGAAGCTGATACTATCTGGGGTATTCATATACACCCATGTCGATAGAGAGACTCAGGCCATAATGAGGCCCACCTGAAGCGGGAGGAGGGATCTTTTCACACCAGCTCCTAGCACAGCGTCACGTCACCTGTGCGAAGGTTAATTGCTGATTGAAATCGGTCGTTGTCGAACGGTTTATGCCTGCAACGAGATATCTGGTTTTTGGGGCTAGGAGGAATATATTTCTTCACAAGTTCAATAAAATCGGCAGGTTTCGCGCGGGGAAGGGAAGGCTTTTGTTGTGTTATGACAGTCGTGTTCTCGTGCCGTTGTTTGAAGCGGGTTAGCTGAGGGAGCTAATGTCGTAAAGTAAACGACGATGGCGACGAAAACGAAAGCAATGCCACACTGGCACAACAACAGCATCGGCGTTCGGTCGCGTTCTTTGGGAAACAAAAAAGACTTTTCGATCTTTCGAGGCGGGGAAGTGAAAGAAACCGGTTGCGGTAAATAATCAAAATGACGCGACCACATCAATCAATCAAAACACCTCCGGCAATGGGTGACGGTTCTCTGAAGGTGGCGCAGAGGTAGTGCGTGCGTTCGCTCGTTTGAAGCTCTCAGGGTGACGGTGCTATATTGCGGCACGTTTGAGACTCTACGCGCAGATCCATATATTACCCTTCTCGGTGTAGACTACACGTTGGAGTTGGAGTTTGCCAGTTTCCCCCCCAACAAAATGTAGGAAGTTCAAAGGCGAGAAACTGGTTGAAAAACTTCCGTTCTTCAAAATGCGAAACTGTGACGTATTTGAGTGTAACGTTGCTTAAGCCACACGACCACATCATAGCCGCTCTGAGGTCCCAATTAATCCATCATAAATTCGGCGGTGCAAACTATTGTGTGCTCGATCCTACAGGCCGAGCCCGCATGAGAAGTTGGATCAGGTTTTCTGGGAGTTTTTATTTTTGTGACCCAGGTACTTCAGCTTCTTCTCATGCCTGTGATCAGAAACTTCAGCGAATGAAACTCCTCCTGAAGGCGGTGTTGTGTTCTCTTGGGAGCCAAAACTGGCCAAACCGGACCTTGGCTCGGGGTTTCGTCCCCAATAAATTATTCATACAAGCCCGGGAGAGTTCAACCGCAATCCGGTCAACCCGTTCCGCAGCGCTTTAACAACTTAGAACCTTCCCGGCGAGGTACCTTTCTAGAGAGAGGGAAGGGCAGGCTCTCGGGGGAGTATGCATGACGCGAGGGACTGATTTTATTAGACGACAGGTTGATCTTTTGTCTTTTGTCGATCGAGAGCTGACAGATTTTGCGCAGTTGGGCTGCGTCCGGCTTTTGTCGGCCAGACACGGTGTCTCCAGCGTCGCTGGGTCGTGGGTTTGCTGCGGCACACTGGGACATGTCGCCACGGTGGCTATCGCCAACTCTTCGCACGACGAAGGTGTCGGATCCCCGCAGGATCCCACAAATGGAATGGTTTGTTCGATGATGAATTTTGCACAACCGCGCATGTCAATCAGGGCAGCATACAGGGATTTATAAGTCCTCGTGGGCTGTGGGAGCAAATTGATTCGGTTGATGCGTCACTAGCTAGTTCCAGTCGTAGAGTAGAAGCTAGTAGGAAGTGGGAATGTACACTCCCGTGGCACAATGGCGTGTAATATACGGCGGACCGATTACTTTCAGGTTCAGAAGTGTAGGAGATTGTGGTGTACACGCGGGCTGCTACTAATTACTGATACGAATCGGGCACAGGGTAGATCAATCTGGGGACCCGGGAGGGGTTACATCACGTCCATTCAGACCGTCCATTGAGACGCTGGATGGATGGAGCACAGGCATTTGTTTTCGCTGTAAGCCTCATCGATCATGGTGTGCTGATTAGGCAGAGGTAGCACCGGGCAGGTCTCACCTAAGGCCGCGCGAACACAACGGCTAGCCATGGTGACAAAATGTCTCGTTCGGCCCGTTCTCAGTCAGTCGCAGCCGATCGATTGGTGTGAGTGGAGTGCTGTTGTGGCGGCACGTGTGTGTTTTATATTTTTCACTCCATTCCTCTGCCATTGGAAATCCGTGGCTCGTTCAGGGTGGCCAATCGGTGAATAATTGCATCGCTTATTGGTTGATTGTGCGGCATCTCGCGGCACTTGATTAGAGGCAAAAGGTGGCCGGGTACATACTACTACTTGATCGTTGTATAGTTGCGCAGTATAGTGAAAAACCACTTGACAGCACGGAATGTAGAATTTGCAACAGTGCCCAGCAACCAGAAGACAGGTGATGTGTGTGGCAGGTGCTCCGGTGTGCCCTTTTTGTCGACGGCTCTCGCCTGGTACCTAAGAGTACCTACGTGCCAGAAGAAGGTACACATTCTCTGTGTGTGGTAATTTATGGTGAAGTGCTTGCGGAGCGTGTGCTACACAACCGCAAGGGATTCAGTTGTGAGGTGCAGTTAATGTCCAAGATTTAATCACGCGGACGCATTTATCCAGCGGTATTATATAGAGTCAACGGCGGAGAAAACCTACCGTGGCTCGACTCAAGCGAAACCAGTTACCCTTGTTACGCTTCGGGCAGGTTGGTGCGAGGTTTCGTTTTGTTTTTCTTTGCCGTTTCGAGGTGAGATATAATTTGTTGACAAGCGATCTCTAATGTCGAGTGTTTAGCATAGGTAAATATGTACCAGTGTGCAGCGGGACTTGGACTTGGAGCACCGTCGAGTCTCGGTGGCTTTGTGGAACTGGTTGAAAGTGACCCGCGCCAGGGTTCTAATGGCAATACACACCCGCAAAACACGAGGTTTGGCTAGAGAAATGATGGAAATGAATAGGGGAGGATAAGAAACGATATACCAGCACCACCGAGACACCGCAGGTGCTGAATCTCCGATAAATCGCTTGATTAATGAGCGCTGCAAACGGAGGAGGAAAAACGCTAGAATCTGAAAGCTTCTATAAATCTCCCAATCCGAGGTAATCTGCACGGATTTTCAATGGTGGCGTTGTCTTCCACCGCCTCCCGAGGACGATGGGTTCCCATGGAGAATGGAGGGCGGTCCGAATTGGGCAGGGAAATGGGGAGGATGCGAATTATTTAGCATATTTTATTCGGAACCCCGTTATTTACCGTCATAATCGCTATACGACAGGAGAGGCAGATTCGGTTTGGCAGATTACATGTTTTTGGCCATTTTGTTAAGCCCCTCCAACGAAGATGTATGACAAATCAATTCAATGTTGAGGTAGAAATCAGCATTTTACAGCCATCGCTGTTCGCGACCCTGATAACACCCGGGCTTCGAGAGATGTTAGGGTCTTGTATGAGAGGTTTGTGTTGTATAAAATTACAACCGGAGGATATATGGCTGGCCTGCCGGAGGAGTTCAAGGCAACGCACATAAACTACTCACGACACAGTTCCACCGTTGAGTACCGTTCGAACAGCAGCGACAAATGAGTCAAATTGATCCTCGATCTAGCTATCCGTGCGTCTTAGATTGTTGTTAGGTTGGGAAGGAAATAACAACTCATCGTCCCTCCGCCACCGCGCGCCAACCCCAGAGCATCGCTGTTCAACTCCGGTGCGATAAGTAAAATGATTGAAGGCGTAAGGCGTGCAGATTTATATTCAATCGCCTTCGGACTTTATCCCACACATAGCACCACCGCACATATACTCCCCGACGAATCGCCATGTAGTCTGGCGATGGTGGTGGCGATTGGCAGGCGAGTTCTGTACAATCCCAGTGGATGCTGTGGTCTCTCCGGTGGACAAGTGCCGGTGGCAGAGTTTAGACTCAGCTAATTCTTAGAGGTTCTACCAGCTCTTTCCCGCCGGTAGGAAAGAGTAAGTTTCTAACGAAACCCACCCACCTCTGTAGTTTGTTGTGCAGTGGAAGTAGTACGGCTGAGCTGTGTGCGTTCCTAACCCAAGTGCACGGTGCAATTTGTGCACCACCCTGTTTGTGTGTTTTTACTGCGGCCTGCGAGTCGCCTTTGCACGCCCGTACTTGGTTGGCTGCTGGTAGTGCAGGAGGTTTCACGCGCAACAGGCTTTTGCAGCTGGCGTTGTTTACGTCGAACGTCAGTACGCGTTGGACAATTGACAATAGAAGTGATCGTGCCGCTTCCAGTGCGTCTTTAAAGTTTCCAAATCTTAGCATATAGTCCCGTGTGCAGTGGACAAGAATATCATTCAGTGTTCGTGAACACGTTCGACGAGTAAAAGTGACCTTATCTAACCGTACCCCAAAGTGGGCAGTTGTCGTCCGAGATACAGAGAGGTACGCTGTCGCCGACCTTCGACAACATTTGGTGTTTGGTGTGTTAAATAAAGCCCGCTTACGTGTGGCTTCTGATAAACGAACAGGAAGCAAAGCGACGCAAGGGACCCTTTGTCCTAAAGGCGGCGTTGTCCTTAGGTGCGAGTTGAGGTATGATAAACTCAACGAAGTTCTGGGCTAAGTGACAGGCGTTACGGAGTGATCATCACGCACGCTGCCAAGTGTGCTTTCTACTTCAATAGGATAATTGGGGAAGGAACGAAATCGGCACGCACGAACGTTGCCCGAGGTTGGCAATGCGTTAATGCTCGCTTAATCCAATTGAGCTCACAGTGTCCAATCCCACGCACAGTCTTTCCGGGATACGCGCGGGCACAGTCAAACGCGGAGTGAACACAGGCAACCAGTGTTAAGGAAGGCAAGGTACACACTTCTTTGATGTAACCGTGAGCATTCTGTGTGACCCCGAAAACCGATTGGAACGAAACTCACGCCCGATGGTGACCGGATTGTGCAGAAGGGTGTAAAGTTGTCCGTTGGCTCGAGAGAAAAAAAAAGCGTCCCTGGGAGGAAATGGAAGAAAATTAGAACAATTGTTCGGTCGAGGCTCGCCACTCACGGTCGCCAGAGAGGGGGTAAGGGAAGCAAGGGTCTTTGTTAAATTCGCGGTCGTCCACCAAATTCGGGACTGCGGCTTTTCCCTGCTTCACTGGTCCGCAATCACAATGTTACACGGAATTAATTGAATTACGGTGACGACTCTACAACAACTTCGCCTCTCCTGCAGGTCGTCGCTTTGGAGCAGGCGTGACGGGTTGATGGTACGGAGTTGGAAAGTGATTTGGGCGCGACACGTTTTTCCGCACATTTGACGCGCTCCAATTTCTTCAATTAATTTTGGCCCTCTTTGCGCGTAAGCTGCTTGTGTTTCTTTCAAATTCCGCGTACACGCCATGGAAGGGTGCGTCTTAGGAATGTCACACCAGCTGTTTCTTTCTCTTCACTGGAAGAGAGATTCCATCACCAACCACGGGAGGGCTTAAGTTTCGGTCCAGTGCGTCCCTTACCGAGCCGCAAAGTGGCCAATTTAGTAGAGCACAGACGTGTGAGTGTATCTGTACACCTCCGGATCTCGCTTCTAGCATCTATATTTGCTTTGTGGTTTCTAACGTGATTGGCATTATTAAACGAGTATGACGGTGGAACCCCATGCCGGCTGTGAATTATATGTGGCGGCATTAATGAGTCAATCAGTATTTCGCATCCAAATGGAACGGAAAACCAAAAATCCATCCGCCCTCCTTCTTGCGGCATACAAAGCGTAGGCTGACATTTGGAAGTTTTAAGTCCGAGATATTCAGGAAGCCGAGTTCCCTCTCTCAACGGACGACTGATCTTTACAATTTTGTTCATGAGTTCATGACGTTTTAATCCCTTCCCGAACCGAACGTCCGTAGCTGCAGTTTAATATTCTTGCTCGTTCTGGTTGGAATTTGGTTAGTTTCTCCTGTGCGTGTTCTCACGAGATCAGAACGTTGAAGTTCTTGAAGTAGATTGCGCTTTATTGCGCCCTATGGTGGGCTTTTTTTTATATTACACTCTACAAACCATCCTTCCTCCACAACACTCTTTGGGGTTTGGCGAGAAGCGACGCAGGTTTTTACGACCATATTTATAATTTTTACTGCCGCGTAAAACGTAGACTTATCCGTCGTTCACTTCCGTGCCAGCGACCGATAATCAGGTTGTGACAGTTGTGTGGTGCGCGTTGAATTGAATCGAAGTGTGGCCGGTTAAAAGGCGATTTGGCGTGGAACCATTCGTGAACGTTACGCAGAGAGAGAGAGAGAGACCGGTTCGCCCTCGGATTGGAGTCGGGTAGGGGGCGGTGTTAGTGAGTGCGATTAAACAAGTCTCCCCCGTTAGGGTTTGGCCGAAGTGATGGGATGTTAATGGGGCGAATTAATGTTTGTGTCGTTACATTGCTCGTTCACTGCGTGTTCCGTTAATTAAAAGTAAATTAATGGTGCATTTTATACCTCTATTGCGCTGTCAGATAAATTTGAAATTATTATTAGTTTGGATCAGTGAGTTGTCTTCGTATCAAACGGACATCAATAAGTCTCAATGTGATGTCTAAGAGGTCGTAACTGAATACCCGAATTCCCGTAAAAACCAGCAGCAGACTCCGATGGATCGAAAATGATTGATCAGCTTTCAAAAATCGCTTCTGCCGAAAGCAAAACAAGTATCAGGGGAATAGGATGATGAGTCGGAAACAAAAATGGCTCCCTCCTTAAATTAAATTCTGGCAAACTCCTCCCTGCCCTCTGCCACCGATCACGGGCATCGCCCTCCGTCCCGGAAATGGCTGTATTCTGCGCATATGATGCAGATGCACACAGGACGAATGCGTAACGTGCGCTTAAGTATACGCACGCGACAAACGTATCAAATTACGCTGCGCTCATTTATTTATTTACGATACGGCACTACCGGCAGCGTGTGCGGGGAAGGGGAAACGGTGGCGTGTGTCCGCGACCCATCCAGATAATCATCCATCTTGTGTCACTGTTGTCTGCCATGAGGGTTGCATTTTGATTGCACGCTTTCGAGGTTATGTTTTGGTTTCGGTGTCGCTTTGGTTCCGCTTTTGGGAAGGGAAAGTGTTTTATTTTTTCTTTTTTCGAGTAGAGGATGAAGAGGATCATAATTTTTGCGCAAACGCCGTTTCCCTTCGTCTTCGTTTTCCTTTTTCCCGCTCGTCGGTGGAGAACGTAAAGACATATGGTTTCCCGTATTATCTTGTGGTGTTGTGTTCTGCAAGCAGCTGCAACGTAAATACACACATCCACCGTGGCGTCGTCACCAGCGTCGTCGGGAAGATAAGTCGTTTGCGCAAGAACCCGCGTGTTGACGTCCCTCCGGAGGCACGACCTCCATCCTTTTCCGGGCCGTTGACATATGCGCTCCGGAAAGTTGGCTGGAGTGTCGTTGGAAATGCATGGCGCGTGCGCACATCGTTTGCCTACGGCTTGGCTGATGTTCCTCCTCGCCGAGATCGTCCTCCGAAAGCACTGTTCTTTTACGGGTTCTACACCTTTTCTCGTGGGACACCTTGTGCCACCTGCCTTACGCGCTGCTGCAACACCGGTGCATCGGCGGGAGGGCCTTTACCTTCATTTTCCTCCATTTAGTTCCCGTGTTTTGCCTTTTGCTGCTTCTAGTCCAGCTGCTGGTGCTGCGTCCAGCCCGGAGGGTTCTCTGCTCGTGTTTAGAAAACGGTTCTTCTCCCAGCGGTTGAAGCGAATAAATAAAGCGACTCTTTAATTGCGGACGCTTTGGATTTGTGTTTGCTTCCTGTGTTTTTTTTCCCACTCGCCACTGAGAACGTAAACAGCAGCAGCAAAAAGAAACCCGAACCACACTGCTCCTCCTCAACCGCTGGTGTTTCATGTTCGATTCGTCTTCTCGTTTCCCTTTACAGACATAACAACCGGCGGTGGCTGGAAAAGCGCTTGGACAGAACCCCTTGTGGAAAATCGATTGTGGCCCACGGAGCTGCTGGCAGATTGTGAGAGGTAAGTTACGACGGTTCCGCACACACACAAACACAGACATGCACACAAGTGTACACAATGCAGCAAGTTTTTCTTCCCTTCATATGAGAACGGACGGCGAGGTGTAGAGTGTCGGACGACGATGACGACGGCATGCTGTGATTTACCAATCGAAACCGAATGACCTAATTTGCCTCCTCTCAATTTGATCCCTCGGAGGGAAGAGAGTTCACGTTTTCGAGTGGAGGAGGGGAGGAAATGGACGGCGATCTAATTTGTGTTCCTTTCTTTCACGCATTTCCAAAAACTGATACGCAAAACGTGAGTGATAGAAAGGGTGAGACAAAGTAAAGTGTTGGTAATATGATTTAATTTCCCGCGCTTTGTTTAATGTTGCTTGCGTCCGGAGGGCAGCATTTTCTTCTCGGTCGTGGAAAATCACGCTCGCTTACGCGGGCGTTCCTCAAACAGTAGGCTCCAACGAATCTTAAGACTCCGAAAACGTGGCTTACCGGTTTTCGGTTGCTTACCCGCCAGAGTGCCAGATATTCTGTGCCAATTATCAGATTATTACGGTTAATCGTGATGGAAATGATGATGATGATGATGATGATGATGTTGATCGTCGGGTTGGAAATATTGCGAAACCTCGCCAAGCTTGATCGGTTTCGAGTTGATGGAGGATTTTCTTGCGCTTGTTTCATCATGTGCGCTGCACTTCGATAATGCAATGAACTCTGCGTGGAAGCGCGAAGAACGGTACCACCTTTGGTTGTATTTTCCTTTTTTTTGTTGTTGTTGTTGATAGTTTTCCTCCACCGAAAGGAGGCGAGAGGCGGCACCAGATCCATTAAACAAACCACGATCAGTGGGTCAAACCGTGAGCGCGAACCATGCCCGTATGATTTGATGATTTTCGGTGTAATATTAGGTTTTTTCTCTCTCAAAATCCGTTCGTTCTGGCCCGATTTAATATCAATGCTGTAAGGTTTATTTTTCTTGCGTAAGAGGTGTGTCCCCTTTTCCGATCCCTAGAATGTGGTAAAGAAAAGGCAAAACTCATTTTGTAAGGCTCCCCCGTTAGAGATGGATTACTGTGTTTGAAAACTGATGTTGCTCGCGCCGTGTGCCTTGCAGATTCGGGCTTAAAAGGGTTGAAAGTGTTAAACAGTTACCAACAACAGCACTTTTGTGTGCTCGAAACCAACAAAAACCCCAACCACGCCAACACCAACGATCGCGACTCGTTTCCTGTTTCGTTTCCTGATCGAACGTTTTCCGAGTGCAAAACAAACAACTGTCACAAACACCAAACACACTTGGAACGTGGTTTACTGAAAAGCTTTCAAAAATCCGTTCCTTCGACCCTTTTTGCCATTCATTAGCGATCGCGCTAAATGAAGGTGGTTGTAATGGTTTTTTTTGTTTTTCGGGCGTGTGCTCGTTTTTCGCTCAACTCCATTGATGACCGCTGGCATCGGTGGTTGATGGCCGCGTCGTCGGGCATTGGTGCGTTATTGTTGTATGCAAAACAAAGGTCCATCGTGGGTTTTTTTTCGCGTTTCAAGCTGGGCGTTCCAGAGGGTGCGTGTTAGCTGCAGTGTGTCACCTTCCCGCCTGGCTCCAGCGAAGATAATTGGCTCGAAACACGCCAGGTAGGCCAGAAAAAGAAAAATGAAACGAAAAACACGCCATTGCTCTGGTGCGGTGACAAATTAACCTTCGAAAGGACAGATTTATCGTAGGCGACAAAAAAACGGACGTTCAAAATATGGATATAGATTTTTTGTTTCTAATTACACTCTTTTGTGCTGCTGATTTGGTAAAACCGAAAAAAACCAACCTTAAAATAGTAAAAAGTGCACTAAATTGTGTTAAACAAATTCAGCATGTCAAAACATAGACAATATGATGAAAAAACAAATGAAAACTGATTTTGATGTTGTGTTTTTGATGTAAAAACACGTGTCACAGTTGTTTGATACATTTTATTGACAACTGTTTTATTTGGGGTAATTTTTGTACTCTTTGGTTGAAATTGTTTCTTAAACCAAATCCTTTTTTTCATGTTTAAATTCATTCGACATTACTATTGGAGATTTTATTGGAAATACTTTTTTTTACTGCAGTTTTTTTTAAAAAAGTTTTTTACATACTATTGTTCACTGACACTCGGGAAAGGAGATAGAATATTGGAAAGAAATAAAGACAAAAAGGTATTTCGAATTGCTCCAATGAAAAAATTCTCGTGCACTCAAGAGTTTAAAGGCTGACCCCGTGCAAAAGTGCAAAGTGGCTTCGGTACCGTGCACCGGTTCGAGCTTAGGCGAAATAATCCATGGGTGGATGACAGTCTAACCTCCAAACACGAACCACATTGTCACCACCGCCGCCATTGTTCTTGGGTGGGTGGCGGTGACTTTGAAAACGTGCAAAATGGCGAACCACAGCCCCAAAGAACGCAAAAAAAAAACGGGCAAAATGGCAGAAAATCCGCGGACAAAATCAAAGTGCGGACGCGCAACAACCGAGGCATAAAAGCCTAACCTCCATTTCGCTGCGCCATAAAACACTCCCCAACGGACGCACACATAAAGTTGGCGCAGTTACGGTTCGGTAATGAACCTGTGCGTTCTTGTGTCGTTGTTGTTTCTTTTTCCTCCCCGCTGTGGGTCCGATTTGTGTGACAAAATTCAAATCGCCTGTTGCGTGTATGATGCATTTTTGCCGTATGGTTTTCCAGGTTCGTGTGTTGCACGCAGGGAAGAGGTTGGGCCCGAGCCCAAGCTAGTAAGCCGTTTGTTTTATTATTTAATTATGGATACGAAAATCCCTGCACCCGGGAATGCTGCTCGAATGCGCAACACGAACCAAAACCCCCGGCAAGAAGGGGTGGATTATGTAAATGAGGTTAGATCACAGCCGGCGATCAAGTGGTGCGCGACACCTGCGTCGACTCCACGCGAATGATGATGACGATCACGATGATGATGTTCCTTATGATGGGCGACATTGTCCGAACCTTTATTTTCGTTTTTGTTTTTCGCTTTAAATCGCATTTCCCTAAGCATTATGGAACGATGTTTGATTGGGTTGGCTGCAGCGCGCGGGGAGACGGGAAGAGGGAGCAACCTTTCTCGATCGATCATCGAACGAAGGGTGGGATGGGACACGGAGGAGGAGACCCCCGAGGGATGGCGGTTACCCTTCTTGGCCCGGGGCCGACGCTTATTTCGATGTAAATCACCTGTCGACATCGACGTTCGCGGCACGTCCCTCGAAGAAGCCCCATCATTTTAATGCACACACCGTGCGTTTCCCCCGCTGAAGCACCTCCTCCCATCGGTTTGGGGTTAATGCTGACCGTTGCCTTCGGTGCCACACCCGAGAACCCTGTCCGCCTTCAACCACCGCCTCCAAACATCGAGCAGCACCGATGTAAATAAATAATGTTGTTTCGGTTTTGTTTACCTTCTGTGAGGCCCATTTCGAATCAATTCTCTCGTTGTACCTCGATCCCACCTTCCCTTCTCATCCGATCGACGCTGCGTAAGTTACTTAAGTTTAGGGGAAAGTGTTCAAAAAAGCACCAGCGGGGCAAAAAATTGCATTCTTTTTTTTTACTTTAACGAGTGAACCTAATTGTTTAACTATCTTAAAGAACATGTGCAAATTCGGTATAAAGTAACCCATTTTATGGAAAGATTGTGTTTATAAGTCTTGGTTCAATCCAGCGATCATGTATGGTGTTTTTAAACAGTTTATTGAACGATTAAAGATTTGTTATCATCAAATCGCATGTCATAATCAAGCAATTAAGGCATCTGGTATTGTACGTGTAATTGAAATGAACTTCAGTTCTAAAAGACTCATAAAATTTTTCATTTATCATCTTTATGTTCAAAATAAATTCAAATCCAAGTTTTACTTCTTTTTTTTAAAGTTGTCTGGCTTTGGTTTTACTTGTGCGGCCATCTGTTGTAAAGCAGCGTGTAAATAGTTCGCTTTGAAAGTAGCTCGCACCTGTAATTATTAAAGCTTTTCCCCCTATCTCACCAACCAGCTTGTCGAAATTGTGTATTTATTTTGTTCGGCGTACTATGCAAAATATTTCCAGATGCTTGGCCCAGTACACATTGGAACAAGTTTCGCTACATTTGAGGTACCTACCGATTGAAAGCAAAAGGCTAATCTGGACAAAATTGTCAATGGAAAGCCGCCATAAAACACCGAATGCCGTAAAGCAATGTGGTGGGTGCGAATGCAAAGCGTCTAAGGCTGGTGTCAGTGCTTTACCGCACGATCTTTTGACAGACGAAAATGTATGGGATTTGACAGCTGCAAGGTTCGCACGATTTCTCCGCACGACAAAATCAAAATCATTTGATTTTATCGGATGGACGCATCCGATTTTATCTGTCAACAATGTTGGACTTTATAAACTCGGAGTTGTGCCTTTCATCTAAGAAAAATAATAAAATTCATTTAATCTTCTTAGAATTTAAAAAATTACAGAAAAATTGGCGGACATGTCGTCCGACAAAACATCGTGCGGTAAAGCAATGACACCAGCCTAAAGCGTTAAAAAAACAAAAACAATGCAATGGTTGTCCGGTAGTAAGTTAAAGGTGTTTTTGGTTTTACCTTTCCAACGCGTGGCGAAGGTTTTCTTCTTGCCTTTGCGGAGTTGACATTTGTCCGGCCGGCGACGTGCTCCGGGCCGTAAATTGGATGATTTTATAACCGCCAGCGCGAAACCGTGTCAACCCCGAACCATAACGTCAAGCTTTGGATGTCGAAATGTCGTCGTGTTGGGTTCATCAAAAGGAAACCCGAACGGCGGGTCGGTTTTTGTTTCGGACGGCAAAGAAACTGGCGCCACCGATATGTACCGAAAAACAACATCCGCTTATGGAAAAGTCGAAAACCAGCCTTTGGGGGGAATAGATAATGCTCGGATTTGGGCATGTAAGAGGGGTGGATTATCGGCTTGGAAGCGCAACCAACAAACAATAGAAACAGTCAAGGAAATGATGATGGCTAGCGCGCATCAAAGGGAAGCGCACGTTGTCTAATTTGCCTATAATTACCTCGTGGGACCTTCTAGGGAAACGAGATCAAGGGGAAGAACGAAGGGAGAGGTGTTTATTGGTCACCGAATCCACCCTCCCCAACCACCCTTGCATCCCTCGTGCGCACAATGAATGCACAATGCCGATGCGTCTCGTCTCCCTTCAGACGCTTTACGCTTTTGTTCGCTCGGAAAATGATCATATTTTAACGCTCGTTGTCGTCTCCACTTACGCCGACAGGTGTTTGTGCCTACGTTGAACTACCGTTTACTATCCCCACCTCCCTCTGCCTTCACTTACCCCCTCGCCATCGTTGGAGTTTGAATGGAAATATGCTGCTTTTATGTTGGCATTATGTCGGCTTCTCAGCGCTCGGTGGAAATGGATGTATGAATGAGGGATTTCCATTCGGCCACCGGTGGGAAACCGTTTGGTACGGAGTATGATGAGAACTGTTGGGATAGGAATCCATCTTCTCCTCTACCATCTTCTCCCCTCCCTCTCGTTGTGTTTCCTCACACAAATCATGGTCGTAAAAATATTTGACTCCCGGCCAACTATGTCATCGTCTAGAGTGAGTGTCTCGCCCCCAAAACCGTTCACTCATTTTCCGTTCACTCGGAAGCGTAATCGGAAGCTGGAGCGCTGGTGTGGTGGTGGTGTGTTTTTCCTTTTCCCACACCGGTTTTCCGTTGGCGGAAGATCTCTCCCCCCGCATGTCTTTTGCAAGCACGCGCGCGGGTGGTCCGCCCGTGTTCGGAAAAATTCGGTAAAGGTTACCAGACGCGGCTGAACCTATTTTCGGACCCCGTCATGGTTCCGATTTGCACGCCGAACGACTCCCGTTATCGACCAAACCACGACCCGCCGGTTGCAAATGGCGTACGAATTTTTCGGCAAACATTACGTTGCGCGGGACGGGACGGGATTTTTGCATATCCGTTCTGTGGCCTGATTTTGACGACGGTCGTGGGATTTTTCGACGCTTGATGACGTTTTAGATTCCGGCTGGCCGAGTTGTTATTTTATTTTTTTTTTTGAGACCGGGGATTCCTCAATTTGTTGCCGTGCTTTTTTGCTTCTGAGGCGGGTATTTGGAATTCAATCACCATCCGGAAACAGGCGGAAACCATCAAACGGTGCTAAATGGGCGTGAATCGGATTCTCGACACGTTCGCCCTTCGCGTAATCACCGCCATCATCATCATCATAAATCAGTTCACAAGCGAAGGATTTTTTTGTGTTGAGGTAGGGAAGATCATAAGTTTCCTTGAATTTGGAGGGATGAATTGATGACGATCGCTTATATATTTTCTATTTCAATAGAAGAGGATTATTTTATGTTTTTTTTCCTGGAACGCAAATTTTCGAGGAAAAGAAGATTTCAATTAAACATAGTTTTTATGTGGGTAAACCATTTTCGATGACGTCACTCCGAAACCTTGCCAAAGGTGCACGAAACGATCATCAAAGATTGAATGAGTCATTTGGGAAAGTTATGATATAATCTTATTTTATTCAATCCACTAAATGGACCATTGTCGTGCGAGTTAATGTTCGAACCGGAGAGAGAGAGAGAGATAGAGAGAGCTAGAAAACACCGAGCAAAATCATTGAATGCAATCGTTTGCAATAATACCGCTCCGAAACAACATTTTACCTTTCGAACGTTTACTTAATGAATATTTAAACACGAGCTTTTCTCCGTCGCATGTTGAGGTTCCATTGAACCTTCTCTCGTGGTTTTTTTTCCGCTTGCAGGTAAAACAACGACATGCTAACATTTACATTACGCTACAGGGCAAATTTCCTTTCCTCTCCATCGGCTCATTAGACAAATGCCACGGGCGGTGGGTGGGTTTTCCGATGATGGAAACTCCTTTCGCTCGCCGCGAAGAGTGGCCGCGGCGGTATCCATTGCCACCGTTAACGATATATTATTCACCGAAACGTACCGAACTGAACAAATTATCAAACAAAAAAGCTCCGATGCGCCAATGTGAGGCAGGGAACCGATAAAACGATGATATGTTTTCCCCTACCGAAACGCGGATCTAACGGTGAAAGCTAAGCTGCGACCGTCCCTCCGCCACCTTGGGAAATGGTTTATTTGTGCCGGTTGGTGGCCGGAGGTGCGTTTTTTTCTTTCTTTCCCGTGTGTAGCGTTTTGTAAGAAACAATAATTTAACCGTCAAATGTTGCGTGCTTTGAGTAGGAGCATTTTTTTTATCTACTTCGTCCCCTGCATCCACTTCTATTTGACTGTGTAAGCTCGCCGCTCGTCAGGGAAAAGGCTCTCATTAAGGCGAACGAGCTATGCACTGAGTTGTGGTGGCAGGTTGTAAAACGGTGGCCGTTGTTTTAAAGCCTCTAAAAGCCATTTTTAGCTACCCTCCCCCGGGTCAAACCGGGTCGGGTAGGCGAATATCCCAAAATATATATATACATACATATGCGCACCACCCGGGTCGGCGGGGAATACTTTTGTTTAATAGATTTCTCTCACCTCGCGCAAGATGATTAAAGGGTTTGGTGAACCGTGAAGAAAAGTGCTCATTAAATGTGTTCCTTGTAACTGCCGGTTACGGGTTACGTACGGGAAACGGGCTCTCGAGTTCGTGCTGCATCGCTTCATTCCCTGCGTTTGCATTTTATTTTCAGAGGCAATAAACTCGATAGGCTTCGTCTTCCATGTGCAGCGTTGTTTGGAAATTTAAATAAGAAGCGACGCTAACACGAAGATTGACATTTACAACGGTCGGCTTAAATGGCGCATTGAAAATATTAGTTGATGTGAGAAAAGACTATTTTTTTGAATACCATTTATTTTTTCATCATAAGAATGAAACGTGTAAAACGTACAATAGACGCAATCATAAGAATAAAATTAAACCTTCATATCAGAAGATCACTGCGCAGTGAAAAGACAAATTGGTGTGAAACAGGGGAACAATTTGTTTGAAACAAAAATTAATAAACTATTCAATGAAACGCGCAGATGCAATAAATTAAATCATAAAATAAAATGTTAACTTGTTAAGTTGCTGTACTCAATTTATTTTACCTAAAATTCGTTTTATTATGCGAAAAACTAACGACGCTACTCATTACAACACATAAAAGATGCGCAATAATGTTTCGTTCATGTTTCCTCTCCAAATTATTTTTGATCGAGAAAAGGAATTCGCAACAATGTACCGCAAATGGGACATCCTAGAAAAGAGCCGGAATTAAAACGAGCCGTAACTGTTCAAGGTTGGAACGAAATATTGCCATTCGCCATATTGATATCAATTCAGCGAGCACGTGCTGCACGCGAGTCCCGCGTCTAACCTCTTTTATTTCGTTGCTCATGGTGATAAATTACCAGTGCAATGAATCGGCCTGGCCAAGGGATGGATGCACCACAAACAGTGGGTTGGAATGGGCTGCACCAAGTGCTCTTGCTGCAGGCAAGAGGTGCTGTCATAACATGTAGGGCATAAATTTAAATTACGCACTTGCTTTTCTTGACGTCCGTCGTCCATTTTGCGTAGCGTTGGTGTTTTTTGTTGTGCCACAACCCGTTAGTACGTGCCATCAATCCTTTGCGTAGGGTAAGGATGAGGATGAGAGATTGAGCGGGTCATTCTGCTGTCAGGTTGGTTATAAAGGGATTCACACCGAAGGGGTTCCCTCGTACGATATCAAATTTACATAGAGCTTAATAAAAAAAATACACGTACATATATCCAAACCGTCCAGAAGTAGCGAGGGGACTAAAGCTAGAGGTTCCTGACACTCAATTGGCCTACGTATAATCATGCGACTACAAAGAAGAACAAGATGGATATTGTTTCTGGGAGTTTTTTCCTAGTCTTCATACTGGGTTCGCTTCCGTTCCTTAAAGGGGGAAAATTCAGTTCCCACATGCCCACATTAGCTGGCCCGTTTTTTCCCTCCGAGGAACCCCTGGGTAATCCTGGATGTAACGTATGCTAATATCAAATTAAACATTCTAATTAAAATGCACCCCTTTTAACGGCGCTTACCACGCTTTCAGAGCCGCAGGGGTTCGGTGTGTCGTGGAAAAACGGAAGAACTTGAGTTGTAGGAACCGGAGTAAAAAGAAAACATCGAAGGAAAACATGGAACTAACACGGAGTAAAACGATAAAAAACGGAGACAATTTTTTTTACCTTCTAGTTCTTCGATGATGTTAGCAGCATGTTGTCTAGCATGAAGGAAATGTGTTTTCACTTCCTTTTTCCAGACCACTTGGGTCATTAGAAGGACATGGTCGTTTAGATCGTGCTTACGTATTGTACGAAGGCTACTGGAACAGTGTGACCTGTTCGGGTGCTGGAGAAAGTTCTTCATGAATAATTTAATTTCGTCCTCCAACCCGGAGACCCACTACCCGGTCGGTGTTTAATTACTTATTTAGCTTCTTGTGATGAAAAGCCAAAGGTCGTGCGTTGGCGACGGGTCTGCAGAAAAAGTGTGAACTCTACGCTTGCACTATGTCATCATTCAGGCCACATGGATTGGTTTCATACCATTTTATTTTAAGTGCCTCGGATATCGAATATCATCGATGATGCAGCCACCATCGTGTGAAGTGGGAACACTTAAGGGTTTAGTTTTGAGGTTAAGGGTATCGGGCCGACGCTCCATTCAAAAGCCGGTGCCTTATGATGCCTGTACACACTCTTGCGGCTCTGGCTGCGACAAGTGCCGTTGTTTGTCTAGCCTCCCGAACTCCTCACGGTGCATCACGCTGTGGGTGTGTGTGTATGTCGGTTTTCTTAGGGACGCCCTCTGGAGCCCATGGTTCACGGTCAACATGCCGAACGACACGTGACGAGTACCATGTGTCGGGAGGTGGGTTTTTCTTTCCTTTTCAAGTGCACCCGAGCGCAGGATTTCGTAAAAGGGCGATACCTTTAGGGCTTTAGGGTGGTGTACCCGTTGGATGTTCCACGTGAGCGTGGGCACTTTCAAAGTCAAGACTATCGAATTCATAACCCGAACGGGTTGTAAACAAAGTAGAATGCCGAAAGGAAACCCTACCGGAGTCAAAGCTCGTTGCGCTCAAATGTCAGGAAGAAAGGAACCACCACCAGCGACGGTATCGGTTCACAAAGGTTTACGTCCGTCGAAAGGTCAGAAGTGATTGGTTATCGATTAAAAATACTTACAACACCTTCCAATGGCGTAAGTTCTGTGGACCTAAGGTGACCGTGGTTTTTGTAGTTCTCCATGTCTATCGAGGGGCGGGGGGTACACGTGACACAGAAACAGCGTCCATCCGTCGTCCGGTGCACACCTAGGAAGTACCGAGACCGGAGACATGGTGACCCACATCGAAGCCACGTCCGACGCGATGTGGCCCACTTTGGGTCACCCGGAAGAGAGGAAGAGAGCACACAATACGGGGCTGCATATATTATGCTGATGATGGGTGGATGGCCGGCGTGGACTAAGTTTAGTACTTTCTCCTCTCGGATGTGGTGTAGCATTTGTTTTTTGCGAAATTGATGCATCGGCAGAAGTTCCAGGTCGACTTTCCGCACGTAATTAATGCCAAGAGCATGTTTTCTTCCGGATGGACGGCGGACGCGCACTAATGCAGTAGGAATTGAACAAGAAGTACCAATTTTAGTACCACTTCCTCCGAAATGGAGAGTGTCTAATGATACGCTCATGAGATCGCTCCATAGGTATGGATCATCTTCTGCGCTTGATTTGAGGTGCGCTCTCGAAAGGAAGCAGTGAAATGGAGTCACTTGATTGAGGTCTTCCATATTTAGGTTCCCGCACAGAACCCTCTCGGCGGTAAATTAGGTGATCGCTGCCTGGTACCATTGTGGTCAGGTGGTCTCTTTTTTATCAACACTTCATACTGGATACGTTTGAAGGTTTTCCTTACACAAAACCCATTGTGGACCTACTCTAGATGCTGTGCCCCTGTTTTACCTTCCAAAAACCTGTTTCAATTGTACCGGGGTTCGGTAGTTGCCGGTAGTTTACGATCGCTGGCGATCGAAAGCTGACAACACCGGCTACTTGCGTTCCAGCATTCCAGCGCGCGCGCGCGTACACACTAATCGGCTTACTGTCAGAGGGCGCTGGTGTCGCTGTTGACGGATGGAGGGAGCAGTGTTTCCAAGAAATCGGTAAATCGCAACCGACCGGCCCACCCCATGGCGGTCGTTACCATGTACGGGACAAATCGTACGAGTCACCCGAACCACCAACCGACCTCTACCTGTGCCGAACTACAAACCCTGTGCGAGATTGCCGGGTTGAAGTCGGGCTTGGGAATATTTGTCATGAGCGCTCCGTGTTACGCTGATTTGTATCGCAATCAGCGTGCTCAAAGTAGACCTGTCATGGTGGCACCGCTATTGTTCACTTCCATTAGATCCAGTATGTTTTAGTCGGTGTAGTATGGATCCAACACACACGCCTTTTGGAGTTGCTCTACAATGCGTGCCTTTGTGAGGCAAATTGTTTCTTGTTTGTGGAGCTTGTTAAGGTTTGCCCTACCGCCGGTTTGTCTTCGTCTACGAGCGATTGAGTGCCTCAAATCACTACCTCAAGAGTGGACCCAGTCCAAGAGGACCGACATCATAGACACATTCTTTAGGTGAATAAAATACAATGAACAAATGCCACCATTTAGCAGTACCAAGATCTCGCAGACTCTAAATTGAGCTGACAGGTTAACGCCACCTTCTAATCGTTTCTGTTTTTTTTTTGTAAATTGTTGCTTTCCGTTTCAGGTTACCTTCCATCAGAGTAGTGTGTATTGGCAGAGCGATGGAGTGTCTGCAGCACCATCGGTAACATTCGCCTCTCCCTTCCCCAACCCCCCCCTTGGCTCAGCATATTATTAATTAATGATCGCGACCAACATCGGAGACATGCGGACAGTGTTGTAACCACAAACCACTCGGTGGAAGAGAAAGAGTCATTCGAGTTATTGGAGTCACAACACGCCAACCTCAACCCCGGGCTAGCGAAGCCGTAAGCAATGAATGTGAAATCACCCTCGGGAGGAAGTACTCGCTAGCCACAAGCGGTTCAGGAAGCAAAGCAACCCGACCAAGCAAGGCGTGTCGGCGGGTACCAAGCCCCTTACGCGGGTCCTCCGTCTTCCCAGACGAGGAAGCACGATCTTTTGTACCAGGACCACCGTTCCGTGTGTGTGTGTCAGTGGTGAAGCAGCACAAGTGCAACCCTAGAGTCCCTAGATGTCCGCTACGATACACAAGTGCAGCAGTAGAAGCGAAGAAGATTCGCCCAGCACCAGCAGCAGCAGCAGCAGACCGACGAGAAACAGTGGAAACAACAGAATGGCGTACCGAAGCAAACAGATGACGATGCACCTGATGAGCAGCAGCAGCACCAGCACCGGCGGCAGCCCGGCGCTAGTGTTTGCCCTGTTGACGGTCCTCATCAGTCAGTGCATCGTTCGCGTTGACAGTTGGGTGCCAGATGGCCAGAGCAAGATACGCATCCTATACGGTAAGTTGGACACGATGTCAATTTATTACCTCACGTCACATGCTGGTCGGTAATAGTATCTTTCTAATGAGGAGGAACAAAAAAATAAAACACGCGTAGGAGTTGTCTATTGGATGCCATCAATTCAATAACAGGGCGTTGAAGGGTCGTCTTTTGTGAGGTTTCCAATAATTTTAATTAATTGGCGTCAAGGCGAATTACCGAATGCGGTATAACACATCGCCGTCCCCCCAAAGAAATGGTATTAAATGACACGATTTACCGTTTGGCAGAGGGTAAAGGGAACTGTTAGTTTAAAACTTCGTCAACGGTGTCGTCGAAGAAGTCGCGTGTGTAGGAGGTGTAGGTTTTTTTTTTTTTAATTCTCCGAGCATTTGGGGCGTCTCAACGAACGAAGGGTCAGAGTAAAGAAATACAAGCTACGGGCAGAGGGATAGTTTAGGGGCTTATGTTCAAAGTATTTTGTAATGGGGGAGAAAGATCCCCATCGGTCGTCGGGGTTTGTTTTCGGGAAATACTTATTATAATGTTTTAATTTCATGAGAACTGGCCGTAGTCTGGGCGGGAGGGATTTATGTACGTTGTGTACCACCCTGGGAAGGGGCTTCCCTGGAGGATTCCTATACTCCCTTCCAAACCAAACGGAACCTAAATTATGGCCCAGGGTTATGTTTTGTGTGATTTAAACGTCGATATCAACGGTAATTTGTGCACGGGATAATTTCGCTTACGTGACAATTTCAAATCATGTCAGCGCGATTGTTTTCGGTATTTTTTTCCTTCCTTTCAACTCTCTTTTTGCTGGGGAATTGCTTTTTCCGTGTGTTTGTGTGTTGGTTTCTCGCGTGTTGTGGGACAAAAAAGCCGCGGCTTTCGATAATGGTGATCTTGTGGTGCCCATGACCATGTCCCAAGCATTGACTCTTGGGCACCCCGAGCCCCAGACTGTTACCATATGAAACCGGCGTGTAATGTAATGCAATATTCGATTTACCGTTGTTTGTCCATGTTAATGACCCTGCACAGCCCGCGCCCGACCGTGATGATGGTCCCCGATGGCGCGAGTCACTGTCAACGCGACGATTTTTCGCCATGATGTGTCATGGCCGCCTGCGTGCGCTCACGGCGTTGACCCCCCGAATGGAATCGGGTGTTTTGGAGGAATACTGTTATGGAACTACTTTCTTCTCCATTGTTTACCTTCGATTGGGGACTGGTGTAAGGAGAGAAAAAGAAATCAAATCCCTGGCAAAGATTCGTAAATATTTACCCTTGTGTCGGACTTGGTTGGTTCTCCGGCTCGGCGCTTTCGAGTAAGCGATGTTTGATGGATAGATGGGTGTGTTTGGGCCTTTAGGAATATGACATAAAAAAGCGCTTTAAATTTATCCCTTCCTCACCACGAGCTCGAGCCGCCGATCGGGGATAAGGAGAAACAAAGGCAGCAGGAGGAATACGTTTGAATTTTAATTAGTCTCGACGAATGTAGGACTGTTGGACTTAGGATGGGAAGGCGTCTGAACCAGACCAGGCAGTCAGGTGGACACTAAAGTTTGATCCATTATAGAAACAAAACCATAACAATCTGTCAAAACATCAATACAAAGTAGGAGCGCAGAGATGTTCGTGCACTTCTCGGTTCAAAACAACATCGCTCGGTCGATCGGGAATGTCTCATCTTGCGTGTTCCCCGCGTCGGTTGAGCAATCCCCATCCGATGATGTGCGTAGCGTAAAACTTGCCTCTTGGATGTTGAATGTTATGACACCGGCTCACGTAGAAGCAGAGGATGGCGATGGAATAGCTTTAACCCTTTTTTCCGTACGACAGGACGGGCGGGCGCCAAACTCGCCCGGCAAAAACCCGACCCGCTGGTACGCCGATTTTATGCTCATTTGTTTGTTCGACAAGTGGCGACCGTAGGAGTGTTTGGTTCTCGCACTTATCCTGACACGTTGCTGGTGTACAGTTTCCTCTCGGGCCGCGTTTTACTGCTGTAGGGCCAGAAAACAGAAAAAAACAACGTCAAATAGAAAACATTGTAGCCCAAATAGGAGAGCATCCGCGTGAAGGATCAGCGAGCTAAAGTGTTTATGTCCCATTGAGTCGTAAAATGTGAGATCGCAAACCCGCAAGCCAACACTCTTTGGCCAAATCCCTTCTCGAGCCAGTACGCACACGCGGGTGTGTGTTTGTTTCGATGAGAGGCATTGTGCAACTCCCAACTACTACCGCAGCTCGCAGTGGTGTTCTTGAAGAGAATGGACCGGCCGGCTACCTACTCTAACAATGACACAATCGCTGAATCGCACCCGATTTAGACAGTTGCCACTAGCGCCAAAAGAGATACGGGTGTGTTACTATTGAAAGATGGCGCCCAGAATCCACGAACTCCTCTCGATCGCGCACCGGCAGTTGTTTACATACGCCATCGGCACTTGAACTTTCTTTCATAATCCCATCAGACCACGATTGGCCGCACACGTTTTGGATGCAATAGAACTGTGGTGCATGAAGGGCGCCGGGTCGTGTGGAACGGGCTGGGGATTTCGCACGAACCACGAATGAATGATCGTCACCACTTCACCGGGTGGATCGGAGGACCGGACGATAGCCAATGTTTGCGTATGTACTCAACGGCCTGTGAAAGCCGTCAAATGTCGCTGCTGTTGACTTATCGCACGTTATAGGGTTCACGGTGACAGGTGTGAAGAGTAAACACACATCCCGCCAAACTATGGTCTCCTCATCGGTTGGAGTATTTCGCACGACGGGAGGGCCAGTATGGTGTGATATCTAGCGACAGGAAATTGGCGCTTAGCTTCGATTTCTCACCCGATCGTACGACGGATGGTGAATGTGCAAAAGCTGTGTGCCAATGGCTAGACAAACTAGTGTAGAGGTTCGATTGTTTGATAAAGCTTTTATTGCGCACTTTATGCCGTTGTAGGTTCCGTGCTTCCCGCAGGTTGTAAGGCGTAACAGCATGCATTCGCGAAACCTCTGACATTGTAGTTGAAGACACTTATTCCGAACACTTCCCTGAGGTTTGTGAGACATGACGAAAAACGGAACCTCCTAAGACCGGATAAAAAATGTGTACAATGAAATCATCTCCCACGAGTTGGGGCTAATCTAGTGTGCAATGATGATATGTTAGCACCATTTATCATCATCATCATCACCCATCTTCATGGCAGATGTGATGCAATTTTATTGCTGCAGCAACGTCGTCGTTCCGAATCGTTCTCGACTCCGCTTGAGAATGCAATAAAAACTGCCTGCTTTCATCGTGACGGCCTCATTAGCAGCGCAAGCAAACGGTCGGATGTGTGTTCGGTGTGTGTAACTGCTCTATATTGCCGGTCGCCTGCTAATGGACTCAAGAACGGTGTTTTTAAGACGAACAGCAGGTTATCTCATTGGACTGCAAACACTCCCAGAACTACACGCGCCGCTTCGTGGGATGCCGAGCATTCCGGGACTTCTGATAATGTAGTAGAGCAATGAAAAAGGGAACGGGATCGCAGAGGTAATCGGGACCACTACCGGGCGGGAATATGCTGAACGAAAAGGTGTTGGTGGAAAGTACGCCATCCTCCCTTTTCAAGATCAATCGTAACGCGAGGAGTTTTGTTGGCGATGTCGCCACCGTAAAAAGTGGGTCACGTGACGACTCAACGGGAGACCAGCCGGCCTGCCTGGTGTCTTAGCCTGGTGTGTGGTGCTTTCGATTGCTTAGCATACGGGACAAGCCTCCCCAAGTCGCGCCTCTTTCGAGTGGTTGTGTTCCCTGTGGCAGCGCACCTTTCTACTTTCTCCACCGTGGCACGGCATGTAAGCGTTAGATCGGGTCGAGGTGTCCATGGACAACTCCTTCGAATCGGTGTACGATGTGGCCCTAATATAACCACGTTTCTAGCAGCGAATCGATTCGCATCACAACGGCAGTTACACACAGACTGTTCGACAAGACGATGGGAAGCCGGACGGCGCATAAATTCCGGCAACGAGCGCAATATCTCATCTTCATCCTGTGGCCGGCTTTTTCGAGGGCCTCTCGGGTGGTTTCCATCGGCTTGTTTGTTAAATGTCATCCATCGGCGCTGCTGTTCGTTCCACCAGTGCCGAAATATCGTGCCTCTATCTTCTAGCCATTTCCATATTGATATTCGTTCGTGTGACAAACATGCCACCAAGTTTACCAAGTTGCCGGTTGGTGGGTCGTTTTCGTTGGTTAGTTTTCTGCCTTTTTCCTATCTCGCTTCTTGCGCCGGTTGACATGCTCCTGCCCCGATGACGATAGGACGGGTTGTATTTTATTTTTGTTTTTCAGCATCGTAGTGAAGCATTTTGGTACGCAAAGCAAAACCACGAACCACCCGATGGCCATAAGAAGTGATTTGGAATACTAATCACTCTGTGGCCGGCCGGGCAAGATCGTCTTGTTCTCCGGCGAGGCACTTTGCCTTTTGGAAGCACCATTAAAAAACCTGATTCGATGAATATTAATGTTCGTGGAGCTTTTATATGAATGTACCTCTTTGTGCTGGGGTGCCATTTTCGTTCGGGAGGAGTTCATTTCGACGATGGCCCACAAAACACCTCGCTCATCGGCTTTGGTTCGCTAAAACTGTTCTCCGATAAATCGATCTCTAGCCAGTCGTACGTTATCCTACTTTAGTGGTTCAATAGGTGACATGTGGCCTCGGTCTCCTTGGATTGTGCCGCAAAAATTTGACACCAAACCACATTTTGTGTGGCGGGCTGGTTTAATCCGACTAATCGTTTTTGACGCCACAGGGGACCGATTTTGGGATCATGACAATGGGTGTCCTTCATGGGTATGGGGAGTGCCAGATGAATTGACCGGAAATTGCATGCTGCGCTCGTATTGCAGTTTCATTTTATCACCACGATAAATTACCGAATTATAAGCACCGGGGCTTTGTTTGTTGTTATGAGCTGACTTCTGATGACGTTTGTTTTTGTTTTGTTTTGTTTTGTAGATGCCACCGTACCATCCTTTTTCGGTAATAGCACCGACCACTTTAAGTTGCTGGACCAGGACGAAAACACGCTGCTCATTGGCGCCCGAAATGCGATGTACAACATCAGCATCGAGCGGTTAGTGGAGGTGCCGGGGCAGCGTATCAGTTGGCCCTCGTCCGACGCCCACCGGGAGCTGTGCACGCTCAAGGGCAAGCACGAGCAGGACTGCCAGAACTACATCCGAGTGTACGCCCCGGTCGCTCCGAACCGCCGGATGGTTTGCGGTACGAACTCCTTCAAGCCCCTCTGCCGGTACTACAACGTGCTGCCCGGAAACGGGACGCTTGTGTACGACAACAACGAGCTAGAGGCGCAGGGCCGCTGCCCGTACAACCCGCAGCACAACAGCACGTACGTGTTCACCGATGGGCAGCTGTACGCGGCGACGGTGGCCGACTTCTCCGGTGCTGATCCGCTGATCTACCGCGAGCCGCAACGGACGGAGCAGTTCGACAGCAAGCAGCTGAACCAACCGGCGTTCGTCAGTGCGATCGAGCACAACGGGTACGTGATGTTCTTCTACCGGGAGGTGGCGATCGAGTACATGAACTGCGGCAAGGCGGTGTATTCCCGGGTGGCGCGGGTCTGCAAAAACGACAAGGGTGGACCGTACCCGTTCCAGGATCGGTGGACGTCATTCCTGAAGGCGCGCCTCAATTGCTCCATCCCCGGCGAATATCCCTTCTACTTCGACGAGCTACGTAAGTATCGGAAAAGCACGTAGTTTTTAGTGTGGAGATGTTAACGAATCGGTATGTTCTCTTCCCAACAGAGGCTACAACGAAAACGATACAAGGACTGTACGGAGGGGATCGCAACAAGATCATCTACGCCATCATGACCACGCAGGAAAATGCCATCGGCGGGTCGGCCGTGTGCGCATTCTCCGTGCAGGACATCATGGACGCGTTCGAGGGTCCGTTCAAGGCGCAGCGCGATATCCACTCGAACTGGCTGCAGGTACCACCGAGCGCCGTACCGGAACCGCGGCCCGGCAAGTGCGTCGACGACAGCCGGACGCTCCCGAAGGCGTCGGTCAACTTCGTCAAGACGAACAACCTGATGGACAACTCGGTCCGTTCGCTCCACTCGCGGCCCGTGTTCACGCGCGTCAGCCTATACTATCGTCTATCGGCGATTGCCGTCGACCCGCAGGTGAAGGCGCTCGATGGCCACCGGTACGATGTGGTGTTCGTCGGCACGAACGACGGCAAGGTGGTCAAGTTCGTGAACATCCTGTCGGCGAACAGCTCGGACGATGTGCGCACGGTGGTGATCAGCGAGACGCAGGCGTTCCCACCGGGCACCAAGATCAACGAGCTGACGATCTCGAAGCGCCACTCGAAGCTGATCGTCATCAGCAGTGGCAAGATCATCTCGCTCCCGCTGCACACGTGCAACGACAATGGCTACAAAGCGTGCCGCAAGTGCCTGGAGCTGCAGGATCCGTACTGCGCGTGGGACGACACGAACCGGGACTGCAAGACGATCGAGGCCGTGCACGCGTCGGGTGCCTCGATCGATCGGTTCTACCAGCGATTGGATGGGGAGCGGATTGGAGAAATTTGTCGCAAGTACGATCAACAGGAACCGACGAGGAAAACGTATGACGATAACGACGTGTACACGCCCGTTGAGGGATCCGGGACAGTGGTGGAGAAACCGGACAAACCGTACGATCAGCGCAGCGTCTATATCGTACACAACCACGGTACGGTGTCGTCCATCGGGCCGGACGACATCGATAATGAAATCTCGATGTCGTCGGGCGAGAACGACCAGCAGAACCGGGTCATCCAATATCATCCTAAGCCTGGTAAGTATTTTCCTTACGTCAGCAGCCACTTTCGTTTTGGAGAGTAATCTGTCAAAACACGCTGATGTTGAATGTGATTGATCACTCGAGCGTCCCGTTCTTCGCCGCAAGAGGGTGTGGTATCGTCTTGTTTTTTTTTGGAGAGAAAGTTGCCACACACCGAAACACTCCCAAATTATGCACAAACGCGAGACGAACGGTCCGATTGTGTGGTCTTGTTTTGCGAACTCGTTTTTTCTTTATTATTATTTGTGCCCTCCGTATGTACGCAAATGTGTCAACCGTAAGGAGTGGCCTGTGCTTACCTTTTCCCTTCGCTGCGATCGTCGCGTGTCTTATGAATGGAAAAAACATTTGCCCCGAGTATCACGGGTGTGTTTTCACTTTTCCGAACCGGGTTTTACGTTTAGTTTTTAGTTTTTTCGTTCGCGTGGGTTTGTTTTGGCAAGGCAGCACGGCGTCGTGGTCCGCTACATCAACTCGTGGAGTGGAGGTGTGTGCTCGGTTTGGTCGACTTAAAGTAAAATGAAGTAAACACCCCAACCTCAGTACTTGCAAGTGGGTTCGCTTTAGCCTTTACATGTCGAGCTGCTGGTGTGTTGTTTGTGACCGTTAGATTTGTTTTTTTTTTTTGCGTAAACTACCAGACAAAAAATGCTAATGAACAAACCGTTGAAAATGTGGACCCGCGAGGAAGGTTTTTTTTTTTTTCAAGTGACCCATTTTTTTGTTTAATGTTGTGTCACTTGCATTCGATGCAATTTGATCACGCCGTAGAATAAGCAGTTCTCTGGTGGCGTAATTGGGGTCGATGCATGTTTATCGGCATTTAGTTTTTATGAAATACAAATTTAATTGTTTAAATTTACCCATTAACTTATGTGGTTTTTATTTTATTTGATTTTTAACACGATCTATTTTCTTCTCTCCATCCGCGTCCTTTGCAGATACATTCGTGAACGAAAAGATCAATCTGGCGTCGTTCAACTGGGTGATGGTCGCTATCGGCGGTATATTCGTGTTGTTTTTCGGAATAGTGATCGGTTGTGCCGCTTCCCGCAGGGGAATGTTCAATAAATCGCTATCTGGTGGAGAGCACCGCAACCAACTGAACTGGTAAGTAAAACCTGATGGTGATGGTTACTGTTTGGATCAGCATGATGGAACACATGGGTATGGAAATTGACACAATTGTTTACACCGTTTACAGGCACAGCGGCAAAAGCCTCACGATGCTGTCGCAAAACCGAACGAGTGGCAAAGACGTGAATCTGCTCATGAACACCACGAACCAGTACCACACGCAGCAGCAGGCGATCGTGCAGCAGCTGCAGCAGCACCATCAGAATAACTGCAAGGACAACATCGACTTCGACTACAAGGATCGCAGCGTGGAGTGCAAAAACTCGACGGAAAACCTCGAGAAGGACATCAGCAAGGGCATGGGCACGCTGCAGAAGGTGAAGAAGACGTACATATGATCGCTATGCGCTACTAAACACTACCTCTACCAGTAATCGGTTGGCGCCGTTTCGATCACCGTTCGGGCACCTTCCGCCTTCACTCCTCCGGTGCACCGTTCCTACTCTTCCTTTTTCTATCGGGACGCCGGAGGCTACCGTACACGCTACCCTACCGGATCTGGCGCTTTTGTGGTGGTTGGTATATTATCTCTGTTATGTTGGGTGCGTTTATGTTTTAACCAATGGTCGGATGGTTTACTTGCTAAGCAAAAACTATATACAACATGCGTACACGCCGATTACCTATCGTGGCACACAACACCAGTTAAAGCAAGATAAAGCTCATCGATCAATGATATTTGTATGGCTTACGAATGTGATAATTTTGAAAAATTATTTTAGGACTGACAAAAACAAACCAGAAAACAAAATTTATCTCATTTTCAAATGCCGTTTGGAGCAAGACTCCATATTTTTCGGACTTGTGCTTTTTCTAAACGTCTCGTTGTGGCCATGGTGGACGGAATGGATCAACAAACTCCTATTCGAATTCTGTACCTCTCTGCATGAAGATGCCTCTCGTAAACTTTCCTATAAATCTTATAACATTTCTGTGGGGTTCATCTATTTCTGTGCATGCGCCGAGTGCAATCATGTGACTGACAAATCAATCTTTTCTCTATTTTAGTCGTACTGAATTGTATCCTAACAGCGGTTCTTTCATTATTTACAATCAATTTTCTGTCGGGATCAAATTGCTAACTACTCATTTTATGGAAAGGAAAAGCTCTTGACCCTCGTGGCTTCGCAACTCACGGTAAATTCTGCTATAAAAAACGGGGTTAAGGGTTTGCCTGTGCTCGGCAAAACAACTTCTTATTCAGTTGCTGAGAGCCGACGGTTGATCAACGATCGGATGTAAAACGGATGTCGTTTGCAGAACACAATTCCCACAACCTTTTTTTTTCTTTCTTTTTCTCTCCATTCCCTTCACCCACAAACAGACGCGCCACTTGAAGACGTTTAAACCGTAGAGGGTGGCACAAGCAAGGCACGAGCAAACTGCCAACAGATTGGGAATCCGGACTTGGGTAGTTCCGATTGGCACACTGTGTGCCAATTTCATGTTCGAATGATCGATGAGTATGTGTGTGTGTGGTGCATGTTTGGTGTTGTGTTATACGGTACGGGTCATTGTTTGCCATTGCCTAAACACCTGCGATGTTGAGAAGATAATCCTCTCCACCACCACAGCCTGACCGGCCAGAGTCCTTAGTGTGTACAGTGTCGAGCGAGTTTACCGAGATGTCCCAGAATGTGTGCGGAACGGTAGTGTAGTGGTCGACAAAACCGAGGATTACATAAGCGTTTAAGAGAGTACGTGTGCTACGAGCGTTTAGAGATACATCATTTTAAGCGTTTACGACATATTATCGACACGAGAGTGAGACTGTGTGCCTAGCACAAACACTAAAAAAAGGAAAAGAAAACATAAATCTTAATGGGTGTCCCCAGTCCGGAAACTAAGATGCCTTTCAAAACGGAACAAAACAACAAACCCTCGAAAGCAATCCCGAAAGTGCTCTTCCAAAACGCGGTGCGCTTCGAGACTCACCGCCTATACAAAGCCGAAATGCCTTGTGAATCAATGATGAAGCTTTCGAAACAAAAAAAACGAACAAGTATAGTCGAAACAACAAGGACCGACCTCCGGGAACATCCCTATCCTGTTTTGCGTGGCTGCGTAAAGCATGGTTTTTATTTTGTACATTTATAGAAATCGGAAGAGCAGCGTCTAATGCACACTCCCAACGCTCTGTTGCAGTTATTATGGTATTTTAATTTGTCTCTTATTGCCTAGCTCTCCCTTCCCATCAATTGATCGTATGCGTTCCAATCTAAAATCGAGCCGAGCTCGTACGTAGGTTTAGCTATTGAAACAAGTTGGGGAAAAAAATCAAACAGGATAATCGTCGAAGAAGGCAAAGTAGGCCAATTGTTTTTAAGGGATGATGGAAAACATGGAAAATCGGTTTTAGGACAAATATACCATCACCGTTTGCACAAAACTGAACCATTCGAGGCCGGGCCCCGTCAGTCTCAGTCAGTGTGCGGTGATGGAGAATAGGAGAAAGGAACAAAAAAAAAACAGCATGTGTGCAAGAATGGTAGAGTGTATGTGTTTTAAGTGTGTGTATGTATGCGGCAATGCTCTTTCGTTGAACAAACCACCATCCGTCGCCTGCTCTAATCGAAGACATTACGTCTGATTGGAGGCGCAGCGCACTTGGATCTTCGATTTTTCATTACATTAATGACATTCATTAACGTTAGTGCGAAATGGATAGAGTTTATGTTTATGTAGCTATTACAATTACAATTGGGATCGATTAAGAAAACACTAGGTGAAGCTGACAGTAGGTATAGGTAAATTAGAACGATTCTTTACGATGCCTTGCGCTGATCGAAAGGAATGAAAAAAGATATCGCATATCGGCACAGTGGCGTACGTGATTTGCATAGCGCAATTTTGTCGACATATTCCACACAGCATCAAGCCCGTTTATAATAGCTCCGTTTTAGTTTAACTTTTGCTCAAGAATCTCTCACCGTCGAAATGCGGGGTAAAAGGGTAACGAACAAGCAATTACAATACTCTCCGCCCGAATCTCCAACCCCGTATATCATAGAGTGTAACGGTTAGATAATTGTTTGTTGTTTTAATTTTATTACCCACGATCGATCGTTCGGTTTTACACTGTCCCACCTTATTTTATTTTATTTTTACCTGAAACCATCGAACAAACGCATCCACACTGTAAACCACTGGCAAAGCTCTACAAAACGATTTTAATAGTGCCCCCGATGGATAGTTTTTAGGTTTGCCCATATCCCGTCGGCCGCGGACGCGCTGGAATAGTGCATTAGCGCGGACTAGGTTAAGCTTAACGCAGGAACAAGCGGTCGGAACAGGCGAAACAATGTGATACAAATGAGTATTTTAATTATTTTTTTCGAGCCTAGACGTTTTTTTCTCTCTATCTCTCCTTGCTGTCAACAGCACATGTCTGTTTGTTATACTTTAGCTTGTTTAGTGTGTAAGTAGTACGGATTTTATCTGCGTATGACATGATGCAAGGAAGGAGAAATCCGACGCACGGTGAGGTCTCGATAAGGATGCAATCATATTTTTATCAGCATGCAGCTTCGTATAGTTTTAGAGCCCTACGAGGAGGATAGCATATTTTTAATCATTTTTGTGACCCGGCTTTTCGCGAAGCGGTCCACCGGTGTTGTAAATGTTGAATGTGTGTGTACAATCCCATGTGTTACGATTGAATGGTACACTTTTAATTTTATTCTTATCAAGTTTAAGTTCAAGAGGATTCCAGGACCGATAAAATTACGACTACCGACAGTGACAGTGATGATGAAAAGTTTGTGCCTGAGAAAAAGGAGGACGAGTAAAGAGTTTAACGCGAGGGTCGATCGTGACCGACGGAGAAGTAACGTAATACATTAATGCCTAGCGATAGTGGTAAGGTTTATAAGCGAGAGTACATACATAGACGATCCCGTGGAACAAACACACAGATGATGAGAGCCGTATTGTAAATATTCGATGATCTGAATAAAAAATGAATAAAAAATACCCCCCCTTTGGTTCCAACTTTCGGATGCACGGTGAAAGAAAACGTATGTAACATTTTTTCATTTAACCTTGAATAAGATCTCATAATGCAACTATATATTTCCTTTTAAAATTATTCCTTACTCCACTCGAAATTTGTTCAATAGTTCTGTTTTCAAAAGTCGCTAACAGAAACGTACGTCGAAATGAAACGATCAAAACAACAGACACAAACTGAAAAGTTTTTCCTGCAACGACGGGCAGAACGATCTTTCGTTAGTCAGTGGATCGCATTGAACCATTGCCGGAAGCATATTTTGCTTCCGAACCATTTCCGATTCCGGTCGATTCGATATCCATTCCATGTTTATCAACAATAAGTTTTTTTTTTGTGTAGTAACACTAAATGACAGTATTAACTATGACTAGACACAAACTCTCGCTTGCTCGCTGAGTCGGCGGGTTTTGCGAAATGGCCTCTTCACAAGATGGCCAAACACCGAAAACCTCCCGGCGACCCATCGAATCGATACAAAACAAAAAGAAAAAATGGGAAACAGAAAACGGATGTACAAAAGGAACAAACAGAAAATAGTAAACTTAACACATCAAACGGAAAAGAACGGGTAAAGTTTCATTTGGCGGGCATAAAACAGAGCTGTCTGTTTGGCAATCCCCAACATCTAAAGCGGGTTTCGAAGTAGTAAGTTAACATAAATTGTCATATTTGGTATCGCAGCTGTAGTCCGGAAGCGCCGTTTCCGGAGCCTCTTTCGAAAGGCGTCACCGGGCACGGATGACTTCAGGAGGAAAGATTGTAAAATAATAAAAAAAAACAGCTGTACAAACTTGCAGATATCAACGAAAAGCGACACGCAAACAAATAGGCTTAAGCGATCGCAGAACAAATGGCTTCTAGTCGCAAAAGGACTTGACGTGCGAGAAGAAAAAAGTGACCGGTGCTTGAATAAATAACTTGATCTTTTATCGAATGGACAATAATCGTAACTACAGTAATGAAGGATCTCTACCCTGGTAAGATCATCTGATTCGTGTTGACTCGTGAGAAATAGTACTAAACTTGTGGGGGAGGTGTGCGTTTGGACAATTGTTTCAGAGTGCGTTTGTTGTTGTGTATGGATGGTGCGTAAATGTGTGCTTCGGATGTATCAGTGTCAAATGCAGCATTCCTCTATATATTCCGAGTAGTAGAATGACAAAGTTAAAGCTTAAGTAGTTTAAGCTACTACTAAAAACAACCGAACACAAAAGTATAAACAAAAACACCCCTAGTGTGCGTGGTGTGATGTGCGCGTGCATCGTGGCTGGTTACTATGGTGATACCACTGACAGCAGTCGTAAGTAGCTATCTTTCTCCTATTCTTCTTGTGTGCTCTTCGAAATTAACCAATGATTAACAAACATTGCCACTTCACGCACTGCTACCGTGGCCCGGTGGACTAAAGTAGTCCCAGTGGTGATGGTGAACGGCCTTCTCCCCGCTCATGCCAAGCGCCATCAGGCCCGCCACGATCACGATCAGGATGAGGATGGCAATGTGTAGATCACGTTTGTTCTCGTCCTTGCTGCTGGCGCGCAGCATCGCCATCAGATCTTCGCCGGTCTGGGCGAGCGATGAGCCGCAGGCCCGCATCAGCTGCCCGCCGAGCGACGGGATGGAGGGTTCGGGCGAACGGGTACCGTGTCGGTGGCGGCGATGCTGGTCACGCTGGAAGTCCTCCTCCGAGGTGGACTCGCGCTTCGAACGATGGTGCCGGCGGCGACGTTGCGGGGCCAGCGGTGTCATGCTGGGATCATCGTCTGACGGATTGGGTCGCGTGAGGTAGGCAGAGCCGGCGGCGGACGTTGACGGCAGCCCGTATGACAGATAGTCTGGATGGTACACGAAGGGCGGAGGTGGTGCCATCGATGGTAGAGGAGGTCTCACCGGTGGTTGTTCCGAGGCCAAGGGCGCCACCGTTACCGAGGGAGGAGCGATACATGTTCCATCTACAACGTCCATCGAGGCCACAGCACCTTCAGTGGCTTCCACTGGTTTCTCTTCCTGAGACGTTGGTTCTTCTCCTGCGGCGACGTGTGTTTCGGTGGAGACAACCGCTACCGATGGCGTTACACTGGCGTTCGTAGCGGTTGCTGTTGCGGCGGCTGCTGCAGCAGCTGCAGCCACTGCGGCCTTCTGCTGCAGTTCCATTTCCCTCTGGCGTGCCTGTTCCGCCTCAATCGCTCGCTGGATCTCCAGCTCCCTCAGGCGCTGATGTTCCATTTCGCGAGCCCTCTGCAGCTCCATCTCGCGTATCCTCTGCTGCTCGAGGTCACGGGCACGCTGCTGTTCTACCTCGCGAGCTCTCTGCAGCTCCAGCTCCCTCGACAGATGCAACTCCCGCTCACGCTCCCGAGCTCGCTCCAGCTCCTGCTCGCGCTCTTTCAGCAGCTCGCGTTCCTTTTCGCGTTGGAGCTCACGTTCCTTCTCCTGCTGCTCCATGAGGAGTTGTTGCTGCTGTTGCGCTACCAGAAGCTGCTGCTGCTGGTTTTGTTGCTGTGCGAGCAGCATCTTCTGGTGCTCCTGCTGCTGGAGGATCTGTTCCTTCAGCTGCTGCGTTTCGAGTAGCTGCTGGTTTTGCTGCTGCAGCAGTTGCCTCTGTTGTTCTTCGAGTTTCTGCTCCTGCAGACGCTTCTGCTCTTCGTGCTGCCGACGCAGACCCTCCAGTTGCTCCTGGTGCAACTTCTGCAGTTCATCGATGTGATGCTGCTCGGTCGTTCGCAGCCGCTCGACGATCTCCTCGATCACGTTTGGTGCGATCTCAACGTTTCGCAGTGGTTCCGGCGTGGTGGCCGACAGCCGCCCATCGACCGACGTGCGGCTCGAGCGGAACGTTGGCGCTCGCAGTGCCGTTCCTACCTCCTGCGGGCGGATCTCGTCCTCCCGCGTGAGACTGTTCGTGCTCTTGCGGAAGCGCCGCTCGAAGGTGTCACTCTTGTGCGTCGGTTCCGGCTTCCGCTCCTCCGATACGTACTTCTTCACCAGCTCGGCAATGTACTGATCGTCGTCAAACTCCTCCAGCGGTTGCACGGTCAGCGAGGCCTCCACGACCGACTCGTGTGTCAGCGAAGGTGTCGACACCTTGCGCTCAATCAGAATCGATGCGGGCGTTTCCGGTCGGCTTCCGGAGCGTGACGATTTCGGGCGATCCGAGAGGGCCTTAGCATTTCCATCGCGGAACCTACTGAGGGCGCCCTCCAGTATGTCCCCATCCTGTGCACGATCGGCACGCGCCGTCACAGCCGCTATCTCCGCGTCCAGCCGTAAGTCCTCCGACACCGGGTCGGTTTGGATGGCAATTTCGACCTCCTCGACACCCATCGGCACCAGCCGCTCGGCACCACCGTCCAGATCCTGGTGATCGCTACCATCCGGTCGGCGAGGTTTCCTTGTGGGACGCGGTGGCGGTGGCAGTGGTCTGTCCTTCATCTTGTTCGCGACATCGCCCGAGTGGACCGTCGGAGGTTTCGGTCCGACCGGTGGGGCCACATCCTCATAATCACGCCCGCGTACATCATCTCTGCTCAGACGGGATGGTTTTCTGAAAACACAAGGGATCGATAAGGATAACGTTTCCGTCCAACAGCACACTCTGCAATACTTACAGCTGCTGCTGCTGCTCACCGGTCAAACTTGTGACGGACTTCCTGCGTGGCGGACGGTTCGGGTTAATCGTGCTATAGTTGCGCTGCGGACGGACCGGTGACACTGAGTGATGGTAGTTCGGTAGCGTATTGAAAGCCCTCGTTGGCTGTGGCTGAGCGTCCAGGGAGCGGGTCGACTTCCTGCGGCGAATGGTCGGTGCCGGTGGACGTGGTGGAGCTTCCTTGCGAACAGTGGCGTATCTGTGAGGTATGTAGAGTACTTATTATCTGGCATTTCTGGTATATCCATCCAAGTTATCCACATGAATAATTGGAACGCTAACTGTCAAAGGCTTGCTGAGAAAAAATACCATGGCAACGTGAAATGTTTCGCAAGTGCCACTTTTATTTACTTGCTAATGTAATGACATGTTTAGGAGAATCATAATTTCAAATACTATTGGACCATAGACTACATGCCGATGAACGAAAAAACTCACCCGTTGCTTTCGGAAACCTCATACCGATACGACTCCCTCTGGGTCGGCGCTCTATCGATGATACCCACGATGAGCGACTCGGCGCCACGGGACACACGATCGTCGTCGTCGAGCGCTTTCGAAATTTGCGACCGAGAACGTGAACGTCTCGGGGTCGGTGCTGGCAGTGTACCAAAACTTTCCTCCTTCGCTAGTGGGACCTCCGCGCGGTTAACGGTCATAGACTGTGGGAAGATAAGGGATATCCGAGAACAACCGCGTAATGGTATGGAAAGGAAGAAAATGAAATCAAATTAGTACAACGATAGGATCGGTTTAGAAGAGCCTCTCTCAAAAGGGGACATGACCCTGTTACGTGCCCCACAGCAAAAGTTTCTGTCCTGGGCGTGAAATGTGGAAGTTGGTTGAGGAGACACGGGTTAGCTTAGCGAAACACAGGCGAAAGGATGGTTACCGTGACATGTGGCCCCGCGATGAAGGTATTGGAGATGGACTTTCCGGTGTTGGTGTCGAACGGTGCGGTACCGTTCACGTCCGAAGGTGTCACATCACGGAAGCGCTTCTTACGACGGCGCGTCGGTGGAGTCGGTGGAACGACCGAACCGGCCAGCATGGCTTCCCGGCGCAGGGAGCTAGCTTCGTCCTCCAGATCTTCGTCGTCCATGTAGCGGGCGGTGGCCGACTGAAGCAACTGTGGCTGCTCGCTACCGTACTTGGCAGTCCGCTGACGGTCGTAGTACGCCAGATCGTCCTCTTCGTCCTCCGGTTCGTAGTCCTGATCCTCCGGAACGGCCCGGTCGTCTTCGTCGCGAGTCGATTTCTTTCCCTTCCGGCTCGGACGATCCGGTGGGAAGGTGCGATAGAAGTCGGTCGAGTCGACCTGCCGGTTCGAGATGTCGTCCGACTCGAAGCTGGGCTGGTAGTAGCGCCTCAAGCCGTCCCGGTCCTGATCCTCGTCGTAGTAGTCGTACCGTCCCATGTCAGCCAGTGCGTTCTTGGGATGGCTGAGACCTTCCTTGATGGCCGAACTGATGTACTCGCCCATCTGAATGTCATCCTTTGAGATACCCTTCTGGCGCAGGAAGAACTCATCGTCGTCGATCTCCTCCAAGACGCCCTTGCGGCGGCGGGCACTCGAGCTTCCCGACGACTGGCACTCCTTGTCGGTGTAGGGCGTGGACGAACGACGCTCAAACTCCTTCTCCGAGCGTTCCTTGCTGAGCTTCAGCAGCATCCGTGCCTGTTCGTGCGCCTCCTCGTCGATCGTCAAGTTCTCCTTGGCCACCAGCAGACGTTCCTCCTCGTCGAGGAAGTCCAAATCGTTACTGTTCATGTCGATGTTCTGGCGAATCTTCTGCCCAAGCGAGCTGGCCCAGAACTGTTTCTCCTCCTCCGAGGCCAGATCGGACTCTTGACGCTCCATCGGAGGCTTCCGCTTGAGGAACTCCTCGTGGCGTGCGGCAGAGGCGAGATGAATCTCCCGGTTCTCCTTATCGTACTCCTCCAGTTGCTTCTGTTCCTCCGTAATCGCTAGCTCCGGCCCCTCGAACTCGGCCCGTTCGAGCTCCTGGCGCATCCGGCGCTCAACGGAAGTTTCGCGATCATCCAACTCGCTGCCGGTGTACTGCAGGAACCGGTTGCTCTCCGTATCCTCCGACTTATCGGAAGCCCAGCGCGATATGAACGATGGCCCCTTCGTGCGTGTCGTCTTCGTCGTCTTCGTGAACTCCAGTGGTGGCGGCGTTCCGGCCCGAACGCTAGCCTGTCCGCTGGTCGGTGTCGACTTTTGGCGCTTGAACTTATCGAAAAGCCGCGGGTAGGTGCTGAAGTCGGTGTAGTTCAGCTTGGTGGGAGCCGACGCTGGAGCATCGCCAACTACCGACACGTCCGACGGTGAGGCGGCACTGGTGGCCGCCGATGGTGAGGCTTCCTTCATCGACTTGCTGCGCGTCAGCTTCATCTTGGCAAAGTCAGATTTCATCTTGCTGAAGTCGGGCTTCTCCGTGAGGAACTTGGGCATATCCGGTGCCTTCAGCTTCGGCATCTTCGGTTTGGAGATCTTCGTGAACTCGGGACGCTTGAAGTCCGGCTTCTGGATTTTCGGCATGTGGATGTTCTTTAGCTTGTCACCGAGCTTCCGACCACCCTTCGCTGGCTCTTCCTCGGTGGTGGTAGCCGCTTCCTGCACCGCCGTCTCTTGACCTTCGGCTACAATGGCACTCTCCTGCAGCTCCGCCTGTTGCTCCTGTTCCTGTTCGTCCTTCGGCACGGCAAGCGTAAAGTCGAGCTTCTCGAGTTCGGGCGTTGTGACCACCTCGGGACTTGCCAGCGGTGCCGGCTGATCCTTGTCCTTCTTCAGCTTAATGTTGGACATCTTCGTCTTGAGCCGGTCGGTCTGCAGCATCAGCTTCTTCTGCAGAGTCTTTCCACTTTCCTGTGCCTTCGCCATGGCTTGTTTGCCACTTTCCTGGGCCTTCGCCATCGCCTGCTTGCCGCTGCTTTGCGCCCTCGCCATGGCCGCCTTCACCTTGTTCGTTTTCTCACCCTGGCCGGGCTCGGCGGCAGCCGCCGCATCGGTGGTTTCGCCCGCCGGAGCCTCCGTGTCGGTCGGGAGGTTAAAGTACCGATCCTCGATCGACTTTTGCAACTCCTCCATGCTGATCGTGTCGCCTTCGTCGCCCGGAACGCGCAGGAACGAAGCGCTCGATAGTTTGCGCTCCTGTCCATCCTTATCCTTGGACGCGGTCAACAGTGCGTCCTTGGCGGGGGTTACCTTGCTGGCATCGACCGTTGGCTCTCCAATGGGCTCGTACTCGTGATCACTGTAAAGAATCATCAGAAAGGGGTTTTAAAGAACAGTTCCATACAAGCCGCCAACACGTTTAGTCCTAAGTTGCAAAGCAAGCGGGTAGTTAGTACATGCTGTAGACCATTTTCCCCTTCCCAGAAACACCCCCCAAGGATTGCATACCCTCCCCCCGGTCTCCCTTTTCCCAAGAGTTCTTACCGATGGTCATACTGATCGTATCCCGGGACGGCCGTTCTAGCCGGGACGGAACCCTTCGGTTTATAGCGCTGCAGTAGTGAGGAACTCTCCAGACTGCGCTGGCTCGTCGATCCAACGGCGCTCGAGCCTGCCTGAGGTTGTCCTCCGGTCGCGGTCGACGCACTCAGCGGTCGCGGTGTGTACTTATCCAGCAGCGAGCCCGGTCGCATCGGCCGACGATAGTCCAGGCTACCCTGGCTACGGTGGAACTCCTTCGGTGCTGCCGACCCTGTCCCACTGCTGATCACTTCCTGTGAGCCCGACTTCGGTCCATACCGTTGCAGAAGAAGCTTCGACTGCCGCACCGAAGCGGTAGATCCGTTCCGGTCCAAACTCTGATGGCTGTTCGAAAGCGACGCACGACCGCCGAGTGTCGACGAGCCCAAGGCTCCCTGACTTCCATAAGGAGTACCGCCCGAGCGTGGCCTTCCAAGCGAATGACCTCGCTGTTGCTGCTGCTGCTGCTGAGTCTGCTTCGTAGTCGCCACACTGTAGTGGTCCAGGTGGCTTGCGAGGTCTATCATCTCCTCCTCGGGAGCTTTAGACTCTTCCATCGGTGGCGCATCGGTCTTCGCCCCGGTGATGGATGCTTTCAGTGCCGCCACCGCCTTTTTCTTCTCCTCTTTCACCCGCTTTTTCTCCTCCTTTTCCCGGCGCTTCTCCTCCTCAAGTCGACGCTTTTCCTCCTCGCGGGCCCGCTTTTCCTCGTCCTTGTGCTTCCGGTCGTCCTCCCGTCGGCGTCGTTCTTCCTCGTCCCGTGCGTGCTTTTCCTGGTCCTTGCGGCGCTTGTCCTCCTCGTCGTGGGCCCGTTTATCCGCGTCCTTTCGACGCTTCTCCTCCTCCTTCTGGTGGCGTTCCTCTTCACGCCGGCGCTTCTCTTCGGCCGCCTTCTGGCGCTTCTCTTCCGCCGCACTGCTGCCCGTGCTGACCCGCGAGTCGACGGTGGGGCCGCCCGGAGTGGATAACGTTTGCTCCGACGGCACCACCGGTTGTTTCGGCACGAACGACGGATGGTAGGTGTAGTCGCGGCGCTTCAGCTTCCGGTTCGGGGGCATCGCCTCGATCCGTTCTTCGTCGTCCAGGGGCTCGATGGCGTTCGGGATGGTGAAGGCGGCCAGCTGCTCGAACGCACTCGCCAGCGTGTGCTTCACCGGATGGGGTTTCTGGGCCGCGATGCGTTGCAATTCGGCACGATCGGCAAACTCGGACACGTCGGCAAAGTCGGTCGTCGTGCCGGGCGCCGCAGTGTCACCATAGTCCAATCGCTGTAGGTCGGTCATGCTGCGCCGGCTACTCATGTCGCTCAGCGGCAGCTGAAGGGTCGTGGTCGGTGTCCGCGCTAACGCTTTCGTCGGTCGCTGATGAGTGGGGGCTTCGTGGGAAGGCTCCGGATTCGAAGCGCTTCCGTAATGGTCCATGCGATCGCGGGTGCTGAACAATGGTGGTGAGGGTTCTTTCGGTGCGGATGGTGGCTCGGATGATACGGATTGCTTGACAGATGGTGCGGCGAGTGTCGCGGTGATGGAGGGAATGGCTATACTCACGATGTTCGCTGTTGGGGCCGGTGCCGCCTTCGGGGGCAGATCTTTGCGGGCCGGCTTAGCCGGAGGTGTTGGCGTTACGCCAACGGTGGTCGTCATACTCGGCGAAGGGGTAACAGGTTTCGTAGCCGCTGGCGGTACCTGCTGAACAGGGGCCGCACTCTGTGGAGCGGCGAACGAAGGCTTAACGACTTCTAGCGCCGCTGGTGTCGGTGGTATAACACTCAACATTGGCATCGGCAGGGCGGAAGCAATGTTACCCATCACCGGCTCGGCCGTCGCTGTAACGACCGGTAACGTTTCGGGCGTAACCGGTTCGCTCGGTTCCGGCTCGAGTGGCAGATGTCTCTGCGAACCTCTCTGCATACCCTTCCGCGCCGAACCGACACCTCCCCGAGATAAGCTCGACGATCGACTCCGAATGTTCTGGTACTGATCGTAATGGTCCGCCCCGTAGTCGGCAATCTCACTGCGGGACGTGGCCAAACTCTGCGACGTTTCCGGCGGCCCCCGGTGGGTTGGAGTGCGCAGGTTCTGCTGACTACTGTAACCCGCCATACCATGGCCAGCCATTTCCAACGCCTGATGGCGATCGAGTGACTTCCCGAAGCGTGGTGTGTACTTCGACAGCAACGAGGATCGCTGGACACGCTCCGGCTCGAGACTTCCGCCACGGTTAAACCGGGCCACGGGCGTACTCTCCCGCCCCGAGAGTCCGGTAAACTCCTGCGAGTTGTTGATCGGATTGTAACGCTGCATCAGCTTGGAGTTCTCCAAACTCTTCTGGCTACTGTAGCGCTGTTGCTGATGTTGCTGCTCCTGCTGCCGAAGATCGTTCGCCGGCTCCCCGGTTGGTGCGTCCTCCACCGAGTTCGGCTGGTTAAAGTAGCGCCGCATCAGCTTCGACTGATCGAGGCTACGCTGGCTGGAGGTCGTTTTCGGTGCGTCGTAGAAACTGGCGGCCTCCGACCGATTCCCGGACTGGCCGGCCTGACTTCCCAGCGGTTTCGGTTGGTAGCGCTGCAGCAACGACGAGCTCTGCAGGCTTCGCTGGCTCGTGGACTTCGCGATGGTCGGACTGGAAGTGTCATCGACGGTGGACCGATGCAGCGGATCCTGGGAACCCGCCTTCGGTTGGTAACGCTGCAGCAGCGACGATCGCCGCTGCACGGGTTGTCCATTGAGTGCCTGGAGGGACATTTTTGGTGCCCGGTGTCGGTATCCCGGTTCACTATCCTAGCACTATGTGACACTGGTTACACTATTCACTCACGTACCTGCACGTGCTTATGCAGGGAATAGGAACAGTTCTTGCGTGTTGAAGGCTAGATTAAGCAGATACATCCAACTTCCTTACATTAACAATCAGCCCTTCAGTTGTCCTTTACATTGCCACATTTTTAACGACCTTTTTTTCCTCTCAGAAACAACAACACCTCACCAGACTTTGTGAAGATCCTTGAAGATCAATCTTCCTGGTTCTCTTTTAACCCTTTGGGTCCCAACAGGGCCTTCATAAAACGGGGGTTTTTCACAAAAAGAACCCCTTTCTGTGATCCCTTTGCGGTGGAAACCTTAAAAACTCAACTGGCGGTCGGTGTCGCTGGCGCAGGTCGACCGCTATTTTCGTGCCCAGCTTGAAGAAAATCCCCCCGTCGCCAATCGGGGCGACTTGTCAACCGGACAGGGTTCTACTGGGGACTTATTTTTGGATCGTTGAGGGCAGCTCTCTACTCTAGGAGCCGAACCACAGATCGCACTGAGCGCTACTAAAAAAACACGAACATTCAACCACAAACCCACACACACACACACACGCACAGTCTTTGTGTCACTTTCACGATCCGTGCCCCGGTAGATTTGGTTGATGTTACGCTGTTTTTCTTTGCGCTTCTCCTCACGAGGATAGTTTATTTTTTATTTGTAACTGCCTTTAATTCCTTGGCCATTGCCTTCAAGTAGGTAATGGCGGAAAAAATTAAACGAAAAACACTGTATTCCCTCGAGCTCACACCGGGACACTAGGTTACACCACGTCAAACGTCGTCGTCTTTTACAGCAGGCCAAACGGATCGCTGCCAAGGGGAACGTATCCAAAGCGGGAGCGTACTTTGCACTCGCGATCGCAAGAGGATGTGCTGAAATATTTATCCCTCAATCTCGTGCCTTCCAAAACGGGTCGGAAAAATTTCCGATCAACCACCTACGAGCGCGTTCACCCGGGGGGAAAACACTTGATGTACACGGTTTCTGAGAGAAATATGCCGTTTTAAAAATGCAACGATGGAGGACATGCACACATTATGCGACACACTCTTCTAGCGGATCGTGACCTGATGGTCAACACCTGCCGCAAGTAAATTTGCTTCAGAGCGATCACAATGAGTTGAACAAAATAATCGCCCGATGTAAATATGATCACCACGATCAACTTCACTTAGAACTTGGACACTGTACGCGTCAAGAATGTTGCACAAAACACTCGTACAATTTGAACCAGGCAAACCGTAACCGGAAGACGATGGAGCGGATGCAGCGAACAGGAAGTGCAAAGAACACGACCGGGAAAAGCAATAAAACTAATAAACGCGGGGCGCGAAATCAAAAAAAGATCGTTCGAATTCGGTGCTCGGATGCTGTGTTGATGGGTTCAGTAGCAGCGTAGCAGCGGCCCCGTCGTTGTTGTGAACGCCAACATTTTCCGTTCGACACTGGCCGTTCTGGGGCCGGGTCTTGCGCCTTGGCAGGCGGCACAAATTTTAACCCCCATCGCACATTCCGAATGAGAAAACTCCCGCTCACCGAACGGCGATCGTCGTCGTCGTCGTCGGTTTGGCGGCTTCCCTTTCATGCGCTGGTTCGTGTTGGTTTTCCCATTTAGCTTTTCCCACTGCCCCTCCCCCGTCGTGTTTGGCGAACGTGCAGCTAAATTTAAGATGTGTGGCGTTGTCCATCGAGCGCCGAGTGGCCACCAGAGGGGACCAGTGGGCAACAACAACACCACGGGTGGTCACGGTAGATGTGGTTTTCAAGATGAGAATATATAACAAGTGAGAGTTCCCCTACGTAAAGCACGGTGCGGAGAGTGTTCGAACGAGAATAGTGAAGGTAAAACCAAAACTCTGGTGTTCTGCAAAACAACGAGCAAACAATTGCACGATCTCACAACGAGCTCTCGAAAGGACAGTGAGAAATTGGCCACGACCACAACCAAATAATATCTCAATGAAATGCAGAGAATAACGGTTGTGTTCTCCTTTGGGGGATGATTTGTTAATTTTTTAAATCCATACCACAGTGAATAATAAAAAAAACAGGTGTCGAGTAGTAAATAACACTAATTTCTTGAAGGGAAAAGTAACGTCGACCGGACGTAGTGTTTCGGAATGTTTGGTACTTGTAAGAGTTGGTAAGATGAACGAACGCTAAAAAGCAAGGTGAAGGTTGACTTCATGTTTCTTTATAAAAAATAGCTTCAACATTTTTTTTACACTAACAATTCATAGTAATATCCATTTCATTAGTACATTTAACTACCTTGATTTAATTCACTAGATTAGCCAGTTTGATCTTAAAAAAGGATAAGAGATTAAGAGTTTCAATTATAATTTACAAACATATTCTGAAATTTGTGCAACAATTCAACTAATAGTAAATTTTTTTTTTTGTTGTAATTAATATGTTTACATCAAGCAGCTATATACTATTGGTTCTACGATAGATCAAATTGTAAGAATCTCGTAATACCAGATATGGAAGTTGTGGCTCTCATTTAAATTATAAGTTATCAGAAGTTTTCAATAAAATAGGCAAGAAATCAAAGGGATTGAGAAAAACATAAAACTTCTTGTACAACAGCTTCTAACTAATGCAAATAAATGGAATCATTATCCTGAACTTAATTTTTATGTATAACTAGGCGCGACTTAGCGTGACTTAACAAACTAATTTACTAATCGTAAAAAGAGGCACAGATAATACAGGTAAAATACGCACAGGTACACTATTGCAGAAAAAAGATGATACATCGTGACAAAGTCGAGACGAATTAATTAGTAGAGATAGTTTAACTTCTAATCAAGACTTTGGTTGACAAACAAGAATAGTAAAAATAAAAATGTGTTGACGGAAGAAAATTTCCTTTTACCATTTTCTTATCAAAGAGTTCAAAAACAATGAACTCTAGATCCCCTGCACAATCCGAGCATCCCTGTTCCGTGTCAATATAAAAAAATGACTGATAAACACCAAAGCAAAAAGTGACTGCAACAAATGATCTGTAGTGCTGATCCATCATCACCACACATAGAAAAATTGCCTCGTCTCTTTGAGGTTGTAACATGTAAAACGAGGGCGTGCTTACTCGTCCGTTCGTTACTTCCGTTTGACAACCATTAATCCTTCAATGCCAGGCAAACATCCGTTTGCCATCGTTGTGTCGCAAACTTCGGTAAGAGAAGGAGAACTGCACCCAAATTCATTTTTGTGCCAAACCGAGCAAATGTGTTAGTTGGCAACGATGCCCGGCTGCACCGGAATGACTCATGCCCAAAGTCAGTCAAAGACTATGCCTGACGGGCAGGCCCGTTCCCGGGATAAAGAAGGCAAAGGGAACAAGGCAGCAGCGAGGGAAACAAAACCCACTCTGGCAAGTGTCAACGGTTCGTCAAAATGATTCTCAAATTTCCCACTACTGCATTCTAATGCGCCGGTTCCCATTCATGCTCATGGTAGCACGGATGGCTTCCAAAGCGGGACGCGCAACACCGCAATTCGGGGCATAGGTATTTGGCAAACTTTCATCGACGTACCCGACGTCCTCTCACTCTCGAGTCCATTAAGTGGATTTCCTCGGGGTTTGCGAAAACCCCGTTGCCCTCCCCGACGATCGTCGAGTCGCGACGTGTGTGTGTGTGTGTGTTTGTTTTTCGCTCAACCACGAAAATAGATCATCGCCGCTCTGGTCTACTGTTTGGGGATACTTTGGCACACCTATTATTAGCGAACTTGTTGCCGAACGGTGGAAGAGAATAGGACGCGCACCTAAGCTCCTCGGTCCCGGTGGATGGTTAACAAGACGGTGCGAAAATGGGCGCTGACGTAAACCGCCTAATTGCTCAGGAGCTTGCACGACATCGCTGAGGAGGCGAAATCTATGCTTCCTGGGAGACATCTTACGACTATGACGTACATTTCTCAAAAAGACACTACCCTGGACACTGGCTTGGGTAGGATATCTGACGATATACATTAGTTGGAAAAGGCAAACATTAAGGATGTTCGGGCGGTCTACAGCAGCACACGCTAGGTTTTAGGCTAGGATGGCGCAAGCGGAAGCAACTCTTTACGTACCTCATTTTTGACCAGCGAGTGTCAACCTTGGGTTGCTCCGTTGTTGTGACCACCGGGACTGCCTCCTGCAGCGTTGCACCAGCTTCAGTGCCCTCCACCTTCGGTTTCTCCAGATCTCCGGTTGCGACCACCTGGGAAGTTCCCTGCTCCATGCGCAGATGTTCCTCGGCGGGAGTCAGCTCGAGCTCCTTGCTACACTCCGCGACCGGCGGCAACTCGGGCGTTTCCTTCAGCGAGTCCTGCTTCCGTGTAGGCGATGCCACACTGCCATCCATGCTACCGGTGTCGCTCTCCTCGGCGAGCGGCGACAGATGCGTCCGGCGTGCTTCCTCATCCGACGAGGTCGAGTCGATGGATGAGAGTGGAGCCAGCAGGCCTTTGCTGGCTATCGCAGGTTGAATGACCTCCCTATCCCGCTCATCTTCGGACGACTGCTGGAGGATCTCGTCGAGGTGCTTGCGTCGTCGGCCGAACATGTCGTCGACAAAGTTCTCGTCCTGTAGCTGCAGCGAGATCTTGATCTTCTCGTTACCCAACATTTCCCCCAGGATCGGATCGATACCCTCGCGGATATGATCCTGGCGCTTGAGTTTCGTGTCCGCAGCTTGATCCGCTGCGTTGGAAGCGGACTCCGGGCTGGCAGCTTCCTGCGGCAGGTAATCCTCAATGTCCTCGTAGTGGTGTTCCTTTTTCTTCCGCGGGGCTTTCTGAGGTGGCTTGGCCTTGACAGGCTTTATCGGAGGTTCCTCGACGGGGACGGGCTTTTCCTCCTTCGGTGGCTCAATGACCTCATACCGATCGTCCTGCTCCTCAGGAGGGGTAGCTTTCGTTGGTGCCACCACTTCCACCACCATCATAGGCTCTTCAACCTCCTCCGGAGCCGGTTGCTTTTGTTGCTGTTCTTGTTCGTCAACCACCTTCGGCAGCTCAATAATTTCATCCGGCACAACGACGGTACTCTTGGCCACTTCCGTTTCCACGGTAACCTTCGCTATCGGCTCCTCACCGACCGCGTCAATCACCTCATCGCTCGGCTGTCGGACGACGTAGGCCGGAATCTCTCGGTTGTTAAACCGGGGCGACTCCCTAAGGTTCAGGATTTTTTGGTCCGGAAGGCCACGCGGTTCCGATGCCGCCTTCTTGCGCCGCAAGGTGTTCATCTGCACGCGCGCCTTATCCAACTGTCGGTCCGCCATCGATTTGGCCCGCTCCAGCGACCTACTGACAAACGTGCGCGTCTTCTTGCCCTGGCGCGTGAGACTGTTGCTAAAGCTGCGAATCTTCGGATGCTCGTCGAGGAAGTGCTTGATCTCGTCCTTCATGGAGTGCCGTCCGCTAGTTTCCGGTTCGTGCGATGCCGCACGCTTCCTGCTTCGACGGGGTGATTCCACCTTCGGTTCGCTTGTCCCGGCTGCTTCCGATGGTGATGCCGCCGGCTCCGGTTCGACACAGTGTCCATTGGTAGCCGTCGCTGCCGACTGCTGTTCGCCATTCTGAACCTTGGCCTTCTTCGTCTCCTGAGATTCGTCTTCTACGGTCTGCTCTTCAACCTTACGTCGACGGCTCGACGCAGGAGAGTCGGTACGCTCGGCCTGTCCTCCGGTAGTTTCTTCCTCCGGATCTCCTTTGTACAGGTGAGTCCACGGATAACCGCCCTGCATATTGAGATAATAGAAACGGATTCGAACAACACAACCAAAGAAAGGGAGAAGAGAATTAGTGCCGTCGATAATATGATTCCATTATACCCAAAGATACCTAAAGCATTGCGGTCTAAAGTTTTTCAAAAGTTCGGAGTTATCGGCGAGTGAGTAGCGGTTAAGTTTGGCATTGAGGCGAAATGGCACAGTAAACAGCATGGCGCAACAATTTCGATGATCAGCTCGAGCAAAAGTAACACCCCACAAATTGGCCGATACCTTACATCTTGACTTACCTGTTCCTTGGACTTCTTAACCTCCTCCCAGAGGTACGTCTGCGGGGGCACCAAAGGCTTATCGCCATGATCCTTCGAATCGACCGTGAACTCGCTGGCGTTGCTGGGCGAGTTCGGTCGGTCGTCCTCCGATCTGTCGTTCGTCCCCTTCGACTCCTTCGGTGACTCTGTTTCTTCTGCGGCGAGATTTTCCTTTACCTCTTCTTTGATCACTTCTGTCTCGGTGGTTTGGCTAGGGACGGCTTCGCTGTCCTGTTGCACCTCCTGTTCGACGTCTTCGGATGATTTTGGAGATTCTTTTTCCACCTCCAGCGTAGCCGCTTCAACTGTCAGCGGTTTTGACGTTTCGTGCGGCTTGCTTGGTTTCTGCGCGTCGGCCACTTTTCCCTTCTCTTCCACAGATTCCTCCTCCACCTCTTGCTCTTCCTCCACCTCTTCCTCCTCCTCTACCTCCTCCTCTACCTCTTCCTCTTCGTCGACTTCCTCCTCTTCCTCCTCCGCCTCCTCCTCGGAAAGCTTCTTCTGTACGGGGATGTTCTTCTCCTTGACCGTACTCTCCAAGTTGCCCGCGAACGAGTTCCGGTCGCTGGTCGACTTGGTGGAGGCGGCCGCGGCGACGGCCACCGAAACGGCCGTCAGCTCGCTCACGATCCCCGCCCGCTGCTCCTCGAGGGCGGTCTGTTCCGGCTCTCCGGGGCTTCGCAGGGACACTAAACGGCCAAGAGAAAAGAAAATTAAACAAGCACACATCATTAGTGTATCGGCTACCGATGGAGAATAATGAATGCTAATTGGCATTGCAGATGGGAAGGTGTTGAAAACGTGCTTAACACGTTTACGATGGGCGCGAGAATTGGTGAGAATGGGCGAGAAAATTGCAATTCGCTACAACTACGCGGCACGATAACTACGGTTTTATGAAAGTGAAAATACTGAGAAATGAGCCATATATTTGGTTTTGTAACGGGCAGTTGTAAAATATCGATAATAATGATTCTGCCCTACAAAATGCGTCGAGGCGGGGAACTGAATGATTAGGAATGAAATTGGTGTAGGTCAGGAGTAGCCAAACTCTGACTGAAAATACCAAAATTACACAAAAGTAGTCTCTACTAAGCGCATCTTTGATCTAAAAATTTCAAACCCGTTTTAAAAATTTAGTTGATATTAATTTCAATTATTTTCATCAATAAATAATTGGATGAATTTTGATCAACAATGGGCTTTCAAACCGAGCCTATGTAAAGGATTTTTTTTTATAAATTTTTTTAACACAAAAAAATATGTAAATCCATGCTAATGTTCTTCGACATTCTAAAGAACTTCCGCTCCTTGTGAGAAAAATATCTCCGCTGGCATGATTTTCTCCCACGGAGAGCCAGTGCCTGCCGACCCCTGGAATAGGTAAATTATTCGTGGGTATGTTTTTTCGCGCTCATAAATTTTTACCGCGCACTACATTTGCCCTATATTTCACTCAACACCAGTAAACTATTGCCTGTAGCCGCACATTCAAGTGATAATCAAATTAACACCGCACGCTTTACAACGAGCCCGTACGAACGTCGGGGGATGATTTAAACATTTCCAGCAAATGGTTGAAAACACAAAAAAAAATTAAAACATTATGGCCGTCGTGCTGATGGAAATGTATGGCAATGCAGGTTTGGCCACTATACTACGACAGGGAAACATGTTTTCCTCACACCCCACCAATAACCACTACCCGAGGCCGATGATTGATAGCTAGCAAAACATAACACTCGCCGCACACGGGGAAATCATCATTGTTTACAACACTACCGAACTACTACGAGACATTGAGATGCTTTTACATTTGCGAAATGCATGTACAATCCGCTGCTTGATGGCGTTTGGGCTCATTTCGGTGCGGAATAAACACTCCGTCCGCCTTCCGTCCACGCGAGACGGCGGCTCGATGCACTTTGCGAAGCTGGCTGGGAAAACTGGGAGTCGCAGAAATCTCTTGCATTCTGGGATGGAAAAGAATAACCGGATCCGGTACGCATCTCGCCGGTGCTCTGATATAAACAGAGAAACGCAATCGTACCAACTCTCCCAAATTGCATTCGCCTACGATGACCGGTGGAGAGATGATAGTTCGTGCCCGCTCCGGAGCCAAAAGGGCGCTGGAAAGCGCTGGACCGTGCGAACTCTGGAGGGAAACTACACTACACCTGAGCTCATGCGCATGCACTTCGGAAAACTTTACCATATTTTGCCATCACGGCGAAGAACAGAACGATCATTTCATCTCCACTTCTCGCGTCTCGCCGGGTGACACTTTCGAACTGTCGGTTTTCCCCTTTCCACCGTTAGCGCCACGTGGTTTTTCTGTTGAAATTGTGTTTGATTTCCCACCGGTGGTTTTTCCTAATTGGTTCTCAATTGATGCAATCACTTGAAAACTTTTCCACTAAAAATGCACCACCCAATCAACCTCTGTTTTTTTGCCCGTACAGTAAATAACACACACGATCTGTCCCTTGTGGCACCGGGCGTTTAGATTTCGAGGTCGTGTGTGAGTTTTTGATCAGCAATTTCTTAACACTGCTGAGTGGTGCCGGTCGCTGCAGCTTTCCGACTGCGGCGCTAAATATTTACATAATGATAAACCTTCGCCGGTATGCGTGAATGGGTGGTGGTTCGTGGGTGTCAGTGTTTGAACGGATATTGTCGAGCGGGGAGAAAAAAAAGACCAACTCGGAACAGACAGAGTAGTACACTACGACATGGCGGACGGCCGTGTCGTGTCGTTGATATTTTTGGACAGGTAACGCCTTGAAACGATACGTTGTAGTAGCGGTTGGTGAATCGGTGTGCGAGAAGCGGCAAAAATCCATCCACTGACGAACACACGCGCTAATTACATTGTCCGATCGATGTGACGCACAATCGAAAAGTGTTGCCTAGTGGTAAATTTTGTTTGCAATTGTTTTCGAAAAAAATGTTCGATAATCGTTGTCGTAAAATGATCAGGCGCCCGCACGTAACGTTACCGGAACGGCACTCGTCGATCGACTGACGATCGGTTTCCATTGCCGATATTTCGGCAGGAGTCAAAAGGAAGGGACTTCGGGCCACAAACAGAACGAAACAAAATATACTAAGCCCTTCCGGAAACCGAACAGTGATCGAGCGAACGGTTCGTATGACGTGGCGCCTTACGTAACGCCCGTTACATCCGTTAGTGGCAAGCGTCATCGCGATGCTCCTCCCGCTCCACGGTGAACCGATGGAGAGTAGTAAGGTCGGTTGCCAAATCGGTTGTATATATTTTATTCTTAGAATGGTTCCCATTTTATGTTCCCGTGGTGCTTCCCTTTCCCACCAGCCATTCCTTTCCGTAGCCGTTAAAAGCGCTGTCCCGACTTCCGTGATTCCGCAAACCACAGATCGGCAGTCGTTTACTTACTGTCCTTGAACGCACCATTTGCATCATCCGGCGGGGTGGGTTGTGCGCACACTAGTATCTTTAGGCACACAGTGCGTTTTTGACATCGAGCCCCTTACGGAAGGCTTTCGATTATTTTTAACAGATTCGCAACGTACTGATGCTATCCGAAAATCTTCCCTTACAACGTTGTCGTTGTTTTAGGCCGGTAACGAATCGTCACTATCGTTATTAGCACGTTACGCATGTTAAGATTTTCGCCCGCTAGAATCTATATCAAACTCCACGCACCGAAAACGCACTTTTACCGGCGAAAGTTTTCAAGGAGACTGAAAAGTGTTTTTCCGGCGAGAACAGTCGATCCTCCTTCAGCTGACATTGGATGATGGCGTCTCCATTTGGAAACGGGGCGTGCGTTCAAGCGCAACGCTAACCCAGCATGGGCTGGAATCGGCCAACTGGAACCATAAACATCAGACACAACTCCCGGGACCCCGGGGAAGAGGCTTGGCCAATGAGTTATCGACAGATTTGTGTCCAATAATTTCCATAAGTACACCATTTGTTTGGCAGCGCACAATGGAACGATGTTTATCCGATGCTTCGTTTGAATGATCTTCCCTGTCGTCACCCATCCATAAAAAGTCTTCCCAACGGAAGACAGATGCTATGCGCATCTTCGATTGTAACTGTTGGAATGTTGGAAAGGGTAACATATTAAAATACCCGAGCAATAATAAAAATCTAAAATAATTGTTCTGAAAATGCTTCTTTCTCCCCTAGTATATTGATTTTTTACTCTATAAGTGTGTTTTGTTATTGTGCATATCACTTCTTTATTTACTACTTTAAATATTTAAAATTTATGTTAATTCGCCCTTTCGTTCCGACATTTGGCTTAATCTATCATCGATAGATGTAAAGCTTAAAACAAACTGTTCAGTTGGAGCATATTCCAAAAATAACTCTATTAATCTGCCGGATCTTTGAATACTTATCGAATTATTTCCAAACGATGAATGCATCCACCCAACAAAGAAATCGTCCTTAAGGTCAAGGTCATTGCAAGTCTTTCGAAAGTGATCTTGGTGTGACTGTGTCCCATATTCCCTTCAGAACCATCGGGGGACGAATCGTTTAGCTGCTCGATTCTCGCCGGTATCCGCCCCAAGAACTCCGCATAAATCACTCCGACATGTCGTGACATCGCGGCGTCGGAGACCCAGGCCCCAATCATTTGGGGTAAGCCTTGGGGAGCGACCAACGGGAGCGCGAGATGTTGATAAATTTTTGGCCTGAGTCGCTTCACGTTTTTCACGGTCTTCAGTCGACCGAGATCGGGATCGATTCGGCCAGATGTGTCGGGTTTGGTTTATTTTCATGAGTACGAAAAATGAATGTCCCGTCGACACGATCGTTCTGGTTTCTGGGGGTCCATATGTTGATGCAGCCATTATTTATTGACAGGGAGAAACAAAAACCTTCTATTGCCCCCGTCATGGGGTGGATGATGTTTTGAAAGACGCTCAGAGGGTTTTCGGTGGTGTGATGGGAATCGGACGGTCAGTGGAACGGAGTTAAACAGTTGTAAGGCTATCGAAAGCATCGAAACAGACGTACCCTTCTGCTGTCACAAGTTACTAACTACCTAAACCGGACTTGAGGCTTGAAATCCGTTGGGAAAGAAATGTTACTTCACTGCAACGGAAACCACGTAGTTCGTAAATTCTATCGTAAAGTCTCCAAATTTCTCATTGTAGCCGCTATTTCGAATTCCCATCAGTACGGGGGCTATATTTAGAAGGAATGTCCCTGATCAGAATGTGCCGCAATGGTGGAACCGAGGCCATTAGGTCGTTTTATTTTACTTTTTCCCATCCCGTCGCAGCTCGGATGCAGTGATTTGTGTGTAGAACACAAGAGGCAGCGATTGTAAATCACCATCTCGATGCTGATTCTTCGAGCTGCTGGGTTTTTCTTCGACAGAAGAAACACTGGAGTGGAAAGAAAGACACCAGCGAGCATAAGTGGCGTATGCAACTGCGCCTTAGTTCTTCGGTCCACCTACACCTGGTAGAATATATTTCACATTTTCGAATCGATCGCTCGGTACCAGTTCAGCAATGTTGCTGCTCTATTAACTGCTCCCTCCTTCAACCGACCCCTTTCATCGGCCAAACTGGTTGCTCGATTTAACCTCACTTTCCCGTGAGCGGGCTCAGGTTGGACCGGATAAATATAGCCTTCGAAAAATTGTGTAACGTGCACGGTTGAGATGACACCGGCTCCTGAGACGATCTTCTTGAGTGGTGGCCGAAGACACACAGCTGAGAGGCTGGCTGTAGACTGCGACTCCGATTCTGTGTGTGTGCTCGCACGGGGGGAGTCGAGTATGTGCGCAAGAACACCTCGCGTCGGTGTGGTCCAACGGTAAGGTATGCATGTCAAACCGTCGTTGGTGCGAGGTGCAGCCGGTCAAACTTATTAATAATGTGACACGATACGATCGCCAACGGCATGGAGCGATCGAGCAGAGATTTCACTAAGGTAGCGACCAAAACACACCGGCCAGAATCATATTTACCAGCAACAACAGGTGCCACTTCTAGCAAAAATTGGGCCAGGGACTTGGTTGTTGAAGAGACCACAGCTTGATGAAATCTTGGTTATGTTGGTAGAGGATTGTTGGAGAAGGTAAAAAGGATTAAGGTCATCGAGCGGAAGTACCATAACAGGCACGTTGTTCCAAAATAGTTTGACTAGGATTCTCGCTTATTCATAAGACATTGAGGAGTTCGTGCGAAAATAATCAGGATTGTTTCTCAGGGGATCGCCAAACAATGCAAGGATCGTGTCTTTTACATCGCTGTACACTTACCTCCTTTCGAGTCCGTAGGTTTGCTGGTCTCCATGTTTATTTTGTTTTCAACAATTACAAGCTACACACACTTCTACGCCTCCTCGGGCCAGTGTCCCATCGGACGCAGTGCACGATCTGGGTTTCCCAAATTAACCTCACTTCTACTTGTTCTCACACTGACCTTTTTACACGTTTGCGCAGCATACGGCCAATATTTGGCGACCGTTTTGTCAATGTGGAGTCGACGCCACACCGACACACCGCACACCGGCCAGAAGGTTGGCTGCGTGTCGCGCGTTCCTCCTTCGCTCAACTTCCGAACTTTCTTGCTCTATTTAATACTTATATATTTTTCCTTCTTGACTTTACGCTGCCCACTTTTTGCACCACTCGTAGTATCATGTACTTATTTATAGCGGAAACTCACACGCTGACGCATCGGCTCAACATTTTTTCCGACTTTTAAAATCACGGCTTTTCTTTCCCTTCTGCGTTCCGGCTACTGGTGTTCGGACACACCGCTGGGAAGATCAATCACTGGTCACAGTCACCGATTGTGGATTTTTCGGTCGATCGCTTTCGTTATCCACTTTTCCAATGTCACACAGACGCGAGGAAATTCTTATCGGCGAAGAATTCGGCCGTGGACACTTAACGTCGTTGACTGCCCCAAGCCAGCGGGGATAACGCGGTTTGGAGTTTTCCTTTACCAAACCGGAGCGCGGGTTTTCCGATTTCCACCGAACACAACTAGTTCCCAGCGTTTACGCGATCGGCCGGGCATCGCAATCGCAACTGAGGGGTTTGATATGCGCTTGCGGCTTTCACGACCGTGCGTGCGCGTGCCATGCGTGAGCGGGATCCAAACGGATACACGAATTGTCGGTTGTTTGTGCCGTTCCGATGGAGACTCTCGCTCGCTATAGACGCGCGATCGCAGTGTTCTTGCTGGTAGCTGTAGAATGGATGCGACGAAGCAAACAGGAAAAATAGTAGCGAATTAAAGAGGACCAAAATATACGCAAAGGTACGAAAAAACGGTTTACAAAACAGTAACCGCCGGAGTGAGGCAAACGAATAGAAAACTAATCCCGATCGCGCACCGCCCGTCGAACACCGCGTTCGAAATAGGTGTAAATCTTTACGCCTGAAGAAACGGAGTGAGCCGAATCGGACGACCGTACGATCCACCGACGCGATCTTGGCTGGCCGCTTCGGTAGAAGGGATTTTTTCTTCCTTGCACGAGTAGGAAAATCGTATGCTCACATCCGACTTTTTTGTACTGTGGATAAGTTGGAAGAGGATTTTCAAGAGAAGGAGAGAACAGAAGAGAAAGATAAGAAAGCAATACAGCATCCGTGTTCGGGAAATAGAGAACTTTAGATTCTTGCCGGGGAGATCATGTTAAATTGAGTAGTTTTAAGTTATGAGGGCATAATATGATCCGAGTGCAAGAATCAACAAAATTGCTATGGGTGTCCCTTTAATCTTACGAATTGTGTCTGCAGGAATACAAAAAATCACTCGGCCGATTTAACAAAAGTCTATAAGAAGAACTGATCTAATTTCTCCACATTAAATTGGAACTAATTTTTTCACCAATGAAACATGTTTATGTTAACTATTTTCATAAATCGATTTGAATGATAAAGAAGAAAGTTTTCCTCACTATTTTCTCACTTGCCATCTGACAGCAATCTCACTTCTCATCTGACAGCAATCTCACTGCTCAGCTGACAGTAGCTGTCAAAAGCAAATGAAAACAAAGTTGAAACGGAACATCTATGCTTTGCATAGATTGTAAACAAATCGACGCGCATAGACATCCGTGGCTTTTATGATTTACACGATGCATTCTTGTGTGATAACGCATCCGTGACTATCAGTCGTGCATTTATACTTCGTTGATTTGAACTGCGTAAGGCACAATCTGAATCATCGAAGCAGAACACACTCAGTGCGCGGTGAGTGTCGGTGTGTGATAAAATGTCTCTGTACAAAATTCGGTAAGAATTCTGCTGCCGGCTTCAATTGGAGGGGGTGCGATCAATTAGATCTAATTGATCCGTGGTGCATCTTTGCAGTGTGGCCGATCTAGAGAGCATCTTGGAGCAGGAAGAAATCGACCTTAAGGCGCTTAGGAGCTTTTGTTTCAATGGTCAGAAAACGACGCCCATCGAAGGTATGATATGTGATAACACTGTCCTTCTAATTCGTAGGCGTTCCGGACTGTAATGGATTCCGTGCCCTTGCCTGGAAACTACTTTTGGGTTATCTCGGACCACGGAAAGGGAGCTGGCCTACAAAGTTAGCGAAACAGCGAGAATTGTACAAACAGTTTGTTAGTGAGTATCGTCGTCCGTGCGGCTCACGTTACTTTAAGAAGCATAATCGGTGCTATTTTCGACTTCAGAGGAAATGGTTATTTCCCCTGGAGAGCAGGACGGTCCCGAGTGTATCGATCATCCGCTGAGTGACGGACCGGAAAGCAACTGGAGTACCTTTTTCAAAGACAACGAAGTGCTACTGCAGATCGATAAGGACGTGCGTCGTTTGTGTCCGGATATTTCCTTCTTCCAGCAGGCAACCGAATTTCCGTGCGAGTTCGTTAACGAACGAGAGCGCAAGCTGCATGTACGGGTCGCACCGACGACACTCAGCTCGGCAAATGTCGAAAGAAAAGGCATCGGTATGACGAAGGTAGGATGAGCGAATGGTGGATGCATTTCTTGACTCCCGAAAAATTAATACAATTAATACTTCCCGCAAGCAATAACACTAACATAACCGAGCATTCTTACTTACCTTATCCCATCGTGCAAAAAGCAAGTAGGTCAGATTGTGGTGTGGTTTGCAGGACGCTTGAAAGCCGACTACCTAACGCCTGACATTTCTCTTTTAGATAAATCTCATCACAAAACGCGCCACAGAAAACTATGAAGCAATGGACGCCGGACAGGAGGCACACTGGGAGGTGGTAGAACGGGTACTGTTCCTGTACGCCAAGCTTAATCCAGGCCAAGGCTATGTGCAGGGCATGAACGAAATCATCGGTCCCATATATTACGTGTTCGCTTCCGATCCGCACCTCGAGTATCGCCGGTACGCCGAGGCGGACTGCTTCTTCTGCTTCACGGCGCTGATGGGCGAAATCAGGGATTTTTTCATCAAAACGCTCGACGAGTCCGAGGGCGGCATCAAAGGGATGATGGCGAAACTGTCGAATCTGCTGCACGAGCAGGACGTGGAGGTGTGGGAGAAACTGCGGGATCAGGAACTCTACCCACAGTACTACAGCTTCCGCTGGCTGACGTTGCTGCTATCGCAAGAATTTCCACTACCGGACGTGCTGCGCATCTGGGACTCGGTGTTTGCTGATGACAAGCGGTACAATTTTCTGATCAAAATTTGCTGCGCGATGATACTGTAAGTAGGCGACGAGTCTTTTCCATCCACCTTGTGTTTCGTTCTATCTCAACGATTCGATGTTTCTTCTTTAACAGCCTACTTCGAGATCAGATTCTCGAAAACGACTTCGCGAACAACGTCAAGCTGCTCCAGAACTTTCCTCTCATGGACATTAATCTCGTACTAAGGAAGGCGACGAGCCTTGAATAACGGTTTCAACGCGTACACGAATTACTTTTTGATAAGATTTTTTTACACATACACTCAAATCGCTCCAATAAAAATGGGCGAATTTTCCGTATTCACCACAAGTCGGAAGAGAAAGTTAGAATGAGCATGATGACAACCCGCTAGCTATAGGAAAATATGTCGCTTTCGGATGATCTTGAAACAAAATGACGACACCACATTGTCCTCTTCGTTCAGCAATAGTTTACTTTCGGCTGGTCCTGATACCAGTGGCCGTAGGTTATACTTTCCTTATATTTTCTGTTCGCGCACCTTTTATTACGTTTTGGTTCCGTGCTCTACGCACGGATAGGTACATAATTCTTTGCTCCTGCTAGTGCTAGCGTTCATATTTCTTTTTGAAAGATTCAATAATCGTTTGGTTTTTATAATTATAATATTGCAACACTATACTAATAAGTAGTAAGTCTTTTAATGTTTTGTTTTTCATGCATTTTGTTGCGCACTAATTTTTAATTATTCTGGAATCTTTGTTCTGTTCTGCGTGTCGTTTCTCTGATTAGTATTTTGCTTAAATGAGTTCACTTCCTTACCTTTTTTTAATGTTTATTTTTCCACCATTCACCTTGCCATAACACTCCACTCTCGCGTTACAGTTTTCTATTTGTTGTTCGTTTTGGATGTGCATGTTTTCCGTAGAGTTAAATTAAGCGGCAGCCATTTCATTAGATTAGTACAGGCTGCTTGTTTCCCCTATCTGTATTTGCTAAAAATATATCGTACCTCCTATTTTGTATATATGCTCTCACTTAGATACTATAAATTATTTTTCTTGTTGATCTTGTCTACGATTCAATATTTTATCGATTAAATCCAACCATTCTGCAGTAAGTTTGTCCTATTGTTTAGCATTTCCTATACCGTTCTTTTCCATTGAACGTTGGAAGGGTAAAACTTTCCATCACTGTAGATTCTTTGAACAATAATCAACTTCTGTATTCACCACGTTCCCATACTTCGCTTGGATTCTTTCCCTCCGTTGCAGACAGCTACAATCCTTCGATAAAATTATATCCTTTCTTTTCAACCACCATTACGCTATCAAACTGTACGATTGTATCGCTTTTCCCGCACAAATTTCTTCATAACATTCAACATTCCAGAGATGCTACATTTCTACCTACTTTGCACGAGAACGGTCAGGCTTGTAGCTAGCTTAACACACTGTTTAAAGTTTTAGTAAACTTGGTTAACTTGTTTTGTCTCGAGTTTAATACTTTTGTTTTGTTGTTGTTGAGTTTGATCCGTTTGAACTGCGGTTAAATGGTTGAGACGTTTTCGAATCGCTCGAAACCTCATGATGAATGTGTTCGTGTTTCTTCTTTTCTTGTTTGCTGGTCGCTACTTTACCGTGTTTTTTTTGCTTCATTTCTTCACGAATAAATTTCGTATTCATAGACTAATGGGTGGGATGTTTGTGCTTCGCGGTTATATGCTGAGAGTGGTTTTACGGTTTTTTTGGTATTCGTTCGACGTTAAACATTTGCTTTACTATTCTTCTGATAAGTGGGATAAAAATTGACATTTTCGTATTGATGAATAGCGGAGGTCCTTCGTGAATGTATACCTTTTGTTCTGATTTCTATTAACTTTTTACGCGAGCTACCCGGGTGTTTTGTGCGATGTAAAATTAAAACTCCTTACAAAGACATTGAACGGGAAGGTTGAGCAAAGATTATAAGGTCGAACAGGTGGTAAATTGTTATATTCTTGATTTTTTTTTATTCCTTTCATGCCATTACACAATCGGTTTTGATAGGGTAAAAGTGCGAAAGAGAGTACGAAACGACTCTCACTACAGGCGAGCCACTAGTCTCTTGATAATCACTACGAGTGTTACTTTTGTATTATTTTCTGAACACCACCAAAATTCGATAAGGATTACATGGTAAAAGGGTGTTTTTCTGTGTGATTTTGTTTGTTATATAATTTACTTGTTTTTCGATCGTATTTGTCTATACCAATCTTATCTACCTGCTGGTCATTTACTCCCGGCTTGATATCGGATCGAAGTAGTACATTTGGTTAGTGTAGCGGTTGAGTAAAATAGTTGAGGAAATGTGTTGGATAGGATAGATAAAAGTTGACAGTAGTAGAAAAAGAGTTAGATAAATAACACTGCTCACTTCCTCAATCCGGTGGAACGTGGAATGCTCGATTTTGGTTAAACATGTTTCTAAAAATCGGGTTCGAAGGATTAAATAGATATGGGTTAAATAGAGAATTGTCGTCCCGAGCGGTGAAAAATGTAGCACTTTTCAACTACTTTATAATTTTTCTGGTTTTTCTCTTTCTCTGTGTTTCAATTTGGTATTAACGGTAAAGTGTGTGATTAATGCCTAATGCTACGAGCTCAATTTTGTTTTTGCAAATTCTCGTTCTCTCTTTTCCACTTCCTTGCCCTGTTGGATGTATACTTCCTTATGTGTTCAGTTTTATTTTAACGGTACCTTCAACATCTGACATTGGATAGTGGTTCAGATATATTTAAATGGTTTTAATATGTTTGTTTATTTTCAAAATCTCACTTTGATTCGCTAAGCACTTTCTGTGTTGTTCTGAGCGGTATTATTTTCCATTTACACTAATTCCGTTTAGGGTTGATTTATGTTGATGTTTTCAATTTCTCTTTCAAGCGGCCAACTCGAATGTACCGAAGCATGTCCTGACCCGCGGAACACTCGTTTTCGTGCCACGATTTTGATTGCAATTTCGGAAAAGGATTTCTAAACTTTGGTGCTTTCGACTGCTTGTTGTTGCGTTTCGTTTCGGCTAACGAGCAGCATTTCAAACCAAAGCCGGAGAAAAAAGGGTAGATGGAATTGGAAGAATAAGCGATAATTGTGAGGTCGCTTGCAGTACTGAATCATGTTGTAATATACAAAAAACAAAACAACAATAACACATGATCAGTACACGGAAGGGGTTTGCTGATTTTCGAATGAGTGTTCTGTGGCTGATTTCAAACGAACTGTCGGAATGGCAGTAATGGGTTTGCATTAACTGCGAAAAACCAACCTTCCAGCGCAGAGGAACAATAGTTCGGTCCACGGAAGTGAAGCACTTGTGCGGAAACGGAAGTACGGTGTTGAGAATGCCACACCGACGCCGTGTTGATTGCTTGTTGTTGTCTTTTACGCATTGGAAGTCCTCCTGCCCACGTGTCTCTGTTTTATCAAATATTTAATTTTGTAGAAATCTTGCCGGATTTCTTTCGCAAAATAAGATATATACGATTGGCTTTGCTTTGTTAACGAAGCAAATTGCTTTCCGTTTGAAACATGTAGTGTGTATGTTTATATATAATTGTGTACTAAATCTTAATCTAGACTTATAAATAGCAAGCAAGATTGAAACAGGTTTTGCACGCTACGACTCAAACGGCTAGATGGAACCGATTATGCGCTGAACAGGAACTGGAAAAGTTGGAATTTTGAATTTTCAACTAACATTACTTGCCAACATTTCTGTACAGCAACGTGCTGTTGGCCACTCGGTTTTTTTTTTCTAATGTAAAACTACTTAATGCAATACTTAACCAGCGTGTGTCCAGTGAGCAACACAAACGTTCATTTCCTATTCGACAAGAGCACGCTCGAAAACGGGAAAAGTAGTTTTATTTAAAACGGCTTTATTTCAAATAATTCTTACCAACTAATTCAAACATTAAAATGTAATAAATTAGGTCAACCAATAAAATGAAATGCACTTCAGAAGCGATTTTTAACATTCGTTTCGAGTGCTTCGATAGGGATTTTTAATTCAAATAAAGAAAATAATTTTAAATAAACACAGGAAAAATAAAGACTAAGCTAACTGTAATCAGCGTCAATTCAAATGAAGAAACATTAACTCATAGTCATAAGTAGAAACCGTAACATGTGGTAACCAAGACGAGCGTCGATTCAACGAACCAAAACAAAAGTTGTATCTTACAGTCAGGAAAAAAGGAAAAATTAAAACCATTTGCCACTTTTATCCTCGGCACGTACTCTTGTTGAACCGATTGTCCGATGAAGTTGCCTTCGTTACCAACCAAGCGATTCGCCACAGCACCTGCGGGGCGAAAAACTCCACCAAAAAGTATGTACATTCCGAACGAGAGCGGAAGCGTCCCGTTCTACAACAAGGCAGCCTCGGAAGCGGCAGAAGTGGCCTCGACGGTCCCGTGCGGGCTGCAAGCGACTTCCTCCCCGCTGCGGGACGATCACAAGATGGTCGTTATCTGGGCCGAGCCGGACACGAAACCGGTTCCGGCGTCGCCGATCAGGTTCTCCAGGTGCTGCTGCGGCAGATGGTGATACTGCTGATAGTGCTGCTGCTGGTGCGTGTGGTGATGGTGGTGGTGGAAGTGGTGATGCTGCTGGTGCTGCTGCGCCGGATGTGCCGCCCCGGAGATGCACGTGATCCGCTCCGGCACGATCGAGTCCTCGCAGTCGCTATTACTGCTGGCGGTACGGTGGTAGTAGTACTGTTGCTGCTGTTGTTGTTGCTGCTGCGAGGACTTTTCCTTGCAACCACCGGAGGCACCAACCCCCACACCGCCCCCCACACTACCGGCACTCTTCTGACTCGAGGAGTAGCTGGCGACGCGTCCGATCGAGTTGCGATCCTTGGACGTGGCGCCTCCCGAGGCTCCCGAGGTCACCATCACAGCACCTCCCGGTCCTCCTGCTCCTCCTCCTCCGCCGACCCCGCCCGTCCCGACGTACGTGTGGTAGTAGTGGCCGGATGCGGCCATCCCACCCGATTGCTAGGTGTGGGTCGAGTGCGAGTGTGCCACCGAGATGGAGGTCGTCATCGCGAACGGGCCATCCTCCTTGCGGCGCTTGTCCAGCGAGTCGTACAGCGGGAACTCGCAGCACAGGATGAACTTGAGAGCCCGCGGCACCTCGGCGTAGATGGCGGGCGGGATCGGAATGAGCGGGGACGTGCACGCCTTGTACTTCCGGTACTCCAAGTCGCTGGCAGGAGCAGAACGAAAACAAACATTCAATAAATCAAACCGTGTTTTTCTTCGCGCCATTTTCTATTCTACATGACGTCGGCGGTCTAGCAAACGGTCACATTTAATTAACAACGCTAATCGGGTCAATCTTAAACCGTTCATTTAGTTCACAACCCCCGGTACGATTGTTTTCCATTTCGTCTAACGACCCGTTCCGTTCGTTGTTTCCCACGTGACCGAAAACCTGGGCGCTTTGTGTGCTTGTACGCGCGTGTGTGTGTGTATGATTAGCGTGACCAGGCTGCAGCATGAAAAGCATCAAAGGAGCATGAAAAAAGCAGTTAACGTTCGATTGGCGCTACGCACGCGAACGAGAACTTTCACTCTCTCGCTCTCTTTCTCTGTTTTTATCCTTTCCTGCTTATTGGGAAATATCCAAAAACTGGTGTTCTTCTTCGTATCGAAAAGTGGGCTTCAACCATTAACATTGTACCTTACCTTTTCGCGCTTTTCGCCGCTTGTTTACGTCCCGTAGAAGCTGTTTGGTTCTTTCTGGAAGCATTTTAGCACCAAAACAGTCGGTTTGGCAGTGCACAGAAGGAATGTTCCTTTGAATGGAGCTGGGAAAACGACCCTATTACTTGAAAACAACCCATTTTTGATTTCGATAATTGGATTATTTTATCTGCTTTCTTTAGCCGGAGTGAACAGGTTCGAATGAAGGTCGATGTGAGAACCAAAGTTCAGCACGACAGAAGGAGGTTTCCAAAAAAAATATTTCGTTAAAAACTACGTCCATGTTTTTGCAAAATTAATCAACTATGTCGAGTTTATGCGATGCTACTTGAAGCTCACAGACTTGGTGGCATCGTGTCATTTTGCATTAGTCAAAATAAATAAAATCCTATCGTCCATGTTATATTACCAAGAACATTGCGTGCTTAAGTTTTCTATGTTTGGTCCGTGTCGTGCCACTTAACGGTCGCTTAATCTAACGAATCCTTCTCTGCGCTGATGTAACAAAAAAAAACCTCTTCGCGAGGGTTAAAGTTTGTGACAGGAAAAACATAAATCGCCCGTCATTGTCAATCTGTCATCGGATCCAAGGCCGCCCTAACGTTGCCTATTACTGTGCCGCCCGGGAAAGCGCCCGCCCCCGGGAAATGAAGGTTAAATTAAATCCTCAGACAGCAGGGCGCCAAAGGCCATCCATTTTCCCTTTCGTTCCGTCCGGACGCCGACATGATATTTATGCCGGCACGTTTCCTTGTACCCGGCCGGGATCGAACCCCATCCGCCGCTTATCAAAACCGCCTAGTTTCTCCCCATTTCCGATTAGTTCCTATGTGTGGGTTTTTGTCTCTACAGTGTCGGTTCATCGGGTTTCGACTGGCGTGTGTGCGGTTTTATATGATGGGTTTTCAAACTTCGCCTCTGAAAAACTTACTCCCGGTACTTCTCGTCCGCCGATCGCTCCCGAACCGGAATGCCGGACAGGAAGAGGATGATGAGGGTCGTGAAGATCGGCGACAGGATAGCGACCCATTCGATGCCCTCGATGACGTTCAGCGAGATAACGAAGATGCCCCACCAGATAACGATCTCGCCGAAGTAGTTCGGATGGCGCGACATACGCCAAAGGCCTGTGGAGAAAATGAGAGAAAGGAGGATAGAAGATAAGGTTACACCCTAAAGGCAACAGCAAGGAAAAACCGCAAGGCAAAAACTGGCAAGAACGAGAAAAAAGGGCCACCTCGATGCCGGGCAGCGGGAGAAGAAATTCATGAGAAATTCAAGCCAATTCAAGCAATTCCAGCCACTAAAGGGTCAACTTTAAACAGCTCATCGGCGTTGATTGGTGTGAGTAACAAAATTTAAATCACCGGTCATTCGATTACAGTCACATAAACTTCCATCGAACGGTTCTGCCAGATGATTTCCGACGCCGAAGCGAATGAACAAAAAGGCAGGAAAAAGGTTCGAAAAACATAACCCAAGGGCATAGGCGAGAAAGTGGCGTCCAATTTAATAATCATCTCACGCGTCAAGTGTTCGTCTCGAGAGACTTTTCGGTTTCGGCTCCGTTCGTTACCTCGGGAGGGAGACGCGCAATTCAACTTTGTTAAATTTTCATCAAAAATAAAACTCAAGAGTCCTTTTATGATGATGCTTCACCGCCTTTTCGTTTATTGCAAGGAATTATGACCATAATCTTGACTGTTTGTTCCTTTTTTGACCATGTAGAGCTCCAGCACTTAATTATCTGAGTGGATGAGTGACAATTTTTTAAAGTATGAAGCTAATTCATAGCATATTCTTAATAGTTGAAATGACATTCAAAAGACAGATTTTATTCCTTTTATGAAAAAGGCATTTAAAAAAATATAAAATAAAATTAATACCCAACCATAAATTAGGATGCTCGTACCAAAATTTACATTTGTTTATTTAACGAGTGAGTTTTCATCTTATTTTACTGAAATCACCTGTTATTCTATCAGCATATTAGGATTATGAAAACGAGACAAAATTAAAGCCAAGATTTGAGGAGAGTAAAACAAAAATCGGGAAAGATTGTCACACTTGTGGAAAAATTTTACCACTGTTTTTTTTTAATGCGTTTGAAAAAAACAACCTTGTCTAGCAAAGCATTTAATATTTCGAGTCTCTGCAAGGAAAATACTAATCTATCTCACAAAATGAAAGACAAACTCTCAAACAATTATTTTCTTCCAAAACATAATAATGATGACACAATGTGTTTGTATTAGTTGAATTTTTACATTCATATTTAACCCCTCCACAGTCCTGCCATGTTGAGAATTTGGCTAAAAAAATTGTCACACTGTTTTTTACATTTTTGTGTAGTTTTTGGTCTAGAACCGAAGAAAAAATTAAATTTTCCTAGTTTTGTTGGGATTTTATTGATTAAATAATGGTCAGTTTGCTTGTGTGTTATTTGTTATAGTTATTAGCAATAATTTCCCGAAAATAAGCGAAAATTTGGTTCAATTGCATCGATTAGTGTTCATTTTATGACCAAAAGTTAACAAACATGTTAGAACGTGTTTACTAAGCAGGTAGACTCGAAATAAACGACGCGCAACGAAAGTAGAAACAAAACGTGCGACAAAAAACTGCAGTACAAATTCCATCCGCTTGCCCGAAACTGTGAATGGGTTAATAAGCTCCTGTGAATTCTTCCTATTTTGTGAGTCCAACGTAGGAACATTTTTTATTAATCAAGCAGAAAAAATATACCTTCATTCACATTCAAATGCGCAATGTTTTCAATGCTTAATTATTTAAAAACATTGAAACCGTGTGTTATTTCAAAACATCGTTGCGCCTTTACGGACTGGGCATCAAATTTCCCGGTTTCAATTGACGATCCGTTGCGCCCAATCCTTCCACAAGCCTGGAGTGGCACGAAAAAGGGTCTCGAAATCAACCTACCAACCATCTGGAGGTGACGCATCTACAGCACAACGACGAAACGTTTCCCACAAGTGGAATAATGCTCGAGTGCACCGTGCGCCGGGCTCATAATGATATCATTACACAACTCTGCCGTCCCCGCTCGGATCCTATCGGGATACCACACTGTGTATTTTCCTACAATTTTCCCACATTCCCAGCCAGCGAATAGGGAGAATCCTTTTGGTAGAGTATAAAATTTTCCCGTGTCAGTGACACGCAGCCAGCCTGCCGTTTCCCGGCCGGCCGATTCGGGTGTGACACTTTTTCCCACCGGTTGTTACTGAGTTTGTTTGTGTGTGTGTGTCGTGGATGAATTGTGCCGTTCAGACATCCTGGGACGGATCAGAAAGGTTCCACGTGTCGAGCCCGAGTTTCTCGCACTCGCGACGCTCCGGCGGGGGTAGGTCGTGTGTGGTTCTGTCCCCACGGGAAAACCCTTTTTCCTTCTCCCAGATGCAAAACCCCGGCCGGATGTGGGCACTGCGGTGGATTGTTATTATGCTCACCGAGCAGATCATTTCGTGCAATTTCTGCTTTCAGCATTCGTTTCCTTTTACGGTTCGGACTCATAATCTGTTTGCGTGACTTCTATCCTTTGCCATGTAACCCTTCTGGTACCCCGTGGTGGAAGCGTGGGAATGAACGAAAAGCGGAAGAATGTCGGGTACGCCGGGGAATCTCCAGACGTCTCCAAGCGCACGCAAACAGCGTGCGTCTTCCAGCTTCCACTGGGGGATCTGCTCACTGTCCGCAACTTTCATTAAATTATGCTCGACTCGACGAAATTACGAAGAAAGGCGGAGGAAACGGGCACGGGATCGGTCGGTAACCAAGACGTAAAGTGCAGAAACCCGCTAGCAAAAGGTTGCCGAAGCGTGCAAAGGTTGGGCCGTGGAGTGGAAAATTAGGCACTTGCAAAATAATTAAAAATCACTTTGGAGTGAGCGGTTCGTTCGTGCGAAGCTTTTATACAAAAACGAATGCGATTTGTTGCAGAATGCTCGCTACTGTCAAGTAATTACTTTCTCGTTGGAAGGGATGAATGCATTTGTTATTAAAAAGGCAACCAGTGAGAAGAGATGTAAATTAACCAATTTTTCATCCTTCCAAAAGGGTCAAATTAGATTTAAATAAACTATGTTGATTATATGCTTTTTTGTATTACAGCCCCTGCTCATAGAAACACTGAAGAACGTCATGCTTCCGTTGAGGAATATTCTCTTTCAAAGGTAATATAAGAAAACCAGTCATTTAACCAAATGAATTTCCAGCTGCATAAGAAGATCCTTGTGAAGATCTGCAGTCATTTTCAATTTGTGCCCGATTCAAACATTTTCGCCATGTCTTTATCCAAATATTTCAATGCTCATCCCCCTCCTATTTCCGTCAATCGATACGAACCATCCATCGGCACCTCGGACGAGAAAATAATTCATCCGTAGCTAACCAAACTCCATCCTGCCGAGGGATGTTTTCCCTGCGCCCAGCCTTCTCGCCATTGCGAGTTCGGCCTGCTGTGAAAAAGGAGATTGAATTTTGATTTATTTTCGTACCATCATTCGGAGGTTCAAGTTCTTGGCCTCGTTCGAGAATGCATGAACCAGTAGCGGCCAGATTTAGGGGGCTTCGGGGACCGCCCGAAGCCAACAATCTACAATTCTCCGACACAATGGAAAGCTCGTTTCCGTTCCAACCTTGACGAGCAAGACTGTTTTGTTTTTCTTACCCATTCTCGAGTGTGGTTCGATTTGTGGTTGTGCTATCGTCTTTTTGTGTCTATGGCCTTCAGCCGGTCCGGCCGGCCATTTTTCCTTGCCCTTGACAGATTTCTTTCACCCAGTGAACGAGTGGTCGCAAAAGGAAGCTGCCGATATTTGAGTCGACCGAACTTTTGTCGACCTCAACGAGGTCGGAACAGCGTAGGCCTTTCGTTTGCGAACATTGTAGTCTCCCCGGGGTCGAATTGGTGGCGACATTGTTCGCACCGCAAAAACCGCACCCAATCCCTCCCCCCCAGGCTGACCCTCGTCCGGTTAGTGTGGATTGTTCGTCGACAGGAAACCAACCGCACCATCGTTGTAAGCCCGAACCCGGAACCCCTTCTGCAAGTGAATGATTTATTCGATGCAGATCGACCATGACACACGCGACGAAATTGTCGGTTGCGAGAAGTCAGCGCATCGGTTCGTGACACTTGACATCATGTATTTTCATCGGGATATGGAGAATGCGTTGGATGATCCCGTTCGAGCCTCCCGGGATTACCCTCGTACGGTTTAGGGATGATGACATTGGTCTTTCACCGTTAGCGTTAAAATCGTACGCAGCCGATTGACAACCACGACTCTACCTTGACGACCAGAACTCGCCGTGTTGCGTGCAAGTCGTAGCAATACTACTCGTTCCAGTCGGATTTGTGGTTACTAATGGAGACGCCCAGTAGGTCGTGATTCTGGTGGAGGCGCCCAGTAGCTGATGGAACCGATGGAGGCGCCCAGTACCTGATGGAACCGATGGAGGCGCCCAGTAGCTGATGGAACCGATGGAGGCGCCCAGTACCTGATGGACCAGGTGGAGGCGCCCAGTACCCCATCGACTCGGTGGAAACGCCCGGTTGTTGGAGGAATTGGTTTACCCACAAGCGGATGTAGTCGCTCATTCCCTATGTCACTCCTAGTATTAGCTACACCATTCCGTCTTTCCATGCCATCCGCTCTGTACCAGCGTCCCGTGATTGGTTTCACTACTGCCGTCGAACTATCGTGCAGGCAGCACGTGCACCCAACGTTCCATAAGTGGAACCGTTGGGTGGGAGAACACCATCGAACCCAACCGACACGGCAAAACACCGGTATACACGTGCAGACACACAAGTGGCAACGGGAAAGTGCCAATTTAGTTGGATTATCGCCATTTGGTATCGGATGATACGTTTGATACGCTCCATTCGCCCTCTCACTCACTCTTTCTTTCTCTCGTTCCACGTCCTATCACGGTCACATGGCACAGCTGACGAAGGAGGCCAATTGGGGTACATGATTAATGAAATAATTATGCACACGGCATCGAGCTTCATCCGGAGGACGGGGGGCGAGCGGTGGGATAGTGACGGTGCGGCATCGGCTCTCGGTTGTGGTCTAGCTCTGCTCATGAAAGCATTTACGTGTGTTTACTCGAGCTAATGATTGCTCCCCTCACGGCATCGGTGTGTGCAATAATAAAATGGCTTTCACCGGTGTCGTATGACGCATGGCCACAAATTTGATACACGATATGTAATCGAGAGCGTGGGATCTTAATTACGTCAGCGCATTGGGGAAGGTAAACGGAGATGGCAATCAAACTGTACAGCATACCTATCAAATTGAGCTAAATACTACCATTTAGTAGTGGCACGTTCCCTCATTATGGGTTGTTGCTGCTTTTTATGAATAAGTGATCCATCATTTACATCAATATCTACATCTAATATTGATATCACTTGTTTTATGGAAAATAAGTTGCAGATCAATTTAGAGAACATGTATTAAGCTTCCACGCTTAACAAAACTCCTTATATTCACCGATCGCATTATAAAAATAAAAAGCGAACCCCGAAAAGGTACATACATCTTGGCACACATATATACCACTTTTGATTGCATTCTTAAGCGTAAAACAATGTAAACAAAATATTTTCTTGAAGAATGTCTATTAAGAAATCTTTAACGAAACCCTAGGTAAGACTCAGATCTCCTCTTCATCCAATAAGACGATACAATGGAATGCAATGGATGCTACAAACGTACCATGCATCCATGTTGTATCTTTCCACCATGCTCGAAAACAGAGGCAGAAGAACATTTGCAACGCTATGCAGCTGGCATACGACATGGTGGTAGCCGGCCACTTGGGATGCTCGGTGCATTTAAACGATTTATTTCCATCTACGGTGCACGGTGCCACAACATCGTCGAGCGCTGGAAGAGAATCCCCGGAAAATGGTACCCCTAAAGCAACGAGAGCAGCAAATATATCGTCAATCTTTCTCCTTCCTCCTTTTCGAGTGTGTTGTTCGGAGTCCTTCTGGCACTGGACTCGTAAATCAAACACGCGTACGGATAAAAATCTCCAACTAGGTACATTTGACAACTATCAATATTTGGCTGCTCGACAGAGACAAATTTTACAGCAAACTTCCTTCCCCCGGACCCCGGAGTGGGAACGTGTACAAAAGCCAACGCAACGATATTTCGGGAGGAAACACACTAGCTTTTTGTATCTACACGTGGAACGGACGGCGCTTGGAAGAAGGAGTTTATGTGTACATTTTGAAAAGCATCAAAACATGCTGGGAGGGAATTTGATCGCTTGCAATCTAATGGCCATCAGCCGTGGCCTGAATGATGGTGTTTGCGTTGGACACAAATGGCAAAAGTAAACAGACTGCCAGCCTCCTCCAGCCACCCAAGCTTCCGCCTCCAACGAACCATTTATCACTCGCCGTCGGTCATTGTCGTCGGAACTCCGGGAGACGATGGAAAAAAAGGGAACTTGCAATGGTTTCAACCTTCTTCAACCTCCGGGAATCAACGAAAATGGATGAAAACAAAAACGAACACAAAATAATAAAGAATGCCAAAAGAGGATAGGAACCGGGTCCATCTTTCCGTGGAATAGGCGAGCTGCACACAGCATAAACCACACAACTTGGCACGATGCCACCGTGCCGGACATTCATCCGGACGAAATTTCGTGCCTCAATAAGCACCTCAAATGGGCTCTGCAATTGGCGATTCCGGGCAAGGCCAACAACGGAAGGACGTGATCCGATTAGGCGAACGGACGAGGACAACATAGCGCGCTGGCCAGGTGTGCCCGGTTGTTTTTTGGACGAGATCATAGAACGCTGGCCGGGTGGCAATTTTCTCCCATTTATCGGCTTTCGTGGCCTGATCGATTGGCATGACATACGGAATAGGTTTCCCATTTTCACGTCCGTCGGGGGTACGGTCGTTGTTGCAAATTTTCCATTTCCATGTGTAACACATTATTTCCGTTGTCGTATCGGATGTAAATGCTGTGTGCAAGATGGAATCGCTAATAATGTTAGTGGCGATGAAAAACTCTTTGTCGTCTATCCTAATCTTAAAACATTCATTTTATGATAGCTAAAAGAATATCTCTAGCAAAATTTGAACGTGATAATATGACAATCTGCCAGTCTCGACATTACATTCTTTTAAACTTAGTATCATATTTAAGTTTCATACTCTATTGTGACACCGAGTAGAAGTCATTTCATTCAGCATTTATTTACCCTCGTCCGACAAAAGAGGTTTGATTCCACTATAACCACACAGAGACATGCAACATTGTTGCCATTATCGTAATAAGAATGCAGTCGTAGGCGCCAAGGTTTTCCGTATGACATTCCATTTCCGTCTGTTTTCTATTTCAGTTCCAAATAAATCCATTAGCCTCAGGAAATAAACTATTTCCTCTTCCAAGAAAGGGTATGAGCTAATAAGCAACATAACCGAACCGAAGCTTTTAGTAAGAAGGTTGCTTGGTGAGAAAATTTAAATTCATTTAAAGTACATAATTTTTCCATTAGTTGCGTGATATGGAAGCAGAAAAAAAGAAACTAGAATTTATTTTCTGTGTTCGCATATATCCATCATATTCACATGCCATTGAATTGTTCTTTTAATCTTTAAAGCTGCGCCACTTCTACTCTATGAAAGAAATTAAACTGTGCCGTTAAAGCGTTGCTTGCGTAATGTGAGAGTATTTCCCACGAGAAGGTCATCAAGATAACGCGCACAGCGTCGGACCAATTATTCGCTTACAAATCCCACCCTCTCGATGGGTGATCGGTGCCAATCCCATCGGGTATCTTCCCATCGACGCTAAACGACACCGAGTCTCGGGCGCACGAATCGGAAGATTTTCTCTTGACCCTGACTGACAGCATAATCGTTTAAAATCTGCACCGCTCGTTAGTGTCAACCCTTTGAGGTGTGCGGCTTTGGGGTTTGAAGTTTCTCCCGCTAATGGGTTAGTGGCAGGAATGGTAGTTTGTCGATTCATATGGTGAATGAATGTGGTGGGGTTCACTCACTATCATTACGGTACATTGAGTGTCAACGTTGCTCGCTCCCTTCGGTAAGCGACACTTTCCATCCATCCATGATAAGCTTTGATGAGGATTGATTTGTTGATTTATCGCGCTCGGGAAACACAATCTCGGTGAGATGGTCTCGGATGTTTCCGTTTTGAAAATGGGATAAGCGTGTTGGAAAATACTCTACCCCGCCATCTTCTTCATAATCTATCGATAGCTGTCATCCTGTTCCTATACGCTAGAAATAGCATGAAGCCGAAGAAATATTCAAATTTCATATCAATAATCAAGTTTAGGTTCAATTTTCAACTCGAATAAACTTCCTTTTCCATTTCGATGGGAATTCCATACGTCAAACGTTATTCTAGCAGGAAGATCATTTATTATATATCTAAATTTGATCAACAAACTGCGAGCTCGTATTTACATTTTGTCCTGAACATTTTCGGTTGGGAAAAATGTGTTGTTTATATATACATTTTTCTCGACTCCAAATTGTGTACTTCGTTCGTTCGTGCAGTGACAACATTTCAAGGCATCAAAATCACCGGATGAGAGAAACAAAAGCCGAACCGGTAAGAAAACCCAGCTGATACAGCCTGAGCAGACGAATCATTTCGAGAAAACCTCGCTCACTTCCGACCAACCGGAGAGGGAGGGGGGGGGAGGATGGAAAACTCTTCCCCCTCTCTCCACCTTCGTCACCGCCCATTCCGGTTTCGGTAATCCGATTAGTATGCGAGAGATGCTAGCGAATGGTAAATATTGATCCACCGGAGGAAGTTGAGCGGGGCGGACGGTAGGGCGGGGAAAAGGGTTTGGAAAAACCTCAGAAAGCGGTATCTTCACGGGTACGCATAAGGTAAAAAAAAGAAAAATCGACGTACGATTCGTACGTAAATTTAGCATTGACGTATTACGGTTCTAATATTTTCGGAACGATGTTTGCGTGGGGTCCACCACCCACCCACCCACCCAACGCTACCCATCGGCGACTGTCCCCGGCGAGGCTGATCCGCTTGGGCTGGAAGTTTTCGGGCAGCGACCGAGAGATGGGTTTGTTGTTCCGAGAACGCCCGCATTCCGGTGCCTCCAACGGCCGGCTCTTAGAAGAAAAGAAGGAAGATAAACCCAGGGATTTATGCGTTCACCTTCTAGACGCACAGGTGGGTGTATGCTTCTGCCGAACCAGACCGAGGTATTACTTTGAGCAAGTCCAATGTGGCGCATCCTATTATGTAGTTCGCAAACAATTTCCCAGCAGCTCTGCTGAGCATGTAAGCCTTGCTGCAGACTGGTTTGACGAATGGCAGCGGAAAGTAAGCTGATGCAAATTCACCCCCCGATTAAGGGGTATGATCTTTCGGATAATGGATGATGGTATAAGGGGCTGTATGAGAGCTGAAATCATGGTGTCTACAAAATCATGAGTAGCTTATTTCCCACCGAAAGCTTATTTCCCAGATTGTGGAATTACGTCTCAATATAAAAAGTATGTCTTTTCATAACCATATGGAAATAAAAGAAAACAAATAAAATTCCCCACTCAATACCCTTTGATGGGGATACTTCAACCACTTTATGACTCCACAGACAAGAGCATGATAACCGCTCGCATCTCTTCCAGCAACTTCCGATCCGTTCCAGCGCGGTTTCGCATGAAATATCACGCGTTAAATTGCAAAATAAAACCCCTTTCGTGGTGGCCAATAAAGTTACCAATCGGCGGGCGTCGGGTGTCCCGTTCGACAGAAGTGATCTCATTTGGCAAATTGGTCACATTTATCCATCACCGAGGTAATGGGACGCACGCGGCGCTGCATTCGTAAGCGGGTTCGTGTTTGGTTTTTTTTTCTTTTTACTCCTTCTTCGGAAGTGCAAGCGCTCATCAGCGGTTTTGTTTCCCTCCCGAACGTTTGGGACCAACCATCGGTTTCGGTGGGTATTAAAATTCACGCACGTAACCGCACTCTTCGTGCCCATCCGTTTGGGCGGGCAATGAAGTGAGTGGCAGACAAAATGGAAGCGAAAAAACACTCCGAACGGGGACGAGACTCAATAATAAAATAAAGTACCCACCCCTGGGACCCCCCTTTCCCCAAGGACATCGGACACTCCGGCTTTCCGTCAGAACAGGGCAAGAGCAACCATTTTCGGTAGGTGCCATCTTTCGTGCGAGCGATGAATAATGTGATGAAAAATTAAAATACAAAACAAAAGAGAGAACACAAAAACCAATTAACCATCGCGCCTCGAATGGCGGTGCGCGTAGGTTGTTCGGGGTTTATTTCGTGGGAAAATTGGACAAGAAAAATTGGCGATAGTTCCTTTATCGCGAGTTCAAAAGCACTCGAGGCTATGCAAAAGAGCCGGTCGGTCACCGAAGCTTAACTGAGTGAAAAGTATATTAACCCTTGGAGGGCTGAGAGATGGACACGGCATGCGAAATAACTTTCGTTTTTGATTAAATTACAGACTCCTTATCGACGTAAGAAACATATTATTTTATATTTTTCATAAGTACATGAAAAGATAAGTTTTCAAACAAAAAAAATTACTTCGATTCCACCGACCAGAAATAATCAAAGAACAATTATTTTTGTCTGCGTAAGCTTATTTTTGTTGAAAAGTACTACTAAGTGAAAAAAATGGGAAACTAAGAACTAAGAAAAAAGAAACGTTCAAAAAAATTAAAAAAAAAACAAGTTGAATAGACAAGATATAGTAGACCAACAAATACTCCTAGATCGAAAGTATCAACTATGCATAAGTACAATTAATCAGGAAAATGAAAACAAAGAAAACAATCATGGTTGCAATCAAAGCAATCATACGAATACAAGTTTATATAAAATTGAAAAGAACTTTAGTAAATCGTATAAATTGATATTCTCGAAATTCAAGATATTTTTACACGTTTCACTAAATATCCATAAGAAGGGAAGCATGTAAAAAATCTAAAAGAAAAACTCTGAATTCTCGTACCAAAAATAAAACACAAATATTCGCACAAACTCAAGAACGCATACTACATATGTCTAATATGTTTCTCTATTTAGAAACTATAAAAACAAAAATTACGACACAAAACTAAAGAGGTATCCACTAGTTTAGTATTTACTCAAACATTTCTATTGTGCTTCGAAGGGTTAAGGACAATGAAAAGTACATCATAGGGCGCATCCAGTCAAATGTAGACAACCAACGTCCCAACGTTGGTGGTCACGTGCCAGCGAGCGGTTTCCGGCCCGAGCCGAGTCTTCACATTCCTTCACGACCGGCAGATAGGGCAGCGTCGCGTTAAGGAAGGAAGCGTAAAGAATGTAAGAAAAGTGCTCCTCATCATACAGCTTCGTCGATGTGAGCAACGTGCACGACACCAGAAGATCTCTAATGACCCCGGGTTTTAGGTTTGGGGCTCTCATTTTCCTCGGTCTTAAGCATTTTTTCCTTCCCCGTCTATCCAACACGAAAGCTGTGAGCAGCGGTGGTGAATGGTGAGCATAAATTTGTCAACGCCATAACACGCTCATAATGCCGCAAACGGTCTCAAACAGTGTCTCATCCATGTACCGCTGGTGCTATCGCGTCTCCAATGACGGCCACCCTCGAGCTGGCGCGGAGCGGGAGTCGAGTTTACGGTAACGACGGAAGATTAATGGCTCGAAATAGGAAGGCGGAAAGGGCGAGCACAGGCTGACTACTAAACTCTCACCGACCTTCCGCGGGCGAAAAAGGGAAAGCGATGAACGCCTAATGAAGGCCGTGAGGAAACATTAAACCGAAGGTTACACCCGAGTGGCGAAGTAAGTGTTTCGTTCGGTGCACTATCTTCTCCGGGTCCCGGACTTTCGGGTCGCCAAGTTGATGGCGCGGTAATGAAGGTCCCTCCCGATCCGCCGGATACGATACGGGGAAGGTACCGGGCCGATTTAGGCGGTCGGATGAGTCCGCTTTTGAACTTTTCAAGGTGAGTTTCAAGGAAGGAGTGATAGGAAGAAAAAAAAGGCGCTGATCTTGGGCCATGGGAAAGCGAGTGTGTGTGCGCACGTGCACGATTAAATTTAAATCCTTCTCATCACCGGAGTCAACGGAGGTGGCCAAAGTATGTGCGGTAGGGGGAGGGCTTTTGCTCGTCACTTACCATCGTTGCAGAACTTGCCCTGGTTGATCGGGTCCTGGCGGAAGGAGAACTTCTGCAGGTCGGCGTACGTTTCCGCTAGCAAACCCGTGACGAACATGCCCGTGCCGGCCGAATCGAGCGTCGTCATCGTCTTGGGCGCCTTCGGGAACGAGTGCCGCGGTGAGTTGATGATGATGACTGGCAGCGACACGACGAACACCCAGACGGCCTGCCGAGAAAGAAAGCGGAAGGTACAAAACATTGACATGAGAAACGAGGCAGCAGTGGAGGCGTGACGAATGGACAAAATGAAAGCGAAACCCAAACGCACGATGGAGGAGATTATTAATTAGAGTAAGGATTCTGTTTTTGCGGCCGTTACGATCAGAAATGGCAAGAAAAAGAAGGGAGCATCAACAAAAACCGGGTACTTTACGCTTTAATGTGAAAATCTAATAATTTGGATGAGTTTTGTTTTTCGCTTTCGGTTTTTGCCACCATTCCCGCTTGCCGGACCTATCGCTTGCCACTTCCCGTTGGTTCAGTTTTTGTTTATGCATTCTTCGCCAACATAAACCAAGCGGAATTGCGTCTTCCTCACCGCCCTCTTCCCTTGCTACAGTTGGAATTGACATGGTCGGCAAAGTTTTGATTCTTGCGTGCAAAACTTCCCCCCAGTCCGGTCCCCGGTGATTGGAGGAAAAGTTTCTTTTTGCATTTAAACGACACTGTGTTTAGCCCCAAACGGACATTAGGGCATAATTATTCCTAGCACGTGCGGGAGGCATTATCGGAAAGCGAAGTGAAAGTTTTCTGGCGCTGTTATTGTTAATTTTCTTTTCTCTCTTTCCTGCTGCTTGTGGAAACACATACACACACACACACACACATATACACCTGATATAAGTGCATTTTTTTATTATATCGAGGAAAAGTTTCTCCGTTGCGTGCCACTTTGATCGATTAGCTGATGGAATTGGAAGAAAAAAGTCCTCCTCAACGTTGCACAGATAATTACTTTATTTGTTGCTCGGTTGTACGAGGCCGCCAGCGAATTGGGTGCACGACAAAGTTTGGGGTCTTTTATAAGGTGATTTTTTGAACATATTGCATGGTATGAAAAGGTAGCTGCCATGTTTCCATAAAATATTCTATACGCCGTAATATATGCAACAGTAGCTACAATACAAGGATAACAATATGAACAGGTAAGCTGATTCTATGAATATTTTTGGCGTGGAAAAACGTCAACTTTTTGTATTGTTAAGTAAAAATCATAATCATAATACTAATAAAAATAATATGTTAAAATATGATCCTTTTCAGATAATTTTGTGAATGATATTCAATAACATGGTAAACAAAAAAGTCCCCGAGAAAAGTTCAACGTGTCTCCCAAAATCCTGTGAAAATTCGTTGTCGTTGTTGTCTGAGCAAAATTTTAGTGTTATTTTGTCATTTGAAATTAATTGCCGGACTACGATATTAGTATGAAACGAAATAATTTCGAGCTTTTATTACAATTTGCTCATGCACCTGTTCATGATTTGATTGCACCATAAAATGCAATTTTGCAGCAAAAGTCCATGAACGCGTTTAATTACGCCACATTTAAAACTCTTCCAAGCCGAAGGAAATCTATCAAAGCCCTTATCCGTGGGTGGCATCGATGCGGGTCAGTGCTATTTATTTTCATTAAAGTTTAATGTACCCGCTAATGGAAAACATCAAGGGATAAGGGATCCCCATCGACGCAAAATGCATTAGACTTTCCGCTCACCAGCAGCGACTGGTCGCGTTTTTCCGACCCGTTCCGAGCCTAGGCAGTGAAAACCCGGTGAATTACAGCCCGGCATGAACTGCATCCGGTAGGGAAACGCAAAAGGGGTTGCAGTGCATTTGGAGGAAAGTTTCGCTTGGGTTATGACTTTTACCATACTGTTTCCATACTCGGTGTGTCCGTGAAGGCATAGTAGTGCCTATGTCTATATCGAACACGTGCGCCGGGGATGCACGCACGTTCGGTCTGGATTTTCCAGCGGTAATTACTCGCTCTTTCGGGGGCGGGTGGAACATTATTTATGCACTGGCACTTTGAGCCCTTCACTCCCACTGGCGGCACGGGGAGTTATGTTTGCGTGACCGAACAGTGTGCCGGCTGCTTTTCGCACCTTTCTTCCTCTTGGAAGCTCGTTATCTTTCAATCAGTAACATTCCAGCGCAAACGCCGGCAAGAGAAGTACTAGATTCCGATGAAGCAACTCGTCCCGTCCTACCGTAATCCTGTTTCTCAGAGTATCATGTTTTGCTGCTTGGTTGTTCTGGTTCATTTGCATGAAACTTAATACTTTGCCGATGGTTCATATTTCAGCCTCAGAAATGGCCCAGCGCATGTACGTTTGTCTGATCGCCCGAACAACAGTTGCCAACACCGGAGACTACAAATCAGCTAAATTAGGGAATGGAAACAATCGCGACCAGAGCGAAATAATTTATCGCTCGGCAGGTGTCCGGAAGAAAGAGAGGTAAACAGGAGATGGTACCGTGGGAGGACGGAGTGTGTTTGCCGGTTCAATATCGACTACCCGTCAGGTGAAAGTTTTGGGATGGATTTGTTCATTTAGGGGTGCAATTTTCTAAACAAACCAGTCTTTGATCACTAAAATCGTTCCCCGAGAAAGGAACATCAAAAGGATGTACCCGTTTTATGTTTCCTATGTGAAACAAAACTGTCTGGTTTTGATCAATAATTTTGCGAGTTTACATTTTTAAATATATTATAAATGGTTGTGCAGGGTAAATAGAACACGAAGATCATAGAAAACCATAGTCAAAAAAACGTGTTCATCATTCATTTGAATCAAAGATGAATGGCGGAAAATTGCGTTTTATTTTTAATGTTCGAACAAACATCTCTGTCAAGTTGCATTTTCCAAATATGTTGTTTGTATGATTCTGCTAGATTCTACATTTTAACAACATCGAGTTGTTGTAAAACTAGGTCAATATAAATGCAAAACCTAGGTTTATACGCTGAAGATTCATATAAATGCGCGTTGCTGACAGTTCATCATAAGATCAAGGCAATCATAAAGATGTGGTATTAGAATTCTTCACAGTTTTATGTCCTTATCACACTGGTCACCAATGGTGGCTTTGCAAAGCCACCGAACTGTCAAAATTTGGTTTTGGCATCCAGTTTGACATAATGGTGCCTCTTGGTAGTGTGATAAGGCAGGCCACCTGGGAGTGGAAGTTTATATAATTCACTTTCGGTTCATGCGGTTTTCGGCAGTTTAAGATTAAAATACCGAAATTTTATAATCTTATTATGCTTATCATTGATTATTAATAAAACTAAAAAACATGAATCACTTTCAAATCAAGCTTAACATGCCAGATACACCAAACTCCACACAATGACAGCTCGGTGATACGGGTAAGCTCATTCACCAACGGACCCCCAGCCATTCCAATGTCATTCGTTTTCGATGGTCGTTTGACAATCCAGTGCTTTTTCCATGCCACCATTGGTGACCAGTGTGATAAGGCCATTAATGACTAACTTCGAAATGCAAACTGATTCAGCTCGCTTTTGATACCTTTAATGATTTCTCTAGTTAAAACATAGTGCAGTACGCCCTAAATATTAAGGGTCATGAAATGTTCCTCAGACAACGTTTTGGAATCAAATTATTACTCTTCCAATATGCATGACCAATATCGATCGAAAAGCAAAATTCAATTAATTTCAACTCGCATCGAGGAGATCTATCGAACCGTGGAAGCCAAACATCAAACCTCATTAGCATACTTTTGCATAGACAACTTATGAAAACATTAATTGACCCCATCCAGTTAGCAAGCGGAAGTTGGGAACACACACTCACTCACACGTAAACACACGCCACTTTGAACTGGACGAATCTCTTGGTTGGCCTTTACGGTCAAAGCGAAGAATTAATTTGATCATTTTATGGATAATTAGATTGCCGTTAGATGGGCCGCACTGTGCAAACGGTCCAGCCGACCATATTTCGCTACACGAACGTGGCACTAGGCAACATTACGCTTTAAAATATGTACCTACTGTTCGGCAGATACTTCCCTGTCCTGCCACAATCGTAATGCTATTAAAGAACATCAACTGCTGTCCATTAGGAATCGCCCGTCCGCTCCACTTGTCCAACTGTTTCAGCGCCAGTCGCCGATGGTGGTGTGTGTGTGTGTTTGACTTTCGGCAGTATGGCCGTGTCCGTTCGGGGTCGGCCAACGGGGTGTCGGGGCAGCATTTATCGCTTTCTTAGTACAATGTGCAAACAGCGACTAACGGTACCATTTACAAATTGGATCCGATTGCACGGTTGACGCGAGGAAGGAAGGACGAGGCGGTGGGGAAAACCGCTCCCGTCTCTTATCGACACAATGAATGTCACATAAAACGGTTCATTGATTCGTAAACCCTCCTGCAACGTCGTGTACTGTCAGTTTTCGTCCTTGCATTGACGCACAAGAAGGTTGAGCGTTCCATTCGGCGAGACGAGGAGGGGTGAAGAATGAAGTAAAATGAGAAAAAAAAACACACACACACACACACATACATTCGTTAGTGGTACGAAGACACCGACCGAGGCACTCACCTGGAACGTCCAGAAGACGGCGAATCGGATCACATTGCGCCGATTGTCCTCGAACTGCTTGTCGCGTCCGATTTTCACGATCCGATAGAGCAGATAGCCGGAAAGGCGGGCACCCCACAGGCACACGAACACGGTCACCATCAGCTGCCGGCTATCGTAGGCCTGTAACGAGAGAAAAAAAGAAACAACCGGAAAAATGAAATCGTGGCCGATTGGTTTTTCGGGTGCATTACTTTTTCTTCGCTTCGCCCTGCATCTTCGCTGGAAAGATTTAATGAAGCGTTCGCCAAATCAGGGGAGTTCCAGCAAACGGGGCCAGTGGACGTTCCGGAAGGGCAGATCCTAACCTCCCACTGCGTTCCCTAAGCCGAAACCATTTAATATCTCGCCACGCAACCTTATCGAATGCCCTCGGACTGAGCATAATGAGCCGTTTAATGTGTCCCATTAGGAAGCCATCGTTAAAACCAAACGCCTCCATCTGGTCGTGGAGGCACTATTGCTGCATTTAATAAAGCCATCCGGGTGTGGGAGGCCCGTGGCCGACCGGGTTTTACGCCAGCGGACTTTGTGGACAACCCCAAAGGTTCGAAAATAAGAAGCGAAACCGAAACATCACGTAGAAAATGCGTTTGATGATATCGGATAAAAGCCTGGCCTTCGGATCGATCGAATATTGTATACGATTTTTGCCGCTCGTGTGATGTCTCGGTAAGCGAAGCTGAGAGTTGTCTCTTTATTTTCTTTCATCTCTGCCATCGGCGGCATACTCTGGAGAGTCATCTGAAGACACCGGAAGCAGCCATCCTTCCGAAAGCAACGCGCCGAGACGAGCGTTTGTTGTTTAAAGAACTTTTCTCACCCTTGAAAGCATCCCGTGTGTTTATGGTTTCTTCTCTTTCTCACTCTTTTCTTCCTTTCCTTCTGTCACTATCTCCCTAAGGCTCTGCTTTTTCTGAAGTCGAAATCCTTTTTCCGTCGTACACTCATACAGGCATCGGGTACACAATTATGGTAATCGATGGTAAAATATTAGTCCGCTGTACTCGATGTGCTCGTTTAGGACATAAATGGTGGCGGGCTTCTGCGCGTTTGTGTGTGTGTGTGTTTGTTTGTTTTCCTTGTGGAGTGTCTGCGGCGAGGATGGTAAGCCACCCAAACCGAGCCAAACACGACAGCGCCGCTCGACGCTGGCGGAAGGTGTTGGGTGATGTCAATAAATTCTACTTAAAACGATTCGATTGGAGTGCATTCTAGTCTCTCGGAATCTGCTCGAAGAAGGTTGATCTCGTTCGAAGATTATTTTAGATTTTTGCACCATACCGGGACGGGAACAACGTCGCCAACGGATGGATCGAGTCACGTTGAATATTTATATACGCCATTAAATGAAACGGAAGTCTACGATACTGCTGCCCTAAGCCCCGGTATGGGGTTCTTTGAGAAGCGAAATTTATTAAATTTATATTTTATAGGATACGACACACCGGGATTTGGCCATGAGTACTTCAGATTAAGATATTAGATGGTAGGGTTTAGCGCACATATATTAGAACTCTCAACATCACGTGCCACCAAAACGTCTTGCAGCATTATATCATTATATCATATTGAACAACCTTTGTATCCTTATTGTAACTCGTTTCATACCGACATCGCTAGATATGTGTGATTTCCTTTTTCGAATAGATTTAGAAAAACTTTATTATTCTTTTTAATGGAAACTCATCGATTTTTAGGTTTGGCAATAATCTGATTTAAAAAAAAAATTTCATGCATTGTGAAATGTATCAGTCAAGCAACAATTTTGTTTTAATATATTTAGACAATTTCATGTGAAAATTTATCTATTTACAAACGATTACATATGATTACAAACTATCCTGTTTGACGAGCTCTATTACTTTTTAAATTACGTCTTAACTTATAATTTAAGATAGACCAAGTGAGAAGAGTTTAATTGAAATACAATCAAATGTCAAATGTTTTATACGAGCGAAACGATCTCTGAAACAGAAGAACTTAAGAGTTGGATGAACTAATCCCTCTCTGTCGGACATCCCAATAAAACGCTCCCATTAACCAGGTTCAACACATCTACAGGGGTGTGCACACGTCGTCTGCGCGTTCTTCGGGCGCGGCTAACGCGCAGACGAGGTGTGCGGATTAGCTTCGGCAAAATGCGAAAAAAACTACTGCAGCGAGAGTGAGCAGCAATATACTGCTTTCCTTTGCAACCGTACAGGAGGCAAGGTAAATTTGGAATATTTACGCATACTACCTTATAAGTAACGTACATCCCTAGATGCGCATCTTTGGTTTTTCTTTAATTGTTTGACCATGAAGGAAATTTAATCATTTTGGTTGCTGTTTTCTCATGAAGAACTACAATGTCGGACACAAGTTGTACACCACATCCATTTCTCATTTTTGAGCCTCTGTATTTCCCATTGCACGGCTTATAGTGCATATTTCATTAAATTTCGTCAAAGCCGCTTAGCTAAAGGTAAAGGTAAAGGTCCTACACTCTAACCCGTAAAGCAGTCCTAGATCATGATATACAAACTGTGCCGACGGGTAGCTCAAATCGTAGGTCATATAGCTTGTTCCGGAGCTGTCTCACATATGTCATACCTTGAGTTCATCACTGAACAGCACATTTCGCTAATGGACTACACCTTAGTGAGCAAATTCAAGCCGAGCCTGGCAATGCTGCACGCTGAGCTTCGACTGTTGCTAGAAGGAAGCTGCTTGATTCGGTAACCTCTGACCGATGTTCTCAGTGACGGACAACTGCAGTTCCATTATGACTCGCGCAGCTGAGGAATATGGTTCCGTTCTATGATCAATGCTGTCTTCTGAGTATTATAAGCAACACTGCGTAGGGATTCAAGAAATATAAATTTTATGTCATGTAAATCTTTTGTCTAAAACTGTTGCAGTCTTAAGAACAAACGTTTTGTAGCTAGGACATTTTAAAGAGCTAACGAAAATAGGCGCTCTTCTAAACTCATAGCAGCAAAATAATAGCCGCGGTGCTATAACACAACGGTTCCAACAGATCACGTGCCAACTGCAAAGTCGCACTTCGAATTAAGACCCCTTGGAGTACGAAAGGCCGACTACGGTATCTTTTTAACGAACTTTCTAAGAAAGGGACATACTAGGAGACCCATAATTTAGCGACATATCATGAGAAACAATTATAATACTCTTTCCTTTCCTGCTCCTCCAACAGTAACAGAAAAAAACTGGCAGCAGCGGGAATGGGAACTCCGAAAACCCGAACATTTTCTTATCCTGTCGCTCTTCTGGTAGGCAATGAATAACACGAAGGTTGCCGAAACCGGCGCGAAAGGTTCCGAGCAATTTTTTTCACTACCACTGCTTTGATTTGTGTACGTACACGAAATGCCGAAATCGTTACTTCTCTCTTTATCCTATGGCAATTTTTGTTCTTCCATCTTCCTCCGATGTATGTTCGGCACATGCAAAAAGAACGAAGTACTGAGAAAAATGCCGATGAAAAGGGGTGTGCACACGTCGTCTGCGCGTTCTTCGGGCGCGGCTAACGCGCAGACGAAGTGTGCGGATTAGCTTCGGCAAAATCCGAAAAAAAACTCTTGCAGCGAGAACGAGCAGCAATATACTGCTTTCCTTTGCAACCGTACAGGAAGCAAGGTAAATTTGGTATGTTTACGCATACTACTTTACAAGTAACGTACATCCCTAGATGCGCATCTTTGGTTTTTCTTTAATTGTTTTACCATGAAGGAAATTTAATCATTTTGGTTGCTGTTTTCTCATGAAGAACTACAATGTCGGACACAAGTTGTACACGACATCCATTGCTCATTTTTGAGCATCTGAATATCCCTTTGCACGGCTGCATCGTGCATATCTCATCAAATTTCGTCAAAACCGCTTAGCTAAAGGTAAAGGTCCTACACCCTAACCCGTGAAGCAGTCCCAGATCAGGATATACAAACTGTGCCGAAGGATGGGTAGCTCGAATCTTGGGTCATATAGCTTATTCCGGAGCTTCCTCACATATGTCATACCTTGAGTTCATCACTGAACAGCACATTTCGCCAATGGGCTACACATAAGTGAGCAAATTCAAGCCGAGCCTGGCAATGCTGCACGCTGAGCTTCGACTGTTGTTAGAAGGAAGCTGCTTGATCCGGTAACCTCTGACCGATGTTCTCAGTGACGGACAACTGCAGTTCCATTATGACTCGCGCAGCCGAGGTTCTATGATCAATGCTCCCTTCTGAGTATTATAAGCAACACTGCGTAGGGGTTCAAGAAATGTAAATTTTTTGTCATTTTATTATGTTTGTCCAAAACTGTTTCAGACCTTAGAACAGACGTTTTGTAGATAGGACATTTTAAAGAGCTAACGAGAACAGGCGCTCGTATATACTCATAGCAGCAAAATATAGAAAAAATAGCCGCGGTGCTATAACACAGCGATTCCAACACACCGCGTACCAACTGCCAAGTCGGACTTCGAATTAAGACCCCTTGGTGTACGAAAGGCCGACTACAGTATCTTTCTAAGGAACTTTCTAAGGAAGGGATACACTAGGAGACCCATAATTTAGCGACACATCATAAGAAACAATTGTAATACTCTTTCCTTTCCGGCTCCCCCAACAGTAACAGAAAAAACTGCCTGCAGCAGGAATGGGAGCTCCGAAAACCCGAACATTTTCTTATCCTGTCGCTCTTCTGGTAGGCAATGGATAACACGAAGGTTGCCGAAACCGGCCCGAAAGGTTCCGAGCAATTTTTTTCACTACCACTGCTTTGATTTGTGTACGTACACGAAATGCCGAAATCGTTACTTCTCTCTTTATCCTATGATAATTTTTGTTCTTCCATCTTCCTCCGATGTATGTTCGGCACATGCAAAAAACACGAAGTACTGAGAAAAATGCCGATGAAACAGTTTCGAGAGAGAAGGAAGAACAAAAAATGATTATATGAAAAAGGGAGACGCATTGAGTTCGGCGTTTCGTGTACGTACACAAATCAAAGCAGTGGTAGTGAAAAGAATTGCTCGGAACCTTTCGGGCCGGTTTCGGCAACCTTCGTGTTATCCATTGCCTAGCAGAAGAGCGACAGGATAAGAAAATGTTCGGGTTTTCTGAACTCTCACTTCCGCTGCAGGCAGAATTTTCTGTTACTGTTGGAGAACCCGGAAAGGAATGAGTATTACAATTGTTTCTTTTAATTTGTCACCAAATACTAGAGCCCCTAGTTGGGCGCTAAGCTTTCTGATTGCTGTTCTAATCTGACGGTGTATGCAAACTATTGAATGGCCTCTCGTACTCCTGTGGGTCTCAAGTTGCAAGTCTGCCCTACTTTGATATGACCTTCAGAGGACTTTTCGTATGAGTACGAAATGGGTCACACCAAACTAGACCAACGCTAGAGTAAAATGCCTGAACTTTGTATCAGCCGCAAGGTCATACAGAACCATATAACTGGTAAAAATAGCGCTATCTTGCAATTTAGGATAACCAAAACAAACATTCCTTATAAACGTTTAAATTCCGTTCTTTAACGAAAAAACAATAGAAACAGGGAAACACATTTATATTGATCAACAGTTACCTATCATACGATTCCTGTATCAGAAAACCTGTTTGATTGGAATTTTAAGGAAAACTTTTATCTGTGTATCTATATCAACTTCAAAATTTATTCATTTTGGTACTCCCTACCACCTACGTAATATACATGAAAAGCTGTGGCGATCCATCCTGTAGTTCCAGTAATGTAGGTCAGCCGTTCCGGGCTCAAAAAAAGTCCTCTGAAAGTGATATGAAAACAGGGCATTTGAGAAGATTGGTTACACGATTGTCTGAAGGGCTCAACCTCTCGGTTACCACATGATCTATTGTCCTGCAACCATAATGTCATAAGCCCAATGATTTTTATTTTATTGCAATGAACTCATGACAGCGCTTATGTTTTTCGATAACGCTTTCAAATGCCCTTTTCATAAAATGTTTTTCATTGGTCTATTGGCTCTACAAGAGATAATAGCTACCAAAATAATTAAAATTCCTTCATGGCCAACCCACTAAAGAAAACCCAAAGCTGCGCATCTAGGGATGTAAGGCGTTTTTAAGATTGTGTGCGTAAGCATCCTGAAATCCGGAGTGCAGCTTAGATTTTACGTAGCTTCCTGTACGATTGCAAAGGAAAGTAGTATAGTGCCGCTCACTCTCGCTGTAGGAGTTTCTTTCGGGGAGGAGTTTTGCTAACACGCGCACGTCGTCTCCGCGTTCTTCGGCCCCGAAGAACGCGCACACGTCGTCTGCACCCCCGGAAACAGTTTCGAGAGAGAAGGAAGAACAAAAATGATTATATGAAAAAGGGGGACGCAATGAGTTCGGTGTTTCGTATACGTACACAAATCAAAGCAGTGGTAGTGAAAAAAATTGTTCGGAACCTTTCGGGCCGGTTTCGGTAACCTTCGTCTTTTCCATTGGCTACCAGAAGAGCGACAGGATAAGAAAATGTTCGGGTTTTCTGAACTCTCACTTCCGCTGCAGGCAAGATTTTCTGTTACTGTTGGAGGACCCGGAAAGGAATGAGTATTACAATTGTTTCTTTTTTGGCGCTAAAGTTGCTGGTTGCTGTTGTTATCTGACGGTGTATGCAAACTTTTGAATGGCCTCTCGTACTCCCGTGGGTCTCAAGTTGCAAGTCTGCCCTATTTTGACATGACCTTCAGAGGACTTTTTGTGTGAGTACGAAACGGCTCACACCAAACTAGACTAACGCTAGAGCAAAATGCCTCAATTTTGTATCAGCCGCAAGGTCATACAGAACGATATAATTGGTAAAAATAGCGCTATCTTGCGATGTAGGATAACCAAAACAAACATTCGTAATAAACTTATAAATTCCGTTCTTTAACGAGAAAACAATAGAACTAAGGAATAAAACACATTTATATTGATTTACAGTTACCGACCATACGATTCCTGTATCGGAAAACCTGTTTGATTGGTATTCTAATGAATACTTTTATCTGTGTATCTATATCAACTTCAAAATTTATTCATTTTTGTACCCACTATCATCTAAGTAATATACATGAAAAGCTGAGGCGATCCAACTTGTAGTTGCAGTAATGTAGGCCAGCCGTTTCGGGCTCATACAAAAAGTCCTCTGAAAGTGATATGAAAAAAGGGCATTTGAGAAGATTGGTTGCACGAATGTCTGAAGGGCTCAACCTCTCGGTATTGTCCTCCAACCATAATGTTATGAGCCCAATTATTTTTATTTTACTGCAATGAACTCATGACAGTGCTTATGTTTTTCGATAACGCTTTCAAATGCCCTTTTCTTAAAATGTTTTTCATTGGTCTGTTAGCTCTACAAGAAATAACAGCTACCAAAATAATTAAAATTTCTCCATGGCTAAGCCACTAGAGAAAACCCAAAGCTGCGCATCTAGGGATGTAAGGCGTTTTTAAGATTGTGTGCGTAAACATCCTAAAATCCGGAGTGCAGCTCAGATTTTACGTTGCTTTCTGTACGGTTGCAAAGGAAAGCAGTATATTGCTGCTCACTCTCGCTGCAGGAGTTTTTTTCGGGGAGGAGTTTCGCTAACCCGCGCACTTCGTCTGCGCGTTCTTCGGACCCGAAGAACGCGCACACGTCGTCTGCACCCCCGGTACCGTGCTAGAGAATACCTGCGTACGAATACCTATCAAAACTAATTGAATCCACATCGTTCGCTTCGAATGTCGTTCGTCCTGAGCGAAGTTTCCACTCGGAAAAGTTCGCAAACGAGGTTTGCCTCAAATTGCAATCATGTTCACCACCGTGTGAGCAACCTGCCACACCCTACCCACCTCCCCGAGCGGTGGCATTCGCCCTTGCATTGCTGTTGAAAAACTTTAAACCGGTTCATCACATTCAACAAGCAATCAGGGCACGCTCTCCAAACTGTCCCCACGTTCACTTCGTACTCGAGTGCATTAGTCAGCGTTAGCGAGCTCGTTTCGGGCTTTCGGGAGGGAACTTTCGGGTGGAAAATTGTATCTCGAGGGCCGCTGCCTTTTTTTCCGCTCGCGAACTGGTAAGCCTTTGCACGTCTCGTGGCGCGTCGTGAGAAAAGAAAAACAATCGTGAACCACCGTCGCCGGGACTGTCCACCAAGTCGGTCGAGCTTAAACAAAGGAAAATCCTTAGCCACCTTTGCTCGGCTTTTTTGCGCGGAAAACCACTCCACAGGGTGTTCGCACCGAAACCGTTCAAGGAGTCCATTGTATGTTGTTTGCTCCGGGAGACCTTCGGACGCCCAGGACGACAATTTACGGGAGCACCCGCGAAGGGGGGGTTTCTTTCCCCATTTTCTTCATACCCCTTCTCGAATACGTGCGGACCATTCAGAAGCGAGAAAAATTAAGTTCTACCCTGTGGACAACTCATTGGATCTCGCTCGTTCGGGGATTTGTTCTACGCTAAGTAAGCGGAGTGTACTGTTCTGGTGCAAAAAACAGAATAAACCTGAGATCCGTTCTACATGAAAGTTATCTCCTTGTACACTTTGTTCATTTTCCCACCCCTCCTCCACCACTGGTTGATAGCATCTGCTTAAAACGATTGAAAAAAAAATCCCACCACTTCGAATAACTAACAACACATCTGGTTGACACCGACATCGATAAGCATCAGGAAAATTTAATTAAAAACAACGTGCGCCACATCCGGTATCCAGGCTTTTCCACCGAGCTTCAACAAGCAAAAAAGAATTAATCACAATTTAATTCATTTTTCACCCCATAACAGGTTGGTTCGGTGTCGTTCCGTTTTGAATTAAGTGAAAACAAAAAAAAAGAATCAGCCCATATATTTCCATAATTAAGCTACCGGTTTGCCACGGCGTACGAACGAGATCTGTGCTAAAGCCACGACATGCTAGAACAGAGACGATCTTCATTGGATATTTTTAGGGGAAAATGAGGCTCTACGCACCAACCATAACCAAGAATTTTATACTTTAAATCATTTAAAATGGAAAATGAACAAAGAAAACAGGTAAACCCTGTTTATCTAGATATTCAAAAGTTTTACCCAATTATAAGTTTATTGTCCATGCATAGTGGAATTAACATTTTAAAGATTTAGATTACCTCAAAATCAAGAAATATTTTCGCTCAGTCCGTGCATAATAGAACCTTCCTTTCCTTCCTTTAACTTTTGTGGGAAAATTATGTTTTCCCAACTTCGTACACTTTTTACCATCTTCTCTCGCGCATCGTTACGAAGAGTACCCTTTCCAAAGCAAAACAACTGCAAGACCGATTGAAAGTTTACGATCTCTAAAGAGTTGGCGGAAAAGAAAAATCGACTACGTGACCAAAGGAACCAGCACACCAAAGCGTGAGCTCCATTTTGTACGATTTCCTGTCGTGGAGTGTTGTCCGGATTGTCAGAATTGCTTATCTGCTGCTTTCGTTCTCGCAATATGTTGCTTCCTCGACCAGCTGTGTGAGTGTGTATGCTGATTAGTAGTCAACAATCCCCTCCCCCGCCCCTACTATGTTTCCGCTCCCGAGTTTCGCGTGCTTTTGGTTGGACTTTTGAAGAAAACACCCGTTTCGCACGTTCATGGCCGTCCGTCACCCGCCACCCGCGATTGTTTTGCCGAACGGTGCCATGACGTGCACGGTTCGAGTTTATTATACCACCATGAAAAAGGACAATCGAAAAGCACATACACAAACACACACACACACCCAAAGACACAATGGGCTGCCTATCTCACCTGGCAGGTTGGCTGCTCATCAAGCAAACAAACGAACCCGGGCACCTGTTTCCTCGAGCATTATTATCTCGTTTGCCAATGGTTTGCCATTTCGTTGGCCATCCCGCTTGGTGCTTGGTCCGAAATGGAAGCAGTACTAGAACCCTGCCTCCTCCAACTCCTCCCCTCCCAAGCAGCCGCTTTCAACAACTTCGACGGTAGACGGTTTGACGAGGAAAACAATCGCACGGCACGACACGATGACGGTATCTTAGCAAACTTCCGCCCGGGTGGGTGGACGGGCGAGACGTAGGGGCGGGGGGGGGGGGGGAGAGGGCATTTTCACAAACCCGCGTGGAAAACTTTCTATTGACACGCGGTGGCGTGCCTTTTTCGGGTGAAGCGAAGTTTCCCGATTGTATGCGAGGTACATCGTCACCACTCACGCCGTCTGTCAGTTTCATCTGTTGCGCCACGGCTTAGTGCGCTGTGTGAGTATGAGTGTGTCAGTTTGCGCGAATGTCTGTCTGTGCGTTTATGTAGTTTTCGCTGGAAGCTTACTGAGCCGACGGTGTCCTCGGGAAAGTTATCTTCATTTGCATGCAGCACAAGTTGCTGCGCGTCAGCTGACGAAACTTGCTTCTCGGTATCACAATCAGACGGAACGAGAAATTCATTCGTAAATGCAAACTACACTACAAGTCGACAAAAACACTGAACCAACACGGACTAAGATATAACTGGGTGCATTGGCTCGTTCTTGCCTTTTGTTTTGCCATTCTTTGGAATCAACACTTCTTGTTGGACCTTTTTGGTAATTAAAAAACAACATAGAAATAGTGCTGAGGGGCTAAACAAAAATAAAATATGAAGCTTCGATTGAATACCCCTAATATTAGTACTAGGAATAATGCTCAGAATAGAACTCATTTGGGGGTCCGCGACAGCCGAGCGGTAGCGCCGGTTAGAAAATCGGCCCATGAGCGCCGGGGCTCACCACCTCGACGGCGTGGGTTCGAATCCCAACCGAGACCGGACCCCCCCCTGTACGAGAGGACTGACTATCCACGTACAATAGGGAAACAAGTCTCGTAAGCCCTTAACGGGCAGGCATGACCAAGAGGTCGTTACGCCAAGAAGAAGAACTCATTACATAAGTTGTCCTTTTAAATCAACGCTATTTGCTGGGCTTTTTTGTCTTTGAAAAAAAGAACACAGAAATGACACTGTTGAACTAAAGAAAAAATATAACATCAAGGTTCCGTTCAATGACGTATAAATGACAATTTTTATAATTCATGATGTCATTTAAAGTGTTCATTATGGGGCGATTTAAAAATAAAACATATTTGACATTATTATTGTTTTCTGAAAATCACCAGAAATGTGTTTTGCATTGCTTTTCGTACATTTTACGAAAAACAATCCGATAGGATTATAACGATTTTTTCCGCCCTCATTCAATATTTAAAATTGTCAAATCTAAGATGTTTGTGATTGCCCTAAATAATTAAATGGTAATATCGAAATCTAGATCGATTACGTACACACTGATTTCAAATTTCGATTTGATTTCATTTTTACCAAACTTGTGTTCAGCAACGTGAAACCGTGCATTCGCGGATGGATAAGCATGGATCGGAAAAACAGGAAAAACACAAGACTACTCGAAGCCACGAAACAATTTTCCGATTGAAATCATATTCGTGTTGCGAATCTATTTGAGATGGATTATTGATTTTGCGCAAAGTGCTCCGACGCCAGCACAACTCATTGTCCGATCTACGGGAAAGTAATCGGATTCGGTTACGAAGTGAGTAATGGAAGCGCTTATTCAATTTTAAACCAATCATACGTCAAGCGAGTAGCACGTGGGAAGAAGCCAAATCGAGTCGTGTAACTGAACCCGTCCGGCAGCCGTCGCATTCTTAATGCGGAAAGCAGTTCTCGTTAAAAATAAACTGTGCATAAAACGGAATGCAAATATCATCCAATCTTAATTGGGATGAAACTCGATTTTGATTGTATTTACCAGGAATACGGGAAGAGGTAGAAATGCAAGCGTAGCAAACACGCAATCCGTCTACGTGCAAACTCCGATATGCAAAGGGTACATTCTGTAGCTAACCATTTAAACCATGCAGCCTTACGTCAGCTTACTCTGGATAGGGAAAGTTGAATTTCCCAAACCGTGTTACTGCCTTCCGCCTCTGTGCGCCTTCTACCCTTTACGATTCTGTAAAGTTTATCCCGAGCTGTATTCGGACAAACAATACAGAGTAAGTGGTCCCCATTTCTTTTTTTTTCGGGGTGATACAGCAGTTCCGTGGTGGTGAAGCGAAGCGAAGGAGGCATCTTTACACACACAAAACATCGAAAGGATTCCGCCCATATTAGCAAACAACCGATTTTCAAAGAAAAGCAAACAATCTCCCTTCCAATAGAGAGATCTCTCTGTCCTTTGTGTAATCCAATAGAAGCCCAATGCTTTTCCCAGGGTTCGTCTACCAGCAGGCGCAAATTAACGTCCATTCCCTGCCGTCTTTGGACAGCTCTTCACCGATCCAGCCATCGAGCTGCTTCGGTGAGCTTGCAGAAAACTACAAAGTTGAGTGTGCAATTTATCATCGCACATAAACCACACATATGCTCGCACGAGGAGCCGAAGTGCGCCAGCAGCCACAGAGCCTCGGCTCCGGTTTTTGGAGCATTTTGAGCGAATCATCATCATCATCATCCTCCTCGCTTCCTTCAGCCATTTTTGTCTCCCTCCAAAACGAAGGGATTCACTTATAAACACGTGGAAATTCAACTCCATCCAACAGCGTGAGTGGTTGATTTCTTGTGTCCTCCACGCTCCCGTGCGAAAAGTGTTTCAGATTGTTGCGAAGTCAGGTGAAGCTTTCCACATCCCCCCTGGGGGTGCAAATGGAAAGGAAAACGGATCGAAGCAGTTACCTAAGGAGCGGTGAACTGTAGCACTCTTATATCTGCGCATTTATGAGCCAGCCAGATGAGCAGCCCCGTGTTGCCATCAGTACGAATCTGCCCGGTGCGATCAGGCACGATGATTGATGATGAGAAGCTAGTGTGTTTGCAACACACACACACACACAATCCCTTAAGCCCTCGGCTCGAGCTCTAAACGGAGCGACCGACCGGCCGTGCGCTCGTTACCGGTGTTGTTCTTGTCTCAACAACGGCCCTAATACCGGTAACCTAAATCATGCTCCCTGGATAGTGGTACGGGGGAGAGGTGAGTACAGAAATTCAATACCAACTATTGTGTTGTGTTGTTCGAGTTTTCCCATACTAGACCACGGGTACGAGCTGCTGGCAAACGTAGCTGGGACGATAGCAGAGTGGTTCAAATTCCGGCTCGAGCACCTCTTCAAGGTTTTTGGGATGGTAGGTGTCCTGGTGGCGATGTCGGAGGTGATGTGCTCGATGCATCATACGTGCAAATGTGAACGCTGCTTTTTATTATTTACCTCTGAACATTTTATATTCCTTGTTTTGCTTTTTTTGTTTCAAAATGGTTGATTCAAGTTTATGTGGTGGCCATTTCAAGTTCTCCTCCACCGGAAGCATTCTAGTCATCAAGGGAGGCATCAAGGGCATCCTGGATGGTTCTAGACTTTTCTAGCTTCCATCTTTGACAGTGCAATAAGCTGCTTCCACTGACCCCGTTAGCTCGTTGTCTTCAGCTAGGGCTTATAAAAACCATTCTCTCTTGGATACTTTGAAAAACATGTCATCAGCGCACAGTGGGGCTTAGTTGGTGCATTTGGGAGGTTACCGTTATCTTCCTTGATGGCATTTTTGAAAACTTTTCTATTAATTTAGTTGAGAAAGTGTATATTTTTCCCCCAATGAAGTTAACTTTATAGTGAAAATTTAAAAACAGCCATCGTAGGAATATTTATAGGACATGAAATGGCTAACGTTAATCATACAAACAAATAAACACATTTATAGTTAAGCATTAGCATTTAGATCGGGTTGTTGAAGATCATTCACTTTCGGAAACTCGAATTTAATTGAAAATAAAATTATTTACGACGCAGGTTATCGTGTGGGTAACAACTTAATACTATTTCAAGAATGTCTGCTCTGTTAGGTTTACTTCAGAGAAACAGTATATTAGAACAATTGTTAACCTCTCAATCAAAAATGTTCATCAGCTTACTAAAACTATCTGATTTCTGGTTTACTTCAGTGAGATAGAATATATCTGAAGATACTATTTCAAATTAAATAGCCTCCCTACCAAAAGTTTGCATCGACTTAATAAAATCTAAATCTAAATGAAACATTTCAAAAACAATATCAATTTATCTTTGAAAAAATGACATTCTTCCGTAACAACGTTCAACATTAAACAATATCAAAGCCTTAAATAATTCTCTTGTAAAGTACGGAAACAGAAGTCCAAGCAGTCACAAACATTATCGAAAAAGTACTAAATCGAGCTTAGTTGTAAGATTACCATTTTTGAAGAGAAGCAAGGATCGGCGGAAATCTTAGTTCACTTAAATATAATTAGTGCATTATTCAAGTCATGTTTTACAGGTGAAAAAAAAGCGTTCAATCGGGAACAACTCGACAACTCAGCCAAGGAAGCAACATTATTCTAAATAATAATATTTATTTATTATGATATGACAGACGTTGCCGTAATAATCGAGGTATGATTATAATATGATTTGAAAACAACGACCGTCTCTAGGACACTATACTTGTAAAGTCTGCGCATCAAAGGATAAATTGTATGCATTCGTCTGATTTTAGTTTACTATAAGTTTTTACAGAGAATAACAGTTGTTCGCAGACAGGCCCACTGTGCCTCAGTTCGAACGGGGTCAACAAGTACGGAACACCGGCGACACACACGAGGTCAACCTCGGGCCCAGCACGGAAAGCCTCCGTTCATAACCGGAAACGAACGAAGCAAGTGCAGCCTTTTAGCAGCCCGGCCAGTTGCATTCAAGTCCAATAGTCTTCGGTAGCCTTCGGCGTAATGTTTAACTGTAGTTTATTTACAGGATGTTTTTACCACTATTTATAACCGCGCCGGGGATCCTCGAAACGGTCAACTGGTTGCCCTTTGGTAAGGCAAAGGGTTGCAACTGTCGCGTTTCCTGCACTCGCATGTTTATGACGGTTGCGGTCAAAGAGGTTGTCCGTTTTTCCTCCCCCGTTGACGTGTTGCGTGTTAGAACTTTTTCTGCCTCCGTTAAAACACTTTAAACCCTCCACTACTTTACCGACTTTATGATGGAGTCAGCAAACGACCTTCAAATGTTTCAAATGTCACATCAATCATATCACCTTCGCCCGTAAAGTGCTTTTTTTTATTTTCGTTCTTCTACGTTCCAACGTTTGCCGCCATTTGTTGATTACACTCGCCTGTAAGCAATGATTTCCCACATGTTTCCCAGGTACCCTTGGGAGATACAACATTGGGGGCACCGAGATGTGACACGACAGTTTCGAACAGTTTTTCGGCTACAACACACAAATAAACAAACAAGTTGATTTTTATTTCCGGTGTTTGGTTTTCTCCGTCCGAGCCGAATAAAGGAAAAGAAAAACCCAACAAACTTCAACACTAGAATGATCTCTCGAATGGAGTGAAGAGGACTCTGAAGTTCTCGCATCTGGCCCACCTACCCTTCGGTCATTTCGTCCCTCGTTTAACAACAATGTCTCCGCAAAAATTCTGGAGGGTTTTCCCATTTATTTGTGTGTGTGTTTTTTTTTTTCATTGCTTTGTGAAAATATTGCAAACGCCGTGAAGCACCACGGGAGCACAAAATCAATCTATTGGATGCTGTAATATTTATAGCGCCTTCACCTGCACTATTGCCGGCGCAAATACAACTATTACTACCCCATCCACCATTTTCCCCCGCTCCACACCAGGGCCCGGCATTCCAATGACGAATCGAGTAGAAAATACTTGCGATAACTTTCCTTGGAGCGTCGTATTTTACTCCCGAAGTCGCGCTTCCTTGGATCGCTTTTTTCACGTTCAAAATCTACCAGAGTACCTGAGCCCTTCGAGCCCCCGTGTTGAACGCGAACGTGACTGACATATCGATGTTTAATAGGGGAGGGGATGGAACGGAGAACCCATCTCACAAACCCTGAAACGAACGTAACGGAGGTGGTGACGTTTTTTCTCCCATTTTTTTGAAAACTTCATCTCTTGGCGGTTGGTGGCATATTTCTTCTCGGTTTGGCGCTACTAGTTAAAGCCCGATAGAAAACGAGCGATACCCTGGAATTCATGGCTTCATTCCGAGAAGTCAAAATCGTCGCTCTTCTTTTTCTCTTCCTCTCACTCCTCTCGCTTTGCTTTGCTCGTCGCGAGGCTTCCAAAAATGCCGACGCCATGGTTCGGAGGTGATTTTTAAGCCTATTTATTTCCTCCTTATCTCGAAAAGGCGTTCCGGGTCATGGGCAAGGGCCACAGCCTTTTCGAAGAACCGGCAAGCGTTCGTGTGGGATTTTATTCGATGCTATATTTACCGACATTGTCTAAGCTAGAAATGTAGATGGATGATGCCAGGATGGAGGGAACACACGACACAATAGCCTAGGTGGAAATCAGATACAAGGTCACAGTTTTTAGTTTCACGTAGAAACAAAAATGCTTCAGATAAATACCTAGATAATTTTTAAGTTGAGTAAAACCTATTGTTGTCTATGGAAATCAAGAATCTGGAAAACATAAATAATATGTAAATCAACGTACTTCATGGCATGAGCTACAAAATGTGTGTAATACATTTCTCCTGTAGATCCCTAAAGTATAGCACTAAGTTTTTCAACCAATACAAAAATGTGACCAACTTTGTCAGAAGATTTCACACGCCATACTAAAATTAATAAATGAAGCCATCGGTTGCGCTTAATGATTCGCTTCCATTTCACCCGTCGTGTCGTCGAAATAATCATTCCCGTTTTGTGACATTCCGCGCAATCTTGTTCCAATTTTCTCAATTTTCCACGAACACGTATCGCCGTGCCGACGTGACGGAAACCCAGGCATCCATCTCTAATGGCATTCCACGCCGAAATAGTGATCCGAATTCGATGGAAACGAGCGAGATCCCTGAAGGTGTTTACGGTTGGCACCCGGCGGATATAAAATTGTCAATGCTTTCCTGCTCTGGTCGACTTCGGTGGAGCAGTGTGGACGGGTGGGGGGTTGGTTTCCTCTAGTTTTCTACCTTTCTATGAGAAACCCACGGCAATGCCACTTTTCTCCTTTCCTCACACCGAAAACTTTGATGACTGTTAATGAACTCTCGGCAGAACTCCTCGAGGAAAGCGAGTGTTCACTAGAGCTTTGCCCTGGCTTCGGGATGCATCGAAGTGAAAATTTCGACGATTAGTAGTCGTCAAAGTTTTGTGAATATTAGATTCCAAAGTTGATTTACATATGGTTTTCGTTGGGATGGAAATTGGGAAACCAGTTGTTTCGAAATTCGAGGCGTATTTCTTCGCGCATCGCTGGCTTTGTGCGTGAAAACATTCGATCTGAAGGAAGATCGAGAGACACTTATGGAAACAAAAAAACAACTTCTTTGTTTCAATCGGCACGATAAGGTTACTTTCTTTGCAGTAAATTCGGTTTTCATCGCACTGATCAAGCCGGGATTAAAAATTGTGTTTTACAAACGAGTCCAACATCGACCAACGTCCTTCTACCATTCCATCTCCACCCAAACACGCACAAAACTCCCCCCGAACACATGTTTCTTGCACCAGACTTAATCGATTTTAAAGCGCTTTAACCCTTTCTTTCTCGTAGTACCTGATTGCATTCGAACCGGGGCGCATGTACCGAACGTTTGTTACCGAAACTTCCGTGCTACGCTCCCCCTCACCCCCACGTCCATGGCACCCACCGTTTCCCCCATGGCACCCACCGTTTCCCCTCACATGGACGGGGTTTGACTGCATTGCAGATGAATCGGCTGGGGAGAACGAAGCCGCTAGCATGGCCGGCCGTTTCGTCCGAAGATTTTAACAGCACACAATAACCCACCCTGGCAGCCTCCTGCGACACAACGGCGCTGTCGAAACGGTACCGGCTGCTGCTGGCTGGCCGCCTCCTCGGACAGGAACACAAATTTCAACTTTCCACCGAGGTGGCGGAGGAAAGTGTTGCTGATTATGGGATTACCGTCGGCCGGGGAAGACGTTTAGGCAAGCGCGTGAAAACGGTGCACAAAACGACCCCCTCCGATGGCCGTTTATGGCTGAAAAAGAAGAGGACAAAGTCATTCGGAGACCGGAAGACGTCGTAGGCTCCAACTACCGCTTTTTGACGAACAAAAAGAGAGCCAAACTACGCAATTTGGTGAGAAAGAATGGTATACAAATTGATGATCCTTTTCTTTTCAAGGACACTTTCTAACGCGTAGTTTACTTCTCGAATTTGGAAATAAATATCAATTACGGGAAAACAAACCCCTAGAGATCTTTACCACATTGAAAACATATTCACAGATTCAAAATCAACTCCTTAAGGTGATCCATTGGAAGAAAAAATGTTCAAAAGAGTTGTTTCTATTAATAATAGTTTTTAACGATACTGCTTTATTTTTGTGAAAAAATACATCATTCTATTTGAATATTGTAGATGATTTTAATGGAAAAAATATTCAACGAATGTGAGCAAATATTCACGGTATGTGTGAAAATATTATTAACAAAACTGATTCCTGCAATAAATTTTATTAATTACTTAATTACGTTTTATAATTTTTCATATTTGGTGTTACGGAGTCTCAATTATTGCATTTAGCTATTCGTCAGACGTTTTTCCCCCTTTAAGGGTTTACATCTCAGGAGAAGGAAAGCATTCATGGTCCAAATGGCATTCCCGAATGTATTTTTCACGTTACTTTTTACTGCCAGTAGGAAATGAATTTTACACACTCTGCGAATTGTATGTTTGCTTCTTCTGAAATGTAATTTACTCTCCGCATCGAAGTAAGTGAATCGGAGCCGGTGAACACATTCTCTAGCAATTGTACTTCATTGCATTATTTTAAATTTCAAGAGAAAATTAAATCTTCTGAATAATAGAAGTCTTCTAATGAAATTCGCTTCGTTCTCGTAGATGGTCTTTAATAATACAAAAAGTACCCTTGAAATTGTTCGAACTGCCTTTCCCTCTTCCCACCCTTACATCCCATAAACCCATATAGTCGGTACCCGCCTTTCCGACGCCAGTCAGACATCAAAAATGTACCGGAAGTGTTTCCTTCGGCGAGCCGAAAGGAAGCAGCAAAGGCACAAAAATCGCACCCAAGGAAACTCCAAACACACCAACCCGCCCCCGAACGCCGGGGAAAGTCAAAAAGATGGGAGAGTTTTCCACACCAACTCCCGCCCACTCTGACCTAAATTGAAGCGGGCGTTTCGTGTGTTGGTCGGGAGCCAGGCCCCGTTTCGGTTCTGGCGAGCGTGGTGCGTTATATTTTCGCTTCGATGTTCCCTTCCCCGTATCGGGCTTAGTTTACTCCAAAAACAAAAAAAAAAGCAAACCAGAAAAAAGACCCGGGAAAAACCAAACGGCTCGTGAATTCGGTGAACAAATAGTTTCCGGTCCCGGAAGTTCACGCTAGTACGGTTGTATCGTGAGTTGCCCAAGTTCTCACGAAACTTATTGTACCCCTCCCCACAGCCGCACGCCGTATCCCCTCTAATCTCATGAATTATTCAGACGCTTTTATTTGGTCGGTGATTTTCGGAGCGCACATCAAGAAGCGTGGCGCGTTGCGGTTCCATTCAAATAAGATTTTCTCTGCTCATCGGTGCAACCTACCCGTGTCCTTCGTTTTCCTTCACATGGTGGGCTTAAATAGAATCACTGAAGAGGTGTGCGTTGGGTAGAAAGTGCAAACACCAAGCCCGGGCTTTTATTTTTTCTGGTTCTTCGCGAAGGCGAACGATCCACCGACCGGGTCATGTTTAGAAGGACATCTAGACAAGCAAATAGGATCCGCCTGAGTACTCTGGCGATCTGTGGCAAGCGTTTGCTCTTACTCTCGGTTCAGGCGCAAGAACAGCAGTTTCCATTTTGCTGCAAAGTTTGTGCGAATCCTCCGACGGAACCGTACTGCGGCTATCCGTTCATCAGCTGTAACTAACCTTACGACCGTGAACCGTTTCGCGCGTTGACCACGGACAACGGAACCAACAGTCCGGAGAGTCAGCACACTGCGGCCCAGAAGCCATCCGTAACCATCACCGGACAGGAAGGATGGAAAATAAATGTGCTCGCGAATGCTGAATGCAGTGTTGCATCCAACGAATGTATAAAAACCCTCCGTTGGCCATAGTTTTTCTTCGCCCTTTTTTGGGTTCCAATTTGGTCCACATTCTGACGGTAAGTTTCTCTCAACAAACTTTACCCCCAACTCGGCATGAGTCGCAAATCAACAAGCTTCCGCTAGTGTACCATTACCTCCTGTTCTCCGCTTCGGAATACGTTGTTTTTTTCCCCAGTGTGAATATTTTATTTATGTATATTTTCTGCTCCTACTGTCGGGGTAATTCATTACCTTTGTGTGGAGGCAAATTTGATTTCTTTCTTTTTTCTATTTTGTTCATTCTCATTTCAACCACCAAACCAACGGTAAAACACAGGACAAAAACGAGTAAAAGAGGGCAAAAGATGAAACGATTTTTGTCTTCGCTCGTTGTGTCGAGTAAATCTTAGCGACGCCCGAGCGAACAGCATCCAGCAGCAGGAAAGCAGTTGCAGAATTTCAAACAGCCGCAGCCAACCGCAAGTAGGTTCGAAAAAAAGAAAGGTGAACCGAGATGGGTGGAGGAAAAACCTCAAACTACCCCGTTTTAAGTGTGAAAAGTTGAAGCACGGCTGTCGCTGTGGGAATTTATTCACGGGTTTTTTGCATGCCACACCCGCATGGGGCGAGGTGTAGAGTGGGGAAAAGCGGACGGTAAGTTGCCAAAAATCAAATTAAATCTTCAGGGTGACATGGATGAGTTTAGTTTGGTGGAAACTAACGAATTGTGCCCCTTACAAAAATATATTCGGCTTGTATTATTTTGAATACATCTGCAATAAATACATTAAGTACGACAACATGCCCGTGGTAGGAAATAGTTGTATTTCCACTCTATTGAGATTGGCTGTAATTATAGAGTTGTGCTTGGTGTATTAAGTTTAGGCAAATAAGCTAGTCATTACTATAAGAAATAATATGATTTAGTTTCAAATATATAGCATTTTAGTTTATTGAAGTTTTGTTGCAATCAAGCATAGCATTTAGTATAGCTGCAATTGATCAAAATAAATAAATAAATGATGAATTTCATTATTATAATTGAAACCATCGCGATATGTTTCCTATACAACTATGAGTTGCCCAGAATAACATTTCATTTTGGATAGAGCTACAAGAGTACCTTCAAAATTGACGAAAAATGGTTTGGCAAACCTCTTTGAGCTCTTCAAAGCAAGTGTTCTCCGAACAACGAATACGAAGTACCGCGTTTGTAAAACAACTTTTACGTATCGTATGCTGAATTTTGATATAAAAAAATCCACAGAAATCTATATAAATTTCATAATATCCATTTAAATTTTCATAGACCTACTCTTAAGTATAGTTTTCATATTGATTGAATAAACTTATTATTTTCTATATGACTCTATCCTTTGTTATTAAACTCCCTAGCGAACCCAGGCATAAGTCATATAAATGGCAAATCCGAACGCTACTGTATACCCTATAATATTTCGCTGTTATATTGCTACGTTTCAACCTAACATTATGCCGTCCACAAATAGGTGGCTTGTTGCGCGGAAGTGATAAAGCAATCATATCTAGCACCAGTCACGACGTTCCGTGTCGAACAAGTCGAAAAAGAGAAAGCTAGAAAATAACAACTTGCAAAAGTGTAACCAAACGTCATACCACCGCTTCGATGGTGAGGTTGCTGAGTTTCGTGGCGCTCATAAAAGCTTTGCATGCAAAGCAGTTGATGGTGCTAAATTGGTGGATTATCCGTTGCGGTCTGTCGGATCCTCGTATGGCGATTCCTTCGAGAGTGTGCATCGCCAACTCCGCCGTCGCAAAAGAGAGTGCATATCGATTTTCGTGTCATTGCCATGTTGGCGGCGGTGCATGATGCACTTTGTATAAATTGAGTTTTTACAACTTGGATTACGACCAACAACAGCGATAAGAAGAGGAAAACAGAGCACGAACGAACTGAACGAAACTAACCCCGGCTCCAGCGCTTTCCTCACGTGGCGCTATCGCGACGTTTTCGAGTTCCTATTTCCTCTAAAACGGTTTACGGTTTTGGGTTCCGAAGCTCCCTTTCGGTTGGTACATTGAACACACTTCGACAGACCCGTTTTGGGGGTGAAAATTGTTGAGCTTTGCACGAACAGGCGGGCGGATGCCTTACGCTTCAAAAGGATGCCAGTGCATACATTGGGTTGCATTCCAGGATACGTGTTTGGAAAAGGCACCGAAAATCGAACCGCTTGCCAGGAAGTCGAAAGAAGCACTCGCTTCTGGTACCCTTCATCTTTGTGCCTTTCCTTTGGGGTCTAGCATAACTGCTGTGGAAGGGAGAAAAAAAAGTGGAAAAGCATTTCAACGACATACATTCGAAACACCTGCCCCACTTTGAATCCGTTCGGTTTCGGTGATAAAAGTCCGGAATTTTCGAGCAATAAATATCATCATCGTCGTTGCAAACAATATTTTCGAACAGAGGAGTGCAATAGTTGCAAAAGTTCACACATAAATATGTCCCAGTGGAATATATGCTACGTTTCGAAGGCTCCCAAGTCGATCGAAGTGTTTGTGCTGGAAGCAATATTCGTATAAGGAGATTCATGTGGTTCAATACCAGATTTGCTAAATCGGGTTCTTTGCTTATAATTTTCCCCGTTCAGGTTTAGTAGAAAACATTATTTTCTGTATACTTAAACTCGTTTTCAGTGAAGAAAAATTGTAATATGAAGAAAACGTCGTGCAATATACGTTTTAACGTTTTAATTGCCCACAATTTTTGTCAAAATAATACAAGGCTATGTTTGACCTGAGCATTTTTAATAGCCCTTAAGCTGACTAAAACACTAATTTTCTTCTTTCTTTTCTATTGTAAACATAAAATGATTTTTTTTTTTGAAATCGTGAAGTGTTTACGTATTGTGCATTTAAAATGAATGTCGTAATCTTGCTTTTTATGCTGATTTGGCAGATCCTCTTTTCATGATTTTTATGCAGTTTTTTGGATATTTCTAAAATTACTGTAAAGCTCCACAGAAACAAAATTTATAATAGTTGCATAATAACAATATTTATATAAAATTGTGCTCTACCAACCGAGCTTTTCAAATATTCTAAAAGGTAAACATGATATCATCGTCAACACATCTTTTATAATTTTAGTTTAATATACGTTTTTCCGTTGAACCTACCTTGAGTGTTCGGTCGATCTGCCCGAGAAAGAACGTCAGTAAGGCAATGATGATAAAGTTGACGCCCCCAGCAAAGTCGGTCAGCTTGTCAAGCTGAAAGATGGCGGCGATCAGAAAGAAGACGACCTGCATCACAACCGTCACGATCGCGCTGATCGCGAAGTGATCCTCGTCCAGCACGTTCACCGCCATCGTGCGTCCAGTTTTCCCCGGAGGTGAATTTATTTCCCAACTACACGCCAGAAACACGCACCGTTTATCGTAGTTTGCACAAACTCACTCCCCCTCGTGGACAGTGGACGATGGGAACTGGGGAAACTATTTCTATTTTAAACGCACACCTCGACGGCGTGTCACCCGAGCAGTTTTCCGATCGATTCGTCGCACCCGCACACTTCCACCACCGATGCCACTTGTTTCGCGCCTTCACCTTTGGACGAGCCAACGATGGCCGTACTCATACTAGTGCCCGTCCCCGAGCCGGACTCACAACCGAGGCCTCACGCCAAGTGCTTACACACTTTTCCCCAATCACGAAACAAAAACACACACACGCAAACACTCCCCACCACAATAAAACGCTAATCTACGATCGCTCGTGATTGAATGATTTTTGTGCAATACTAGGTAAAACGGCCCGGTTACACGGCCCACTTGCAGAACCCGTTTACACGGCCCAGTTACAGGTCCCGGTTCCAGGGCCCGTTGACAGGTCCCGGTAACACGGCCCGTTTACAGGGCCAGGTTACAGGGCCAGGTTACAGTGCACGTTTACAGGACCCGTTTATAAGACCCGTTGACTGGACCCGGTCACAGTGCCCGGTAACACGGCCCGTTTACAGGGCCCGGTAACACGGCCCGTTTACAGAGCCCTGTAACACGGCGAATTTACAGGGCCCGGTAAACGGCGGTAAGACGGCCCTTTTACAGGGCCCAGTAACACAGCTCGTTTACAGAGCCCGGTAGCACGGCCTGTTTACAGGGCCCGGTAACACGGCCCGTTGACTGGTTCCGGTTACAGGGCCCGGTAACACGAACAATTTACAGGACCCGTTTACATGGCCCGGTAACACGGCCCGTTTACAGGGCTCGGTAAACGGCGGTAACACGGCCCGTTTACAGAGCCCGGTTAAATTGCCCATTTACAGGACCCGTTTACATAGCCCAGTGTCACGACCCGTTAACAGGACTCGCTTACGTGGCCCGTTTGCAGGGCCCGGTAAAAGGCCCGTTTACTGGGCCCAACCTTATGGATGTAGTTTTATTTTGCGTTGGTTATTTTTATTCTGCGTTGGTTATTTTCATCAAGTTGAAGAACCACCTTTCCCAAGAGTAGATGCAATGTTCGATTCGAAATTGTCCCCAAAATCACGAAAACGTTTCATTTCGTTTTGTATGCCCAGAGAAAACGGGAACTATTTTACTACGATGGTGCAAACATTATTACGCATACGGTATATGGTATACACGGTGGTGCAAACATTATCACGCATACGGTATTTGGTTTCCCTTAGCAACAGCACAGCGGTTAAGGGGAAATTTCGACGCTTAGGGGAAATTTCGACGCGTAGAAATTGTGCATCTTACTTTGGCGCTCGCTTCGCTCGGCATCTTCGCTATTGCTATCTAAGCTCAAGGTAGAAATTGTCGAAATTGTCTGCATCTCACTTTCGCGCTCCCTTCACTCGCTTTCAATGCTATTGCTATCTAAGCTCATGGCATGGTGTAACAGTAATTTTAGAGTGGACTAGGTAAAACGGCCCGGTTACACGGCCCAGTTACAGGTCCCGGTTCCAGGGCCCGTTGGCAGGTCCTGGTAACACGGCCCGTTTACAGGGCCCGGTAACACGGCCTGTTTACAGGGCCAGGTTACAGTGCACGTTTACAGGGCCCGTTTACAGGACCCGTTTATAGGACCCGTTGACTGGACCCGGTCACAGTGCCCGGTAACACGGCCCGTTTACAGGGCCCGGTAACACGGCCCGTTTACAGAGCCCTGTAACACGGCCAATTTACAGGGCCCGGTAAACGGCGGTAAGACGGCCCTTTTACAGGGCCCAGTAACACAGCTCGTTTACAGAGCCCGGTAGCACGGCCTGTTTACAGGGCCCGGTAACACGGCCCGTTGACTGGTTCCGGTTACAGGGCCCGGTAACACGAACAATTTACAGGACCCGTTTACATGGCCCGGTAACACGGCCCGTTTACAGGGCTCGGTAAACGGCGGTAACACGGCCCGTTTACAGAGCCCGGTTAAATTGCCCATTTACAGGACCCGTTTACATAGCCCAGTGTCACGACCCGTTAACAGGACCCGCTTACGTGGCCCGTTTGCAGGGCCTGGTAAAAGGCCCGTTTACTGGGCCCAACCTTATGGATGTAGTTTTATTTTGCGTTGGTTATTTTTATTCTGCGTTGGTTATTTTCATCACGTTGAAGAACCACCTTTCCCAAGAGTAGATGCAATGTTCGATTCGAAATTGTCCCCAAAATCACGAAAACGTTTCTTTTCGTTTTGTATACCCAGAGAAAACGGGAACTATTTTACTACGATGGTGCAAACATTATTACGCATACGGTATGGTATACACGGTGGTGCAAACATTATCACGCATACGGTATTTGGTTTCCCTTAGCAACAGCACAGCGGTTAAGGGGAAATTTCGACGCTTAGGGGAAATTTCGACGCGTAGAAATTGTGCATCTTACTTTGGCGCTCGCTTCGCTCGGCATCTTCGCTATTGCTATCTAAGCTCAAGGTAGAAATTGTCGAAATTGTCTGCATCTCACTTTCGCGCTCCCTTCACTCGCTTTCAATGCTATTGCTATCTAAGCTCATGGCATGGTGTAACAGTAATTTGAGAGGCGACTAGGTAAAACGGCCCGGTTACACGGCCCAGTTACAGGACCCAGTAACAGGACCCAGTTACAGGACCCGGTTACAGTGCCCGGTAACAGGGCCCGTTTACAGGGCCCGGTTACATTGCCCATTCATAGGACCCGTTTACAGGACCCGTTTACATGACCCGTTTACATGGCACGATAACACGGCCCGTTTCCAGGACACGGTTGCAGGACGCTACATGGCGCGGTGACACGGCCCGGTTACACGACCCGTTTACAGAGGGCCCGGTAACAGGGCCCGGCAACACGACTAATTTACTGGACCCGTTTACATTGCCCAATGACAGGTCCCGGTTACAGGACCCAATTACAGGACTCGATTACAGGGCCCGTTTACAGGACCCATTTACAGGGCCCGTTTACAGGACCCATTTACAGGACCCGTTTACATGACACGGTTGCAGAATCCATTTACATGGCCCGGTGACACGGCCCGTCAACAGGACCCGTTTACAGAGCCAGGTAACCCGGCCAATTTACAGGACACCGTTACATGGCCTGGTAACACGGCCCGTTTTCAGGGCCCGGTAATACGGCCCGTTTACAGGACCCCGTTACACGGCCCGGTAACAGGGCCCAACCTTATGGAAGTAGTTTTATTAATAATTTTATTCTGCGTTGGTTATTTTCATCTCGTTGCCACCTTTCCCAAGAGTAAATGCAATGTTCGATTCGAAATTGTCCCCAAAATCACGAAAACGTTTCATTTCCTTTTGTATGCCCAGAGAAAACGGAAACTATTTTACTACGATGGTGCAAACATTATTACGCATACGGTAAATGGGGGTACACGGTGGTGCAAACATTTTTACGCATACGGTATTTGGTTTCCCTTAGCAACAGCATAGCGGTTAAGGGGAAATTTCTACGCTGTAAAGGGGAACCTGACGCGTCAGCACAGTCCATCTCACTTTCGCCCTCCCATCGCTCGCTCACTTCTCGCTATTGCTATCTAATGCCATCGTTACGGCTAACTGTAATTTTAGAGTGGATATTTGCTTTTATCTTGTCTTCAATTTTCATTTACCGCCTGGAGGTGGGCGGAAAATACAGGGAAATTTGAAACTTGCTTGTTTCACTGGACCATCTGTTCGCTGGCGGGTGGCCAACACCGCGAGATAAATTCACGGCCCTCGAACTGTCCCGTTCCCAGCCCCGCTGATTCGCGTCAACAACGAACGAGGAAACACTCGGTGGGAGAGGGAAATGGCGGAGGATGACAACGGGAGAGGATTGGTTTTGATTTCCGATTCATTTCGATCGAAGCGACAGACCGACCGAGACGCACCGTGGCCACCGTCCGCGTTGCTCCATCGTTCGCGTTCCTTCGAACGGATTGTCGATGATCGGGTTTATTTTTCGATTTCCCTCCAGGGGGTGGAAGCTGTCGATGAAATTTTGGTTTTTTTTTTCTTATTTTACTTTCCTCGCTTTTCAAACTGAAACCCGAAAGGAAGCGAAAACGTTCCGTGCGCACATGGAAGACCACTCTGAGGGGAACCGAGGCGCCATGGAGGATTGGGGAGAAGGAAAAATCAACTGAATTTATACCGCCAGCCAAATATATACACGCTTCGTTCTGTTCAGCTTCACTTCACGGCGTTATTGTTAACGAGTTTTTCTTTTCGCGCCACTGAAAGTATACACAGACAAAGAGAGGGAGAGAAAGAGAGAAAGTAATATGAAAATCATCAGAATTGTTTATCTTTGTTTTCTTTTTCTTGTGGAACAGGTTGCATATTTTTAACAAATTCTTTTACGCCAATGCGACAGAGTTATTTTAAAATGGAATCGCAGCTTTTCTTTAAATCAGGAAAACCAGAGGAGCCCACGGCATCAAGCAACGGTAGTACTATAGAAAATATTACCATAAGCCTTATAAACGACCATAAACTACAACTTCCACTACAGTCTCTGGCTTTCTTTCCCAACACTCCCCAGCATGGGTCAAAAGCATTCATTTTAAATTCACAAAACAAAGCATCCACTGTGTTTATTCATCCAAGCAAAACCACTCGACGAATGTACATTAAAATTTATCTCCATCTCCTCTGGGATGATCATCAATTGCGCTTGTGCGCCTGGAATGTTTTCCATGCACACATTTGCCGTTTTTTTTTTTTAACTGAGGATTTTTGTTTCCGTTGTCGCATCACCGCATCTACATAGCGATGCCATTTGTTTCTCGTTGTGCGCATCCTGCGAGCAATGAAATGGACGCATTTATTTCAAGCACGGTATAAACATTGAAGCGACACAGCAAAAGCATGGCAAACGGTCAAACGGCCCCATACGGCAACTGGCTGCGGATTTCTGCTTTCTTGTGAGGAATGTTGTTCCCGTTCCCGACTGGGTAATGCTAAAAGCGGACCTTTAGAGCTGTTCGGAATGTCTTATAAGGAAAACAGATTATTTTACAACTATAAAGCATAGACATTGGAAGGGATTTCTGTTACAATTAAAATGTTATCAAGATTCGATATCATTGTTTAAATGTTCAAATTCGATCATTTCCACGAAGCACCAGGCGCCTCCATTAGAGACCACAAAACAACCAGGCGCCTCCACCATATCTAGACGAGCTTCCTATTCTTTTTGAATAAGTGGCAAAGGAAACCAAAGGAAACAGGGTCAATAAATTGATCTAATAATTTTAACCGGAGCTTTAACCAATTAAGTTACTAAAAGTACTTTACTACAAGTACTATATGGTACACAGAACGCATTAAATAGAACTATTCACTTTGTTAATTATATTTTCACATCATGTACTTGCTCGGCTGATTTTACTGCACACAACCTTTTATAGCTGATATGATGGGGAGGTCATAGTCTAACGGTGGTAATTCTTTCTTCTTTGGGCAACAGAACAAGTTTGTTACGGGTAAATAGCAATGAAACACGTAATTTGCATATGATTGTGCTCCGTGTAGGACAGTCTTAAAATAGAAAGCTCCCGAGCAAGTTAATTAACGGGTATGATAAAAGAAATTTAATTTACCAATCATTAAAATAATATATGATACGAAATATATTACTTCACTCCATCACTATGCTCGGTTAAGCTGCTGCCTTTCACACCATTTCCTTCTCTGTATATCCTACTTCGTTAACTATTTTCCCAATTAAAACCATATATTGCTGGCACAATTAAAACCCAACGCAATTGTTCGAAAATTAATTTTCCTGCCAGTAACTCGCCGTGGCGGTTTCGTTGGGTAATTATAAGGCCATAGCAGAAATAAACATCGATCTCATCGTGACGCTTATTCTCGGGGCATCATTTTCGCTTCCGCTTCACCATTACCACCACCGGAACGGGCCACACACTGCCAGGGCTGATCGCTTCCGCTAATTTATCTCCAAAACCGGTGCCGATGCTAATGGAGTGACTTTTGCTGACCCTTCGGCAATCGACGGGCGAGAAATAATCTGAAAATGTCAGCTAACGGAGCAGGTGCTGGTACACTTTTCGGCATTTTCTGGGAGCATTTTTTTCTTGGTAAACTGGTTTGCGACAACATTGTTAGTAAGTTCAAACCGTTTTGAATTATTTTCCTACAGTGTTTCTAAAAAATGAACGCCATTATCAGGACGCCAATGGATTTTCATTTAAAAAAATAAAAACTAGCTTCAAGGGCATTTTTGCTGGAATGGGAAAACAAATAGCGAACGAATTGGAGAGGCCGGTGTAAAATGTGGGAACAGTTTCTCTTAGATCCAGTGGGGTGGAAAATAGGCCTACACCGCAACGCTCATGCTAGAGGCAATGTGCACAATGTTGCACCCGAGCGCAGCATCAAATGCACACGAGATGCACTGGCAGGAAATTCAAACGGAAATATAAACGACACGATACGGCTCAGGTCCAACCACCCTGAAATACACACAAACACACGCGTACATACACACATCTACGTACAGAAAAACACATAGGCGCACCTGTACTTGACTGCAAACGTCAAATAGGTAAATAGATTGCCGTTGGCTGGCCTTGACTCGGTTCTTCCGATGCTAGACCATCCCGTCCCGGACCAATATTTACATAGGGGACGTCGTGCAAAGTGAGGAGGAAAATCAAGTGTAAGCTGTTGCGTTCGCTTATTTACCTCTCCCGCGCAGCTGATTGTAGATGGATCCTGTTTCCCGATGCAAAAGGAAAGACACACTGGCACAGCTAAAATCGTTAGGCTTTGTTCGTTTTGCTTCCCTTTAGGCCAACTGTCTCTCCTCTCTCTCTCTCTCCCTCTCTCTCTTTTTAGCTTGATTTTTGTTTTATCCATCAACAAACAAATTTGCTGCTATTTTTACGATATGATTCGACATCGGGGAACGGAGGGTTAGTACAGGTTGTGATCAACTTTACGATCGAATGTACATCGTCGTACCACTCGGTGGGAGCTCGCAATTGCTCCCCACGACATCGAAGGCATCAGACCTTATGACGGCGGCAGGTTTTTGTGTTTGCTTCCGTTTTCCACCCAGGGGTTGGCCTTCAAATAAAAAGCGATTCCCTGAGAAAAAGCCAAACCAATGAAGAACTCTCCATGGCATCACCGATCGATCGAGTCTAATTAAAGTCTAAATTGAACCATTTCCCATCAGCTTCCCGGAAAGAGTTGGGGAGGAGGGGTGAGGGAGGCTTCTGGACGCGTGTGTGTGTGCGCGAGAGAGACCAGGTGTGTGTGCAGGTGTCCATTTGGGCTCAAAATCGTTCAATCGGAACGCGCATGGAGCGTTGCCAATGAATGCACTTTTGATTCGTTCCTTTCGCAGGGGTTTTATTTGCCCTTGCCGTCGGGATTACTTACAATGCTAGCTCCTATCTGGATTTGGGAGCAAACATATGGGTCTGAGGGTGTAGGGACACTCATCGACGAAGGCGCGTTGTGAGCGATACCAAATTAAATTTTCGTCCACTCAACAAACCCAACGAAACCGACACCCGTGGCAGGAAACGACGATACGTTGATCGAATTAATGTCCCATCAGGGGACGTTCAACCTGTTTCCCCCAATCCTTGTTTATCCTTGCAGCGAGCGCCCGTTTTTCCTTCGTTTGCACTTTTATCACCCAGGAAGCCAGCCTGACCGGTCAATTTAAATTAGTTTCCGCTCTGTAATTCTATTATTCGACCATTTTTCGGGCACCCGCTTCGGGTACTAGCGGCCATCAACACTCCATCACCGTGCCAAACGTTCCAAACCACCACCAGTTGGTCGAAAGTGAATGAAACTATTTTTACCCCCCGCTCCGAGCCAGGAACGACACCCAGAAATTACCTACATCGCGTGACCTATCAACAAAACAAACCCCGAGAGGGAGTTAGAAGAAGGGCGTTGGTGTTGTGGCAACGGTGGCCCCTTCCGGTTTTCCATGAAAATAGAACCATTTCCCTTGTAGCCAGTAGGCAATCCGGCGGAGGATCTACATCCCATCAGCTGGGCGCATGAAAGTGTTTCGTGTGTTTATGTGTGTGTGTGTGTGTGTGTGAGTGTTTCAGCGTCCCCTGGATGCCGTCGGAGTGGGCAATTTCCTAGTTCATTGAGCGCCGATTTGGAATCGCTTTCGTGGTGGGATTAAAATCACTTTTGTTGGTCACCAACAACACGGTGCTCTCCATCGATGCGTGCCAATTGCGGTATCCACTTCCCAGGTGTGCCTTTTCAGTGTTAGAAACAATCCCCCCCCATACCGCAGACTGAATGGTCCTTCTCGCGGTGTTTCCCAGGTGTTATTCACAAGCCAGGACGTGTTTGTAGGCGCGCGACAGGGGTACATGATAATGGCGGGCCTATTTCGGGCGGGAAAAGAACGGGCGCGTGCCTATTTCTAGTTGTACCTTCAGCGAGGGAGAAGGAAGAAAAAGCCTACCGTACGGAGATGCTCCACCTCACACTTGATTCCACATCGCGTACATCTGCACTCACTCACGGGCGCAGCGGAGGGTAAAGACATTGACCAGGGATGGGTAAGCTTTTCCTCTTCCAAGTCACATTTGGAGCTGATTCGGTCCTTTTCCGCTACAACATCTCTTAGTATCGTCTAGCTGGAAGGATAGGAGCTGGAGGTAGATGCAACAATCACCAACGGCTGGTCAAACCCGTTCCCCAGTCAACTCCGCTTTTCCACTGACACTTTTTTGCCTGCAGCTCCTGGCAAAAACCAAACCGCGTACCCGAAACGTTCCACGTGCGCGCACCACGATTCACCGCAACGAACTCCGTGCGACACAAACACTCGATTGCGACTGAGCCCCGAGACCTAGGGCCGCGAGACTCGCGAGTTTTCCACGAAAAACCCGCAACGTGCGAGCAATAGATATCCCAAACGGGATGTGTCACGGGATGTTGGCGCGATTGGGTTTCGCTCGCTCTCTCTCAGTCTCCTCCGCTCGCGCGCGCCTTTCGTTCTCCACGGGAAACGTTTGGTGTGGAGTTTAATCTCGCAAACAACAGAGCCCGAACGGCCACTCGTTGCGTGCAGAAAGCTGGTTGTACTATCACGGGTATCTAGTGGATTGCAAGGGGCGCATCCTTTCGTTTGCCGCTCTGGGAAAATCTCGAATGAAAAGTTCATCCTGGTGAGAGATAGCGCAAGAGCATCGAGAAAGCGATGCCTGCTGCGGAGAAATGACAGCTTGGTCACGGTTCTTAGCGCCAATAGGATAAGCGATATGCTTCGAAATTTGTCCATTTATAAGTTAAAAATTAAATAAGTTGTGTTTCATTATAATTCTATCCTATAAGGATTCTAATATACTTTAAACTTAACTTTGGTTCACTACTGGGTTCAAATAAACTACTGCATCCCAGCGAACTGTTTTTGTTTTAGAGATTAATTGTCTAGGAGATTTACTACGATTCCCACTACACACGCATATGGCATTTGGAAAGGACTCTTCATACCACGCTAACGCACACGCATGCAAAGTTTTCTCTTTCTCATAGTAAACGCTTTTCGTACTAAGTTATGGGCACTTCCTTTCCCAGCCCCCTCTTTTGAGATGGCAAGATTTTTCCCGCGTATCCCATCATCATCTCTCAACATCTACCTACAATCTGCACAGTGGGATCATCTATCTATCTATAAAAAAATCTGGACATCGTTAAATTTTCTTTCGGATTCTGCTTATCGCATTAAAAAGGTTCCTAGCGCATATCGGCAATCTATCCATACCATGGATATGTGTATTTGGAAAAGTATTATAAGTTGGATCATTAATATATTGGAAATATCCGCTGCCTTGTGTAACGAAACACCATTTCTAGAGGTCATGAAAACACGTTAACAATAGTCTTATTTGAAGCAAAGGAGATGTTAACAGGTATGGTTTTTGAGGCAGTTCCATCAGAAACGATTTATACACCCACAGCGAGTGAAATATTTCCGTAGATAAATATGATAATTGTTACATGTTCAGTGTGTCGTATTCATTGACGTTTAATCATCGGGCGAATAAAAGTGGTAAAATGTGTTTTAAACCCTTCTCACTAGCTGTACCTATCTACGGAAATAGTGAACACACTGTAAATTTTATAAATCTTTGATATTTTATCAAGGTATCAAGGATATCAAGGTTTGGTACATCATTTGGCTCTTGTTATTAGAACTTAGAACAGCTGCTTTCGCTTTCGAGCCTGATTTTAAACTTTCGAGTAAGCCATCAAAACATTTCATCGAATACTTCGAAACGCTCAGTGGATCAAGATCCAATTGTTGGGGTGATTATAAGTTAGCAAAATCGGTAAATGTAGCAGCAAACTGATGGAGTCCTCGTTCACGACCAGCGACACTTTCACCCACTCCTGTAACCATTCTATCATACTTTCAGCACTCAGATTGGTCGCATTCAGGCCCCTCAGGAAGCAGGCGTGCTTAAGCGATTCTATCGGCATATTGTGCACTCCTCCCTCCCGCTTGATGGCCATGTCCATGTGATGCACGATGTAAGCACGCTCGCTCAAACGGAACCGTCGTAAAATGCCCGCTCGAACATCGTGCAACCGACATAGATATTTCTATTGGGATGAAAAACCGGTATATTAGCGATAAACCGAACAAGTGTAATCAACAAAGTGTTCACCCACCAGATGCGATGAGGCCAAACTGTTCAGATGAAATGGTGGTCGCTGGAAGACTTCTTTAATGTCCAGTATTTCTTCGGCCGTCGGGTGAAGACCGCTTCCGAGCAAACCCAGGATGTACCTAAACTTTTTGTACGACGGATCATCATTTTTCTTCAGTGCGTCCAGTTTCGACTGCATGCAACGAAACACGCGTCTATTGTATACCAATCGGTTTCGTAAATCGATTTGAACGAATTCGACCTTCTGCTGAATCGACCAGAAGTGTGACGTCAGTAGTACGCGAGGATACATATAGCTACAACAGCAAAATCGATAAATTACTTTCCCAATTCGCCAACATAGGCAGGGCATCATTATACTTACGCTAGAGGAAATATCACATAGTTTGCGAAAGGAAGTGCCGATATGAGCAATACCGGTGCCACTTTCTTCATGTCCCGTGGCATCTGGTAGTACAGCTCGATTTCCTTCCGGGTCAGGCACCGAAGATCGTTGTCGTGCGAGTAGACGATTTTGGTGATCTTGACTAGCTTTTTCATGTCGTTGAAGAAATCTCGCACCCCGACCAGAAACACGCGGTACACGTGCATCGCCGAGGGAAACTTTTTCTCCAGCACTTTATCATAGTTCTTAACGTAGTCGAAGAACCGTGAAAAGACGTAGCCCTGTACGTTACGCTTGACATTTTCCCGACTGTATTTCACCGCCAGTCGTTCCTTCGTGGACTGTTTGTCGTTGCTAGGCCGAAAAAAATAGATAACATTAGCAGCAGCAGCGAATCGGGCTTTTCAAAATTAACACCTTTACCTTCCGTCTTTCGAGGTGCCCCCACCGGAGCCGGTACTTTGGAATCGTATCGCAAACCCGGCGCAACTGCTCACGAAGGACACGGGCTGACGCTGCTGTAGCAGCGGTTGGTGACGACACAGCGTTCGTAACAATGTCAGCGACATGGTTACACGGAAAGGAAAAGAACTGAAACACTCGCGATTTGTCTATATTACATCATATTCTTTCCACTTATTGGACCACACGCATCTGATCGACTGATGATACGGAAGAACCACGACAGGCCGTCCAATGTTTACATCATATTGGCTAATGTCAAGAGACAAACGTCAACGTGTAGTAGTTTTGTAAACAAACCGTTTAAAAAAATACAATCCTGCATGAATATTTTTTCATTCCGGTGTAGCTATTCTGTGCAATAAGTTTTCTATTAGGTTAAAAGGTGAATTAATACATTTAATTAGTTGATTCTAATATTAACCAACCCAAGATGAGGCAAATTAAAGTTTCAAGATGGTGTTGATGTAGCTAAGCTTTTTATGTTTCAGATGCAGACAATTTCAAGGAAAATGTAATTCGCCACAAGTAGTGTATAACTCAGTTTATTTTATTATCTAAAAACTCTTTAAACATCGTCAATATGCTATTTTTCTCTTTTCATTATTTTTTCATTCAATTTCAAACGATCTTCAAACGATGCGACGACCCGACATACAGAGGCAGCGATCAGATAGGAATAAACGACGGCAGAGTACCGAGTGCTTTGCGGCGCAACACTGGAGGCCGTGTATCTTCTTCCTCATCGCTGCCTCCGGCATTTTCATCCTCCGGTACTGCATCATCCGCTTGCCAACCGCATCCTGTTTTCCGATCGCCACCATCATCATCTGGCTCACCTTCTATACTTACGCTTTTCTCATCGTCCTGGATTCCGCTTCCAAGCTGCACCTGGTCCACTTCTTCGTGAGCGTGTCGTTGTTTCATTTTTTCCACTTCACCAAGCATTCGCTTCAACTGCATTCTTTCACTAGCACTCAACTCACCCGATTTTTCTGGCTGGTTTACCTTTGACGACGTTCTCGAAGTCCCATCGTCCTGGTAATACCGCACAGGCAATGCGGGTAGTGTGACGGTCTCCGGATGCGCCGTTGTTTCCACAGCTACTGGTGAGCTGGACCCAGCTACGGGTTTCTTTTTCATCTCTTTCCGACCGTGTGGGTAGGGACATTTTATGCGATCGCATTTTCCATTACGCTCAAACTCGGGACATTGGAATATGTGTCGATTCGGACACTGACAACGAAAAAATCGTTCGTTGAAATAGCGAACGGGATAAGAGAAAAAATTAGTTAACTGCCTGAAATAGATGTACTTTATGAAGATTTTCAATGAAACCCATTACCTTGTCCGCCAATGCACAAAACCCATTCAAAAAAGCATCGCATATACGCTCCTTCTCGCTCACTTTTTTGTGCAGGTACGGACATACATCACGCATGCAGCGACCCTCGAGGAAAAACGTACAAACGGGCATCTTTTCCAGGGAAACATTGTGCGACAAAAGGCACCCATCCAGGATGCATTCTCCGCGCAAAAACTTCTGGCAGATGCTCACGTGTTTGGGATCGTGCAACTTGGGACACTTGCCACGATTGTGCGCTAAGCATTTCCCCAGGCGACGATAAATATGGCACGGTTCGTTGCACTTCTTTAACTTGCTCGCCAGCACCTGAATGCTTCGCTGTTTGGCTGTACTGAGATGGGTTCGTGTTTTATGATTGTCAGTCCGAATGAACGTTCCATCCTTGCGTGCTTTGTACGTTAGCCCGCCGATGTCGATACGATTCATGCGCGGTTCCGGGGCATGCAGGGCCGCTGCGGCATCGCGAATGGTCCGTAATTTCATTCCCGTCCGATCCAGTGCGAAGCGTGTACCACGGATGATGAGGAAGTGTTCTTTGGTTTTGGCCGGATGATTGTACGAAGAAGCAGTCGCCGGTTGGCTCACGGCTGGGAGAGATTTCTGTAGCTTGTTGTTAGAAGACCGATACAACACCCCGTTGATATTGACCAATACTAGTCGCTTGTTTTTGGACGCATAAGCGACGGTGCTTTTGTTAGCAATAGCTTTTTCTACTTTTTTTACTGGCATGCTGTTGCGCTTTCTGTAAGATTGGAAATCAACATTTGTTACCACATACATAACGGTTTGCGAAAAACGGTAGATGATAATACATACAATTTCAACAACTTTCGATCAGCAATAACCACCTTCATCGGATTGATGCCATTTATTCTCGACAGGGCGTAGCGCTTCACGAAAGAAGGTTTCTCCATGGGTGACCTTGACGGGATCCTCCGATCGATACGAAGACTTTTCCTTTCCGGTAGCACCTTCGGCTTCACATTCTCCATTCCGATGGTTGAAGGGACACTGCTACGAATGAGTTTATTCTTCCCAATTTTTACTAACGGCGCAAGCTGGCTATTTGCCGTGCCAATCACGGTTCGTTTGGCATCGTTTGGATTGTGCATCGCAGTAACCTTCACACCGCTGGCAGTTGTTGCTCGAATAAGTTTTCTTCGAGTATTTTTGATGATGGGATTTACCGACCCAGAGAACGGCGGAGGTTTCCTCACGGGCTCGGAAGTTTGGTCCGCAATTCGGTATGAGTTGGCTGATGTAACCATTGCCGGAGGTGCCGCAGATGTGACTGTAGCAGCTGTTGTTACCTGTTGAGTCCGTAGCTTCTGCAGAAAGGCAGGATTAACATGTATCGCCGCCTGTTGTGGCGGATTTTGTACTTGATGATCAGCATCCACACGCATAAGCGTCCCATGTGAGGCCAGAAACATGGGATTAATATGCGCTTTTGCAAACTTGGGATTGATAAATATTTTCGATGGCTGTCCCATTGTTGCTGGAGTAGCTGCTGATGCTTCCTTTGCGGTGGGTATGGATTGTACGTTATTTGGCTGCTGCATCGAGCCTTCTTCTTGTAATATACTATTACACTATCACAGATAATAAAAATTTATCTTAAAAGCTGTACAACCCAAAAATAAAAGCTATGCACACACAACTACGTAATTACACGCTTCTTTTTCTACACGATTTTAAAATGTCTCTAAGTGTCAAAGTGACATCAGTCGATTCAGGTTGCATAAGGTTGTTCAATGAAGCTGTGCTTACACCAGGTTAGCTTCACTTAAGTAATCTTGATTCAAACGCTTCAAATTTGAATTTATTTCTGATTAGCAATAATGCTCGAGAATGATAATGAATTTCTGTAATATTTGATCCATTTTGCAAACACTGAAAAAGAAATATTTACGCCACGTTACTTTGGGTAACGAGGACCGTATCTAACATAACATGAAGAATATGTATCTGATGTATTCGAATCATTTGTATCCATATAGAATAAAAATCTGAACGGTTCACAAACGTTAAATGATTATTATACAGCGATGCATTCATTAACATATTGTAGTCAAAAATTGTAGCCCATCATTGTGTTTATTCAACTTCAATTGAATGATACAATGGTAACGCAAAACTATTGTTTGAATAATTTAATTACCAAATAAGTAAGTATTCGATTTCATAAACACGCGAAAATATAAATGCGATCGTCCTGTCGAAAATCAGACACAACTGCACTGTTTGGATGGTACGGCTATTGAAGCAAATCGGCTGAATATATTGAAATGAGTGAAAAAAGCGACAACAGCACGTTCTTTTAATTTGCATTTCCTTCATCGCCTGCAGCAGCAGCCTGCTCTGGATTTTGACGATTTCGGTTGGGATCGTCCGGCTTCATGGCCGGGAACAACAGTACTTCCTTGATGTTGTTCGAATCCGTAAGGAACATCGTTAAGCGATCGATGCCCATACCCCAGCCGCCGGTAGGTGGAAGCCCGTACTCAAGCGCGGTACAGAAATTTTCATCCACTAGCTGCGCCTCGTCATCTCCGGCTGCTTTGTCGGCCGCCTGCTGCTCGAACCGCTCACGCTGCACGGCCGGATCGTTCAACTCGGTGTACGCATTGCAAACCTCCTTTTTCATGACGAATAACTCGAAACGCTCGGTAAGTCCCGTCAGGCTGCGATGATACTTTGCCAGCGGGCTCATGATTTGCGGATGATCGCAAATGAATGTCGGGTTAATGCAGTTTTCCTCCAGGAACTCTCCGACCAGTTTATCGAGCAAACGGGCCGCTGTGCGCGGTGGCGAGCAATCAACCTCGTGCTTCACACACAGGGCATCCAAGAACTTGGCAGCTTCAGGGGTATGCAACTTATCTGCCGCCGGGAATTTTACCTTCAAAATTTCCTCCAGAGAGCTGATCATAGAGACACGTTTGAACGGTGGCGTAAAGTCGATTTCAAACTCCTTGCCCTCGGGACCATCCGGATGGTACTTGATCTTGTACGAACCGTGGATCGCGTACACCATGCCCGAGAGCAGCTTTTGAGTGATGTCAATAATGTCATTGTAATCCGCGTACGCCATATAGAACTCGCACGTTGTAAACTCCGGGTTGTGCGTCAGATCAATTCCCTCGTTGCGGAACTGACGACCAATCTCGTAGACGCGATCGAGCCCACCTACCGTTAGCATCTTAAGATACAGCTCCGGCGCAATGCGCAAAAACAAATCCATATTCAAATCGTTGTGATGCGTCACAAACGGTTTAGCGGTAGCACCACCCGCTATCATGTTCATCATAGGCGTTTCTACCTCGAGGAACCCGAGCTGATCGAAAAACCGTCGCACGTAGCTAATAATCTTTGCGCGAGTTATGAAGATGCTTCTCACATTGTTGTTTAACATCAGATCGAGGTACCGCTGGCGGAACCGGGTCTCCTTGTCCTTCAACCCGTAATGCAAGTGCGGCAACATATGCAAGCAAGGCGCCAGCAGGGTAATCCGTTTCGGCATTACCGACAGTTCACCTTTCTGCGTCTTTCCGGGCACACCAGCAACACCGATAATATCGCCTCGTCGTAGCTTGGCCATATCTTCGAAAAACAGCTGCTCGCTTTCGTACATCTTGGCATTTGCCATCACCTGCAGCTTCAAGCCTTCGCCGCGCAGATCAAAGAATATAAGCTTGACGCCGGATTCGCGAATCGCATGTACACGTCCCGCCACGCTCACGTTCACATCGGCCAACGTTTCGCCTTCCTTTAGGTTGTTGTACTTTTCAATGAAATCTCCAATCGACATCGTCACGTTGAACTTGTGCGGATACGGATGCGATCCAGGCACTTTCTTCAACTCTGCCACGGCACCGCTCCGCAGCTTGAAGTACTCGTTTGGAGAAATTTCCTCCTCATCTTCCTTGGCAGGAACCTTCTTACGGGAAGCATCGGCCGGCTGCGGTGGCTGTTGTGCCTTCTTCTCCTGTTTTTCCTTTTCCTTCGCCTCCGCCTTCAAACGCCTCTTCAATTCACTGAAACAGACAAGCAAACACGTGTCGATTGTATCATCTTTACTACGCAATTCAAAGGGTAGTTTCTAAGAACTAGCAATCGAGAAGATGACCAATACATTTTTTGCCGCTTCGATTTCCATCTTACAGAGTCAGACGTGGCGAATACGGTTCGAAACACTGGCGACCGGGGTGAAAATGGCACTAGGGCGTGTATACATGAAATTCTTTGTATCGTACGGAGCGCCAACATCATTACTTTGGCATAGAACTATTATTTATACAAATCTGCCACAGTCCACATGAAAAGCACATGACACGCAACCAAAATACACCATTCGCCGGTCGCCGTGTCAGAAGTCACAACACCGTCCCCAAGATGGGCAATTCGTAGAGCAGGCCGCTTGGGCGGATTGGTAAAAGCCTTACTTTTTCGATAACTTTTCTTCGCACGGAATTGCATCAGCCATTATTCACTATTATTTACGTCGGCCTTCCTCGGTAGCACGTAACACAATTCCGCAGCGAACGTTGAGAAACACGCGAAGATTGGTCGGTTTGTGTGACAATGCTTTTGACAGTCTGTCCAACTCCGTTTATATCGCATGGTAGATGGTTTTTTTCAAACTTGTTTCGCACGATTCGACGATCTTTGATTTCTGTCCACCTCAAGGTGAATAAAATACACCTTACATTGTAGATACCTTAAGTGCAGCTAGCTTTCGATGAAATATCGAGATTAGTTGTCAGTTTTCAGTGCGTCGCGTGTTGGTGACACAGTTACAGGCAGTTTTCAGCGCGGTGGTTTTCGGCAGTGTCTTCAAAATAGCAAGCCAGCAATTGTGCGTTGCTAAAAAACAATGGATATATCCAAACTTAAGGTGGCTGAGCTTAAGGCGGAGCTGGCGGCGAGAAACCTCGACACGAAAGGTGTCAAGGCTGTTCTAGTCGATCGGTTGAAGGAGGCAATAGAACGCGAAAGCAACGCCGCCTCCAACCTCGCCCTAGTGGGTGATCAACATCATCTTCAGGTGCAACAGCAATATTTGCTTCAACAGCAACAGCAGTTGCAAGCTCAACAGCAACTACAATTGCAACAACAGCAGCAGCAGCTGCTTTTCCAACAGCAGCAGGAACAGCTTTTACTACTCCAACAGCAACAGCAGCAGCAGCAGCAGCAGCAACAGCAAAATGCAATGGCTACTGAGTTACAGGCACAACCTCAAGACCAGGCTATTGAGGATCTTTCAATGCCAAGTGAGTGGAATTCATATCAGTTTATTCGTTTGTGCATCGATAAAACCAAGTATTGCGGTGCAATTTGTAGTTTTTATGGTGTGTAATCGACGAGTTCCGCGAAGAGCGCGCCATTTTGTTTGTGAAGGGAAAAAGTTGGTAGAAAGAAGGGTAGAAAGAGAGAGAGAAAGCGCCTGAAAAGTAGGTACGATTCCCGCTTGCGCGTCCCATGCTTCGTGCGTGTGTGCGTGCCTCGAAGACCAAAACGGTTTTAACCGATTTGAGGACCCGCGGACGGTCATCGAACCGGTTGATATGAAAGTGTGTGCATGTTTGTTGGCAACCAACGATAACAAGCGTGTACGAATTTCGTCGCGCCAAGAAGCGAAGTTGGACAAGTTGTAAACAACGCTTTTGCTGGAGCAATGAACTCAATGATTGTTTTGTAGTATGTTATGCACGAACCTACACTCATTGTTGCATGAAGGTTAAGCGAAATTTTCTTTTCGAAAACTCTCATTTTCCTTATCCAATAGAAAGTTTGCCAATAGTTAATGTTGGTTTTATCTTATCACTTCTTTTTTAGCCAAGAGAGTGGACACTCCAGTTCGACGTCGCAGTACTAGACGATCGATGACACGGTCGCCGTCTCCCACGAACAATTCTGGGGAAAATCCACACGCATCGTTAATGGGTAGCGCGCGTAAACGGGGTCGATCGCGTTCAATGACGAAATCCCCGTCCCCGCAACGGCTAACGAGTGAGGTTCCGTGCCTAGCATCGGTACAGGAGGAACCGGAGCCGCCTGCAGCAGTCTTGACGGAGGAACGGCTGACGGCCGCTGAGGTAACACCCGAGGTTACTCCGACTGTTCCCGTCGAGGAGAATGCATCTGTTGCTGCTCCTGTGGAAGACGCTCATCCACCCAAAACCTTAACCGAACTTGACCCGCTGTTGGAAGAAGAGCAGTCTGATCTTCTCGATGGACCGGTTATGGATATTGACGATAACGATTCACTCGCCGAATCGGAACTATTGGGAAGCGAGCCAAATAATGCGAGTTTTGAGGAAAAACCAGATACACAACAAACAGATTTGGCCGAAAGTGCTGCACCCGTGGAGGAAGCTGCTTCAGCTAGCCAGGATTTGGAAACGAACAATGACGCAGGTACGGCCAAGACCGAAGAAGAACCCAAACCGGAGGTAGAAAGTGAAGCTGACAATAAAGCTACCCCACCAACCACTGTGGAGGAAAAGGCGAAGGTTGAATCGTCCAACACGACTGAAAAGAAGCAGCCTTCGGGACAGCAGGCACAAAATACGATGGTTGAGTTTGTTTCGGAAGAAAGTGAACCACAGTTGGCACCGGAAGCCGGCAATCTATTTACCTTGAGCTGGTGTAAGTAGGCATGGTTACGTGTGAGCAACATGTTACGAGACCTGTTACGAGAATTCTATTCTGCTTATTTTCTTTACAGATGATTCGGATCTGAACCTTGCCATTGACGAAAAGGATTTGCTGTCCGCAAAACCGCTTTCGGATGGTATATTCGGATTGGTATGGGCGGGAGTTCGCGCAACCCGTGGTGTGCTCGGTGGAAAAGTGCTATACGAAGTATCGGTAGGGGATGAACTGCAACCGTCTACTCGATCTCCGCTGATTCCGGAAGGCGAAACTCCGACCCCAGAGATCCGAATAGGATGGTCGACGTCGGTCGAGCGGGCATTGCAGCTCGGCGAGTCTGATCTTTCATACGCTTACGCAAGCTCCGGGAAGAAAGTGGTCGGTGGCAACTTTGAGCAGTACGGTGTGGCTTACGGCAAGAACGACGTAGTGGGCGTGTACTTGGACCTTGATTCAACTCCGTGCCGAATGGAGTTTACGGTGAACCGCGTCCGCCAGGGAGAGGCTTTTCAGTTCGCAAAGGAAAGCCTGGACAGCAAGCCTCTGTTTCCACACATTTATGCAAAGAACCTTGCATTCAAAGTAAACTTTGGCACAGTTCCGGAAGGTTTCCCGGTGTCCACAGAACAAAAGAAAACAGAAGAAAAGCCCAGCACGACTGCCCCCAAAGAAGAAGAGACCAAGGTTGAAGATAAGGTGGAAGATGCGACGGAGAAAAAGGAAGATGAAAAGGTCGAAGAAACCAAGCCGGAAGAAGAGAGCCAGGAAGCAGACACCACCATGACAGAACCAGCAGTGACCGAAGGTGTTCCCTTCGACTCGGAATACAAATTCCTAAACTGTTTAGTTGAAGCAAACAGCGAACTAGTCCTGGAAGGGCTGAAAAGCCCGCTGACTAGGGAGGATTGTGAGGTGCGTAGATGTTTCCTACCCATTTTAGCCTTTTTTGTTTCTTACTCTATATTCTCAACTTTAGCTTATCATGATGATTGGACTACCGGGAAGTGGCAAAACACATTGGGTCACTCAGTACCTCAAAGAAAATGCAGCTAATGCATTTACCTTGCTGAGTGTGGATGGTTTACTGGAAAACATGAAGGTATGTGTTGAGCGAAACGTCTCACCAATATAACACGCGTAAACGCATGGTTTGTGTTTCAGGTTGATGCCAAACCTAGAGAACCATCCAATACGCCCCAGTGGGAAAAGATCGTCAATCAGTTGTCCCGTAACATGACCAGGTTGATAGAACTTGCTTGCAAACGTCGGCGAAATTTTATCATCGATCAGGTAAGATGTTCGAACAGATGAGTCTTATGATGGTGTTATAAAATTGCATTTTTTTTATCCCATTTTAGACGAACGTTTTTGCGTCGGAGCAGAAGCGACGATTGAAAGGATTTGGTGGGTTCAAGACGCGCCGTGCGGTGGCAGTAGTTCCGAGCGTCGAAGAGTACAAACGTCGGTATGAGCAGAAGGTAGCCAAGTATGGGAAGGAAGTACCTGACACGACCCTCAACACAATGAAGGGTAAGTCTGCAAATACAATCGGAAAGTATTACTAGTTATAACTTTGTCGTTTCTTGCGCAAACAATCTTTGTAGCTAACATTTTCGTGCCATCAAGCGTACAAAACTGGTACACCGAGCTGCTGTTCCCCGAGCTGCCGGAGGCAGAGGCGCAGGAGGCGTTGAAAAAGCTGAACGAAGAAGGTCGTAAGCTGTTGCCGCCGCGACGAAACCGTGCAAATCAGTCGAATCGGCAGAAGCATAACAACAACGCCAACGCGAACAACAACTACACGTCGCGTTGGAACCACAATCGTCCCGGCCAGGGCGGAGCACAGCAGCAGCAACAGCAGTATGGAAAGAATCGATACGGTGGTGGACCCGGCGGGTATAATCGCTACGGAGGACACAAGTCGAACGACGGCTCCCACCAGCAGTATGGACACCACCGTGGCGGAGACTACCGCAGCGGAGGTGGTAATGGATACGGGCGGCGGGACGATCATCACCACCGTGGCGGTAATTACGGTGGAGGAAGTGGGGTCAACCGTTACGACTCGTGGAACCGCAACAGTGGAGGGTAGGAATCGAGAACGATTTACTGGTTGATTTATTGTTTTATGTTTATCATTTTATTGCTCTCCTTTCTTTCTACGCTTGCAGATATTATAACGATCGTGGATACGGCAATCGGGGATATCATCAGCAAGATCATGCTAACAATCGCTACGATCCGCGTCGACGTGATCGTCGAGGTGAGTTCCATAATATAACATAATTTTTAAAATTTATTGATTATATACGTAAAATTGGCTTAGGATTATATGCTGAAAAATAGTTACAATGCTAACTAGTTTTAACACTCAGATAAGTGTTTTTATTTGTTGTGTATGTGATACGTTCTATCGCACGCGTTTTAAAGTTCCGTATCTCACACATAGATGGCGCAAGTTTGATTAGAATTTCATCTACCGTATTTTATCGAGTATAGTGCGCATACGAGTATAGTGCGCACCTAAGCCAAAACAAAAGTATTGAGGAGTTCGTTTTGGTTACTTGCTGCTTGGGTAACTTCCGAATATAGTGCGCAGATAGTATTTCATAAACCTTTTATTTGAAAAAAAGTGCGCACTATACTCGATAAAATACGGTATTTTCCAATAATCCCTCCAAAGCTATCTGTTCATTGATGTGTTTTTCTTGTTGGGTACTGTCACTTAGTTCCCACGTAAAATTATTGTTATTTGAAATGTTTTTTTTATGTTTTCAATATAAATAATTATCAAACAATAACGACATAAAGCTTAGCGAGCACAGTTGCCTCCATTATACGATATTGTTTTCATTCCTTTCCCTGCAGGATACAACAACGGATCGGGGTGGAATGCACAGGGCGGCCAGTCACAACAGTGGAATAACTATCCAAAGTCCGGCAACGACGACTCGTGGTACATGTGGTGGCAGGTAAGTGATCGAACGACGCAAAGACGCGCAAAATATGCATAAAACCCTCTGCACGATTGAGAATCGATTGACGTTTGGTTACACATTTCGCCTATCATTCCGCAACGTAATTTATTGATATATTTGCTCACGGATCTAAGCCCCAATTCGATAAACACTGCGAAAATGTGTGCCCAAACCGCTCACGAGCACGATCAACGCACCGCAAATGTCGCCTCTTGCTAGTCGCCTAACCGCGCGTGTAATACAATGTCCATATTCTATGTCGCTGTTACATTTAGGATCATTAAAGAGGACACCGAAGGAAGTCGTTAGCATGCCAAGTGCATGTCCCCCTACCTTTCCGGGGACCCACTAGCTATAGTGTAACACACGGGCCGCACTCTGAATGACAGACTGAGCAGAAGAACGCATCACCCGAGCGCAATCCTCTTTTCCTCTTCCTCGCGCGAATGGATGTAAAAGGATAAATGACAAAGTGTTACTTATGTTACTAGCGAGTGTGTTACGATCATAAATACTACAGCATCTGCAAGTTCGATTTTAGACGATGCACAGAACAGTGCAGCACATAATCTTTCTAATTCTATTTTTCTTAAATATTTGAAAGAGAAAGGAAACATAAATTTAACTACAAATGTGCAATCGAAGGGATTAAGGCAACACAGTCATAAAACGAGAGATAGAACCAAATGCAAACTAGCGAATATAGAAAAAGTTAAGAACACGCTACGGGACGGATCACCCACTACCATAAAGATTCCCGTTAAAAAAAAGTATCCAAACAACATCTGGAACCTCACCATGATCGTCATCTTCATCATCACCATCATTATTGTCAGTTACTCATCTCTTCAACGTCATCTTACTTCCGTTCGATCCGTTTGTTCATGAAGAGAGTCAGCATTCGCACATAGGCATAGACGGACAGTTCGTTACTTCTTCCCGACCAACATGACTCCAACTTTCTTCTTGTCCACCGTGACAGTGGAAGGTAAGGATCACGTTGTGCTTCTTCATTTAAATCAATCCTGTCCAATTCATAATTTAGATTATTTTTTCTATCTAAACTAAATGGTAATGCAGTAGTGTGGTTTTACGTTCGATTAATATCATTCAATCATTAATAATCTTTCCTTTTTTTCCCTTGGAGCGTCCTGATTCTTGCATACTAACGGTATTTTCTTTTTCGCGTCGCGTAAGGGAGTCTAGGCTTGACAAATTGTGCGCTTGTGGCATGTGTTGTTCACTTCAACGTAAATTATAGAGAGCTACGTACGAACGTATTAATCTATTTTTTAACGATTACTTTCTGGATTGCGCGATAGCATTTTATAACCAGCAAATGCGCGTCTCATTCCGTCGCTCATTCAATCATTCTTTCATCTTTTTCCTATTTTCGCCCTCTTTCTCGTTTCTCTTTTTCTCCGATAGTCCAATCTGAATAACTTACTTGGCCCGAACGGAGGCAGCGCCGATGCATCCGCTGCCGCGTCCTCGTGGAATCAGTATGGCAACCAGTCGTCGTCTTCGTACGGTGGCAATTATCATTCAAAGGGTTCGGGCGCTGGTGGCGGCAATGTCTGATTTAGGAAGTCTTAAGTGTGGGAGTTTTTCTTGCAGAGATCGTCTGCATGCGTTTTTTTTTAATGACAACTGAACCTGAATTAATATTTAAATCCGTGTAAATCAATGTAGCTGTAAGTAAGTTTTCCATTTAAGCAAACAATTTTTGAAAAACACCGTAAAAATACAAAAGCGATGTTTACACGAAACGCAAACTCGTCAAAAAAGTTAAAAACGACTCAGCAATCAGTGCTTCTTTGTTTGGAGAATAGTGTAAATGCGTGAGATTCACATTAATGTCAATCGAAGATACCACAGTTCTATATGGCGCATGAAGAATCGCACAGCCTAACATCATTTTAAATCAATTACCAGCAACCATTGATTAATATCTTCTTTCAATCGAAAACAAACAAATAATCAAATAGCTGCTGCGTTTGAGATGGTTTTCGCAAAAACGATTTCTACTTCTTCGTTTATCCCTTGTGGAATTTGACCTCTATCAGTGGGGAGTTCCTGTGACCTATTCGAAGATCCGTGGTCCACCGGTGGTGCCAGACTCGATATTTGAACCCACAGCTTCATGCGTGATTTAAGCTTGCCGACCCCCAAAATAAGCGTTATGTAAAGCCAGGTTTACATGAAGCGTAAATGCTTAGTTTACACGAGGTGCAAAAGACTTAAAATACACGCGAAAATGACAGTTTTGCTGTCATTTTTTTTCGTTTCGTGTGGGCGTTACTATTCGTGAGCCGATCTAAATGAAAGCGCATTCAATGTTGATTTGAGTGTTTAACTATAAAAAAAACACAGCAGAGAGGTAATCTGTTTACCGAAATCTCATCAACAACCATTTTACATCACCACAAACAACTATTTTCCATCCGCTCGCCGACTGAAAAACAAATTTGCGCACATTTTGGCAGTTGGCTGACCAACTGACAGCATTTTACCGTTTGCAATGGTTGCTTTGCGCTTTATGGAAGCTAAGCTGTTCAAATAAACGCGCAAATGTTAAGTTTGTTGTCATTTTTTTTTTGTTCGTTTCATGTACTCTTTAATATTTGTGAACCGATGCTAATGAAATCACAATCAGTGTTGTTGGATGCGCGTTTAACTGTAAACAAACATCAGAGAAGTAATGTGTTCGCCGAAATCTTTTACAAATATTATAAACAATCGCAAACAACTAACGTTCGCACTCAATTCCAGGTGCGAAACATTTTTGCAAAACTGGAAGTTTGACAGCATTCTGTCTTTTTCAAAGGTTACTTTGCGCCTTTTGTAAACCAAGGATACAACGTTTCTGGTTTTCGCATTTGCGTTTTTGCGTTTCATATACACTTCGCTCTACACAAGCACACGATAAAATATATGAAAGTATACAATATACCTACGAATGAAGCTGGTGTGAAATCAAACCATCAAAATACCAACGAACAAAACAAAAACAAATCAATCCTGAGGAAAAGAAGCCTGAATAGAGCACGAAAAGCAGAGCACTACTGAGCTTGTTCTGTTGGAGGTAGGATTATTCTTTGATTAAGTACATGGTGTGCGTTATTTCAAATCGTCATAGTAAAAGCTGTGCCCGAAAGCATGATACAGGGCGAAGCGAACATAAGTATACAATACTTCAGCCACCCTACTACCCACAGCATCCGTTGGAAAGGGTATTGTAGGATCCGGTTAGTGTAGTGTAGCATCTTTCTTTAAGTTTCATCTTTATTTGACATCTGTTCATCCCTAGTTAGCTTGTAATTGAGGTTAATAGAGCGATTGTAAATGGAATAAACGTATGCTGAACTTAAGTTGCTAACGCTCGTGCTTCGAGCACTTTTCGAATTCCATCAGCACCTTCAGCTGGTTCGACATTTTCTTACGCAGTTTTCGCCACCACTGTATTGGAGCGAATCGTTTCTAGTAAATAAGAATGTTTCGCTTTTCTCTTTTTCATAATAAAACGTACAAAACCGACTGTATAGTTTTTCTGCTAGCTGTTAAGGAATGAAGCGAGCTCAGAACAAGAATCATCCTGCAACAATCGGTGGGTTTATTTTTTCTGTTTGACCCGGTGCGCCGCGAAGCCATCTGGAACAAGTATTAGACACCAAAATGACAACGTGGTATTAGTGTTATGAGTTAAATTAAAACTAAATTTCGGTTCGAACCACAATACAAACCAATGATAATGGCGTACTATTGCTGACTGAATGCTAGTTCCGTTAGGATCGAACAGGGTTTGCGCATGGACCCACGTGTCCGTACAATCAAGGATAATGGGCAGCACTGCTGGAGCAGGCATAAAGATTCCTCGTACCATCGTTCATTTTAAACTTCTCGTTCACACTCATGAATTCCATTCCCACTCTTTACATTTACCTCCTTTAGAGGTTAGAAGGATTTTATTGTTTGCCAAGATCTTCGTACTTATTATTGCAACGACTTTAAATGGGCAAAATTGGCTGAGGAGACAGATTTTAGACCATCAATTTCTCTATTTATGAAAATCAAAACCAGTCGAATGTGCTGTATCAAGCGGTTGTGTTAATGTATGGATGTGGCTGAAAAATGGCTCCGCTCTACTTGATCACTCCTGTTTTAGTTTCCTGCTGTGTAGTGAAAGGTATTCTGGGTTTTTTTATGTTCATTCATTTCAATAGTCTCTTAGCAAATGATAGCCGTATGTTAGCTTTTGATCCCCTAAAGAATACCTTGGTCCCAAAAGAGAACAAATTAGGACTCTACATTAAGCAGCACTCTCGTGGTAAAAAAAATGCCGACAATTAAATGGAGAATCTAAAACGAAAACACACAGCACGTGTAAAATACTACCAGGGAAAAATTTCTTTCGTAACGTAACCATAATTCAAAGGAAAAATGACAAACAAATATTAAGTAACAATGCGTATAAGTAATAACCGTATAGATTGACCGGACGGTGAACGGCGTGTAACGGTTGCGAGCAAGTAGAGAGATAGTAGATTGATTTTGCAGGTTTAACATAGGTACACAAAAATGTCGCTAATTCGTAAATAAACTTAAGGTACAAATAAACGAACCTGTCCATACCTACCTTCGTGTAGTTGCTCAGCAGTGTCCGACGGACGAAATACTCAATTTCGGTGATTTCAGGACTAAATTGATGCTAACTGATCGTGGTTTGTGCTGCAGATGAGATGCACGTTTGCATTCTAGGTGCCCCTGACGTTATGGTAATAATTTTATGGTCCATATTCGTGCAAACAATATTCCAAACTTTCCCACCATAACGATCGACGGTGATCGTGACTTTTGGCGTGCATCATACTATCAAAATACAATCTACCAGATTTTCGCTGGTGAAATCATCCGCGTGTATGTTACAGAGTAGTTTATTTTGAACACCGTGTACTTTAACATCCCGTGCAAGTGTAAGTAAGAGCACCCAATGTTTATTTTAAAGTACCGGCATTAAAAATAGCTCCCAATAACCTCATGCTACATCTATCACACCGCATTTATTATTTTATCGATCTCGCGATTTGTCGATCGTTTAATTATTTTTCTAATTCACATCTTTAGTTTTGGGATGTTCATTTCATACAATAAATAAAATGAAGTTATTTTATACCTTTGATTAAGTTTGGAGTAGTGTCTGATTTTGTGTGTTAATTGTGTCATATCTACAAAATTTTTTTTTTTCAAATTAAAATTTTATCCTGAATAGCATATTCTTCGCAATAAATTTTCACTAAATCATAGTATTTTTTTTTTTTTGTTCTTCAATCCGGTTTTCGGCGAAGTCTTTCCAAACCGTGCCATCTACCCTTGCAGACACTATGACCAGATCATATGCACAATTCATTTATCAGGTTATTTTCATCAGTCGGTTATCTGTTCCCTAACCTTCTTGCCTTTACCATATGTTTCTAAACCTAACCCAATAAAATCTTCTTCTCTTATTAAAGAGCCCCAAAGTAACACCTCCCAGTGACCTCCAAGTAAATGTTATCATAAGCCACATATGTGTAGGTCGTTGGACGAAAATAGAATAACGAATCTTTCACGCGCTGGCCGTTCACCATGCAAAACGAATTATGATGGCTTTTATTTAACGTTTTCGGCGTTAACCGTTTCCTCGGCGGTAGTCGGATGCCCTCTTTTCGGATGGGCGTTTTGTACCTACCTGTACATGCTTAATTCGCTAACTAAAAGTTGCCAATTTTCACATATAATGTTTGTTAACACCTTCTCCCACCAAATACAAACGATGCCACATATCTAAACATTGGCGGGAATATTTTGGCCGGAGTTCGAAATAAACCGGTCTTTCCGTTTGCTTTACGGACAAAGCCAGTCAATGCTTTAACACTGACGGTGGACAATATTTTGTGAAAACTTTTTCAGCACCTACGGGAACTATGTTGGTACGAGTTATAAAGTTCAGCCATACTTGCGCGTTTTTACTGATGGAATCTGATGTATGTAATACATATTGTATATCAATGATGTGTTGCAGGATTTTGAAATGATTCTTGATGTGCTGTAAAATTTCCCCACATAGCGACATTTTCCATTTCCAAACGGGTTGGTTTATCGTGGCGAGAAGGATAATGCGATCGTTAGAGATGGGTTAGTAGATAGTATGGGAAATTGATTCATACACAAATATTTCAATCCACAAATGGAGAAAAATCCGCTCCGCAATGTAGAAAGAGCCAAAACATATCAGCTAAAACATATTTTTGTTTCGAGAACGAACAAATTAAATGAAACAAGAAATATATAACACGTACAATCAGAAATTGAAATGCAGCATACAACGTCGAAGAAAGAAAACTCAAATTTCTTGGTTTCAGTTACACAATGAACGAATTTATTGAGATTATTAAATGCCATTCAGCAAGCAGCATCTCGTATAACCAGATTATTTTAATATGTTTTGTTGTTGATTTTTTTTTTGTTGCTTGTAGTCAGCTTAAATTTTTCGTTAATATGTATATATATATGTATATGTTTTGTAGCTTTTACTATAGGTTACCCCGTTTTCGCCGTTTGTTTTAACCATGACATGTTGCTGAGCGTCTGAAAATTGTAAACCCAGTCAAATGATGAATGATAGAGTGGCCTAAACGATAAGTTCGCCCTTTTGTATAATGCTTCCACAAACTGTAAACCTTCTCTGCCTTCTGCACGCGTTAGATAGTTTTGCCAACCACTGTCAGGCTCTCCCATTCTCGTATTCTATTTTTCCTAGCATTTTTTTTTTATCTCCAAGTAATAGCAGCCCTCCATTAGAAGCAGAGGAACAACATTTAAGTATCCGCTGTGTTGTGTTTACAAGTACTTGTTGCATACCGCATATCTGTTTTACCCTTCTTTTAATTATCGCTCTTAATATTAACACCTACTTATCTAGCACTAAGTTGCTGTTACTTTTTCTTTTTTCTTACTTTTTTATAATATAGATCACATTCATAGACCACATAATAAAATTATTGTATTAGTTGAACGTTCTATCGCTTGATCGCTCCGCTTACATGTCATATATCATGCAATTTCATGTTTTCAAACAGCTATTTCTTGTTTTTGTTTTTTTTTCCAATGAACTTATTTACTCTTGTTTCCCTATTACACCGCTTTGTTTGTGTGCTTCCTTCTTGTTCGTCTGCTATGCATTTCGCTTCAAATTGCCTTTCCGTTCATGTGTGCAAAAGAGATATTTCCTGGTTTTTTTTTTAATATTTTTCCAATACACAAAATTAACCACCATTCCCAGCATTCATTCGGCGGACTGGCCAGACTTTACCAATATATCTGCTTGTTAAAACGTACAAGTGAAAAACAAATTCTTCCGCTTTACTTGCGACCACTTTCTGATCGACGTTCCTGTTTATTTCGACGGTGGTTGGTTTATGGTATTAAAAATGCTTAGATCCACTATTTCTGTCGCCCTTTTTTATCCAACTTTGTTACGGACACGCTGGTAAGTTTCGCTATCGTCTTTCGCCTTTTTCATCTTTAAATATACAGCTTGCGCCGTTGCGATTTTCTTTCCAACTTTCGATCTTTACAATGTGTATCTTTTTGTTTAAATGATTATTTTTTGTTTGTTATTTTTGTTGTGTTTTTGCTATGTTCCTTTATTGTTTTTTTTTCAACTTCAAACAAATCAACAATTACTCGCGTTTGGACGATGGATGACGTAAAGTGACGGATCGTTTAATAGTACAACTTTGTCACGTTCACACACACACACACACGCACACACTTGCATGCACACATACACACACACACACACACACACACGCGCACAAACATGGACATACCTTCTGTGCATGTACAACACATAACAAATACCGAATCTGGCAAGAGAAACGGCTCTAAAATATGACACAATGCTGCAAAAAAAACCCACCGTTGATATCGACCGAGAACACCATCGAGATTTTGTAGTAGAGATTCAAATTTGCTTATGTTTGTTTTACTTCTCTTTACACGTCTATTACCGTGTTTTTTTGCTACTTCGTTTTTTTTGTACCGCGTAATTTTCTTACGTTTTCTTGTTTTGTTTTTGTTCTCTCCTTTTCCTAGCTCTCGTTCATTGTTTCTACTTTTTCTAGTACCGCAGCCTCACGTGTTTCTCTTCCCATTTCCGCATTTTAAACCAATGTCTGATATTTTGTCTGTGTGTGCATATGTGTGATCGTGTTGTTACGTTTTTGTTTTGTTTAATATTAGATGTTTGGTGGACGAACCCACGGATGAAACAACATCGACTGCAACAGCATAGATAATATTACCAACAACAACATCATGACACCGTGTGTGTGGCCATGGAAAACGGAAAGCATAGTGCTTATGCTGTAGGAACTGAATGCGTGCAGCAACACAAAACGTTTTGTTACTTGTTTTTTCATCTGCTATACCATTTTGCTCTATCGTTCGCATTGCTTAGCTACTAAAGGATGAACGCTGCTAGAGCGGAACCCTTTTCCGCTTTTCCCTAGCTATGGTCTAGTTGAGTGATGTGAAAGGATATCGAAAAGGAAGAATAAGACAGGGAATGCAAACAAAACGAACAGAATTATGCTGGATGGCGTTACGTATTAGTATTGGCAAACGTATCGCAACTGGAATGTTAGTAACCGCTGGATGCCCAGTACCACCTTTCGTTTCAAGTGCTGTTGTCTTCTGTGCTTTACTACTCTACGCCCTGTGGCACGCCAACGTGGGCCGCGTGAGGAAAGTAAAAACTATACACGAAAAGCTTCCTTTACTTCTTTGCATCCTTTCGCACAATCGACACCGCTTTACTACACTCGGTGGCCCATACTTTTCCCGTACCGCATTGGCCCTTTCACTGTACATTTTCCGTCCGGGCACTCCTTTCTATCGCTTGGTTATGATAAGGTTGTATTATTTGCTTTAGTTTTCCATTTTTTAACGCAGCTCTCTGTTTTCCCACTTAAATGCGGATCAGCGTTTTATGCTTTGCCTAAGCCGTGCTGCTGTTCTTCGAGCTTACACAATCAATCACCGCATCTTTTCAATATCAAATGACAGTAGTTTTAGTTTATTTTACGTTCCTATATGCATAGCGCTGTCTATTGAACAGGTTTATTTTTCTACCATAAGAAATTTACCTCCATATTCTAATGATGTTGTTGTACAGTTTTGCCTCAGACGATGAACGATTGTTTCTCGTACTTGCTTCGTCCCTTACACCACCGCATAACTATTAGCTGGGCGCGGATAAGCAGTATAGCTTGCTGACTCTGGCTGTCTTTAAAAATATTAGTTAACGTACATCAAGATGACGGGCGCGGGTGATGCTTGTCGGGTTTTCTGGTTTAAATTTTTATTTTGTTTAAAATATTGCTCCTTCGGGGGTTCTTTTTTTCTGCGGCCGCGAAAGGATACGCCTTTTGCTTGGGAGTTTGTCTACATTAGTTTGTTTTGTTGTGTTGCGCCTTCATATTGGTTTGTGTTTGTTTATCACGTAGGAATCACCAAAAGCTACATTAACAATATTTATTCTAGCCGTTGATTCACAACGTGGACTCATCGCTTCACAAATGAGTCTTTCTAACTTGTTTCTAACAAACTCGTTTGATGTGACGTCGCCTGATAAGCATAACGTTGGATAAGGGAGAAAGGATGTTTGTTTTCTTGTAAAAAGAGAAATAAAGTTTAAAAAAAAACGTTAACCAGGTTAAATAACACAGGTAGTTAAGTAAATTACGCAAAAGTAACAGAGTACAGAGAGATTTAAACGTTACGTCATGTCAGTGATATGGATGCGTTATTATTAAGTGTTCAGTTTGTCCAACACCTCAAAAATGGTAAGTTGCGCCACGTGCCGGAGGGAATTCATGTTCTTCTTGTTTCTCGTACGTAAATTGTGCGTTGCGCGCACAACACGATGTACTAGTAAAATCGACGAGCTTTTACACACGCAATAAAACATCGTTTTAAAAGCTTTTCAGATGCACTACGCAGCCTTCAAATATTTAAGATTAATCTTCAACCACCCGACCAACCCGATGGAATTACGCTAGCATTAAACATAACTTTCCTGACCTGTCAACAATCGTTAAGTAATCGTAATAACTCTTTTGAGATTAACAATCTATATACGAGAGAGAGAGAGAGTGAGAAAAAGTCGAGAAACATCGGAACAAATAAATGATAAAAGTACAATCTAAATTAACTCTAGTTAGAGTAGTGAATGTGAAATTTCCGTCTGTTCCCGCAAATATCAATGATTCATAAATGTCCAGTCACGGACTCACAAACGTAAACTATACCGAGGGAGCTCTAGAAGACTTAGCTCAAAACTCTTCCCGAATGCCACTGATATGGACAAAGGAACGAATAGTAGCTGCCCCGTTTTGTTGCTAAATGTTCCATCCAAGTCATGTGCTTCAGGGTCTGGCCACAATGCCGGCTGAACGCACCATCGTAACAATTAGACCCGCCTGCTGTAAACCTAACGATAATGAAGCATGTAAATCTGGTGTTGATCAGGAGCATGTTTGTGTGGTTGTTGTTGTTGTCATGGTAACGAAACCTAACCGATTAACATCAAAACCGCTCAAATTGGCAAGCAAAACTAGCTGCTGCAGCAAACCTTGAGCTGCCGAGAGAGTATAAGGCGCCCTTAAAAATTAACACCTAAATGCACGATTGATTAATGTGTGTTGTGTTTGCTTTTTGTTTTTGTTTTCGGCACAAAATCAGACGCTCGGAGTGCGTTTGGTTTAGTTGTTTTAAGTTCAACACGCCTCGGGGTTAAAAGTTAAAACAGATGGATTTATCGCTCATTCAGTGTGTTTTCAACCGGTGGTACAAAACTTTGCCCTTGCCATCGCAGAACGGAACTGCTACAGTCCCGGGAGGGGTCGGTGGTCTGCAAAGACTCCAAGAGTCGTTTGAGCGGAAGCGTTTTTGTTTTCCACTCTCACAAACAGAAGAACACGGACTGCTCAAGTTGTGTCGAACACAATAGTGCATTTCGAGGGCGTATTATCCGACATTATTTCCTTTTCCAAGCAAAGCATAGGTTGACGATTGAAGTACCACCGTAGGCTACAATGTGTCAGTGGTTACGTACCAGTCAGTGCATAGGGGCACTGTAAAACATTCCGAGAGGTAAAAATAAAGTTAGGAGTACTGCAAACATCTAACAAAATATAAAGTTAGTTACAAACCAATACAGTAGGAGGAACTGCTGCTTCGTCAGAATGTGCCATAAAATTAGCATAAACGGAACCGACCGGCGCTCGCTCGGTACGCTCATACACTCCCATTCCTCTCCCCACGTTGAACTTTTGTTGTGGGCCAATGGGATATGGGGGCTAGTTGCATGCGTCTTTTTCTGTTTTTATTTACTGCTAGAGGCAGTAGTATCTGTTTGCCCTGGTTGCTGATGTTCGTGCTCGGCGTTGGTGCCCGTTCCACCGTCGGCGGAGGGTGCGTTGCTTATCCGCGACGCACTACGCCCATATGCACTACCCCCAGTGCCGCTGCCCCCGCTGCTGAGGGCCATTCGTTGCATCTGACGTATGACGGTGGCCGCATGGTAGGCCTGTTTCCAGCGCGATTTGGCGAAATTCTTCTTAAGCTGCTCGGAAACGGTACCATGAATGTTCTTGCTGCTGGCCGCGTTGCCCGAAATCCACGGATGCGCCAGTGCCTGCTTGCAGCTAAACCGTCGCTCCACGTTCACGCACATCAGCTGCCGGATGAAATCCTTGGCCGAGTCGCTGATCTCGTCCCAGTACGGCGAGTCAAACTCGAACTCGCCCTTCAGTATCTGGGCGAACAGGTTGGCGTCGTTCTCGTCGTAGAACGGCGGGTAGCCGCACAGCAGGATGTACGAGATGACACCTATACTCCACACGTCCACCGCCTTGCCGTACGGCTTCTGGGCGAGCACCTCCGGTGCGACGTACCCGGGTGTACCGCACGCCGTCGCCATGAAGCCCGAGTCCTCCATCTTCGATAGGCCGAAGTCGCTGATCATGATCTTGCTGTCCTCCGCCGGGCTGTAGTAGAGCAGATTCTCCGGCTTGAGGTCCCGGTGCACGACGCCCTGCTCGTGCATATAGTCGACCGCCTCCAGCACCTGCCGGATCAGGTTCGATGCATCCCGCTCCGTGTACGAGCCCTTCTCGACGATCCGATCGAACAGCTCACCGCCAGTCACCAGCTCCATGATAAGGTAGACCTTCGATTTGTCCTCGAATGTTTCGAGCAGCTGCACGATGTTCGGATGGGCGAAGCGGGGCCCACCAACGAGGGGCGGCCCGGTGCTGTGCACACCGCTCCCATCGCTCCGTACGGCACTGAAGCGCTTCAGCACGCGTATCTCGTTCTCGAGCGAATCTTCTTTGCCCTTGAGCGCCTTCTTGTCGATGATCTTCACCGCGTACTGTTGACCGGACTCCTTGTGCTCGCACAGCCGCACCTCCGAGAATGCGCCCGTCCCGAGCAGCTCCTTGATGACGTACTTGTCGTCGATGCTCGGCAGCTTTTCACACCCATCCTTCACGTCCTTGCGCACCTTTTTGCCGGAATCCTTTTTGCCGAACAGAGGCATACTGGCGCCCAATTCGTGTCCTTACGAGTACTACACCCTTCTTCTCTCAAGGCAACTAAATTATGCCTATCCTTTGATGCTTTGGCACCGTTTCTTTGCAATCCTCTCGCCCGCCCTATCGTCCGTACGCTTTTCACCGCTCCTAGGGATATTTTATGCCACAAACTGTCCTTCAAAACGCCACTGGGACCGCTCGGTTGGGCGTTGTACCGTGGTCCGATTGTTCCTACCAGTACTACAACACTACTATCGCTACTCTACTAACTCCGACCGGTTTTGCAGGCAGTACACACGGTTTATGATGGCCGCATCGAGGTAGCGATACACCGTGTCCAGGCTTCACAGAACGCAGAGCCGTTGCCACACAGCTCGGTTTCAGCAACGATAAAGGACAAACCAAAGAAACGAATCAAAAGAATTGGAACTCTTTTACTCTTCACTGGCAATCATGTAGCCTTCCTCCTCCCCTTAGCCTGCTATGATGTCTTACACGGTCAGCATATATATTGTTTATGAAAATATGAGCCTTGCTTAGTGGTCTTATCTCGGGTAGCTGGAACGTATACTACCGTTTTACGTGTGCGCCGGAGCTACAGGACAGCAATAAACACGCGCGCACCAAAGCACACACAACAGGAAGAGTGGGACACTGGGCGAGACACACTGCACAGACAGAGAGTGAGAAAGCGAGAAAGGGAAACTCTAACGCAACAGGCACAACAATAACAACGACATGTCACTACTGCTGATTATGCCCCGTCCGTCCAGCAGGATTCTGTAATAGAGAAGAAAAAAAATGAAAAATCCGTATCAGAAAAATGACCTGATTACGCTGGTGAAGGAAGAGAACAGTTCTGAAGCGAAAACCGACATGAAATGAAACGAAACCCCTCAGCCTGCCTCGTCAAATCCGGGATCGATTTCACGTCACGCGGGGTGAGCGCCGCAAATAAATCGAATGAAACAATAAATTCAACAGGTTGAAGGGCATTACTGTGGGCTTCTTCGTTTCGTTTTATAAATATACCCAAAAGGGTACCACTTAATCACCCGGGGACTGCGCCCATCCCGTGTTGGTGATGGAAGCGTGTGGTAATGTTTTCCCGGCGCCGAACACATGTTTCCGCGTGATAAGCGTGACTTTTACTTTCCCGGAAAAGTTGTTCCCTAGGAAGCAATGTGTGTGTGTGTGCGTTTATTTGTATTTTTCTTGCCATGTTTCAGACATTCAGATGGCGCCACCCGACTGGGTTTGGATGTTACGGCAAGTAAAAGCACGTGCCTACTGTTCCGTATCTGGCTGTTGGAAGTTTCTTGTCGTGTCTCTCGGTGGAGCCGTCTCATGGAAGACGAGTTCAAAGTGTGCCATGACCAACAGACTGACTACTAGACGGATGACAACGGTTGCTACTACGCTCTCCCTTCTCCACTGCTCCCTCCCCCGTACTACTCCATCCATTTCGCAACCATATTGTCACGGTTGGTGGTCGAGGCCGGCGCGTACACTACTAACGCACACACAGGCTCACGCCGTTTGCGCTACACGGTACGTGATCAGTGCAATTGGAAGGTTTCACAAGCAGCATCCCTGTGTCAAGGCATAGGGGGGTAAGAAAATAAAAAATAAAAACAATTAATTTTGGGGTTTGGAGGCTACTTCGCGTGGGGAATTAGTTTGCTGCTCGCTTGATGAACCGAATGTGCTCTGACGTCATTCGCGGGGCACAACAGAGTGGTGGGGGGAGAGAGGACGTCATGTTGGAAACGCGAACGCTATCGACGCTGAAATGGACTTCAAAGGGTCAAGCGCGTGTATGAATGTTCAGCGGAATCCCCTGGCGTTTAGATCTCCCCACCCCTCTGGTGGCTCCCCCCTTCCAATGGAACCAGCAGCTGGTCCCGATTCGGTACGCAATGTCACAGTGTATTGCTTCCGTCGTCTCGTCGGTTGGCAAGCCAAAGTTTCGCGAAAGAAAAAGCTACCTCCAACAGAAACAATCCGTACTATAACTTTCAATTTGCCATAAGGTCAAATTTTCCCGTCTTCCACTCCCAACCCCTACAAACCGTACTTTCACGCGAGACAATCCAAGACCTTTCCAGCATCGAAGAATACCTGTGTGGCTGTTTTGTGTTTCTTTTTCTTATTCGTGTTTCGTGCGTTCTACAATCTACTCCCCAAGCAAGAAAGGAAGGAAGGTAGGGCGGAACGGCTTTGCAGGTCGTAGACGATAATCGATAATTTGTTTTTAAAAAATTCCGCATTCTCTACTTTCACAGCTTCAACAGCTCCGGGGTTTTAATATGTGCGCGCAGACGGCAATCCGAGACCGATGGACGAACGGACGGACGGACGGACGGACGGACGGACGGACATATGCACGTGTGCCCACACCAAATAAACACTCCTCTGGCAGTACGTGGAGCATAGATGTGTATGTGAGCATAAATATGTTGTATCAACCCATTGCCGATATATCTTGAAATCTTCCGCCCGTGTTGGAACATTGTCCAATAAAAATTCATTAATTTTATCACCCTCCATCGCACCAACGACACTGTTGCACTGATCCCCCGGACTTCTTTTCTCTTCTCTTCCCCCAAAAGGAAATACGACTGCGGACGTACCTAGTAGTGCCCGTCGAATGTTTCCACGTACTCGCGTACACGATTGGGAACCGACTCGGTTCCTTCGCGGGCGGGCGAAAACAACCCGCACCGAAACGCACCTCCTCTTTGGCTGGGCTCACACGGTAATCTTGTTTCGCATATTCTATGCTGCCCACTTTCCACCACACCACAGCGCTGGACCAAGTGAACGGAGGACAGAACGGGTACGACAAAAAAATATACACACACGCACACACGCACACACGGGTCCACTATTTTGCGAATTCTTGTTTGTTGTTTTTTTTGTTGCCTTGCTTCGTCCAGCTATGATCTTTTACTGGTTTGCGGAGGAGTGAAAAGTTGCTAGCTCACCGTGCGGGAGAATCTGATAATGCTGCGACACTTTAGCAGCAAATCTGGGACACACGGAACGAAACAATCTTTTGCATGCTTTCCACGAAGTTAAAAAAAATGAAAGAAATAAACGAATGTCTGCTCAAGGAACGGGTACCCGAGTAGGACTAAGCAGCTAGACAACTTTCATTTGGATAGCGCGCAGCACTTCGCCTTGCAGTCACTGAGGTGGGAGGCAGAAGAAATTGGGTAGGAATTCCTTTCTCACTGCTGCACAGACTACACAGCCAGCGTCGTCGCCACACGGGCACGGGGAACGGGCGAGAACGAGAATCGTCGCGGACAGAAGATCACAGCGTGACAAACGTGAAGCCTGTTATCAACTAGCGACGGAAATGTTTTGAGTCGAAGCACTTCCACACAGCGCACAATGTCAACGCATAGTGTAGAGCGTATCGATCTGCACCCAGCTTAAACGGGGCGTTCTAGCGAGCAAAGGAACTGTGAAGCACCCAGTGACTGAGTAGCTCAATGACCCATCCAATAAGACTCTATCAAGGAGTTATGCACGTACCAATTGAAAGACCATTGAGATTATAGCCGGTTATGAAACTGATAACGCACGAAAACTACCGAAAACTATTGAAAATGTTAACTTAAAACTAACTTAAAACAGTATAACTTATTAACAACAGACAGAACAACATACGGAGGTTAATCGAACAATAAACATAAAGCCGGACCTAGCTGAATAAGTTGTCAACGGCTCGTTGGGTTGCTTCCTAATTTGGTAGAAAGAACATGAACATGGAGAATCAAACTAAGTGACACTGCGAAAAGAGTTTCTGGAAACATACAAAGGAAGGCCGAATTTCAACACTCTGACGTCCGGATACACGCATAAATGTAATAGCTTCGTATTAGTTTGCATCCGATCACATCATTTTGGTGAGCTGCCAACGCTGTCTCCTAACACGCTCCACAGACTACTGGATGTAAATAAATATCAAATGGAAAGTAAACAAATTTCACAGGGCGCGTTGCTGTTCGTATGTAAATTCTAATAAAAATTGAAAAAAACTGATCAAACAGGGCGGTCAGATACGGAGGAACTAGTGCAAACGCGCTGGTCGTAAAGCGTTGCGACACCGTGAATTGTACGGACGTCAAAGAGTTTATAAGAAACACTTTTATAATATACCATGCCTCATTTGCATTGTAAAACCCGCTAGGCAGCTCGAAATATCGTCCTCAAAACGTCCTCCGCGCGAACAAACGTCCTCCATTTTTGTATGGGGACGAAACAAAAGGAGGACGTTTTTCGAGCAATCGTCCTCCTTGTCCTCCTCACCATACAAAACTGCTCGATGTTTGTGTCATGGAGGACGTTTTTGAGGACGATTTGCTCGAAATTGCCTAGCGGGAATACAATCATTTTTGAAAGGACTCTATTCCAATCCAAGGGATCCGAACCTAGTACGTTAAATCAATCAATTCATAATCTTTACATATATGGCCACCACTATCGCTGTACAGACTGTCGGTTTGTTCGTGTCGCTATCCTGTCAAAAGGATGCACTAGTTAAATACACGTTTTAGCCTCCACACGAACGGAAGCGAGGAAAACGATAAATTTAAAAAAGTAGTTTTTACTTTCCCTTCCACCAGCTTCTTCTCATTTGGAGAATTATCTATTTATCTTTATCTTCAATGGTATTTTATTCAATCAATCAAAATTTTCTCGTGCAGCAATACATCTTACTTCCGCCATGATTTTCTTTACGAGGCGCTTGCCGCTCGTGCACAACATTATCAAATACAATACAATATTCGGCAAACCGTCGGAACTGGAAGTCTTTATTATACAAGACGTCGCTCCAACATCTTTGTAGAGAATTTTAACAGTGATAGTGTTGGAAACAAAGATTGCGAAACAGCAATAATGATGGAAACCTAATTATTTTAATTCACATAACCTAATGCTACATTGTTCTAATAAACCAGTAAGATAAAATAAAGGCAAGTAAAATTAAGTATTCAAAGAGATATTAGTTGTCCTATGTATCGGAACATGTCAAATTTAGTTTTAAGCATAACAGAAATTGCGCAGAAGAGAAAAGTTTATTGCCTATTTCGCAACACTCACTTTCTGACTGCACCACCCTCTGTTCCGGGTTACTCATACAGCAAGTTCGGGTCGGTCGGTTCAGTACCAAAGTAACGATCGCCAAAGTTGCCTATGCCGGGGATGACGTAAAACTTTTCATTGATCTCCGGATCAAGGGCGGACGTAACGATCTGAACTTTTGGAAAAGCGTACGCTATCGAGTGGACACCAATTTCCGCCATTAGCAACGACACCAGAAGTATGTTCTCCTCGGGAACATCGTGATCCAATAGCACCCGAATGGCCATGATTGCTGCAAAGATTAATTTAGATTTGAATTAACGTTATTAGAAAATAACGGAAACAGCAAAAAACCTACCTGCCGCTCCCGTAGCAACGGTGGCGTCCATAAGTACAACACGGTAATCTTTTATGTCCTTTGGAAGCCTTAAGTAGTACAGCTGAAAAGAACAGTAAGAATGAAGGCCATTGATTGGTCGTTGCCTTTTACTTTTAGTTGCGGTCTTACCTCTGGCTCTCCAGTAAGTTGATTCGTTTGAATTAAAATCTTTCCGATGCGGATGTGCTTGCAGACATCACTTACAGCCTGCTCCATGGTTTCTCCGGCACGCAGGATCGATACGCCGCAAATCTTTTGACAAGCCAAACGTTTACCCTTGTACGGTACGTTCTGCGGTGTCTCGACTTCGACCGCTCGGAACGGCAGTAAGCTGAGTGCATACTCTAGTACCAACCGAATCAAGCGCTTCGAATAGAATATGAACTCATCACGTGCTGTGTTTGCATTGCGAATAAACGTGTGAAGTCCTTTGACCTGCGGGGTGGTTGGGAGCAGTTTCAGCGAATCCGGCATCGGTTGCCCAATGTACGAATGAGCCAACGCCTCTCTTAGTTTAAACCCACGCTTTAAAAAAAAGATGAAATAGAGGGTATTTAATTGCAACGAGCACGTCCCGGCATTGCCAGTAAAAGACACACTTACCAACTGCAGCTGTGTGTGTACGTGCTGTACGATAAGCTGAATTGCAACAATGTTGCTAGAACCGCGTGGCACTATAATGTCAGCATGTGCCATTGTGGGGGCAATATAGCAACTGTATGCCGGCTTCACCATGGTCGAATATTGTTTAAGTACACCTTCCAAATCACGTCCACGCTGCTGGATGTCTCGCTTAAGGCGTCGCGCCAGTCGGATGTCTGCGTCAGTATCGACAAAAACTTTCATATCGAGCATCTTGAGAATTTCCTTGCTATGGAACGTTAGAATGCCCTCGAAAATGATAACATTTGCGCCGTACATGGTTTTCTGCAAAATTACAAATTTAGTTATTTAATAAAATAAACTGAAACACCCATGCATCTCCCGTACTTCGATATTAAAATAGTGTGTAGTTTTAACTATTGCAAACCCCTAACAATGCGTTTTTTTTTTGCTTACCGTATGCTGTTCTCTGGAGTGCGAGACAAAATTGTACACAGGCACCTCAACCTTTCGACCTTCCTTGAGCCTTTGCAAGACATCTTTCATCAACTCCAAATCAAAGGCATCCGGATGATCAAAGTTGTACTCATTGCGATTTGCCTGTTCATGCTGTTTATCGTTAAGTATCTTGTAGAAGCAATCCATCGACAACAGAGTAACCCATGGTACGTCCAAGCTTTCTATGATCTTCTGTGCAACGGTAGTTTTACCCGATGCACTTCCGCCACAAATTCCTTTGCAGGTGGTAGTAATGTGGAAAGAAGAAAAAAAACAACTATCATTAGTTAATTGTTTTGAACCGGTTTTGCTCGTGGGCTACCTATTACGAACGGTTCCACCTGCTGACCAGCGCAGTTGTACCAGGGTGGCCGACCCGCCGTATAGATCGTACGATTGTTCGAGCGAATGATAGCTTCGTTCGAATTGATGGTATTCTGATTAACGGAAGTGGTCCGTTGACGACGTGGTTTCGGAGAGCGAAGCTGCGAGGCGAACGAATTCGAACGTGTCGTTTTCGATGGCACCGTGGCCGGCGAGGCCGGGCAGCAGTCCGGGGGGATCTCTGCATCATATCCACTGTCGCTCGAATGTACACCAGTGTTGAAATCGAGGACTTCGCACTCCTTCGGTTCACTTGCGTCACTGTGAAAAGAGACAATAATGTGGCAACGCGGAAGGTTTTTAACACCGTATCCTCAATTAGCACAGCATCAAGCACAAGCACACACGTACGGCACGCACGGTAATGCGTATTTCGCTTGTTTCGGGTTTCTCCGTTTCGGTACAAACAAAGCACCGGCAAGATAACGCCACCAGTGCGAATCGTTGACCCACTTTGTTATCGATAAATTACCTGTCGGATGATGCAGAACTTGGTGGTGCATTAAGCTGATTGACCGACATATTTCTCTTTTCACAAACTAGCGTGCAGATTCAATTCTGTGTACGGCACGATTTGACATCAGGAAAAATACCTGCCGTGTGGCGTATGTTTATAATGGTCGTTCTAAATCTGCTCTCGTCAGCTGTGCAACCGGCTCTTTCGACAAAGATTACTACACTGTAGATAAAAGGGGAAGTTCGTTTCAAAACCGTTTGTACCTCACCTTTTCCTTTCTCCATAAAAACAGCTACAAGGGTGTTATTCTATTGCAATGTTTCTATCATTTTATGCTTGAATGCTATCCCAAATAACCGTATTTTAACGTATTTTAGAGAACACAACAATCGTGTGATACCAGCGTCTATCAACCTTGTGGCATTTTGCAATTATCGGCTTGTCATAACACGACTGCAAAACGCGACTATCCCTAGGATAAAAATACACGCGGATCATCACTTTCTATCTTTTAGAATTTCTTTCGTGTGCTCCTCAAACAATGGGACAACAGGAATTTCAAGCGGTTGTACTGGCAGCAGGAAAGGGAACCAGGCTGCCGGAAATCTTGGAAGGTCGACCCAAATGTCTGCTGCCGATCGGGCCATATCCAATGATTTGGTACCCATTGCAGCTTCTTCAACGACATGGCTTCAACGGTAAGGAAAAGTTTGGTTTCGATGAGAAAAATTCTAACGACTGTTACTTAATATATCCATTTCCTTTTCAATAGAGGTGCTAGTGATAGTGCAAGAGTCGGAAAAGTCCGAAATACAGCAACGAATGGATCGGTTGCAGTTAAAACTTAAGCTTGATTACTACTGCATCCCAACGGACTCGGAGTGCGGAACAGCTGATTCTTTGAGGCTTGTTTCTGATAAGTAAGTTCGCCTGTTTTTCGTTTCCACTGAACCAGCTTATTGATACCCTTTTCCACGATATCCTTTCAGACTCAAGGCTGATGTGGTGGTATTGTCCTGTGACACCGTGGTGGAAGCTAATCTGTATCACTTGTTATCCAAGTTCCGCGAACGGGATGCTTCAATACAGCTTTTGTTTGTAGAAGGTGGTCAGGATCAAGATGTAACTATTCCAGGACCGAAATCGAAGTACAAAGCCGAGAAAGATCTGATCGGGTATGACCAGGCAACCAGCAAAGTGCTGTTCATGGCTTCCGCAAGTGATTTTGAGGAAACGGTGAAATTACCCGGTCATTTGCTTCGAGAAAATCCAGAAATGACCATTTCCTCCAGTCTTCTTGATGCCCACATTTACATAATGAAAAAATGGGTTGTAGAATACCTCACCGTGAGTGATTCACTATCTGCGGTAAAAGGAGAGCTGTTACCGCATATTATAAAGAAGCAGATGCTGCAGCCGCCCGCCATTCCGGAAGGAGAAGGAGTATCCGAGTTCAATGTGAATGGAAAAACGGATGAAATTTTTAAGGTATTTTTTTATTTGTTTCTACCTAAAATGTCAGTATACATTACAAAGCATACTATTTCTCCTTTACAGTTTGCGGTACACACTGAGCTTGATACGAAAATCCATAAGGCTTCAAATTACAACAAGCAAAAATTATCCCATCCCATCCGGTGCTATGCACATTTTGCTGACGCAAACACCTTTGGACTGAGAGTTAATAACGTTCGTTCATTTCTTTCCTGTAATTTGAAGGTATACACGGTATTCTTCATCGAAATATGGTTCCTTTATTTGAATGTATTCTTCAATATTGTTAACAGATCTTCGAACGCTTTCCTGCCTTGACTGGTTTGACCGAGCGAGAACTGGTCTCGCAAACGAGTTCGATTAAATCGACACAGATTTCGAAATGTGCGGTTGGCGACATGACTACAATCAGTGAAAAAACCTCACTCAACACGAACGTAGTTGCGAACGGTTGTTCGATCCAACCGAAAACTCGTATCAATAATAGCGTTCTAATGGATGGCGTCACGGTGGAAGAGAGGTAACACAACTCATGTTTTCTATTTCTGTGCATATGGTTTCATATGATTTCATTGATTTTCTCCGCAGTGTAATCATCGACAATTGCATCATCGGAGAAAAGGCGGTAGTGAAGAGTGGATCGGTTCTGAAGAATTGTCTGGTCGGTCCACACTTTATCGTCGGTGCCAACACAAAGAAGGAAAATGTGTATCTATCTAATGCCGATGGTTTTATGACAATTGATTAGACTTTAGATTATAAACACGTTTAACGACCGTAAAGTAAAAGGTTAAAAATCCTTTTTTTATAAGTTCTTTTCTTATTTACAAACCATAAAATTTAATCTTCTCACGTGTTCCGTGTAACTAGATATCGAAATACATGAACATGTATTTGGAAATTATCGCCAAGCTGCACGAAAAAACGAAGAAGGCAAATATCGAGCGATACTTCGAATCCTCAGCTACGGATAGTTGGTTGGTCGAGATACTATTAGCGATCGGTTTGCTACAATTCACCCATTCCTGTTCTGCTTGCACGATTTTACCGAACATACTGAATTTGGTACATCCTGTTATGGCAACCTACAAGAAAAGGACTTTGTGTTAATTAAGAAACACGAAGAAAACAAGATTAATTATCCACCTACCTCAACCTGCTTTCCCAGCAAATTCTTATGCATCGGTAAAAGAACTTGCTCGTAGAACTTATTGTGCCCTACGTAGTGCTTTTGGTCGTGGGAAACTTCGGTGACCAGTACCGTTTGTTTCGAGTCCGGTGTGTACTTTTGATACGGTTCATACGAGTGGAACAACTCCGTCAACCTTTTGGTGCGAGTCTTTACAATATTTGCCGGTACACGTTCCATTTTCGCCGCCGGTGTTCCGGGGCGCGGGAAAAACTGGTTAATGAAAAGACTCGGAAACTCGTATTTTCTGCACAGTGTTACGGTATCTTCAAAATCAGTTTCCGTTTCACCAGGAAATCCGCATATGATATCGGTCGCGATGGTTATACCGGGGACCTTCTGGCGCAAAAAATCAACCACACGTTCGAAATCCTTCACGCAGTACTCGCGCTTCATTTCACCGAGGATCGTATCGGACCCACTTTGCACAGGAATGTGCAAAAAACTGTACACTCGTGGATGGGAGAGAACCTTTGCCATCTCTTCCAGATGCTCCAGGATGTACGGTGGGTTGGTCATACCAAGGCGCATCATGCATCCTTCTGGAATCACATCTACCAGCTTCCACAGCAACTCTGGCAATGACGAACCAATGTCTCGTCCATAGGTTCCTATAGGATTGAATGAACGGTTAACCGATAGGGTATTAAGGGTTTTAGATTGCAAGAAATACCTGTGTCTTCGGAAGTGAGCCATACTTCACATACGCCTTCTTTAAACACCTGAACCGCGCGATCGACTATCTCTTCCACGGGATAGCTTACCAAATCGGCACGGGCAAACTTTGTCTTGCAATATGTGCAGGCATTTAGACATCCCGAATTGATGGGGATCACCTCAATGAGGGGATTTTTGCGAACCTTTGGCAGCGACAGTTTCGGTCCAGCAACCTTTCGTCCATTCACCTTCTTTGCCTGTAGCAAACGTACTGAATGTCCTTTCAACGTTTCCTCCACAACCTCCGCTACACGATCGATTTGCTGGACACCGACTACGCTCAGGCCTTTCAAATAGTCCGATTTCGGTGCTGCTTGCGGTACGCATCCTGCCACGACCACATGCTTGCCCGCCTGGTGCGCCGCTTCGATTTCATTGCGAAACGTGTCCTCCGAAGGATTCTTTACGGTACAGCTGTTAAGCACCCACAAATCTGCGGCATCCTTATCCTTCGTTAGATTATACCCATACTGGGCCAGCTGGCCGGCCATATACTCGGTATCGGATGTATTGTGCGCGCATCCCCACGTTTTCATGTAGATATGCTGTGTCTCCGGGATAACGCTGTCTAGTAGCGGCTTTTCTACGGTAACATCTTTTGGAGTTGCACGAATCACTTTGGCGCGTTTCGCTCGAATGGTGATGTCCTTTTTGTTGGCATAACGCTCCTTCGGTGATGGATCGTCGGCCGAAATAAGATCTTCGATATCTCCCAAAAAATCCTCGCACCCTTCGTCCATTACGATTTGGCTAGTATTAGATAAATTTTGGAGATTATTCTAATGGATACTGATTTTCTCTTGGCTCGTATGCCGCGTGTGTTTATTTCTCTAATTCTTTGGTAACTTGTCAACGTCAACTTGTGACATTTGTATCAAGATTTGTACATTCCAGAAATGAAATAAAACAAGGTAACTATACCCTCAAATAAATCACCTGTTTCAACCTTCTATTGTTTCATTGTGTATTGCGCAACATTCAACCAGATAATTACGCAAAATAAAATGACAAAATGAAAATAAAAGCTTTTCACACCATTCAGATATTTCGAATACGTTTTAATTTAAATCAAAATAGAGAGCACCTGATAAGCAAAGTGCGAGTGAGAAAAGCAGAGCCACCAGACGCTGGTCATCTCACTTTCACCCAGTTGTTTTTATTTCTCTGCAGTCTTCCATGAAGATGCTGTCATGAAAACGGTACAATTTTTCAGCGTTCCTTCAGAATGCGCATAATTTTATCATGAAGTTCGTGATAACTATTCGGAAACTAACATTACTAAACTAAAGTGTGCTATGTATTACGCAGTATGTCTAATCAATCAGCTGAATCGATCGGCGCGCAGGATGGAGGAAATAGCAGGGTGCAAAAGATTACGGAAAAATTCGAAACACTCATAACATCGCAAAAGCAACAGGTTATTACTTCACCGCAGCTCCACTCCATGCATAAATCTCCTGCCAAGCGGACGGGTTTTGAACGAGGAGATCAACGGTTCAGTGTTCCACCACCACGTGAACTGGACGTCCGAAGAGGAATAAAACGTTCGCAAGCCTTCCGCCGAAGCACCTCACAGACTGGGACGATGAATGGCGATAATGTTCCACTGACGAACGCTTCCAACCTGCAGCTTATCCATTCCGAAAGCATCCGTGAAGCCCTGAACAAACCGCTTCCGGAGGGTCCACCGCCAGAGAAGCCACCGAGAATCGTAATCCAGGAGAAAAGAACGCGTGACACATTGTATGGAGAGCATGATTCCGAGCATTATGAAGACGTGAATATGTTCATCGAAGTTGCCTTCCAAGAACCAGAGAATGGGCTAGTACGTGAGTCATCTACGCGGGAACAGATTTCCCTGAAGCAACCCGTTAGTGAAGAGCATCGCAAACGAATTCGTAGATTGTCACGGTGTGCGGAACTAAACTGCTACACCCAGCAGTACGGCACGATCCGTGCCTATGAAGTGGTAGAAAAACGGGATGCGACGGATGATGTGCAAGACAAGACACCCGATACCAAAGGATTGATCGAGCGTTACAATAAGCTCTGTACTGTCGAAAATGCTGTGATTCCTGCCGCGCAAAGTTTATACAACTACTGTATCGTTGTTGGGTACGACATTATGCAGAACAAACCGTATGTAAAAAGTAAATATCCGCCACAGAAGTCCCTGCACAAACTGATCGAAGTGTTTGTGTATCCCGACAATGGCGCGCTAATTAGAGGGAGTGATCAGGAATACTGTATAATCATCACCGACTACCCCCAGCGGTTGTACGGTTTCTGCCGGCGCGTTCTTCCGGAATCGTCCGAGTTTTGCATCCCATTGACCTACTGCTTTGTGACGAAGTACAACGAGCCGACAGTGTTTTACAAGCTGTTGCAATGCATCGAAAGTCAGCACGGGAACGGTAGGGTACCGGAACAGCTTATGGAACAGTTCTATAACCAAAAACTACCGCTGGCCGGAGAAAAAATATCGCTCACCCTGCCAACCTGCATCGATACTCACTCGCTACTCCGACAAAAAGCCTTCCTGCCCTTCACGCTGACTATAAGCCGTCCCAAAGATTTGCGGTTAGAGAAAACCGAACTGTATGATATTTTCAAGTGCCTCGGACCAGATGGTTTGATCGAGGTGTTCGAAAGCTTACTCCTCGAGAAAATGGTGATATTATTTAGCGAACATCTATCTCTGCTGGCGTCGTGCGTGCAGGGACTACTGTTAATACTCTATCCATTCCAATGGCAGCATATTCTGATAACGATCATTCCGGACCATCTGCAACAGATGTTAGAAGCACCAGTGCCAATGTTAGCCGGTACCTTACAGCCCGTCCCGGAACAGGTGTGGAAAAGTGGCGAAGCCTGCTACGTGAATCTCGATAAGCGAACGGTTCGCACTACGAAAAAGGAGCAATTTTCCATACTTCCGAGTGAACTGAAAAAACCGCTCCGGGTGTCCCTGGGGCTCGTCAAAGCGTTTGAGGATTCTAAAGGGCTCGCGAGTGTGCTGATCGGTGGCGCATTTATTCGCTTTTTTGTTGAGTTATTTTCCAATCTGGACACTTATTCTTATGAGGTAAGTTTTGGCTCTTTGTGATTACATATAAGAAATTAATTTTAATAACGTTTTCTATTCATATTTATTCTGTTACAGAAATCCCAATTCTTGAATGGTTTCGACAACCAAGAAACAAAACTTTTTCTCAACTGCTTCCTGGAAACGGTAATGTTTGCCGATTTTCTGGAAAACTGGCATGCCTCAAAACTTCTAAAGAATACTTCCCATTCAGCGGGCAGCTTTGACTATAGTCTCTTTAATTCAAAGATTACCGAAAAATCGCAAAACAAGTACTGGCATACGGCTAGCTTCGACGAGATTATCGCGAACTCCAAACTAATCGAACGCAAAGGAAAAACTTTTATGGCGAAGGTGAAGAATTTAATGAAAAAATCCTAAAACAAAAACATAAAGTGCTCTCGACAATCGACGAAATTAAAGAGGACTGCCATAGTTGGTATACAAGAGATATTCTAGCATTTAGAACCGCCTTTGGCCATAGAAAGCAATTTTTAATGTCTTAGAAATGGTGCATGACGTCCACGAGCCAACAAGTTCTGAGCAGAAGTTTACTTAATAGCTACAATAGTGCTATCTTAATGAAACCATACACAAAACTAATAAACCAAGGTGTAAAAAGCATGACAGAAATACGAGAAAACAATAACACTATTTTTTAAACTAATCGAATACTAAGCCCTACATGGTTTAATATAAATTTGACAATTTGTTTGATGTTTTAAATTTGGTTGAAAAGAGAATTAGAAAAGCTTAATATAAAGCAATCTTTAATTTTGAATAATTGAAAGCAGAGTTCCGACTGTCTTTGAATTTCAGAAAACTTGCGTCCATTAGCATAATGCAGAAAATCTGCGTTGATACTATTTATAATAGATCACTTGCGAAACAGGCTCACATTTTAAAATACAGTTCCAACAAATTGTTCGCATTATTGTTCGCGAAAAACCGAAGATAGGCCACGTTTCAGGATATATCATTTAAATGGACAAATAGATTATTCGGTGCAAAAATGTGGATCATTCGGGGTATTAAAAAATAAATACAATGAAATAAAATACGAAATTCGAAAAAATGAATTTTTTTACCAAAACCGTGTTATTTTCTTAATCCATATCCTTTGGAAGTCTATTGTCATCTATTTAGAGGCCGGATTTGTATTTCAAACTACGTTGGATTGGCATACTTTCTATATATTTTTATTTATTTCGCAGATTTATGGTTTACTTACAAAAGTACTTTTCTTCCAAAATGTTTCTCTACATAATCGGACACCTTCATCCATGCCACACGTCTGTGATCAACATACTAACCATGCACGATGCATTAAGTGTAGCACCAACTATGAATCGTCATTTTCTCTTCATTACATTATTTTGAGCATTTTCTTACGGCAGAGTTATGCCATGGGGCGGGCTGAATTGACAAACGCCGAATTAAAGGAAACTGAGGCAAGTAACATGTTAAAACTAATCATTATAAGAATTTGTCAGGGAAGGTATGGTTTATCCAAAACGCTGTTCAAAGATATTGTAAACTTAGGTTCCATATCTCTCTTGAAACAGTGCATGGAGAAGAAAGGATAGTCTTTCAATTCCGTTTCACGTTCGACCCTTAGGTACTACTTCCCTTTTCAAACCGTTTCGCTTTACTCGCCCTCACACGCCACCAGAAGCGGCAAGGCAAAAACATGAACAATTATAATAGTTTTGTAGAGTTACAATTAAAACCACTCACACTTAACGATCATGCAAAAAACCCACTCATTCAACACAGGCAAACACACTTTTACAAGTGAAACGGACAACGCACCCAGGAGGAGGACCACTTCCCCGGCATACACAGCCCGAGGAAGCAGCTCGTCTCCCTGATGGCCAGTTTCCAAGCACTTTGAAGCTTAGTGCTCCCTATCGGTAAACCTTATCGTCCTGGTACACAATGTACGGATTGTGAGAAGAATGTGTGAGCGTTCCCGGACCGGACGACTGCTGGTGATGGTGGTGTGCCGACTGGCTGGACATGAGCGAGTGGTTCTGGTACTGGTACGGTATTCGCCCGATGGTCGAGTAGCTGGGTCGGGCTTGCGTCGGCGACCCGTTCGGTTTGTACGGGAGCGTGGCGTAGCTCTGGGCGTACTGGGGTCCGAGCGTGGGGTACATGGCTGCCGCTGCTGCTGCCGCGGCCGCCGCCTGCTGTCCCTTCTTGCCGCCGGTATAGTTCACCTGGAGCGTACCGGGGACACCCATTGCCATCGGTGGCCCACGGTGGTGCTGATGGTGATGATGCTGGTAGCTATCGTTGTTCATCTTCAGCCGGCAGATGCAGATGCAGATGATGAGCAAGAAGATGAACACCACGACACCACCGACAATGCCAATGATCAGTGTGTCGTCATTCGCCGATGGCATCTTCTTCAGTGGGGGCAACGCGGCGGACGCGATCTTCGATTTCGAACCTTTCGTTCGCGTTGTCGTCGAGGACGACGACGAAGAGGACAGTGGCGGCATGCTCCAGATGATGTCATGCTCGGTGGTGGCGGCCGTCTTTGTCATCTGCACCTCCGAGGTGTAGTTGTAGAAGCTAATCGTGGGTGTTGTCCGGCTACCGGTGGTCGCTGTGGACGATGATGCCATCGTCGTTCGCGTCGTCGAACCCTTACCCTCGCACACGAGTTCAATATCGCCGACTTCGGTTAGCAGCTTGCCCGCCACCGCTGGTGGACTGGCGCACCGCACATCGTTTACCTTCGCCGCTAGAATCCAGCGCCGGAAGGCACGTGCCTGGCAGTCGCACCTTACCGGGTTCGTCGCTAGCCCATCGATCTTGATGGTGTTTTTTCGGTCATCCAGTGAACCCAGGAATGGTTGGGTCAACGTATTTACCTTCGACCCGGCGACACTAAAGTCGATGTGAGCCGAACGTGGCAGTGGAAGCAGTAGAGCCGGAGGAAGCGCCGTCAGTGAGGTGTTGTGCAGCCTCACCGTCAGATACTTGTTACGCAACCCGGCAAATGCCCCCGATGAGATGCTTTGCAGAGCGTACCCGTGAAGACCGAGGGTGTGCAGTTTCGGATGGTGAATCACCTGCAGCTGGTCCGACTCGAGGTTGGCGTCCTTTGTTTCGATGTCAACTGCAGCCAACACCGGAAGCTCCTTCACTATTCCCTGCACATCGATGTAACCCAACTTGGCGAACTGATAAGCCTCGAGGACGCCAAGGTCCTTCAGCGGCTTGAAGGCGTTCTTCTCAAGACGCGTAATCTCGGGTAAGTCGCGAATGTACAGCTCCGTTAGGCCATCCAGTCTTTCGAAGGTTGTGGCGGTGATCGTCCGGATCGGGTTGCTCGAAAGGTCCAGATACCCGAGCAGACCCAGTTTTGGCCAAATATCCCGCAGTCCATCAGCATCGGCGATCGCGTTGTGCGAGAGATCAAGCTGTTCCAGGAGCGTCACCTTCTCGAACGCTTTCGAGCTAACGGCGGAGATGTTGTTATGGGATAGGTTAAGGCTCCGTAGGTACGGTGTTTCCAGGATTGGAAGCTCACGAACGCCCGTACCGGCCAGATTGAGAGCGCGCACCGTTTTGGGCTGCCCCAACACCGTCGCGATCGCTTCCGGCGACAGTGGATTGTACGAGAAGTCGACATTCTTCGCATTGATCATCAGCATGTGACTTGCTCGCGGGACCTCGCGAATTGCGTTGCGACTCAGGTCCAGTGTTTGCAGAGATTCGTGCTGATCGCCAAAGGCGGCCACTGGTACTCCCATAAGTTTATTGCCCGCCAGCGTGATCCGTTCGAGACGATGTACGCGACTCTTTGCCAGCACGTGGTCCGGGAGTGACGTTAGCTTGTTATCGCTGAGATCGAGCGTGTCCAATCGAAGCGTACCCTCGAACGAACGTTCCGAGAGCCGCTCGAGCTTGTTGGCCGCTAGATCGAGGACTTGCAGCTGCGAGGAGTTATGGAACGCCATGTCCGCCACGGAATCGATCACATTCTCTCGCAGATACAGTTCGCGTAGGTTCACCAGCCGACCAAAGTCGAGCTGCTGGATGGTGGACAGGCGGTTACCGGACAGATCGATAACCTCCAGATGGTCGAGGCCGGCGATCAGCTCAGGCGGGAACACTTCCAGTCGATTGTGCGCCAGGAGAATCTTGCGCAATCGTGGATGAATCTTTAGTGTGTTCACGGTGAAGCTCTTCAAGGCGTTGTGCGAAACGTCCAGCACCTCTAGAGCCGTTTCGGTAGTAAACATATCGGCCCGCATCTCATGCAGCGCGTTCTGGCGGAGGTTAAGCGTGCGCAGGTTGACCGTATTGACGAATGATCGGGGCTTCAGGTGCTCCAGTCCATTCCCTGCAAGTGACAGCTCGAACAGGTTGTTCAGATTCAGGAAGGTACCCTCCTCGATCACTTTCAGCTGGTTATGGTTCAGCATCGCGATGCGCAGGTCGGAATTGTTGTGGAACAGATCGGCCTGTAGCGTCTTCAGTCCGCAGTGGCTCACGTCGATCACCTGCAGCTTGGTCAGCGGGTAGATCATAGTGCGCGTAACCTGTCCGATGTGCTCATTTCCGCTCACGTTCAGATACAGCAGACTGGTCAGGCTGTGGAACGAGTCGATCGCTAGATCGTCGATATTGTTCGAGCTCAGATCCAACCGGCGCAGCTTGGGCAGCGCTATCTTGCGCAGTGAGGCGATCCGATTGTACGACAGCTTGATCTCCAGCAGTGTTCCCTCGAGACCCTTGAACGTGTCCTCACTGATCACACCCAGACTGTTCCCGGAGATGTCGAGATAGATGAGCTTGCGGAACGCGGCAAAGCTGTCCCCTGGCAGCTCGCGGATCACGTTGCGTGAAAGCGAAAGATAACGGATGTTCTCCGGCTTGATCGATTTCAGAATGCTCGACGAGAGTGCCGCCACCCGGTTGAAGTCCAAGTACAAGTTCGACAACTTCGGCAGGCGACCGAGCGCACTGCCTGGAATGAGTAGAATGTTGTTGTCGCGAAGAATGAGCGTCTGTAAGTTATCCAATCCCTCGAATGCGTCATCTTCAATCTTTGAATAGAAATAGAGAAAATGCTATTGTAGAAGATTGTTTTTCGAATTATGTTTGAATATTTTTCGTTCAACAACATCCAAATTAGAAAACCAACATACTACATATTTCTAACCAACGTAAGAGCGCGGATATGCTCTGTTAAATAAAAACTTTGAGACAGAAGCATTGGATATTTATCCAATTCGTATCTGAAATCCGTTCCGATGATATAAAAAGGCGTAGGTATAGAGCAAAATTTCAAACAGAAAAATCAAAAATAAATACTAGGATATTAGTTTAGCATGTCGAATCGAGTTCACAAGATGTTAAGGATTGCTGGAAACTTACCGTTCGCAAGGAATTTAAACTCAGGTCCAAATACTTCAGTAGCAACTGCTCCCGGAACGTTCCTGGCAAAATGGTGGCGATCGTGTTGCGGCTGATATCTAGAATTTGCAGATTTCTCAGCTGCGCCAGATGGTTGAACTCCAGCTTGGCGATGTTGTTGAGCGAAATGTTAAGCACCTTCAGCGACACGACCGATCCGAGCGCCTCCGACGGAAACTCGGGCAACAGATTGTCGGACAGATCGAGCTTTTGCAGCATGTCCATGCCAACCAGGGCCCGCTCGTCTAGGTGGCTGAGCTGATTGCCCGCCAGCAGGACCTCCTTCATGTTGGCCAGGCTGGCAAACGCCTTCGATTTGATGCTCCGGATACGGTTGTTGCGCAGATCCAGCCTCTCCAGTTTATTGGTGAAGTTAAACGCGTCCGGTTCAAGCGCGTCGATGCGATTGCTACGTAGCGACAGCAGCTTCAGGCCGGGCAGCTCCTTAAGGGCGGCCACCGGTACGGTGGCAATCTTGTTCTGGTCAAGGTACAGCTCCACCAGCCGCCGGTTACCATCGAAGATGCTCTCCTCCAGGGCGATGATGTGGTTGCCGGACAGATCGAGCAGTTTGAGCGAACCGAGCGCTTGCAGAACATCGGTGGACAGGATGGGATTCAGGCTGTCGCCGAGCAGATTGTTGGCCAGCCGTAGCTCCGTCAAGTCTTGGGCCACGCTGGCAAATAGGGCTTTGGTGCCGAACGACCGGAGGGCATTGTTGGAAAAGTCAAGCTTTCGCACCGACGTATTCAGAATGGACAGATCCTGCCAGATGAACAATTTATTGGTAAATATTACATGTAACATTAGTGAAGGAATTTAAACAAATTGACTTAGAAAAAAACATTCATGCCTCTAATGTACAAACAAATATTCCTCATTGAAAAAACAAATCCAAAAATGCATGATGAAAATAAACTTTTAATCATTTTGAACATTTTCTAAAGAAACTGAAAAATATCTTCAGTATTATAACATGAAACATTACAACTGTGGAGGTTTAGTGGTTAAACGTTTGGCGATTTGAATAAAACCTCCTTTTTTATTTGTTAATTTGTACAGGTTACGAGGAACGTTTCGAACGCGAAGAACGGACACGAGAGAGAGAGAGTGGGCAATGCGCATTGCGCTTTTATAGTGTTCGCTGTGGTTATCACGTTTTCCCACAGATGGCGCGTGTGGTTTCCTTAACCTTCAGGTCTACGACCAAAAATACCTACGTTAACATACGACCGCCTACCCGGGTAGGCCATACGTTTTGTATGGGGGTTTGCATTTTGCTGTGCTTCAAAGCTAATATCTTTTGTTCTAGATGCCGTAGTGAGTTGAAATTTTCAGTAATGATACTTAAGAATGTTTTCTAACACATCCCATTCAAATAATAATATTAAAAATTCGATAAGTAAGTAATTTTTTCATTCAAATATATTTTATCCCATGGATCTACAATCGCCAACTCTGTAAACCATACATTTTCAATAAGTTATTGTGTTTGTTTATACTTATTAAGTTTCTGGTGAAGTAACTTCTTGGTGCCTTCAACATTTTTGCTTATAAATTGAAATTTCAAAGATGTAGAAATATTTTTCTATTAAATTTTACGTTTTGGAAATGTTCATGTTCCTCAGTAAATTCAGTGGCATATCTGGAGAAAATTCTTCATTATACATTGTTACAACTAATATTTAAGCCTTAACATTTTAAAACTTAGCTCATATACATAAATTCGATCGTTTTGTTTCAAACGATAACAGTTTCTTTTGTATTTAATTCAACCCGTTGCATCATGATTTTCTTGCAATTAATAAATTATTATTTTGTGTAGAAAATTATAAAAGTTCACCTAGAATGCTTTCGTTGCCGCTGTGTGGTCCAAAATGTAGCATAATTTGCATATTTGTACATCGTCTTCGAGTTTATCTGATTACTAATTGTTCGAGGAGTTCGAGGAGTAAAACAGTCTTTCATAGTGTGTCTTAGATAAATTTGGATTGTTTTCAATATAAATATAAAAAGAAAAACCCGAGAGGCACCTCCTTTCACCTACTGGTGGTTTGTCTTGGTACAGAAAAATATAAACTCTCGTACAAAACGTATGACTTACCCGGGTAGGCGGTTGTAGATTTAAGGGGTATAAATAGAAAAATGGTGTAAAAAAATACTTAGAATAAAAATAAAAGGTCGGTTTTCGGCAGAATGATAGAGAACATGTTGCTTGAGGCATTCCAGGAATTTCGAGTCGATATAACTGTTCAATTCGAAGTGATTGCAAAATAAAAGGGCAAAACTTACCCGGGTAGGCGGTTGTAGATCTGAAGGTTAAGTCGCGTTTCGACAACGCTGGTTAGATCGCCACAGTACTCCCCCTCTAGATGGGAGTTACCGATAACGCGTTGGGATGAAAACTCTACGTTGGGATCGTGTAACTCCGGTCGAGAAATCTGTAGAAGGTGGCGATAAGTTGCGCTGCGACTGGTCCGTCGTCGCCGCTGGTTTCGCGCAACCGGTGGTTGTCGTCGGAGATGTTCCGTTGGCCAAGTTGGCTGGGGCTCTGGATGAAGTAGCTGGTGTTCCAGTACCTGTTGCTGGCAGTTCCTCTGAGGTTGTTGCGGGGCGGTAACACGGTTTGAGGCGGTCAATGGAAACGGTGGAGGTTTTACCATTGATCGACACGAGGAAAGTTTTTTCGCCGCGCTTGATGACCAAATAGGGACCTTGATATGGCGGTGTCAAAGCCGGTCGTATGGTGTCGTTCCGTATAAAAACATGGGTACATGTCTTCAGGTCAGAATGCACGAACGTGTTTGTACCGGAGTGCCATGCTGTGGATGGTGCTTGTAGATGGGCCATGGCTTCTGTGAAGGATCGAGCGAAGTCTGATGTCTCCGGGGGTGTCGTCTGTGGTGGACAATTAAAAAACTGTGCTGGGATTTTTAGCGTCGTCCCGTACACTAGTTCCGCCGGGGATGCCTGTAGGTCCTCTTTCGCCGTTGTCCGTAGGCCCAGAAGGATGATAGGCAGGTGCTCGGCCCAATGTATGCTGCCTTTGGCGCAGATGGCTGCCTTCAGTGTCCGGTGCCACCGCTCGATGAGGCCGTTCGCCTGTGGATGGTATGCCGTGGTCCTGAGATGTTTGATTCCCAGTGCCTTGGTCAGTTCAGCAAACAATGTTGACTCGAACTGCCTCCCTTGGTCCGTCGTGATGTAGGCTGGCACTCCGAAACGGGCTATCCAACCGCTCAGTAATGCTGAGGCTACTGTCGACGCGGTGATGTCCGGAATCGGGAACGCCTCTGGCCAGCGCGTGAATCGGTCAATGACCGTAAGGCAATAACGGTTGCCGTTGCTCACCGGGAACGGGCCAACGATGTCCATGTTGATGTGGGCGAAACGGTTCTCCGGTGGGGTGTAACGCTGTAGTGGGCTCTTCGTGTGCCGCTGCACCTTGCTGGCTTGGCACTGGAGGCAGTTTCGAACGAACTTTGCACAGTCCTGACGGATGTTTAACCAAACAAATCGTTCCGTGGTCAACCTTGTTGTCGCCTTTACGCCGGGGTGGCTCATACCGTGTATGGAGTGTAGCAAAGGTTGCCGGAACCGTTTGGTGACGTATGGTCGAACAATACCAGTCGGACAATCGCAGAACAGCTTGCGTGTGCTGCCGGGTATTGCGATTTCTTGTAAGACTAGGTCCGTTCGAGTCTTCCCGCTGATAATGTCTGCCAGCTCCGGATCTTGTGTCTGGTCCTCGGCCAACTCCTCAAAGTCTATGCTGGTCGCAGACTGAATGCCTTCTATCCGAGACAGGAGGTCGGCCGTCACGTTGTCCTGTCCCTTCACATGCCGTATGTCGGACGTAAACTGCGCGAGAAAATCCAGTTGGCGCGCCTGCCTAGGCGAGGCCTTGTCCAACGCCTGCTGGAACGCGTACACTAGTGGCTTGTGGTCGGTAACGATGTGGAAACTTCGCCCTTCTAGGAGATGACGGAAGTGGCGGACAGCGAGGAACATGGCGGTCAACTCACGATCGTAAGTTGAATATTTTTGCTGCGCAGCCTTGAATTTCTTGGAGAAGAAGCCCAAGGGCTGCATCTCTCCGTCGATCATTTGATGTAAAGCTGCTCCCGCTGCAAAATCGGAGGCGTCCGTCCACAGAGAAAGTTCAGCGTCGCGGTCTGGATGCGCCAAGAGAGTTGCTTCAGCCAGTTGAGACTTGCATTCTTCGAAAGCTACGATAGTTTCGGGGGTCCAGCTGGTGGCGTCTTATCGCGCTTTTTATTTCCAGGTGTCATTGCTATCAGTGGCCCTTGTTTTTCCAACGCGTGAGGGATGAAACGTCTGTAGAAATTTATCATGGCTAGAAAACGTTTCAAGCCCATGACCGTTTCCGGGCGTGGAAATGCGCGGATGGCGTCTACCTTTTCAGGCAGTGGTAGGATCCCCTTAGTTGTTACACGATGTCCCAAGAAGTTTATTTCGGGTTTGGTAAATTCACACTTGGCCAGGTTGATTTTTAGTTGATGCTCCTGGAGTCGATCAAAAACCTGCTGCAAATGATGTTCGTGTTCCTCGGTTGATGAAGAAGCGACTATAATATCATCCACGTAAGGGAATGAAAAGTCTAGGCCTCTCATCACACCATGGATCAATCGTTGGAATGTTTGGGCAGCGTTTCGTAATCCAAACGGCATTGTGATAAACTCGAACAGGCCGAATGGTGTGATTAAGGCCGTTTTTGGGACATCTTCCGGGTGTAACGGGATCTGATGGTATGCTTTGTGTAAGTCTATTTTTGAAAATATAGACTTACCTCGTGGGTGAATCGTGAAATCTTGCAGGTACGGAAGTGGATAGCGATCGGGGACGGTCTGTGCGTTTAGTGCGCGATAATCACCGCAGGGACGCCAGGTACCGTCCGCCTTCCGGACCATGTGGAGAGGGCTGGCCCAACAGCTATTAGACGGGCGACAGATGCCGAGTCGCATAAGGGCCTCAAACTCTCCTCTAGCAGCCTCATACTTGTCCGGAGCAAGTCGGCGGGCTCTAGCGGAAACAGGTTTGCCGGTGGTCTCAATCCGATGCGATACTCCCGTGTGTTGTGTGGTACCAAGAGGGTCTGGAGAGGTTAGTTGCGGGTACTTACGAAGTAGGTCAGAAATGCTGGACGTGACGTCAAACGTGCGGATGGTTTCCACGCTAGTCTGATCTGTATTTCCTGGAGCACGTAGTTTCGTTTTGTTGTCAATCAAACACCCCCCTCGCAGATCCACCATGAGGTCGTGGTGGCGCAAGAAGTCCGCTCCCAGGATGGCAGAACCAACGTCTGCAATGACGAAGTTCCACAGGAAGGGACGCCGCAGGCTGAGGTCCAGTTCGTGCAGCGTCTGTCCATAGACGGTGATTGGGGTACCGTTGGCGGCGTAGAGGCGCATCAGAGAAGGCTTGGTTTCTTGTGGTATGCATGTTCGGGGTAGGACGGAAACGTCAGCGCCCGTGTCGATCAGGTAGGGTCGATGAGTACGACGATCCACGACGATGAGTCGGTTTCTCTCGTTAGCCACGGAGTCTACCTGTTTGCTGTGTCAGAGTTGGTGTTCACCGGGCTTTTGAAACTACAAGGCGGCTGGCAACGCCGGGCCCCAGCTCCAAAACGGCGATGGTAGTAGCACTCCTTTGACACAGGTGATGGCGATCCGCGCGATGGAGTTCGTGCGCGTGATTGGGAATCCTTTTTACGGGGAGGTTCTCGTTGTAGGGCTGCCGTAAGTTTTTGGACCTGATGACGAAGATCCGCAAGTTCACGTTCAATGTGCCGATCGTCGTGTTGGTGAACCGCAGATACGGGGTAGCGACTTCCGTGGTTTGCTGAGCTAACCAAACAGTCCATGACCGCGTCGGCCACGCGTGCCTGGTCTCTTGCATCTCCACGGGCGGCAATTACGGCGGCTTGAACGTTTGGAGGCAACCTACCAATCCAGAGGTCGAGGAGCATTGCTTCGGACATGGCGTTCGTGGCGGTCCTTTGCATCTCCGTCAGCAGCTGTGAGGGCTTCCTATCCCCCAGCTCCATACTGGATAGAAGCCGATGCATACGACTCCGTTGCGATTCTTCGAAGTGAGCAATCAGTGTTCTTTTGACGAAGTCGTAGCGCTCCTGGTTTGGCGGGTGTTCTAACAGCGGTCGCACTTCCGGAAGGATCTTCGCTGGTAGTTGGGCCATTACAATATGGAATCGGCGTTGGTCCATGCGTGATGTAATGCCGGTCGCCGCAAACCAATGCTCGAGCACCCAAAAGAAGGACTGTAGATCGCGAGTATCCATCTCCGGGGGCGGTAGGCGTACATGGTAATTATCGAGGTGGGCGTTTTCTGGGTTGGCAGGTGGCACGGATGATGGTTCCCCTATTCCTGTTGGCGACTCTGCTCTTGTGTCGGGATCGCTAGTGTGGTCTAGGTCAGCAGGCGGCGAGGCGTTCGGATTGGGCTTAATAGTGCTGCGTGTCAACATTTTACTGGCTTACGTGTAAAACTAGAACCGTTATCCGTAATCAGTTTCCGTTGGTGGTTTCCGTTGGTCAGCTAGCGGATAATTCGTGGAGGAGCACGCTGGTTCGTTCGTAGAATGGTGAGCCAGTAGAGTCGTTTTTTTACGGAAACCTCAGCCGTTGGCGAGCGTTGCTTCGTGGAAGTCTGCTGGTAGCAACCGTTCGTTCTGCGAAGTGTTAGCCGGTAGCGAGCGATTCCTGGAACTTCACGTGGTCGATATCGCGGCTTCTGTGCACTGAGAACGTTCCGGAGTTCTTGCACTTCACTTTTACAACACTACTTTTTAACCTGTGGTGCGTGATCTCGCCGATCACGTCGGGGTCACCAGTGTGGAGGTTTAGTGGTTAAACGTTTGGCGATTTGAATAAAACCTCCTTTTTTATTTGTTAATTTGTACAGGTTACGAGGAACGTTTCGAACGCGAAGAACGGACACGAGAGAGAGAGAGTGGGCAATGTGCATTGCGCTTTTATAGTGTTCGCTGTGGTTATCACGTTTTCCCACAGATGGCGCGTGTGGTTTCCTTAAGTCGCGTTTCGACAACGCTGGTTAGATCGCCACACAACTATCAGTAGCAGAGGATATTTTATTGTATCTATTTGTAGCTTTAATTTAAAAAAATTACTTTAATGCATTCACCAAGTTTGTACCAATTGATTGCAGTTGAAAGGAACCGCACCAGTAAAAATAATATAACACATTAACTGATCCGGCATTTCTAGTGCCAATACCAAAAAAATGTTTAACACGTATTTCTACATTATTCTTTTTTTTATGAGACTTTCTCTGTTTGTTCGATCGGGAAAACTTAGGAGAACGTCTCACATAAAATATCCCGTATAAAATAACAGCCACGCTTGAAGAATTATTGCCGCATTCTTGATTCTTGATCGATTTAGTGAAACCACCCTTTTTAAATAGAAATCCTCAACAAAAAAAAACATCTCCGCAGTCTCTCCCGAACACCTACCGGTAACGTTTGGTGGCCACTGCTGCGCTGGGAAAACGAAATGATCGGGATGCCATTCGGAAACGGGGCCGTTAGCGTCGTCCGGTCGCAGTTTACGTTCACGTACACATGCTGGCTGTTATTACCGGCGGTTTCGATGTTGCATCTATTGGAGAGAGGTGAGGAAAACCGGGTGGTAAAGGAAGAAAGAAACAAAACAAGTGAGGAAACGGCGCACGAAACGTTCCAACGGATTTGGCCGTGAAAACCCCCGTATTGATCCCAATAGTTTAAAAATGACTTTCCGCCATGCCCAGCCTTCGGTGGCCCTCGTCTCGAGACGAAACGAAATGGTGTGAAATTTTAGGCCAACAAACTAGGGTGGATCGATCGATGGTCGGATGAAGGACGGAAGGGCCACGCCAGGGCATGACGGAATGGCCGGGGGTTCGCTTGCTTTGGTCGCCCGGGCTTGATGGTCTTAAATTTGGAACACTTACCGGCATGGTATCTTGAGCAGCGCGTCCAGGTCGGTGCACGCGCGCCACGCACACGAAACGGTGCTTAGTGCACACGCGAGTAGGAGCAGCGTCTTGAACGGATTATTGGCAATTGTAATTGGTGTCATATTTAGGCGCTGGGTTGGGTGCTGCTGCTCCTGGCCTTGTCAAAGACACCTAATAGTGGGAGAAAGGCATCGATTGGTTTACTGCAGGTCGGATTGAGGTGGAAAGTTTCACGTGTATTCGATGGAAGAGGTACAGAAAACGAGCGAAAAAAAGTATATCCATCAGATCGTATCTGATTAGTTTTATTTATCCCTTGGAGTGTATATAAAAAAATGCTAAAAGTAATTTGTTTTTGATTTACGACCCTCTTGAGTAGGTGTGAAAGCAACTCAAAGGTTGTTGTGCAATAAAACAAACAGGGTTAATCGCTCAGTGATAGGCATGCAAGATTTCATCTTCGTGGTGGAAAAACGAGTAATTCAAGGAAGAACATCATTTCCGCATTAAACATTTATAAAAAAACATATTGCTTGGTTTTATGAAACAACTCTTCATGTTTTAAAACATAATGCCACTTTGGTTTTGTCCTAGTGCAATTATAATCTTTCAAAAATAGGAAGAGATTGAAAATCAACTAGTTCAAACTATGTGTGAGTTTCGGGTAAATAAACGTCTGTTTATTTGAATCTTAAAGAAGCGGTATTATAGGCAACATACAAGGCGATTGTGTAACGTATCATTATCTCACTTGCTCATTCTTTGACAAATTTGGATAAAGAACATCATTTTGTTACTTCACATTCCATTAAATGCTGTGAGCAGGGTCGGACAAAACAAAACCCACCACATTTGAGAATGCCGCATAACAGAGCCGACAAAAATTTCTCGAGCCATGCCACCAGGATGCTTGAAACCACCCTGCTGGGACCTACTCAAACAGCAGAAATCGATTGGTTTCCTGTGGCAAGCAGGTTTCATTAGCGTGTGTTTGCAAAGCCGATAGAGTGCAAACAAATGTGGCAACATTCAATCGGATTCAAGGTCGACCAGAGCGGCCCGACACCAATTCATTCGCCGTTGAGGTTTTGCAGAACGCTAAGAGATGTCGATCGACGGCCGGCCTTGTGTGCGAGAGTGCGCGGGCGGTGAATGGGTTTCGCGATCGACAATGGCAAAGAAAACGTTCAACTTCAACGTGGAGAAAACAAAAGCGCGAAGTAAAGCGAAGAGAAATCAAATGAAGTAAAACCGATTTTCACCGACGCGGCTCCGGCGCGGATCGAGATGCAGATTTCCGATGATCACGCGCTCTGATAATTCAATGGGCGTGCCGGGGCGGTCGTTTTCATGCTCGCGCCCGCGCGACTGCACGCTTATAATAATTGGACGGCGGGTTTGAATTTTCCTTTAAAGATCCCCTCTCACCCGACAATCCTTGGAATGCGTTAGACGTGAAGAGTGTCGACTTTCGGGGGTATTCGGTGCCTCTAATTATGCTAACGTAAACCGCACGCTCACTGAAGGATTATACAAATCAAACATAGCAGCCGATGAAAATTGCGCCATTGTCGCACCATCCTGCCATTTCTCGGTTAAACAAACATTTTGACAGATTATTCCAATGGGTTTGTGCGTGACCATATAGGCACCGAGGGGCCCGCACAAAATTCGTCGGGGCGTAAATTTTATCTGCCATACCGGTTCATGCCGCAAACAGCTCGACGTGGTGTAAGGGCAGTAATAAAAAAAAAAATGCCAAAGAAAGGCAACAAAGCTAATAAACTTGAGACGCGTTACACAAGCCCACGGACAGGTTCGTCGCCTACCTGCCCGTTGAAGTCTTTCGTTTTCTCTCGCGAGATTCGTCGAAGCGGTCCGTCGCACCGCTGCGGTACGACAGGGCGCGGGCCGCGGATTAGGCGAGCGCTCGCTCGTACTCGTACCACCTGTTTCGGGGAGAAATGCGTCGATCAAAACCCGCGACACCGCACAAAACGAGCTAACAAACCGGGCCCTGTGCACCAGCATCACCCTTGCAGCTTCTCTCGCGAGCAACACAGGCCCCTAAAAACGCACACACACACACACGCGCGAACGATAGAGACGGGAAACGGGGAAAACTGTGCGGGAACCAGAGCCAACGGAGGCTTCGAAAATCCCTTTACGACCGCTGGCCTGGTGTTAGTGTTGACCTCAAAAGTAAAATGAAAATAAAGTTACGGGAGAAAGAAAAAAAAACTGCAGAGAAGCATAAGATGAAGCAGAAGAAAGAAAAAACAGACACACATGATCCGCGCCCCATGGCGTAGTCTCCGGATCCCTTGTGTGCCGGGAGATGGTGTGTGCATGCTATGCATGAAAAATTCGAAAGTGGTAAACTGGTTATACGAAGAATTCGATAACGAAAGGGGCTTCGACGGACCGAACGGACGATGACGACGATGATGATCATGATGATGGTGATGATGCTGATGAGATGCCGTATCTTGGCATGGATTTCGATTGGAATGCGAGATCAATGGTAAGCGCGTACGGAGTTGATGATGATGATGTGTTCGGTAGGGTGTCTGCGAAGAAGCCTCCACAACCATACGAAACATCAAATCGTCCCTCAATTCCAATGTGTCTTCCTTTAAGACTCTGCTTTCTTTTCATGTACGCGTCTTGATTTGTAACGTGCCTAATAATTTAAGGGATTTTTGCTTTTGCTGGCAGCTTTTTTAGAGAGACATCTCCACTCTAATAAACTATTTTTGAAATTTCACTTTCAGAATTAGGACGTATTTTGACTTCGTTGCACTATTTCTACACCTCTTTCGATCCCCAATATCCCATATAAGCTCATGATCACTGTACTTGCTTACATTTGAACACACGATTAATGAAGAATGTCGGACACAAAACAGCTCAACTCGCGGCACACCGAACTACTGGTACACCTCCCGGAGGTTGGTGAGGAGCTGGCACCAGGGCTTTTTTACTAGGGCACCCAGAATTCCTTCTACCAGAACCCGTTAGATGACGGCGGTCCGCGCGAAAAGTGGTACCGATGTGGGCGCACTGGACACACAGCGCGCTTGGCGCACACGAAGATCACAATTACCGTAAGATGATGGTGGCCGTTAGACCGAATCTACAGCACAACATACGGACACGGAACACGCACTGTACACTCGCGAACGATCCTTCCCTGCGTGCCAGTTACATTTACGGCAAGAAGCGAACTGAAGTCGACGATGCTAGGGCTGCAGCCGGAGAGTCCACACGCGCGAGACGCCTTCGCACAAGCGCCGATCGTGGTCAAACCGTGTTGCGCTCAGCGCGAAGGAAAAGCTCTCTTAAGATGTATGCCATGATCATCTTCGAACCCGTCATCAAGCTGTGATCGCGAAACAGCTCTCCGGCGCTCTCAAGACGCACACCAAGGAAGGTATGAGTAACGATGCTGGAAACACGGTCAGCTATGTTGGATAGTATTGTAAGATCAGTGCGGAATTAACATCGGAAAGGCATGTTCGCTGCCTTGTTTGACCATTTCACTCACAAGAGAATCTAGTTTAATGTCTAAACGGCTTTTTTGGTAGATTTTAGCAAAAAATCATTTGTACAAGATTAAATAAAAAAAGACGTCAGTGAGTGAGAATACATTGGTGATGGATTATGGCTTATATCCCAATGGGATGTATTCCACGTAGCTTTTTATCAACGAATTCGCATGTGATAAACATCTTCAAAACCCTTTTTTGGAATTTATATTTTCAACTAATTAATAGCAAGTTAAAATTATTACGAACAATATCGCCTTCTTCTTTGGCTTAACCATCGGCTTAGGTAATTTCCCAGCCCATTGAGGGCTTACTAGACTATTCCCTTTGCGTACATGGATAGTCATAGGCATGTAGATCAATTATTATTTCATAATATTGAAAGTTATTAATCATCCCAAACCACCCAAACAATTTGCCCGTAGCTCACCTTTAACCCCTAAAATGTTCGGTCAAAATTGCATGAAGGACCTGTACATCCAACATTACATACATCTATTTTGAGTCAGTCGAAGCTGAAACTGATATTTGTGAACTTGTGGAACATGTCATCGAGTTTGAGATAATAAAAAAGATTTAAAATAATAGTATTATAGTTTAGTAAACAAACCTTATATAATAAAACAAAAACCCCGCCTTTAGCGCACCAAACGTATATCTAGAAGTTCATCTCCTTCCAGCTCTAGATCTTCGGGTTTGCTGCCGTTATCCACCAGATCGCCGTCAAAATAAAGCTTTATATCCTCGGGCTTACATTTCAATTCTTCGGCACATTTGATTACCAGCACGATCATGGTTTGATTTTTATCCATTTGCAGACGAAGCGGCGCTTTCCGGTTGGCGAGTTGCACCTTCAGTGAAATACTGTTCACGTTGGAAGACGCTGCTGTCTTCGTCATTATGGGAGCATTATCACGTAGAACGCGTCCAGCTGGGTTGGAGGTAAAGAGTACAAAATATATCAGTACTCAAAACAAGTGTACGTGTTTTTGACGAGGACTTACAAATAAATTGGAATGTCTTGTAGCCGATAGAGTCTGGTGTATCGTCGGCGTATATGATGCGGTCATTCAAGTTCAGCAAAATGGATTTAGTATCCGCTTTTTCTTTCGTAGCTAGTTTTTCGATTAAATCGCCAAATTTCTGATGCTTGCGAAGAGTGAACATCTCAATGCGATTTACCCACTTGATTTTTATCCTCATTTCATAGTTTTCTGACTCAAAAGAGTTGTCGGCCTCGTCACGTAACGACTCTAGGGGTGGGGTTTCGTCTTCAGAATCTAATGTTATCTGGGATTAAGCAAAAGAAAAAAAAACACTCACACAAAATTGAAGTGATTGGAAAAAGCGGAAATTGGATTATATACGTACCACATTTGGAAGCGCATCCACATCAATAACAGGAATGTCCTGTCCGCTCGTTGTCGACGTTGGTACTGGTGCATTGAACGGGCCATCGTCATCTAGTGTTATCTACAAAATAATATGACAACGTAAAGATAAATATCAATATTTAAATATCTAACAAAGTCTATACGTACCACAACCGATGAATCAACGGTCGAGTTCTGTACCGTATTTACTAATCGTCTGGAACGACGACGGGCCGCAGGAGTACTTCGTCTTGAGGTTTGTGCACGTATCGATATGAATACTTGAATTAAGCTACATATTTGTGCAAGCTTTGCATGGACTTGTTCCAATCGTTTCCTAAACTTCGCTATTTCAGTATAGGTTACGGGTAATTTTTGATGGAAATTATTGGCCAAGGACGTGTAACTGCGTTTCGTTGGAGCGTAAAGACCTTCACATAAACAAGAAAATATATGAATATAATAAATTAACCTCAGTATTGTGATAGAATATACTTACGGTCATTTTTTAAATGCATTGCCACCATAGGATCGGGATTTAAATAGCAATAAGCATACATTCCCGCCAATTCTTGCATTTCAGCTAGAAGTAGAAGCATCATAGTCGTTCAAACACATAATAAACGATCCTTGATTACAATACATACCTAGTAAACTTATTCCATTGGTTCCATTTATAGGAGCTGGAGCAGAGGGAGGAGCTGTCGTAATTGGTATGCTTGGAGCAACGAAAGGTGTAGATATGGCATTCGATGTGGCAGGCACAGCCGATGATATTAGGGCATCACTCGCCGGAACAGACGCCGCACTTCGAGAGTCAGCCACAGTAACGGGCGGAACAGATGCAGCACTCGGACGGACAGATGCAGACATTCTGTTAACAGTTGCGCGTTGTTTGGGAACTTTTTTAGTCTTGTCCTTCTTTTTCTTTTGACCATTTCCTTTTGCTTCTCCCATGGTTGCTTTGCCCCTAGAAGATTCCCCTTCTCTGGCGGAACGATCAAAATCGTTTTCGACATCCGATAGTTTACTCGTTTCAAGACAGTTGTCATCGAAATCTGGAAGGAGATGTTCAAACATAGGACTTAAAAAGGTTTACACATTGATCAACTGAACTCTCACTTTCTAAGAAATCATCAAGATTCCCAAAAATATCGTTTCCGCCGGACATTCTTTTGCTTAATTTGTTCTTTCGTGTTCGTACTTGCTGTTGCAATGTTTTCTGTTGTTCAATGCGCTTGAATGGCGTATGTAAAGTTGACAGTTAACGTTCAAGCGTGGTAAACAATTCGTCAAGGAATATGGAGTACAACTAGGTAAGGTCACGACAGAATTGTTTTGTTTACTTTACAACTTCAATACATCAGTAAATAGTTCAGAGTTATTCAAGGGGTCAAATGCGATTTACCTACGGTGGAACGGCTTGCAATGAGCAATCAACTACAAAAATTACTGAATAGTTGCCGTTTATGTGGTGCAGAAACTCCAGATAAGATACCCATCTTGGAAGAAGACGAAGAATTGTATGGAGATGTTGCCCCCTTGTGGAAAAAAATAGAAGAATGTGTAGGGATACTGGTAAGGATAATCTTTCGACAGTTTATTTACGACCGGTTCTGGTAGTATATTTCTTTAAATCATTTTACTCCACTGTTTTAGGTTTGCAAAAATGATCAAATGCCAAAGGAAATCTGCTTGCAATGCATCGACAAGCTGAATGATTTCTACGAATATCGCGCAGTGTGTGCAGCTACCAACATCCAAATGCGTGCTATTCTGAACTCAGCACCCGAAGACGCTGCCAGAATTTTGGTAAAAACCATTTGACGATTCAGAAGCATGCTCCATGTTAACTCGTTTTTAATTTCAGATGAAAAATGAACCCACCGAAGTCACGGTATTGTCTGGGAGTGAAGAATGTGTGAACGAAGGAGCACAAGCGTGTACCACGGAGGATGATACAGATACAGATACGCATGATTATTTTTGCGATCGACTCTCCACTGCAAACAACATGGAAGAAAACCCTGATACTCGATCTCGTCGCGCCACCTCAAATGACGATAGAGAGCGAATTGTGCGTGCATATGAAAATGGGCACATGATAAAGAAAATTGCCGAAATGTTCAATTTTAAGCGCACGACCGTTGGTGGTATTATTCAAAAATACATAAAAACTGGGATCACCCATGCAACAGTACCACGATCTTTGAGAAAACTAACTCCAGAGCAAGCGGAGACTGTCAAACAGTGGCGTATAGCGGATCGCACTTTATCCGAAAGGAAGCTGGCCAGCAAAATAAGCGAAGTGTTTGGTGTAAAGGTTACCTCAACAACAGTTCGCAGGATAATCGAGCCTCGAAAGCATTATAAAAAAAAGACTGAGCGAAAGGTACGAAACGTGTTATTTTTAAATTTTAATTCCACTATCATGATAAACCGTCTTTGGTTTTAGAAGAAAACAGAGCCCACAGAAGTCCCGATGTTGTCTGGGAGTGAAACTTGTGTGAATGGAGGAGCACAAGCGTGTACCAAGGAGGATGATGATGCTGCTACAAAGCATTTTCTTGGCGATCGACTTTCTACTGCAGAAAACGTGAAAGAAAAACCTAAAGCTCGAACTCATCTCGTAACCTCAAATGGTGATAGAGAGCTAATTGTGCGGGCATTCGAAAGTGGTTATATGATAAAGGAAATTGCTGAAATTTTCAATTTTAAGCGCTCGACCGTTGGTGGTATCGTTCAAAAATACAAGCGAACAGGGATCTCTCATGCAACAGAAAGACGTATACCATGTACGAAAAAACTAACTCCAGAGCAAGCGGAGAGTGTTAAACAGTGGCATACAGCGGATCGCACCTTAACCTACAAGAAGCTGGCCAGCAAAGTAAACGAAGTGTTTGGTGTAAAGGTTGCCCCAATCACAATTTGCCGGGTAATGAAGCCTCGATGGCATCGTAAAAGTAAACCTAAGCGAGCGGTACGAAAGGTTTGAGCATTCAATAGCAATTCGACTGTTATGAAAAATCGTTTTTGATTTCAGAAGAAAACAGAGCCTACAGAAGTCCCAATGTTGTCTAGGAGTGAGGCTTGTGTGAACGGAGGAGCACAAGCGTGTACCACGGAGGGTGACGATGCAGCTACAAAGCCTTTTCTTGGCGATCGACTTCCTACTGCAGAAAACGTGGAAGAAAAACCTAAATTGTGCGGGCATACGAAAGTGGATACATGATAAAGGAAATTGCTGAAATTTTCAATTTAAAACGCACGACGGTGTCTGGCATCATTCAAAAATACAAGCAAACTGGGTTCTCACATGCAACAAAACGACATGTACCATGTATGAAAAAACTAACTCCAGAGCTAGCAGAGAGTGTGAAACAGTGGCATGTAGCGGATCGCACCTTAACCTACAAAGCTGGCCAGCAAAATAAGCGAAGTGTTTGGAGTGAAGGTTACCCCAACCACGGTTTATCGCATAGTAAAGTCTGAGAAGACGTTATAAAAGCAACACTAAACGAACGAAAGGTATTTGAGAATAAAATTCATGCCAAACCTGTGTTAACTTATTATTTTTTATTTTCAAGCGGACAGAGTAATCATGCCTTCAAAACTAGATGAAATCTTATGCTTGCAGTACGGGCAGTGACCAATGGAAATGGTAAAAAACTGTTTACTTTCTCGCTGCGTCGAAAACCACTGAAACGAATTAATTTAAACTAGAATTATACACAAAAGCTATGACCTTAACAAAACCTAACATTCAGCTTCTTACCTCTTTCAAACAGTCTATATGAAATATAGATGAACATTTATCATTGTCACACGATATGATGGGAATGCGATTTTGGTCATCCCGATAGCCCATGCAGATGCCACAGTTTTCTTCGTTATTCGTGCCATCGTCTACTTGATCGGTAGGTCGCATAGGAAAAGCAATAATGTCGAAGATGCGCAGCAGGTTTGTATAGACATTGCACTCCGGGTCCCACTCGTCTTGCTTTTCGTTATATATTTCCCGAAGATCTGCAACTTGCTTCGTGGGACCAATAAATACTAAGTCCACAGCTTCTGGCTGTAGAGGATGAAGGGATATTTTTAAAAATACCTTCTGATTGTACTTGAACACCCTATACGTTGTCTTTGTATCGATGCGCATAGGGAGTACGACGTAGCAAAGCTCATCGATCGTGTTAAGGTTGTTGTAAAATTCCTCCAGTTGATCAAGCATATCCATAAACACTTGCACATGGCGGTGGATGGTAGTTTGTCGTTTAAAAATTTCCGTAACGGCCAGTTCAGGAAGCGTATAGTTTATCACTTTAAACTGCTCCTCTACTGTGCGTTGAAGGGCGAGAGAGTGCGTGTTAGCAGCATCGAACCCAGTAATTTCTATTCGCGTAAGGTTCTTATCAAATGAAACATTCAAACCGTAATCTTGTTGTATCGATAATATTTGCAATGCCACGTTCGACAAACAGACTGATTCTTGTTGCGTGGGAGAGTTAGCAATGGAGTTATGTTTGGATAAAAGTTGATCCAATGATTCGAAAAGTGCTACGACAAAAGCATCTACTTCGACGATCGATGAAAGATTTGAACAAGCGTTTATCTCGGAGCTTCCGCGAAATATCCTGGTACGATGGTTCTCGGTGTTTGGAAATTGTGGAAAGTGGAGTTCCAACTTGAAAATCTGCAAATAAAGAACATTGGTAGCTACTTTATCTAAACATGCGCATGTAAATAGTTCAAGCATCAGATCTCAGTTTACCTGTTTATAGAATCCTACAAAACGGAATGGCTTTACTTGTACCAAGAGCGGATTCTTCGACAAAAACAGCTCCATACTTTTTCGTTAAAATGCGTGAACATACAGTATAGCTTCGGGACGTACATAAAAATAAACTAAACTGTGTTTATGGCCTAAATTTAAAACATTTTTTGTTGTTTATTTTGACTTTTCGAAAGACGTGTTTTTAAAGCCGAGCATGAAAGACCGTCAGCTACACACACATTCACACACAAAACCGGCTGCATTGCTGTCAGTAAGTTCGAGGAAACTACAGAAAAGAAACAACCACCTCACTGGAACGTTCTACGCTCAAAAATGGATACGAAGGAAGTCACATTTATCATAAAATGGAGTGGAAAAGAGTATCCGATTGAAGATCTTACCGAGCATGATACGGTTGCGGTGCTCAAGCATGAGATTTGCAAAAAAACACAGGTTCGCCCCGAGCGACAAAAGCTGCTAAATCTGAAGCACAAAGGTACGTAGGAAGCAACACAATGCCAAAAACCTGCAATTGACTCGTGGTGAATGTTATGATGGGCTGTAACATTATATTCGCATGAATGGCAATTCTTACAGGAAAGCCGGTCACCGACGATATCAGGCTTGGAGCTTTGGAGCTGAAAGCAAACTTCAAAGTAATGATGGTAAGACCCGCCGGAAGTTTTTCAGTGCCAACATGGAGCAAAACATTGTGAAATTTGTAAAATGTTTATTTTAATAGGTTGGATCCCTTGAGGCAGATATCATAGAGGCTTCTTCAAGACCAACGGACATTGGCCGTGTCGTGAACGATCTGGACAATGAAGACGAAGATAATGTGCCGTTGGAAAACAAGGAAGTCTATCTGGCCAAGATAAATAAGCGAATTAAAGATTATACCATCAAGGAGCTTAATCCACCTCGTGAAGGCAAAAGATTGCTCGTGCTGGATATCGATTACACGATATTTGATCATCGTTCCGTTGCGGAAAATGGTAAGCTACTAAAGTGTGAAGAACTCGATGATAAACTTACCTGTACTTCTGAACGTTACAGGAGCTGAGCTGATGAGACCTTATTTGCACGAATTTTTAACGGCCGCTTATGAGCACTACGACATTGCAATATGGTCTGCAACCTCAATGAGATGGATAGTGGAAAAAATGAAACTACTCGGTGTAACCGACGAATCCCGCGACTACAAGCTGGTGTTTATGTTGGACGATGCTGCCATGATAACAGTATTATGTCCGCTGCGAGGTGTCATTGAGGTGAAACCATTGGGCGTAATTTGGGGCAAGTATAGCCAATACTCGTCGAAAAACACTATAATGTTTGACGATTTGCGTCGAAACTTTCTCATGAATCCGAAGTCAGGCTTGCGCATTAAACCGTTCTCCGAGGCGCATGTAAATCGGCACAAGGATAAGGAGCTTCCAAAGCTGGCTAAATATCTAAGAGCCATTGCCGAACACTGTGATGATTTTGATACTCTGAATCACAAAAAGTGGGAAGAGTATTTGTCCAAGAAGAGTGCTGATTAAAATATGAACAAGATAGTAGTTATATTACCAGTCTATAAGAATCTATAAGCAAGCCGAAAAGGCGTTGGTTCATAGCGATCTAATAAATGCAAACTTCCACTTGTAATTGAATCAAAATGACCCTATTTAACGGTTTGAATGGAGATAGTAAGTGCATGCATAATATTACTATTCTTTAGATACTTATCGTTTACTCTGAATCATTACTCCAGAGACTCGATATTCTTTTATATCATTTTCATTACATGCGACAGTTACTTAAAATATTTAAAAATAGATATTTTCGGAAGTAGTACAATTTTTCGAAAATTAAACGTCACATAAATGACATAAGTTTTTTTGTTTACGTACGGAATAGTGATGGGGAATGATAGGAAATATACGGATCTTGGTTCATGGAGAAAAGGAACGGGAAAGAAAAATAAGTAAAAGAGGCGGCCCAGCTTGTTCAGAATTATTCTCTGCACTCTACTTTGCTCTACAGTACATATTATTTTAAAGCATTTCGACCTACCAACCAATAATACCAACGACTATACATGAGAATGGTTCATAAATTTACACCACCAAAGGCTCGATTCTTCGAATGCATATGATTAAATCGTACATCAGAGATATAAATAAAGGTCAATGACGTCAAACATTGCTGGTACAACATTAACTCGTTCATCCTACACTCGTTTGCTGGTAAACGCATTGTACCAAGTATAAGCAAAAAGACAGGCAAATATTTCACAATAATAGTTCTAGGGTGCATGAGAAATATCATGTTCTACTGCTTTGTCTCCTGAGATGCTAAAAAAGTACTTGTTTGAAAGCGTCCTCTTCCAAAACTAGTGATGGATTCCAACAGTAAGATTATTGAAAAAAAAAATTCCTGTTGTAACACATTTAGTTAGATTAGCAAAATTGATTAAACGAAGAAAAGTGTTTGTTGCTAACCAAGATCATTTTCCTTCCATTATTTAGATGTTGATAGTGATGTGCATATCGTATAATGTTTGAGTTAACCAAGAGATAAAACGTGCACCGTCGACTTTCTCGGCACGACCTGTCAAAACTCCAAGCAAAAAGAAAACAACACATGAAAAATCGTAAAAAAAATTACTAACCGCGGCGAGAAACGCGGATACAAAACGACGCGGACTGTGATCTTGTTTACTTTTTGCATGGGACAAAATGTGCCGAGAAAGATGACAGATAGCATCGTTATCTCATAACAATAACTTAAGCATATCTAGCAATGATGTTTTTCATTGACCATTAACACTTTGACGTCCGTACGATTCATGGTGCTTACAACGCTTTACGACATGCGCGTTTGTACCAGTCCCTTCGCGTGTGACTGGCCTGTTTATGCCCTCTCTTTCGTTCTGCATTTGAACATTCTTCTTCTTCTTCTTTCGCTATGCGAGTCGGGGTATATCCTCCTACGCTAAGTCGAACGTTTGTTCCCTTACTCGTAATCAGAGGCGTACCGACTCTGTCCGAACTCCTATGAAGGGGCTCGTCCTTTAGGACCGGCTAATAATAGCCATATGTCCACCCGCCGGCCACGGAAGGGATAATTCCTTCCGTTGTCAGGACACAAGAACTCGTGGTCCGCTTGATTGACTCAAACAGAACGAGATGTGCGGCAGCTAGGATTTTTCTGACCTGAGCTCCAGCTCGGGGTGACCACGCGGTCGTGCCGTAACCTTACTTTTCCGCTAACCCTTTCAGGAAACTTGTGCACTGCTAACATCCGCTCTGATGCACTGCCGAACTGGAACTGATTTGAACATTCGTACGTACAGTAATACCCTTATTAGACAAGGAATGTATCTGTCATATTTTTCCATCCTTTTACTGTCAAAGTAGGCTCTGGCAGGGCGTTTGACATATAAATGATGACCGCTCGTGTAATAACGCAAAGTTCCACAAAATGGGTTTTGCAGTTATTTGATCATTTTCATGTTTGAATTTAGCGTATTGTTCATCCTAGAGTAACGAACAAAATCCGTTGCAAACAACAAAGCAAAAAGTAAACAAATCGCCACTTTGACATATAAATGCCAGTCGAAATAAAATCGGAACCGGTCATGCCTGATTCCGATTTTGAGGAAGGAATGTATCTGTCAATAGCGTTTGGCAGATAACTTCTGGAAAAATATGACAGATACATTCCTTGTCTAATAAGGGTATAACGCGCCCTGTGGAGTTTGTTTACCATCCATTTGACGGTTGTTTACATCCAATATTATGTGACCGCTGTCAAATGAAAGTGTTGACATTACTCCAAAATGATGTGGTCGGCTGGAAATCGATACGATTTTTCGACACCGTGCGGTGTTGCCAGACAACAAAGTCGAGTCTCAAACGATCGCAGCTTTCACTCGACGCTTACTGTCAAACGGCCTTTGAAATTGACAGCTACAATCGTGTAACTTGCTGTTCAAACTCTGCAATATCATTGATTGTGTATGGCTCAACAATGACAAAATGCATTAGAGTTAAAACAATACAGTTAGAGCGCAAAACTGCCATACATTTTTTTATGCCAGCCCTCAAAAAAATCAGTATAATGAGTTCAATGCCTGCAACGTATGCTGGGATTTTGCTTTCCCACTTACGTCATTACGAGGAACTACTGTGATCCGAACCCAGTTTAAAGCGAATGTGCTGTATTTCGTGACCAAATGGTGAAGCTGGTAGTCTGCTTGCATTACCATCGTGAAAAACGCCATAGAAAAGACAACATGCAATAATTATCATTCTTTACGATGTGTTACGTTTGAAGCGCGAACGTGGTTTTTGAAAAGGAATTTATATCACTAGAAAGCATTGTTGGTGCATTACAAACGAGGCTGGTCAAGTGTGCACAGAAAAAGTTAAGAAAATTCACATACCATTTCCAGAGATTGCAAGCCTCGTTCCGCTACGAGGAATGACATGAACCTACTGGGTGCTAAAAAGAATTCTCGACACTAGATTGGAAAAGCTAGCTTTGGTGAACCGTCGAGTGGTTGAAAAACATACAATTTCCCTTTAACTCGCAGGTGAATTTCAATGAAAATACTCAGATGATCACCAGTGTTTAGTGGCACGTTTGCAGTTCATTTCCGATTCTCAAAGGATCTGTGTTGTCTTCTAAAATGGAGCGGTTTGCGATCAATATTCTCCACCAAAAAATACAGAACATTTGTCGACTGTGCGGTGTGGACAATCCAGACAAGCTACCCATTATTGATGAAGATGAAGTGATTTGTTTAGACGACGATGAAACTTCGTTGGTGAAAAAGATAGAAGAGTGTGTAGGATTAAAGGTATGCGAAATCCGACTACAGTTTGGTACTGGTTCCTCTAGTGTATAATTTATGTTGCCCTGCTTTTAGGTTTACAAAAATGATCAAATGCCGCAGCAAATCTGTACACTATGTATCGATAAGGTGAACGATTTCTATGAATATCGCTCGATGTGCGCCGCGACCAACATCCAAACGCGTACCATTCTGAATTTACCCATCGTTGAGCCTACTAGTGTTTTGGTAAGTATAACCATGGGCCAGCTCGAATACATATGCGGCTCACGGCATTTTGTTTTAGTTGCAGATTAAAGCAGAACCCACAGAAGTACCGGCAACCGTATCTGAGCCACCCGTAACGTCTTCTGATAGCAAAACAAATGTGAAAAGAGGAGCAAAAACGCGGGCCCGTAAGAATGATGATGTAGATACGAAGGACTTTCTTGGTGTGTCCACTGAAAAACGGATCAAGACAGAACATGCTTGCCAGTATTGTAACAATGTGTTCGACACTAGTTCGGATTTGGAACGACATCTCGTGCTGAAACATACTCCATTGATACGGAAATATGGATGCGGTACGTGCTGCGAATTATTCGATACCGCTACAGAGTACAAGGACCATAACCTTTGGCACAAGCTGACGCGGACTCCATATTATTGTTTCCGATGCAAGCGAAAGTTTGTGAAATCTGGCACCTTAAACAAGTGAGTATCTTGGAGCACTGTATTAAAATTGTTCTAGTAAATTATGTTACTTCATTTACACCTTGCAGGCACTTACTTCTGAACGCTTGTTCACGGGTGGGAAGAAAATCTAAAATCACCCTTGTTCCCGACCTGCGCTGCAAGCTGTGCAACAAGGTATTCAAAACTCAGAATCTCTATGAATGGCACGGTTGTTTCTTGCGAGCCCGTTCCAACTGTCCCAAGTGTGGGAAATATTTCTTGAAAAAAAATCTGCTTACCCGTCACTACATGGCTTACTGCATCGCAAGTCTTCCTGCGCTGGATCCGTCGTTGCTGGTTAAAGAAGAACCAATACCACCTATTTCGGATGGTCTAGGTGCGTTAGTTTCTCCGACAGCGGCGATGGGTAAGGAAGTGAGAAGAAGGGGCCGTCCACCGGGTCCTGTGGCGCAGAACCGGATGTTGGAGGAAATGAAAGAAGAATCCACCGAGCTACCGTTTCCACCATTACTGGATCTTCCAGAGTTGAAGTTGGAAAATACTTCCGTCGATGGAAATCAATCTGGCCAGACACCGGATGCTGGGAATGCTGAAGGCGAGAGTCGAAAACGGTCAAAAGTAACCTTTGAACAGGAAGCCGATAGAATAAACTCGCTTCTACGCACCGGAGCCGAGGTGAATGAAAATTCAGATTTAGCCGAAATTAGTTCAATGCTAACGTCGGTGAACGAGGCCATCGCTACGATTTCGAATGTGAGGAAAAAGAAAAAGAATAAGCATCTGGCAACATCCTCTGTGGCAGAGAAAAAATCCGCGACCCCCACTGTGGGGGCTGAACCGCCTATGGTAATGCTTTCAATGGCAAATATCAAACCCGAAGTATGTGAAAATAGTAGTCTCCCCCAGGAGGCACTCGCCGCACCAATGGAAGTAAACGAACAAAACGACTCAAATACCATAACAACGAACATGGATGGCAATGAGGATGTGGAAAGTAACGTTGACAACGCAGAAGGCACCAATGAAGAAGATGATTTTGCTGGATACGATGACAACGAGACTAACGAAAATATGGACAGGGATGATAGTGGACCAGAAATTGACGAAACAACGTGCTCCGCCAATGACAACCAAGGGGAGGCTGTACCCAGTAATTCCCAGGTGGAAGAAACAACCGGCGATGCCACGGAAACTTTGTCGCCTAGAGTGCAAGTCAAACAAGAGCCTATAGCTTATCATTCTGAATCGGAGGCAGATGCTGGTGACTACGAAATGGCTATGTCATGCCTTGCAATCAAACAGGAAAATATCGAAGAGGATAGCGCCACGGTACGGAACGCAGCGGTAGACGCCCCTCGCCAGAGCGTGCGAAAGAACCCTCAGAATGGCTCCTCCTCCTATCAAGCACTTCGTATAAAGATAAAAAAAGAGAAAGGCTTACTCAATGCAACGGTTGTTGGACAAGAACCGGATCCTATCGAAACACCTCCAGCGCCAGATGCTACCGAGCCGCCGGAGCGTTGCACAGTCGTATCGAAGCAGCAAAAGAAACCTACGAAAAAAGCAAACGCACCCAATCATTTCAAAATTCGCCCTATGCGCATGAGGCCTGCGCCTATCGAAGAGACGGAAGAAGTTATCATCAAACAAGAACGACTTGATTCGGATGGGTATCCCGACCACAACCAGGAGCACGAGAAGGACGATGCACCACAAGCCCAGGAGGAACCATTTGGTGGTGTTTGTGTTAAGCAGGAGCCACTCGACTCCTTGTCTGTACATTCCAACCTTGACCACTCGATTCCGAATCGGTCTTCGCATGAACTAAATGCCGACGAGGACAATGATGAGCCAGAAATAGCTTTTGACGGAATACGTATCAAACGTGAGCGCAATGAAGAGAGAGCCATGACAATGTGGCCCGCTGCAGCTAGCAATGGTATCGGTGATGAACAAATGCCCACACCAGGTAATGTGGTGAACGAAGCAGAGCATGCTCGATCTGGCATCCATAAACGGCCGGTGGGTTCCAGCAGCGCAAGTGGTTCAGCCGGTTCAGCAAATCGTAAGTCGAGTAAAAGGATAAACCCATTTGCGTTGCTGAAACAGAAATCTTTAGCTATGGCGAACGCACCCGAATTACTACCCAGCGAACAATCCGATCCAAATGTGGACAAGCTATCGTTGCCAGTTATAGCGCAGGTTGCGTCAATCGATCCAGACGATCGTTTAATGGAATCATCGGATTCAAATTCTTTCGATGGACCAGTTGCTGGCAACAAGGCAGCGTATACTCCCACGCAAGCTTCAGAAGAAAACGAACCGAATAAAGAAATTCAGGCCACTTCGGCCGCCTCTGATACTGCACTGCTAGAATCTTCCTTATCCGGTACGAAGTCCACAACGGTGGAAAACGTCGTTGCTCAGCGGGTGTTTACTGAACTGAGAATCGCCTCTGTGACAACGGTTCAAGAACAGGTAGCCTTGGCTGGGGAAACGAGTGGCGATGTGTCTGCTGAAGTAGGTTCTACTACAGGACTCAACCCAACACTCAAGGTAACCACAATGGAACCAACGCTCCCAGACTCAACGGAAAATTGTATAACTTCAAAGGTTCACGACTCAACGCTACCTGGTGTTGTGGATGAACATACTGCATGCAGCTTAGAGGATGTAGTAATGGAACCAGTTGAACCCGTCATCGAACCCTCTGAAAGGTCGTCGGAAAAACAGGATGGGGTGAATACGAAAATACCACTTTATAAAAAAGCCGAACAAAAGCCAGTAGATTCCGATGAACCAAAATTGAATACTTCTAATTCCGCTGACTCCTCTAATCTCTTCACTGAAAAAGAAGCCCATCAAGCAACTCTTTCTAAAGACATGTATCAACAGACTACGTGTTCTGATGCAGGCAAGTTAGCTACTCTAAGTCCCTCGGAACCCTCTAGGTGCTCGATGGAACAAGAAGATTGTACAAACAAGAATGAAGCACTCTGCAATCAGATCGATCAACAAGGTTGCTCCTATGAGGGAAAGTTGAATACTACACCTTCAACCGAATCCCGTAGGTGCTTGATGGATGAGGAAGAGGATGGCACAAATAAGGATAAACGTGTTTGTAAAGATACGGATCGACCAGGGTGCTCTAATGAGGGACTATTAAGCACTTCAACTTTGTCCGTAGAAGAGTTGGGTAAACCGGCGCCAGAACAGGAAATGCAAGACATTGAAATGGTTACCTCAACAAAGCAAACCACGGAAGGGAAAACGTACACGTCCAATGATGTTGAACAAGTTGTAGGGGCGCATAATACGTTTTCTTCTGAAGATCATGAAAATGCCAACGTAGAAACGCTGAAATCGTAAATGAGTTAGTATTTAAGCTGTAGCAAGTACACTACCTTAAGACCTGATCATGCAAAAGTGTAACATTTCATGAAAGACAGAGGTAAACGTCGAAGAGTATTTCGTATGGGTGTTTTGCGCAAATAACTCACTGCAGTGATGTGTGGCAAATACAGTTCAGTAGTGAACTAACATTTGAAAAATCTAATCTGTATATAGCAAACATATATAATAAAAAACAACTATTTTAAATTTCTATGTTCCACGTCATGTCGATGTATAAATAATTGTAATTGAGTGAATATATATCTTGAATAAATCAACTTACGTCGTATAAGAACAAATTGTTATGGGCTGCAGTATTATGTATATCCATGATAGCCAAAAGTAACCCAGTTGGTTGCTACTGGCAACGATAATGTAGTTTTGCTGTTTAACACTTTCTGTCATGGCTAACATTAGTGGTGTGTGGACTATGATTACCCGTAATGATATATTGGAGCTCGAAAGACGGTGTTTGGAACAAATCCGTGAGGATGTCCTGTACACCGTGAGAAACGATGCCAAGCTACGAGCAGCGCTATCATCTAAAACTTATGAAGACTTCAAGTAAGCTTTTTCACCTTTTCCGTTCGTTCAACAAGAATCGCCGTAGCCCAACGTCTCAAGATAGTTTGAGTGTAATGCACATTTGTTTGCACAACAATTGTCTCTTGCAGGAACATCGTCGATTCGGCACATCTGACACCGCTAAGCGCGAGTGATAAAAAGAACGCAAAAACGAAGCACCGTATATGGAATAATGCAACAAGGCCGGAGTAGTATTATGAAATCAGAATATCAATAAAGTTATTGTTAACTTATAGATAGAGATTAAAATATGGTTAGCTACATTTTAGTCTAGCGTGAAAATTCTTTTGGAAATATCGTCTACCAGCCAGTCGATGGCTTCCACTAGTTTACCACCGGTTACGGCACTGACGCTCTGTATCGACCAGTGGTGGGTTTCGATCTTATCTAACTCCAGAATGTCCTTGATTTCATTTCCTGTCAACGCTCCCGGTAGATCCTGCTTGTTGGCCATTACCAGAAGCGTGGCACCAGCTAGTCGCTCTTCCTGCAGCAATACCATGAGCTCCTCCCGGCATGATTCCATACGCATCCGATCGGTGCTATCGACAACCCAAATGAGCCCATCGGTGCACTCAAAGTAGTTACGCCAGTAGGATCGTAGTGATTTCTGGCCTCCTACATCCCACATATTGAGGACGTAATCGTTATAGTACAGCGTTTTGATATTAAACCCGAGGGTGGGAGATATCTGATCGATTGGCTCCCCGTTGAATCGCTTCAGGATGGTTGTTTTGCCTGCATTATCGAGTCCTCTGTAAGAGAATGGGGGATTAAAATAGTTTTTCATAAATTTTTCACTTTGACCTTACAGCAAGAGTATCCGCATTTCCTTTTCTTTCTGTTTCATTTTCTTAAGAATGGTCAGAAAACCCATGTTGAATTACAACTTCAAGTCACTACTGAATCCGGCAAAATGTTTTGTTTACTTCATTTAAAATGACAAACCTATGAAGAATGTTCGTTGCTCGTTTATAACATCAAGTGGAGTTCAAGCTACATTTGGCACAAGGTTTCAGGCATGTTTCAACGAATCTACAGCATTTTTCAACCCATTCAGTATCAGAGCCCCGCTACACGACCCGAAAACTCAAAAACTTCTCGGCGAGAAGAGGGGAACAACCGAGAAGTTTACGTCAAAAACTTTTCAGCTCCGTGAGCTGAAAACTGCACCCGAGAAGTTTTTGGCAGCTAACCGAAAACTCAAATGCGTCAGAAGAAGAAGACGAAAAAGAAATAAATGTAAACATAACAAATCTCAAAAACAAAATAAACGAACATATGGTGATAAATTTACGTGTTTCTTTTGTAGTTACGGTTAGTTAATATTTTGTTATTTTATAGCTAGAATATCAATTATAAATTCACTATAGATCAGGGGTTCGCAAAGTCCGGCCCACCAACTGATTCCAAAATCTAAAAGTTTCAAAAAGTTTAATGATAAAGATTAAAATATTTTATTCTACCACTTTTTATGTAACTTGAGAACATCAAAATCTTCCTTCTTCATGCGAAGAAAGTTAATTATAGTTTCATTTGCTTGCTCTGCTACAGTATTGTCCAGCAAACGGTTGCCATCTTCTTGCCTCCGCACAATACGCCTGTTGCGTTGTTGCAAGTTTTGGGTACTCAACTCGATGACCCGCGATAGGGTAGTTAGCCACACTTCAACAGATTATCCATCTTTTACTTTTTGTGTGAATTGAAATAAGATCTTGTTTGCTTTGAAGGAAGATTTTTGAGTTAACTGAAAAATCAAAAACAAAAACCTCGTTGCGCCGCAAAGTTTTGAGTTTGCGGCTCGTGTAGCGTGGCTCACAGAATTGGTACCACAAAACGCGGCTACACGAACCGAGAAGATTTTGACGTAAACTTATACGGTTTTTGAGTTCTCGGTTGGAGTTTTCGGTTCGTGTAGCGGCCCGGTCATGCTATAATTTTTGCAAGGATACAAATTTACTAGTGTTGTGCTTAATTAATCTTTTCGCGAGATTCATTCATGTGAATCTTTCATCTAAGATTCATTCAGATGGATTCATGAATCTTTGCGGATTCAAATCTTCAAAGATTAATGAATCTTTCGAAACGTTAATGAATCTTCATGAATTTTTCAAGGATCTGTCACGAATCTCCCCGATTCTTTCATAGGTGTGGATAATGCGACAAAAAAAAACAAAAAAACGGGTCCCTCAACCCATTTTTGGCTGGTGACTTTTCATCAGTTGCTGTGTCTTCAGGATTCATCAATCTCTCGATGAAAGATTCATGAATCCCTTATAAGACAGAGATTCATTCGGATTCATGAATCTGAATCAGATTTAAACAACTTTAAAATTTACACTTGTATGAATCCGGTGAATCCGGTTTGGATAAATCCAGTGCACCGGTGAATCCGGTTCGGACGAATCCGGATGAATCCGGTAACTCCGGTTCGGAAAGAAGTATGAGAACGATGAGCAAATTGTGAAAAGTTTAAGCTCCAGTACCTAAAATGATTTTACTTCGATCTAACTTCATTTTATTTTGGTCCTCAAACAGCAATCAAACTTGAACTTGTGGCGACATACAAAACGGCGGTTTCCCTAAATAAATAGTGACTTCACTCGGGAACCTCCAAAAACTTAACCTTTCATACTAGCTCCATCCCATGGTCAACAATTTCAAAACGCGACAACCGAACATTTCTAGCCGACTTCCACCATCTTTTGGGAGAAAGGAGCACAAATTAAAATCATTCATCGATGCGTAGCGACACGTGGAGTAATATTTTTACTATACCGATACCAGGGTAGCACATGATCTCTGGCAATAATAATGACGTTGGCCGAGTAGGCGATTATCTAAAAACAACAGTTGAAGTATTAATTTGTTCCAAAAATAGTAAAAAGGCCAAAAAATAACAGTCGATTAACAGGACGTCCTACCACCAACGAAAGAAAACAGATAACAGCGGCTTTGGCAAGCTCCTCTCCAAATGGCTCATGCCCGGATTCTTGCAATCGAAGTACTAACAAGCATACCAGCGTTAGCATCAAGCAGACGAACGATAAGATGGAATAAATCACCAGATCGGACTGTAAGGCAAAGATAAGAACACAATCATATATATATATAGTTTGGGAACATATTATGTTTCATTCCATTGATTTACCATAAGCAAATTTCGGTGCTCCTGGTTTCGGTACCACACAAGCAACGACTCACAGCATCCATATCTGCGTAACGAAAAAAGTAGTAGAGTAAATTTATTTTCTCACAGAACCTAAAAACCTTGCAGATTTCAATGATCCTTCATGTTTCGTGCACAAAGTGTTGTGATAGGACCTGACCCGATGGATAAGCTTTGGGCCACTCACTGATAACTCGCCGTTATCAGCTGATGTGGGTTCCTGCTATCCATCGGGGTCAATGCGCAGCGTCCGTCGACCAGTTGCCTTCGGCTGGGGATCGCTAGAGCATCGGGCACGGACGAGCCGCGCGAGGCGTCCGTTTTATGTATCGTCAATTACCGTTAAGTTTTAGGCAAGGACCTGTGTTTTAAAGTGTACGTGATCGTCATAGTAAATATAGTTCTTATGGATAATTATGTAATTTATGTGTACTGATTGAAAAGACCAGAGCTACACGAAAGAACATAAAACAAAGGATTACAGAGAAAGCTAAGTCCAGCCTTACTTCGAAGCCTGTAGATGTGAACGTAACTGTACTAAGAATTAGATACTAACCGAAGTGTTTCATGCGTTTGAAACGTGTGAAGACAGAGTTCACACCGCGTTAGTCCCGAGCGATTTAACCACAGTTCGAGGCAGCCCAAATGTACGTACTTCATCGAGCCCTTGCACAGACAGGGAGATATCAGGCTTTAGTCGATTTGGTGCGAGAAAAGTATGGCATGAATTCAATGTGTTGAACTAACTGTAGTATCCAACGATACTCACCTCAACTCGTCCGTGGAGGCCTGGCAAATGCGACAAATGAACGAATCGCTGTTTTGTCGAGTTTGGTTGAAATTGGTGAAGCTTTCTGCCTGAGATTCCAACGTAGATTTCTGCCCGGCTGTATCTGGCGTAGGATTTACCGGCATTTCAACAACACAAGCCTCAACCGAGTATTCAGATGATTTCAAATCCATCGTTAGGAATCAAATTATTTTACCACCTTACCTACGATCCGATTTTGATTTTGAATTTTGGGGATTATTCAAATTGCTTTGTGAGGAAAAATAATGTGAGGGATTGAAATGAATGCATTTTTTCAACGAGCTTGGTTACTTTGATGGGCATGCCGAAACGAAAGTCTAGGTAGCGTTCAGCTACTTGATGGGCTGAGGTCAAATGTACTGACACTTTATGACTATCTGCACGATTTGTACACGATCTCCACAAGTTATGATGTTAATTCTTAATGAGTCATGTTACAGTCTTTTTCTACCCATGTTGAACCCATAAGTAGAGTAACCAGCAAGAGTAGTTTATTAAAAATAATTTTATGAATAAAGTTTGTTACAGGACAATTTGTTAAAATCTATCGTTCACTGAGAAGACCGGTTTTTGTTTTCTTTTTCAACTTAAACATTTTTGCATAAGTTTTAAGAAACATTCCCGAAACCCCTTTCATAATCGTTCCTCATATATCGCATCATCGCCACCACCATCGTCGTCATCGTTGTCTTCGTTGTCGCTGTGGTGTTCCTGAACCTCTATCCTTTCGACAACCTCGTTAAATTTCACATTTTTCGGCTCCGAACTAGGAATCGCTGATCCGAAAGTGTCACTAGACGATGCGCCGTACTCATCCTCTTCCTCTAGCCGGTCGGTCAAGGTACGCGCTAGCCGATGTGGCTCGCCATGGTCGTCCACGGATTCTGCATGGGTGGATGGGAAAACGTGTAATGAGTGACCCGTAAAAGAAGTCCTATTGGTAGCGCCGAGGCTCGTTACCTTGCATGGTTATACCGGCAATGTTGATCGATATTTTCCGATCTTGTCCCTGAACCTCCTCCAGGATGGTTGGTTCCTGTTCCCTTTTCGCCGGTGGCGTCGAAGGGGGGCTGGGATCGAAATCATTTTCCAGCTGTTCGACGTCGGATGGATCACTGTTTGCGTTCTTCGACAGTGGACGCACGTAGCGCACGTATAGCACACTGCCGATAGCCAGACTGATTGCGAATAGCGCTCCTAGTACGGAGGTGGACGCAATCAGACCGACGTTGCTACCCGATAAACCGTCCGCACAATAGTTTGGATCCGTGGAGCATACGGCCTCACCGAAAGAAACTATTGCCGTGTCGTCAATACTTGGGACTGCCCGCCGAATGCCGCTGCAATCGGAAACAATGAAAAGGTGGTTATTTCAAAAAGGTTAACAATAGCAGATGTTCAAGATTTGATGATCCATACCTTCGAATAGAGTCTGTATCCATCGGTTGGTTGTTATTGTCAAAGGCGTATACCACCAATCGCAAAGGCCTCCTGGACTCCAGGGCTTGTCGAGCACTTCTCCTCTCGGTTTGACTAGGCTCACTCGAAGGAACGTACGCCTGGTGCAATAGTTGAACCTTAAAGTTATCCTGCCGGTTGATTTGATCAACCAAGTCCTGCCACGTGGTTCCTCCGATCAACGTGTATGAGACGATGGCAATTTGATCACTCGCTAACCGATGGACGACCATCGGAAGTCTCGTGCTACGCCCATCGCTGGCACCATCACGATCTGTCGCGATCGCCACGATCTCCACCTCGTTTGTTTCGCGCAAAGCGTCGCTAGTTGGGTAAACTAGGCCCTCCTCCGGATCGACTACAAAGTGTCCAGCCGAATCGACCAAACTGTACCGGATTTTGGCATTCAGCCCTTCGTCAACGTCCGTCGCCTGTATTCGGGTTAACTGTGCCAGCATCAACCTGGTGGCCAACGAGGGCTCCGGGTAGCCGAGATGTATCGTGCCACCTGATGCATCCGGTGGCTGCACGAACACCGGATCGTTATCGTTAATATCGTCCACGATGATGCTGATGACCGTTAGGTCTGGCGCATAGTTGATCGACTCCGTCTCAACGAGGGACCGCTTAACGAGTGATCGTGTCGCCGTTTGTTGCCGCTCGGTGTCACACCGAAGTTGCAACTGGAGACGGAATTGAGGCACCATCATATCGCCAAATAGTTCGCGATTCTCCCGATCGAAACTTCGCGAAGCGAGCCAATTCGTCTCGGTGTCGATGTAGAAATAGGGTTGTAGTACGCCGGTTGGATGCTCGCTCAGCAGCTCGTAGGTACAGGCCGTGTCTAGCTGGGTCGGGAAGATGGTCGTGTGTGCTCGCTCCTCGTCGAGATGCTGCACATAAAGGGACTGATCCACCGTTACCTGTTTGTCGCCCTCCGTGCATTCGTACGCATTGAGAACGTTTAAGAGCACGCTTGCTGAGGACTGTTTCCTAGCAACGGTGTTCGTCGCATGCACGAGAAAGCTGTACACGTTTGGTACGATTGGCTGCAGCAAGGACAGTGTTCCCTCGGGAGTTATCGAAATAAAAGTTTTGAGATATTCTGAAAAACAAGCAACACAAAGATAAGGCATGTATTTGAAAAAGGTATGGACAATTATTAAATACCCAAGCCTTGAACGTGTAGTAGATGAATTTACTTTACCATCTGAAATACAGTAGACCCCCGATTATCCACAGCAATGTGTGCCACGGTTACCATGAATAATCCGTAAATAGTTTAAAGAACTTGTTCAAACATGCATATTATAAAAACTGAGTATTCAAGAGTCAGTTTAAAGTGAAAACATAGCTAGAACATTTTAGTAAATACAATTTTTCCTCTATAATTTTCTAGAGGCTCACGATAGCCTAGTGGTTGCACCGGTTAAAAAATATACCTCCGAGTTCAGAGGCGCTCTCTTGATGGCGTAGGTTCGAAACCCAACCGAGACCGGAACCCCCCTTGTACGAGAGGACTGATTATCCACGTACGCGAAGAGAAAAAGTCTGGTAAGCCCATTTAGGGTAGAAATGACCAACGATGGTCGATACGCCAAACAAGAAGGACCCCACTATTTTGGCCATTTTGCTCCACAATTTTAAACATTCACGCGACAAAAAGTTTTATTATTTTTTGGCAGTAGAAGAGAGAGTAGAAGACCGATCTGTAAAGATTTTGATTATTTTTCTCGAATGGATTTCCGGAAACAAAAGTGTTCCACTTAAGGAGATCATAATGCCTCACAATACCTAACATTTAAAAATAGGTAATTCTATTTAAAAGGCCATCTTTCCCACAAGAAAAGTGTAGTTTGTGAGGGCCTCAGAAAGTTACGGGCAAGCTCAGAAAGTTACACCTACCGTCCGTAATCTCCAATTGGTGCTCTACGATAGCCGATGGGTCCTTTGCTGTAGCCGTCACTGACCCGATGGGGCCACGGGTATCTCGCCGAAGCTGGTACCGGAAGTTTCCGTATGGAAATACGGGGACATCGTCCTCAACACCGCCTGTTGTACAGTTGTAGCAACTGGTGCAATCCACTATCGGTGGCAGAGGAACGCACGGTGCTGTAGGAGAATATTACAATCAGGCTCTAATATTGACACTCTAAAGGTTTCTGATTCTATTCCACTTGAACTTACTTCCCTCCGGAACGGTTAGTAGTACCGAACAGGTGCCTTTTACATCGTCATTGATACGGGCTTCTAGTGCAACATGCACCACCTGAAGCCCTCGGAAATCATCCAACGTTAGAGCGCGAGTCAGTGCCATCTCCACACGTCGTTCGCTTTGCTCGACGGCTAAAAAGTCCACGTTTGTTTCAACTGCAGTGATTAAGGTACCGAACGTAAAGCTGCCCTCCGTTAATTCTACTACATCGACGAGGCTTAAGCGGAGATCTCCATCGAACGCTCCATAGTAAACGGGCTTTGTGAATAAGGGCGTCGGTAGCTTCCGGTTTACGATAACACTAGCTTCCACGGTGCCACTGTTGGGGTTCTTCAGGGTAACACTAAACTGGAACAAAGTTCTTGAACCTAATTGTGCTGCTGTGACGGTATCTTTCAATCTGAACTTGAACAGATCATCGTTTAACGATCCATCGAACAGTAAATAGTCGTCGCCTGCTAGATTCCACTGCAAACCTGGCTCTGTACTTCCGGACACAATCTTCAGCTCGGATCCATCGATGAAGATTACCTCGAGCGATCCACCCTCGAGGTGGCCATGGACCGCGGCCTGTGCAAATTGTGGCTGCTGGATTTGCTCGATGTCGATCAGAACAAACGCGGTTGCAGTGTCACTACCGGGATTGGTTGCCTGGATGTACACACTAAGGTATCCTCCGGGTCCGGTGGAAGTCAATTCGGACCAGTCCAGGGAACCGACAAGCGTCATCTCGATCCGGGCTCCCGTGCGCGTAAGGGTGAAATACTTAGCATCAGCGCCGCCGATACCCACTTCGGTATTGTCAGTGTATGTACCCACACTCAGCTGGATTGTCTCTTCGAGCCGAAGCTCCTGGGTGCCCTCGGTGATAGCGCCCGAGTACAGCAGCTTACCGAAGGTCGGACTGATGATATCATCCAGCTTTATGGTGATCACTACCGTCGCCGTGTCGACGGCACTGTACTGGTTGTTGATGTTGATGTTGAAGCTTAGAAGATCGCGCCCCTCGATGCTCGACGCATCTACGGCTTCTTTCAGCGATACCTTCAGCTTGTTTCCATCGACCAGCGCCACATCAAACAGCGCTGCGTCATCCTCGGAGGAGGTCACGTACTGAAACGTCTCCATCATAGTGTCCGCTTTGACGGTAATCGTTTCCGCGGCCGAAAAGATCACCTCCTTGGTGCCCTGCTGAAGCGATCCGCGGTAGATCGATTTCGTAAAGGCCGGCGTAATGGTGGGTTGGTTTTCTACCTCCACCAACAGCGTACACTCAGCCGCTTGTGCACCGGGTGTGACCGCCTGTAGGACGAGTTTGAAGTACAGGTGTGACCGAACCTGATCCCATCGAACTTCCGATCGCAACCGGACTGTGGCCGTTCTGAGGTCTTCCGTCACTGCAACCTCGAAAAAATCGGCCGGTGAGCTGGATACGATCGTGAAGATCGTCGCAGCTGTTACCGTGTCCGGTTCCCAAGCGATCGGTGCATCACCAAAGTTCACCAGTGTTTGCCCTTCGACAATTTTTCCCTGAAACGATGATTGCGTGAAGGAAGGTTGTGGTTCGCGGTTTATTTTAACCGAGCATGAGGTTACGGCCGGCTTGTTACTCCTGGGGTTGGTGGCTACCACGGCGAAGCTAAGGTCCGATCGGGTCTTTAGCTGCTCGACGGTCACTTCGTCTCGAAGGAAGAACCCAAGGGTTTGATCGGTCGATGATACTACATAGCGAACCAGTGCACTGTCCACCCCTTGTATGTTATACGTAGTGCCGGTGCTGATCGTTTCCGACCTGAGCATTATATTGCGATCGAATACGATCTCTTTGGCACCCTGTTGAACCTCGCCGGTGTAGAAGAACTGCGTGAACTCCGGATCTACGGCGCGATCAATGTCGATGACGATGGTGGCGAACCCGGATGCCATGGCTGGATTAGTACACTCCAGTATAAACTCGAAACGATCGAGCCCATTTACCGTTGCTTGGTCCAGTTCCTTGAGCAGTCGGATCGTGACTACTCCCTGCTGCTGGAGTGTGACCCCAAATAGGTCCGAGTTGCTATTTTGGATCGAAATGGTTGCCGTGTTCAGGTACGTACCCGGCTCAAGCACGATCGTTTCGAATGGAACCAGCTGCAGCTCGCTGTTAACCCGCGATTTGTAGAGAGGTTTTTCAAACTTTGGAATTTTTACCAGTGGTCGCTTAATGTAGACGACAACGGGTACGATCGCATCGCTGGCGGCGAGTTGTTTTGTTGCCTTCAGGCTAAACTGAAACATATCACGACTCTCGAACTCACTGTCCGTTAAGGCAGCTCGCAGCTTTACCGATACACCGTCCGTGGTGGTGGAATCGAGCAAGAAGTACGCAGCATCGGTTCCGTCCAACGAGTACTGCACCGTTTCGTCCAGCGTTTCGGACGTGAGCTTCGCAGTTATCGACTCGACAAGTAGTTTCGAATCGTCGATCACTCCTTCGTAGATCAGCCGTTCGAAGGCGGGTGGTGTAACCCGCACAACATCGACGGTGATGACACAGTAGACTGCTTCGGAGTTGGGATTTTTAGCCTCCACCGTCAGCGGAATGCGATCAATTCCACGCAACGATTCGCTCGTCACATTTCCACGCAGAAACACCTGGAACACATTGGGCGGAAAGAACTCCTGGATGGCGAAAAACCCTAGTGCGTCGGTTAGCTTGATTTCGGTGCTGGTGGAAAATGAAGTCACCGCGAGCTCCACGTTCGGTACGCGCAGTTCGAGCGTTTTCTCCAACAGCTGACCCTCGAGATAGGGTTTGGAGAACTTTGGCAGCACGATCGCTGCCCGAACCACCCTCATAACGATTACGGCGTGTGCTGCGTCGACGTCTCCCAGCTTCCCGGTAACGGTCACCAGTAGGTAGCTTTTATCCGCCAGCTTTTCAGGTGTGATCCCATTTGGAACGATACTGATCGTACCGGTAGTGGGGCTCGCGGTAATGCTGAATAGGTCCACGTCACCTGTGTAGCTGAAGGTTAGGCCGCTAACCAGGCTGTCGGAGGAAATCTTTACCGTCGGCACACTCACAACTCCCGCTTCCGTTACGGTACCCTCGTACACCGGTTGCTCAAACTGTGGAACCTGCAGGTTCGTTTTCGCAACCGATAGCACCAAAAGTGTCTCCCCAACATCGACGGAGGCTTTCTCCGCCTGTATGCCGACTAGGAAGAAATATTTCTCTTTCACTACCGCATCGGTGAGCAGTGCGGATCGGGTGATGGACACCTGGTTGTTGGTCAGCGTTGCCGCAAAATACTTTGCATCGTCCCCGGTCAACTGGACGGTTACAGTACCGACGCCAGCGGAAGGTATTAGTCTGATGGCGGCATCGAGGGAAATGACACGCTCGGTAGAGATGCTACCTGTGTATAACGTCTGTTCAAATGCCAGATCGCTTGCTACATCCACCACCAGAGCCGTCCGACCGATACTATCCGTACCGGTGCGTGTCGCCGAAACCGTGACACTAAGAATCGTTTTCGTTTTATCGACTTGTGTCCCAGATCGGAGGGTTAGGGTGGCGCTGCCACGATCAGCCGTCGGGGTGACGGTGAAATATGTGCTATCGTCGCCGGACAGCAGATACTGTACCGTGGTGTCGTACGACCCCGCCACTAGGTTCACGCGAATCGGTTCGAATGTGTTCCCGAGTTTGTAGCTTATTTTGTACAGACTTTGTTCGAACTCCGGGGGAGTTATGTATACGATCACTGGGTCGCCGCTTATGGTGAGTCTCGCCTGGGATTTTCTTGGTGGGTTCCATTCATCCTGTGTGTATGTGTGTGTGTGATATTGCGATAAATAAACTGGAAAACATGGTCGATCCATTCCTTTCCTACTCACCTCAGCATAGATTTGCAGGGAAATTGGCTGAATTTTGGTTAACGTCTGTTTCGTTATAAGGTTCCCAATGAACTCCGTGCGGGAAGATCCACGGGACGAACTCACGGTAAAGTAGTCGTTTTCATCGATGGAAAATGTTACCGTGTTCTTCGTAATATCGTAATCGTTCGCTACTATTCCTTTGCCCTAGGAGAAAAAAACAAGATATTCTTAAATGTATTTCACTATCAACGAAAGATATTTCGACTGCTTTACATCGTCCACAAACTGGATTAGATTGAAGTCTCTCGGTAACGGCAGCGGCACTTTAATATCGTACACCTCCCGGCTGAACAGTGGGTCGTAGTTGTTCTCCTCCAAGATATTCTGCCGGTAGGTCATTTCGCGCACCGTGCCGGACTGGCAGTTGAAGACGACCACGTTGAAAAACACCAGCTTTTCGTCCAGCTTCTCGAAGTTGGCGAACTGGTCGCTGGTCGTCAGCGTCAGCTTGTTGTTCTCCAGCCTTGCCACGATGTACACCGGCAGGCCGGTGTCGGTTGGGCGGACGCTCACGGACCGCACGTTGGTCACGTCATGCTCGGCAAGCTTGTAGTTGGCCCCGACGGTGGTCGATATCTCCGGTCCGATGTCGAATTGACCGGCGAAGGATAGCGTTGGCGAACTACAGTCTGTATTTGAATTGGTGTGTTGTCAAGCAGGATGGATGTGAGTTTCACATATCTCGGTTAATCAAAGTAAACATTGTTGTAAAAATATACAAAGGAAAGATCAGGGATGTTGATTCAGAATTCATTATATTCAGAGTAGGCGAAACAATTTAAATGGCTCAAAGTCTCTACATGCATCTCCAAAATCTTACATTCTTGTTCAAGAATAGCGCAATTCTAGAACAAATCAACTATGCCTTAAAAACTCCCAAACCATAGTTTAAAACAGATTTTGTTGGTGGTTTTTCATATTGTCACGTGAGAAATATTTGAACCAATACTTCTATCATAAGGCGTGCACATGTTTCGTTCATTATTTATTGACAGAAGATTTAAAAAAGAAGATAATTAGAACAAAAATTAACTTTAAACGGAAATTTAAAACGTCTGCAATCAATTTTTATGAAACATCACCAACAATTTGAGGTGTATCTTTTAAACTGTAAACTTTATATTGTACCAGTTTCATGCGGGGGCGTGCGTCAGCATGTGATGGTTGAAGATATTGTCTCAAAATATCGTTTGTACAGTCCATTTACCATGGTTTATGGCAACTGTTTTTGTTCGCGATAAGGGGTACGAAAAGCTTTTAGCATCATATGGTGCCATTGTTTCATATGTACATTTCTTCTTTTCCGAGGCGGTTGCAAAATGGTAAAAAACACTAATTTGTCTAATGTAACCGATACCCAAATTGGCGTTGAGTTGGAGAAAAGGAAGCATTAGAAAAAGTATTGAATTTCCATGAAAGCCATTAACAGTTATCGCAATTGCGCGGTCCAGATCTCCAAAAACAATATTGCTCCAGATAACGCAATCAAAAAACCCCAATCTTTTGTTTACTGTTAATCTGATAATGAACTCCTGTCCATCTTAGTCTCCCCCCCCCTCTCCTTCTCCAAAACGTGCTAGACAGATCGACAAAACGGCTATTGCACAACTGATTAAAAACGCACACCAAAAACAACAACATTAAAGAATTTTCCAATTAGTTTAACAAGATTCGCTAACGGAGGAGGAAAATAATAAACGCCGGTAGATAGAGTTTGACACAGTTGACGGGCGAGCGATTCAAACGGTGCTCCCCCTTTTTTTTGGGAATGTGACATTGGCGCTTTGGATGCCCTCTTGCGCATGCCGATGATGACGGACTGTCGATGCTGTGCAATTCAATCCATCAAAAAATCGGCATTCGCTTTCTACTGCGCCGCGTCCGCTGCCCTAATGGGTTGTTTTAACAACCAATCGACAAATGGACGATGACTGTATCTTCCGCTCCGATAACATCTCGCACGTTCGTCAGGCCGGGGGGCGCTTTCGCTCCTTTGTTGTCCAGCTGACGGTGTCTGGTGGCCAGTTCGAGGAGTCTTTGATATCGTGCGGTCGAAATCGCGATTTCGACCGTGTCAGAGGCACTTTACTACAACTCTTGAGTCACTTCTAACAAGCGCACACCGAACTACCGCACAGAACTATGTTTTGTGTTCCACAAATGGTTTCTCACCTTGAGCATTTGCCCCCGGACACACTAAACACGCAGTACTGGCTACGATGAGCCACCACTGGAGGACACTGTATTTGTTTTGTATCATTTCACTGCATGATCGCATTGCACGTGCACTGTCCACCGAATCCACACCAGGCACGTCCACCGTTCCCTGCACTGTATTCCTGTCGCTCGTGGGCGTAAGGTGAGCCTTTTATCCGGCGTTCCACAGTTACTACCGGGCCAAAGACCATCCGGCGAAGCAGCTCACTCGCGACTAACCGACGAAAGCGAGGCGGAACTTCATGGACACCCCACACACTAGGTGTGCGATAGCCTATATCGAGAGGGTATCTCGTCAATTGATTTTGTTATCAGATAAATTGAAATCAGATAGCAATAAGTATTAGAAAAAAGACCGAACAGATGGACGGGCAATACAATCTGCAATCGTCGTTTGATCGGTAGTCCCCGGCCATATCGCCATTACTCGACCAGCGAAGAGGATGTGACGATGCGAATGCGTTTGGTCGATATCTTGTTCCTGTTGTGCTCCTCGAAGGGTAGGGATTGGGGAATTATCAGCCGGTCTTTATTAGTACAATAAGCGTGTGTCTTGGGGTGAAACAGTACGTTTAGGACCGTTTTTTTGACGATATTTGACGTTCAATATCACTGTACCTTTTTTGGTGAGAAGAAATGTGTAAATTAATTACTTTAGAGTATGACTACTTACATATTTTACTAGTGCTACGGTGTCACATGCGACCTTTAAGTTAATGTAGGTCGTCTCCCGGAACTCGTACATCTTCTTCACGATCTGAAAGAAGGTGAAAATTTAATCAGCGGTTTCGTTCCCCTATTGCAAAATTATCTCCGATAGCTAGAGATATAAAAATGTATGTTATAAATAATTTCGCTGTGCTCGAAAACGTGATTCATACAACCAATGTACTACACTTACCTTTACAGTTACGACTTGTAATTCAGTCATGAATCCCTTGCGGAAAGAATCAGACTCATTCATTCAGTTTAAGGAATTCGAGCTCGAACGAGATCTGGCTACCCAGCAGGGGCGCAAAAACTTTCGGACATTTTCTTCCGGTACTTCAAACGAGACACAAACGATTCCGATCAACCCAATATTTTAATTTATCTGAATCATTTCCCAAACGGCTAAACTATTTAAACGATCCGGCGCTCTGCTTGCTTGCTTGCCCTAGGGTTTTAATGTTAAATGTTTATCGTTTTTCGTACTTGAGCTTCGTTTTCATGCTTCTCTGTAATATCGTTTTGCAATCGGCCATGCCATGCAGCGGAAGGAAAAGCTTTCTGACCCTGGAGAAAAACCAAAAATCACTACCAAACCCCGCGCACACGTTTGCAAACAGTTGTGGGAGTTTTTCGCTCATGATTAGTGTTTCCGTGGTTCGCGCATTTAACAGCAAACCAACACTTGCCCTATGTACAACTGGCCCCCTGTACGGGGGCCTTCGCGGGTCCTTCCAAAGTTACCTTACACATCCACGTGTTTATATAGACTTTTTTGTTCGTCGGTGGCCAAGTTGGAGGGAGGCAAACCTCTAAGACTCTGTGGCAAATCCAATCCTTACAACTCCTGTAACGCATGGACTATCTATTCTATGCTGCGGCTGCTTCTACGGCTGTGTGCTACACTTACATTTGCTCTGCTTTACAAACGTTGCTGCGATCTACATCTCTCCCTACAGGGAGAACTGCTTTGGTTCAACATGTTTGTTCCACGACTCGGGTCTGCTCATGTCTTGGCTTACATTATTAAGCATTACAAGTTCGAAACGAAATCGGTAAATTTCTGTGCTTGTTCTGTTGTATTCGGTTCGGTTCCCGTTCGAGCATTTGCATTTCTTACAAAACAATTAATTGGTGTTTGTTTGGTTTAACTTTGCGGTTAAAATTTGTGTTGAAATGTATCTTTTTTTTTTTCTTTTCTCTCGTTCACTTTGCTCAGTATGTTTCATCCTGCTAGCGCCAACGGGTTTTCTAACTGGTAATAATGTTGGCGTTTGATTTGTCTTTAGGGTTTTGCTTTTTTCTCTCTTTTTTTTTTTGTTCGCTCGTAACTATTCGCAACATTTGTTTTGATCCACACCCTTCCTGTACCTAATTAATAGTAAGCCAAATCTCGCCATTCTGCCATCAGAACAGATTGAATTGTTTAAAGTTTTTCGTTTCATTTTATGTCACTATTCTTCCGACTAGCATTTACACACTATTCTCTCTACAAGCCCTGAAGAAGGTGTTATGATCGTGCTGACGCTGTGTCACACTTGATAATGATGGAAAAGGGGGTGGCGTCGAGCGGGGACTAGGTATGAGCTTGTTGATTTTGAAATTATTACTTTTTGCCATGCACAGTTCAAATCGGGCTTCCCTTTACTAACGTCCTAGAAGATCATGACCAAGAAGAAGAAGAAGAAGAAACATTGGCACATACATTATGAGAGACTATATATGATAAAAGGAACACACGACGAAGCCAACGCTGCGAAGAAATTTCATTCATGATGATCGAATGGTGCGCAAGTCTTAATTAAGGGCATGGTGCCATGTTCAAAAACGGAGATTGCTTTTTTGCGATTTTTCCATTCAGTTTTTTAAGTTGTATTGCATTCAACAAGAGGCAACTTTTCAAGCCTTACAGTTTTTTTTTGGTTTTGTTTTAAATCTGTTTATATTACCTTTCTACAGTTGACCCATGTGAGAACCATGTAATGCATGTTTGGGGGGCGAAAAAAACAGAAGCAAATCAATGTCCTACTCATTTGGTTAAGGCATTTATGGCAGACCGTCTCTGCTAGAGGATCACAATTATTTAAACTATTTCGTGTACGCAACCGAACGCTTCGAACGGTCGTTCCAGCTACAGATTGAAGAAGTACTCAACAGTCAAACAAACGGCAATATCCTATACAAGTGCGTTTGCATAAGTAAAGTTTATCTACGGTGTGACGAATTCACAGAACACAGCGCTATACAAAATGAATGTGTCTAATATTGCTTCCACTGTATAACAATATGTGTTCACCACTTTCTTTGTTCATCTTGTTTCGAAATGTAATTGCGCTTGCACATACGATTAGATACAGAATTGTCCTCGACCTTGCCGCTGCTCGAGGAGCTCGACCATGGTTATGATTCTCTGCGAAGCGTTTGCTCATCCAGTTGCAAACGCATGTTTCGTCATCCAGATATAACAGCTTCATTTATTGAATCTTTTCGCAAGTTTTGCGCACTTTATATATTTTCACTTTTGTTAATCATACATCTGTATATATGCTAATCAATACATAAGATTATATATATGTATGTATATATATATATGTATCAACTGATCTATTGCTAAATTACTTATCTTTTTCTTTTCTTTTCGTTTTTTAATACTTTCCATCCATTTCTTGCGCAATGCTTCTTTTAATGTTTCTGTGTAGCACACGCTTCTTCATTTTTTCTGTTTATCTATCTTTTTATCATCTATATTCCAAAGCTCTAATCGTTTCCCTTTTTTTGCGAACGATAATCCCGTATTTTTAACAGTTCTACTCAAATATTATATAATAATCTTTTTGTTCCAAATAACATGGCCTCCAGGACAAAATCTATGTAACAATAGATTAGTAGTTAGTAGCTGGCACCGCTCGTTGGCAAGTAAGCAAAGCAAAACGGTATAACACTGCATGTGTGTACATGAAGGACGGGGGAGGGGAGGTGGGACTAGTGGTTCTTGCCCTACGCCTCTACTAAAAGGGTGAACGAAAAAACGTGGCAAAAAAAACGAAACAGTAGCTTCTCGCAGGAGCGTGTGCACACTTTCTTCGAAAGACACTGGCGGGTATGATAACGAAAAACGTTCATCAACAACCGATGGCCGTTAGAGAAAAAACAACTACTAATAAAATGTAAGAAAATTTGAGAGTAAACCAATCAGATTGTTTCTTCAAAATGCTAGTATTCAATCGCTTCTCCGCCTCAACATATTAAAATGAAAGCTACCGATACAAATGGATAGGATAAACACATGAGGATAATAAATTCGATCAACACTCGACAAGCTGCTCTGCCCTTCTCTTCACGCCACAGCTTGACGTCAATAACAACAATTCAACGGCACCTACGAACGTAAACTGAAGGTTGTAGTTACGCTTGTCTACTCTTTGTGGCCATATTCACTCGCAAAATGGCTTCTCAACCGGGAGGTTCGGGAGCTAGCAATCAATCGCTACGGGGCCGCCCTTTTTTAATCGATACTTTTGCTTCTCTATACTATGCATTTGGGCATTTCAGGAATGGGAGAAAGCAGTGCGATGCTTCGGGGCTTGCCAATACCTATTTACCTCCCACTGGTGTACAACTTGTCCAACGGCAAACCAGCGATTTTTATTATTCCACCATCACCTCACCATTTCCACCGTTATTTATCATTATTATAATTTAAACATGACGGTGCATTCTGTGTGTACGAAGTTTGGTTCCGGTAACTTAACAAGACTTAACGCAGTGTAATCTAGTGTTGCATTCGCAACCATTCAGGAATTTGTTCAACGATAACTACATTATAATTCCTTCAAACACAAAACACACACACACACAGAGACACACACATCATCAAACCACGGAGAAGGGGAAGCAAAGATTTCCAATTCAGTTCCGCTGGTAACAGCGCTAGTTATTTTGTTTTTAGGGTTTCCAACCGTAACGCAATAGGACAGAAGGAGTACATTTTCTGCTACACGCCAAATTCATCTGGACGTTGGAGACGATCGTTTAAGGAGTTTCGATCGGGTGAAAAGTCTATCTGGTGGCCACTGGTGGAAAAGCGGTGGTACCGTAAAGAGCTCTCTCTCTCGGTGTTTTGGTTCGGGGGAGTGGAGGGGTGTTTGCGATGTTTGCAGCGAAGAATGGAACCACAGTAGAATCGGGGGGTTTTAGTGCTCGTCGGTAGGATGGATGCATCACTCGATACTTAGGACGCCGGTGAGGACGTGTTGGTGATGGGTTGGAAGTAATGTATCCCGTTCGTCTGCAGAAACAAAAAATAAGGAAACGTTAGAGGGATTCGCTGCAATAGATATACTCGACGCACTACGACGTACCGCCATATCGTACTCGGTGATGTAGGCTGGAATTTCCAGTTGGTCCTTCGCAATCGCCGAATACAGATGCTCCACTCCGGGCAGCGAGTGCACCTTCGTCTTGATTGCCGGCGCCATGAACGTTGTGAACCACCAGGTCATCATCTTGGTCCAGAACGTGGGGTGAACGATGTAGAAGGCTTTCAAGTTCTTCTTGTACCTGCGAAGGGGTGGCGATACGTTACGTAACCCGTTGGATGGAAGGCTCACTCCCGTGGGCGGGGGAGATGAAAAAGGCAACTCATTGTGGAGTAGAAATTCACCACAGCTGGAAGGCTCACTTACTTGTAGGGCAGTATACTGTAAACGTCCTTCAGCCACTGTAGCGATGGGTAGTTGTTCGAACTGGTGAGAGTGTGGAAATAGGCGATCACATAGTCGCCCTTGACGATAGGATCCAGCAGGTATATCAGGTAAAGCAGGGCCTGACGGAGAGAAAGAGAGTGTGAAAAAGGTGAGTCGTTGTTAATGGGTGACCTCTTTCACGTCATTGCACAACACACACACACACACACACAAAGTCGGACGCAAAAGAAAAATCCATTTCCCTGCGTGACGACGCCCATCAACAAGCCCGCCCTACCTTCTCCAGGTCGATGTTGTGTGCGGGGAACCATTTGCCACAGAACACCACCACCGGCCGGCCGAGCCTATCGACGCCACTCTGATACAGGCACCCGATGCCGGACACTTCCGTCAGGTCTTCCGTCTTTGCCCTTCGAAGCAGCCGCTCATATCTGTCGGGAGAATGGGATGAATAAACAAAACAGGGGTACGTTTAAGCTTAGGTTAAAAAAGAATACAAGACACATGCCCGAACCCTAACAGAAAGGAGTAGTGTAGTGTAAGCAAGGGATTTTGTTTCTTTTATTTAAGATCAAAATCCGCGACTGAATACACCATGACACTGTCATGGGAAGGTTCTTCCCTTTTTAATATTTTTTCACAACTTTTTTGTTTAAGCCCATTCACCTATTACATCAAACAGAGTGAGAAAGAGAAATTCTCAAACTTCATCGACGTACGCACTTAATAAATTTTTGATTTAAAAAAACGTAGTACTTTCCTTTTTCCAGTTAAAAGGAAATAACTAACCAGTTCATGTACATAAGAAGTAGTTTTGAATGTTAAAAATTGTTTAAGGATTTTATCAGTATATCGCGATTCAGAAGTTTGATATATTGTTTTCAACGATATGCTGTAGTGTTGTAACAAGGAAAAGTGCACGATGTTGAAAGTGAATTACTGTCCTTTTTCGTACTAGAAATAAAATATCCTTCCAAAAAACTGAAAAAACGACGGCCGAAATACACGACACTAAGTTTGCCAAGAAGGACGAGCAAAAACACTATTGAAGCATTAGTACAGGTAAATAGAGCAATTGTTCTATCAAATTATCACCAACAACCCCGGCAACAAGTCGTGTTACGCCACACCGTTAAAGCGTCGGTGCATTATCCAAAACGATATCATAAGGGCAAAAACAAATCCGAGAAGGAGGAGAACATGGGATGAATCATTCCAATTAGCGACGAGTGCGCCAACCCGACACAATCGGGTTCCACAATATTTCTCGGGAAGAAAAATTTATTCTTGTTGTCGACCAAGCAAAACCAACCAACCAAACCGGGGTTTGGTCTGTGATTAATTTAATCAACTGCGCTGTGCCCTACTTGAAAGCGCACCGAGATGACGATGATGATTCCGACGACGAGAACGAGAACGGTGGTGGAAAATCACTAGAAGAAAGCCCGCAAAATAAATGTCTCCGACACAAAAAAAAAGAAAAGAAAAAACCGGAACCTTGTTGTGGTGCAATTTAATCACCATATTTGTACGCCGGCAGCGCCTGAGCAGTCGCCGATTGCATGAAAATTCTCCATAAACAGTGCTGTGTGCTTCCCAAGGGTAGCGGCACAGCAATTTTCATTCTTCATAAGGCACTCTCTCGCGTCGCCCCGCCTGGAGCGTATGTGTGCGGCGCCACGTTCGTGTTTTATTCTTCGCTTCCTTTCAAACGATTACACATCCCGCCGGGCAGTTGTCAAGATCACTTACAAAAAAAAAACAAGAACAAAAAAAAGGTTGATATAGAGTGAAACCGAAGGATGTGGAATCCGAGTCGAACCGAAATAGCAGAAGCTGGAGAACGATGGCGACATTCCAATGCCGCTCCACTTACTGGCGCGTGGCGGCGACGTAGTGAAATAATTAGGAAGGAACGTGACGACGCGGGCGGGCGCTGCTCCCGTGCATTGTTGATACGCAAAGGTGAAGGTTACGAACCGGAAAAAAGGCTAGCCCTCGTTCGCCCCGCCTCTTCTTGCCAGAGCTTTCCCGGCTAGCGGGATGGCCTCGGGATGGTAGCGGGGGGAGGAGGAGGAGGAGGAGGAGCAGAACTTAAGCACCGTCCGCTCGAGCAGGATCCATCCTTTGAAAAACCGATCGATGGCGAAACTTGCTAGGGTCGCTAAATTGTGGAACATCCGGCGGAGAGTCGATTCGACCTTTCGGACGTTCCGGTGGGCCATAATTTACCGGGTCCCGGCTACATCCGGCCGCCCGTCATGTTTTCTAGTGACCCCCGGATGTGTGCGCGTTGTGAGTATGTGCTGGGGAATGTGTTTTCCTTTTCCCTCCAAGCCCGGTCCAAACGTTCCTTGTTCCCTCCAGCCTTACAGGTTGACTCTGATTCATTTCTGCCCACCGATTGAGTGTTGGAAATGGGGGGAAAATTTAGTTTAGTACTTTTTACAACCCCCTCCTTTTCCCTGAAGTTCTCGCCCGGTTCGTTTGGTTTAACTCGATTATTTGATCCCAGCGCCCTTCTACACGAGCACGGTTAAAATCATTACCCGAGTTTCGGACAACGGAACGAACGGCCGGAGATTCACCGGGTCGAATGCAAAATGCGATATAGCAAAACTTATTAACATTGTTGCTGATTTTCCTTGTTTTTCTTTACTTAGGACTGAAATTTGTACCAGTCAAATCTACGAAAAGGATTGGGTTTCGTCCATCTCTCCATTTATGCATACGGTCTAAAATTGAACACGCTAAATCCAGCTATCCTCTTTTCCCAAAAGGAAGGCATTATATGTATTTAAAAAAAGTCAAAAACATGTTTTATGATATTTTTAAAGTAAACGCCATAAGCTTAAAAATAAAAAACAGGTTCCCTCAAAAGGCAATATGGTTTTCTAAGGTAAAGATAGAGATTTCCCTATGAAATGTTTAAAAGTGTTACTTGTTGGTCTAACCTAGTTTATTATTTTCTAATAACGATGATGACGCACATTCAATTGAAAACATCTTACAAGAACCGACAAATAAACTATTTATGCCAACCAGTGGCACATAGTTTTCATTGATTTAAAATTTGATTGATATTAAGCTTCAAATTACGTAAATAATAATAATCTAACAGTAGTAAGAGACTAAATAATAAAAAAAAAAAACAATATTCAAAATAAAGGTGATAAAGATTTGCGATCAATGCAAAAAACATAACATTTCATTTAACGATCTTTTCTTTGCTCTCTCCATTCCAGCAAATCTGTGATAATTGCTGCTAGCTGGTTTTGCTTAGAAAATCTTGTTTGTATAATGAATGAATATGTTTGATCAATAAATGTGTTTGATTTCATTACGCGTTGGCATCATTACTGAGCACCAAGATAAAGAATCTTCAACTTTTAAAAGTCCAGCTGAATCATCCAAATTAAATACGTGCGACAATATCATTTACCATCAGAGAACATGTTCCTCTCTTCCTACCCCAAACGTGATGCGTAATGTATCGATGACTAAGCACGGTGTGGCCGATAGTTTGGCAGCTTGACATTTCGTCGTATCAATAAACGTAAACATGCTAAAGCTACCGCGGCAATTATTATGGAGGTGTTAAAAAACAGATAAATAAAAAGAATTCCCGTGATCATGAAAAAATAACGGATGTTGTGGACTGATAACATGAACATTGTAACACTTTTGGGATAGAGAAATACTAATGTTTTTTCTTTATGCTTGTTGGAAACATTTTCTTTTATGAGAAGCCTATTTGGTAAGAAGTTCAGAATTAAATAAAAAAATTAACACCGTATATGAAGGTATAAATTAAGAGAAAATCAAATCATACTAAGTAAATCAAACATTTCCGAAACGAAGCTATAAAATCGTGTTCAAAACACAATAATGATGTAAAATAAAAAAAAACCAAAAACACATTGGAGCTAAGACGCCCCCAATGGAACTGAACCAAACAGAATGTTCAAGCTAAGGCAATGCAACAATCGGGAAGTACTCGGTACTAACAGATTTTCCTTCTGCCATTCGCTCTCATCCAGCGACGAGTGGTAGTGCTTCATCAGCTCCACGTACGTAAAGGACCCGTCCAGAATGCGGGTCCGTTTGCCGACGTGCGTCGCTAGGACGTGGCCAATCATCTCCGGACAATAGTTTTCTGTGGTCGTACTAGAAGAGAGAAGAAATCGTCTCAGTGCTGGTGCATCGGAACTACAGCGACCGGGTTTTATCACGAGCCGGAGGGTGGGTGAGTGGGGTTGGGTGGGGCGGAACATTTCTGTTCGATGCTGGAGCTACTCTCCATTCGTTTTCTTCGATTGTTTTTTTTTTTTGAAAATTCGCATGCGTCCACTACTTTCTAGTGTTGTAGCTAGAAGGCGGAGAACTATGGTGGTCAGTTCAGTAAAGAATGGTTAACGAATATAATAACAAAAATAAATAAGAAAAACACAGACACGGAGTTACTAAAATGAGCAATTTGCGTTCCCATTGCTGAAATCGCGCTCTACTATGCATTACAGGTGGGCATCTGGTTTGTTAACGGTGCCTATTTTCGAAGCGAAGGAAAGCAAATAAAGTTAGAAAAGGCATGCTAGAAAAATATTGCCAAAATGGAAAAAAACAACCACTTGGAGACGCTAAACACGGATGAGGAGTTGTTGCTCGATTTATATATAGCTACAAATGCTGCCTTATAAAATATTAAAGGAAAACAAACGAAAAAACGGTCTCATGGTCAGAAAGGTTTACTGAAGACACACCTCCTCCCTCTCCCTTGTCATATGCATTCCTTAAATGACCATGAAAAACGGTTTCGTTGAAGCGAAGAAGCGAACTCATAAGGAGTTCAGCAACTGGTGGTGATAGGCGAAGGCCATCTTAGGCCGCATACACCCCTCCCGAAGGGGAGAGGAACGTGGTTGGTTTAATGAAGTATTGCTTAATGCTGCGGGCAGATTCAATAAGGATGGTCTCTACTCTCTACGATGACTGCAGATCGCTTGCACTTGCACCAGTGCTGCATATTTCCAGGTAGCCCGTTTTGAAAAAAGTGTCTTTTATTTTGCGAGCGCCAGAGTGGACGCCACATTACATTCCCTTGAAGGATTTTGTGCAACCAATTTCAACCGGTTGTCCTTCGTCCCAGCCCTCGAAGGACATGGCGGGCTCCACATCTCGGAAGTCGCGACCTCCCCACCGGGGAGGTGGTTCCGGGGTGACGGAACACTTCGGGCGAGAAAGGCCAATAACGATACACTCGTCGCATTTTGATTTACACACGACCCGAGTTGCTGTGATGCCTTTGAGACTGGTGCTGCTGCTGGTCGGTCGTGGAAGGTCGGCTCGCCAACGTCGAACGATAGCATCGATCGATTTGTGCATGCGTTGTTCGGGTAAGGAACGTCTCGTGACTGGCGAAAGTGTCCGAGGAGAGTTGAATAAATCTCCTACGAAGTTGTTCCATCGATCAATATCCGTATGTCTCCGACATAATTACTATCTGTTATTTAAAGCTAAAATAAGTCGTAAATCTGCAGCAGATGGTTCACGTACATTGTTACAATCACCTTGGATAGAAAAGGGGTGTTCAAACCAGGTACAGTGGACTCTTGATTACTCGCAGTACGGTGGTAGTCTCGGATAATAAGCAAAATACTCAAAAGAGCAACAACATAGTATATATCAACACCTGGGGTTTTTTTTTAATTACATTGCGTACGCTTGCGGTTTTAATTAGTGATAGAATAAAAACAATTTTTAGATACACCGTTTTCGAGACCAGGTAAGCATCGTTCAACTGCTTCACTGTTCAACCGTAAGTAAACATTTGACGTCCAAGTAAAATACTGTTGCCTATCTGTGCATGATCCGAACGTAAATGAATAAAGTACAAATGCAACGAAACATTTGATGTAATAAAGCTGATACGTTTACATGATAAAGGTTTAACTTCGTGTTGTTGATTTAATTTGCAAAGACCATTAGAATAAAAATAAATATAATTTATAATTCAGGCACATTAAAATTTTATGATAATCTGCATTCGGCGTAAAAAATTCTTGATCTTCGTAAGAAGTCGTTTTACAGTTGTTGTAAGTTTTCGTGGATTTCTGGATGGCATTTTTTCATTATTTTCGTCTGCCATGTTCGTCAATAACTCACTTGAACGATTAAAAAAGCTCTTTATACTCCGCAGCTAATTATTTACCATAAGATTTCCCACTCCAACGATTGTAAAAAGTGATAATAGGACAAAAAACGAATCCGGGCAATATAAACGTGCATTGAAATCGGAGGCATCAAATGTTTCGTTGCGATTGAACTTTATTCATTTACGTTTGGATCATGCACAGATCGGCAACAGTATTTCAGTTGGACATCAAATGTTTACTTACTGTTGAACAGTGATACAGAAGCAGTTGAACGATGGTTACCTGGGCTCGAAAACGGTGTATATTGTATAGCCCCGATCTATATGATACTTAACCAACATTCTACTGAGTAATCGGGATTTAGAACGTTCCGCGTTAAGTTCGTTGCTTTTAACTGTTCTTCTTGGCGTAACGACCTTGTTGGTCATGCCTGTCCGTTAAGGGCTTACGAGACTTGTTTCCCTGTTGTACGTGGATAGTCAGTCCTCTCGTACAGGGGAAGGTCCGGTCTCGGTTGGGATTCGAACCCACGCCGTCGAGGTGGTGAGCCCCGGCGCTCATGGGCCGATTTTCTAACCGGCGCTACCGCTCGGCTGTCGCGGACCCCCCGCGGTTGCTTTTAACTATAGCTTTCGATTTGGAGCTTTAAAATACTTTGCTCTTTGCAGCGTACGTAAAAGCCTTCGCTCCTCTTCCACCATATGGGGACACGGTCCGGTGGGGCGACTCAAGCGCCCGTTCTAATTCGGCAGATTTCGCCAAAGCCTATCACGTTTCTGCTCACGTTGCAGTATTATGTCCCGTGGGCCTCCATGCGGAACGAAGTGGCGTTGATACGCCACTAGTGACGCTACCCCTCCTCTCCCTTCCCTCACCATCTCCTGATGCACGGTTAGCACCGTCTACCTTGGCGCGAACAGCACCTAATGGGCAATCTAACGAGCCTCACCAGCGCGCAGCCTCGTGATCACAATTTGGTGTGTGCCCATTTTTGGCAGACTTTTACAAACATACACAAACGACGCGATCCTTGTTGCTGTGGCCAGTGCGCAACACAACACGAACAGCTGGACGACTGCTTATGTGTGCTGTGTTTGTCTGCTTTGAACAATGAAACTGTGCAATAGCATACGAAAAATACATTATTTCGAAAGGTGACTTTTGTCGTCCGGTAATTCGCACGTTTTATGATGGTCGCTTTTGCTCACTAAAATGATAGGAAAACGGAGAGAAGTGTTAATCTGTTCCAGAAATTTGCTCTCAAGCCACATCTGCCTCGTTCCGTCGGATATGCCAGCCGTGCATTAACAGTGAGCTGGCTGTTAGTTGTTTTTGTTTTTTACTCAACCACACCTCGTGACTCGTGGTCAGAGGCCACGCGCTCACATAAGCATTATCGGCGCAACCCTCCCACCACATGGCAAAGGCGAACGGTGAACGGAAGCGGTGGTTCGCGCGCTGAGAAGACACCGCACCACGCTTGATTTGTTGTCATCGCGTCAAGGCACTTAACATTAGTCGCCTAATTAGGAAAGCATTAGTTTGCCACGCCACTGTGGTTGCGTTGCGTTTGAACTTGCTCGAGAGTGTCCAGTCCGGAGCAGGCGCATCTGTTTATACGCATCCTACCCGACAGCGTAAGGGTAAAATGTATCGGTTTTTATTACCATTTAAATGGTACACTTGTTTACACCGTCAGCAGCAAAAAGTAAACTAATTAGAAACACTCGTTTCCCTCACAGGGATGTGCGTTTTGTTTTCGCAAACTGTGAATCGCATTATTTTTTAAGCATCTTCTCTTCCTTTTGCAAACCAAACACAGACATGTAAGATGCACCTGTTCGTTTGTTTGTTTGTTTGTTTGTTTGTTTGTTTGTTTGTTGTTAAGTACATACAAAATTTACTCATGCAGCGCAAGAGAGAGAGGTTTGAAAATTTAATGTAATTTTGTTCCCACCTCTATTGGAACTTTTAACCGAATTACCTCATGGTAGCTTCGTCAGCGTCCGAGTTTCACGTGTAAGCGAATGGCTCGGTGCGAGAAAATGCCCGATATTCCTCCCTCTCCACTGACTATGCAATGGCCATTTGGTGACTTTGAGCGTTTATTTATTACTTTACACCCGCGTTTTGAATAAACCCCAAACATCCCGTTTTCTTTTTCCAACTGCAACCGGGACCCCCGCGCGGTCGGTTCGGTCCGATTCCATGGTTCCGTTTTTTATTACTTTCCTTTTCACGACAACGTAAACGCGCCGTTTTCATTTCCAAAGTGGTTCCAACCCGCGTCCCGCGAGCGGCCGGGTGGTTTCGCTCCCTTTTCGACCCGATTGGTCGATTTCCCATGCAAAGGGCCCATGTATTTTTCAAAACCGTCCCTTCGCGGCATCAACCGTTGTGTGGCCAGATGATATTCAATATCATAATGGATGTTTGTCCGCGTTCGCCGTGCTAAAAGCTCGTGCATGTAGGAACTAACTTATAGCTGCTTCCTGCAATATTGCGCCGAGGCGTAAATAAGTGTTGGCCACCCCCCTACTTGCACCGCGCCCGGTGGTGGCTACAAAATAGTGACGTTTGGGATGGGGAGGTAGGGAGAGGGGGGGGGGGCGCGGGGGATGGACAGACAATCGAGTACAATTGTAACGAACGGAACGGGCAAATATTGATTTTTATGACGCTGACGCAGACTCATCCGTTAAGCTGAGGAACCAACTGGCGGTATTTTTCTTTTCCACCGAAAGCTTTCTGTGTTGAAGAACAGGGCAGCAGCTATGTACTTAAAAAAGCGACAAAAATTTCTGTAGACTTTTAGAGGGTATAGTATTGCTAGTCTATAGCAACAAGAGCTACGACATTCGTCAATCATTTTAAAAATATACGCAAATTCTCAACTTTCAAGTACTCTCTTGAATTTGATTAGTACTAGATACAATACTTGTTTACCAAGTTTGAAGATATTTAACATAGCAAATGGTTTATCTTCAAAGTTTAATCAATGAAACACTTGAGATAAAACCGAAAAAACATTATATATGCTCGCCTAACGAAGTTGGTTTTCATAAAATGTCGTTAAAATTAAAATATTTCTCATTATTCTGGCATTCAACATTTAAGCCCAAGTGTGCCCGAGATTGAATGAATCTGATCCACTCGGGAAGGATGCATTCGGGGGGGGGGGGCTTGTATTGGAATGGAATAATCCCATAGCGATTGTCGTTCGAAACACTTGGACCAATGCCATCACCATCATCCTCCTCATCATTGTAATCATCATGGCCTGGTGGGGCTAAAAACAGAACCATTTCCGATATGTGTGAAACCGGCATCGGTGTATCTCCTTGGCTATATTTAGAGCGCTCATGTGCGGGAAATATCCAGACTGGAGTACATAGTACATCCGCGGTCAGTTCTTCTACCCGGGTATTGCGCTCTTCTTGGCAGACGGCTTTCTCCATTTCCATGGCCGAAGAATAGGACGATGGTTGTGCTTATTATTGAACCAAGCACCATCTGATTTCTGTCGGCCATCACACCTTCGGCCCATTCCTCACCTCTCCTCCGGCGTTTCGATGTGTATTTGGTCCACCTGGATTTCCGGCGGTATGCTGATGGTCGCATCGCTCAGATCGATCGATTCCATTGTCACCATTTGGGCCATGGCTGCTGCTGGCGGTTCTGCTTCGATGAGTGTGATGGCAAACACGAAATAAAAAAAACCGTGTAAAGTGGTCCCTCTGTTGATTATGCTGTCTCGTGACACTACCCTAACCGCTCATCCACCGGCAGGATACTATATTTGCCGCCGACACAACGAGGCGAAGTTGACACTGGTAATTCGAGCGATGCTTCTGTACGGGGCAAGGGCGGTCTGTTTGGGCCCCTTTCGTTCACACCAATTTCCACCTTGCGATTGAGAAATTCGTTTCGCGAGCCACTAGCACACTGGGGCAAGACCGGCAACTCCGTTAAAATCAATACCCGAAGAAGAGTTAGACGGCAACGGCAAATTTCTCCACCGAGACGCACACCGAAACAGTGCGGAGATCCGGATCGATGTGCGGTTGTGCGTCGCTGCTTCGGGGCGTTAATTTCGAGGCCGAAGCGAACCCAAATGAAATGGCGCTGCTCTGCCGATGCCTGATGATTGTGCGAAAACTGTTTTTCACTTTCTAACTATGCCAATTAATTTCACCGATCCACTTCTCTTCCAAACCGATTACCGAACGTGAATGGGGCAACCGTGTGGCCTACGGTTACGGTCCGCCGTGTTGCCCGTGTCTGCCACCGTTCGCGATGCAAACACCGGAAAAGCGTCGTACGGAAAAATAACCGTTAGGCTCTCTGGCGGAAAACTTCACACGGTAAGTGAGAGAGAGAGAGAGAGAGAGTGTCTGTGAGAGAAAGAGAGCCACCGGAAGGGAAAGCTGATCGATTCTCGGCAACGCTTTTCTCACCACAGGAGAAGGGAGAGAGTCTGATTTGGAGGAAAAATGTTTTGTTTAAAAATAGAATTTTCTTCCCAACATCAGCACGGGGGAAACGGTGGGGTCTCCTTTTGCGTTCCGTACGCCGCAAGGAAGACGTAAGTACGACGTAATCGTTCTAGGCACGCGATGCCAGCCTAAATCGAACGGGCGAACTTTCCACGCACCGTGATATAATAGTTCACTCGTATCCTTGCGACACAGACACGGTTCCAGCAGGTTGCGGCGACTGGATGATAACGCAATCCTTCAACGATACCGACACACCACCACGCTACGGTCGCAAAACACACGCAAAACCGAACCCAAACTATGCAGCAAAACACGGATGCACTAATCTGGCTATTTTCGGCTGGTTCGTGGTGTGTGCAAGTGTGGTTTAAAGCACTCTGACCAACGGAAGGCAACAAAACCGAACCAAACGCACCGACCGAGAGGTGTTGGATGATGATAATGATGAAACTGAAAGTCGCGGACTACAAACAGCCAAAGCGCGTTCGTTAAAAAAGGTTTCCAAAACCGTTGAACCCCGCCGAGTGTCGTTCGATGACTGACTACGGTGCGCCAAACCGAGCCTCGGACAACCTCGGAACCGCGTGTAAGTGTGTGAGCCGCGAGCATGTGGTCACTACTTCTCCCACCTCCTCCTCCCGCATCGAACAGATGATTTCACGCGCGCGCGAGACACGCGGTTCTCTTTTTCACGTTCGGTGTTGTCTTGGCGGTTTCTCGGAAGGAAAATAAAATGAGCGATCCCGGTCTGTAAGCAGGGAGAGAGAGCATCATCTTGTCAAGCCACCTGAAGGAGAGAAGGAGCTGAAACAAGATGAAGAAAATACACACACACAAAACATGATATCATCGGAGGATAACGAGACCACCGTTCAGCTCGCAAGCTGAAAAGATCATTGAAGCATGAGAGTATGATGTCTCGAACGGAATTGAATGAAAATTCACCTCTCGCCTTGCTCAGGGCTCCGTTCAGGTGCATTCACCTGTGACCGGCCGTGGAGGAAAAGGGTTTCTCACAATGGTCAAAGCAGGAAAACAAACAGAAAGAAAAACCAGGCGCGTGCGGTACAGGCCAGTGATTAGGCGCACTTTCCTGAATCACTCTTCATTCCCCATCGTCAGACCGCTTCCCTCATCCACCGGGCGACGCAAAGAAGCATGGTCACGATTAAACGATGTCATGTGAAACTATGACGTCAGCAAGATAGTTCCATTGATTGCGTAGCGGGTGAAAAATTGTACATTTAATGAATTTCCCGCTCCCCATCACGGCTCCCCGCCGGATTCCTTATAGTCGGTTGGGGAAAACATTCATCGTAGTCTTTTCATTCTAGCTTAGAAGCCATATTTTTGCTGTAGCCGTTAAAATAAAAAGTCATTAAAAGCGATCGAAAAAGTATGTGCAAATGTTGTGTAAGCCAATAAGTTTATATGTAAGCGTATTCGGTGGGGCATGATTTGTTAAAAATTAACCTCAATGAAACAACTCAATGCTAAATTAGTATAAAGAGAAAAACAAACAAACAGTACAAACAACAAATAGATCGAGAGAAGAAGACACGACAAACAAAGCATAAGCAAAATGGGGTTTAAAATCGTTCAATTATGTGGTGAGGCACTCAGAGGAAGATAAAAGCATTTGAAAACGGGGGCAGGAAACGTGTGTTATTTTCCGCCTGATTGTTGCAAGCAGCAGCACATGCTCCGATGAGTTAACCATGGATGGATAAATTGTATGTAAAACGTAAACATAAACTAAACCGTGTGTAGTAAACCGCACACAAGTCGGCGCATTCAGCTGTTATTACTGTAAAAAACATACGAGTTCCCAAACATGTCAAAATACGCAAATCGAAAGGACTATCACTACGAAGAAGGTAATCGAAAGAATGGAGCTATGAATGGAGCTAACAAGTCGACAAACTACTCGTCAGAGCGGAAAATTCAATGTTTAACAACTGTTCTAAAGTAAACTTGTACCACTCAACTCAATTGATCAAACTGTGTTGCGGACAATTTTGGTTGACAAATACTCACTCGCAATCCACCAGTAACGGTGAACTTATGGTTTCGAACGTATGGCAGAGTCGAGAGAAATGGATAGAATAGAAGCAAACATATTTTGCGTTAGTATTTTCAGAGCGTTCCTTTAAAAAAAATATGTTTCTCTAGGGTACCAGTACGAATCTTTATAAAGTATAAGAAAAGCTACCGCAAACGAACGTGGAAGAGACAAACGCTTTCGACTTTGAAAAGTACTAAATTTTACTCTAAATTATCGAACAAAACAACTCAACTGGTGTAGCACAGACACAAAAGTTACCAAAGCTGCAAATGTGAGGTGCTTTGTATATAATAAAACGACGTTGGTTTTAGCTCTTTCAGCTATCGCTATGTTTTCTTAAAGTAAGTCACCGTTAAGTTAAAAAAACAGCGTATTTTAACATCCGACGCGAGCAATGTGACGCAGCTTTTATGGTTATGACGGGGACAATCAGGCAACTACTGCAGAATGATATCCCACCGGTACTGCGGATGGGTGTAAATGATACGGTGGTGTTATGATTAAACATGGATTGAACATTACACCATGGGCTGCAGGGACTTTGGGCCAGTGATTTTATCAAAATGAGATTGGACTGGATGGTAGCAGGTTGGGTTTGTTTGCAAAATGGAGTGTGGGAGAGATGATTGTTTGTTTGTGTCTTTTTTTTTCTTTTCTTTTCATTGCACCATTTGTCTTTACATAAAGAGGTGGTGCCAGTTGAGATGAAATATCACCGCTCTTCATGAAACACCACTCATTTTTCGGGTACGCAAATTTGTTATCTTGCTTGCGCTGTGGAGCAATATTTCAAATGAACCGTCACAAAAAAGGTCAAATAACTACGCCGTAGCCGTTCTGCGTACGTTGGTGGCCAATGAGGCGTCCCTAGTCAGCCTCACGGACAAAGAACCGGTGGCAGCCGAGAGCCTGTGTCTTCAAATGTGTTTTCTGGTCAGCGTGCTGGCCTTACACACGTACAAAGAAACCGAGGACTACCTTACATGTAGGAACTTTATTCAACCGTACAGTCTGCCACCTGAATGGTTCTATAAATAACGGAGTACTTCCGAATAGCACAAGTGTTAATGGAACCTTCGATGACGTGTGCAACAAAAATCAACATTGGTCGATGTATTTTAGGAATCAGTGACGCATGAACTAGTGGGGGCAAGGAAAAATCCAAGTCATAATTGAAGTCCAACTAACCCAGACAAAGGGAAATCCTTTCGAATGGTTTTCCTCAAGGATCGAGGGTAGGATTCGTTTGTGACTGCACTTACACAGCATAACCAGTGTAAGAATCACTAGTTAGTAAACAAGGACATCGGTGGATAGAAACCTTCTATTTTCGATTCTCACACAACACGAAACTTCAAGAAACCACATTGCGAAAGGAGTTGGTGCCTTGCCTTTATGAAAACTTTTTAAGGCGTATGGTTTATTAAAACTTCATTAGGTTTGAAATAGTCACCATCGATTGAAGTTCATTAGCATAAACCATCAACAGAAACTATTTTCTCGCAAGTTAATTATGTTACGATTTCAAACGTATCACTACTTGAGACAGCAATCCTTCGCGCGAGAAATTCAATATGAAAAGGGGTTGTTGGCCCAAAATTATCTGATTTTACACGTGAAAAAATGTCACCGTACGACTTTCAACTGTTACATGGCTCCAATGCTTACAATTTATTATTAATGGAGCAAGAACAGATTCACCCTATGACCTTGCTGAGTGGATAGTACCGCGTCTCAATTAACTCGTAGATTTTGTGGCATAATCAAAATACAAGAGGTTCATTAAAAATGTAGTATGGAAGCTTCCGCAAGGATCAACACGATGAAGCACAGCACGTGAAGCTTTCCACAAAAGAAAAATTGCCAATATGGATGGAAAAACTAAAGAATAAAGCTTTTACCACGCTTCGAGAGCTTTGAGAATACGGAGGAAAGCTTTTAAGGGATAGGTAAGTCGTGATGGTAGCACGCAAGCTAATCACTTGCACTGGATTGCTTCTTTTGATAACACAGCTAGAGTACCAGCAAGATAACAGTCTATTTAGATTTACTTTTTGCAATACGAGCAACCAAGCATACGATAATACAAGGGGGTGGTACGATATAATGTTTTTGCTAGTGAAGCAGAAAATACCACGATCGGCAAACTTTGGATGGCATTTAACAAGACGCTGGAAAATGTTAAACATCTTTCTACCAAAAGCAATCAAACAGCGGCGTGGGAGATACATCTGCGTATACAAAGCTTTTTGGCATAAGAGCGATCTACGGGAAATTAAGTTTCAACTTACCTTTCCTGGTGTTCTAATCCTTCCAGCCCGTCATCTAGCACACTTTCGTAGACCATACGGGGCCGATCACCCAGAAGACGCTGTCGATCTAAGTCGCCCTGGAATCAACAAAGAAGCCCATGTAAGATTGTGCGAATATAACCACACTAATAACACTCTTATACCCTTTTTGGCATTGAATTTTACTGTCAAATTGCGATTGACAGAAAAAATCCTTCCTCAAAAACGGAACCTTTCATGTTTTTTTGGTGTGGTCTAGAAGTTTTGTGACAAAGTGGTGATTTGTTTACTTTTTGTTCTGTAAATTGCACCACGTTTTGTTCGTTACTCTAAGTTGAACAATACGCTAAATTCAAACATGAAAATTTTGAAATATCTGCAAATCCAATTTGCCCCTGGTTAATAACGGTATTACAAAGGAAGGATTTGACAAGGGAAACGAAGTATCGTTTCGTTTGCTTCTATTATGTACGTTACTTTCTAGAACTACATAATTTATTAGCAGAATTAATATTGCTTTTTCTATCTTATACAAAAGTCTAAATAAGCCATATAATTAATTTACATTTATCGTTGGTTATTTTTGACTGGTTTTATGCAAGCATTTGGGCAAACCAGAAGTGCGCAGACTTAAAAGATCATGTAAATCGTTAGTAAAAAAGCCTTCAGACCTGCTTCAAAGAATTTAAATTGGGGTCTACGAAAGCCGCATAGCAAAAATGTCTAGTAAGCCCTAGAAGAACAAGAAGAACTTTGCCGAATTTTGATCTAGAATTCACTTATTGGTTGTTTGAGATCTTTGTATAGCGGTTAAAATCCTGTTTTACATTTTCTATAAATGCCACAATTCAATAAATATATCCACCACAAAACGATCATTAAATAATAATTTAAACTAGATTTAAAAGAAAAAAGCTGTTACGAACTTTTAATTAAAAAATTATGATATGACAACAATAAAATACCATCTTCTAGTACACTATAATGAAACAATCCGTTTTTACGCAGCTTCATCAGCAAGATCAACGTCTTCATCGTTACGGGAGGAACTCGCAAAGCAAATGTTTAACTGTCCTTCTTTCAAACAAGAACCTCTTATCTTTTGAACCTCAAGCTCAAGTAAAATGCAAAAACACATATGCCACGATACCTATGCACTTTAACGTCACACAATCATCGTGATGCACTTTCAAATGCCCTCTTTGCAACAAAGAAGATGTAAATTTGCTCAAGATTACTAAATGATTATTGTGAATAAGATTTTTTTTTTATCAAATTAAAAACATTTCATTTTTACAGCAATTTGGGACAGCGCAACGAAACTTAGAATTTTAAACATCTGACTGCAGTTTATCATGGAACCAATTAATTCTTACCTGCATTTGCGTGAATGAATGCGCGGCACCGGAAAGTTGAGCTGCTAGGCTCAGGTTGATATTGCTGTACTCGACGTCGGATCCCATTTCCAAATCGTGTGGGCTGGTGTCGGAATCGTCGTCAGCTAAAATTAAAAGGACATAATTTTTTATTACGCTTATGGTTGTGCTTTAGTGAGGAGAAGGATTTACAAGAAAATTCAAATGAATTATTTATCATCTTGATGGCACTTGATGTTGCGACACGATCGTTCTCTCAACTTGCAGTGAAAGCACGGCGGAGCTGCTGGTTTGCCACTGTTCTCAAGCCACTGTCGTATAACTAGATAAGGCTGCTTTTCCCACCATCAGATGGCAAAGGAGTGTAGACCCATGCACTATATAAACGTGAAACAAGGGCGAGGCTACGACGATAACAACGGAATCGACCTCGGTACGATCATACACAGTCACCACGGCCCAGCACCGGAAGGGGCTTCCTTACTGCCAGGGTTGGCCGACCAGCTACAGGCTCTGATGCGTCTGATTTACGCCCCTGCGCGAGAGCAAACACTGAACTGAGCACGGTCCGCGGATGTCGGCGAAGATGACTGAAAGCATCACGCGAAAAGTGTGAAACCGAGAGCAGCATCGCGATCCAAGAGAGTGATCTCGAATGAATGAGATCTAAAGTGTGGGGATGAAAAAAGAGACAATCAGGAAACTAACCGGTCGGTCACTGTCAGTAGGAAACGATTGGCAGTTTGCAGCTGAGGTAGAAATTCGTTTCACGATTCAAAGTTATCTGTATACGTTTTTTGAGAATAGTTAAAAAAGCATCGGAAAACATAGAATTGTAAAACGTTAAATAAGTTGTATTTCGTTGAAATTTTTTCTCATTTGACGGATTGACTCAAATCTCGTTCAGTTTTTTTGAATGGCTTGTCGCGCCGATTGCATAACAAAAGGCGTTCTATCAGGTGGTTTGGACAATGGCTTCCGCGAAGTTATTTTGTTTCGTTTTCATCCCGGATGTCTTCCATTCTGAGGTCCATATTCATCAATTAAACCCATCATTTTAATGACAAACTCTTACACCTCGAGTGTTATTTAATGAGAATAGACAAATTACTAAAAACTTTAAAAAGTTGAGACAGAAATTCCAAAACAGCGGTTGAACTATTGTTTAGAACTTTAAAGTAATGAATGAGATTACCTACACCATTCGTTGAGTTCAATGTTTGCCGCCCAAAACATTGTTTAGAGCACATTGCGGTAAAGGATAGAATGCCGAAGCAGTAGGAAATGGAACGTAATTATTTTGCACTCAATAATGCATTATTACATTTAACTCTGTTTAGCACATAAATAATAAAACAAATTCAAATGATACTCAAAGCAATGCTTCGACTGACCTATTTCTTCCATACTACGATGATAATTATGTGTCGTAAGGCACAATGGGACACATTTGACCATACCAATGGCGTATCGAAACTACATTGCATGTACCTGAAGCCACGAGAAACTTGATTCACCCACGTAGAAGGTTCAACAAATAAGGTAATCTTAGGCAGGCAGGCAGGCAGACAACAAGACCGTTCACTGCTATCTGAACCGGATCATTCAGGCACGTTTGTTTGCACATCATTCGGATGGTAATCATAGTCTTTGTTGATCTAAAACAGACATGAATTAGCACATCCATGTTAATGATGGCAATAGCGTGATCTTGTTCACAAAATATTCCATCAACTCATACAATTTTGCACAGCAAAATAAAAAAATTAAATTGAAACAAATTTACGAACTAAACCATAAGAAGGAAGACAACTTGTGCATGTTATTTACTTTGTTTGGATTTCGCTTCGCCCTCCGGATTCATCGTTTCCACAGATTATCACCGCACTGACCACACACAAGAAATACACTGGACGCGCGCTGAACGGAACGTAAATGATTCAACCTCCTCGCTGCTGTGACTACAACAAAGTATTGCATCGATCCAATATCGAAGTATCGGTAGCGTAGAGGCACTGTGCACTGTCCTGTCTATCGGCCGAACGCCTGTTTGCGCTATCAGTGAGGAAAATGAGCATTCACGGCAAACGGTGTTGGTGCGATTGAAGCTGATAAGAATGTTCAACTAATGGTGGTAATAATGGGACAGTTTTTCTACTCAACCCAGTGATCAACTACGGGGCTGGTATTTTGTACTTGTGTACTACTTGAACGTACGTAGATGCAGTCGTACGGGGGACCTCCATCCCTATCTTCTTGGTTTTGTTGTGTGCGACACATCACTTCAGTTCTGGCTATACGGTGATCTATTTTTAGTTGCTAAGTTAAAGTAGTGGCAACTTGGTGACTATTCATTCATTGCACGCCATGGAATCCATTCGAAAACTTTTACATTGTAAATAACACACAGCAATAGAAACACACACTCGATGATCAAAGATGGAGAAGATCCTATCCTAAAATACTCACCTTCTATCATGACGGAATGCTGTGGGTTGTGAATGATTCTAATCTGGCGGTCGGCTAGCTGCGGTTCACCATACAGCCCTCCGATATCCTTCGGCAGCTGCCACAGGGCACTTCTCTCCTCGGGCTGATCGCGCGGAAAGTAGAGTGGCGCTAGTACCTCGTAGATACTGAGTGCATTGGATTCAAGGCAAACTATCACAATCTCGGCACGATATTGCTCCAAAAAACGACGAATTGTCCCTACGGCGAAACAGAAGGAAAGGTAGTTGAGTCTTACAGTTTCTTTGCCACTCGTTTTTCCATACTTACTCAGCGCTATATGAGCAGCGGTGTCGGCTGGGAAGTTACGCTGCACCGAACTAATATCACATAGAGCAACGGTTCTTAATCCTAGCTCCCTTGCTTTGTACAATACGTTTCTGAAATTAAAACGCGAAACCAAGATTGCGGTTAGAAATTCAAGTCATTTGGAAAACGTCGGTCGCCACAACATTTCTTGAAAACACAGCTTACCGATAACAAGCATGCAGTGTCGCTTCCGACGCGGTCCGATATTTTTCACTGTAAATCGGACCAACGGTATGAATGATGTACTTTGCTGGTAGGAAGAACCCTGGCGTAACACGAACTTCACCGGTTTTACATCCTGCGGAGACAACGGTAGGGAGTCACACATGAAACGCAATAAGGTTATATTACTCGAGCCAGGCGTGAAATGGAAGCGGATTTAAATTGAACCAATGGCTTTTATCTAGGGCACCGGGGGAAGCCATACTTACTTTTGACGTCGTGAATAATAGCAGAGGTAAGCGCGGCACCGGCGCGACCAAAAATTTTCTTCGACACACGATTCTTTTCCGTCAACGTTTCATCGGTGCTGTTGGTAATCGCATCAACTTTAAGCTGCGATATATCACCCTCCCTGCAATCGGAACGAAAATTGAATGTCGTATTAATTAATGGTTGAGTACCGATGCTGGTATGGTAGAGATGGGAAAGAGAAGTGGTTGCTACCCTCAATGATTATAGATTCTGCCATATTTGTCGTCTCTAGGAATGTTTATCCCCAGTCAATTGATGAAGCAAGTGCAGAATTGGCCCCCGGACACACGATGCGATGCTTTTGTACAGAGTTTCTTTATTGTGTATCCAAATAGACCAACGGCGTGAAACGGAAGCACCCTCTTGCACATGGCACTAGCCTACTATGACATACATTTCATTGGGCTGACTTGTTATAGCCTACTACAACAGATACTAAGGTTTGGGCGGTAAAAATCGATACCTGCCAATCTTGTTGGATAGTTCTTCCAATTTACCCGATATGGGCTCAGCACGAAAACATGAACAACCACTAGTCTTTTAGTTGTTGTTGTTGGAAAAAAACCTAGTCTATTTTGAATTCACGGCCACTGTCAAAACCAACCGTGCACCGGTAACATTGACACCGTCTCTCAGTCACTCCTACTCCTCCTCATAGGTTTAGATGTTGAGTAGTCAAAATCGTTTCTGAATTACCGACCGAACCTATACCTCTGACACCATTCCGGTGCAACTAGCGAATGCACCTATCCCTGCCTATTCCTTCCCCCGTATATGCTTCTCGTTCCGTTGCAATCGATACGGTACGGTCCTGACCTCCGACCCTACGACTACTCACCAGATTACGAAACGATTGTTGATCTGCGCATCGCACGGGAACGGGCTGACCGGGTGCTTCGGGCCTCCCTCAAAGTTCGCCGCAAATTGGCTGTAATCGGTCGGCCGAGGACGTGACTGGTGGTCGCGGCTGTCTTCTGGCTGTTCGCCCCAACGTTTCAGGGTGCTTAAGGCGACAAATTGCTGCTGCTGTGAGTGCGGATGGTTCGGAAGTCGTCGGTGCTGCTGCTGTTGTGGCGGCTACGGGAAGCAAATGCATTCCGTGGAAGAAGAAGAAGAAGAAGAAGAAGAAAACGGAAGAGTGAGCAAAAGAGTAGAATACAAGCCAAAAATATTAACAAAGGACGAGGACGAAGAAACCTGCGAAATGCAGGAAGTCCTACTCAGTAGAATACAGGTGGTATATCTTTAAGCTTGGAACGTGGGTCACGCTTGCCGTTGCCGGGCACTGTTCATAGGCAGCGGAGGGCTACAGCAACCATAGCCCTCTGCCTTCGACTGCCTCGTCTTTTTGGTCATTACCCTTTGCCCCTCTTTATGACGCCACGCCAGTCAACGGCCCTGATGGGCGGGAATGAACAGTACCAGAGGTTAACAACAGGGACATGGGGAATGATATTTACTTGCGTTAGATGCTTCGCGATTCCTCCTAGTGACGTTTCAATGCTTTCATTGTAGATATCGGACACTAGTCTCATCGCTCTGCGCATCGCGTGTGTGGTCCGCGGAGGTCAGAACGAAGTTCGGCGGAAGGATGGTCCCCAAATGATTGTTTTGTGTTGTGTTCGAATACCACCACCACCGGATGAGGGGGGCACGTATGAGAGGGCGAGTTTATGAAATGAGAAAAAAATGAAAGAGCAAATAGAAAACGGTCATACAGCGGGACATTCGGCGCAAGTAGCAGGAAATATGGGGATTGGGGTGTGATTTTCGTGATTCGATAATACTGTGCCTTAAAGCGAACGCCCATTACACGTGGTTCCTCCCATCCCGGAGGCATATATACTAATGTAAAGCAAGCAGAGCAAGCCGAAGCGATCCGGAACCATTACCGAACGAAGCGAGAGTCAAGAAGCGGAGTCGTGGGCCCCATCCATAGATAATAACCTAAACCCCGAGCCCTTGTGGCTTGCCGGCAGACAGGAACCAAAACCACCACTGGTCCCGATAGCTCGTGGGCGTATTTGACGATCCCTAGGTGCAGCCCGCAGTGGCAACAGTTCGCGGTGGCATTCCGGTAGTTGGGGGTAAGGTGGAGGAGTTTGGATGCAAATGCGCGAGTCGTGCGATTCTCGTCCATCCCCGCTGCCTTCCTCCTTTCCACAATAACGCGCGGATGTGGGCCAAGTTGTCTTATTAAATATTTATCGAGCGAGAAATATTGCCCGCCACTTCTACACCGTCCGCACGAACCCGCCATGCCACGAAGAGCAGGTCTTGCCCCGGTGTGGCTTCCTTCTTCAGGTGAACGTGAATGCGTCGTACGTGTGACTGTTGAACATGCTGCTGCGTGTCATGTATGGTTTGTGGAGGGTGAATTTTGAGCAATCTTCGTAGAAATCCCGGCACCGGCATGAATCTTGAAAGTCTCCGCGTGGGATTTGCTAAACTTGCACGGCGTCGTAGGCGGTGTTATGGGGATATGTAGCCGTGAAGCGGACGCTGGGGCTGTAGCCAGCCAAACAGGTTTCCATTTTCTGCAGCGAAGTCTCCTCCTCAACGTGTTGCTCCCTCACTCATCCCGGCAGACTCACAATTCTTGCACGATGATGAGCTTTAAGCCAAAGGATCTTTTTGGGGTCTACATATTTGATTACAGCAAACCATGCTAATAAGTTACAAGTGGAAGGAAGCGACGTGTGTGTGTGTGTATGTGCATGTTGGTGCGTCAATATGAATGTGATCAGCAGCGGAGTTCCGATGACGCAAATCATGTTCCAGTGACACCTCATGGGTTGCTAATTTGCAAATATTCGCATTGTTAAAAAAAAAGACAGAGGAACCAGTAAACTAGGTTTGTTTAGCGTTAATAACCGGATGGCCTTGCAAGTCCAGGCTTTTGGTCCCTATAAATATTAACATCAATTCAAAGAAGATATTTATAGCCGCAGAAATAATTAAAAATATGATCATTTTCAAGCAAACAAAAATGAATGTAGTCCAAATAGTAATGCGCCATGAGTTGAAATATGGTAAACAGATTTCTAACGATAAACACTAGGCGTCTAGTTTGAACAATTGCATTTGTATTCAACGCAATCAGAACTTCCTTCACGATCGGTAAAAGAATCAGTGTGGGTGAGATTGTAGTTGCATCCGGTTGTTTTTCGTGCCGATGGACGATGTCATCAGCGAGGTTCTGCGTCATGACAAACTGTTTGATCGAACGCGTCCCGCACTTCTGTCCCTCCCGCCGGTTGTGTACGTTCGTTTTGCCTCTGTACCCCCTCGGGTGTTCGACATCTTCAGTGCACGGGTATGCTGCGTCAATTCTACGAACACACGGATCATGAACAAAGACCCACAGCACGGTCGGTTGAACATTAAGCCGTCTGCACATCATGACGAATCCATTACAGCACTAATGTAGGTGCGCCAGCGCGTTGCATATTCCATCAAGCAAGCCCCACTGGCGTGATGGCGCCATAGGAAATCTATTCGGTACCCTTGACACGGCAATGCGATAACGGTTCTTGCAAAACCCACGTTCTTTTATACCTATGTACACATTTTGTCCTCGTCACAGCTATACCCTAGACCCCTAAACTCACGCGTACCGTAAACAGCACCAACGGGTCGGCAGTTTCTTTTCGCTGATCCGGTGTCAATACTGGTTTTGTCACAAAGAATAGCACAACGATGACACGGTTTTCACCAGCGATAGATGCACAAAACACGTCACCCTGTTTTTCGAGCTACGCCCGCGTCAATAACGACACAATCGCTAAAACGGTCCACCTTAGCGGTACCTCGGAGACGATGGACCGTAAAACGCGAAATTACTACACACAAAACACAGCTGTTGACCGCGCACGGCACGGCGAGTAAACTTTTCAAGCACGACACACCTTCACGGTGCTGAAGTCAATCGAAGACTGCTGGCGGAACCGTTCGGTTGATGTGTTGTAAGCATTTGCCACTATAACCGATTGAAACCGGTTGACGAGACCGGGCTGAAATTGGCAATTCGTTTATAACTTGTTGGTCCTACGACCGATTTTCATACTTGACCCCTTGAAAGAAAGGTTTTTTGGAGATAAATAACATTCTTTAAGAAAACATGTTTCAATTTATCATTTTTCTTAGAAAAATATCAACGTCACGAATACACTCACATTGTTACACATATCCATTCAAACGCCTATCGGTACGTACGGCGTGCTGAACCGATTCGTGAATCGGTTGTTCCCGGTTCGTCAAGCCAATCACAGTACTCCGTTGTTTGTGTTGGTAGTCAACTCATATGCACCAAGGGACCGGTAATATTTACCGGTTAACCACGATTTACAACTTAGGTTAGAAAATGGCAAATTGTGAATAACTTTTTAGTTCTTAAAGCGATTAAGACACTTTACCCCTTAAATGAATGGTCTATTCAAGACACGCAATCTTGTGCAAAGTAAGATTTCAGCATCTTTTTCAATTTCCGAGATAATTTCCCACCTGTCATAGGCATAAGCTTACCGTTTCGATGACCTCTGCTCGAACAAACAGTGTTGTATGCGATAAAAAGTGTCGCACGTGTTTCCTGTTTTACGCTTGAACTGAGGGGATATTTAATTTACTTATCACGAAATTATAACCTATTCACGGTATGTTGGAACACATGTTAATGCCGCTGCAATTTTGAATAAAATGAAATATTATGATCCCATTCGACAATTTCGAAGCAGAGCCCTGCAGGGGTACACTTCCACGTGTAGAGATCGTTTACAGGTGCTTTAACAACCAACCGATTAGGTAAGAAAGCGGAAACATTTGTAATGTTTACTTATTTTTAACAATTGGACAATGCGTGAACTTGCTTGATTAATCTTCAAATGAATTCTGCATGAAATTATACTGCTTTTTATAATCAATCCCGAACATAGTCATATGTATTGATTTGTTATATTGACTTGCATATATTGACTTGTTTAACCCGGATTTTTAACGCTCAAATAATTATTTGTTCCCCATAGCTGTCTGCTAATCATCTGTGTTTGAATTATCTGGATGTGAGTAATATTTATTCACATGTGACATGGTGTGCGTAATCAACTTATTTCAAAAATGAATTTCTAACGGAATTCCAAGAAAATAACCCTTTGTGATCGCATATGCGCCCTAAGCTACTTCCGTTTTGGTTTAAAAGCGTTTTAAGTTGCTTAATTATGATTCTGTGCAAAATGGAGACGCCCAGTCAGTTTCATATCATGGGTCCTCTTTTTGAGGGAATCCATTACAGACCGATGGTTGTTGATCAAAGTATCGATGAAAATATTCTAACCTTGTGTTAAACCAACCTGTTTGTAGAATGAAAGTGAGCCATATGAAACGCAGTGTACACAAGTGGGGAATGGAAGTGTGTGGTGTGGTGTTTTGATAAAAGGGTGCCTAAGCTATTAAAATTAGAGGTGCCATTAAATTGCCATGTGTTCGATGGGCTGAAGGAAGCCGCAAGGCGACACAAGGCTCTACGACCCTTCCGCTACGCGATGCTACTCACTGATATCCGACGTCACGGTGTACCATATTGCGCTGACCAGAAGGTACGTGATACTTCAGTCTCATAGTCTTCTGCTCGCTGATTGAAAGTGATGGCTCACGTTTCGTCTTGTCCAAGCGGAGGAAGGCACGAAAGAGCAACAACCGGCAATCACACAAGCCGCGTCGATTCGAGAGTCGGTTCTAAAATTAAAGATCAGTTTATTAGCGCAGACCCAACTAAAAATCGCACATCAACTGGTGGATTTCGCCATTGGTTGCAAATGCCTAAGGTTTATGCATAAAAGAAACTAAATTGCTAACAAACTTTTAAGAAAATATCTCATGCGTAGTTGGTTGTTTTCGTCATCGTACTCAAAGCCCTGCTCATCGAAGTTAAAGCATGAATAGAAGAAACCCAACGTCGTCCCAGTTTACAGCTCAGAAATTGACCCGAAAAGTTCGTTGGCTAAGAAATCGATCAAGCTTTCTTCAGCTTTGAAGCAGCTTGGCTCTCCATCGTGACCGAACCGACCAGACCGAAAATCTTGTAAAAATCCACTGTGCTAACGTTCTTCAAGGCCCCGGCATCTTCGGGGCACCTTTCAAGTACCTGGCGGGGGTAACCTCTGCGTTGACCTCAGCAAGCAGCGTCCGTTTGGTCGATAATAATAATATTAAAATTGTTCATTGCCATCTTTGCTGGACTAGCCGAGCAGCTAACGAAGGATATGGGACCAGAGCGTGAGCCGAGGAATCCAGCGATTTGTCGTCGTGCAAAATCTGGCTCTGCTCGCGTGCCTAATGAAAGCACTAAATCGGAAGGCATCGCTGGAAAAAGGCACTCACAGAACATTAACCACTGCTGTTGTGCGTGTACTAAGGACACGGCCGGGATCGATCGCGTTTCCTTTCCCGGTCCGACGAAAACCGTGTACTTGGAATGTGCGGTTTTGCAAGCGTCTAATTAAACCGTAGCCCATTAAAGCTATTTTAGCCCATCAAATACCAGCATACCGACCACACAAAGACGCTGCTACATCTAACAGTTTTGATGAATGCTTAGCATTTTCTGCAACGTTCACCATGGGAAGAATCTTCCCCCGAAGCGATTTTGCGATTACTCGTCGCAAATGTCGTTAACAAAACGCATGAGACAACATTCTGAAAAGCTGTGGTATGTTGCAGCTTTTTAGAGCTTAAACTCTTATAAGTAGAAACTATTGTAAAAAGGAGGTATATTTTGTCCTTGTGAAGTGAAGTTTGAGAAAAATGTCGATCGTTCTTTTGTATTCACGTATGCGTGAAATGTTGTTCTAGTATTGAGCTAAACTATCAAGCAAAACACAGTAAAATTCTACAAAGAGAAATGAACTTGAATAGAATTTTCACGCTTGGGAAAAACCCTTTGAAAAATCATGCTTAAGTGGTCGATTCCTTTTACTTTGGTTTATTATTTTAAACCTCTTTATGATTGTTTCACGGATTACCTACGGATTAAAATGAGCTTTCTTGTACACCTACCCCTAATTATTGAATAGCGGGGTATTTTAAACAGTTACCCATAGTATTCCCTCTTTATCTAGAACATGTTGCTACCGCTAACCGATTACGTAACGCCAATTTAATCGATTATTGATGCTATACTGACTATACGATGTCGGTGTTGTACAAAATTGTTGAGAAGTAAAAAATAAAACCTCATGTAACAATCTCCATTCTAAAATTACTGCAAAAGATACCGTTACATCTTTTCCCATCCAGTAAAAACCTGTCAATGCTTTGTTGGTAAACCGGCGCTGAAGGTACACTTCTCATTTATCCTTCATCCTATCGCTTTTCGGACCGACGAATCAAGAAATTCCCGCAATTCCTCCATCTCAGATGAAGGAAAGCGGGACGAGTCAAGATTAGTTCGATGTAAAGTAGGTCATTTGCGAAGAGGCTTCTCGTCAACGGTTCAAGGAGCCGGCGTTTGGGACTTCACTGCGGGGAAAAACTTGCGGTAGCCCATTTTCTGATAGCCCAATCATGATCAGTCCGATCAAATCCGATACAAGAGGAGAATCCAGAGGAGTGGCAAAACAAAGGAATCCGGAGTGGCCCAGCGTTACTTGGAGTACTACCACTACTAGTGCTACAGTGGAGGCTGGAAACGGTAAGGAGCATTGGATGCTTCTGCAAAGGGAGGCATTGTTTTGATAGTGTTATGCAGGGTCTTATATTGTTCATCAAGTTTGATAGCGAGCCATTCTTATTTGATCGCTAAGTTTGATGAAACATATTTGCTGAACAGACACATTGCGATAACTGTAACATTGTAAATTTATGTAAACCAGGCACTTAGTGAACAACTCGAATCCTCATTTATGCTATACAGCTGGAAGTATTTTTCCACCCACCCACGGATGTTCGAAAGGCACACGATTTTGTCCTTGAAAATCAAGACTCGCTCGTGGTGTGGGCGGCTGGCGAGGGTTGTCAATTTGCTCCGCAATTACCGGCACTGCAATCTGCGATGCATCCGAGGCCCTCCCTCGCCTTATCGATTTGAGTTTCCGCGTTCACGGCACCGACAAACTTACCGCTGTTGGTTCCGGTGCAGCGTACATGGTGGTGTCTCACGAATGTCAACGCTTTGCGGAAAGCTATCACTCTTTTCACGCCGTGTTTAGCTAGTTTCCCTTCCCGGCTGCAAGCAAGGACGACTCCAGAAGAGTTTTTATACAGACTTTTGAAGGATGATATTAGAAGGAAAAAAAGGTATGCATATGCAAATAGGTTCAATGGTGAAGCACTGGACGTATTTCCCTTCCTTGCACTGCACGCTCGATGCCGGATTCACTCGTAGCAAAGAACAGGGGAACCGCGTGTCGTTTTGAGCGTACGGCAACTACTTTACTGAGTGAAAAAAGGCTTACTACACCACGGAGATAAGTGGTGCACTGCCCATCACCTAGTGCACCGGAGGGAGTGCATCGTGCGATAATGAATGCAAAAATATGATAAGCGGTTTATCCAAACAGAAGGCAGGAAAACGTCGGCGCGAAAGTAGCCTTCGTCTCGCTGTCGGCTGTGAGTGTAATGTTGGAACATTATCAAACGACCACATGTGGCAAAACGTGTGCTGCACCAGGGGATTTTGGGACCGATTAAGGGTGCTTGTTAACATTGTCTGTTACTTTAGAGCAAACGAGCAGAGATTAAATAGTTACGTTGGCAAACAGAAACGACTATTAATATTCGCGAATTGGGTTTAGATGCAATTGATAAAATTGTTTAACATACATTTAAACACTAGTTTGTTTCTCCAAATGTGCTGAATTAGTTAAAACAAGTAACGTGGTGCCTAATCCTGAATCACACCTCTATCAAAAAAACCATTGAAAACTGGAATAAAGGCGCGAACTGGTTTTAGTTATATGATAAAGAATGTAACATTGATTCATCTTACAAATAATACTAGTTAATCATGTTATTTCCTATATTCTTCAAGCTACGATCAAGATAAATTTATTTGTTAATCATGCTTTTTATCCCTTTTGCAATTGCACAATTAATTTTGAATATCAATTTTCGTTCAATGGTACAATACTAACCCATCAAGTTTTTCTGATTTGTTTAAGAAAAGTTTGTCTTTTTCATGAACTGCACAAAACGGTTGGTTTGAGTTTCTAATTTTATAATGATAAATATATCAAGCTTTGTTGGAATAGAAGTATTGGTGCATTATTGTAGTTATATTACTTATCAACCGAGGTGACATTATATAAAAAAGGGGTTTTTAACCATTTACAATTAAAAAATAAAAGACAGGCTGGTAAGCTACTACAATAAAATTCAAGATTTGTCTACTCGGTTTCTGCCTGCCCGGAGGACATATTAAAAAAAACTAAATTCATAACCCCAAAAAAGTAGAAACCAATTTACCGATCTTTATCATTTTGAAATTTACAACCAAAATAAGCAGAAAATGTTCTATTAAAATATATTGGTAAAATCAAATTCAAGCTCTTGTTAAGAAAATATAACTGTCCTGGCAAACTTTTTTGGTATCGATGCTCCGTGTGTTTGATAGAGAAATTATTGAATTCAAGAGGAAATCCTAATATGTTTAAAAAAAGCAATCTGGTTATTTATTTCTATTGAATGGAACACAATTTTACAAACTTGTTTATTATTTTTCATGTCGTATAAAACTCGGCCACAAAGAACGGGTTCCGTTTTCGCTTCGAGTGTGGTTAGCATGTGGAATTTTACAATGTACCAAGTTACTCCATTTCACCTAGTGTATGTGTGTGTGTGTGTGTGTGTTTGTGAAAGCTTCAATCTGAATTTACAATAATCTTTTCGACTATCTCGCCCTATCTGACCCGAGCCAGCAACTAACCTTTTGGATGGATTCTCGAAATCCTTGAATTATGTCGGTAGCGGTACGTCGAACGGGTCGAAGCTGTATCTCCGAGCGAAAACGTTGGTACAGAAATTGGCTTCATGCTACGGGGAGCTGGGAAGAAGAATGTGAATTGGAATTGATCGGATTGGCTTGCCCGATAGGGATGAGATATTGGGTAACCGTTGGCCCCCCAATATGGCGGTGGCCTTCCGGTAGCAATGTTCCGTCCGAAACGCGCACCAACGGGGGGCTTAAAGATGGCGCAAGGTGCATTACCCGAATGACATTGTTTACAAGTGGGAAGAATTTCCCGTACGAAAGCTAGGAAAACTATCTAAACCGCCCAATCGGTTGGGTGGGGGAATGTAGAGAAGAAAAACGGTCACGCCTGGCGTCGTTCTGCTTCATCAAACAGATACACACACACTCTGCTGAAACGAGCCGCAGCGTGGCACAGTGTCCTTAGGCTTCCGCATTTCCGTGTCCGTGTATGTTTTTTCGGAGGCTCCACAGTGTCTGGAGCAATCCAGCATCCTGCAGCCCTCCCTCAAACGCTAGGGGAGTGGAGCGTTGCGACAACCGGCGACGACCAGTGGACCCAGCATCGTGCAGTCCTTTTTAAATGGCGGCCCTCAGGATAATCATCAGCGGCCGAAACGCGGACGAAATCAGGCCACCGGAGTGGGGGGCTAGCGGGAGGAGCAGGACGAGGAAGCAATTTGCAACCCATATCTCACTCGGGCAGTTATTCATCTCGCAATCTTCAAGTGGACGAGCGTAAAACTGTGTCGGTGACGTAAATGATGGCTGCTGGTTGATGAAAGGCTGATTTGAGGACGTCGTCAAACGTTACAACCAACAAGCCAAGGTTGGAATGGAATGACTGAGGATACCGATTTGGGAACCATTTTATTTCGTCGCATATTTAACATACACACATAATGTAATAAATGTGGCATTTCGAACTAATTGATAAAGCAACAAAAATTTGACTTAAGATAGAAAGTTGTTTTAGCTCTGTTACAAAACTTATCTAATAGAAATGTAGTGTATTTATATTTTGATAAAAGTCAGTAAGAACAACTTCAAAGCCGCTAGTATCAACGTTACATAGTTCCAACACATTTCTGATTAACATTGCATCGACATATCAATTAAAGAGATGTTTCTGAATATTTATCAACAACTTTGAGCACCAGAAGTCTGTTCGATTTAAGCTAAATCGTTTAGTTCTCTATTTAATATTTGAAAAAAAAAAAATAAAGTTTATATAAATACAAAATAACTATTCGTAACGAAAGTAAGTAAGGGGTCCGCGACAGCCGAGCGGTAGCGCCGGTTAGAAAATCGGCCCATGAGCGCCGAGGCTCACCACCTCGACGGCGTGGGTTCGAATCCCAACCGAGACCGGACCCTCCTCTATACGAGAGGACTGACTATCCACGTACAACACGGAAACAAGTCTCGTGAGCCCTTAACGGGCAGGCATGACCAAGAGGTCGTTACGCCAAGAAGAATAAGAAGAACGAAAGTAAGCTGCATACTATTGACAACATGATTTTCTACCCAGTTGCCATACAGACTGTGATCAACTTTATTAAAGCTTCTTATTAGCTTAGTGATAAAACCAAACTATTGCCTTACCATTACCTGATAACGATTATGGGACGAGTTCGAACATTTGAGTTGTGTTGTTTTACATGCTAAATGTAGCTTTTATTGAAGTCAACTTTTATTTTATCTTTTAAATAGGGGTAATTTAAATTGAACGTAACCTTTTTGTTCATTTTTAAGCCCAAACACGACTTTAAACATCTTTTAACTTAACGATATCTCTTGCGTTTTTATGAACGTTCGTTTTTCTTGTTATGGGCAAAAATAGTGGTTTATACTATTTTATCCAAGTAATTCGCTTACAGCACTGCAACCCAACAGTATCCCTTGTGCTTTCTATTTTTGTAACAAACTTTTACAACACACACACACACACACACACACACGCACATAAAACACAAGACCCTAAAATTGTGATCAAAGAGAACGTGACCTTTTCACGAGCAACGGTTCGGCAGCGTGGTGGTACTGCTTTTAGGCTGTTTTTCCAATTCCCACCCCTCCAACAATACATCCCTCCCCCTCCCCAAACCCAACTGGTAAAGGGGAAAAGTCCAGAAAAAAGGAATGTAGACCATGTTGAATGAAATGGAAGCGGGGAAGGGCGAAAGGCCGACCGACTCCTGGGGCATACGCTGTCAAAGCAAGTGTCTCCTCCGCATCCTTCCGATGGCGTACTCCGTTCGCACACAAACCAACCAGCTTTCCCTTCGCTGGAAAAAAGCTCCCGGCAACGACACAAGGAACCACACATTGGCATGGCGGGGACAGAGACCGCGAAACAAAGCGTCGGAAGGAAAGTAAATTGGAAAACAAAACAGTAAAAAAAGGTTCCAAATGGAAAAGTTGTGAGCGAACTTGGATTCCACTTTCTCTCTCTCTCTCTCTCTCTCTCTCGCTCTTGCTTTGCGATCGCTATGGTGTGGGTGTGGGTTTTTTTCCGCACCCACACACCCACGCAGCTTACCCTGGTCCTCCCTTTTCCCATCCACCCGTGTACTATCCCCATCATTATTATTGACAGTTGGCAGCGTGCGTAGGCAGCGTGCGAAGTAAAGGGGATGCTGTCGCCATTCGTCTCGAAAACTCGGAAAAGTCCCGCCCGTTTGTGCCAGAACTGGTTGTCCGTGCGACTCACTGCTTTTCCGGTGACCACCGCTTCCGAGCAATTATTCCCGCACTGTCCGGGGGCGTCGTTATTCGACCTTTTTTTGTGCGACTTGGGCAAGCTTTTGACACGTCTTTAGTGTTTACATTTCAATTTTCCACCGGATTTCCAGCTCGGACGCCCGGTTTAGAATGTAGTGGTCGGTTGTAATTAGTTGTCGGGCAAACCTACAACCATTACCGCACTCGAAGTGGAGGTAAATTGCAATAATCTTCATCGATCCTTATTTACGTCAAACATAACAACACTCATACCTCCTACCCGAAAAAAGGGCTCCGAAAAAAGAAGAACAAAGCAAAACCGACGTCATTTGCCAAATGTTAGCCATTCAGCCGAAACAGAATATTATTCCCCAGCCCCTCTTTGAGGGTGGTAAGCCCTTTTTCTTGTGTGGGCAAATTAACCGTTAACGTCTTTGATGGCATTCGGAAATAGAACCAACATCTCCGAAAGGGTACCCGGTAGGATGTTCGAGACGCACTGACGAATTTCGATTACGTGCTTCGGGAGATGAGGTTTAAGGCAGCAACTAACTTATTTATTACACTGCTGGTACCCTTCAGGGACTACCCAGTGGTACAGCTATTTTTGGGGAACATATTCTTTCTTACTAATGAGTATATTTTGTTTAAATTCCATTTGCTTTTCTCATTTTTCATTTGTGCGCAAAACTTAGGATTGTAATTCTTTCTTTGAAATTACTTTTTCTGTAATTGTTGTGATGCGAAGTATGGTATTCTGAATTATTTCCCACAAACTGTTTTAAGGCTGTTATGTAAGGCTATTCCGTTTTTACATTGAGGATCGAATTCATGGTTAGAATATATGTTGACAATTGTTTAATCCTTCACACTAAGTGTAGCGTTACGAATAATATAAGACTGGTTAATTAATGTGCGGTTTTGTTCGCAAGTTTCGCACTTGCACCGGTTCTTATAAGACTTCTTACCTTATACATAAAAAAAACTAAACTAAAAAAACTCAACAAAGTCGAGACGAAAATGTGGCGAAAGATTATCCCAGGGCGTCTTTAAGCGACCCGCCTTCCGATCGATTACCTTCCGAACGGCTTCATAATTGTTCGGCAGAGTGCTCATGGCCCTCGGAGGCGACGTCTTCCGAAAAAAAAGGTAAGTCCAACGAATTCCGATCCAGCTCGATTACACCAATTCCTCTCCCCTCGTCGTAGGTTTTCACCCCTCAAACGTTTCCCAACTAATGACCTCATGTTCATTCGCACAATCGTACCCTTCAGATCAAATAGTTGTTTGCTTTTGATGATGTGGTATTGATTTTTCACTGCGCCTTGCGTAACGGAGCCAAAGCAGGCCGCTCAATTAGCTTTATTTTTGGGTTTGGGCACAATTTTGGAGGACAGGCTCGACGGAGCGGCATCCGAGTATGGCCGGCCCTTGGCTCGATTTTGCCAGTTAACGACGCGCTGGTTTTCTTGATCTTGAGCAGGGTGCTGCCGTTTGGCCGAGTGGGCTTTTTGCCGAGTCGAAGCATCTGTTGCTCGGTAGGAAGGGAAGTTAATCGATTCGTTGTGTGCTTTGAACGTTGGCCAGCAAGAACGACACACGTTCGGCACATAAAGTGGCTAAAAACGGGAATCCCTTGTGCTGAATCTTGCACGTTGTCGATAAGATATTTATATTCCAATTTAAATATGGGATACATTAAAGGGATCCACTTTAATTCAGATACATTGGAGTTGTTTTTGTTCTAGCTCCAATTTCCGACTCTTAAATCACAGCTGTTCTGAAAAGCTTTTAGGTTCTATAAATTTTGTTCTGTGTAAGGTACGGTTAGTTTTCAAAAGGCTGATGAATAGGAAATGTGACCTGCAATAGCTGAATTATTAGCTCGTTTTGTCTACCTTCTCTCTAATGCTCTTTTTCGTTTGTTAAAAAGATCCATGACTCTTCCCGTTGATAGTATTATTTTTGGTACAGCACGTGTTAAAACTGCCTGGACTTTTAATGGTCCGTCTCTTATCGGAAAAGACTTTAATTGAGGCCATGGACCATGGTGGAGAACTTTTTCCATCCGGGAAATTACAACTCAGCAGCCTTTAAGGGACTCCCGGAGCCTATTTCTTTCCGTGTCCTCTCCCAGAAAGTTCGGTTTCCCGGTTCGGTGTGCCCCTCAGCATGCGGTTCCACATCTTATCCCGAACGTGGAGGCACTTTTTCCGAACTTCCAGGACTCTCCCAGCTCCGCGGCTCCGGTGGCTTCTCCCAAAAACCCTTAAGAGTCTTCACTTTTCACTCCCGCGTGGGAAAACCTCTCAACAATAAAAAAAAAAAAAAAAAACAAAACGAACCAACAAAGCGCGTACTCACGACGAGGAGGGGATGGAATGTTGGTTGGTGTTGCTAAAACGATCCTGATGATGGCGATGATGATGTTGTTTTGCGAGGAGCATAAATGTCACACAAAAGAGCGAAAACTGATGGATCATTCGCGAGGGCCATGGGGTGGAGGAACGTGAGAGAAAGAAAGAGAGATGCACACAGGATAGTAAAAGTGGGCTGCTTAGCATGTAGGCCACTTGATGTAACTCTTTTGCTACTCTTACATCGCACACACACACAGACTCTCACACACACAAACACATACATACACACACACAGCCAGACCGCGTTGTCATTCGACTTGGAGGGAGTAAAGTCCGATTTTCGAATTCTGACGATCAAATCCTTGAAAGAAATTTACACTGTTAAGCAACTTTCTTGCCGTTTTTCTCCGTCAACGATCGACACATGACGGGTAGGCTTGTTCCTTCTCCATTACCCTCTCCCCTTCCACACACACACACGCACACACATAGACATGCACGGTAGAAAAACAATTGTCACAAACACCGTGGCACACTCAGTTCGCAGTGAGGTGAATTTCCGCTAACTTTACGTGAACCATTTGTTTTTCCACCTAGAAACGGTTGGCTGAGATTCGGGAGTTTCGCCTGAAAACTGTGGCCACAGCCCACTTGGTATGTTTTTTTTTTCTTCTTCCTTTTATCTCAGCACCAAACTAGCAAACACACACACCCGTTTTTGGGCAGCTTTGGAATATTCCACAGGCGTTTCCCACACAGTTTTTCTTTTCTACTGATGGTGAAATTCAACGTAGGCATTGTTTGAACGAGGGAAGTAAAGAAAACCCATTTCCCAAAACGAATTTGGCTATGTTAGTAATTAAAAGTAATTTGATGAAAACGACCTGAATGGAAGGTTCAGTAATTTCTGGGGTTCTTCATGATGAAGAATTTTCTCAAAAGTTTAGTTTATTGACAAAGGAATGTGGAAATTTCGATTCCCAGTCGGAGGTAGCACACACATCCGTTTTACATCACTTTTGCGGGAAATGGAGACGCATGGTCAGCGATGTTGGCAGCTAGCACCAGCTCCAAAGGGGAAAAGCTCGTAATATTCCATTCGTTACACACAGACTCGCGCACACACCAACACACGGCTTGCACGTTTTTTTCAGGGTTTTACCGAAAAGTAGACATTGGATTCGCTAAAGGCAAAGAACATGAATGCTCTCGACGCTTGAGTTTCCATGGCGGGGATATAGGAAAATCGAACGAAAACGGGCTCGAAAAGCGCTAAATGGCAGACCGTACGTAACGGTTCGTGGTGATTGGGAAAGGGGGCAGGAGAAAGGGGGCACTCACTTACACTCGTACGCACAAATGCACACTCACACACACGCACACACACGCACACGGTCCTGCTGCGTTGCGGGGGTTGCTGAGATTGCTTCACTAGCGCTGGGCTTCCGTTTCGCACGACGGCCACTGAACGACTCGAGGAGTCGGTGTTGCGTTGTTTTCCACCGAAGGATATCTGCTGCCTCGCTGCAAACGCCGTCCAACGCTCCCGGGAGAGCCAACCGAGCGAGATTGCGGAGAGCGAGCAGGCTTGCATGTGGTCGCACATGGGCATGCTCGCTGGCCTCTGGCGTGTCCTTTTCAAGGGAGGGGGAGCTTTTGGGCCGAATGGTGTGTTGGTCTCCCACGCCACGTTGCTGGCATGGATCAGGCTTCAGATCCAAAGAGTACCAGCGAGAGAGTCAGAGAGGATAAGCTCTTCCGTCTAGCCGGTGTTCAAGATGGAATTCGGTTCTGTCCACTAGCCAACCTTTAAGTAAACGATGAAAGCAAAGTGGAGCTTTCGGAACCTTTCAAATTCGGGGTTACATTTATGTATCGATGTGTAGCTCTCAAGCACGCATGTTTGAAACGTTTAGCTATTTAAATTCGTACCATGAATTCAAAATAACTTTTAGCTAAAAATAACAGACTGCTGATCAAATTTAAAATTTGCCAAATATCTAGTTTGAATAGGAGCTGATAGTGATCTTATAGAATCATGCAGTTTTCTTTTTAATGTGTATTCGTCTTTGAGAAACCTGCGAGCTTTTGCAAGCTCGCAAGTTCATTCAATCGAAATTGCATGGAACCGGCGTCTTGTATGCAACTCCATGAATCAACTCGGCCAGTTGACTTTTGAAAAATGTCCAGTAATTTTTCTACCGTTTTTGATGATCTAAGTAATTTAAAACGCGACTAGTCATTAGAGAGGTCGATCAAAGAATAAAAGAAATCTATTAGGAGAAATGCATTTTTGGTCGGCTTAAATATGAGTATAGTTTTTTATTAGTTTTGATTTCAGGAATAAGTTGGATATTATTTTTAATGAATTTGAGATAATTTTTCTATTTCTATTGGATAATGCACAGGTAGCGCTTAAAGCAGGAAACAATTATACCCACATGATTAAATAGCAAGGTTGCAGTTTGGTACTGGAAGATTTAAAATAAAGACAAACAAATGCAATGGAGTGGTGTGATGATCGTTGGAAAACCTTATGTTGGTCTATTAATATAGTATGATAAAAAAGTAACACTCAGTATGGCATAAAAGAGAATAAACATCCGACTATATAAACCAACCGACCATCTAAAAGGAAATTCGATAGAAACAATATGTATTCGTTTTCTTTGGTATGATTTACTTTGATGCGTGAAACAAAATAATTGAAATGCACACTCGTAGATAATTTGGTTCATTAAAAATATGAATTTCTTATCTTTGTGGAATGAGCTGTTTCAGGCTCATACCATTTTAGACTCGCATTTCTCTATCGTAAGATCCATCACAGCTCAAAGAAATAAAATATCAATTTAGAATGGAGGACAATCATGAACACATTTTAGTAACCAATCCACAGCAGCGGCTCTAACGGTAAGCGGACTAAGCGGCCGCGGGGGGCCCCGACCTGTCTGGGGGCCCCGAGGGCGATGTGGATCACACAAATAATTGCAGCATTCAAAGCTGGATTTCAGCAAATCAAGGAAGCGTTAAATAACATAGTTACTGACGAAAATGAAAAACAGGGGGCAATTCAGGAGGCAAAATCATTGTTAATAAAAAAATCTAAATTTGAAATTTATTCAATGACCATCTGAATTCAATTCAATCAATTCTGGAATAGAATTTTGCATCTTCAAAGTTAGATTTCAACATCTGGATTCAATGTAATCTGGAATAGAATTTTGCAATGAATGAATGCGACCAATCCGTAGAATGCGAAATAAAAAAATGGTCAATTTTACTTCGATCTTTCACACATTTTGTAAATAATTTCAGAAATAATTTTGATGAAATCGAAAGGGAAGCTACAAGAATAACTAGCTTATTGTTTGATTCGAATGAGTGAATTCGAAAAGGAACAAACAAAAATCTGAATGATTTCAGAGTCAATACCTTCTACAGCATTTGCGATATTGTAACTGCCCAAATAGCTCAAAGAGCAGACAAATACGAACAAACTACTGAACTGTTTGAAAATATTTGTTGACTTGAATTTATCAAAAGAACAAAAACTGCAATTTCGATGTAAATTATTTGATGTAAATTATTGGGAGGATAAATCAAACAATTTTTATTGTTTATTAAAGAAAATAATGTAGTAGTTGGTTTCCAAAATGTACAAGAAAAATTAAACGAGCTTCTTCCTTCAAATAATATAAATTATGTATACCGTGTGAGCCAAGAAATGACCTGCATTTTTCCAAACATTGAGGTAATTCTAAAAATTCTATTAACAATACCAATTTCGAATTCCTCGGGAGAATGGTCGTTTTCTGTCTTGAAAAGGTGAAAAAAAACTATTTGCTTAATTCGATAGGTGAATCAAAATTGAATAGTTTAGCGATACTTTATGTCGAACGAGAATTGTTAGATAATATTGATGCAACAGACATCATAAATATGGACAGGAAGAAATGTCGAAAAAAAATTATTTAGAACTTACACTTACTTTAGGATTTACAAGCGAGTTATGTTTCTTTTATTTGAATATATTAATATCTGAATTTTCATCCTGCCTTTACCATAGTTTCAATTTTATGTTTGCATTATTTGTAAATCGATAAATCTTTTAAAAATAATTTGATAATCTTAACTATTCCTCGAATTGTAAAAAACACATAAATTTTTGAGTAAACGTAACAATATAACGTAATTAAATCCTGCATACATACCTCAATCTTGAATAAATGAACAAAATATTAAAAAAAACTTACAAGGGCTAGGCGGGCGATGCATCACTTAAATATAATATTTGTAAAAATCAAAACCTAAAGATTGATCAAAGGGGGCCCCGTTTGATTTCCCGCGTGGGGCCTCCTAGTTTGTTAATCCGCCACTGCCAATCCAGATCATTTTTAAACGGAATACTTCCTGGTATTGAAGGCGACTGTAAATACTGTGACTTTGTGAAATACTGATGAAGTTAGGCATGGCTAAAATGGGTTCATTTAATGATTTTCGAAATGATGAAGTACAATTTGGCCTACACGAGTGAATAAAACAGTTCAAAATTTCAGGTTGATGACCGAGGTACAACGGGGTGCGAGAAGTGAAAAATATATTGAACAGAAAATAGGGTTGAGTACGGTTAAAAGCTCCACATGAGCTATGGCAGGTGCTTAGTATACTTGCAAATCATTTGCTGTACGGTCTAGTCACCATCATCCGGTGGCAAGAAAGGGCGACAGTACGGATGTCATTTCTGCCGTAAAGGTCTGTTATTTTATTATTTAAATTTACTCATTTCCATTGTTTCCTGAGTGTCGACGGGGTGGGTTTTGGGATGGTGACGGCGGTCAACAAACGGCCACTTTACGCACAATGCAGTTGGGCGCAAAAGGTAGAGGTTGGGTAAGCATTGAACTTGAACTTGGTTGAACATTTTCCGACCTCCAAATGGTAAAAGAAAAATAAAGCCGACCGAAAACCATATGGCGGGGGCTTAGGGGTTTCAGTTTCATCCTGTAGCCCTTTTTCCGGGGATTTACTGCCGAGGGGTCTGTGCTCCAAAATTTCGCGCTGTTGTTCCGTTTGGGGTCGTTACCACTTGGAAACAATGGACAAATTAGCGACCGCCGGGAGGGAGCGTGATGCGCGAAAGAGAATGTTTTGCGGAGTTGGCTGTCAATTATGCAAGCAGAGATACAAAATGAGATGAGTGAAGGTGACGAATTCGAGAAGTGGGAAAGAAAAATAAAGTAACAGCCACCATAACAATGAGCAGGCCCCGTGTCTATTGCGAGAATCGTTGACCTCGCCGGTCATGGGGCGGATCAGGCACCATCTTGCTGTCACCGTTCCGTGGTGAGCGACCATTTTGCTGGAGGTGCTGAGTTGGGCGGCAGTTCTGCAATGGCCGCCTGAAAATAACGAACATAACTCCACAAGTGCACCGATGGACATAATCGGGTTGAGACATGCAGCGAAATCCATGTCTGAAAGACATCGAAGAATCAATCAAGATGAAGAATCTAAATTCAGCAATAGTTAATGGGACTGTATCAATAAAAATGATTAATTTGCCTATAAAAATATACACTTTCAGTTGAATACTATTGAAACTGTAAATATTATCAACAAAATAATTATAATTCAACCAATCTTGACACATTCTTTGCCAAAACTTAACAGTTTTGAGAGTCAGCTGTTTGAAATGTTTGTTCTCGCGAAATGAAACAAAGTGGGCTAGAAAGCTTTAGTAGTTATTCTGATTAAACCTTTGTGTAATTTAATCCTAGACTTGGTTCTCAAAAATCATTGGTTTCATAAATTTTATGAACAACTTGTATTGAACATGACAACCAACAAAGTACTGCCGAATCAAGCGTGGACGTTCAAAGTATTACATGCATTTAATCACGTAACGATATTCTGCTAATTATGCACATTGTTCCTCTAATTAATGTACATCAAAAACAAAAGGGAGTCTTCCCGTACCGGGAATCGAACCCGGGCCTTCCGGGTGAGAGCCGGATATCCTAACCACTAGACAATACGGGATACTTATTTACAGAGTGATTTATTTTAATTGGACCCCGTTGATAGTTTGTGCAAGAATAACAGTTTAAAAAATTAGGTGTATTTTCCGCTGAATAAGTGACAGAAGCTTCGTTCATACAATAATTGCACTATCGTACCTTGATATCACTTTTTTTATTAATTTTATCAACAGATTATCAATAATAGTTCTTGCTTACAACACAATTTATAGAGTGTTTTTTTTTAAAACTGTAATCAAAATGCAATATGCAGCCTATAATAAAACAGAATAAACTCATAAACTTAAAATGTAGGGAATAATGATAATTAAACGCTATTTTATCCAAAGCTAAATTGAAACAGTTGACTAACAATAGTATCTTCAATAAAAATTCACAAGGAGTACTAGAAAATAATCCAAGATTCTGATTTCATACAAGTTTCGTAACAAAAGCACATGAGAATAGAAAAAATAAAAATGGAAACACAGACAAAAGTTCTGATAATGTGTGTACGGTGAATAAGCAACGCCATTTGGAAACAATGAACATGTTTATGTTGAGTTATCAGCTATAGTACAAAACAAAATCATTTTAGTACGGACTAAAATGGGAACCGAAGCCTATATATTTTTTTACACCAAAAATCAATTGAATCCCGCGTAGAAACAGAAAAGATTTTAATGACACAAGAGTGGTCCATCCAATCTCTAAAGTCTTAGTAGTTTACTGCTATCGTATCGTAATTTTCAATCGTAGTAAGCTCTATTTCAATAAAATAGTCAATTGATATTCCCGTACCGGGAATCGAACCCGGGCCTTCCGGGTGAGAGCCGGATATCCTAACCACTAGACAATACGGGATGTTGATCGTAATCCTAGTACTGATGGTCAAGGATCCTTGGTAGGGTTTGTTTATTCCAGCTTAGTATTGACAGCTAAACATGCGGACGAAATCACACATAGAAGGGGAGGAGAGTCGAAGTACAGTGTTGTATGGATTATTCATTAAACACATGTTTGAAAACAATCGACATTCACTACAGAGTTGTATTTCTAGTAAGAAAGAAAGGGAGTAAAAAGAAAGCTTATCAGTACAGGCAAATGAGTAACAAATACTTCTTGCTGCAATCTCCCCATACTGCAGCGAGTGCATGAAGTGTTTTGCTCAAAGAAAGACGGGGCTATTTATAACCGGGTCGAAATAGACTAAACTTCGCTGCACATCGTTGACGTGTGCTGGGATGTATGGAGTAGGAAGAAATGAAAATCGTGATGTAGTGTAAATTTAGGCATTGATCTTTGCTCGGTACAGCCTCGATAGCGCAGTAGGTAGCGCGTAAGTCTCATAATCTTAAGGTCGTGAGTTCGATCCTCACTCGGGGCAGGGGAAAATACATATTTTAGTGATCGTTTAACTGGGATCGCTGTTGTTTGTATTAGCAATGCCAACGGTGTTACGGTTTTGAAGCCATCATTCCTGGGCGTTATATGAGAAATACGTTGAGTATTTACAACAAAAAAGGTGATCATTTTCCGGTCTACTGAAGGTGCGTTGGAGATACTCTGTTACATCATTTTTACAGCACTGTTTATTTTCTTACTTCTCGTTTTTGTATTGTTTAAGATTAAGAAAAGTTTCCCCCTTTGGCCTTCACGTCCTGATCGGTCAACAATTGATCCTTTGTCGATAGCCTTCCTGTGAACTTTAGCAGTTCTGCATGGGGTACGCTTTTCTGCAAAGGTTGGCCCGGCGTCGTCGTCGTCGTCTCGGATAACTCGGTCTTCCGCCGCTCAAGGTCTTCCGTTCCGTTGCCGTTGCAGAGCATTTGGACTACATTTCACCATCGCCTGGCGATGACGGTAGGAAAAACGAGCCCCGGCCAAACCCTTCCTTTTACAAGAAGACTCGTGTAAGGGCGACGGAGAGGACAAAAAGAGTGCACCACATTCTGCAAGCGCCACACAAAGAAGGCGCACTCCTCCACGGCTTGGTGACTGCAACTGCAACTGCACCGCCGATGAGAGCGGATGAGAGACCTGCACTTGCCTTATTTTACACCCCATCTGGCCAGCTCCGGCTCCGTCTGCGAGGGTCGCGAAGAACCCAGCCCCTGGGTTCGACGAGGGGGACGGTGTCGAAGGCGCAGGAAGTGTTGCGAGATCCGTTCTCTTTTGTCTGCTTGCGTGATGTTGCGATGTGGTGAGCCTCCCGGCCCCGGACCGGAATGGACCCCTAAAGCCGACCTGTGCCTTTCACTTCTAGACGGCACGATGGACACCGCCTGCCTCTTGTGCCGATCGTCCGATCGTCGAACTAGAGGACTAGACAAGGTTTGCGCAAGGGGGTTTGGGACGGGGGGATGCGAGGGCGAATAGTTAAGCCACCCTTAAAACCGCGCCCATGTTACCCGATCACTGACGAAGAAGGGTGAACGAAAGGAACATCAAACAACGCGAGAATTCAACTGAGAACTCCGGACCGTTGCTTGTCGGTCTATTTCAGGGAAGGACAACCTGGACCTCGTAACACAAAACAAGGACTTGAAATACCATCCAGGGGTTTGCATACCACCTTTGCCGCTTTAGTGGGGTTCTACCTTTCATTTGAGCTCGTATGCGAAGACTTATTTATTTATTTTTCAGAAAGAACGGCCTGGCCGTATTGCGTATGCGAAAACTTATGGATACCAGAACTTTGTCAGGATCTCGCCAAATGTGCCGAACAAAAAGGAGGCTATGATTTCAAAAGGACAAAATCGTACGTTGTTAAGTTTTCAAAACGTTTGTAATGCAAGGTGATGGCACGTATGCCGAACGGACGACAAATAATAGTTTTTGATTGCGTTGCTCTTCAAATTGTTGATTTGACAGCTCCAGAAGACAATCTATGCGATGTAATTTATTTACTTTTATCGTGAAAATCAATTCTTTTCTTATTGTCTCGTGTTTTTGTGGAGTTTTCTGACATTTTTTTTTTTATTAACTGTGGAGTTTTTCATACTAAATATTTGACATGAATTGAAATAAGGGAGTTATACTGTTTCCTTACCTTAGAATATTTCGTGTCGTATTTTGAGGAATAGTGTAAAGAAATGTTAAGTCCAGTGCAACTAGTAAGATTGAATCTTAACATACGCTGAAAGTTGCAACCGTTTGTCTTCGGTTTTGCAATTTAATGAATTTTATTAATATATTGCAAATTTGGATCTTCCATAACAACAATTTAGGTTCAACCTCCATAATAATTAAGGAATATCCTGGGAGCTGTGAATGATTCTTTCGGATAAGCCTAATGTAATTCACCACTCAACGTTTAAGTTCTTGTTTTGAACATTTGTTAGTAATTATTGTTTTCACCTCTGTATGAAAAGGTTCGACATCACTGCCCGACTGTAGCTTTAAGGTAAGTAACAGTATGCAGCCAATTCCCGCTGACGCCACGGCAACGAAACCATGCTCAAAAACATCTACTCTCATCTCGTTCGCGTAAACAGTACTGCCAAGCAAATGCTGCAGATTGGGCCAAATAAAGTATTAAAAAAATATAGTAAAATAAAAGAAAAACAAAGTGGCACATATGAGCCAGGAACGAACAAAACAAAACAAAAAGAGCCACCGCAAAATTCGTAAAAAAAACAACAAAACAGGAAAAACAGCATACTTGCCATGCCGTCGCCCATTTCAAGGTGATTAAAAAGTGGCGAGAGAGCAGCACTGAGGCAAATAAAAACTCAAAACGCTACTTCATCGAAGTACGCACTCCCCATCGCACGCGTGTGTGTATGTGTCTGTATATGGGGAGACTAAGAAGGGAACAGGTTTGCCAGCAAAAATCCCTGGTGCGTGTCCGGCCGGATTTGTTGCCATTTTTTTCAGATTTCTTTTTTTTGTTTGTTTTGGGTTCCTTCTAGACGAGCCAATTCTTGAACAAGTTTTGATCTCATACTGGCAGCACTGCTCTGACCTTTTCTTGCGTCTCCGATGAAAACGATCAACTATTGCGTCGCTTAAAAGCGTCACGGTATGCTGCAAATGTTACCGGGTGTCTTTATTATTGTTTTAGGTTTTGGTTTTATGAAATTCAGTGTGGAACGTTTTTTTACCGTCGATTTTAAATGCATTGCTTTATAATAATTTAAAATCCACCATCGGTGCTTACCTTGTTCTCGTGTTGTTTCGTTGCATTACGATTGAGGTCTTTCTGCAAGACCTCGAATGGGTAGCATTTGCATTTTTATTTCCCCAAATATACGCAAATTGTTAGTTACTTAGCGATAATAAGGTTTGAATGAAGATACTAATTGCCCTTCTGTTAAGGTGTCATGCGGTTTAAAGGTTGCAGAAATAGCTGCATAGTTGATGTTCAACTGGTTTACCATGTACCATGTTTACTCCTTAATAATTTTCACACGAACCATAGATTATGGGAGGACCGAAGGAGCGCGATTATCCCGGATCCGTTGTGCACCAAAGGGTTAGTATGCACTCAGCTCTAACGCGTCGGTGCGTAGCGAGCTTTGTTCTGCCTGTGGCTCAGAGTGGGAACGTTCAAGAACCAACTTCCGGTGTAACGTGCATCTTCACTAAAGACCAAACTTCTTTATCTTTGTAGAATGATATTACCTCTATTATCTTCGTAGAATGGAGTGCTCGTGCACAATACGAGAGACCATATTTGTACCGAATTTCGTTCCAGCTCTGATGTAAAGTTCTTATGTCCTTAGGCCTGAAAAAATACTTTTTCGATTTTTGAAAAAAAAATCAATATATTTTCATTATGCACAATTTTATTCATTATTCACAATCCAAAATTTATTAGCTAACATTATCTACCATCTTCATATTTGTCATCCATTGCGAAAATTGTCATCAGCACCCAGAAGCAGATTAAACTGTAGGTACACTCGAAATTGTGTTTGTTTATCGTTTTTATTTGTATTTTTCAGAAAAAAAACTAATCTTTATTTCTATTCAATAGTAATAGTAAATTAAATTATTTTTATATAATGACACATGCTTCATGCTCTTCCGTTTTCATGCCTATCGCTTTTCGTTCACTTGTTTTTTTTATCGCTTTCCAACACCCCTTCCCAAGGGTGTCCTGTCCAGCAACCACTTGTGTTGTTGACTACTTCAAACATTTTCTCTTCGCTCTTGCTTTTCGTCCGTCCTTTATTTTTTACCGTTTCCTATTAGTGTCCTTCACTTAGTCTCAAACAGACGTTCGACAAATTTCGCTCTTGTGAGTAGGCATCGGGTAGTAGAGTACGCTCGGGAACTTACATTGAAAAAGATTCTAAAATCAATTCAACAAATCGCTTATCTTGCATCTTTTCTTTTTTTGTAACCACTAGCAAAACCGATCTGGTCGGAGCGATATTTCTCTCCTACAAACACCTTCCCACAAGTGTCCTCTTTTCCAAACGGTTATCCACCTTTCGCATCCTGCATCCTGAATTCGGTCGTTCTCTATCGGAAGAGAAATGAAACTGTCACACATACGATACAATATTGCATCAATATTACGTTTACAGCACGCGTTCACAATTTACAGTTCAAACAGAGACGTTTTGCATGTTTTTTTGTGTGTTCACCCCTTGCAACCCCTTTCTCTTTCTCTCTCTATCTCTCTCTCTCTCTCCCCATCTTTCTCTCTCTATATATCTCTCTCTATCTCTCTTTCTCTCTCTCTCTCATCGGTTCGTATGTGGGATATTGGGCTTTGTTTTTGTGTGTTTACATCGTTTACTTAATCCTCATTTCGCCAATGGGATCAGTTTATCAGTGTTTTTCCTTTCCATTTGCCGTTATCGTTCAGTTAGCGCCCCCCAATCGATCCACCTCGGAAGGGGGAGAAATCGAAGATAGGAGAAGGCTGGACTGGAGACGAGGGAAACAAAAAAAAAACAAAAATAACATAAAACGTACCAGATTCCGCGATCCGATCCAACAAAAAGAGAAAAAAAATCTATATATGTATATAATCATAACGCGTGCCCTATAAATCGCAATACGGATGCTATACACCTTACGTTACTACTACTTAGCTAACTGTTCTAGTTTGTAATAACTTCACAAGTTTTTGTATTTTTTTCACATTTTCACACAGTTTTTGAATGTACTTTTTTTCTTGCTTTTCACAATATGTAAATATGTATATATTATGTTTTTTGTGGTTTTTTTTACGTTTTTAAATGTTGTTTTGTTTCACATTAGGTTAAACTTGCTGACAGAAATCTGACACGATCAATGTCTTTGCCCGTTCAAGGGAGCGTTGTTTGTTTGTTTGTTTGTTTAAATTCATTTTTGTGTTTTTTTGTGTGTGTTTCCTTGCTACGTGTTTCGCCCGCTTGCTACGTTTGCCTCATCGGCACCGTAGGTAGAAACGTAAATTTGTAGGATCCGAATTCGAATCGATCAGTATTTGTGTTTTACTCAAGCTTTTTCTTTTGTTCAACTGGTCTGAAACTTGCCCGCTAGACTTTCCACCTTGTCTCGTGTTCCTGCCATGCTTGCCGGTGTGGCTTTATCAGTGCTCTTTTCATGTCCGTTCTTTGCTTAGTATGGTTCTTTTACGTTCCCGCATCGTTATGCGGGATGATTTTGGGACTGCTTACAAACAATCCAAACGTCCGAGCCGTTGCTTCGAAAGGTGGCCGACATTACAAACTAAAGAACCAAAGGAATGCTAAATGTGTGGTGTTTGTGTGTTCGTGTGTGTGTGTGTGCCTGACACATGCTTTAATTTTCTGCAGCCCCTTCCCTTGGCCCATCTAATGGCCGTAGTATTTCTTCATCGCGCCTGTTTTTTTTTTCTCTACCGTTTTGTTTTACACATGGTCGTCTTAAAAGCGACCTCGATTGCATTGCGTACAACATGGCACCACCAAAGCATTCGAACGCGGCATGTTGGCAAATGGAGCCCAAAGGGCAACCCAACATGCCATTCCGAAGCAAATGTTTCTTGTTGAGTCAGTAATTTAGGTTGAAGTTCTCGCAGCGTTTGGTGCGCGTTGGAGGGATACCATCGATTGGTCGTTGGGGTTTTGATTATCGCAATTCGAAGTGAAACAAATTCGCCCGAGAAGACGAAAAGCTCGGAGGGAGCATCAGCATAGTTTCCTGTCGGGAACTATCACAACACCACTCCGTAATCCATACTAGACCGCTCTGAATATTTTTAACGATTTGCGTTCGTTTCTAACACAACCCAGTTTCATAAGGGTTTTCTCCTAGTAAACCCCTTTTTCCATCACATAAAATATTGAAGTAGAGTTGGAGGTCGAAGGGACACACAGATGGACAAAGATGGATCCGAGAGATGGTGGCCAACGGTATGCATTAGTGTTTTGTGTTTCGCACGTGTCACTGTGTTTTAAAAACCAGCAATAAACAACATGGTTCTTCAACTTAACAAATTGTGGTAAATTGACGGCACGTTCAGGCAGAGCCATATTCAGTGTGTGTGTGTGTTTGTCAGTTCAGAATTTCATTTTCATAACTCGATCAAAAATAAACACACGCATGAAAAAGCACGTGGACAAGAAGACGATTCAGGTTCGCTTTTTGCAGTGATTTGTTTTTTGGTTTTTTGGTTTTTCCTTCCCTCTCCGTTTTCGTCGAAAATACCTAGTCTTACCAGCAGAGAAAAATGTGATTAAAAATCATTTTCCGCGTTTTCCGAGGCCACACTGAGCGGTGCGTCAAATGTGTCGTGTTTACCTAATTTGGCAAGACATTGATTTATACTAGCGCATCGTTTATGGCGCCGTAGAAGATGATTGATTAAATCGTATGTTGCATAATCAACGTATGTTTTTTATTGGACTTTCTTTTTTTATTTTCTTGTGTGGTTTGTTGGCTTGTTTGTTTTGCTCTATTTTGTTTGCAGTGCTTATGCTTTCCGTCCGTGTAGGATGGTTTGACATTATGATGTGACTTTTTTTATAGCTTTACTTTTGTTGTGTGGATTTCTTAACCATGCTTGATCACTTCATCACTTTTAATCTGTAGTTCTCATTCTGTAACTGTTACTTGGGATGGCTACGGGAAAGTTTTAAGAGTTTGCTAATTGCTGCTGCTACTTGTCGACCAGTACTTCTCGTGGGGCCGAGAGGTTTAGCACAAATATCAGTTGCGTTTGTGTTGCCGCTCGCTGGACTTTCGCCACTCGCGTTCTCTATTTTCGTTTGTTAAGTTGTCTTTTACCGTTTTTCTGGGTTTTGTTTTTTTTTATTTTTCTCTCTTCTTCGTGTCCTTTCTCGAGCGATTAAAATGTATATTTCTTCTTCCGTTTCCCAAGTGCTCTTCTCATGTTTCGCTTTGCGGCTTTCTCCTCGAGTACGATTAGCAAATTAGGCCACAGGACAATCCCTTTCGTATATATTCTACTTGCATCTGCGCGAAGCGGGCTCCACTGCTGCCCGTAAGTCATAAAATACGAACATTCACCCTGCAAAACATTGCCTGAAATCTCATTGCGCCCTCGCCCCTCCCCACCCAATACCCTCCCAATGTGCCGCCGTGTGAGGGGGTCACCACGGCGCCTCCCTTGCCATCGGCTGTCGATCAACATTGGAAAATGGTATTCAGTTTAAAAGCATACGAATTAACAGTGAGTGTCGTGTCCTTCTGATGCCGTATCACCAAACAACTTCACAGCAGTCTATCTTGTTTTTCTTAATCCTTTTTCTTCCCTTTCATACACACACACTCACACACGTGCATGTTTCCCTACGGTTTCACAAGATGCTTTATGTTTGTTAACTCCCCTATTGATAACCTTTTCGGCCACCCACCGCTAAAGGATGCATTTTTCTCCACCCAATCAGGTGACCCATTCACAGGACAGCATCAGGTTTTACCTTCATTCCCCCACCCCCTCTCTTTATATCATTTTCTTCTTCAGTTTGCCTCATCCGCAGCGGACGATTGGTCGCCGGCATGTGGCGTGTCTTAAAAACAAATTGTGAGGAGGAATAAACACAGCCATGTCTCAGTAATTAGATTTTCTTTCTTCATTCGCTTGTCCTGATGTTATGTTGTCTTACTAGTTTGTATGTATATTCACGTGTGTTCGCTAACATTTCTTCACTTTTCCGTGCTCGCCTGCTTCGCCCTTAGTGCTCGGTGCTTCTGGTAAATTTTTCGTCCGACGATTCGACCGCCTACTTTTCTTTATAATTGCGCTCCTCTCGGGGCAAAAGGATCGGGGCTGCTGTCAAATATAGATCGGGAACGACGGTTCGCGTCGCATTAGCATAGATCTGAGTGGCTCGCCCCCCCAGCGGGTAAATATATGTGTATGTAAATAGTTTCCTGCCCCACCGGCAAGTCCAAAATCCACGGTTAGCGTCTTTGAAATGGTAACCACGCACGTGGATCATTTTCTCTCTCTCTTCCGTAGTTTATTCTTTTTTTTATAATTTTTTTGAGATCCTGGTGGTTCATAATAGTTTGAACTTTAAATGTACCATTCTTCATCATTATCGATGAATCATCCTCCTCTTCACGCAGCATGAACTGCAAACATTCTTGTTTGTCAAACGTCCTCTACTTCATCGAGCCACCCTTTTTTTCACCCCCCCTCCCTTAGTGCTGTGTCCTTTTTGATTCTTCGCCTTGCCTAGCGTGCTTACTTAAACAACAGTCTTCGATACAAGTTTTACAATTATTTACAGGTTTTGTTTTCCTTTCCGTGTGTGTTTTTTTTAATTAATTTCCGTTTAAGATAGCTTTACGGTTGTGTGTGCTAAATAGATTCATCGGGAACGGTTTAAAAATTCGGTAGTTGATTTCTTCGTGTTTGCGTTTTTGTTCAAGTACCTCGCGTAGCGTTTCACGGTTTTGCTCTGATCGGGGCGGATAAAACATTCTCTAAGTACATGCAATTGCGTTGACGGAACTCGGGAACATTCCCTTCTTGATACGTGGTGAGCTTTTTTTTTCGCAACGCTTGATAGTTATAGCGCTCAACATAGCGTCTTTTTTATTTTTACTCGACTTGCTGCTACGGAGGAGAGCTAGAAGAAAGGGAATGGCACATGGATCTAAGGATCGTTCTGGCCGCCAACCGTCTTACTCCACATGACATGAAGGGGTCAACTACTGCTACAACTATGGCCTAAAAGTTGATTGGAGGGGGAGGGTTTGTTTGTTTTAAAAAGACAACCAATAATCAACCGCCACTAGTTTTCCCGTTTTTTTTCCCCCATTACACCGAATGAACACGTTCCCGAGCATGTGCCTCCCTTATCGCCGCCCCCCTTTGCTGGGATAAATTGCTTGTTTTCGTTAAGTGGATGCAAAGTTCCAAGAGTTTGATTGCCTGACAATGTGTCTGTCGCATGTTTTTCTTCGTCACCGTCGCAAAAATCACAGCTGATCGTCGTGCGCCCCCGCGAACAGCGGTTTAGCAGTAAGACGAAAGAGAAATGAACGATCTTCAAAAACTGAAAATCCGGTTTCGAAAATTGAACATACAACAAACATGGGTAAATGACATTGGCCTTGAAGGCCGTGTCAGCGAACAGAAAGTCTGAATTAAAAAGGAAAAGTGTTCCACTTTCAACACATCTTGAAAACGAGTGAATCCCAAAACGGGGGCCGTTTTGAAGTGCTTACAAATAAAATGCGAACGGTTAAAAACCCCTCCCGTGATAACGCGACGTGTTTGTGTTTTTGCACACCGCACACTCTCTTACCTCAGGAAGGTATACTAGACATGCTCTTGCGCTTTGGCAAATACTTCAACAAATGTTTATTTCGACACGTTTCGCAACGAAAAATAAAATTTCCTATTTGCTCTCCCGTTCCACTCTCTTAACAAGTCTTGAGTTTGTTCGCTGTCTACGATCGTGAACGCCACGCTATTAGTATGCACTCGTAGTTAGTACGCTTTGTTTATCCTTGTTAGTACTCATCCTGTTCTCGCTTGCATAACAGTGACGTTGCACTTGATCTTGTTTGTTTGTTTGTTTGTTTGTTTGTTTGTTTGTTTGTATGCTTGTTTGTCTCTTTTGTTTCTCTTCGGTAAAACATACCTTCCTTTAGCGGATGCATTGATCGATTTTTGATCGACAACATTAAACGAGTGAAGCTCGATCAGCTGTTCTCAATGCATTGGCACGCGCCACGCATTTCGTGCATATTAAAACCGTGTTTACACACCGCTGTGCTATGTTTCGTGCGCGCAATTTAACTGTACCCTTATTAGTCGAGAACGCTACGAGCACTGGTTGAGTTGGTTTTTTCTCTGTTTGTTTTAGTACACGCTTGTACTAAATATTTGCTGTATACTAACGCAAGGGGTTTTGTGTTTTTTTTTGTTGTTGGCTCGGTTCGTATGTTAGTGTGGGTGTTTGTGTATGTGTGTTGATTCGCAGCATAACACTTACGCTATCGATCATCGCTCGGAAGACGGCATCGACGAGGGAACGAAGTTGCACTCAGCCTCAGCGGGACAGGTGTAGTAGTAATAGTAGTCCGACGGGGCGTAGGCGCACACGGTTGAAACTCCGCCCGGTGGTGACGCCTGTAGAAGTTCCACCGTCTGTAGTAACGCTGTAGAGGGTGGTGCTGCTGGGGGAGGATGAGATCGTCGTATGAACTTTCCAACTCCCAACGACTCGACGGAAGCAGGAGACACTGCGGATGGCGCTCCGGCTCTCGATGACGTCGAACTGGTGGTGGTGGTGGTGGTGGTGGTGGTGGTGTTGGTGACGGAGAAGAAAGGACACTGTTGCACTACTGCGGCGTTGCTGCAGCAGGGTGTTGTTGTTGATGGTGGCGGTGGCGTTGGTGTTGTTGATGACAGGGATGATGACGACGGGTCGGCGGCAAAGTTCGGGTTGGCTCCGGTCGGGGTTGAGTCGGGGCTTGCGATGCTGATGATACTAGTACCACCGGCGCCTCCCACCGGCAGGGTGCTCACCAATCACGTCGCTATCCAGCTGTTGCAGGTGCACTGGGTGTAGGGAATGATCGGGGCGTAGTAGATTCCGTTGGCATAGAGCAGACCCGGCTGCGGCGTCAGGGTGATGGCCTGCGTTTGGGTGATGGTAGCCGTCTGCTGTTGGGATTGCTGCTGCTGCTGCTGCTGCTGCTGTTGCGTTTGCTGCTGCACCTGCGATTGTACTTGCTGCTGCTGCTGACACTGCTGTGACTGTGACGACGCCTGCGACTGCTGCGACTGATGGTGAGTGGTGTTGTGGTGGTGTGTGTTGGGCGAGTGCGCCTGCGGATGTTGGTGGTGATGGGCCAGCATCGAGGGCGACTGGGGGGAGAGCTGCTGGGGGGACAGCGAGAGATGGGACATTTGTGTCTGCAGCTGCAGTGTCGTGGTCCCCGTCGGTGTAGCACTGCCGTTGGCCACCTGGGCCGTAGTGATGAGACCGGTCGTGTGTTGCTGTTGCTGCTGCTGCTGCTGTTGCTGTTGCTGTTGCTGGTCGCGGTATAGGATCTCCATGGCAAGGGACTCGATCAGCATGAGCGTCTGGCGACGCTCGTGGCCCATCAGGCACACGGTCGACTGCTCGACGACGTCGAATAAATGCATCAGGTACTGGTACTGGAGATGCTCCTCGCCCTCGTCGAAGAAGTGGTTCTTCAGGTAGGACTCCAGCTTGCTGCGCTGCTGCACGATGTCGGGGAAGTCGATGAAGAACCGGGAGCACATGTACCGCTCGAGGGTCTTGATGCGCTGCGTGTCGACCGGGATGTAGTTTCGCACGAGCAGATTGCAGTACTTCAGCAGGCCGCCGCCCCGGATCTCCTCCGGTTGCCGGGTGGAGATCAGCTTCTTCTGCAGATGGTACAGCGCCTCCTGGAAGTCGCCGTACACCGACTCGCCGACCACGGTCGGGTAGAAGTTCTCGGTGATCATCGGCATCTCGGCGCAGTCGTAGAACAGCAGCAGCGAGTCGAGCACGATCTGGAACGAATCGACGCTGAACTCGAACTGGCGGCGCATCGTGTCGACGAACTTCAGCTCGACGTTCTTGTGGCCCGGCGAGTTGCCAAGCGAGATGAGACTCCAGCGATCACCGTCGCTGTTCACCTTCACCATCTTGCCGACGTACGCCTCCTTCAGCGAGCACTGCGTGATCTTGCGCTTGACCACACCCTCCGGCATCAGGTCGAGCAGCGAGGACAGGACGGCCGACTTGACGCGATCGTAGCTCCGGCTGGTGCTGAAGTCGACGGCGAAGATCAGATCGAGATCGTTGTATGGCTGCGCCTCGGACGCCAACACATGACTAGCAGCGCCACCGTTCAGGCGGATGTCCTTCACCGTCATCCCGGCGCCACCGGCGGCCACCTCGGTTTCCAGCTTCTCGCGCACGATGTTCACCAGATCCTTCAGCTTCACCTCGAGCGTCGGGAAGTTGCCGCGGCCGTGTATCGACACCGGCTCGTTCATGACGTCGTTCAGCTTCATCACCTGCTCGAACGACAGCACCGCCAGGCGCTGGGCGGCGATATCCAGGTTCTCGTACGACGCGCCGTTCTCCGAGCCGGCCGACGAAATGCACGACGACGAGGACGAGGCCGACGAGGACGAGGACGAGGATGAGCCGGACGAGGCGGCCAGGGAGGCGGTCGTCGAGGACGAGGACGAGTAGGCCGACGAGACGGAGCTGTTGGAGCGCGGGGACGGCGGTGGCGACACGGAGCCACCCTCCGAGTGCGCGTAGCTCATCGTGGCGTAGTTGAAGGTGGCGGTCGGGTAGCCATGGGCACTGGTGTAGATCGTCGTGGTCGGGCCGTTGTTTCCGTTGCCATAGCTATGCTGCTGCTGGCTCTGTACATGATAGCTGTCCATGATCCGGTGGGAGTAAGAGTCGGGAACTTTTAAAGTTCCGCACTGTTGGGAAAGGGATTAAAAGAAAGGTCGAAAGATTCGATTAACAACTGTGCTGTGACGATTGGTCTGAGGTTTGTAATGAACATCGAAAATCCCCGAATTTACTATAACACTGCTATGACGCACAACATCTTCCAGAATTGTGGACCCCACAGTTAATCATACGATCGAAAACGTGCCTTTGAAATAAATATACATAGTTATTGAAAACTATGTTCTTCGAAAGAATACATTCATCACTAAGATGATCACGTAAGCGAAGCAATCGTCTCAATAAGCCCCGCGTTCAAAAACGTTCAAGATGTAAGACCCTTGAGTCAGAATAGTACACACGATCTACTAAGAAAACTATACCACAGATTTGGCGACAATCGGTGTACAGCGTTCTATATCAATCGCCGTTCGAAGGTAAGCATCTTTTCAGATGCAGCACGTTGCAAAATCCCGCATACACTGGTCATATATACTAAGCAGTGCAAAAGTGTCAGCCTGCCTGTTACCCGCCTCAGTGCCACGCTGGCGTAATGCAAAGGTTACACACCGACGGTACGGAAAAAAAGGTACTTAAACATTGAAAAGCGAAAAACGAGCAGGCTCACACCGACCGGGCTGTGTGGCTCGCAGAGCCTAATTCAATTGCTTATCCACCACCAACACCACCAACACCACCAGCACCACCGGGTCGGTCGGCACTGGTCCATCCACGGACGCCCTCGCAACTGTTATCGATTCACTTTTTATCTACGTCACGCTTACGCTAATTTTAGCCTTCAAACTAATACGTCGCCATTTCACTTCCTTTTCGCCAGTCTCTCTCTCTCTTTCTCTCTCTCTCTCACTCTCTCTCTCTCTTCCGACCTCGTGTCCAGCTGAAGGGTTGCACCACACGATGTAAGCCGCAGCCGTAATTACGCCAGTCAGCTTAGAGGCCCCCCCTCTAGCGGGCCTAATCGACGTCGCACAATTGTCATCACCTCTTAGCGCGTTTTCCCCCATTTTCACTGCTTCCCAAACCTAGTTTGATCTAAAACCGTGCTCATCGCAAGTGTAGTACCTGTGTGTGAGTGAGTTGTTTTTTTTCAATCTTTATTCACCGGCAAGTGCAAGCTGCACTTCCGGTACGGCGATCGGTATCGATGCAGACACGTGCAGATATACTGCTGGAGTGTGCGGATGTTTCCGTATTTTTGAGATCGATATCACTACTAGCACCACAACCGAGTGGGTGCAATGGATTCACTGGTTTCACTTTGGATTAACTGTTTCGAAACACTTTTCAGCAGTTCACAGTCAGCTTCTCGCTTCCGAAAGGTTCACACTTAGCTTTCCGACAGTCCAGCTCGGATTAACGTCACTAAATTGGGTTATAGTGTTCCCGGTAGTGGTAGTTAGTAGTCACACACGTGACAGCTTAAACGCGGGGTGCGTGTTCGCACAATTCGAACCTAGTATCGGGGGGGTCGTCTCTATCGAACGAAAGGGAAAATCGTGACAAATAAAAACAAAAGAACCTACACTAAAGACGTTCGCGACTGCGACCGATCGCGACAGCGTTCGACTACTAAGAGCTCGCGGATCACTTCTCCTCGCGGCGCCGTTCAGCACGACACTGAAGCAGCTCTCGTGGCGCGATGTCGACTATTCGTTGGAGACACCCCGCGGGGACCACAGCACGGTGCAGAGAACGGATACAATTCACTCTCGCACACACACACACACGCACGCACACGCGCGCACAAGCTCCACGTAAACAGCGTCGAATCGCGCCGACACAGTCGACAGATCGCGGACCAGCCGGCACTTGCCTGTCACATTTGTGCCGAGCGCTATATCTCGCGAGCGGCAGACATATTGTGGATCGCACAGAGTCGACTCGCGACCCGCGGTGGCGTAGTGTGTATCGCTGCTGCGGGGAGGGTGCCCGTTCTGTACACTACCACCCGGTTGACTACTATACGGTGCGCGACCTTTGGGCGCTCGTGTGGACGGTTGTGTTGGCGATTTTTTTTTCCGTACTGAAGTTTCGCGTTGTTCTTTTTGCTTCTTGCGAGCTCGCACCGATGGAACTCACAAGTGATCACAGATCGCATAAGTCGACGCGTCGACACTAGCCGTCGCGGTATTCGTCTCGCACCGTGTTGCCCCTCTCCGTCCCCGTTGGGTTTTCGTATGACTTTTCGTGTGACGGCGAGGGGGGAGGGGACAAAAATCCCCTAAAACGCACGACAAACGTCAGTGTGTGTGGTGGTGCAGAACAAAACAACATACCATTTGCCCCGTACCACGGCATGAACCCTTAGCCCCGCATTCCCTGCATCGATCCTTTCCGTTTCTTCTGCGTGTGTGTCCTCTACATTCCACCGCCAGTGTCCGCCAACTCCGCCACTCTTCGAGACCACCTCCACCTCCACCGTACTACCACCCCCAAAAACACACCCGTCTCGATAATTGCGTCTCGTGAGCACACCGTGGCCATCAGATCATGTTTTTCTACCGTGTTGTCCCTCCCTCATATCTCCATCATGCTGCCCTACGTGGATGCACCTCGTGGCGCATTCCCCCCCCCCCCTCCCTTGCCGGTTTTGTCTGTTATTGTTGTGATCGCATACGCGTTGTTTCATTGTTAGGTTTATAGTTGTAGGTTTTTTCTTTTAGGTTTATCCAAGTTCCTTTTACCCTTTTTTCTCTCTCTCTCTCTCTCTCTCTCTCTCTCTCTCTCTTCGTTATTTGCAACCCCGCCTTGTGGGGGTGCTTATTTGCCAGTTTTGTTTCCTGGGTTTTTGTTTCACCTCCACTGTTTGCGAGATTTGATTTGATGCCGTCTTACCGACACTAGATTCCGGGTCAAACATAGGATCTGCGGGGGGAGGGGGCGGGGGGTTAAGACTGTAATTGCAAAAACAGACATCCTCACCCCAAGACGACGACGCCGTTTCGGGGGCTTAAAACAGACGCGATTACCATTCGACACCAACACCGCGGGTCATATGGGTAATCAATTTACAAAAAAACCCATTCCCGCAAAAAATAGCTAGGAAAGGCCCATGTTTTGCACCCCGTCTTGGTCATTTTTAATTTCGAAGCAACCTACTTCCACTTGTTTCGCAACGAAAAGAAGTGGACCATGATTGGGCGGTTTACCGACGTCATATTACTCATCAATTAGACAGTTTTGTTTCTTTGATTAGCTCCTTAACACATTGCTATACGTTTGTTTTTGTTCTCTTGACATTATTCAAGAACAGTTGGAAATTCTTTTAAAAAATTCATTGCACATTAAATGACGAATTTTGTGGATGTCCTAATGAGACTTTCTATGTTAACCACCGTTTCATGTTTGTTTTGCCGCCAGTGTTCTAAAAACGAAACGCGTACGCAAATTTTACATCACACCTCGGTTTGGAGCCAGACATCCAATTCAACTCCTTATTCTCAAGCCTCAATGAACCGTTCGGTGCGAGATGAAAAACAACGTACACACACGCAAAATGATCTTGACGCGGTTATTGCCTTCTAACCAGCACAAGGGTTACCACGAGGGGGATGTCAACCAACATCATCCCGAGCGGTGGTGCCCGCAGTTCCAAGAAAAAATACTGAAGGTAATAATTTTCGGACGGACACACGCCGAGACTCCAGAAGGGCAAATATTTGCACAGTTTTTAATCGGGCTCTTATCAGCCGCTGGCGTCCTTTTTCGTCGAATTGGACATTTGTTTTTGCTTGCTGTCGTGCAAAACACACCGGATCCGATTGTTTGCCCTTCCTGTTTTTCCTTTTTTTAACGAATTGGCGAAGATCCCAGACGTTGTTCGAGCGTTGTGGCGTGACGTAGGAGACCAACGTCTGGAGCTGGTTCTAGAGGCATTGGGACGAGGTCTAAAATTGGAACACTAGGGTGGAGTATTTGTTTGTCGATCGTCGCACCGTAGATCTGCCTAAGGTGTGGTGGTGGAGCAACTTGTAAGGAATTCCCTCGTCGCTTCTGCACCGAACACATACGCGAAACAGGTTCAGTTGAAGCACATAACCACACGATGGCGAGTTAGAAACGAGTGTCGTTAAGGTACTCAACCTTTTCTGCAAGCCTGCTAGCAAGTCCAAAGACAACGTAATCGATTAATCTAACACAAGGGACGTAATACTGCACCGCAAGCGGACTATGACCAAGCGCACACATCGAACTTCGAAGCAAAAAACCCGTGCACCCGATCGCTGACAGTGCGCTGACATAATATCGAATGCAAAAGGTTGGCAGTACCAGCACTATAGAGTACTGCACCGGTCCCGATGCCAGCCTCAACACACTCCTCAACGACAACCTGAGGGTCGACTCCAATCGGAATTCATGCAAAAGCGCCTCAGGCCCTGCTCGAACGAGCAGACCTGACTGGAATGGTAGCGTCGACGGTGGCTACGGTCCGTACCGTACCATCTGCATACTTAAGGCCCAACCCAAGTCCTAGGTCGCGGGTGTCGAAGCCCGGCTTCTCCGGTTCTCCGGTACCGCAAAAGGGGGCGGGTGCGCACTTCATTCACCTCGACCCGGTGCAACCGGTGATATCGTTTGCATTTTAATTCGCTCGATTCCAACCCATATTCGACGGCATTGCGTGTACGGTGCAACGGCCAGACCTCCAGGACGCTCCAGCTTAAGCTGAACAGAGCCACAAGAAGGAGCGCCAGGTTAACCAGAAGACTCTTTAGAACGAATCCACAGCGCAAAAGTTAGTGCGACAGACTATAGATTTCAGTTGAAGGCGTCACACATCAGGTGTTTGCGTCAGATTCCACGAAAATACAGGGCTATACCTTTCATATTCCAAGGATTCTAAAGCGACAGCTTCAAATGGGGCCCCCTCGCGAGATTGAATGAATTTGTGATCGCGTCTCAGGGTGAACGTTATTCATTCGCGGGAACCACTATCGCCTCATCTATTCAGATCGGCCAGATCTTCAAACATCGGCCACCGTTGATCACCACCATTCACTCAAGGGGCCCCAAAGGCAAGATCAACAACGCACGACACCTCACACCGTTTCCGTTCCGTTGTCTATTGATCCTTTTTATGTCAGACACACACACACCACCACCATGGTGTAACGCAGCCACACGGCGACGTGCATGAGTGCGCGCTCGCACTGGCAGACCTTGAAGGTGTGACCAACCGAGTGTTGTTTTGGTGAGTGTTTCTGTTTTTTTTTGTTGTTGCGTGATGGCGCGAACCATTAGGACCGAGCTGAATTTTGGCGGTGGCTTGCGTTGCCTCAACCAAGCGAGCGGCTCATCTGTCCGTCAGCGACAAGATCTTGCACACACTAGGTCAATGTCAGGAGCGCGCCGGAAGGCAAAACAAAAAAAAACGACATCAAACAAATAAATGGGAACTCCGCGTGGAGTCAAGTCGAGCCGTGCGTGTCATAGTACCGGTGGCACGCTTAGAGCGCTCGCGCTGATGATGAATGAAGCAGGAACTTCCCCGAGGCAGGTAAAAGGGTGCGCGGGTACCTCGGGGGAGGTCGGGCCCGTTGATGGCGAACGAGAACTAGATCCGGTTGCGAAGGTTAGATGGATTAAGAGCGATACGCAAACGAGGAAGAGATGCTAACAGGGGCATCGAGCTTCCGAGATTTAAAGTCTGCAGTCACCCTGGTACCACGAAGCCCAATAGTTGTTGGGGCATGTAGAGCTTGTTTGAAATCCACAACAAAAACAATCGACCCTTCTGCCGGAGACGTGTCTTGTAATTCCATTTGAAGGCTAGCTCGGACTGTGCTGTAATTAGCCACGACCTACGCGCCATACCAGCCCCCCCTAATAAAGGCCACCGGGAGGTGGACCAGTTATGAACGCCGCACCGCGCAGACCAAAGAACTGCCCTCTGAACCTCTCGGGTTGTCGTGATTGAATCCGGTTCGATCGATCCCAGCTCGTGTGTGCGGTAACCAATGGGGGGGGTTTGGCGCTATTAAGTCGGATTCGATTATATAATCCCGCACTAGAATCGAGCCCCCCAAAAACGCCCGCCCCGGCGGGAATTGGCCGAGGGGTCGGCCCGGGATAGGGTAGCTTCGTGTCCCGTGGCCAGTTTATTTTTAGCCCTTCCCTTCCCCGCGTTGCTTCCGGTTGTGCACGCGAGTGCGTCCAAAGACGCCACGGCTGGACGCCATGTTGGCGTGACCTAGTAGTAGCACGGGGTGGGTGTGGGAGAAACCCAATCGAACGCGTGAAGGTTGTCAAGGTTCGGGTGACGTGCAGAGCGACCGGAGCCTCCGACCGAATGCACGGTGGAAACCTGTTCCGCTGGCAAAAGCCCTGCCTGAGTGGAGCCCACCAGAGGGACTCTGGTTTCAGCGGGTGGTGTTGGTAAGGGGGAGGGGAGTGTTATGTTCACGCCGTGCCCACATGCCACCACGTGCGCGTCCACGGACTGGCGACCTGGGTCGAACGAATTCAGGTGAAAAATTAATAATAAAAAATATAATAAAACCGCCCCCAAGGCCGACCTCTTTTCGAAGCAGGTGTGTGTGTGTGAGTGTGGGTTGGTGCGTTCTAATCTAACCTATATTTCGTCCCAGTGCGCAAGCCCGAACACCTGGCCTACAACGTGTGTGTGTGTGTGTGTGTGTGTGATCCTTGAGCCGTATCGAAGCGTATCGCTTTCGCGCGCAGGCCTAGCAGGACTAGGACCCTCGACTCGGCTCGAACTCGACAACGGGCGCGAAAGAAAATTAATAGCCAGTCTGGCTCTCTGGTGGGTCGAATTCGCAATCTCCGCGAGTTGCGGTGGCGTTAGCTCAGAAATGGTGACGGTGATAGAGGGGGGAAGCTGGAGGACATTATGCAATTATTATTGTAGCAGGTAAATGCGATCGATCAATCCCGCCATGATCGACGGACAAGGTTGACCAAGGGCAGGCCCGGGCCCGTGTTGTTTGTTTGTTGTGTGCCCGCGTTTGTGCTCACTGTGTTGTCGCTACTATCTGTTTTTTTATTATTCAGATTGTAGGAAATATGAAATATTTGAACTGAACCTGTGAAGTGTTAAGCTTATGAAGTTCCTTTTGGGATACCTTGCTACTCTCAACTTCAAAATGTTGTCTTTGGCTCAGAATTGCAGGTATTTGTGTTTGAACGACGCTGGAACATATATTTCTTGTACTCCAAAATTCTAGTCTAATGTAGGAACTTTAGATTCTGGGACTAGTTTAAGTCTCCAACAGTCCTACGGTAAACGAGACCACTTTCTCACACTCGTGCGTAATCAATCCCTGGTCTCATATCCATGGTAAAGGGAGATCGAATTACTCCGTGCCTGCCGTTATAGATGGTACCAGCCGCTTGTCTTTCGTGTGATTTCGGTAGCAACCCAACATCCCAAACAGCCCAGCCCATGGACGTCGACGAATCATTCGACGGGCGCCTTCCTCGGTATGACCTCGATATTTCCGTGCCGTTGCTACAAAAAGGCCCTAATTAGTGAGAGCGCAAATCTCGTGCAGTAGCCGCTAGAGGGCCAGCGGCCTTTAAGGGCAAGTCACGCCAGAGCTCGTCGGAAGCTCACACGTACGGCGTTCCTCAGGCGACGTAAAAGGCGCCGCCACCCCGACGCAGAAAGCACAGAAGCCTTCCCATGGAAAGTGTGGCCAAAAGCGAATGGGGAGATGTTGTATGTGTATAAGTGTGTGTGTGAGTGTAGTGGACGGAACAGAGAAGTAACGAAATTAACCCACCGCCCGCCACGCCTGGCTAGACGGTTGAGGAGCCGGGAAGGGGCCTGGGGAGTTGTCCAGCGTCTCATATCCACGGACCGGCGGACCTGACAACGTAAGCCGGGCAGCCTTGATGTCTTCTCCGTTTCCTCCCGGCGGCGGTGGTACGCCAGTGCGGCTGCAGTGGTGCAGAACGGAATCACAAGGGAAAACAAGATCACCGGGCCACGCCACACAAACATTCAAGGTCTTTGGGTCTCGGGAACCACCAGCCCCGCGTACACGCGTTGGGAATGCGGTTCTGCTTGGTTTCTCCCCCAGGGGCTTTTCTCATACACCCATTGCTGTACACCGTAAGTGCGCTCCTAATGGGTCAACGAAAGTGTTGCCAGTGATGAGATTTAGTGGAGGGAGAGGTTTGAGATTGAGTCGTGGAGATAATGAGGTGTAGGTCTGATGTCGAAATTCAGTTCTCAGTTCCGCAAAGTGGTACTATAATTGACCCAGGCAGGGATTCTTGAATGTCTCATAAGATATTCATATTGCATATAAAAGGAGACCTCTCCGTGTCGTTTCACTCGAGTACCTATAACAAACCAAGCCAGTTCCAATCAAATCCATAATTTCATAATATGCTGCCATAAAGAGTGAAACGAGTTTAGCAAAACAATGTAACCTTGAACCTTTTCATACTGAAGATCGATAGTGTGATTGAGGTGATTACCATCAAGATCTGCTATCGGAAAGTGGTCGCGTTACATCTGTTCAAACCTCTTCTTGTAGGTTCCTCTTCACCCGGGTCCTAGGCTTCCAATCATGTTGTCACACCGATGACAGACTATCCAAACCAAAAAAAGTCGATGACGATGTCGAACCAAGACAGCACAACACAACACACGGGACGGTATCGGGGTGGCTTTTTGGTATCGGCCAAGGAACATGCTGTCCGTACACTGAGCGGGCGATTGCGATGATATTTCGCAGGTCTGTTTTTGATTTTTTCGGTTTTTTAGTTCGCGATACTGTACGACACGGGACAAGAAATGTCGTTTATCTAACATGCACATGCCCGCGGCCGCGGTGGACAGCAGGTTGGCAGATTGATAAGGGATCCTGTTGGAGGCCAATCGCGCAAAAACAGTCCTTCCAAAGTGAAATGGTGTACGAAGCGGTAGTTGCACTTACTTCCCCGGCCAAGAATGCAATCAGTTCCGTCTGTTCAGCTTCCATTACCCGCCACGTCGCGATAACACGTTGTAATTATTTTAAGTTACTCTCCGCTGGTTAAAGCTTCCATTGGATGGTGTCATCGTTTGCCGATTGCCATTTGTCAACAGCGCAGCCCCATAGGGGTGTACAGCGTATTTAATAATGTCGAGGTAATGAGAGGCTAGTTGGCGATAATTATACCTCCACCGCACGGCGAGGGGGGAAGGGGACAATCTTACAGAAGTAATCTTAATAAAAAAATACCCCATTATGAGAAAGGTAAAAACACAACCCGAACCGGGACACCGACATGGGACGTCATGTTCGCCCGGTGTTAATCAATACCGGGTATCGGAGCCATTTATCACCTGCCCAAAAAAACATATTTATCAGCATCATGCGAGGGCGGCCAGTTCGACAGGAAATCGATGGGAATTTCCGTCAAGATTAGGATAAGGTTCTGTTTCTTCTCGAACGGGGTGAATCAAACATTTATAGATGGCACGCACTTCAGCCAGATGTTGGGGTTTGGTGAAGGAAGAAACGGATTTTGACGTCTCCAAATGGGCATGTTTGTAAATAAATTTGGGGTACTCTGAATATACTGACTAATCACTAAATGGTTTCTCTGACCGGACCGAAGTAAAGCGCACACTCGCCAGGGTTGATACGGAAAAATCACACACGCTGCTCAATCACGGCCGGTTAGTTTAATTACATGAGTCACCCGATGAAGGTCACTGCTGGGTGCTAGTGTGATTCCGGATGGTGGATGCAGTGGGTTGGTGCAAAATTCCCATTAAATTATCACTTCCTCTGTCGTCGCGAGGTTCTAGTGCATGCGCTAATTGCGTGGACGCACGGATCGCCACAACCGGACACTTCTGGTATCGGCCGAACAGGTATGCCCGCCTCCCCCTTGCAAATCAATATTGACAACGCCGGGCATAAGCAAATGCGCTTCCATACCGCTTCTTCCGGCCACTCACGTTCCCGCCTGGCAAGCGCGTCGTTCTGGTGAAAGTACAGAGGCGCACACACACACACACACACACAGCACACATCTTCAACAAACTGTCACCAACGGTGCCAGAACACGTGAACTGAAACCCAACCAATGTCCAAAACGGGGCCAGAAGCGTGACCATGCAGCAGGAAATAGTTTAGCGCAAGCCAATGCACCGCGCGTTTGTTTTGTCAGTGGTTGGCAAAGTTCTCTCCTTGACGTCATTGGTGGGATTTTAGCATAGAACAGGGCCCGGTAAGGAAAGGATGGTAATTTCCGATTGCACATGAAAATCAATTGCTGTAAAAGACCTTACTCAAAGCCACTGAAAAATCCCAGCCTTAACGGTAAACAAACAGTGTGATGTACAGCTTCATCATCAAGAATATATATGGGAAAGCTGACGGACCATAGTTTTTATATTCAACCAAAATAATTGCCCCATTTTCTCTGATATCGCTTTGTGCCAGGCTCTTCAATCAGTATCGCTACGCACCATATCCGACGTAAACTAGTGCGAGTTCATCACGATATCCAGCGAGACCGAGGGGCTGGACCACGGAACCTTTAGGAACCTAGGTTTGTTGGCCTAATAACTAACGTTGTTAGTTCGAGTTAATTCATTCGCAAAAGGTTGGAGATTTTTTGTAATGTACAACCACACATAGGTGCATTTGTTACACAGTGGATTACAACGGAACCGGTGGAAGTTGCTAATCCGATAATGAGACCAAATTACGCACGGCTGTGAAATAGTAATAAGGCCACAGCCATGGTCCATGCTCGGAAAACGAGTTTAGATTTGTTGCAAAAGGTAAGCCCTCGTCGGTTGTGAGAGGATAAAACATGTGAAACAGAAAAAAAACACAAATAAAGTGTAGATTGCAGAATGATTGTTCCATTGCATTTTGCTTCCCGGTTCCTGGTGAACTTGATCCTCGGCCCGATATCCGCTCAGCAGAACGAACGAACAAATGAACGAACCGGAGCTTGCATGCAGATTGGAAAACCGGCAAAACTGTTAACATTTAGAATAGTCATAATAACTCCCTTCTCCACCGTTTGCCATGATGCCATCGCCAGCGAACCAATAAAAACCGCACGCAAGAGAACTGCGTTCTTGTCCGGTTATGCTGCCAGTAACACTAACCGGTCCTGCCATACCGAGGCGCAGTTCCGGGATGGATGCAGGATGCTGCTGCGAAACTACGGAGCGCTGCAGTACGATGGTGTATATGGTGGTTCGATTCAATGTCAAAGTAGTGGAGCTCGCTGAATGGCCTCAGTGCCCACGGTCACATGGCTCCGGGCGTGCGGGAAAACCCAATCAATCGTTTAATAAGGCGCGTCCGATGCTGATCTCTTCTGATGGAAATAAATGATCGTTTCGTGAATGGAACTCGGAGCGGCGGCGTTGTTGTTGGTGCGACCTAGACGTCAATCACCGTGCATATGTATAGCTGCTGCAACATCTGATGCATCTGATAAGCTTCCCCAAGGTAGCTTTCCATCCATTTCAGCAGGTAACTCCCGATTCCCGAGGGCTGAAGACAAACTCCAGAAGGCGAAGGTAATTGGTTTCGACAGTGCGGAGTTGCAGGTACCGAACTTTTGAGTCGTCACTGTGACTCTGTGTACACATGGTACACACACACACACGCCCACGCGGTTGAACAGTTGTTGAACGACCTCCCCCCCCCCCCCCCCCACACCCCGCCGCCCGTTCCAACATCCTTCGGATCTCGCTCAATTATTATCCAATTAGCTAATTATTGATTCAACTCTCGAGCGTACGTTTGGCGTTTCCAAAGCTCCCTCGGTACGTTGTGGTATAGAAGCTCTAAGTGGCTGTTTCGGTCGAAGTTGTTTGACGAAATGACGCTTCACCGCACAAAACTCCCCCTCCCTCGACTTTCCATCGTGGCAATATGGCCGTGGCGAAGGAGATTGACTGAGGCGTTGTTGAGAAACGCTGTTGCTGTTTAGTTGGTTGGTTGGTGGTTTATGTTTTGCTTCGATCACCCAACAATCTGTTCGCTCGCGAAGGTAAACGCATTCCGTAACGGTCAGTTTTCGATTCGAAGTTTTCGATCCGCTTCGGAAAGCTGATTCCATTTCCGTCCACGAAAGTTCGATAAAAGTTATTTTTCCCCGGTTCCACTTGCAAAGTATGACATGGACATTCGAAGGGATGGAAGATAAGCCACGGAGACGAGGCTTGTGTATGATCACCTGTCACTGCAAACTGGGTGGATAATTGGGCCCTCCCACTGGTCCAACTGCCCTTTGCGCACCCTGACCTGTAACTCCCCGAATCGTGCGTCAAATGGCGTCGAGGGCACCTTCTCAAACTCCCCTCCATTATCATGCATAAAACCTGTGCGGACTGTTTATCTGATCCTCCGCCGGCGATGCTAATCCTGCGATGCAAAACTCGCGCGAATGAGCAAAAACGTGAGCGTTAAAAGTAAAACATTAGCGGAGGAAAAAATAAACAAACAAACATTCAGCGCGACGTTGCGGAAGGGAGGGAGAGTTTTGGGGGGCAAGAACTAGAAGCGATGCACGTGGAAGTGTATGGACAGCCAAACATTGGTGGCTCCACCGCGGGTGAAAACATCATCCCTCCCCCCGCAAAACCAGCAATAACCCACAACAACAAGAACGGTACGCTAGTAGCGCGCCAAACAATAACATCTAACGGTCATTACAGCGCATACATACAAGCACACCATCACACAAAACAATCTATCGACAAACACACATATTGTGCAAACTTGACGTGAATTACCGCGAGGGAAAGAGAAAACATTAAAGTGGAAAGGAAAAAATACAAAATGAATGCGCAAAGCGATGGCGGAAAAAACGGAAAATCAAAAGCGAAACTAATTGCAAATGCTTATTACAGCGTAATCGCTTGGCACTGGAAGTGTTCAGCCACGCACACAGCGTACGAAACTTTCTAACCCATCACCCTCACGGATGACCTGGTGGAGGTGGTGGCTTTTTTTGGTGTGTGTTTCGTTGTGACACGCATCCTTCACGGAATGTCCTCCGATGGGATGGGGGAAAATCAAATTACCAATTGGCTTGAAAGCCTCACTTTGCATTCGGAATGGTTTATGTTTTACGCATCGGCAGCGCGTGCGACTCGGTTGTTGCATTTTGCGGAACATTTACAAAACAACCGTGAACGGGTTGCATAGTGAGTTAATTCTGTCGGCAGCTCGCTGATAATGGAATTAGAAGCGAGTGACGTTAGTGAAAATTTAACGGAATGTTGAATGTAGCAGAAAAATAATTGCCTCGTGGACTAGAAAACGAAGCATTAAAAAGAATCAATTTATATGGGGATATATAAACGAAACGGTAAAATAGTAGATCAATTGCTGAAATAATTGTTTATTAAACCAATCTGAAAATGTGCCGAAAAATAGCAATAAAACTGAAACTTAGTTCAAACTATTTACCATCTATGGTTCACGATTATAGTCGTGATGAACCTTCAAACAAGCATGTTTTAATCAAGAATCATTAGCTTCGTTTTCTACTATTGTAATTTGCAGCGCATTTACATTCCATTTGATATTTTAAACAAATGGGACAAACATTTAAACGTAGCAAATTTCAATAATCTGGAACAGGTTTAATTAAAGTCTAACATTGTGTAGCCTGCGCTACAACCCACGTTAGATGAAAGACGATAAAAGCACAGAAACAAACAAAAAACTGCCAAGGAGGAACAACCGTAGAGAAACAGGACGAGAACGGACCAGCAAACAAGTTAAACCTACCGGAACCAAATGGATGCATCTCGCGATAAAAAAAAAGAAAACATTCGAAAAACAAAACACCGTATGCAAATAGGTGCTCGAAACGATAGCCTCGGTTGGAGGCGAAAACCTGTTTGAGTAATATAATCGATCCTGTTAGAATATTCATGCATCACGGTTCGGTTTGGAGGTGCTGTGTTTTTGTTTTCCTGTTTTGGTTTTTATTTTACCAATTCTGCCAGTTGTATCGCAGCCCAAAGTCATATTGATGCCCCTTTTTTTGTATTTGAGTCGAAGAAAGAAGAAACCAACAAAAGCCTGCGATACTGTAGGAAATCAAACAACATGCAAATGGAAGCTGGTGGGAAATCCCAACGAAAGCATACGAAGATGATATTATAGAGTTTGTTGGTTGTCTTTGTCTTGCTTGCCATTTTGCTGCAAAGATGAGATTGCTTCTAAAGTCCGAATGGCTTCAGCTTGGAGTAAAGGCGTGTTGGTGAAAATGAGACTACGAACCGGTGGAGTAGTTCTAAAGCCTTCAAGTTAGGTTATGTCTTTCAATCAATCTGTCGAGGCGCCCTACACACTTGCTGAGTACTGTATCGGACGCAGGGCTAATATAATTGCGTGACCAAAGCGTGTAACTATCGTCCTTCCTCCTCCGCCTTCCTCATTCCTTCCACAGATGGGGGAGGCTTGGGAGCGATTTCCCTTCGCAGGAATGTTGCAACGATAGGGCACGAAACGGGTGGAAATCGAACACCGCACTACCGGGCCCAATGTCGATGGGGCCTTCTCCTTTTCGTACGCGACGCCGATGGGTTTCGCTTCCTTGATCGATAGACTACCGCGAGGATAGGCGGCATCGGGCGGCCTCCGGATGGTCACGTTTTGCTTGCCAGCGACGTTCCGCAGGGAATGCTTTGAGTGGGTGGCCAACGGCAGCTGGCGGAATTATCGAGCAGGGTAGGAGTGGAGTGCTCGGGAGTTTTTCCGCAGCCATCCACTTTTCCGGTGGCACCTGGTGTGACAGCACGTGAGCGCAGAAGGAGCAGGATAGCCAACGTTCGTAATCTGGTTAAGGTGTTTCTTTTAACTTTGTTTGTGTGTTCGCAGCGGAGCTCCAACCTGCGCTTCTGGCCTCTCATTAGGCTTTTTCGTTTAACTTCGCAAACCCTAGCATATAATCCAATGTTTTTCAGTTCCAGTGCAGAAAAATGGCGACACTGGATTGACGTCGTGGGCCGGAATTGACGCATTCCTGATCGCGACGAAAGGCTTTATCAGCTTATGTCCAACAAGACAGTAGTTACTGACAAGCGGAAAGGGGAAGGGTGCATCACTGCACTGGAGTAATGCGTTTGAAAGGTATGGAACGCATTTTGTCAAATGCAACGATATTGAACTGACACTCGCAGTTCCTTCAATTCGCTAAAAAGGCTGGTTGCTCGGGGCGTGCTGTCAAGATCCTGTACAATTGCTGAGCAACACATTGAAAAACAGTGAAAACATGACCTGCTGCGTCGAGAACTTCACCACATTTGAACGACGTATCGGCGGATCTTGGTTGGATGTTTACTTTTTGTATAGGATTTTGACAGCTCGCGTCGACTCCCGTGTTTAGTGTTGCCGTCTCGCAAAGAAAAATATATCGAAAAGCTCGACCAATAATTGAGCCAGACACTTGACGTGAGTTTTTAAAGTCGACCAGTTTTCGCTACGGTAAGCCATTTTTTTGTTTGTTTACTTTTTGTATCATGTTTTGTCAAACTGCGTCGAGTAGGTCATCGTCAAGGCGTAACGACTTCAAGTATTTACTTTCATTATCACTAGAACTCTAGTTCTAATAGAAGTATTCAACCAAATATTTGTGAAAGCTAAAATGATCTAAACATTTGTTGGACCAACACTTTCCTAGGTGTTAAAAATGGTTACGCCTACCTCGTTTAAAGCTCGTCGTCGTTGGTAGCGAACAACACCACAGTCGAATGCACTTTCAGAAGACATTCTCTTCCGTCGATGTGATATAAGCGAGAGTAAAAGCTAAGCGCAGTTGCGGACGACGTTGATGAAAGACGTTGGATAAAAACAGCTTAAAATTGCCATAAACCTCTCTCTCCCTTTCCCTCCATCCACCCTGCTGCTGCTTAAGTGTCCCGTAGTAAAATAATCCAATCAGTTCCCATCCACCTCCGGGCTGGCGTCTCCAAAATCATCTTTGAAAAACGAGCCTAAACTCGCGAAGCCCTCGGAGTTTGGCCGAGTCGGCCGCTCAGCCTCGTTACACGATCTTACCTAATGCAAAGATATGAAAATTGCTCCTTTACTTTCTCTTTCCCTCCCTGTTGCATCTGCGATTGGACGCTCCTAACTCACTTGCAGCACAAATTTTGCAGTCGATTTGTTGAAGATCAGCGGGCCATAAGCCATTGATCCAAGCGTTCATCGACGGAGGGAGGGAGAGATTGCATAACCGGCAGGTTACGTTTGTCCCAGGCTCCAGATGAGGGCTTCCCCTGGCTCCGAGGCCTGCACCAGGGGATGGGTGGTGGGCCCATTTTTAGCCTCACCGGGGGCTCACTTTGGATTGTTTGGACGGTGTTTTTCGGGAGTTCGTCCGTTCGTTCAACCGATCGCCAAGCGACAAGCGGTTTCAGAAACTGGTTTCAGCCACCCGAGGGCGAAGGGAAGTGTGTCCGGAGCGGATTTTCTTCCTCACCGGCACATTACTCACCCGCGGGTCATTGAACCCGAGGGCCAGGGCGGGGCGAGGGATGTAAAAGTGAGAATTAATCGCATAATTTATTACCGCGACCACCAACACCTCTCGGGGGTCGGTCGGGTCTTGCGCAAGTGTTTTGCCTTTTTATCGCAGGTAAAACTAAATAACGGAGAAACGGGCCAGCTGTTCGCGGCACAGAAACTGCTACGGAGAACAAGTACCGCACTGCTGGCGTTGGTGGTTCTGCAGACGTTGAAGCCAAGCCTCGCCCACGCACGTACACACACACACGGCCACAGGACATTGTATCCTCCCACGTACGCACAGCCGCGGGTTCCTTACAAAAGCCGGAGTCCCCGGATGAGGAATAGGAACAGGCGAAGCATAAAACAAAAACCGGTTCCTGTGGGATCCGGAGGGGGGGTCGGGCGTGGAGTGCCCCGCATCCGGTCACCGAGAGCTTTTGGCTTATGGTAAACTTGACAGTGAAACGGGCCGGCCGGCCCCGCCGGACCGGATCGGATCACCATACCGGACCGGAAACCTGTTTCGGTCCCGTTTTCCAGCGCCTTTGACCGTGAGCGCTGGTGATTACGTGAGCCTCGCTTTTTTTTGTGTGCTGCTGATACCAGGTTGACGCGATTCCGTGGGTGGGCATTAGATTAAATGTCAGCTCCGTACGGTGTCAGTCGGCGAAACCTAGGCCAAAAATCCCAAAGTTCACCAGCTGCGAATTGGCCGACATGTGGATGCTTATGGAAATGAGTTATGTTATTTTCCCCGACAGATGGTTGCTTCCACTTATAAATAAGTGAATAATTTATTTACACACGATTTGAAGTGAAGTCACCGGGGGAAGAAAATAATTTTAGATGTTATCGCATTGGTGCTCGATTATATTTAAAATTAGTAAATTATTCACTGTTATTTGATTTTCTTTCCCTCAAGTCCCTTAAAAGGAAGAGTAAAATAACTTTTGAAAGGTTATCGTTTGTTTAATAATTTAATGACTGTTTCTATTGGTAATTTGATTGCGGTTGAGTGAATGGATGACTCACTACCTAAATAATAATTTCAAATATGCTCGTATAAGTCTTTGCTGCCGACAATTAGTTTTAGAGTTTGTTGGGATTAGTATGTTCCTGTTTACATTAATGTTTTCGTTCCCTCAGGAGTCTGAAAAGGAACCGTACATTGACCTTTAAATGTTTATCGTTTCTGTAGTAATTGAATGAGATTTTTTTTACTTACTGCTGTTCTCAGCACTTATTTGATAGCTTTTTATAAGAGTCAAGAGATGATTCACCTAGAATTATTCACAGATAGCTTGTTTTCCTCAAGTCTCTATTATAAAGTCTCAAGTCGAAAAAAAACTGTGAATTTTGAAAGCTTACCAATACCTTAAATTACATTTAGACTTTACCTGGCTATTTCTATCGGTTATTTGCTTGGTATTAAGTTACCTAAATTTAGCAAATTTTTTTTTTTTTGTAAATTGTTTGTTATAATCTCACCAGTTCTGGAATGAGTTCTTCGAGTATTAGCCAATTTTTTAACACTTTTTTTTTATAGAAAATTGAATCGAAAAAATAAAATAGAGTAGTAAAATGTATGTAAAACACTTTTAGCAAAAAATAGAAAAGTTGTATTAAATGTTAAGATTTAAAAAAAAGAAGCGATAGCTTGCTGTTAACACGCCTCACAAATGTAATAAGAAAAAATAGGCTTAAACTCAATCGAGGAGAGCATTTGAAACTCCGATTGGAAGCGTAATAAAACGAAACCGCGTACTGAGCCATTCGAAACATTACGGTCACCATTAGCCGCAGATTAGCTGGCTGCCAGGGAGCAGCGTCTTAGCAACCGAGTCGAGGAATCGGTTCCCTTCCCGCGAATGTCTTCGCCCCTTCGCCCCTTCGGGCGAGTCCCAAGGCGTACCCCCGGGTGGCATTAGTGACTCCAGGCCCAACAGCGGGCGGTCACAGCACCAAGTCCATTTCAGCACACACGCACACACTCTCACTAGCCCTAAACCGTGACCACCGAAACCACCCGGCCACTTTCGTCTACTTGTCCCTTACTCTGCCCTTTATTGCATTTGAAAAATCATCATGATTAATTCGATTAATGGATCTTTTCCCAATCTAGTGTGACGCGCCCGGGCAACCCAGGGTCGGGGGGGAAAACTCCCGGCGAGCGTCGCCGTCTTTCAACCTCACATCCACCGACCGCCGTGTGGTTCACCATTCCTTGGGCCAACGCTTGGCGACGCTGGAAGACGACGCTCAGTTAACGACAATGGCGATGATGCCGCGTGCTCCGATGAGAAAAACAGCTGATTCTCCGCTTCTGTATTGTGCGCACGTCGAGGCGTTACGTAACGGCGGCAACTTTGCCACGCCAGCAAACACCCCACACGGTCGTCGCCACGTTCGCGTTCGTATTCAACAGATGCAGTTCCCGGGCGGCGAAGTGTTTGGCTGTTCTATGTTTCCAACGAATGAATGAAAATGCCGCAGTGGAGCCGGTTTTTAACGAGTGCTGTTTAAAACCGCACAACTTGTCACGTTTTTCTAAACTCTCGAATAACGAGTTGTACATTGTCCGAAGAGCACATCAAGATTAGACTTAAAATGTTCATGTCATGAAATCAGGAGCAAGTCTCGAAGTTTATTTGATATTTTGGCTAATATTCTATTTTGTTATGGTTGATTTGAAACATCGATGTTTTTTATGGATTTTTTTATAATAAAAAAATTACTTAGGTATTTTGTTTACTTAAAAATTACTTAACGGGCAGGCATGACCAAGAGGTCGTTACGCCAAGAAGAAGTACATACCCCAAAATTTTTTGAAAACTGAATTTTGTTAAGTTTTGTTGTTTTGCTCCAAATTTTTCATTATTTTTATTTGCATGTCGGAAATTATTCTCGTCCGCAAATACCAAAAGTTCTTCAGTGTTTTTGTGTGTAAAATAAGAAATTTGTTACGATGCTACGATAAACAGGCAAATTAAAACTTGTATTATCAATGTTTATTTTACAACATTTTAAATCCAATTGTTTCAAATTGCCATTTGTTTAAAAGTTTAAATCAAATGCATGGTTTGTCAAGATATTGCTTCAACAGTAATTTCTAGTGTTTGCTTATGTCCACTGCGGCAATGACTTCTTCCATGTAATGCATCTAACAAATGTATGATTTCTTTTAATGCCCCTCGTTTGTTTCGCGCCGTCGTTTAAAGTAATGATTTTCCACTTTCTGATCCACTTTTTCAACAACGCACCGAACTTATGGTACATTATCGTTCGCTACTTGAAAAGGGCAAGTAACGCGAATGATGAAACGCCTAATGCCATCCGCGAAGAATGCAATCAACGAAATGGCACCACAATGGTCATGTCGCCCGAAGCTGCGCTGGAAAATGATTGTTTGCGAGACATTCCTCGTTGCGCCGAAACCGGACCCCGGCTCCGTATCTCCCGGCACCAATTGCTCCCCTCCCAGCTCCCCCCCCCGAACCAACCCCATGCGGCGTGGAATAATAGCGATGATGTGTGAATTTTATGCGCGTTTAGTGGAATCGCACGTGGCAATTGGTGGAGCGGTTAATGGACGACCGTTACCAGGGGGTTGGTGGGGAGGGGTAATCAAGCATGTCAACATGGCTTTGGCTCCGACGCAAACTGGCGCACTGGAGCTGGTGCCGGACAATGAGCGACATTACCCGAGATGGTGCAGGAGATCATGGCTTTAACGATACTTTTTTGCGCGACCATGTCGTCAACACCGAAGCCTGCCGAGAGCGTGGTGACGGTGGAAAGCTGTGTGAAGTTTTCTTGAAAATATCCAAACCCCTTGCGCCAGCGGTCGTTGCATAACGCCGGCCGGCCAGTCCGAGTTAATGTGCATTCTCCGTGGCCGAAACGAAAAGTGGCCCTCCATTACCGAGCGGCCCGTGTCGCCGGGTGCATTCACCCGCCGCGCCAGTGAGAGAGAGAGAGGGAGAGAGAGAGGCCTACTGACCTGCAGCAACAATGCAAACTGCACTGATTGACCGTTGTTTCCCCCAACCCCGAAGAGAGCGCTGAGATCATCATCATCACCATCAGCCTCCCATCAGCTGTTACTAGGTTGACGAGCGGCATTGCACTTATTCTTCGCCATCTTTTGAAGGATTGCGGTGCAGGACATTCACAGGGGAAGGAGGAGGGGGAGAGAGAGAAGTGCCGAAAAGAAATGGAGTACTTGCGCAGTTGCTTCACAATTTTCAATTAAGATAATAAGAGCTCCAATTAGTGACGGCCGACGACCAAGCGGGAACGGGTAGCTCGAACTCGCCCCTTGAAAAAAAACAACCTGTAAATTACCCTGCCCCTCCCCTACCCCCTCCCATGCACTTGAAACGCACCCAACTTCCCCCATATCCGCACCACCAAGCTGACCTGTAATGGTCGCACTTCCGTTTCGGGTGGCAATGCGCCATTTTTCAAGGCAAATATCGATCGGGGCACGTTGAACCCGGTTCGTTTTCGGTTTGCCCACCAGTGTTCTGCGCTCCATTTTTGTCCCTGCGAACGGAAAACGTTCGCTAAATTGGCGGAAAAGCCTCACAAATGCATTTAGTACGGAGTTTTCGGGTGCTTACAACCGTAGATCCAAAAAGCACGTTCTTTGTGTCGGCCAATCACATATCAATCGAAACTGTACACATTTTGTATGGCATTTTTAGTCCGTGACACGCTGCATTATAGAAACCTTTCAAATTTATCGAACGAATTTGATGGATTGCAGCGATTGCATAGTTTTAACAGTTTGAATTATTCACCAGTGGAACAGTTTTCGTTTATTCACTTTACAGTTGTGGTGTTCTTTGTCATATTTTATGTATAGACTACCTTTCAAAATTCCCTTGACTATTTGAGCAAAATTATACAAACATTGTTATTTAATTCACCCCCCGAACGTTACGTTCACAAGCTCTCTATGTTGGTGTTGGTGAATGTTTATGCGTATAAGCATTTATAGTTGATTTAAACATTTGATTTGATTTATTCGGATTGACTTTGGTTTTAGAGTGCCATAAAATACTTTACGTTTCCAAAAGCCTTGAAATGTATTTGATGCATCTGTCAAAAACCAGTTGCAAACATAAATGAGTCATTTGTGAATTCAAATGTTGATTTCCGATTAAAATGTCGCCGTGATGTAGGTGTTTGATACCTGGTAAAGTTGAAGTATTGATTTATTAAATAACTTCAAGGATGGAAATGTAATTTAATGGTTCTAGGAAATGACAAAATTTGAAGTAGCATTTTGGATAGATCCCGAATTCCACAGAACTGCGAAATCAAATACATCACCACATGAGCTATCGTTAGTGGCAAAAAAAAACGACGGTTTTAAAATAAATCCCACCCGTGCGCCATTTATCGAAACAACCGGTTCGGCTCGAGTTAATGGTCAAATTTGCACATTTAATGGTGGCTCTTCGCGAAGAGCTGGGAGGTGTTACTAACCACCATCCGCACCCCCTTTCCGACAGACAAACCCGCGACCCTGTGCAACGAGCCACTCCTCGTAACCCTTCCGATAGTTTTTCTTTTTTACGATTTTACTGAATACGCAAGTGAAGCGAAAAAAGGTGGTGTTTTGGTTCAATTTCCATACGATTTCGACACTTTCGTAACAACCTTAAGGAGAGAGAGAGGAAAAAAAATTGAATAACAACAACAGGTAGTCCAATTTGGTTCGCCGGAGGTTTTTGCTCGCGCAGGCTGCGCACACATACACCTATTTTGGAGCGTCCGCATCGCCAAGCCGTGGTGGTGTTGCTTTTGGTTTCTTGCTGTTTTTCGTACCGTTCATTTTTTGCTTTGGCCACCATCCCTATACCACCCCACCGACATTGCCTACTGCCACACATTTCGATCGATCGCGGGCAAAACTGAAAGCTTGCGCAAGAAAAGCGCCCAAAAACGATTAAAAAATTGCCAAATGTGGTTCCATTCGGTTGCGCCCTCCCATGAAAGCGCCAAACAAAGAAAATCGAAATCAAAAACACGTACTAAATTGCTGCTTTCCAGTTGCAAGAGGGCCGGGAGGTAGGGAGAAGGTATTGAGGAATGGTTGGATGCTTAAAGAGCTGACCGCGATGGCGATCGGTCACGGCGTGTCAAAAGCCAGCGGTGGCGTACCGTTGGGAAACCTTCCGGGAGGTTAGTTTTCCGATTTAAACATATTTCATATTTTTTTCATCCGTGTTGTTTCCTGTTTTACTTATTATTTTTGATTTGATTTACAGAAAAGAAGCTATTTTCTGAACTGTATCAAATAACATTTTAACATGTTACACCGTTGCCATAACTTGCAAAATATTTCATGTTCAATTTGATTGATTGATTGCCTTACTTCCGGTTCTTTCCGTAGATATAAACCATCGTCTTATCAATTTGTACAAGGGTGCATCGAATGTGATAAGATGTTCCACTCTTGTTCTCCACGGAGGAATTATGGATTACATAAAAGCATTGATAGAAAAATAATTTAGTTTCTAATGATTCAACTAACTTTCCCAATCAATGCAACTGATTGTAAAGTGTACAACTGTTTTCGTCAATCGTCGCATTCGAATTAATATGAAAATAGATTTATAGCAAGTATAAAATCTGGAAAAATAATGTATTGTTTTTTCCAAGTCTATTCTGAAACTTTAATGAAGCAATAAACCCTATCTTGCTTGAAAAAAATACACAACCTTTCATTTCCCAAACAGCCCCATTTGGTACATCCCTGTGCCGCATCGTTGCATTATATTCACCTCAAATGGAATAAGGCTGCAACGGCTCGGTTTCCGGTGCCGCAAATTGCAGATCAACCGCGCCCAGTTTGCCAATCCGCCAACGAGTGCCCGATTGTGTACGATGCGACGGTTACCAATATTTTTTTAACGTTTTGGTCAAATTTTTGACAACCCGATGCGCGGAAATCGAAGCGTTGAAAGCTAATCCGGGTCGGGTGTACGGGCCGGATTCGGTACGGTCGATTGATTTCGACGAGCAAAGACGAGGTGGTTAGTTGGTCTTTGTTTACATTTTGGTGGTGAACTGTTTTATTTTTTTTTTGCTAAATTCCCCCACCCATTCCATTCAACCAGCGGCAGAAATTATTTACCAACTCCGTACCTTTTAGAAATCGCTGTACGGCGTTTGTGCAACGGATCCATAATATAAATAAAACAACTGGACCGACTCAATGCGTTACTGATGGGTGCTTCGGGCGAGGGGGGGGAGGGGGGAGATTTACAACACCAGAGAGCTGACAATCAAAACCGAAACATGCTGGGGGTAGCACGTTCCACGTTCGGTTTGAGGCGGAAAATTAAATAAAAAAAAAAGAAATACCACACGAATCGAATCAGGTTGCGTGCGGTAAAGGGCAAAGGTGTCCGCTAAAAAGTTTGTCAATCAATGAAACAAACCAAGACATGCGTTCATCCCCTCCCCCCTCCCCCTCTTCCCTCCAACCACAGCCGGGGTTACTGTAAAGCGATTCGTTCTGGTTTTGTAATGAAATACCGAACCGTAACATAACTCTGGAGCACACGTTCGAGTTGAAATAATAAACTTTCAATGTTTCTACACCATTTTTTTATTTATTTTTTTATTTAAAAGTGTGTCACATAAATGACACGTTGCGTGCAATGCATTCGTACTGTTAGTGTTTATGTGTGGGTGTGTGTGTGTTTGGCTGATGGAGACGCCAGGTGGTTCGTATTCTAATCCCTCCAGAAGCGCAGTGGCACGCGGCAAAACACGGGTGGAAAACAGGTTCGCCGAACGTTCGGAAGGTGTGCATGTGTGTGAGTGTGTGTGAGTGTGCATTCATAAAAATTTCCGGCCAAAGAATCTGTAGAGCCGCACGCAACATCGACGCAAGCAAAGCGTCACTCACGTGTTTGGAAAAGAAACCGTGCACGGTAAATGTGTTCGTGTTCAGTAATAATCCAGCACCTTCGTCACAAACACATCGCCCCTCTTCCCTTTGGCGGGCGCCCTAACCTTTCCGGTTCGACCACCATTCGGTGGTTTGTGATTAGCAAAAGAAAAAAAAAAGGCAGCTCAGCTCAAAGAACGATAAATGCCAGAAAGTGGCCCGCGGCTTTGACGTTTCGAAGCTTAGTCGTCGTGGGACACTTTCCGTTCGGTCGGTGCAGGGCGTTCTGCAAGGCATGGGGGGGGGGGGGGGGGGGAGTAGGGGATGCACCAAGCAAGCAAGCAAGCAAGCAAGCGAACACAGTACGCCACCGTACGGCACGAAAAAGTGATCGGCAGACATTCCTTTCCGCTAGAGCGATTTAGCAGAAGTGGCTAACCTTGGCGTCTTCCGATCGTGATCGTGTCGCGTACACCACAGCACCAGCACGCTCTCGCGGCGTTCGTGCACCGGGTGAGGTTCAAAGATGGGGTGAAAAAAGCCACCACGGGCACCGAAAGGGTTGCCGGATCTCCGAACGCTCCGATGACTCCGAGCGATCCGTCCCAGCGTTCGAAAGGGACCGCCGCTTCCCTACCGACGTCAAAGCTCACCTTGAAGACGGCGGCCATCTGCAGCGACGGGCTTGGGCTTGGGCTAGGGCGGGATATTTATGGCGGAATTGTTCCTTCCTTGCCTTGGGAAGCTCTGCCCTTTGGAGGGGAGGGGGAGGGATGAATGGGTTGGGCTGTGGAGCCCGTACCAGCAACTCTGGCTCGCTGAGAAAACATTACACCATTGTTCGGCCCAACTTTGCGGAATGAATCAGCCATCAGCGGAGATGGAAAGGTTTCCACGGTAGCTGGCGGAAGCCCGTGCAAAGTGTGACAACGTGTGTTTCTACCGGTGACACGAAAAGTTTGTGAGCATGCGAAGCTCACCAACGGAGTCGGCTTGGTACCAAAGAATTGACATCAATGCCTCAAAGCTCAAGGATTGCATCAGAAAACCCAACTTTAAAAGATTAACTAGGACGCTATATGCTTATATTTAAGTTGGTTGTTTTGATACAAGTAAAAGAATGTTTCATTTAAATAAATTTGTATTGAAAATAGTATAAAGCACAAGTAGTAAATCGAGTAGTAAATCGTTGTTCGATAAACTGTTCCAATAACTGTTTAATGAAAATAAATTTTTAGTCGCTATATGATGTCGACGAATAAAGAATATGCAAATAGGCGTGTTGATAACATAAAAAGAATGTAAACAAATCTTTCACTTTCATCAACATTAAAGATTTTAGGGATTTATTAGTGTTTGCGTTTGTCATAAGATAACAACCCATCTGTCATCTTTTTCGGCACTTCTTATCAAACTGTCAATTATTTTGTATAATTTTGAAGATACAACACCCTGCTTCAAGATTTTACGAAAATAATTGTAATTTAATCAACCTACATTTGTTTTATTTTACAAATTGAGTGGTATTATTCCCAAAAGGGCAAAACTTTGTCAATTTACATGCGTACTTGGTAATTGTTATTACATAACCCTACCCTGTATGACACTTTTATCAATTCGGCCTGCTGAGTGAATCAGTTCAAAAGAAAAAATGGAACAGTTTGGATTATTGTATGAAAATGAATGAATCGAAATCAAGAGATTCTTTGTAACTGGGAAAATTTATCTTTATTTAATAATCGGTGACTAGAGGATTTAATTTAAATTAATTTAATATTCATGTCTGATGAATCATTAAATATAACAAAATGATGGTAAAATGACCAAATGGCAAATTTGCCTTTCGTTTAGCAAACAATTCAAGTAGGTGCATTTTCTGCATGACGCCATTTCATTTCGTTTCGGTGCTGTCTTTGGCTGATTTCCCCCTCCTCTCGCAAGATCGTATCTTCGCCGAACGACGCGACATTTCAAGCCCAAGCTTTTTCGCACACGCGCGTGGGAGAAGAAGACGTTGCGCGTCCCAATCAGTATGGAAAAGAAACCATCCCAATGGCCAACGATCTCAACCGACCGTCGCCCATTATTGATGGCATGCTGATATGCAACGCCCTCGCTCTCCACTCGGCCGTTGCTACCTGCCGCTTTCCTCCCGTCTCCCCCTTGAGCCATCGGCATCCTATTGCACAATCGACACCGAGTTCGATGGTAGCGAAACGAGACCGGAAGCGCCACAGCCGCCATCTCCTCATCCCAGCCACGCTCGTCCCGACGGGCTGCCCTACCCCCTGCGCTCCCAACGCAAGTTCCCCCGCTCCCTATGACTCCCAATTATTGGCAGTTAATTGATAAAAGCGGTTGACTCGAAGCAGAAGGCGTTCGCTGCTGATTGATAATTCTTGTTCGATGGCGCCCGCGTAATAATTGCCCCAGCATTCGATGTCAATCGGCTTGTCCGTCGGTCGGTGACGGGGCGCGAGAAGAAAACCGAAATGTACCCGCTCCAGTTTGGACGGTTTGACGATAAAACGCTGCGCAACAATTTTATCTTTTGAATGTTTTTTTTAAGAAATATTGTTTACTGCTTAAGAATATACGCACAATGGTGATTATTGTAACGATGAAAAACGAAATGTTGATGCAATAGTACAAAATCAATTGAATAAATATTACGTGTACGGTACCGCTCGCACGCACATTAACCCTTATAGTACTTCCAGTCAACAATATTTAACCCAGGATCGGTAAAAAAGAGGTCGCTATAAAGCTACTTTCTGCTTCGCTATTTTATTTTGACAGTTAGTTTGAAAAGAGTTTAGAAAATTTCTTGCATTATGTGGCTTATTGTCGCAACAATATCTCATACGATATAGACTACCGGAAATTCTGGATCACAGTGTAGTGTAGTTGTGACTCATGGCTTAACGGATAGTGTCGTAAAATAATATTCAGAGTAGTCGAAAGTGCTCCTCGGTGCAATTTGAAGTTTGGTGGTCGCGATGGTATGTCGGAAATCAAGTGTGATGGTCTTCCGCAGGTGCAACCTTCTTTCAGGAGATGTACCAAACGCTTTAATTGTTTGTTCAGTCAGTAAAATATACTTGATATTCTATTTTACACAAACTTTTCAAATCGCAACGAAGTTCAAATTAACTGTCATAAATGTTCCCACGCATTTTACTGATCTTGATTTAATCTTAGCAAACCCATTTAGGCTTAGGTGTCAATCGTGCTTTGCGTTGTACTTTGTGTTGAAAAATACAGTTTAGCATTTTTTCCAAAAGGGACGATATTTTTCATAAGTTTTTAAATATATAATATTCAGCTCGTTTCAAACAAAAGCAATTGTCACTGTCCGCTAATTATTTGTTGAACTCAAATTACCACGACAACGTGAAATGTTTAGAGTTCGGAAGGCCTTTGACAATTAGAGTTGAGTTGCAATCGTTCAAAATGGGACTCATTTTTGACTTCACATATTTTTACAAATATATTTGACAAACAGCAAACAAAAAAAAGTTTGTCACGAAATGAAACCTCATTAAAATGAATTGTTTTAGGTTTGTAAGCGTTAAATGGTGCTATAAATTATCGAAATTTAAATTAAATTATTCACGAGTGAATTCCAAACCGTACCCTGCACCGGTGAGGGTTAATGTGCGACACGTTGTTTTCACTTTCTTCCCTAACTGCGCACACGACGGTTATCGGGCGCCATTATCTGGGCAAAAGGTGCGGTAATTAATGAATAGAACGGTTGTTCGCCTTCTTGCTACATTTCCAGCCCCACCTTCTGTTTTTTTAGGCCATCCCGAACATCGAACGACGCCATTCGTAAGACTGGGCTGCTCTCCGACGGACACTGTCTTGGGATCAATATTAAGCAGGTATCGCTTTCCATCAGAACAAAAAGGTTTCGAGGAAAATATGTTCCTATGTTGCAATGCGACACCACCAATTACGAAGGGCACTTTCTCCGCACGTGTCGTTATTGTTCGGTTCTCAGAAATCGTCGCCTCTTCTAATGGGGAAGGGATAACAAAGTCACCGATCATGCCATTGGCGTATCAATCACCCACGACTCGTCTCTTGAAAAATATTAGATTTACGCCCTCCCCCTCCAGGACGACATTTCCGTGCATCGTACCAACCTACTGTTGGGCAAACAATCATTTAAGTGCACGTCCACCGAATAGACCGGTCGGTCGAACGAGCGGACACACACGGCAAAGGGCAGGTTTTTCCCGTGGTTCGCCGGAAGGTTTCGTGGTGTGGCAGTGAAAAACCCGCCCTCGAAGCTCGCGTCCCTAATGAAGCTATTTGTGTATGGTTGATTTATGATGGTGGTGATGGTGCAGGGCGGTGTGTTGTTCAATCAGTTTTATAGCACCGTTCAAATCGGATGACATTTCGAATATCCTTGCCTCCACGGGGGTTGGAGGGAAGTCGGTGTGTCCTTCCCTTAACCGACCGACAACGAGTTTGAAAGGCATCGGACAGGCAAGCCTGACACTGGTGGAATCTTCGTTACGCGCTCAATTATAAGTCCTTCCAAGCGAGCGCTCGGAAACCAAGGTTACGGAAAGGTCAACCGATGATAAAGGACCGAAGGACCGGACCGAGTAGGTGGGATGGCTTAGGACGTGGGGCTGCCGGAGAGCAAATATGCTGCGGGAAATGCGGAAATGTCCCCGTTTGCGACAAGGGCCAGCAGCATTTTACTACCATTTCGTTATAAACTCATCAATACACCAACACTGACGGAATTCCGTGCACGAGATGATACCGGTTCGCTTGTGTTATTTGCCCTACATAAGGGACGTCAACCAAATCGATGACATTGGCCAGGAAAGCAATCCAAAATCCTGTCACTATTATAGCTGTGGGTGTGTGCCCCCCACCTCGGTGTCGTACCTCCAGGGCAGGCACACCACCACCGGAGCTTATTTGCTCAGGTGAGTCCTGTTTACCTTCGGTGTATGGTGACACTTGTTTCAAGCCATGGTGAACGCTTTATTTGTCTTATATGCTTAACAGCCCACTCTCGGCGGCGATATGGCGACGAGAAAATGAGAAAGCTATACATCAACCCTAGCTTTACCCTACATGATTTTATCCGATTCCGCGCTCCGAATGGTCTGATGTTATTCGACACATTCGAACACCTCTTATCAGCCATACTAAACCCCGGTGAATTTAACATAAATCTACTTCCTATTAGGTTCTAATTAGAATTCTAATCTTGAATTTAATTATGGTTTGTAAAACAAATTAGTATCGCGAGTTTTTATACAACAAAGCATTTGATAATCAAAGCTTAAAACGGTTCCGCGTGATTAGACTAGTGTACAACCAGCACGTTTTCCACGGCGTGAAATAAAAATAACATTTATCAGGAAAAAACCTTATGTTCGCTTCACTAATGCTGCATTTTTCTGCGTACGAAAATGTTGCAGACTAAACGAATTGAAAAGCATAGAAAAACAACAGCTCCGTTCATTCAGTTTTTACACGTCTAGTGCTAGTTTCAATGTTTTTCTTACTTCAAACACCAAGTATTAATATTGTTTTTTTCTTTTGACTTCTCTTTAAGTAGTTTTGTTTAAACATAGATCCACCTACGGTTTTTTCTTATTAGACTCTTTTTTCAAGTTCTAACCTATCTCGTATCCTCGTTTTGTGGTTGCAAATAGTGTGTTTTAATTACTTCTATGATACAGGAGAATGACTAAAAGTAATAATGGGCTTCTATTTCTATATTACTTCTCTTTATTCTGAATGTATTTTCAATATTTAGAATCTCCGTTGTTTGTTAAAGAATTCACTGTTCTATTTTTTTGCTGGCAAATGAATTTACCGTCGTTTTGAGCTTCATACTGTTTAAAGAAAACCATGGTATTGTTTACTCCACATACTGCGTCTCGATGAATTTTTCTGTCCAGCAAATGTCCAGCAATACCGCCGAAACTGTATATCTTTTTTATTTTATCTCTCGAGTGGGTACTTGTATCTTGTTTTCGCAAACAAACACCTTCACCCACCCGGCCCTTCCCCAGCCCCACGGTGAACTATGGTTTGCCCGAACCCAACACTTCATATCTCACGATTTGGGACAGAGCTTCGAGATCGACTGTAGGTTTGTTGGTTTTGTCTGAGTTTGCGAACATGCTGAAGGGATGGGCTGGTGGTGGTGATGGTGGTGGTTATGGTGGGTTGTCGCTCTTGTAGTCTTGTGCGCCTTCGCTAACATCCGGCCGGGGTTGGGGTTCTGGACCGAAAACATCCATCATCGCCCATCACGATCAGAAGTCGGATGAAACGCGAGCACAGGGAAGCCAACAACCTCTTTCGCACGGGCAAACCTGTGTGCGTCGTGCGGTGGGCGTGAACCCTCCCCTTCCCCCCTCAAGCCTTTTCCAGCGTCGGAAAACCGGAAATGTCAAGGTCAAGTGAAGAAAACAACCGCAAGTGGGGCACCACAGTAACACCGTTCCGCCGCCGACCGATGCGTTATTGCGCAATACGATCGTGTTATGTCCCCATAGCCGCCGCCGCCGCCGATGCTGCAGCTGCTGCAACAACGCAATCAACATTCCGCCCTCTCGCTCTTCCTCTCTCGCTTACCCTTTTTGTTTCTTGTTTTCTTCACCTCTTTCTTTCAAGCTCCCGAAGAAAAACGTCTCAGAAAAGCGAACTCCGTGTCTGAAACTGGAGGAGTCGGTGGCGGAGTGGTTTTCGTGATTTCGTCAGGTGCAAAAGTGAAAGTAGTCAAGCGGCCTTCGATGTGAAGCGTTGTGGGCACTCGAACCTCTCCCCCCCGTCCTACCCTCCTTTCTCCCACCATTGTGGCGCAGTCACGTTACCATCAAATAATCCTTCAATCGAAACCACATTCCGTTTGAACCCGTTTGAGAAAAGGTAAACACATCTGTGTACGATGTTCGTTTCTTTCGGCTCACGTCTCCCTTCCCTTTGTGAACGGCCATTTGACGATGCAACGTCGTGGACAGTTTGTCAGAGATTTATGTTGAGGAAACGAGCAGCTTAGCGTTCAGCTCGAGAAGCATTAAATTTAGGGTAATTTTGTATACGAGTTACCAATTCTTGTGTTACATCCCATATCGCCAAGCCGATTATAGATCCCTAACAGATGAGAAACCGTTTGCTTACCTGGAAAGAAATGGGAGAAAAAAAAGAAATGTTACTTACAATTCGCTCATGTACATTTTTTTGGTTTTATATTATGCTTTCTAATTCACAACGCCACCCATCATCATTCACTGTCAACATAGAGCCATCCAACGTTCACCGGAAGTGGCAAAGCACCCATACGGAAGCGACACCAGAACCGCGCGGTACCATATGGTAGCGCCAGGAAAATTAGTAACCCCCAGCGCACAAGTTTTCACTTTTCCTTTTTGCTGGAGGTCGCATTCGCCGCCGCCGCCTGCGATCCGGTTTTTCCTCGGAGTGCACCATTTTCTCAGCCGCCCACACACAGCCGTTCTCAATGTCGGGTTCAGAATCGTCCAAAAGAAACCGTTCGGAGCAAAACGGAAAACGAAACGCTCGTGAGCTCGAAGAGCACGCTTCCCATTTCTCGAAATCATCACTGTGAGTCGCTGCGTTTGCGGACAGAAATTTCCCGACGTCCTCGAGTGTCGCTCACTCGATGCTGTGGCGGCGGAAAATGCGAGCAATGAGTGGTTTCGTGAGAGTGGAGCTCGTCCCGAACAAACGCGAGAACCGCCGAAGCGATCTCGAGGAGAGCTTCGCCGTTGGTGCATTTGTTGTGAAATACCCTAAATCCGAGGCGAAAAGGTCAAGTAAGGTAACAAAGTAAGAAAATGGCCATAGTGCAGGAGAAAGTTAAACACTATTTGAGGAACTTTGGTCGAAAAAGGAAAATTTGTACAATGATTCCAATTATCTAGAGTTCAATTTCTAACAACTTTTAATTTGCTTAACAATAACTCCATAACACGTTAACTGTCATGGCTATCATTTTTTATAGCCAGCTGTCAATAGTTCTAAAATATGTTTGCCCTATAAATAAATGAAAAGCCAACACAAACGCTATGGTAACATTAAAAACAAATTCTATGGGAAGCTTAGTCTTCGCATGAACTTCGAAAACCGTCAGTATTGTCGTGTGTTAATGCGACGAATGTCAGGCTGTTTTAGTACAAATGTTTAGTACATTTAGCAATTTTCATAAAAACTAGTTATAAACCAAATTCAACCATTGATTTTCGTAAACTCAGCAAAAACTGAAATACTTTTCAAAGAATAACTTTAAGACATTTCTATAGCGTATCACTACTACTACATTAGTGTAATGGACTGCTTGTCATCCGGAAAATGGATGAGAGAGCATTCGACGTGTTGAAAATGTTACCCACTATTGGTTCTACATTACAGGACGATTCCTTTGCTATAATCAACAACGCTCCCTTTTGTATATACGCCTAAAACTTGAAGCACCAAACACTTTTGCGATGGGCGAAATTTTCCGGGTTGGAAAACATTGCAACAAAGCACGATGGAAATTCCGTAACGAAGCTTTCTAATGACTTTCGCGCATGCAATCCTGGGGCAGCTCGGCGGTTGGGATAACATTATTGACCCAAATCTCCTGGCCCACTACACACGATTGGTCTGGGCAGGATGGAGCCGCCGTGGTTGCGATACCGAAGCAACAAGTGCAAACGATGTAAAGCGCTGTCTCGGGCTTGGCGCCGTATGTATTTGGTCTTTTTTGTGTTCTTTTTTTTTGTATGTTACTGGTGGGAAAGGTTTCAAAGTTGAAAGGCTTGCAGAAATGACAGCGAAGAGCGTTAGCGCCTTCATTCAGGTCATTTCTTCCGATCGATAAATCCAGCTGCCGAAGAGAATGTTATAACTTCAAACAGCTAATTGGTTTTTATCGAAGCCGATGAAGGTTAACGCAACCTCTGTCAATTAAGTAGAAAAGAAAAGAAGGATAATACATCATAAATGCTGCTGCAAACCCACGCACAATTGAGCAATCACAAGCAAACCGTTCCCTTCTCGCTCGAGTTGTCAAATCAAACGCAAGCTGCCAGAGAAATCGGTGCCAAGCCGGTGCCTCAATCCATATGGAAGGGCCCGAACGGGCCCATTCGTGACACGCTGGTACACTATTGATCGCAACATTCCCCCCCTCCCTCTCCCCCCCACTCTCCCCACTCTCTTCCTTCAAGCTGGTTCAATTTCCATATCTCTTTCCCATTCGCCCAGCCTGGAGCCGTCGGCGTTTCGGGGTCGGAAAAACCTTTTACATCCGTCACGCGCGTTTCAGCCACGTTTAGCAGCGTCCGTGGTCGGAGGGGGGTGGGCAGCGGGCCCCGTAGCTGTTGTGCCGGGCGCCAATTTAATTATAAATGTCTGGTGTCACATATGGAGCGCGGGCGAATCGACCAGACCTGCGGGCAAACGGAACGACCGGCCCTCGACGCCGGCAACGGGGGTGAGGTAGAGGGCGTTTTAAACCACGTTTTGACGATGGCCGGCAGGGCCGGATGATCATCTTGCACCCTTGTGGTGGCACGCGAAACGGTTTCCCGGCCAGTCGCCAGTAGCAATCAGGAAAATTGGAACATCATCTTGTCGCCGCTTTCGGTATCGGTTTTCCATCGACCGGACATGCAGCTGCAAAGGTGGTTAACCTACACCTGCATTAGCTAAAGGTGATACCACACGTAATAACTTATTAACTTTCAACGACTTTTAAAAAGCCCTTTAAAACTATTTCAGTTCTCTTAACTTTTATAAAAAAGGACAAAACGCGATTCTAAAAGGACCGGAAAAGCTATAAAATTTAAATTTGACATTAAATCCGCAATATAAATTATATAAGTTGAAAACAACTGGATAATTTAAGAGAATTCAAAACTGCTTTCTGCATAGAATAATGAATGAATCAAATTCCTAAAACACATGCAGAAGAACTAAAAACAAAGAACAAATGAGGGCGTAGCAAAGCTTCATTGTTTTCGACGCTGTACCATCAATCAATGAGCACATCCATAATTCAGCTGAAACTATTAAATCTCATTTGTTTTATAAATTTGTATCGATTGGAATTTAGTTTTTCATAAGCATAAGTTTGTTATAACATTAACGAGGTATAAAAAAAATGTTGAAAAACAATTTGAAGCCAAAGAAATCAAATCAACAAAAATGTAAACATAAGAATTTTAAATCAAAATGTGATGTGCATAATAAAAGCGCAAGAATGCATTATGTAAATGGTTATGAAATAAGAATCGCAATGAAACATAAAAGTTCGTTAATTTATAAGTACATCAATGAAATACTAACACTCTAATCAGAAATATCTTAGCGTGTATAACCTAAACCTTTTGTCGAAGTTTTAAGGAATTCACTCGACTGGTCGCCCTTTCAGCTAATCACACCTATCGTACCTTGATCGTGCTTGTCGAAGGTCATAGGACTGATGCACCGTCGGGGTGATGCATCGGATGGTCGTCATCCGAAGAATTATGTCAAATCTGCTCGCTACGAGTCGCGTGAGGCTTTTGACGATCGACACTGTTCAAAAGCAGCGAACGGTTCGAAAACGATTTTCCTGCTCGCGATTCAACAGTTGGTTGGTAGGGGCCGGTGTTATCAAACCGCTGTTGCCAGGCGTCCCGTCGTCCCGACCATCGTGCCAACGGTGCCGCTCCCCATCCCCCTCCTCTTGCGCGGTGGCTTAGCAAAATACGAAAAATAAAGCAAGCAAACTATGCATCGCCCATTGACAGCGAAGGCAACCGCCGCCGTCGTCGCCGGGTTGTCGTGCACCGTTTGATGCTTAAAAATAGCGACGCGCATATTTATATATACACACTTCTGTACCGATGTTGCCCCTCCTCTGTTGTGCCTTCGTTGTCCGCATCCCACCCTGTCGCTTGGGTTTTGGTTTGGGGTTTTTGTTTTAAACTGCCAACAGTAGCGAAGCTTGGAAGCGAACTAAAGGTACGCGCCGGGAAAACATTCACCGGCATCGTGATCCTTTCCACCCCGCTTGCGATTTTTCGTCGGTGGTTTGTTTTGCTCCTACCGCCATCCTTGGCGAAGCCGAAATCGCACCCGTAACTCAAGTGCAGGCACGGCATCGCGTCTCGGGCCCGGATGAGATCGTATCGATCTGGTAGACGTACGTAGACGGTTCAGCCGGCTCTTTGCGCAAGGTGATTCAACGCGATGCATTCGCATCCGAGCCAAGGGACTGCTGGGATATTTCGTCAGAATTCCTTTCCTACTTGGCAGCGGCACGTCAATAACACAAACCCGGCGACAAATGCCTGCATCGCGACTGCACCTACGCGTTCGGAGCAGACCATCGCCTAACGGGTGCATCCTTGGGACGGTGGGTGTGTGGGTGCCAGCGGAAGTGCCGGTGCAAATGATGAAAAATAATCCTCAATTGCGTAGAGTCCTGGCACAAGACAATCCGGCTTGTTCCAAGGAAATGCCATTAAACTTTCCTTGACGAAATGCAACTCCCCAGAGCGCCTTAAAAATGTCCTTAAGGAGAAACACATCCCGGGACTAGTTCAGCCATGGTCAGAATAGACAAAAAACTCATTTCTCCCACACTGGTTGCCACCATTTGCATTCGTTTTTTTCCCCCCGACACTTGGCTGAGCGTAACAACGGCCAAAGACGCTCTTTGTTGCGAATGGCCATCCCGTAATGCCACCGTCTACAATCGCGCCCCCCTCATTACCGCGTTGCGTTGCACCGGCATTTCAACCCGCCGGTTACGCCATACCCACCGGGGGGGGGTTTATTTTCGGCCACGAACGGGCTAAATGTAGCCAAAAAATGTAAACAAACACCGGCCGGATTTTTTGCATCCTCCCCCCCCCCCCCACCCCCGCTTTTTTGGTGCCGGAAAGCGGCGTCGGTGGCGTCCGTGTCCCGGTAATCGATGCCGAAACACTCGGCATGGCGGACTCGGAACTGGCGCTTGCCAGGTTTGTCCTTTTATGGCCATTCAATTCGGAAGTCTAGAGCAAATAAATCTTCGCTCGGGAACGAACATAGGGTGAGAATTCTTACATTGTCATCTAACGGACGGTTGAAGCTTTCGTTTTGCTATGATTATGGCTCGAGGCTTACAAAGTTGGTCGGTCTAGACTCTAGCCTAATTTAAAAGGAAACCCAAGCGCCAACTTGGGCGACGGTTATACCAGAAAATCGTAGGCAGGCACGGTTCCTTAAGATTATTCAATTGTACGCCCCGAAAGGGTTAACACAAGTGGAAAAAATGAGGAGTTTCCAATTGAAAAAACACTCGAGTTTAAATAATTGAAGTATCAAAATAATCTACTTTAAATCAGTAGATCTTACTTCGATTATCATTTAAGATAGCTAAGATAGAAATAAAAGCCAGCTATTTTAAAACTATCATTTGTTTCCTTCATTGGCTCCACACAGTTGTTCGATTGAAGGAGTTTATCAATTGAAAAACACTCAAGATTATTTGATTAAACAATGAAATTAATCTACTCAAAATCAATAGAACATGTTTTGCATTAGTAAATTGTAATAGAACTAAATACTTAGAGTAGAAACTGTGTTCCGCGATCTCCTTGATCATATAAATTGAAGTAACAATTAGTAGTAAACAAGTTAAAAAATATCTAAAATGAAAAAATTGAATATAAAAGAAGTTGGACCCTCGAATACCAAAAGCAATTGAAAAGCTGCCGACTCGTACTGCGGAAATGGTGGTTCTGTAGATTTTTACGAGGTTTTAAGACGTATACGAAGAAGTATTACATTTGTTGATGTGTTTGTTGTGACTCCTAACAAATGGAAAAATGAGCCCATCTTAAACGTAGTACCCAATTGGTTGGAAGTGCTTTCGATCCTTATCGGTGGAAGATAAATTTGCAACAAGTGTTTTGCAGTGATAATCTTGTACCCCTCCCTCCCACCTTTCGTCACCAGTGCACCTGCAAACGTGAGCCGCCAACCGCCCAACTAGTGGCGAGTTAAGGTCAATATCCCTTCGGGGCTCGCTGCTATCTGCTTCGACCGCAGGTGGGCTGGATTTCATTATCACCCGTTTTTGTGCCCCACAATCCCGGGAGCCCTCGAGTGCTTATCAATAAAGCCCGTTAAGACGCTCGGAGCCCTGGCCCTTGGAGATGGAGTGTACGATACGAGCGACCCGATTGGCGCACGCTGCCACCGGAATTCGATGGAAAATACCCAGCACCCTGCGAGGTAAATAAAATTCATTCATCGGGAAAATGAAGTCCTACGTGGGCCCGGGTCGGCGTCTTTGTGTGTGATCGGTGATCCGCGGCTTCCCCATGAAAGTTGGTGCACGATGCAGCTCGTACTCCGACTGACCACCGAGAGGGGTCCGATGTGATAACGTCAGCAGAAAGAGGTAAAACCGCCGAGTGGTCCACCGACACCTCTTATCGCTTATCAGCACCCACCATCGCACGGATTACACGCGTACGAGCAGCTCCAACACAAAGCAGCTGGAGAAGACGGAGGAGAGAAAAAAAGCCGACGTCTTCAGACGTCTCACGGCACGTGAAGCAAGGGGGGACGCCGCACGGAAAGGTGGCTGGCCGCCGAGGGTGGTCAGAAACCGCGAAACATCGCGAGTTGTTTTCTGTTTTCTTCCCCCCCCCCCCCAGCTGCTTCCTCCCGTGCCGTTGGCTTGTCGCGGGATTTGGTTTGTTGTTTTTGCCACTGATAAGCCGGAGCGTACGAAAACCATCGAAAGGCGGACTATCGCTCCACTATCGGAGGCGGATGATGCCCCGCGGTTATCGAACCGTTTCGCTTGTTTTCGGTTATGGTAATGCTGCGGTCAGGTGCTCCGAGCGGTAGAAGTCGGCTCTGGCTGATAAGCCGCTGCTCCGTCTCGACGCTGCTGATAGCGACCGCTCCATACGGGGCCATCTTAGAGGAGTGTCTAATCACTGCTCGCTGACCTCGCGAACGTGCCTGCTGCCTCTTTTTTTGGGGTGTTTGTTCTGGCAAAAACATGTTCGCTCGTGCACTTTTTTCAACAATTAATTGCCCACAAATAGGTTATTAATCAGGAAAAGTGGTGTTCTAGAACTTAATCCAAACATTTACTGGCATGAAACCGCACTCCTTGTCTACAGATTGCATGCCCAATGCTGTTTTGACTGTCAGTTTCATCCTAAACATGGAGTTTAACCAGACGTCCGTTAATTTGGGTCGATTTGTTTATTCTTTTCAATCCTGGTTCCCTGAAGGAACAGCTGATAAACACGTTGACCGCCACGTCACTCATTTCGTAGACGACAACAGCAATCAACACCAGCCCTTTACATTAATATAGCAGAGGACTTATGTCATAGTTCGCTAAAGTAATGACAAAAATGCATACTTTGGGATGCCTGCTTTTTAACTGTTTTTCGTAAAATGTTAGCTAAATAAATTTTATAACAGAAAAATTATAGAGAAATGAACTTCAATATAAGTTTTGCAGAAGTCGCTAACGTAAAAATAAATAAGTAAAAATAATACCATCAACTATACACATGAAGTAAAACCATGTGTGTGTGGAATGAATTCAAAACAGAAATTCTAAGAAGATAAACGACATATGAACTGGAGATTTTAAGCAAAATAAAAATCAATCTGTGATGAAGTAAAATTCTTTGATTTTTTAACTTGTTGACTTGTTTTATTTTGTTACTTCATATTATTTAATCATGTCATTTAATTACAACTTCAAAACTAATATAATTTGCCAACAAATGAGAAAGGATAAATATTCTTTAAAAAAATAATCAATTGAATCCATCACATTCGCACTTCGTACTTTGTTTCGTAGCCCTAATGTTTGCCGTATCTTGTCTAATTGGTGCTAAATAAAACACTTTAAGCTCCCTTGATAAACTGCCATGTTCCTATTTTTCTATTTTATCTATAGCCGGGTTTGAAATGGTGTAACATTTTGCGTTTACAAATAAATTAACATCCGTATCTAAATATTTAAAAAGAGAGATTACACAATACCAGCCGTGTGTGTTTGGTTTAAACATTCTTACCATTCATGTTCACTCGCAACAGAGGCGTCGGTGCATAACGAACGCACCTGCACCACTTTCACTGGTGTGCGGGGGAGAAAGCATCGAACATCGATTGGCCGATGTTGCCAATCATAAATGGTATGGCATCGTGGCCGTAGGGTCCGTGTGTGTGTGTGTACGCGTTCGCTGCTACACCTTCGACACTTTAATTAACGACTAATGAGCAGCCCCGTATGCAGCATTGGCATTCGTTCTCCAGCGCCAGGCGGCCTTCTTTGGCGTGCGGAGCTGACGCAAGCTTAACAGTGCAGCCTCAACCTCACCCCTCCCTCGGCCACCGACGTCACTCAATTGTACATTTGAATAAAACTGGAGGAAAAAAAACGCCGTACGCGCCGGGCTGCGCGCGCAACACGCACTGCACTCGGTGCCATTTTTATCGATTCCGGGCACATTTTCGTCATTTTGGAACCGACGATGATTTCACTTTCCTTGACCATGCATACACACACACGCACACATACGCGGCGTGCGCGTTTTCATGACGGTACAGCCGTAGAATGGAGCGTCGGCACGAAATGAGGGAAGCGGGGGAGGAAAACCGAGGGGGGCGAAACGGGGCAACGTGCAACGCCGCGTTGAAAACCCACATTCCGCGCTGCATATATGCATGCTTAACTGCCTACCGATCGGCGTGCAGAAGTCCTTCTTGCATAATTTTGCCCACACCGTTCATGGTTGTTTTAGATGCGTTTTTTTTTTCCTGTGTCTCCCCATTTTATGTTTTACAAGTAAAACGCGAGTTCGTCGACGACACCAATGATCAGCCCAGTTGGCTTGTTTTAATTTGCTGATTTGACAAGAGTGCAGCCGGAAAACACATATCAAATGCAAGTGAAGTGAACAAAACGTAATAGTTTAAGACAAAAAAAGGCATGCTTCTTAGTTATTGCAATTTAACAACCCTATTTTAACTAAAATGATTGTAAAACTGTCCTCAAACAGCGTGGAAGTCAACGCCCTCAATAGTTTTCTGATTATTATGGGAAAAAAGTATTTATTTTCAATGAAAAACCTGCATGTCTTAACGTTTATCTAACTCCTAACACATAAACGAAAAAAGATCGGTGTTTATTCTATGTTTTTGTAGCTCTCTTTTGTTGGGTTGTTTTTTGCTTAATTCATCACTTCACCCACCCGCTCGATTCAAAGTCGCCTCCCCCTTTAACGGACGATTCATTATCATCGACGACGGGTGAGGTAGAATTAATTAATGCCTACCACGATCAGGCACACGGTCCGGTCTCTCCACCCAAAGGGCCGCGTGGGAGCATTCAACCTAACCACATTCAAACTCCCTCCCTCATGGGATCCCTGCTAGCATCCAATAAACCATATCAAATCACCGATAACAATTGCATCGTTGGAAACGCACTGGCAGAAGGAAATAACATAGCGAGAAAACGGGGGAGAATAAACAAAAAAACACAAATAAATAAACACAACAATCAGCAGGCAGTTCTGATGAATACAACACACCACATATGCAAATATGGCTACCAGGCGGACTGATGTTAATTAACGACAATCATTCTATTCCCATCCCAAATAGAGGGAGGGGGGGGGGGGCGTTTCTATACCGACCGATACACACATACACACACACTCGCACATAAGTGTTTCGATTCGCCACCGATTAAGCGGTTGCTCGAATAAGATCAAGGTTACGGTGGGTTATTCAAGACTGGGGCACTATTACACGCCCGGGCTGGCATTGCCACGTGCGTAGAAGGGAGCTGCTGCAAACGGTTCTGGGATCAGGGACGCATATGCTGGAACCTCTGAACATACACTGAAGGTATGTTTTCCAAACCGCCTTAAGCGCTTTCGAAGAATGGTCAATAGGTTCAGGGGTTGGAAGAGCCAACAACAAATTCAAACAAACACAACATTTTTAAAATAAACAAACATATCAAATTTAAACAAACGTCCTGTTTGCGTGTATTCACAACAGGATGGATTTGTTTTATTTCCAAGAAATTTAGCTGAACTAACCAAGCAGCTTCATTCATAAGATTTTGTGGGGCCGGAAGCCACTAGCCACTTTAATCAGCTGAGAAAGGCAAGCGTCATAAGCCGGCATCATCTCGTCCTCTAGATGAGGACCGTTGCCAATTGCTGGTAACCGCATTCACAGTATTGCATTCATTCTCCTTAGCTTAGCTTTAGCTTAAGTGCAATGTTTCTTTCTCCAATAACGGGTACGAGGTGGAAAAGTACTAGCCCAAAACTCTGGAGTCACCTCCCTGTATCGAATATTACGTTTTGTCTCCTAGACTTTGTGTTTGGCTTGCGCCATGCTGGTGTATGTACGATCAGGGCGAGGGTGGTATTGGGTGATGTTTTTGTCTTACGATTCTTTTTTTAGAACAAATGTCTCTACCGAGTTCGAGCCATCACCAACACCAGCCATTGAACATGCAGCACATACACGCCACGTCACGGCACGTTGCGCTAGCTCTCTGAGCGGTGTGTCGCTTCCTCCACCATGCGGTAGTGCATCGATCCGTACGGAAGATCATCGCTTGATTGCGGGGAACAACCCTTCGCATGGGAGGAACATGACTTATCAGGTTATCGCCTAGATGCCGTCTAAATACCAGTCATTCTGGGGATGTAAAACGCTTTCTACAGAATGGCCTAGGACTATTAAGGAATTCACCACTTAAGTCAATATTGATTCCTTTCAAAAATTCCACAGATGACATACCTACATATCTAGGACACAATTCTGCACTGTAAATCAACCGGTGGACCGGTGTCGGACTAGCTTTCACTGGGTGATAGGGCCCCTACTACCAAACGGGCGTAATAATAGAACCGAACTCGGCGTCCCAAGGCAAGACATGAGTGGACGCGCGCCATCAGTCTTCTCGTTCTGCATCGTCGACCGACCGTCAGTGAAATTTATTCTCTTCCCCAACCACAATTTCATTCAAGGTGTAAAACTGGGTGTTTATTATTTAATCTTTCATTATGGCATGGCATCAACGTGTTTGTTTGATACACATTCCCCCTGAAAAGCGTTTGTCGAGAAGGTGCTGGGAGATTTTGTTATTTCTTCATTTTTTGGTTTGTTTATCTGGAATCGAGACGAAGAATCGACGTCATTCCCCAGAAGTGCTAGCTTTCACCTCACTCGAAGCCCGGAGTGTGTTTGCTTCGACCACGCGGAGTACCTTAAGAGTGACCCCCATTGTCAAGTACCCGCTTACGTACATATGTTTAGATTTTCCATCGGGTTTTACGGTTTGCCTTTATCAATGGAGCATATTTGTACCTCACCAAACCCGAGGTTCTTGGCCGCAGAAGTAGGTTGCAGTTAACCAGAACCGATGACAACGCCAGATCCGGTTACTTTGGAACCGGTGCTGATCCAAAAGTCGTCAGGTAAGAACTTATCAACCGCTTCTTCACACTTAGTTCACTTGTTAACCGGCCTAATAGATTACGAGTGGAGCTGACGCGAAAATGAGCAGTGGGTGGTGGGTGGCAAAGCAAAAGAAACCCCTGGTAGTTGACCTCAACCCACTTGTGCCACCTGGCGCACAAACCGGCCGAATGATAACGCCCCTCCCACTAATGATAAGCACTAGTCGCCATTTTTTTTTGCTGTTTAAAATTTCGCGTAAACTACGCAACTCGCCACGTCACTCTCGCACTGGGTGGGGGGGTTTGGGGTGGTACGCGGCAAATATCATCGAGTAGCCACCGCACACACACACGCACACACTTGCACGCATGCCCCTCGAAATACCTGCGTTTCGCTTGTAGTGTGTTTCATTTTACATCCGTTTTTCGTTCCGTTGTGTGTTTCAGTGAAATTGGTTTCACGCTGCGCACGAAACCCGAGATCCCGGCACGACCGGGCCCCGACTTCGTGGGTGGATATGTGTTTCTGATTTTTTCGCTGAAAATTGTTGCACGTAGCCGGGCGCCGCCAACTACAATCACAGCCGTCGCGGGAGACACAGAGGTAACGTCCGCCGAATGTCGGGGGAGATGGGAATGGTTAGGAGAAGGGGCCCCGGTGGCGTGTGGAGAAAGCTATCACCTTCTGCTATTATCAGCGGATACCGTGTATCTTTAATGGCTGACTGAGCCGGCTGAATTTCAGCAATGGCCGGCCGGAATGGAGTGATACCGTGCCGGGCCGGTGCAGGAGAGGCACCAGTATTTGTTTTCTCTGTTGCGTTTTCCGCCCGTCCAGTCGGCCGCTTCTTACCCGTCCCGCCCGGTTTCTCGCTCCGCTCAGGAACACGGCGCACACGAAAACGGCGGTCGGCGGTTGCGTATGGGCACGCGGTCACGCATTCGCGGCTGGAAAACGCGAAACGCCAGCACCGACGATGGACGAGCACGTGTATATAGCGTTTTCTTCCCCTCGCCGGTCACCCCGGGGTCCGGCCGGTTTGGCTGCGGATGGGAAAACGGAATTTGCAACTGTTGCAAACTCGCCGAAAAACCGCACGAACGCCGAGCTATCACTCAATCAATACGGACGGATCAATACGGACGGTCGCTTTTCTTTTCCACTGATAACAGTTTTCCGCAGCGATGGAAATTGAACTGCCGAGTGGAATTGGGCGAAAGTTTTCAGCTGTCATTTTCAATGTCAAAACTTCATCTCAAAAGCACATGAAAGATCTCTTGCATGTAGGAGAAAACGACAACAAATAACGTAATAGTCTAGTTTTTTAATACAATGGAACGATATTTACGGGTCGGTCTTAAGGAATAAAAATAATATAAGCAACTTGGGCTAAACAGGATTGATAGGAGTTGTTATACTATCCGTCCAGGAATATTAATCCGTCCTGGAATGAACCAAAGTTAGAATTGGAATTCGATGAACTAGTAGAATAGCAAACTGTTGTGGCCAAACTGTTGTTTCTCAAACTCAAACAATCCTATTGGAGAACATTTCATTGTTTTAGAAGAGATTAATTTGAACAAATCCTGTACAATGTTTTCTAGAAGACAGAGATACTTGGAACTTTATGACTTAATAAAGCCTCATTCAATTGGAAAAGTTATTCTATACCTAATTTATTTGATTTATCTACGTTCGCCAGTGAGCCAAAACTGATATTAGACACATATTACTGAAGAAGTCGTTTCGTCTGCTTTGCAATTAAATAGAATTAGAATAGCTCGTGGAAGTAAAATAACTTCCATTTTTGTCAAGGCAACCGAGCCACCCAAAAGTATAACTGTTACGATATTTCGGTGACAATACTATTTAAAAAAAAAACAGATGTGACGAAATATGCCATAAAAGATGGTCTAGAATTATGTTCTAGATAAGTGTGCCACTACATCCACAATTGTTTTCATAGCCCTTCTGAAACCATAGATAAGTAGCTCATGTACCATTTAGATAGTAGGAAAATCGCTACAAACTAGATTGTGCCGTAACGGCGCTTACATACCTTCTCATTATAAGGATTTATCCAAGCAGATATCATGAAAACCAATTTTCCGTCGATCCGCCACACGAAGAATGTAAGATGCGCCGGGTTGGGGCGGGATGGGGCAGGGATGCCGCGCTGCTACTACTGCCGCTCTCCTGATGGCACACGTACGTACGCACCACGCGACGAAGAAGACGACGACAACGACGCCGCCGACTACTACCACACGCTAGGGAGGGCTACTACGAGGGGCTAAGTGTACACGGCTCGGTGCACAAGGTGTTCGCACACACAACCGGAAAACGCACAGAGCACTTGCCTTGCCTTATCGTACCGTGCTTGTGATGGTGATGGTATCGCTTCTACTTTTTTTTACACAAACAAGCGTGGGCTTTCTTGTGGGCGCCTCCTGGTCGTTCCCGATGTACTTGCACCGCACAGGCCCGGGAAACCTCACACCACCCGGGAGCGATACTGGAGGAATCACCACTGTTGCTGCTGCAGTAGTTGTTGCTTTCGTTGCACTACCTGATTCGATCGGATCGCGATACTGCAAACTGCACGCACGCAGGGGCACACGCCGGGGCTAAATTAGTTTTCCCGTTTTACTTATTCGTCGGTTTTCCTGCTTTTCTTTCAATCACTACCGCCTTTTTTTGTCCCTCGGTTTCGGTCGAGCTTTCTTGCCTAACGCTGTCGGGATGTTAAACACGTGGTATGGAAGTTTTGTTTCTTCTTCTTCTTCTTCTTCTTCTTCTTTTCTTTGTCTTGTTTGGTTTTATATAAATCTTGCCTCAACGCAAGACTTAGGAACTCGCAACTCGCGCTTTGTCACACTTTTGTCTCACTCGTTGAGCTTTCGGCAGACTGCACCGTAGTACTTCCGGTGGAGCGATTAGGTTAGAGCTGGCGCTGGGTTCAGCTTGCTGCTGGATGCTTCTCTTACCGTTCGGCAGAGATCTGAAACTGCAACGCAAAGAATGGTTAATTTTGTGGAGGAAAGGTTAAAGGAACTACAGTATGTTGGCCGAAGAACGAAACAACAAAATATTCAAACTATAACACAAACCCAAGTAGTCGAATCATAGGCACAAGAAAAGTGAACAAGATAAAATTGGACTAGTAACGAAACCAAAATTAACACTATCAGAAAACTATGATGTAAACTAAGTAAGGCGACAAATGCTTTCTTATCGTTCATCGTATTTGAGCAACTAGTTCCAAAGGTTACTTTGACTATGACCTATGCTATTTTATTATCGCTACTATGCAAGAAACTTTCGAAATACATAAATCGTAAAGCGTATTGAAGCCTAAAAGTATCAATCACAGCTCACAATAATCTTGAACGCGATAGGGTATGGAAACAAGCGGTGTTTTAATGCACTTCGACTGGAATGGTTTTTTGGGATCGATCAATCGCCGTAAAACCGTATTCCCTTACACCGTAATCAACCGTCACTGCCGATGCAGGTGTACGTGTATCTGTTTTTCTGCGATTCCCTTAGCGGCGTTGACCCCTGTTGACCCCGCGCCAGCAAATGGATTACCAACTACAAAGTAGGCAGCCCAAAATGCTGATTGCAGCGATGGCTCCCCGCACAATCACCAGCAATGGCCGATCGATCCAGCGAACGGTCGAAATACAAAAAAGGGCACAAGAAACACTCTTTTTTTTCTGCACACAGCGCTGCTCACTACCTAAACTAATGCAACTGCTTCTGCAGCTGCGGCTACTAAGCAACACTTGCAAACAGATACGCCTACTACACACACGCGTCCTGTGTTCGGTTTTTGCAGGATGACGCTCGAGTCAAAGTTGCAGTTTCGCAGTCCCTTTTCCCGTCACTCCTACATTGGTGCAATCTGCTTTTCCTTCTCGGTATCAGCAAATGTTCTTGATATTGTGTTTTCTTTTTCTTTTCTTGTTTTTCACTTCCCTCTCATCTCCCCCTTTGGCACCCACACGCACCCACACTACCTTCTCTGTCCCGTTCGCGTTCGGGAGTTCAGTTGCACCGGCCTGATAGCCCGATAATGGTTTCTGTTTTTTTTCGGTTGTTGGTTGGGCGAGCTGCGGTAACGCCTAGTGCCACCGTTCGGTACAATCTGCAGTCAGGTTGACCTCTTCCTTTTGCCGGGGTCACGTACTGCGTCGTGCCGATGGATTGACGGTCGGTCTCATACGCACGTAGGCAGGTTATAGCATAGTCATAGGTCTATGGTCATTACACCTCTTTGGCAAGCTGCTATTGTTTCTTTACTTTTAATTCTCACCACAAACTGTCGGTAGTTGGAGATAAATCTTTATTTTCTTACCACTTTTCTAACATCGATTTGTGTGCCTGAACCGATCTAAATTTATAACATTTAGAAGGGAGTTTTAGAGTATCAATTCATATAATAATGTGGCTTTTTTTGAGACCGAAGATGAAATTCTCTTCAATCACAAATGCGTAGTTTCCAAACCCACCCGCTTCCGGTAACCTTAGCACATCTAGCACCAACATATGTAACGAAAATGGTGGAGGGTATCATTGAAAAAAAAATTAAAAAGAACTAAAATCTCATCTTAACAGATAAACGCAAATAGATCAACGATTTTCCAACCATTAATTCCGAACCCAATGGATTAGTTACCACCAATGTCTAAAAACAATGTCTTTCACATATGGTCCAGTGGTGCTAAATGTTTGGCTAGCCACAACCATTCCTGACATCACTCTTCATGACTTTTCTTATCTCCTCAACTCCTCCGTGTTATGCCACATCACGAAACAGCTTGAAAGACACGACTACGTTGGAAAAGATACCACATGCGAACAAAACAAAAAAAAAAACACATGATTTACTTTTGGGTGAGAAAATTTGGGGGGACGGGATTGAAAAAATGGCAAAAGTTATAGCTATACGCTGCACACCCCCAATCACACTGAAGTGCGTAGCAGACAACCACACCAAGGGGAATTCGCGTTTCTTTGCCTCTATGCTCATGCTACGGCCCAATGCGGGTCACATAATTGACGAAGATTATTTCATCCTTGTCGTCGGCCCACTTTGGTGCGTTCGATTTTCGGTTCGTTTTTTCGTTTCTTTAATTTTTGTTGCTTGGGGAAGGCTAGTTGGGGGAATAGTCACAGTCAATTGGATGCGTACCGTGCGTTTAATGCTGTTCCGTGCTCCTGCGGTAAGCGGTTTTCGGGCTTTTTGCTATTTCCCACTCAGCTGCACCAGAGAAAATCACTTCCAAATGTCCTTTTTGATGATTTTCACTTTTCCACTGTACTACTCCTTCTCTCCCTTTCTGTATCTTGGTCACTCTTACTCGCAAGCCGCCTTCAAACCTCTTCGAACGCTATTTCGCTCCCTTTGGCTTGCTTTCTCTTTCACTCTATTTTCACCACTTGCATACACACTGGTTGCTTCTGCGGCGGACGCTGCTGCTGCGAGATATGCTGCTCTGCGAATGCTGGTGGATGCTGCGGATGACTCTTTCTCAGATGGTCGATTTTCCTTCAGCACTTTTTCTTCAGCTCTCCTCACACTTGTCGATATAGAAACGCGACTGTCGGGCTCCCTCTACACACAACCAATTGCGCTCGACAACAACTAAATACTGACTGACGGTAAGCGAACGAGCGGCCGACGTCGTGACCCAAGCGCCGCTGCGATCGCCCAGCAAGCAACGCCACTCACGGGTTTTAGAGCCGAAGTCCGAAGCCCCACCGTCGCCGCACCTGCTGCTCCAGTGCCGCTGAGTGCCGCGGGCTGCTGCGTTTCGTGTGAAATCGCGCGAATCTCCAACCTCGCGCGCCCACTGCACCGGCACCGTGGGGAGCTCAACAGCCCCACGCCGCAGTGTATCCAAGACGCTCATCAAACACTCTCGCGTTCTCGCGGTGCCTCCCACGGGCTTGCTATTGCTCCCCACAAGGCTCCATCCTGCTCTACCCCATTACGCCCCTACCTTTTCTATCGCTTGTTTCTTTTTTTTTTTTTTGTTAGGTTTTTCTCTCTCCATCGCTCTAACGCTGTACCGTTGGGGGAGGAATGAAAGACAAGCCACAGAACTGCGAGTCTGCGGTGGCCAAATCCGGTTCACTGGCTTAAGGCAGGTTCTAAACTTTCAATTTTGTTGTATCTTCGAACCGTGTAACGAATGGGAGTTTCACTCTTATTTGAGGTTCCATAATGCGCCATCTAGGTATTGCTCCAAAAACCGAAAAACAAATCGAGTCGACGAATCGATTATGATTTATTTTTAGACGACTCAGCTTAAACTGAACTTGTGAAGTGCCACTGAAGGGCGACAAAATATCGTTTTGATGGTAAAAATCTTTATAAAATGGGTCATTGGGCGTTTTGCTCATCAATCCTTTCTATCAAGACTCCCATTTATCGCCCAATTTCTTCTCGACCTCACGTTGTTTATCAAAAAAAAATTGTTTTTCGGCGCCCTCCAAACGGCATGATAAACAACTTAACGAAACAACTTGGCAGAACTAGAACCATCGCACAGCCATTTATTCCGCTGTAAAATTCGATCGATCCCAGCGCGATTTGTTTGACCGCGGTCGTCCCCTCGTGCCCCCCTCAACGTTGGCCCCCACCAAAACATACACACTACCACCAGAAACCGGTTGCAGCTGATGCTGCCTAACAAAACGCGTTCTTGGAAGCATCTTTCCTGCGGTAGGGGGGGATGGATGCTGGGGAGAAGATCTCCGAGATTCGAAAGCGCGGTTTGAAAACCACACTGGAACTGGATTATCTCTTCCCGCGAGGCAACGCAGTGAGACGATTCTGAGTGCTTTTCGCTGTGTGTTGTTGATCGTTTCGTCGTTTCGTGTTTCGTTCGCTTTATGCTGCCTGCGATTTGCGTTGTTGTTATTCTTGTCCGCCAGGCGATCCAATGGCAATTGAAGGGATGGGGCCGCTTAGTCCGAGATTTCTTCTACATTCTAATAGATGGATCACCCGCTGTTAGAGAAGGGGGAAAACGGAAAAGAAAGGGGGAAGCATCTATAAACAAACCGGTCAACTTTTTACAACCATTTTCTTCTCGTATGATAAAGCCTCCGGTTTTGTCTGACCTTTCGCTGGCTCGATCGATAGGAGCGTTACTATTCGGTTCACAACTGGCTCTTCCTTTGGGGGCCTTCGAGTAAACGGTAAAGTAAAAAAAAAACACTCATCCCAAAGTCAAATGTCAAAATTGATGGCACCGTTTCAGATAGCGTCGCGCACAGCTGTCAGTATGGCCAAGGCGTGCACTAAAGCGGTTGTGATTGCCGGTACCCCCTACGAATGTGTTTGTTTTGTCGACGTTGTGTAGCAAAGGGAATTTTTTTTTTTCTACCAGCGGGCGATAATGATAGTAATAAAATTAATGAACATGAAACCAACGAAACCATGGCTGCAGGTTGATAAGGGAGCGGAAAGCTGGTGGATGTGTCGCTCCGTTCGAAACCCTTGAACGGTTAATGATAACGATTTTGAATTTTCGCCTTTCACTCGTAACCGGCTGCAGTTTTGTCCAGCACAAACACAGCCGAAACAGCTGTGGCCCTTGCGGCGCACAACCTTGAAAGTGTGTAAGTGATTACTTACTAGCTGCTAGCGTGATTTTTAAAACTTAATGATACCTTAACCTAGCTACTAAAGTGTTTGACAGTTTCGAATAAAACCGTTCGATTCTTATGGCTCCTCTTGACCCTCGTCGTTTCGATCTCATCGGCGCGGTCCCAATTTCGGCCAATCGTTTCCTGTCGTTCGATTGAGCAAACATTTAACCAATTTGGAAGCAGGTTTGTGCCCGAAAGAAGGCTTTACTGTCCTTCTTCGACGTTCAACCGGCTGCGGCAAACCCTTTCTTCACAAAAACCAAACTTTGAGACGTTCATTTATGTTGTCGATTCTTCCTTGTTTTGTGATTCCTCGCCGGAAAGCCGGCGAAAGGAAATCGGGTGCAGAAAATAGCACAGCATGTATACGTGTATTCGCAGGAGGAGCGCATCTAGGTCAATGGCCCAGAGCCAGCAGAAGAAGTCACCACCACCGATGACAAACGCCAAACCGAAATAAAAACTAAAGGAATAAAAAACACACCCACAGGGAAAAGGTAAAACTAGTCCTCCGGTGCATAATTAAATTTTTGGACAACGCCGATCGGAGCGGAAAGTCGGACATGACGCCGACTATGCTGCATATATTATGGTGATGCCAAGCAAAGATGATAACGGGTTTTCGGTGGACAATGTTCGGGGGAGTTTTTGCTTTGTGCAAGAAAGATGATAAAAAAACTTGATCACCCTACTTGCAATCGTTTACCGGAGTGTGAGTATAAATGGTACATTTTCTGGAAATATATAGTCATTCACCAAATGCAAACTTTTGATAACAAAATGTTAAAAAAAACATAAAATCTCGTTTTTTTGAACTATACTAGACGTTAGGTACGTGTTTTATTTGTTCTATATTTATAAAGTCCATAAGTTGGATAGAGTTTGTTGACTTAATAAGCATGCTTTTACTCTAAGATAACGTATATTAACAGAAGAAATAAAGGTTTGATCGAAATCCGTTAAATGTCACCGACCTCAAGTATATAACATGTATTTGTAAATGAAATCGCCCTTAGCATGTACTGAAAAGTTTAGAACAGTACTCAAAGTCACAAACACTCACATATTTAAGTTATTGGCGAGGTAATTTAAAACACTACTCGTTGGTTCGTTCAAGAGTACAGAAATATTTATCTCAAAAACTTGATCAGATCAATTTGATCAGAAATAATTTCCACCTTTAGATGTACTGATACAATCATAATTCTCATTGAACAAATATAACTAGTGATCGTAGATCAATATCTGTAAGTTAAAAAAATTCGATAGTCACGAATGAAAAGTCAAGGCATCAACAAAATAAATGAAATGAGATGAAACAGCTACACAAAAACCGTGCCCAACCCTGATGAGGTACTTTCTGTTTGCTTCTCTGCGTTTTCGGCTTCATGATAAGCCTAGTACGACGCGATATTGAATGTCTGAAAAAGTTCCTCCACCAAAGTGCGAAGATTGATGCTTTCTTCTACTGCAGTTGTTCGCCACACGCAAAATCACACACACACACACGCGGTGGCAATCTAGAGGCTGGTGAAGATGTGTCGATATACAAAACGGTTTGGACTTCTTATGGTCCAGCGTGGCCAACAGTCGCATACAGCGCCCGACCCGGTCGCTCGCAGCATCTCTCCATCTATCCAGTCCAGTGTAGTGTGTGCGGGTCATCCATGTGGTGTGCGTCGTACGAGGAAGACGGATTCGGGCCGGACGAAGGAGAGCCGCGTTCTTGATATTATTTCATTCGGCACACACAGCCGGCCACAACTGCGCTTCTGCGTCTTCCTCATCCGCTTCGCACATCCGATGTCCGATTCGTCTTTTGGGGAGTGTACGTTTGTGTAACCATTCCCGGCCGGACCCGTTCTTTCCCCAACGCCTGACGGCCACAATCGATATACCCTTTTGCTTGGCACAGGGAACGAAGTCGTCGCGCACTCCGCCATGACGTTCACTTTCGAAGCCTTCGAAGCACAGAAGTCACGCGGCACCATAGACCTGCCAGGGCGAGAGAGCTACCAAGCCAAGGGGAGTGCTTTGGGAAGGGCCCGCGCGTTCCTCTGTAAGGTAATGTGAGGCAACATGCCCTCCTTAAGCGAGACAACTCTTCTTTCTAGCAATCCATTCAAGAAAAATAATCTAAATTGTCACATATCGATTGTCTATCCTCTCTTCTGGAACTAAAACGTAATAAAATGGCACTAAAAAACTCTGGTTGTTATTAAAATGATGATTACTAAGGACGCTTTTTACCATGCGTAATTTGAATTATGAGGCAAAATGGCCAGAATAGTGAAGCATGGCGAATGCTCGTTAATAATTAAATAAATATTTTTGCGTATCTGGAATTCCACTACAACGTAAAATATGTCACTAAATTTAATAAAATATACTTTTAAGTTCAAATATAAATTTGCTTAGCAGAAATTATTTAACCTTGCATATCTTTCACTATGCACGTATGGTGTCATACTGAGTAAATTTGGAAATTTTCAGTGTTTAATTTAACATTTACAGCAGTACCCCACATAAGCCGGTGGATATTGTCCCCTGATGAGGATGTTTTCGTGTTTGTCTCCAGAACCAGAATATAGGATTATAAATGAAATTCTATTCAGTATTCGTTAAGTAACATATTTAGGAACTTGATGAATGTCTGCTTGAATGCAATGTTTCATTTGAACACATTGTTATAGCTTAAACTATTGTGAAGAAATCTTGCATGATTTCTAGCGTATTTTGTTTAATCCTGTTTTTTATTCCGTTGAATCTCAATTTAAAACCGCTAAGTCCACATGGGATGTATTGGATACTATAATGAACATGTACTATTTTTGTAAATGCATTTCACCCCACCGATGCATATTGCCTTGCTTTCCCCTATCTAGTGTACGTTGGTGGTGTACTTGTGCCGTTCACTTTACACCATTTTCAAAGCCGCAAAAGGTTGTGTGATGTGGCAGGGGGAAGGGCGAGAAGGAGGCTGCGTTGGTCGTGGTTGCGGAACGCGGAGAAGATTACATTATGGCATTTCGTGCCTCGCAACCGTCCACCGCCACGACTCCGCGATACAACAAGTTGTTTTCGTACGCCGCCCCCTCCACACACACACAAACACTCCAGCGCCAGTATCACATTGTCGCTTACTTTGGCCACCGCATCCTTCGTCGCCCTCCTTCTGCACCCACGCACGGGCTCCCTAAGCGCCCTCCCTTTGCAGTGATGCGATGACACGCGGACCCGAACGGCGCGATCGCGAGTTTTCTACCGAAGAATGAAATAAATAAACCAGCCTGGAGTCCGCGGCGGCCATCGGATGGACGGGAGGATGGACGCGTGGATGCGTTCCCAGCAGCAAGCGGATGATAATCGCGCCTATGATGGCCACTCCGGCCCAATCATATGGTTTCGAGCCTCGAGTTCTGGCCAAATCGCGAGAATGGCCGCGAAAGATCGAGAACGCGTACCAAGCGCCACGTAAACCAGCGGATCTCCAGCAAGCGACAGAAGGTGATAGAAAATAAATATACGGAACGAGATAATTTGAAAGAGAGAGAACAGAGGGAGAAAGAGAGTAGGATTGACCATTTGAAAATTGCCATTGCTCACGAAAGCCGGAGAGTCGACGAGAGGGCTCCCCGACCAGATGGGTTGGGAATCATGCTCCGGCAAAAGTTCGGCCACCCGGAACTCGCGTGAGCCTGCAAAACATTGGGAAAAATAACGAAGAAAACCCGTGCCGCATCGGACCTGAGCGACGAACATCCTTCGGTGACCTTCCGCCAAGTCTCCTCCAACGTGCAGCCTCCTTCCTGCTTTTCTCGAAGTTTCCCGGCCTTTCGGAGCTCACGGTTTTGAAGAGGGTACAGCAAATCGTGACAGAACACTGACACCCCGGTGTCGGAACCGGTGAAGAAGGAGGATACCAATTTCCATTGGAACGGAGAAAAGCTGGAAAATGAAATCGATTTTCAAATCCCTTGCTACGTCAGCTACGATGAGCTTACGTTCAGTGTTTCGTCGAACATTATTTTCTGACCATAGTTTCCGTGCGAACTCTTTCCGCAAACCTAACATATGGTAACGATAAAAGGCGTGAAAGGCGTTGAATTGGGCGGGTTGGAGCTAAATAAAGTGTTGCCATTAACGCTTTTAACAGATAACTTATTAGATTTCCAAACTAATCAAATGCTGATGAAGGATCTTTGATTCCTTGATAGCTCAGGAGGTTGACATGAGCAAAGGCAAGCACCAAACCGTAAGATAACAATCAAATAGCCCTAATGGTAAAATACTTTGAACCAGCCACCCAGCTAGGATCACATATGGTAACACCAATTAGCCATATGTAATTCCCTTCCAGGTCATCGGAGAGTGGAAAATGGCATTGACCCGGTTTCCCTACGAACCATCGACTTCCTACAGGCTCCTACCGGGCGAAAAACATTTTCCCCAGTACTCTCACAAAAGCCATCCGTTTCCAGGCTCGACCAGGCAACACCGGAAAAGCAGCACGTCATACATTTGGTGGAGTCCTTTCCTTTGCCAATTCTATGAGGCAACGCCAGTTTCTGCCGGAGGTCCTTTTGGAAAACGGTTTCCATGAGCGTTCCGTTCAGCGTGAGAGTTCGTGCAGAACTCGAGAGTGCGACCCGAGAACTAATTTTGTTTGCTAGTATGCAGTCGAGCAACAAGTGTGTGCACCAACGTAGAAATCGATGACGCCAATAACCATAACGATTTTTCTTTAATGTAAACATGAAAAATAATTATCATTTGTTAAAACTCGGTTAGTTTCTTTCCTTTCCTAGTAATATGCTGTAGTAGTTGTAAGAAATTATAATTAAAGCTTAGTTTATTTGTTACTGGTTGAAAAACAATTTTAAATATATGTTTTATTTTGTATAAAACAATATTGTACTAAAAAAATGTTCTAAAACCGCTTGGCAGTCAAAGTGTTAAAGAGATCCTGCCAAAAGGTGTTAAAGCATTGGACGTAATACTCTTTAATAGCTCAAGGCTCTCAAATCTACGACAAGTCAATACGTTAGGTTTAAGATTCGTGTTCGATTTGCCAAAGTATTGAATTACAGTCAAGTTTTAGATGGTGCATAGATATGAGATATGACAAGAATTCGAAAATTCTACAACGCACCGTTCTTCTTTTTCAAGAATCAAGTGCGGCAAGAACCTATAAAAACAATATCCTTCAGGACCGCTTGAGCTCGTTCTGCTCAGTTCCTTCAGGTCCGCTCCAATTCTTTCTCTTACCTAATAGAATGGTTGTTCTGAAACGTGAAGGTCGCGTTACCTCACAGACGACAGAGCATAGGCCCAATGTGAGAAAAAAAAGAACCTGTAGACATAGCGGGTCTGTGGGCTTGTTCTTTTTCCTACGGTACACCGTTTGTCTACGATGCTGGGCGAAACCCCAAACATTATCGTGGGGGAGGTGGGGAGGATAAAAAAAACACACACACACCCTTCCCACGAATGCACGCCACTGGAGTCTTACGGATCGGAACCACGTCCGTCTGCGAAGGTGAGCTTCCTCGCCAAAAAGGAGGCACCCCGTGTGTGGTTGTGTGGTGGTTCTGTGGTGGTCTGGGGGTGGCGGATAATCGGGTGGTTAGTTATTTTCAAGGACCGAAGTGATAGTTGCAGTCGGCCGCCAATCGGTCCGATCGGGTCCACGCGCAATCTAGCGCTGAAACGGGTCGCTGAAAAACGTTCTGCCGTGTTGCGTTGCGCGCACAACAAACAAAAATGTGTAAAAATAAAAAACGGAGCACAGCAGCCCAACAACGACTGTCCCCAGCCCAGTCGAAACCAATCCCTAGACCCGCCCAAGAAGGTCGATAAAATTGAAAGCTGTTTCCAGCGCATTCCGCACCGGCTAGAGCAGCAGCAGCAGCAGCAGCAGCCCGTCGCTTTGGCAGCTGATCACCTTGTTTCCATCTTGTATCATGTCGACCGATTACTGCACACGAAACGATTCTTAAGTGGTGCTAATGATCGTATCGCTTCGAATTACATTAGCATGCGCGGCTGCACGTGTACGTGCGGCAGGGGCGATGGCTGGCGGGGTTTCACTTTTTCCCAGACTGTTTAGCATTGCCTTCAGCTGCCTAACAGTGTTATATAACATACACAGGCCCGTTATAGTGATATATTCTAATTCCTGTGCAACAGCGTGTCATTGAACGGGAAATCCTTCACAATATTACCATAATATAGATTTATCGATTATGTTTAGTTCGGTTGGGTGTTTATTTAGTTTGTTACTTTGAACTTCGTTTAGGCCTTCAATCGATACACTGGAGATCTATTTAAAAATTATGAAAATCAAATCTGCTCTTCTGTCAATCTGATTTGATCCACTTACATTTAAAGAAATTTTAATAAGTCGTCATTTTACTTTGTCATTATTACACATTCTTAGAAATTCAGAGTTTACACTTGTAAAGATCCTTTTGCTAAGAAGAGAGGTTATGTGCAGTTGCTATAATTGTTTTAAACCCACGAACTCAACGAATGCTTAGTTCTTAGTGAAAACAATACTTAACATGGTTACGGTTGATAATCTCCACAAGGATAAGGACATGCAAACTTTTGGCTAAACTGGTGGACTCTATCAAATCTTCGTAGGCCAAACTCTTCCACACAAACCTTGTTCTCCCTAGGCCTGTTATGAAATCCTTTTCTTAATGGTGTAGGGATTTTGAAAAAGTTCATTTCATTTTACATTATAGGAAAATAATTTGGCTTTCCGCAAACATCAACAGACCAACCTGAGGTATTCATACCTTTTCAATTACATATACGTTTCTGTGTACTAATAAGAGGCTCAGAAAAATAAAAACCTTGTGCAAGGGATGCTAGTACATAGCAATCGTCAAATTGATGTTAGATATTGAATGGTTCTTAGAATTCGTTCTACACCCGGGGTTAATTGGGGTTCCCATCTTCGACAAGTCCTAAAAACGTTTCGTTGGGGTTTTCAACCACATAAGACATGTACACAAGTCCTTTTGGTTTACAATGTTCGCCCACCGCAGTGTTGTCAATTTCCAGTCGTGCCGACAGATTGTTACCGAAGCCGTGCGATTTCGCGACAACCTCAAAACAAGCGCACCCGAATACCGCACGGAGTTCAACGAGATCGATTTCCAAAGCTACGGAAAGCCCCGCGGCGAGCGGAAGGTGCGGCGTCAACCCAACGCGCTCGATTTCGTGGGACAGTTCGATCCTCTGGATGCAATCGAAACCGTCGGGCGCCATGACTGACGGAACCTACATTCGCTGGAGGACGTCGAAATGTTGGGCAACCTCCCCCGCGCGCGCGAGCGACGACGACGACGCTGGGAATGCATCGGAATGATAATCGAAGTGGTCGATGGCATTGCCTGCCATCGGCTGCACGTCGCTAGGACTTTCGATAATCGATGGTTAGATTGATGGTCGATTGCGACAAGGAGCGTCGGAGTCGGTGCTAATTTATAGGACAGTGTGCAAACGAGGCTGCCGATTGCCGACACAACGCGGCGACTGCCACCATGATACATGACAGGAGCCAGCCAGCTTAATAGTCGTCGATCCTCGAGCGGGCTCTTTTCGGATACGGAGCACCGCCGGGGCAAGGTCTCGGGACGATGTACCTCGGAGAAGACGTACGGGCAGGTGCACTGGTACTAATGCATTTGGACAGTCGGTTACGGTTGCGTCGCTTCGGTGGACCCAGGTTTCGAGGGAACCCTAGAGACCCAATAAACCGTATGATCGATGATATTATATTGCTCAATACCTGAATGACCACAATCTACGGGGAGACCAGGAAGGATAGAGAACTCTTTGGAGTTGTTCCATAATCAATCTCATTAGAGAGTGATAGAATACTATAAAATATCGTTATCGATAGTAATAAAGACATGAGAACTGATGACACCCTTTCCGCAGCAATTCTCAATCAGAAATCTACGACCTATTGAACATCTGAACAATTCGGAACTTTAGTATACACAATGACTGAGCCAAGCTCCATCCAATTGCAGCTGTAAGTTCAACCCTAGTGATTGAACTATCAAACGCGAGTTAACCAGGCGAAAAATAGATTAAAATCATGCACAAGAAACTGAAATGATTTCATGCAGTTTGGAGAAATTTTTTGAATTGTACGAGAGGAGTGACTATTCACGTACACCAAGGGAAAAAGTCTTGTATGCCCTTTAAGGGGCAGGCATGGCCAAGAGGTGGTTACGCCAAGAAGAAGAACGTTGCTGATTTGAAGGATAATGACAGAAGGGTAGCTTTAGACCAGCGGTCTCCTTTTTTAACTTTTTTAAACGTGGGCCGCATTGGTTGGAATAACCGTAGCGTTAGGCCACATTTACCCATGGAGGAGACGGGCCGCATTGTGGAAATGGATTAGGTTTGTTCACCGGTAACTGTCTGAAGGACGTAGGAAGATTTAATTCTCCAGGTTTTAGTATGCTATGGTCATGTCTATCCGTGAACGGTGCGGATCTCATATCCAAGTTGCCAAATTCTAAACAGTAGTTCTAAACAGTAGTAGGTTTGTAAAAGCACTGCTCAAGGATTTTAGATTGTACTTTTTCAACAAGCGACATAGGGATTTTTCCAGACCCCAATGAAGCAATCCAAAACATTTTCCCTGAAATTGTTTGCATGGACTGCGTAATTTGTAGCATAGTTTGGATCCGATTTTCGGAGGTGGCCGTTTGAAAATCGTCAACTCTGCTGAAATAGCAACTTAATCGTTCTAACGGGTTTTTTCACTATTACTGCTATTGACGACTGCTTAATGAACCCACTCAGATTCTAACACCCAAACCGAACAGTCGTTTTGTTAACTCGTGCAAGGTTATACAGGACATAACCTTTGTTTTTTTGTTGACATATTAAGGCTGTAAAGAAATCATAAATCTCAGCTACAAATCTCCGAGGATTTTTCGCTTTATTTGCATCCCAGTGTCAAAATACACACATATGCATATCACCATACTGATCCAGGCGATAGCCGATCCTTGACAGCCGCGCGGAGGGTCAAAAATGATATCACACCACGAATGCACCATCATGCATGAGACAGGCCTTAAACACACTGAACTCACAGCTGCGAGGTTTCGTATCAAACCGCGCCTCACGCCACCTTCCGCCGGTCGCCCCGAGCCTCGGGTACCTGATAGGCGGGAGACTGCGGCAGATCGCCAGATCCGGTTCTACGCTGCCAATCGTCTCGCACAGCTTCTTTGTCACTGCGGTGGACGCATCCAGCCGGCCAATGCGACTGTGCCGCTGTTGCTAGGGCGTTGGTGCGCGACCACCGACTACTGCACACGATCGCGTTCGATCATTCGATGCATGCATTACTGCCGATCGCTTCAGAGGCGGTGCGCTCGCTTCCGCAACCATAAATATAGATAATCGCTTGAATTTATTTCCATCCCAATAAATGGGCGATAGCTCCCCTCGGTGCGATACCTCGACTCATTCACTGGCTGCTAGTGGGCACGTTGTAGGCAAGTATGAAATTCAAATACTTGACTGCAAAACAAAGACAACTAACGCTATTGCCTCAGTGTTTTGTTGTGGTGTGTATGGAAGAGTAAAATTTAAAAGATTATTTCACGATGTCTTGTAGTAAACAATCGATTTGGGAAGTCTTCTGGGAAATGTCAATTCAATCCAACACTTGAGCGAAGAAAGCAATTTTTGTGTGAGAAAAAAATACAATACATATAAGACGTAGATACACACGCCTTAGAGCTCCCGTTGTACATACATCTTCTGCAGCAGAATGGGACATGCTCTGGCCAGATTGCTCGTTTGCCGTTCTCCAGAAGTTTCGGTGACCCATGCATCGCATACACCCGGCATGCCAGCAACACGTTAGCCCACGCAATCGATGACGTCACGCACGGAGTGAGATCCTTTTCGGAGTCTGCGCCTCGAAGATGCTCCTCCATATGGAGCAGCGGTACCCAGACTGCTCCCCAACGAACATCTGCACACGCACCCACACACGCACACACATACACAAAAGCACAAGGATGGACCGAGGTCGTAATATTGCGACGCCGTGCGCTTCTGCCGCACTCACAGCGACGCATATCTTGAGACCGATGCAAGGTTGAACGGAGTTCACATTTATTGCGTGTTAGAAAGCGCGTCTTTGGCAGAAGAGGTTTGGGGATTTTCTACGCCTTGGCGGAAGCCACCACAGCACGCGTATCAACGTCAGCAACAAGCCACTTGGATCATGCTCTTGGCTGTCATCTTTTAGAAACTTTTAAACAATATCACATTCTCAATGAGTGCTCGCGGGAATCGTGTGGTGTTTTTTTTTGGGTGCTCATAATTTTGGGGACAAATAGTAAAAGTTATTTATAGAGTTAACCGTCTGGTATGAAGTACTCTTCAATCAAACACAGCCTAAGTCATGCCTCTTGACGTCTAGAAAATAATCTGATATTTTATATACTGGAAGGTAGAGTCACACTTACAGAAACATTTTGGGGACGTTTCCGTCAAGAGTTGCTCAAAATCCAAGGGAATTTGCTAGCAATCTGCAAACGATATCTACGATCTTATTAAACGTGGAGATTTTTATATAATCTTGGAGAAGACTGTTTATTTCTGTGCATACATCCTGTCCGGGAAGGTTCATGTACTCTGGCAGCTGAAAATAACTGACCTCAGACCATGCCTTAACGTTTACACCTGACACCGATTAGATGTGATTAGATTACAGCAACTCGAAATGCTGTTTTAGTGCAGTAGCAGCATTGATCCAAAACATGTGCAACGGTTCCATCACAATGCAGCTAATGCAGCTAATGCCAAAGCCACAAGCTCTTCACGTGCTTCAAGCTGTACTGACTAATCATGTGTTTTGAATTTCCCCAAGCACAACAACCTTTCCGTCTGAGCTGATAAGAGGTCTAATCGTCGCCCATCTGACCGAGCGGGGGCCGTTATCTATCGAGTCCCATTGTCGATGGACACGTTTCCAAGTTTCCCCTCGGTACAGTTCCACTTGCCTCTAGAAATTTCCTTCCATCAGTCGCCGTCGGGCCTTACCTCCGAAGCGATCGGAAAGATGCAACATCCACTTGGCTCCGGATTTAAATAATCAATAATATTCCAACAAGATAGATCGGAAACAAACAGCTAACAGATTGAAAGGACGCGAACCCATCCATCCTTGGTTGGGAAAGGTATATTTTTATGAATGAAATCTCTCCAAGCCTCCCTTTGTCTCTCTCCCACCCTAGGTCGGTGCCGGAACTCGGGATGACCCGACTCTCTCTTTCTCGCCCTTACATCATATCAATCTAGCAAGCTCTCAAACTGGTGAGCTCCCTTCGTGCGCGGATTTATTTCAATGTCACACGTACACCAACACCCACGATTGCACACCACCACCAGTGCCAAAAAGGCAACCACAGCCTTCCACATCCGCCGGAAACCTTCCCTGAAACCTCAAGGCGGAACCAGGAATAATCTCTTCCCCAACGCGTTATCTATATCCTCACGGCTTCGTAGGTATTACGTGTGTGTGTGTTTCCGCGTACATGCACGCGCCCTTTTAGTGGCTCCCCCGCAAATACGACCCGGCCAATGACGTCATCCGGTGAGGCAACAATAACATTGCCACGTTGATCCGTTTCGCCGGCTAACACGGAGGCTGAAGATAAGAGTGATGTTATCGGTTGCGGATATCATAAATTATGACCAGGCGTGAAATCAAACCAATACGGCTGGGGGATATTTGGAAGTTTCAAAGATTTTCCTCTATTTCCCGGATCCCTCAAGCGTCCATTTTCTCCCTTTCTGCCAGAGTCAATGAACGAAAAACTAAAATCTAATAACGCAAACTAACCAGATTTGATGGAGCAGGGCGGGAGAGGAATGGATGGGTGACAGCGAAGTTCTCATGAATGAGCTAGCAACAGCAAGTTCCGCTCATGCGCCCTGGCGATGCATCCAGCAAAGAAAAAGCTTTGTGTAGACACACCGGAAACAAAAATACATCGGAAACGCGACACCGGACCACTTTTACACATGCGGTGGAGCCTGGAGTCGATGCGGAGCTATTTTTGTCCAGTGCCCGTTGCCAGCTGCGGTGCTTGTGGGGTAGACACGGATGAGAGAGGAGAGAGGGGGATCCGAATGCGACATCATTAAAGAAAACTATTTAATGTTCTGCTGGTGGATAGATTATTGCAATCAAAGATCATCGGTTAGCATCAAATCGATTCTGCTGGAGGACGATGAAGCACTTCACCGTGTCTTTCATCCACCATGCGCCTCCATTGGGGGCTTTGACACCCTTGATTTATGTACATTAGGTGGGCGAGATCCCATTCGATGGTTGGAAGAACGGAAATCTTATAGATTCATATTAAAATGGAAGGCATAGATGTTGCATACATCACAAGAAGCGCCTAAACACATGATCCCGTTTCCAAAGACGACTGCATCACTATGACGTCAGAGTGGGGCGAAAGTAATCGCTTTCTGGCTGAAAAAGCCGCTCGGGAATGCATTTTCCAACACCACCATGAAGCCATCCTTGGCACTCACTTTCCTCGGGTGCTCGTGCCCCGCCGTTCACGCTTGTGGGTTCCGTGTTTCAAAGTTCGCGTGGGCCGCGAATGGGTTTGTTCGTTCCGGATGCGGCTCCTCTTATCAACCACACCGACACCGGGGCCACATTTCCATCGAGCGTGACGCAGTGTGTGCGTGGGTGGAAAGTTGAGAAAAAAAAATCAAACCGAAAGACACACAAGTAACGAGACTTTGCGCACCGCCTAGAACCACAAGGAGGAGGAAAGCCCAAAAAAGTTGTGAGTTGCAGGAAAAATCACCGAGCGCTATTTTTAGCCTCAACCCGAACCGAATCGCCTCGGATGGGCAGATGTGAACATACAATTTAGGGACGCGAGTTACAGACGAGTACGAAGGGGGATGTCTCCGTGCCCCGGGTTTGAAGCCTTACCCGGCGTACGTCGTCACCCACTTGGAGGCCCTATAATATCTTCGGTCAAAGGTCGTCGAGGGTTTTTTTTTGCGTCGTGAAGAAGCGCGCAAACTCCCTCGCCAACGTGAGAATAAGTGATTTTGAAAAGTATTTTTATTAATGCGCATTTTCATATCCAGTTTTACATTCCATCAGTTCCAACAGTTCCGTTTGAGTTGGTCCCATGTACCACGGGTTTTGTGAAGCGGTTACAAAGCTAATTTTGACAACATTTCAATTGCGATGAATTTTCCACCCGACGCCATTTTCCACCTCACAGTCGCAAAAATGTAAACCAACGTTACGTCAACGCAATTAGTATTCATTTGATTCGTCTGCAAAATTGGTCGCCCATATTCGTTATGCTATTTATTACCGCCAGGACACGCCGAACGCTGCGTGGGAAATGAGAAAAGCGCTTGTCACTGACCGTGGCGGAAAATCGTGCTCTGTAATTTAACGCCCTTCTGTCGGCTCCAAAACCCGGGGTGGCGTCTGCCATGGAAAGCGAGCGTACGCGTAGGCGAGTGTCTAGCGTCATGCGTCTATTCGAGCCGGAAAACTGTGGAGGATTTTCATTAAACGGGTCAGCATCGCACCGGGTAGTTAGACTCCCTCCCTGGGCTTCTGCTTTCCCCCGCGGTGGAGCACGCTACTACGCCATCGAAAATGCCGATCGATACCATGTCGAGTGGGATCGGTGTTTATCGGTCCTCGATAAGAGCGTAATGGCGTTTCCGTTTGATCTGCTAAATACGTCATTGATCGGCTGCCGATTGCCAGTTACCCCTGCGAACGAATCCCAGCAGGTTTGCAGCAAATCCAAATAACAATACCGCCCCGTAACGGATGTGAGTCATGCAGGTCCCGAGCGCGTGGGTTTGCCGATGGAAAATGTCACGAAGCCGTGCCGTTCAGATTCAGCATTGGCCCTCATCTTCCGACAGTAGTCGGGAAAATTGATTCCTAATTGAGTAGAGGCGCGAAAATAATTCGTCAATGACACTGATTAGGCAATAAATTATCAGACGAATGATGCCGTTTGCGACGCTTCGATCACGACGCGCTCGAACCGTGAATATGTTGACCTACTGGGAAACAAAATCGGCCGGTGATAATGCTAGTGTGCCACAAAATCAAACACGACACGTCCTCTAAGTTTCGCATTTGGCTCCGTTTAAAACTTTCTATAATCAACAATTCGTGAGCCTGTCGTCGATCGTCGGTTGTGCGAACATCCATCTCGTTTGAGATGACATTGCATGCTTGACATTTTGAGAAAACGGTGACACACATACTATTGGATATATCATAATTTGTAAACATAAGACTCTATCATTGGTTCAAGCTCAAGCTAACGGAAATGCAAACGGATCTTGATCGTCCTGAGAGGTTTCTGCACTTTTATACGTTATTCCTTGAGGCTTTTTCAATTTTTGTTTTCCTTTGAAATTCTATCCTTTAGCAACATTAAACAATGAATAATATTGTCAAGATTGTTTATATTGAAGCTTATTTAACACTGCTTATTTAACAGCTTATTTAAAATATATTACAGTTCAACCAGTTCCGGAAACCAAGTTGACCACGCCTAGAATGCTTTTGGCGGTCAATTTGACCACTCATTTTAACAAACTATAGCTACCGAACTAGCGGAATGATGAAAAGATACATCAAAAAGAAGATAGTCAACAAATATACTAAAAAGTAACAGTTAAAGAATTTGAAAAATCTTTCACAACGACGAAGTTATAGCGTGCTAAAAACGCGGTCAAAAAGACCGCCAAAAAGCGTGCGGGCAAGATTCCAAAGCAATGTATTCTAGTATTAAAATCTGACTTAGTGAAAACTGATCTAGTAATCATTTTGGGTGGCATAACTGGTGTAAATGTTTTTAAACACCTCCACTTTGATTTATGCATATTAAACTCGATTTAATAAACATATTCACGAAATATACATATTAAACGAATGTAATATACATATTTACGCATCGCTAACTGTGAAACACCCTCTGACTACTACAGTAGCATTTGTAAAGGTAATTTACCTGTAAAAATTAGTATACAGTTAGAGTTTGCGAGCTTAAGGCTCAGTTGTTTGATAAATAAGTGAATGTTGCTATTATTAAAAACCTAACTAGATAAAAGAATAAATGATTCAGAATTTAAATGTGTGAACAAACTGTTTGAGAGTAGTAAAAGTATAGTTATTCAAAACATTTATTTCAACTAGAAAAAAAAAATAAGCATTTTAAATACCTACAGTTTCCAAAAGACCTACTGTACAAACCCCTGATACGCATCATCTGTGCAAAATGGTATTTTTAATAACCTCCGAGGATCAGATTGCAACTGTACATGCATCTTCCAGCGCATCCCTGCAGGAGCTACCACCCGAACAATTAATCAAAGCCTATCTCCGTCGCTCACATCGTTGCCCGCCTCCCCGGCCTCGCTTCTTGTCGAATGATTAATTAGTAAAACTTATCGATTCTTCAGCTGGTGATTTTTGTTTCTTCCCTTATCATTGCCATCTCGTGTTGATATTCGCCAGAGCCTGGTCGACCGAGAGAAGGCACCATCAGGGAAGATCCGGAAGGCGCAGGGGTGAAGATGCTGCCGGCGGAATGCACCGGAGGGAGATCACCTAGCTCCCGCGGCTGACATGTCGTTACAACTAATGAATTAACAGGCAATGCGAGCTCCGCGTGTACGCTTTCCGCCCAGGAGGGCAAGTGTTCGCTAAGGCTGAATAACAGTGCGTAACGAAAAGTATCTCGACCAGCAGTGACGTCGCATTCACGATGTTGTTTTTATATCGAAAAAATATATTATTTGCCCCTTCTTTATATCAATAGTTTTCTTATGAATAAAAAAGATAAAATTTGCAACTATTTTAAAAAAAACCAGTCGTGTAAACTTTTTCTCTGACTCAGTGTAATAAAAGTTTTCCTTCACATAAGATACGTTGTACGAAGCATCTACAGTGAGCGTGCAGATATCGTGCGTGTTTGCAGTTGTTCGGCAGGCGATCGGAGACATTTGTTATGCTGGTAATTAATAAAAATCTTTTCCCTACCCTTTCCCAGCCTCAACGGTCTTCGTAACCCGCGCCTTTGAGATCGCCTGGCATCGTTCGTTCATACGCTGGAGTACAAGACCCGGTATAGGATGGGTGTGTTTTGCCTTCAGTAATTAACACCCGAACGTAATTATTGCTCCCGCGGGTTGTGCCGATACGGATCGAGCGATCATTTTTCATCATCACCACCTAGGGCTACTATAATTAAGTGCGCCACTGTCCGCCGTTACCCTGGATGCTCCTGGAAGAGGATCTGTGGATCGCTTGGAAAGCCACAGGATGGCGCCCGGTACGCATCTGAAACAAAGATCGGCCGCAAACGATACGACTCAATTGCTCAGCATATTGGCGCTCGACTCGGCAAAGATGCATGCGCTACTAATAATGATCGGCAGTTGTACGAACTGTAAGCACTTTGCCGCGATCTTTCCCACGATAGTGGCCGATTGGTGCCGATTAAACTCGGTCCCAACTGTATATGAATTCGTTTTGTTTTCGCTCAATCAAAAACCGAAAAGGAAAAAAAAACAGAGACACAGTGTGAACGACTTGCTTGTTTTGCATACTCACTAAAATGATTATTCAAACGATGGAGTTCATTCAGATGATATAATAGAAACCATTCATCAGTCAAAGAAAAATACATATTTATGAAAAGTGTGCACCGAAACAGTGGCAGATGTTATAATGTACAAACAGGTTAGTGTTAATGTTTTGATCTTTACGAACGGATTTAACGAACATTAAAGGAACTAGAACTTTTATCAAATTTGCGGCAGCTTAATTGTTTGATAACATCTAATATTCTTGACGCTTTATATATCAATTAAAAAAAATGATAATTCTAACATTACATGATTGGAGTAATATCCATTTGCTTATCATCAACGCCTAAATTATAAAAGTGCGTTATTAATTTCCATGTTGTGTTTATTCTAATTCAAAATATTTTGTTCCATGATATGAAAATACCCAATTTCAAACTTAACACGTTGCGTGCCAAGCGTTTTAGATCATTTTTTAGTACAATTTTTTAAATTACAATTTTGTTTATAATATTTGTTAAACTGATTGTTTTCGAAGGCCAAGCAAAAACTTAGCTTCCCAAAAAAATTATATAAAATATTACATTGATTTTTATGTTGCATTTTCATGTATTTATGGGTCAAAAACTTTTTAGAACTAGAACTGCTGTCACCCATATTTGGGTGACGCCGTGCGGAACGTGTTAAAACTGAACTTTTGAATTTTTAGATATTGGCGAAAGGTTATCGGGTACAGCACGGACTACGATCGGATAAAATCCGTTCGACGGTCGGTGAAAAATGAACTCTGTGCGTTTATACCTTACATGTTCAAAGGTTCCTTTGAAGCCTCTAGCTTCGTTTATACCTAAGGCGCTCAAGTGTTTCCGTGAAGTGGATGATTGTTTCTTTTCAAACGAAGTCGTTGGTAATCATTTCAATAATTATACAAAATGATGATAAACTCATAAAAAATTACAAATAGGATCCTCAGAAAAGCAATTAACGCTTTTTTTTAATAAGAACCCTCAAATGTGCGAATTCGTTGAGAATCCGCGGCTTAAAACCTCGCGGATTTCTTCCCATACAAACGGGAACGAACGGATTTGCCCAAAGAGTTCATTTCGTCCACATTCAAAATGGCAGGTAAAATGAACATATTTAAGGGGAGATGAGTGAAATTTTTCCCGCGCTTTTTCACTTGAGTGACCTTTGACAACTCGATTCGAACGTATATTTTTCGATCGTAGTCCGTGCTCGACGCGTATATTACTATAGTACAATTTTTTTGATCTAAATTTTGACATTTTCTCGTTTCTATCATTCCATAAACTTTGGAACGCATACAGTTTTGAAGCTAGTTGTTTTGCATAATAACCATTATTTCCTCAAAATAAATTGTATCTATCACGGTAATACTGATTTTTCAAATAACTATAATACTGCCAAGCCTATCCCCATCATTTCAGAACGGTTTATTTTTTTTTTAATAAAAATGGTACACAGTTTCAAATATGGACTTGTTATGTGAACAATCGATCAGGCAACATAACCGTTTTTGTGTCAACTCTGATTTTCTCTTGTGCATCACTAGCAATAAAAAACGGCCCAACACGAGTTTGCTAATAGATAAAACATCTTCTACGGGCAGGTTATTGATGTGTTTGACCTGCGACCTCCACGATCCGCGCTAGAGCTCGCTGCCTTCCGCTCGAAATTCGACTCAAACAAGAGATCCAACGAGCGGTTTCGGCCTCGAAGAGCTGGCCTTTCTCTTGCCCGATCTCTTTGGGCTTCATCTGTTCGTCGCATCCCGACGCCACCGAAACACCAAAACGGTCCCCTCCCCCACCCCCACCACCCCCTCCATTGCATCCCACCCTCCTTGTAGGTCGTCGGTTAGTCAAGCCTTTCCAGCTGATGAAATTTAATAGATTTATTACAATCGTTCGTAGCCTTCGCCGGGCCGCCGTCGGCCATACGGTTAACAGACACCTCTGACGAACTGGCTGCCGAAAGTAATATTTTCAGCCGCTGCTCAATCATGCGTGCATTAGGCGTCCGCAGGTTTTGCGCAAGGTGCTGCTGCAAGAATGCTGTCGCGGCAAGTCGCAAAGCAACCGCATGCGGTGGCACCGTGTCGTTCCCTCGTTCCCTTGCAGGGAAGGAAAAACTAGCCACAATAACACTGCAATAATACTGAAATTTGAGCGGTAAGGTGCGTTCCACTCTTTTATACCAAGTTGCAAGTCAATATTGAAACCATTTTGTCAATTAACATGCACCGCGCGATTTCTCCCTGCGGTTTAAGCGATATGTAGGTTTTCAAGGGAGTCTCAAACGGAAAGAATGCATTTTGTGAAATGCCATAACAAATCTAAAAACCAGGAAAATGTGCAGAGCTAGGCTGAACTGTCTTGAAGGAACAAAGTTCCACACTAGCAAATTGAAAAAACGGTTGAGCAAAAAGTATTAAAGTATGAGCAAAGAAAGAATTGTTTCGATGGTTTTACAAAGACAAATATTATTTTTTTAAATAACTCAAAAGGACAATAAGAAACTAAATAAAATCCATTCATTTTCTTACAACACCCTTGGCTACTCTCATTGGAACCATAAAGAAAAAAGTACAAATTTGGGCATAGAATGGTACGAATAGTTCAGTTTATTTTCCCAGATTTATTCCTTGTTTTTAATGTAAAGCATTTGGTCAGTTTAAAACTTACAGTTGAATCTGGTTGACGATCTATTTATTATATAAGCTTTAATATTTATTACCATTTCAACAAGAATAACGAATCAGTACAGTAAGTTTGTTGGATTGGAGAGTCGATTCTTTAATCCACTCAGAATGATTAGGTTCACTCACAATTATTAAATTCTTCTTTACGTTACAGGAATCATCGTGAACAAAGCATCAGAGCATTATTTGTGAGCCAAAGCATCCAGAGAGAGAGTCAAATCTTTCTCAGTCAGTTACATCACAAATGTTTCAAAATAAATAATCTTGATGAATTCAATCAATTCACTCATAAAGGCGAAATAAACTCACTCACTCACTCACCAAGGCTCAGTTCGCATATCACTAGTGTCGACTAGGTTTTCATTAAAACGCTAAATTTTTTGTTGAATACACAATAGCAAACCCCTCCTTCCAGTCTCTCTGCAAGGATTGGCGTTGTTTATTATAACGCACAATTCAACATGATATCAACATGGATAGAGTAGGAGAATGTATCTTTATTCGACCTTGAGTGCCTACGGGAAACCGCGGAATGTGAACCCGTACCGCGCCATACCTTCCCGCAAAACCCGCCATCCGGACGATAAGAACTCGACCCGGTGTTCGGTCGAGATGTTACGCATCAGCAGTCGACCGGCGATCGATCGATCCGGGGACTGATATCGCGAACAGATATCGGCGAACGCATCAGGTGGCATGCGAACCGCAGACCCGCGGCATACCTAACGGTCCCTGCTGTCACCGGCAGAGGTCCCAGCTGACAACCGCAAAGGCCTGAACCGGTGGCAACAATGTCCGGGCGCCGCCGGGTTGGTTTGGAGGTGGGAGTTTGAAGGGAAACCGTCATAACCCGATAGCGAAAATATTGCAAAACAAAACTATCCCTCCCCGGTCGTAACTCCCCCACCGCTCGGGCTAGGACGGGAGGCTCGGAGGCTGGGCGGGAAAGGGGCTAAGAAAGCACGATCACGAGGGACGTGGGGGTGCATTATTGCCTCGCTTGCAACGTTTCAATTCGCGGCGTTACGATGTGGCCATTTTCCGCTCGATTTGCGTTCACTTTTTATTTGCCTAATAACACGGGCGTGCACCGGAGGCCACGCCACGTTTTTCGTGCCGTCGCTGACGTCGAGCGTAATCAATAAAAGTATTTGAGCGATAAAATGATTTTAAAAACAAATGGGGAAAACCCCCGTCCCCACCCACAACAGGCGCCACAAGGGGTCGCGGTGCGCTCGGACGGGGTGGCTTTTCGGTGGTAAAAGCAAAGGGGATGCGCCTAATGGAAACTCAAAAAAGCGGGATGCAAAGCACTACAAAAATAGCATTAGCACGGGGCATCGAAATGGTATCGAAAACAGGGAAAAAATGTGCAACGTTGCAAATGCAATTGACATGGCCGCTGGACGGAAGCTAAAGGGAGGAGGGAAAGCCAGGTCAGCACCCGGTGGTGACCGCCCGATCACGTGCCCCTGCGTGCGCTTCGGTGACGTCTTCGGGATTTGGGCCCGCGAGCTGCCACTTCCAGCAGCTGGTTCCGTTCGGTGTGCACCGGCGTGCTTGTTTTGGGGCAAACAGGGGTTTTGCGTCAAACGGGCTCGAGTGGAAGCCCGCGAAGTAATTACTCGTCTCGTTCTGTGTCAGCCACACAGCGAGGCCTTTGTGCTGCCTCGACAATCGGCTTTGGCCGGTTCGGTGTTTCCGAGCCCGGAGTTCCGGGGGAAGCTCTCAATGTTTCCACTTACGTCAGAGCAAACCCTTGCCGCGGGGGTGGGGGTTGTAAGCAAGGGTTTAGCGGATGTTTGGCGGTCAACCAGAGGAACTTGATCAAACAAGCAGCTTCGGAAACGCTTCCCTCATTCGCTTAGGAAACCAAAAAAAGTTGATCGAGTTTGAATAAATGGCGAAAATAACAAATAAAAACAGTAAAAAAGGGAATAAATTGATAATTTTTTATCGTCGTTCCTGTCAACACAATAAAGATTGAACACAGGAGTACTTCTAATAACGCATCAAATTGATGACAGCTTCCGAGATTCAAAATCTGACAGTCTAAAACTATCCAGCTACTGTTTTGGCACTAACTAAATGATGCGGAAACATTTGAATAGTATCCAGTGAGGATATATTGATACTATTTTAAAACTAACTTTTATAGCATCACGAAGCTCAACAAATTGACGAAACTCGACTCTTGTGACATACTTTTACCGTAAAAAGTAGCAAATAAAAATGAGTTAAAAAATGTGAAACATTTCCTCAAAACACACAACAACACTTGACTGCTTTTAAAATAATTTTAACATTCTCAAGCTTTAAAAATCTTTAACTTTGCACTGAATTGCACTGTGTAAAATTATCTATTGGCTGATGATGTTTAGGCCAATTTTTAGTTTTAAAAACCGGTTTCAATAATTCAAATACTATAACAACTGACAACTCACATTGAGAGCCCGAAAATTTTGAGATTGGGAGATGCTATTGGGGAATAGAGATTTTATTGAGGACGTCCATAGCAGTCAATTTAACTTTGCTTACTTTCAAAACATAGTTTTCATTTATTTAGTTGTTTATTTTTATTTAATTTGTAGCTATTTCTGCGTCCGATTAATACTCATAACACTCATTTTCATAGTTATTGTTAACGCTGCCAGAAAAGTTTAAACATATTATCAAAGAAGGCTGAGTAAATAAGATAGAATAGGTCAGCCAAGAAATAAGTTAGTTGCAATGAAGACTTTGAGAGAGGAGGTTGGAATAGTATTTTTTTTAGTTGATGGTTTGATGGTTTGATGAAGGCTTGAAGGTTTGAAGGTTGATGTGAAATATAGCTGCCATTTGAACTATCTACTAAAAACAGCTATTTCGTTATTTTTCGAGATAACAGTTATTGTTGTAATATAAGTACCTTTTCCAATCCCCCGGTCGTTCTGTCACTTTAACGGGACTTTTTTCACGTTTATTTAAACATTTCATGCACGGCAGAAAGAATAAGCATAAACCTGTAAACTCTTAGTTATTATTCCGTACTAGCACATTAATTTTGTACATTTACTATTGAGGTCTAAAAAGGCTTCCTACACCTTCCATGTTTGTTGAAATAACAAAAAAAAAATAGAATGCACTTTAAACGTACGTGCGAGATTTTGCATACAACGCCAAAACAGCCAACCTTCTCTATCGCCAATGATTTTGCCATTCAGTTTATCGCAAGGTCCAGAGCATCAAATCCCATTCACTACCCATTAGGGTGTCTGATTTTGTAAACATAATTTACCAACGACGACGCGTACCGCAACCACCACAAACACTTTGGCCAATTAGGCTGAGTCCGTGTGCGTCCCCACTCTCCCCCGGGCCTCCCTCCAATTCAAGAATGTACCTTTTCCCCTTCCGCGGGAACACCGTGTACAAAGCTGGCGCGTGACAAAAGCCGCCAGAGAGCGGACGCGTCTTCGGAGCGGTTTGGTGTCCGGATCGGTGAATCTGCCTTTCACCCGGCGGGCCGCTAAAACCCAAGCAGTACCACGATGGTTCACAAAAGGCGGCCAACAACAATCTCCCGGGTGCATCGCGGATGCCTTCACTAACCGCCGACGTGCCCTCCCCCCCCCCCCCTTGCCGGTGATAGGCACCGTTTTTATGTGTTTCTTATTTTTCTTAATTTTTCGCAACAATCTCCATCGTCCTACGAGCGTTTACATCGGGTGCATATTAGCGGCACATAATAATTATGCAACGTCTTGCAGCATGCGGGTGCGTTGCGAAACGCTGCGATCAGATTAGCAACATCTTCAAACAATTAACCAACGCAAATAAGGGCAAGTGTGTTTTGTTCGCTTCACAGGAAGAATTATTTCTGCTCACCTAGGTTCTGCCATCATCAAGAAGATCATCCAACAGGTGATTTGGTTATGAAAAAGGCGAAACACAAAATTTCAAAAATTATTTGTTTTTCAATCTGTTCATGTAGTTTTCAGAAATTCGTTTGGAGAGTAGATTAATATAATGCTGGAATTTTATTATGCTATATTTACTCCTTTCATATGAATTATCGACATATTTTTTAAAATTGTTAAGGAAATTAACTCCAACAATTATTTATATTCAAATCTCATCGCGAGTCCCATCGTTCTTTGTCTTCGTTTAACTATAATGCTGTACTCTAGACAATTTTTCCCTAGACTCACTATTATTTCTCTTTCCTTCTTTAAATAGGTCAAAATAACCTATCTCAACTCCATTCAAAGAGGCAATCGTTTGTTTTCTTCTTCTATAATTAAGAAAAGTTAATTAACATAATTAAAAAATGAAATTTCATTTCGTTGCTGCTGTTGCTAAAATCAAAAGAATAATACCATCGGTAATACAATAAGCTATGATCTCTTTCCGATGAAATTGTCGAACGTCCAACTGCGTGCCCTTACGGACCTTCACTTCCCGCAACGGATGCCTCGGGCGAAGCAAATCCGTTCCTTCGCTGCAACATTGTTGACATCGCTTCAGCTACGATAATGACCACCTTTGTGAGGCGACATTTGGTGTAACACTGTATATCGCTGCGTGTTCGTGCTTGGATTCGAGTCCCGAAAGCGCCATGTAGACTTTACTCCAAGCTCCGTCGGGCCAACAAGGCAAAGCCAGCGAACGTAAATTACGGAGTAGCTCAAAGCATGAATAAGGGTTCTACCTGAACGAACCGCCGCGGTGAGATGGTGTATGTTCGGGGGCCCTCAGTTCTTCGAACGCGCGTTTGATTGGATGCAAGTATCAATAAATCAAATCAATTAGACGGTCCAGGGCACCGAGAACCTGAACGAAACGAACGAAACCGGCGGCCGCTGAATGAACGAACGAACGGCCTGGACCAAGACTGGGCCCGGCAAAGTCAGCGGTGCAGCCGAACGGTGCGGCCTTTATGCAACAGAAACATAATCCACTTTAGGCAACTTGGAGGCGGACACCAAGATCAGCAAACGGCAGGGCAAGGGCTCGTGCCACCAAAGAGACCGCGTGCGCGCCAAAGCCGAACCTAAAGGAGTTGTTTCGCATTTTCGCAACATAATCTAGCCGATCACACCAAACGGCGGCCCGTGCTCTGCGCGGAAAGTGTCGCTAATCATCTGATCGTCCAAATCCGTCGCTAAAGGGCCCCTCCTCCCACGTGCTGCCCCCAACTTCTGTGTCGATCGTTTATTATTTAATAAATAATTATGACTAAATTTGACCGATAGGTTTGCAACAGTGCATTCGCAGCCTGGCGATGTAGTTGGTAAACGAAATAAAAAAGAACGCTTTTCGGAACAACCTTTTCCAGTGTACCGCCACTTGTACCGGGTTTTTTTTTTGTTTAGGTAATAAGATTTAGAAATTAGAACATTCAACACAGGGACAGAAAAGGAGCAAAAAGGTCATAATGTAATCAGTATTTTTAAATACCGTATATAATCTCTTGTTTGAAAATTTAAATTGATTGATGTGTGTTTTATTGTAACTTAGCCTTACATTATACTACCTTTTCAGGTTTTTTCTCAAATAAAATTATACCGTTCTAACGGATAAAAACATGGCAAACATTTCCTGAATTTCCATTAATTAACATTTATTATCAAATGCTTTACGGTTACCTGTTTGCGTGCAAACCTGTTTGTCAAACAGCTGATTTGCAATCTTCGAATGTAAGCAAATAAATAAATGAACACTTTCCTTCTTTTGCATCGTAATTAGCAAAACTAAAACCTCAAGGTGTAGCGGTTGTTTATGAGTCAATGCGTTTTGCTCGGAAATATAATAAAAATGGGTTATCTGAGGAATATGCAATGACTTTTTTGCTTCTTTCCGCTACTGTAAGGAAGTACGGGTGGTTGACGTAATATTCACCGAAACGTGGAAAAACAGATCAAGACAATCACCTGTTCGGACATGTTATGATTTGAGTTTGCTGACCACTTCGCTATGGAATAAAATGTAGTATGAAAACGTTAAGAATCAGAGCTTCAAACTGCGTCTAACAATCTCGGTAAGTATGCAGATTTACTCGTATTTTTATTTAAAACGAATTCAACTATGAACGGAGAGATAAAGCACCTCGGAGGTCGGGGCAAAATCCATCAGTTTGTAAACAAACTAAAACTATGTTTTACCATTCAACATAAAGATTACTAAAAGCAAAGATTCCTTGAATGTTATTAACTTTCGGTCAAGTCAAAGGATTTTTGTTTTATCTTTTCAATTGATTCAAAATTGGTTATTTAACGAGGGATGCATTTTGCTCTTTATTTTGGAGTGTATTGCCCCTTTTCCATGGAGCATTTTTCCTCAGCACAGGTGCATTTTGATCAACCAAATACTAATCTATCTAATATCTCTCTATAGAAAAATTAATGATTTTTATATCCAAAAAGGCAAATGTCCCCTAACAGGTTTCTAGTTTGAGATGCCCTTCCTACCCTTAGAGATGCATATTACCCCAGGTACCCCTACAGCAAAGTTTGGTGCAACAAGTACAATTTACTATTTTTGACGAAAGGATTGTGGCAGCCAAAGACATTTTCAATAACAGTACCTTACACAACACAGCCCTTACCAAATAATGTAGTTAATTTAATTGCAATTATAAAACCATAAAAACAATAAAATTCTTTGCTTCTTTATCCGTTACCGCATTGAACTTATGGTATGTTTTATTCTGTTTTCAAAACGATATGTTTTATTTTTTAGTGTTCATGTGCTATTAGGAGTATTTCCGGAACCGTAAATTTTTTCCATCATAATTCGTTGTCCACACAAAATGTGTCAGCACCTCAATTTACGACCCACCAACGGCCGTTTTCTCTTCGCGTTTGATTTTCAACTGATGCAGTCGCCTCGCTGAGGTCGAATCGTCGCAAGGGTGACTGAACTTCATGCGTCGCTTCTTCGTTGCTTTGGTCCTGCCTCAATTCGGCAGCGCGACAATTCGGTGTGAAACCGTGTTTAGCGTCGCGTCCTTCACGGGTTTTCCTCGCAGGGGAGTGTGCGCGGAAAGAAAAACGTACGCGACGAGCGCGGCCCTCGGGCGCGGACGCGTGAAAACTTTACGACCGGCCGTTTCCTGGGTGGCCCAACGGAAAACGTGGCCACATTCCTTTCCGCCAGCTTCGCACAGAACGTGAAAACACCGTCCTCCGATGCATCCACCGAGGGTGCATTTCGTGCGATCGCTGCTGCAACCCCTCTGGCGATCGTGAGCCATTCTGCCGCTCCGAGCCTCGAAGGCAGCTCCTTCAAGGTGGCAAAAACACCCCGGCCCCACCCATCCACCTCTTGAGCCCCGATTGCTCCAAATTTTATTTAATGTCTGTTTTTTCTTCACATCCATAAATTAATTAATTTTGTACCTTCACACGACTGGCTCGCGTGTACGTACGTGTGTATGTGTGTGGGTTTATGTGTGCCGATGCGTGATTAGTTGTTTTCGATTTTTCAGGTCATTCGACAACCGCGACCTCCCTGCACCACCATACCTCCCACCAGGGCGCACCGTGGCGTAGGGCATGGAAAATAATCGCTCGCCTAACAGTGACAATGTGAACCACTTTTAAGCATGTATTTTTGTTGTTTTCTGTCCTCAACGCTAGCGATCCGTCGTCGACGAGGTGATTTAAACTATCACCTTCGTTCGTTCGCAATTTACATGCGATCCTCAGAGCGTTGAAAATTAGTTTCAAAAGAGTTACAGTTTCTATAGAGCTTTATATTTAAATTGATGAGTTGAAGTTGATGATGCATTGAGATTTGATTGAATTATGAACCTAAGATCTTTTCCAAAGATTGTAGTTCTTATACTGAGAAAGCATTCTTTACTAACAAAAGAATATTCATCTGGGATAAACATTTGGGAATTGAGAAACCCATTTTCGAATAAAAATCTCTTGTTAATAATTATATATATTTACTGTAACCATTGGAAATGTTTGTGTCATTTGTAGTTTGGGACTTCATTGCTTGAGTCACTTATTTCAAATTTAATGCCCTTGCTTATTTACTTATTTCAAATGTAAATTTAATACCAGAGAAGACATAAATACTTTGCTCGAGCGTTCAAGCTACAATAAATATAACTGCGATTTTTTTATGTCACCAATTCCAGTTCAAAAGACTTTTAATAAACTAAATTACTTAGTTTTAGTATTAGGCCCTTGATATAAAATTATTCATTAAGCTTTTAATGTATGGTTATGGTATATTAAAAAGAACTTAATATCAGAGTTGAACATAACTACGTTGTTCGAGCAATTTAGATATAATAACATGAGTTCGTTGCAATCAATATTGTGTATCAGCATTTTGCTTAATGGGTTCCATTCTATATAACTTTCTTAATATTATGCGACAATATGACCACTTCGTATTTAATTAGATCATTCTCTTTCGGCGACATAATATATTGGGCTTTCAATATAAATGTGTTTTTCCATTTTTTTTTTTCCAAATCCAACCATATGCGCTTCTATCTTCGGTGAAATATTTTTCTCTTTTTCGACGCTAATTTTCGAACCGCACCACCCTTGAACATGCAGCTTAATTAAAATAAAATATACCAAATCAGACGCCCCAGAAACCTCAACCGGATTGTCATCGCAAAGTGAACGGTTGGCCGCCGAATTTCCTACCTACCCTTCCGTGCCCTGCGGCGTTCCGTTTCCTTTGCGCCCCCTGCACTTCCCTCCCGTCGTCTCCCGTTGGCTACGCGAGGTCAACTTATACCGGCCTCGGCGATATCGGGGAACACCAGCAAGAAGGGAGCGGGCGTACGAAATAAAAGAAGCAGAAAACAGAGCGTCCCGCAAAGCCCAAGAACAGGCCCAATATGTTCGCGAGCCACGCAGAAAACTGGTTTCTCCACCCTTCACTGCTATTTGGGCGTTTGGGCTGGTTTGTCGGTTTTTTTACTTTTCGTTACAGTTTGGCCCGTATCTTGGGTAGCATCTTGGGGCTTCTCTATGGTGGCCATTTTCGCCTAGCGTTCTTGGAGCGATCGGCCTCTCCAACATCCAACCCTCCGGCAGGGCCGTCGATGGAGCTTGTGGGTCATTCTTGGTGTTGAAAGCACTCCCGAACGTGTTTGCCAACGGCTCGATCGAATCCGAGAACGGGAGGCAGCGGAAATGTCAACCTCGATGGAAATTGGATACAGGCGAAGCTTCTGGCCATTCGATTTCGCATCGTGTAATCTCGCATATCGTTTGGGAAACAATTTATTCACTCAAGATTGCAAGTCGAATGCAATCGCAAAATATTGCGAATTCAGGTTTTACCTTCTCCTTAATGCTTAATTGTGACTTTACAATATATATGATGTTGGTTGCGCTTTTATGGTACGATCATGAAAATCGTTGATTAATCTGTGTCTTGAAATTAACATCCCACAAAAACGAGCAGTTTAAGATGATCTTTCATGTATTGCGACAGACTACTTTGTTTCACATATTATTACTCAATTTTATTATTGCCACAGACGGAGCTATTCGTATGTATTTTATTTGTTGATTTTTTCCATAACTTTACTTCTTCGATTAGACTCATCATCTCGATTTATAAGTCATTAAACAACCTTCCATCAGCTATTACCAAACAAAAACTTCTTCTGTGGCTTGCAACGTAATCCAAGCATAACGAAAACACCTGGTGCAACGACAAATCGCTCGAGATAGTCGTTGATAAGACGTCCAGTCTTTTACAGCTGGGAAACCCATTAGAATTCGGTTGGGCGAGAGCAACACCCAATATGACCCAGGGTGCGCGGTGAATGCAACTGCGATGCAGTAATCGGTGCGTTTTTTGTCCGCAAGAGAGGTGCACAGACACGCACGCACATTCGTATTATCGTATTGAAAGTCCTGATGCAACGATGGAGTCGCCCGTCACCGGAGGCCACCGAGCAAGTCAGGGTCAGTCGGTCAGGGTGTTTTTTCGTGCGGTTTGTCTACCGCCCTTCCCACACAGCTGTGTGTTGTTTCGGTGAAAGCTCTCCGGTTGACAGGTGATATGCCCGGCCAAACCTAACCCGTTCCCGTACCCCTCGTTTCCGGTGCAAGTGGACGAACTACCGTATGTTGCGGAATAAAGAGCGCACACAATTCCACTAGATTAACATAAATTCAAAATTCATCTGCATGATATATTCATTACTTCGTCTACTACTGTACTATAGTAATGTTTACGCGAAAATACGCTCAGACCGACAACGATTTCAGATTACTTTGTTGAACTGTTTAATTTTCGAATTGTTTGTGAGATGTGTGTTATTGCATAGAACAGATTCAGCAACATGTCGTTTAAAGTATTGTCCTAGGCTATACGCTTATTTATTTATTTTATTTATTGTGCTATAACGGAAGTTGCCGTATTGTTTGAGCCAACATGCTCTAACTGACTTTTTTGTTCTTAGAGCATTCCCTCCCTACAATAAGGCCTTATCACGGGCTTTCTCGTTTAATGTTATGCTCTTATTGGGATAAAAAGGCTTAAAGTTTAAATTACAAACTCTCTAGTCCGAGTACAGGTCAAATGGAAAATTATTAGAACAAATTTTCTCATATATTACTCGCACAAATAATTAGGTTTCGGGTATATTTTGATGCGGGAATTTATTTTTAATGATACTATTTCTAAAAATTGACGAACTCTTACCATACTTTTAGCAAATAGTTATTCTTCTCGTTGACGGATAATTTTTTGCTAAATTCTTTGTCTCTTCTGTTGTTATTACGAGTAGTATGGATTTAATCTGCCAACCCCATTTCCGTTATAACAAAAACTCATAAAGCCTACGATCCAGTACTTTTTTTTGTCGTCTATCCAAGATACAGACTTATTTGAGCAAGCGGATAAAAAAAATCAAAAATCCATCGTATGTGAAAGTTTTCTGGCACGCGTAATCAAAACAATGTTGTTTCATCAGCTTTTTTATCATAAACTAGCTTGACGCTCCGACATGCTCGATGGAGAAGAGATTGAGAAAATAATGATGGTTTTAAATTTTTAACTTACGTTTGTGCGTTCAAACATAGATGAAAAAAATTCTGCAATCTTAAACAAATCCAAACATACTATTTAATGGATCAACAAGGGAAGATGGAATTTGTGACAAACTAAATTTACAGATCGCAAACCTAGTTAGTCAGTCTAGAACCAAAAACTCGAGCTGCGCACTGCAATCCGTCCTATACGGTACTTGAAGTGGTTGTCCAACCTGGCAACCCAGTCCAACCTGATCCACGAGACCGAAGAGCGGCAAAGGGTTGGCCAAGGGCGATCGAAGGAGGCCAGAAACAGAACCAAAACACAAACTTGAAGTGAATGTAGTTTTTCGGGCCGGGCCAGGCCGTACCGAACAAAATAAAAACCGACTTGCTAGATAGAACGGCGTCTGCAAAAGGGCTGATCGCGTCGCGGACCCGCCTGACCCCACCGCATGAGGTGCGGGCTTATCGACGCCGCGGTTTTTCTGTTGCTAACGGGCCCGTCGGTTCCGTTCCTCCCGCTCCTCCCACGCCAAACCTTCTCATCCACCAGCCCACCAGTATGCACCCCCGACCAAGGAGCCCTTCGTTCGATGCGAAGAAGTGCGTTTCTGTCACTTTGTTTTTGAATCATATTCGGTTTTATTTTTGCACACAGCACACAGTTAGTCTTTATCTTGGCAGTTTCGCCGACTCAATTGCCTTACGGCGTGGCATGGCGAATGGGAAGGTTTATTTTGTAAAAGAAATTTCAGCACTGCCAGCGTAAAGGGACGATTATGTAGGTCAAACTGGATTGCGGGGATGGCATGATGTGGTTACTGCATCGAAAGTATGTTTGCAGCACTTGGTAACTGGATCCTTCGATTTTTACCCGGGGGCCAACCGGGTAATTTTTGGATCGTTAATTGGCGGTTATTTTCATCCCTTCCATCTGTTTTAAGATAGCTTCTGTAGCACTTTTCCCGATCGAAATGGTATAGACTTAACATCAATCCTCCACCAAAACTTACTGATCACTAAATTAAGGACAAAGTGTTTCAATCAGTATTACGAATTGCAATTTATTGGTGAGTCATGATCACCAAGCATTTAAATAATTCAACCGCAAAATGTCTTCATCATTTACAGTTTAGAGCTTTTTGTAAGATTATCCAAAATCTGTTTGTATTCGTTTTGGAATTAACTTTTATTTTATTCTAGCAGTGGATTTTTTTTATTCTCGCAGTGGTATACATACTTTGATCATAGTTAGTGCAGATGTATTTTGATATTGCTTAACCATTGTTAATTTTCACCTAAACCTTGCCAGAATATGTTTTCAGGAATGTTCTTTCTCATTTAATAATGTCCGTTTGACTTAAAATGCTCTCAATTCACGGTCCATCAGCAAAAGTCTGCATTGTTACCCTTTTAAATTGTTTTCGTCATCGCTGTCAAAATTGATAAAATTTGATAATTTGAGAGCGACATAGCACACATAAAAAACATCTCTGAACAGTAATCTACATTTGCATTTACTTAAAAAAAAAAGAAAAACATGACATTTATCGCAAAAAAATAATAAAATGATTAGTTTTCAATAGGTCTGTCTGATTTAGGATGAAAACGAAACAGAACGAAAGGAATTTTATAAACTGGTTCAGATTGCTTAATTCAGAGTGATTATTTTCAGATAATGAAGATCTAATATCTGATTTCATAAAATAAGCCAATTTTGCGAAAGGAAATGTAAGTTACCTATCACATTATATTGTTGAATTTATTTATTTATTTTAGATAGTTTTAATTAATATTTACTATAAGATATGTGACGAAGTTATGCATAGTAACGAAAAGATTTGTAGAATTATACCTACCAAAAACCATGGAGATTATATCCTGAAAATATGTATAAAGTATTGCTAGCTGATGTAAAAAATAAGTCCAATTTTGGCCATAAGTATAGAAACACTTAGTGCAACGGAAATGTCTGGAGGGCCCCGTTTATCCAACCGCTTGGGGCCCCGGAACGAATTGATCCGCTTCTGTGAATAGCTCCAAAAAGTACTTGACAAAGTAACGGAAAGCTATTTTCGATTGAGGTCCTGCTTTTTTGGTCGTTGACGTGCGTTGCTACCTTTCCTATTCGTTGAACTGCACTTCGCGCCATAATGATCCGTCCATTCATAACCGCCATTGACTCCCAGGCGCATCTGCAGCTGCGTGCATCCATTTATGAGTGATACTCTGTAGTGAACCATTTGTCATTTGCGTAAAGCTTCACGCGCATCCCCGACTGCACATGGCGACGTACGGCGTACACAGGTTCGCACGTTGATAAACGACCCTGGTCCTGGCATGAATACTTGATTGACTTCAGTCTAAACTGAAGCCTGCTCCAACAACCCCCCGCTAAAGGTGGCGTTTCCAGGGCACAACGAAATAAATCACGGTTCACACAGAACGGCACGAACACGAACACGACACTTGACACTCCACCTGGGGGTGAGCAGAAAAACTACCCCTGTCAAACCGGGGATGCACCACATGGTGTGCATTACCATGAGCGACGTCCTGCCGGCTCTCAGTAAAACCGACACCGTAAGAACCGAACAGGCTCGCTTAAAAGCGGAAAGCGAAAGTGAAGCCGAGCAAACGGCAACGCGCGGAGGGCAGGGAAAGGATGAAACTAACCGCCATGGTCACTGTAAAGCAGGAAAACTAACGGGAAATCCGTCATCCCATCCGCCTGCTCAGCTTTGAGAACCGGCCTGATGCAACACCCTCCTACCGATGCGTGCGCTGCATCCCCAATGTTAGCCACCCCATACCGTATGCAACCGACGTACGTACAACCGAGAGTGCGTGCGTTTGTGTGGCTGTGTGTGTGATTGAGTGACAGATCGACCGAAAGGCCTTCGGTTCGTCACCGTCAAGGTGGCATCGTGAAAGTATCCTATTACAAAACGTTTGGCTCGCGAGGGGAAGCAAACAGCATTAAACCCCCTAACACGCCAGTTCGCTTTTCATTCATTTCCGTGGAATTGATTTGGGATACGGCGTACCGTTTGAATTAGCAATTGCAAGCGGCCAAGTGCCAAACGGTGGTTCGTACAAACTATGACCAACTGGAGAAAAGGTGCCAATATGCGTTTCCCCAAGCGAAGAATAATTTATTTCTCAAACTTCTGCTTTTTACGGGTAGATAATTTACCATTCGCTATAAGATATGTTACGCACAAAATCATCCAAGGTAAACGAAATCAGTAAGTAAATGGATTTATATAGTTTCTAACAAACATTCTTCTTATAACTGTCTTGAAATGTTAAAAAGAAATTAATGAACGCTTATAAAAATATTACAATAAAAAAACATTACAACATAAAAACAAAAAGAGTTAAAAAACAAAAAGGGGGTTTATAGAACAAAAATGTACAAAAACTGGTAAAATGCTGAAAACGACTACAAAAAACAAAAGGTGCTCTAAATTTTCGTCATGTAGAAAGAAAACCTCAGACCGGCAACTAAATACACATACTTGTTTTACAGAAGCAATCCTATAATCATGCCAATTTTCTAATCATGCCAATTACGATAAACTTTAATCAAGTGGAAACTTGACGAAAGAAGAAAAGACAAAAGAAATGTATGTTGCATTACGTTTCACGAGCTCAAACGAAATAAAACTAGAAAGCGAATCTTTCAAGATCTTGAGAAAGATAACCAGAAAGCAGAGAGGCATACAACAAGTACAATACAATAAATTGCAATGAAATAGAAAAGAAAGGATGAAAGGCACATTCAACAAGACCTCGGCTTTGATCGTAAAGAAAGAAACAATCACACTTGAGCACAGCCTTGACATAACTTCTGCGGATGCGTCTTTCTGGGTAATGCATAATAGTAATTACAGTACTGCGCAAACCATACGCAATGTCACACAACCTTGCGCTGCAAATAGCTTGGCGTCATAGCGATACACCACTTTCTTGCTAAATTTGCTTCGCACCTCGTCGAATTACTGCACAGAAAAGTCTGTATGTTTGGGTTCTGCACCGGGAGATCGGAATGAATGAGACGATGCTTTTGCATTCGAAAACCCGTCCTCATCATCAAATTATAATCCTTCTACATTAGCATCCACCGCAAGTGCACTTGCAAGTCCACTGCACTTGAAAATGATGCCCTCTCGTGCACCGTTCATCCCTTCATTTTTGCGAACGAGACTCGCACTTCACCCGGCATTTGCTATTGACATTTTCGCCAGCAATTCAGCGCCGTCCAATATTGGATGCCCTTCGGTGGGCACTTTGGCGCTCCAGGACTGCTGGCTCATCCTTTCACCGGCGCGGAGAAGGACATACAACGTCTTTCGCTTGGAGCTTCTTTGCCTCCAATCTTGTTTAAAACCGCATGGAAGATTTGGTTCGTGCGAAGTTGGAAGCAGTTCGAGCATAATGGAGGCGCATTTTTTCCGCATATTCCTGGACCTTGGTGGTTTCTGCGGTGGCATTCGTCTGCCGGCTGAGGTCGTTGTTAAATGTTTATTTGATGTTTTGTTCCACTTTTGTGCAATCAATTTACCATTAGGGCCACACGATTGTTAAGCCAATTTACTAACATCAGATTACCAATTCGTAAAATCAGCTATAAAAAATAATTTAAAATTAATGTGAAGACAGACAGATTTAAATGGTAGCACACACAAACAGCAACGAAAGTATCGTATAATTTACTCACATTTTGTATTGCAGTTTAACACCACATTTTGTTTATTCAGAAACAAGACAATCCTCTTGGTCTCTATCTTTTAAATAAAACTCTGAAAACTTTTTTTGTTAACTTTCATTCAAAGCGAACGACTCCATTGGTACATAAACATCTTGTTCATAAAGCGCAGCCCTTAATTTGCGCTATCCGAATGCTGTCGACCATTACTAGGAACCCACGCTCGCCACAGTGGACTTTCCAACCAACAACGTTGACCCTGATAAACAACCCGATCTTACGTTTGACCGCAAACTGGTTTGCAAGTGCAGAAAACCACGTTACATAACCACGGATCGAGATAATGTTCTAAGTTCCTTTCAAGTTGCTGTGATCCATTTAATGGGTTTTTTTATTTAAAAATAAAAATTCCTCATCAAAAGTAATGAAAACGTAGTTCAAGTCTATAATAACAAATTGTTCAAAATGAAAAGAGTTCAATAGTCTTATCATTATTTTTATCTTCTTTTCTCTTTACATCTATCCGTCTATCTTTATATTATTACTTATTTATGATTATTACTATTATCTGATGTGTTTCGCTTTCTAATTCTGCTCTTTTTTCTACAGCTAGTTTACTGCAGGGAGATTTAAGTCTTATTACTCCTTCTTTTACTCTGTTGTTTCTAATAAAAAATCAAACACAAGGAAAAAAACAGTGTTTAATGTCGAGCTCTTCGAATTGCCATCAATTAGCTAGGAACGAACAAATCAAATCCGCCCATCTCAACAAAACTTGAGCTCCCGAACTTCCGGTTCTTTTTTAGCGATCAGGTGTTAAGCTTTGTTCTCTGTTTAAGCTTCTCGGATCAGCCGGAATGAAAATAGCAATTATTTTCCACATCACCGCCGCACGGAAAGCACTCGACCGTGTCAAACGCCGCCTGGCGCCCTAGTAGAGACATAAAATAAGATCGCTGCTGAGCGCAGATCGTTTTCGGTGGCGTTGGCCAACGATCAAGCGCGAGAAGAAAACAACACAAAACAACCCCAAAATATGCTGTGCGGGCAAACAAACAAACTCACCCGTTCGCTCGCTCGGTAGAATCCCGCAAAGCCGAGACCGAGAAAGAAAACTGAACGGATCTAAATCAACGTTGGAGCGCGAAATGAGGTTGAAAAATTGCCTTCGGCAAGGTCGTCCGCCAACGTTTGCTCCAATGCATTCGCGCGGTGGCCTTAGGAGAGTGGATGGAAAAAATTACTTATAAATATACACACAAGAAGGAGGACACACACAGAGCCACACAGGCACATGCAAACGTGCCATCAAGTGATCAATTTAGTGCGTAGCGTGATCGTGGTCGTGGTTACAAAACAGTCTTGCCAGTTCAATGGAATGGCCGAATGGAACAGGTGCCGAGGAGCGGGTGAGGCATCCAACCATCAACCGCTCACTTGCATAGACATGTGTTCGCCTCACTGTACGTATTTGTTAGAAGCCTTTAACGACACCTTCCCCCACCCAATCCGCCCGGTAATCGAGCTACCAACTACTACTACTACTACTACTACTACTACCACTACTTCTACTGCCCGCGAATTCCACGGTTCGCGTTCCTTTTGTCCGAGCCTTAAGACGCCATCCCGCGATGGTTCCCTCGCCTACTTGCGATACCACACAACGAAGACACACAAACAAAAAAACCGAACCCCTTCGATGGTGAATGGAAGTAACAAAGCGGGCGTGCCACTCACTTCGTCCCCGGGGATGGGATTATAGGGGTGCTTTGTTTATTCCCGTCATAATCCTTGTCCGTTCAGTTTTTAATGGCGCAGCACCACGTTGTTCAACGATCTTGGCAAGAACTCGCCCACGCTCACTGGTTAGGTCCTGTGGAGTGGGTGTGGGCTAAACAATCCCGTCGTCGTGCAGATAAGGATCCGTAGTAGGCGGTGAGTCCTCTCCCTACCTGGGTGTGTTTAACACCATCGGATCAGTGATTAGTTGGATTTACTTTAATTGCAATTAACAGGGATGGAAGAAGAAATTTAACGAAGCAAAGTATGAAAGTCACTATTTTTTATTTGCGTCGATCAAACAGAAATGAATCAACTATTGTGAAACAAATAGAAGATTTTGTAGTTATGACAAGTTTCAGTAGATCTTAACAGCTACTGTTCTCTCATTGTGATATTCTAACTCAGGGGTCGGCAAAGTGCGGCCCGCGGGCCAAATCCGGCCCGCCTAATGATTTTATCCGGCCCGTAAGAATATTTTAGTGCTTCATACAAAAAACCCATCCTAATTTTTATCGGATTCGCCAGGTTTGTTTTCTTCCCAAAAATGAAGATGAAAATTGTTTAACGAGGTGTTCCTGTTATATGTTTATCGATAACATTTTAAATACTTTATCTTTTCCCACTTTTTATGTAACTTTGCGATTTAGAAAGTTCCTCTCTCCATTAGAAAGGGTTTGAAAACATTAAAGCATCGTTTAAAGTATCCGGCCCGCGCCTTCGGTTTCTCTTAAATCATCTGGCCCTTTTTGGAAAACGTGTGCCAATCCCTGTTCTAACTCAAGTAAGTATTTCTTCTCATTGATTGATGTACTTAGAAAAATATTCATCACAAATATTTCTTTTAATTTTTTTTTGGGCATCAACAAGAAATTCAAAAAACTGTATCCTTTTTAGTAGAATTCATATTCTTAGCGCATTGACTTCCATGCTGTTTTAGTACATATGTTTATCACCATCAAATGTAGTTAATAAATTTATCAAACCAACCATTCCCATTCTCCAACCAAAGACTAGACTGCCCAGAGGCTACATTTTTGTAGTTTGCATTGTCGTATGCTATACAAATGCACTACTATATTAGTGTATAATTCTGTAAGTTATTACTGTCACCCGGGAAATAGGTGACGTGGCAGCGAACATTTTAATAGCTCACGTATTTCAATAGAAAAGCATGTACAAAGCCAAATTATCAAGCAGTATAAGAAATAAAATATGAAAGCAATGAAAGCATTAACAAATCATTTAAGGTGTTTTACTTCTATTTATTCTTTCCAATGTTTGAATATCTTTCCCGATCCAAATTGTTTCGATGTTTGCATAAACAATAAGAATAATCAGAAAAAAAATTTCTAAACCGGATCTCAATGAAGTTGTGTGTGCAGCTTACAAAGATTCTTTTTTATTCCAACTGTTTAACATGTTGGAAGTATTATATGGTTTTAATTAATTAAAGATATAAAAAAATGAAAAACAACTTTCCTAATTTAGCCAGTCGACTCAACTTCAATGTCATCCAATTTAGTTGACGATCCGAGTTGATAATCTCTCCGAAAATAAAACAGATATCCCCCGAACGTGCTGTACAAGAACACGCCCCATCAGTCCGTGTGACTCCCATAAATATTACCTGCTCGTCTTCTGACAACGCAACGCAGCGCAGTAAGAGCCGGTTTCCGGCTCATCCGTTGCTAAAGTTTAGAATAAAAAAAAAACCATAAGAAACCCTGCTCCACGACGGTGAAAATGCGCCATCGCTCCCTCTTCTTAGTCATACGGCGCACTCCTACCAACGCACTCCGAACGCCCAACCAGGTGTGTGCCCGTGTTTATGCATCTCTTATGCTTCGATTCTGTACCGGAGCGGGTTTTATCGAATGTCATATATTTGTCCTGTTTTTTTTTTTTCGTTTTCCTCTTATTGTCTTCCTTCCTAACCCACTCGTCAAGCACTCGAGCCCCTCCTGAATGTCAAGGCCACGCACATAAGCCAGCCAGAAAATACGATCAAGACGCCCAATGGCTTCTTCCGCATGCACACCCTCCAAACCGGGCCCCCTCCCCTCCGACAACGATCCGGACAACGCTAACGATCCCATCACGGATTGCGGTATGGACCTGTTGTTTGCTTGCTGAATTCCTACCCCAGTTCTCTCCCTCTCTCGCTCTCTCTTGCTCTGTGGAGTCAATTTTAATGCAGAACCTCAGTTGAATTTCCTTTAAAAAAAATTCTGTTCGAATCCGCATTTATGATACACCTTCTATAATGTCATCCAGGTGGATGGGTGCATGCTAAAAATAAATAAATCAGTTAACTAAGGACATTCGTGCATTGATTGGGACGAAATTGGAAGAGACTTCCAATACAGCTGTGGTTAGGATTGCTGTGAAATATCGATGTATTCTAATGAGCGATCGATTGGCTTTGGCTGAGCTTTCACGAAAAGCTATCACAATTTATTCATTTTGACCGACTAAATTTCGAATATAAATTGCATAACATAGCGATCACATCAGTAAAATATGCTTTGTTATGTCTCGGTTTTTTTTTACTACTCTCTAGAGTCTAAACGTTTCACAAATAAACGAACAGAAAAAAACACTGCAGTTGTTCGAACGCTGGTTTGGATTTCGGAATTTAATTTATTTCCTCATAAATAACGTTAACGTTACCGGAATGTCAGTAGGTAATAACGCAACGATACGATAATACACGCATAAACTTACGGAACATACGAAACAGAAGCCACGATTACAGATCTTCAGAAACATTTTAAAACAAAACAAAACAAAAGTGAATGCCATCTGCCGCCGATCTGTGAAGCTCGGACACTAAACGGACGAAGTTCTAAAGTGTAAAAGTGCGGCGAACGGGAAGCTCCGGAACGCCTTGACATTTCCATTTCATCCACTGCCAGCGAACATGTGTCAAAGTCGCGGCCGCGCTGTAATAAACTGTTATAACAGTTCAGTGATGTTCGGTTCCGTTGCGTTCCTTGCCCGCCTTTGGACGGCCCTGGTGTGGGTTTGAGAGCACAGGTTGCTCACTTCTAAGTCTTCCGGCGTTGCAAATGAAGCGAATTCTTTCAGCAATTTTACCAGAAGTGGTTCCGTTGCGCTTGGGCTCACCAATTTGCGATGCATTGGGCAATGTTCAACCTGTATATTTAGGAGACGCCCCTAATCCTTCAAAAGCTTCGATGCGTCGAAAAATTCACGGACCACGTTGGACGGTTAACCATGGTGGTGATCGCGTCACCATTCACGCACGTGCAACTCGTGCCAAGCACCGGTAAAGTGCATCTGTGCAAGCCAGAAGTTTCCCCGAGTCCGCGGGTCCGCACTTTCCCGCCCTGCTTGCTTGTACCCGATTGTCGGAAGCATTTTCCAACAGCAGCATCGCACTCTCGGGGCTTCGTTCACATCGCAATGTGGTCTTCTTTTGCGAATTTCACACCTACAGCAGCTCGATAAAGTTGGGCTTTTGTTCGATTTAAACACGGTACTGCGACTGCAAGCGATACACGGCTTGAAAGAAGTATTTCTATTCGCTAGAAATATATAAAAAATATCTTTTTCTAAATCAAAGCAAATCACGTAATTATCAAGGGCATCTGTAACACTAACCTCTTTTCAAAATCCCGGAGGCGCTTTTAAGACAAATGATGTGGAAGTAAACTGTTCAAACAGTTAACATACATTAGGTAAATGTTTGACCCGTTTTTAACTTTTTGCTTTTATTTGATTTCAATTTAAAATGAAGGCTTCAGAAAGTACAGATAATTCATCAGATTTTGCACCTAAGAATTGTGACCAAATTTGTTAAACATGAAACAAACATAACTTAATAAAATTGTTTTTCTTAATAAAAAAGACCAATTGATGCTAATACATGCAAAGACTGCATTAAACTAATAATATTATTGTTGTAACAACAGAGTGTCCCTCTTTCGGAACTAGTGTGTTGAAATAAACAATGATACAATTTAAATTAAAACAACTTATTTTTTAAATAATGACTATTCTCTCAAATACTATTCCACCTTCAAGAACAATGACATTTTTACGAGGATGATACAAAATAATTAAATTTATGAATAGTTTTTGCTGAACGAAATTTAAATTATAGAAGATTACATTTAAATTGATAAGATTATTGTTGGACTATAAGGAGAGTGTCGATTAAGGAACAATTGTGGGCAAGTAGATAAATTTACTAGCAGTTAAAGTTTATATTGATTTAATTTGCATATTTTAAACCTAATGAATTCTAAATAAAAAAATTCACGTCAGCAAAAAGCAGGTGAGTTTTCACATACTTCATAAACTGGTTGTTTTTCTTTTCCATTGACAAGATGACATGAGTATACCTGTTTTTTTACTTAACACTTCCACAAAACCAGTGTTTGCCCAGTACGACATGAAGGTTTGCCAAATGTACGCCAAAGATGCTCTCCAGCAAACATGTTACCCTTTCCACCTCGTAAAAGCAGATTTGCACATTATTGCCACAATAATAAAAAAAAAATCCCCATAAAACACTGAATTGACGAACTGCATGCGAATTCTCTCCACACATGCTAACACGTCGTTGGTAATGGAAGCAGATAAGGAAGATGAAAGGGGTTGGGGAAGGTGAGCCGTTCCCTAAGTGGAGCTTATTTTTCTGCTTCATTTTCCACCCATTTGCGACCGGACGGCGGTGAAGCTTAACGAATTGCACCGTGATTAATTGGACCGTTGATTGTACTTAACATTATCTCACGAAGAAGGAAGTTCCTATCGTTAGGCGGAGGTCTGGTAGGTAGGGTGGACGCAAGAGCAGAACGTAAGAAGCATTAATCACATACTTTTTGTTTGTTTAAATGCAAGCACTTTATTAAAAACTAACATCGATGTGAAGTGTCGTGTGTGTGTGCCGTCTTGGGGGATACCTTGACATTCTTGCACATTTTCCTAACGCCAAACAAAAGTGAAATCTCATGAAAATGCCCGAATGTCCGACAAAGAAGATAACTGCCATCACCGTACACTGCGTTGCTTGCAGATGCGTGAAACGTGTGATGAGGAAAGAAAACCACCGCTGAAAGGAAACATCACGACCAAACCGACACACATTAGTGCAAAACGAAATGAAATTACCGACAAAATAAGAGAACGAAAGTGTACTCCAAAAAAGAAAAAAGAGGAGGAAAACGTAGGCGGGAAAACAAAGGTGAAGCAAACATACAAAAGATGGCCGAACGGAGAAAGAAGGAATATAGGCTACGGATGGCGGGAGGAGCAAAGAGTTCGGACGAACGGACGGAGGCTCCAAACATGGCCGCCCGTGATTAATTAGAAATTGATACATTTTTACGAACGAGCGCGAACTCGGACTTCGTAACACACTGCGTTTCGCTGTAGGTCATCTTGCATACTTGTTGAGAAAGTACTATTTGATTTTTTTTCTTTAGTTTTGTTTTGTTTTGTTTCTGCACACACCGTTTGGTTTCTTGCGCCGCAGAGTTTTTCCCCATCTCTGGGGAAGGCTTTCAGGGGCTTTTCGGTGGACGGCCGACGACGGATTCGGAACGAACCGCAGTTGAAGTGAACCGAGAAGCATTCGGACAACTGCAATTCGATCAATGACCAAAGTGCAACGAATCGATCTTGTGAATTCCGCCGTCAAAACCGGACCGATGTGCAATTGTGTTCATGCACAATCGTGCGTGCAGTTTTTATTTTCCAATCGAACTTATCGAATCTGGCAGTAATGAAATACGTAGTTGAAACGGATGCAATGACCGCGAGTAGTTTACAATCTTTTAAAAGTACAACAAAGGTACAAAATGTTGCAAATCACTTTTCAAACATAATATTACTAATAAGTCCTTAACGGGGGCAGGCATGACCAAGAGAAGAGGTCGTTACGCCAAGAAGAAGAAGATTACTAATTAATTTTAAAACATAATACATCACAGATTATTGTTGTTAGATCATTGAGATAATAATATATATGAGGTAACAATTAACTGAAACATTTGTTCAGGTATTTCAAATAATTCAAAACAGTTTTTTAAGTTTATTTTAAAACATAATACATCACAGATTCTTGTTGTTAGATCATTGAGATAATAATATATATGAGGTAACAATTAACCGAAACATTTGTTCAAGTATTTCAAATAATTCAAAACAGTTTTTTCTCCTGCGGATTGATTGTTGTGAAAAACCCTTAAATTTTTTTTTCCTTCAAGAAACTAACCTCTCCCTTGAAATAAATTTAATCCGATTAGAAAATTGATTTGCATTTTAAAACAAATGCATATAATCTTCAATGTAAGTCCGAGCTAAGTAACAGGATCGCTCGTTGTCATGACGGGTGTATTTCGCCGGCGAAAAGGTCAACAGAGGAAGAAAATGAATGCGTTGCCGAGTCGCCAAGAAACACGAACATAACGTGGCGATTCCGTTGCGCACATCACCATTATTACACTGGCCTTTTCCACAAATGGGTTGAAGCGCGTTTGCAAATGTCGTCGACGGTAGAACTGATGCTAATAAATCGTACCGGGTCCTAGATCATGCAAACCTTACAATGTATTAGCAACTTGCACTCCCCGTGCTAGCGCTTCCTATAGCAAGCACTCAAAAGTTTCTAAAACTCGTTCTAAATAGTGTTACAGACAGCTTGCCGTTAGGCTAAGGAGAATTTTTGAAACGTTGAATAGTGAACAGAAGGATTGTGTAATTTAGAGGTGAAATTATCAACAGCGTTTACATATAAAAGTTTTGCATACAAGAGATCCTGTATAGAAAGCTCAAAACGGCCAACTACGATTGCTTCCGTCAATGTCACTGCTATCTCAATTTATGAATTATAGAACGAAAATGAAAATCTTTCAATTTTCAAACTCAACGAATATATTATTTTTGATCTGTTCCTAAAGATAACATACATAAGTACATAAGTTTTCATAAGTATGTACTGTGAATTGTCAACATCTTATTTCTTAAACTATTCAACGATTTTGATCAACCGTAGAATAAATAACGGAAATTTTTATTATTTTTAAACTTTAACTTTCTCAGACAAAAACAAACAAAAAATGTAGAAATTAACACAAGTCACTCTCTTCACTCTCTTATCAATCTATCAGATAAAGTCAATCTCTTATTTTAAACTATTAGCCTTATCTTCCTTGTGGGCAGAGAGGGTTCTAAGAGCCCCAAGCAGCTATAAGTTGAGACCAAAAAAACATACACTACGTCACATTTTCACCACTTCAATGATGATTAGTTTTTGTTATTAGACAAAATGACAATACACCTTAATTTTTTTTTATTTTTGTTCATATCACTTTCTGCTTTTCAGAACTTTCGGGAGCTTTTCGGATGTTTCAGAAGCAAACAAAACCTTGTCTCTGAAGCTGATGAAACTTTAAAAGGTTTTAAAATGTTGTATTTCTACGTTTTAAAATGTGTGAAAGATTTATTTTTATAATCCAGGAGCTTCCCACTTCTTCAATTTATTCTCAAATATGATTTTTTCATCAACTCGAAAAGTAACACGAAAAGTTTGCAGTAAAATGATCATAATAATGAAATAGTCATAATAATAAAAGTAAATTATAGAAGTCAACAAGTATTTGATTAGAAAAATTAAAAAAAAAACGTGTTTGGATACTAATGAAAAGAAGTTCGGGCCCCAAAAAGATGCTTAGTTTGTTTACCCTATGATTTGCCTCTGCTTGATGGTTTAAAATATTTAAAGGCAATAGAAAGAAAGTAAATTTCAGCTGTGCCTAAATGCAAAGCCCCGATAAAAGTCCGGAAAGGTGTTTAACTCTACATTAAAACTCGATGAAACAGTACAAAATTATTTGTTGTTAAATATCTATATTTAGCTCTACATGCTGCCTGCAGTAGCGAAACAAAGTTCTTCTATGTTTTTTTCACCCTACCGAACATCCCACCGCAGTACGTCAAAGTTTAAGCAGGCAAACCGCGACTCGCGGTCCCTGAACACACGACTTCACGTACACCGACAGGCCGCGGTGTGTCGAGCGCCAGTTTCCGTTCTTATCTTCGTACGGGGATTGCACCTGAGGGCTGCAAAAAAGGGGCCGCCTTCGAGTGCGGCAGGCATTCGATCGATCCCATTCCGGACCCGCCGCCTCCTCATCAACAACCTCTCCCGCAACCCCGTCGTTGCGCTCCCTCGAGCAGCGAAAGCGAAAGTGAACGCCACCAACTAACGCCACGCTCGGTGCTGTAATAACACTCCAGCCCTGAAACAGTCCGGCCCGTCCTCCGACCGCCCTTCCAGCCCCCTGCGCTCCAGCTGGAACTGGTTTAGTTCGCCCGATCGGAACACCTTCGATCGCGTTCCGAAGTCCTCGCACGATTGGGGACTATTAAATCACAAGAACGAAATCACTCACCTTAATTGATACCTTACTTCCATCACGGTCCCGCCCAGCGCACCCCCACCCAGCTCCTTCTCCCTTCTAACCGCAGGTGGTCTCCGACCCACCTGTTGACCCCACCCGGGCCACCCGATCCGCCCGGGACCGGGGCTGCGCAGAACCGGAATGTCGGAGCCCACGAACGGCCGACCGACGGCCAAACCTTCACGCTCGAATCCGCGAGATCTGGGCCGGAATCGGCAAAGGATCGCGTATCGGGCTGCGGCCCGGGACACTCGATCGTTGCGCGCCAGTCCTTGCCGACGGTTGCTGGCGCAGCTTGGGGCTCCAATTACATAACGGTTGCTTTTGGTTTTTGTTCTCTGTGTCGCGAATGTCGCGTTCTACGGGCCAACAGCGAAAACATTACAGAACGGAAGGACTTACTTTATAAACTTAGATTAGTAGGGAACTAAAATATTTCATGGCATATCATTTGTACAATAACTTAACCCTTACGTTTCGTTTCGTTCTAGCTTCGTTCAAAACTTTTTTTGTGAAAATTATTTTTGACGTTAATAGTCTTTGTCACCGAATTCGGAACTTAAAAAATATAATTCTTTTACACCAACATTAAAGAGTTTCAAAGGTATAAAACTCCGTAATATCATGCAAAAAATACGAAGGCTTCGGGTTACCTCTATTATACTTAAAATAAAACTTTTTTTTTTCTTATCTTAGGGCATTTATGCCATCTTCTGTTTTCGTGAATTCAATTCCCCAACATTTCTGGCATAACAGACACGTACAATGTTGCGACCTCCAACATTCCGATGTACTGCAATGCAAACTCGAAGTGACTTACGCCACGATCATGTCATATCTTTGCCCGAACGGTCTGCAGGAGGTTCATTAATTGACAGTTTAAATTCTCTCGACAGTTGCGAATGGTCAAATGAGCCAATAAAAATAAAAATACCATTTTCACGATTTACGATAATTTCAGGTTATTGAAGAAAAATCCAAAAATGACCCATCATAGGGGGGCCGAATCTGTTGTAATTGAATTACATCCTAGGAACAGATTCCTCAAACCTATGAAATGGATGTCTGCAATCTTTTATCGAAAACGATGCGCAGGTAAACAAATTTTGAATAGACGGTCAACTATCCTAAATTCCCTACAAATTGTACAACCTCCATTATGTAGGTGAGCATTTTGCTACGAATGCGGTTATGAAGTATTCCACTCTCATGTCAGTGACTTGAAGTGCATTCAATTTATATTGTGCTTTAAGAACCGTATCTTCGACAAGCAGAGTGGCGCAGTGGAAGCGTGCTGGGCCCATAACCCAGAGGTCCGTAGATCGAAACTACGTTCTGCTATCTCGAAACTTTTTTTGTTTGATCTGCTGAAATGGCAGCATGTCATTAATCATATTTTTGTTTAACTCTACAACTACCGCGATTTTGACACTTGTAACTTTACCGCAATTTATGTTGAATATTGAAAAGAAAAATTTATTTTTGAATACATAAAAATAAAGGTTCCATTGGTTGTGTGAAAGTCATGCATTAACATGTGATAGAATCATTGAACCTTAAGAAATAAATGTGAAAAAGTACCTGACCAGTCAAAATGAGTGTTAAACTTCCATTTGTAAAACTATTTATAAAGTTCAATTATTATCTGATACGTCTTACCTAGCATCTTTTATATATGACGAATAATCAATTAATATATTTTTTTTTAAATAGAAAAAAACATATATGCGTAAATAATATGAAGCATAGATGTTAAAAAAAAAGTTTTTAAATTCATTGTCACAAACATAATCAACAAAAAATATTAAAAAAAAAAACTGCTTTATATTGAAGTTAATGGAACAACGAGCAAATTTGTGACGGGGATTACTCTCTCTCATCTTGTGCTTCGGAGGTTCAAATTCCGCTAACCCGATCTAAGCATTCGAATTCCAATAATGTTGCTAATGCAACGTAAATGTAATAACTACCAATCTAGTGCCAACATATAATTAATTAGGGAAATTTTGTGTTATGAATCTATGATGGCACGATACCGTTTACGCCAATAGTAGTCTTCGGTTTATATAGCAACATATTTACCCACATCGCCGTCAAGCAGAGTGGCGCAGTGGAAGCGTGCTGGGCCCATAACCCAGAGGTCCGTAGATCGAAACTACGTTCTGCTATCGAAAAAACTTTTTTTCTTACAACAAAACTACGTCAGTTTTTTACTTTCTTTTTCTTAAGTTAAACGTCTTTATTCATTCCCACTTCCCTTCGTGTGAAACATCACTTGCATAAACCACAAATTGAAACATGTGTTTGGACTTCTTTTTTATAGTTCATCGAATAAGTCGATTGTTAATAGTTCTTTTATTTCTTTACAAGGAAAAATATTTGTATATGTTTTGGTTCCCTTTAATAGTCAGTGGAAAACACAAACACGGGTGTAGCAAAAAAAAGTATAAGAGGAGGAAAAATAATAACCGAAAGCTACAAAACACCGGTACAGTTCCAGTAGCTTCCATTGTACTTCACCGGCTTGCATGCGCCGCAAAAGTGTTAGGCAACAAATATGTTACTATAGTGTGTAAAGCAAAACTTTCCCGGAGAAGTTTTTCGGCTTTTAGTTTGTGTTTGTACTTCAGATTGCTGCTTCGTTTTTTTAAGTTTTAGTTTAGTTTAAAATATGACAAAATTTAACAATGATCATCGGAAACAAGAGTGTTAGAATAACTTGCCGAGCTGTGTTGTCCGCTGTTTTTGTATATAAAACATTCACTTCTAAAGCAGGATATGATGGTAGGCGTGAAAATATCACTTCGCGTGAATGCAAATTTCGAAAAATGACGCCGTATTTCAACCTCGCGGCGGTCAACAGTCTAATTAGCGAGGTGCCCGGTATTAAGCAGAAGCCATTGCGAAAAGCGTTCGATCCGCGGGAGTTCCCAGCATCCGATTTAACCGGTAACTTTCCGCAGTAGATGTTGCATTTCTTCGGCCAACCGAACCCGCTTGGAGGTCCCGGATAGCAGGAGGACTTTCTTGCTCGATCCAGACGAGCTGAACATTTTCTTCAGCGAACTTCTGCCATCTCGGTTGCGCAGCAGAATCTCGACGCCGTCGTTCAGCGTGGAGATGCTGAGCACTTCCGTCCACTTGTGGGTCCACTCGGACTGGAAAAAAGTAGGGAAAACGAAAATCGGTTAAGCCAATGTGGATGCGAGAACAAATTACAGCACCCAATGAACCAAACCAACCTGCCATCCACCAAACATTTCACTCTTGGTCGCGTAGATAATCCGGCTGTCCGTCAGCACGACGACATCCTTATTGTCAATGATCACTTCGTAGTAGGCGTACGCGTCCGTTGCCGCAAACTTTCCCTTGTCGATTTCCCTGTCGAAAACAAAAGTGCCGAAAGTGCCCCGACCGTAAGCAAATGTTTGTCATCTTTGCAGCAGAAGCAGCCACGTTCGTTTACCTCAGCAGTTTACTACCCTCCGCTTCCTTGCGATTGTACGGTCGAACGATGCCGTCCTTGTGCAGGTAACGCGGTGGCCTCAGCCGGATCGCTTCGTCTGATAGTTCCGTGGCACGCTTGACCGCGTCGAAGCTTCCGCTAGCGAAGTCCGTTACGCCGGCAATCGGACGAGCCACCAACCCGACCGCTCCCTTGCCCAGTCCCTTGAAGAAACCTTCCACACCTTCCTCTTTGGCGCCGCTGATCGGCTTCGTGAACACTCCCGTAACGCCGTCGAACACGCCCATCACTAGGCCCTTGCCGCTCCGTGCGATGCCCTCCTGCAAGCTGGCGGGTTTTTTGTTCATCGCGTCGCGTCGCTTCTTCTGGAAGTCATCGTCGAAGGTCAGGGCCGCAAGCCCCTTGCCCATTGCTCCGGTAATTCTGGAATAATAGAACGTCGTTTGAATACGTCGTAAACACAAGCAGCATATCAAAGAGTACAAATGGGCGTTCTTACTTAGATACTGCACCGGCCGCACCACCAACCGTATGGCCGAACAGGGACCGTACACCCAGCACAAGCCCCTCGGCAAACTCGCCCGGCCCTTGGATGGCACCCTGGAACGGTTCGTAGAACAGATCCTCGACGCCCTTGGTGAAACCGACCACCAGCCCGTACGGATTGCCGATCACGTCCAGTCCGAGCACCAGCACGTACAGCTGCTTCACCGCCTGGCCACTGTAGTGCGCTACACACTCCGACACGAGCTGCCGTTGCGTGAGGAACTGGAACTCGCGCTCGAAGAACGCCAATCGAAACACGACGTCGTTGATGTCGGTTAGCGTGACGCCGACACCCTGCAGGATCGTCGAGAGGATGCCCGGCAGTGCCTTCGACTCCGAGCCGGCCATCGAGAAGCTGACGTGGATCTTGAGCGGACCGAGGTGCAGATTGTCGTAGAAGTTCTTCACCTCCTGCTGAGACTGGATCGCAACGTGTGCGTGTAGTGGTTGCGTTTGCAGCTTCAGATCTTCGGCGAAGAGTCGTTTCTACAAAGAGAAGTGAGTCGACTTCTTAGAAAAAGTACTTCCACTCGAGAACACTTGCCCCAAACTTACCGCTTCCGCTTCGGTGATCTCGGTGCTGATCATTTCGAAGATGGCGTTCACGAACAGCAGGTCTACCTTCACATGGAACTCCTGCATCAGCACGCGCAAGTACTTAAACTGCTTCACATTCGAGTGCGGAATGATCCGCTGGACCATGCTCATCTCCACGAACGGTTTGAACTCCGTCGTTGCGGCAACACTCTTCGGTGGCGGTACCGGTGCCAGCACGACCGGGAAAATGCAGTCCACCAGCTGGTTGTCGATCTGGATGCGGTTCACCTTCGCGTGGAACTGCAGCTGGTGGCTGGAGGACTTGATCTCCACCCACAGTCCCGGGTAGAAGGTACGCTTGATCGAACGCTCTGTCGACTTGCGTAGGACCATACCCAGGAAGTCGATCTCGTAGCGTGTATCGCCCTCGAGCCAGTAGCGCTTGTTGGCCCCCGTACCGAACTCTTGGTCGCGCAGGAACTGCTGGTACTGGACTTCCATATTGAGCGTCTCCTGAATCTTCATCTGGCGGAAACGACCGGACCGCTTGCGCTCCTCCCATATGACGCCCGAGCTGGCGATACCGATGTACATCAGGTCGGTGGGCTTCAGATTGTTTACCAACGAAAGCCCGACGCCATGCACCTCCAGCTTCACCTCCTGCGTTACCTGATCGAGCCGGCTGGCACTGTGGACGCCGTACGCGATGTTGCAATTGTCCGTGATCAGCAACACACGCTGCGTGCCATTAAGGAACGACACCCAGTAGATAGTGTTGTCCGAAGGTGACTGGAACTCGCTGATACCATCCCTCCGCAGATCGTTCTCGATCGGTTGCGCTTTCGGGCCACTTTCCCACACGATCTTACGCTCACCGGCCGGATCGATCCAGGTGTACAGAGCCATCTGCGACGGCATCAGGATCTTCCCGTTGACGTCACCCTTCTCCCGGAACGCGAACGGTTCCTGCGTGTGGTTCATCAGCAGCGCTGGCGCATCGCCCGGATAGTACCCGGTGAAGGTGATATAAATCGCACCCTCGGTCACGTGCACGTCCACGTTGATCCCCCCGTAGCGATTGCGCAGCTGCAACAGCGTACACTGCACCTCGGTGTACTTGAACGGAGCGGTTACCTCCGGTCGATCGCAGCTTTTCACCTTCAGCATTCGATTCTCCTCCGTTTTCGGCCACAGCGGCACGCAGTCATTGACGCGCACCGTCGTCCACGGATCGCCCGGGCGCAAGTGCTCCTGCACCTCGACATCAAAGTTCGCCCGGTTGATCAGCACGAAGTACGGCATGAAGACGATCTGCTTCGTGAGCGAATTGTGCGTCAGCGTGTTGTTCACCCCGATCTGGTAGGTCATATTGTTCGCCTGACAGAGCACCACTCCGCTCGAGCCGGCCACATCTAGCGAGAACTTGTCGCTCCATTCGCCGGTGTCGACACGTACGGCCGCCTTCTTCTTGCCAAAGAACACCTTCTCGCGGAACGAGAACAGTATGGGACCTTCGTACTCCGGTGGATGGTAGAGAATGTTGGTGTTCTCATCATTAGCCTAATGATGCGAGGACGGGGAAGGGAGAGGGGGAAGAAGAATAGTAAAACAAAAGTGCATTAGAAACAGTGTATCGCTTTAGAACCGCAACCCCTTTCCAGCACGGGACAATTAACGCATAGTACACAAAAAGCCCTTAGCATACCATTTGCAATTGGGTTGTAGTGGAACATTTAAAACAACATAAAAAAAAACAACACAACGAGGAACGAGCAACAAGAATATATTGGTTAAACTAATACAGAGATATAAATAAAACCGAGAAGGTGCGAACCAGCGAACAGCATGCTTTGATGCAAACAGGATTCGTTATATAGGGTCGTAAAGCAACCATGGAATTTTCACTCCGAAAACGTTAAATATTTTTCTGTTTTCAACGTTACATTAAATAATTTTGCCATCACCAATTTAGTCCCTACATTGTTTCAAACTTTGAAAGAAACTCAACAGGTTAAACCATAATTTTCTATTTTAGAGAATGCAAACGTCTCGAGCTAACTTCAATCTAATCTTAATAATCGTTTATTCTAACTTGTAACCATAGAACCAATATACACCGAATTTACTGAGTGGTTATTAGCTATAATTTTGTATTACTTTTGTAAGTATCCCAACGTTTGTGTGTATGTATTTTAGGGTTTTTTTTCTATATTTTTGATTTCAATGGCAAATGATAAATTTTTAGGCCCAAAAGAAACAAACTATATTTGTTTCACACCACTTTATGCAATTGAAATATTTATTACAGATGAAAAGGTTCGATGTCGGTTTTTGTGCATACTTATGTGTGGCATTGTAACGGAAGGTAAAACGGTAAACCTACTTTATTGTTCGATACACATTGCTTTGCTACCCTCATTAACAGCGGACACATATACTTGGACGGGAGCTGAAACCGGAATAGGCAAGTGCAATTAAAAAGTGTATCAATCAGGCCATAATGAATTATGTTTGTACATTGTTTTGTTGATTTTTCTTTAGCAAAGTTCCTTTTCTGTGAGAAAGTAAGAATACGAGAAAAAAAACCACACCGAAATTCCTGTACTGTAAGAGAAAAAATTGACTAATGTGGAATAAATAAAGAATAAATGAAAACTAAAATAAACCTTCAAACTAAGCGAGCAAAATGGAAGCAAAACACACCGCTAGCCTGGAACACGTTTGAAATAGGAAGAAAATGGATCGCTTTCATTATACATGGTAACGTTTGGGATTGCGTTTACTAACGCGATTGCTAAATAGGAGTTTTCATTTTGAACCTCTTTTGAGTTTTCACCTTGAACACTACAAAAAAAAAAACGACCCATTTCAAACTAGGCAACGAAAAGTGGTAACAGTTCACCAAAAGACACCAAAAAGCGAAGTTAAAACTTTGACATAAATTATACATTAGGACATAATTGGGTTTGGTATGCGAAGGAAGCTTTCCGAAACCGTTAGGCTGGAGGTGAGAGAGAAGAAGTTCGTGAAAAAGGAACGTAATAGCGAATTAATAGTTTAAAGCGGATAGCGATACCTTGTACGTGGTTTTACCGGCTAGTTCTTTCTTCTCCGTTTTGCTGGATTTCTGTTCCGTCGCGCGAGTGCACCGACACACAAGTACGTCGATACAAATGTTTTTTTTTACGTTTAATATTTCGATAAGGAAGTGATCCAGCAGGACCGGAGATGATTTATTTTGTTTGTTTTATTTTTTTTTTCAGTGTTTCAGCGTGGATTTCGAATCACCAGGTATAGGATGATACAGTCGAAGAGCGAAAGAAGAACACAAGACATTTTAACCCAGAGGCACACGACGGGACAAAACGCACAAGTAAACGCACATGTAAAATATGAAAAGAAAAACGATGACATGAAGAAGGACATTTTCGTTTTAACCAAGAATCAACACAATGGAAAAAGATTCACACAGGCGCACGAGTTGACAAAAGTTCCGAATCGATTGGAGTAAAAAGGATAAATGAGTGAATAGCAATAACGAAACAAGAAGAGGGTGAAATCTTAAAGTAATATAACAGAGGTGCAATGGACAATGGACATCAAGAGAGTAAAGAGTAAATAGAAAAGAAAGTAATAGAGGAATAGAGTCTCAGAGTTCTAAAGGTAATCTAGCAACCATCTGTTGAAAGAACGAGAAAGGAATGGTGAAAAGTAGAAAGGAATTTTGTAACTAACGAAAATTAACCTAGTGCCCGTTTGAAATTGATTTAATTTAGTTTTATCTGTCTCACAAAAAGTGCAAAAGTGATGCCATCAATACTTCATAAAATCATTAAAAAATTTATGTAATTTAAATAATAATGTACCCTAGCTTACTCTTAACTGTTTAAAAAAAAAATGATGGTGGATCACTGTGCATCGTGAAAAATGGATAAACTACATTCCGCATTGCCATGGAAACATTTCTTACCCGATAGCTGAGCATCAGTCCGGTTTTGTTCAACATCCAGAATGGGCAGTAAACGATCAACGTAAGCCCATCGACGCGATTTTCATATCTGATAAAGAGGGAAGGAGAGATAATTAGCTGCCAATTAGCTGTCTCGTACTAGTGATCCAAGAGTGCATAATTGATGTAGTAATCTTACTTAACACCCAGCTGTAGGGACATCACTTCCACCGAATCGTAAGCATTGAACGTCCAAACTCCAAACTCCGGCGGCTGGGCGGGAATGTCCGTTGTGCACGACCAGTCTTTATCTAGATATCCTATCAGCTGTTGAATCGAAGGGAATTGTGAGTTGTAAGCTACTTTTAATTACTGACCACTCTGATTGTCACTACTCACCCTTGCCACAATGTATGACGTTTCCGTCGTGGAACGGGCGGATGTTTTTACCGTCGGCAGATGCAACAGCTCGCCGGGACGAAGTAGTTTCTCTCCGTAATCTAGATAGTCTTCACCGGCCACGGTCGATGCATTGGAGAGACTTTCATTGCTCGTCACCAACCCGGTGTCCATTTCGCGGCGTACCGAGCAACCGGCAACGGAAATCGTTAACCCAATGGGAAGCGCGTTTCGTAGCATGAAAGGTGGCCGCAAATGTATCTCGTAACAGGCGCTCATCATCGTATGGTTGGAGGTGATCTCGTAGAACACATCTTGCCTTTGGCGGACGGCCTACAAATAAAGATATGGTTATGCTCGTTTACTGGGTGACCTTGCACTAAATTTGAACAAATTGTTTCTCATCTTTGCGGCATATTATTGAGACAAATTCGAGAGCACTAGAAAGGTTATTGTATAAGCTTCTTCGCAAAATAAAATGACGGTGACCAATCGATTGCTCGCTTAGTTCGACATCGTTGCGTCTAGTAATCCCTTTTCTGATACCTTTCAGCGCCGTCAAATTTATCTGAATATTATGCCACAAACATTTGAAATAATTCGTTTAAATTTACCGCAAAAATTAGAACAACATTCGCCCATCACCAAACACTTACGTTTATGTAGAACGGTTCGAACGTTTTTATCGGATCACACTGCAGCGCCTTGATGAGCTCGAAACTGTTCGGAGATTCCTTCCAGCTAATACCTTGCGCGGACGAGTGATATCCTTTCATGGAAAAGTGCAGCTCCTTCGAGTCGTTGTACAGATAGTAGAGCGGCACGTTCAAACAACCGCCCGCGCGCACCTCCCCGACGTGATGCTTCTCGTGGTCGATGAACTGGAACACGTCGATCGGGACGGTGAAGTGGTTGTAAACCTGGACGATACTGCGCAACACCAGCACCGTACACCCGTGCTCGATGCGCACCTCCGAAATGATACCCCACGGTTCCTGGCCAGCATTGCGGAACAGCGGGAAGTAGCGCTTGTCCGACTTGTACACCGGCAGGGTCAGCTCCTTGTCCGTGTCACCCACAATCACCTTCACGAAGAGGCGCTTGTTGCTGGTACTGTCCTTGTCGTCCACCACGGTCAGGATTGGTGTCCGTTCAGTGCAGCGCAATTGCTGGGGCTGGAGCTGCAACTGCCCATTTGGCATGATAATGCAGCTGCTTACCAGATGCTCCCCGGTTTCGTCCTGCAACGACGTCGACGACGACGACGCTGGTGCTGGTGCATGTTCGATCGCGATAAGATCATCCTCGACGCCTGGGCCGAGATGTGCTCGGTGGATGTGAAAATCGCTCGTTACGAAATTTACCTTCACATCTTGCCCGGTGTCGTTGCGCACGAGGTAGGGTGCCTGAATTTCCGACTTCACGATACCGTCCCGCTTGATGGCTTCCGAGAACGCCTTTCCCAGGTTTTGCACCACATCCAGGCAGGTTTTTGTCACCGTCATCTCTAGACTGTCGCGCGAAGCAATGTGTATGCGGGTCGTCGGTTCCCGCGATCGATCCTCGTGGTGATCCACCTCCATGTCGAACGTCAGCTCCCATGGGACGCTAGTACTGACGCCATTTGCCTGCTCGACCACGTTTGGCTCGATGACGTACTCCCAGAGGGCGAGTGCTTGGTTGTAGTACGACATGCTTAGCCGCAGCGCACTGGTGATCTTCATGTCCGAGCTCCAGTTCGTAACCGAACCCTCGAGACTGGTGTTGATGTACAGCATCGGGATTGTGTTCGTGCCGAGGCCCGTCTCCACGATTAGCGAAATGCACGGTATGTCGATCATACACTTCTCCTCCTTGATCTCGACCGTACGCATCGATTCCAGGCTAAGCGCATCCTCGGCTAGCTCCGGCTGGATAAACCAGTACTGCTCCGGATCGAATTCCTTCACGTGCCACAACTGCTCGTAGTCGGTGGTGGTCGCCGCTTCGCTCAACTTCAACTGCTCTTTGGCCGTCAACGTTTGCAGCGCGTTGTTCATCAGCTCAATTACGGCCGGTGAGACAGACAATTCGATCTCCGTCGAGTTGATGCTCAGGTGCAAACCGAGTCCCTCCGGCGTGGAACCGTTGAGGCTGATCGAGCACGGACGTACCACGTAGTGTTTCGTCGAGTTGCGCCGCTCCGGATTGAACTCGGCATAGTACAGGCATAGGTCTTTTAGTTCACCCTTGATGATCTGCCGCTCACCGATCAAACGAACGTTCAACGAGATTTCGTTGTTCAAGATCAACGCATAACAGTTGATATCGTCCATCTTCTCCACCAGGATGATGTCGGGTTGCTCGATCTTAATGATCACCGTAAACTGACCCGCCTCTTGCTGCTGCTGACTCGCGACGGCCGCGCTGGTGCTTGCACGCCGTAACCGTTCCGTTTGCTCGGCTTCCACCGCTTGCATCGCCTTCTGCTCGGCCAGCTCTTCCGGTTGCAGAAATTGTTGGAGCTTCAGCAGGAAGTCCACCGACAGGATCAGATTGAAGCTGGACACCTTCACATCGGCGAACATGTCGTTCTCCTTCATGTTGAAGGTAATGTTTATCATCGAGCGCACGGGGGCAACCGCCAGTGAGTCTTCAGCTTGCTCGCTCTCCTTCAAATGGGACACATCGAGCGAAGCATCAGTGGAACGTCGTTCCATCAGACGGGTAAGCATATTCTCCCGATTGGGGCGTATATCGTCAAGCCGAATATCGCAAAGTATTATCGCCGTATTTAAGCTACCATCCGTTAGCTTCCGGCCCTGGAGGGATAAGTAAAACACCTCGAAGCCAGCCAATCCTTGGCCGGGGGCTGGTAATAAAAAGGACAGAACACGCCGCATGAAAACAACAACATACGTTTAAGGGTCACCAAGCTTTGCCAACTCACCAGTGTATAGCTTGATATTGATACTGTCCACTTGGAAGCTGAACTTCAGGAACGTGTCAACCACTTTGGCTTGTTCCGCTGGCCTATCCAGTTGGGTTTTATTATCGGTCGCCTTCAGCTGGCCCATGTCAACGCCGAACGGTTTGGCTGTAGCTTTCTTCGCCACTGCGGTCCAGTTGGATTTAGCTGCGGAGGATTACTCAAGACATTATTGCAAGAAAACTAAGCTTAACTAGATAGGAGCGTGTTTGGTATTACTGAAAATTTTGAAGCGAAACAAAATATCCTTTCGAAGGCAAATCGATACCAGTTAACATGCATCAAGCCAATTGAACGTCAGCCAAGACTGTTGTTGCACAGAAGATGTGTAATAAACGCTACAACATAGCTTACCATCGGACGGAAGGTTAATTTCAGCGGTCGTTGTGCCGGGATTATGGTAGCTCACTACAATTACGACGGACGGGGCGACGAAAGCGGAACCAAGAAAAACAATTCATTGGCAGATTTGTTCACATACACGCAAACAGCGATGAGCAGGCAGCAGAGATGCACCACAGTGCGGTAAGTGCGTTAATTGCGCGCCACATATGGACGACAATATGAATGTAAGCAGCAAAAGCGAGTAAAACATTCCAAGCGAGAAACACAAGATAGAAATGATTAAAGAAAGGAAAATTAGTACTTCTATAAAATAATGAATAAGCCAATTACTATACTGAGACTGGATGAACTTTTTTTTATACGCCAAAAACAAACAACATTCTACAGTTTAAGAATTCTGGTAAATATGTTTCACTTCTTTCAACAGTAAATCTGACCTATTGGTTAAAAACAAATGAATTTACTACATGTTTGAGATATTGGCAACTATGTAACGAGGATGTAACTTTTCTATTTCATTGAGGGCATTCCAAGATAATGACAGCTTTGGTAGAAGTACCATACAAAAATGTAATAAGAACTGAAACGACGTTATTAGCTTCGTTTCACACGTCGTCATATTCTAGATGCCTTACGTCTTACATGAGATAGTGACAAGCTGCATCGAATAAAGCGTATGTATCTAGGAATGACCTCAATAATGACAATAAACCATGTCAATAATCTACTACATCCAGAATTTTAAAAAATATGAAAAACAGCTACGAAATGAATAAGCAGTACAATCATTAATACATAGAAACTTAAAGCATATGAATTATTGATTCAATCAATTGATTGAGAATAATCGTGAAGATGGCAAAAAAACATTAACTTCTTATTAACTCTTTACTAACGAACTGTGCAACTCACCTTGTGGACTCGTGGGTGATTTGTCCGCTTTAACCGGTTTCTTGAACTCATTCTGACCTTCTGTCATATTTTTGGACAAAATCTGCATTATAACGCTATAGTCCGTGGCGATAAAGTTGAGCTACGGTATGGAGGAGAATGTTTTTTATTAGATCAGTAACAGTAATGGAAAACAAACAACCCTCCTTTTATTGTACGTTACCTCAACCGCTTTCAGACGACCAGAAATATCCATATCCGGATGGTCCCGGTACCATCCCGAGGAGAGATTGCGCTTCATAACCAGCGTGAAGCTGGTCGGGCTAAGGACGGCCCCTTGATCCGGCACCACTCCGTAGCTCACGTCGTCCGAGCCGTACCGTGAAAACGACGGCTCTCCCGTATCCTCCGCGTGCGATACCTCCACCTTCGCCAGCTTCATGTCCTTCAGCTCGATCTTCATCTCATCGATCACGGCCGGACCGTGCTGGTGGTCCGTCGGGATGTCGCGGAAGTTGTTGGTGATGCTCAGGTGCCCAAAGTCCATCGCGACCGCCTTCAGGCTAGTCGAATCCACCGGAATGATTATGATCGGAGCCTTCACCTTGATGTTGAGCTTCATCCGAGTGGCTTGCGTGTACGCCTCGACAACGTTGTTGCGTGCCGCCTCGGCCGCGGCCGCACTAGCATCCTTGATGCGCTGCTGAGCGGCCTGGAAGTTGTCCAGGAACGCCAGCACCGAGGTGACGAACCAGTTCAGAAACACGATCCGGGCGCAACCCATCACCACCTCGATGCGCATGTTGTCCGAGTTGTAGTCCGATGTCGCGTCGATATCGAACAATATCACCTGCACGTGCAGAGCGTCATCACCGATGATGGACAGTATCTTGCTGTGGATAGTGCCCGGATTCGTATCCGTCAACACGATATCCTGCAGTCGAAGCTTAATTTCGGTGTAGGAAGTTTTCATGATCACGCTGCTTGTGAGATTTTTCACCTATAGAAAGAATATCATTAGTAGGACAAGCGGAATTTGGAATCCACAATAAATTTTCTATGGGAACTCACCTCAAGTACCGCCAAGGATCGCTTGTCATTCTGCAACTCCACTGTAACGTCCTCCAATTTCGCCATCACTCTGATCTTGATGCTATCTACAATTGATTTACGTTTACGAGACACTGCTGTGATTATTGTCCAAATCCAGCGTTATTGTTTCAATCGGGTGAATGTATTGTGTAAGTTTCCAGCATTGCGTTTGTGAAATGTTTGTGCAATTATTTTCGGGCAGTGTGGAGTTGAGTTGAGGGAGCAACAAATTTGCACAAATCACACGCAATCAAACAAACAAACACACACACGGACACGTTATTAGGTTGAGGCATCATGCATTTGGGCGTTGGGCGTCGAAAATCAGGAAGGACGACAAGCACACGCACAGGCAAACACACACCACCATCGTCGTCGGGAATGGGTTATTGGCGTCAGCGAAGATCGTATTCCGCGGCGGCCACAGAAACCCAAAATGTATAGAAAAATGGAAAAGAAAAAAAAGAAACACAGAAAATAAAGCTATCTACATCACTACGTAAAATACGCATACACTTACGATATTCCTAAAACATAGGGCAAAAAAACAAGTCGATCAACTAAATTTTATTAGAAAATAAAAAGAATTGGAAACCCACATGCTTCAATTGACCCACTGGTAGGGGCTTTCAGATTAAGAAACACAGATTTCAGATTTCACAAGGATGTTCCAAATACCATGCTCGTTAGTTTATGAAATAATTAGTTTACTTTATAATGACAAAACAGAATCGTTAAAGGGAAATTGTTTTTATCCATAAAAGAAATATTAATTAATTTAACATATCAAGCAATCAAAATAAAATAACTCTACGAACCGCTACTGAAAGTTGAGCTCAAGTCTAAGAAAAAATGACAAAGAGATTTTTGAAAACTATATTTTCTAAAGTCACCGGACACTTCACACGGAAAAGTGAAAAAAGAATTTGTGGTAAATCGATAAAACTGGAAAGTGAGTTTAAACTCCTTGGATCGAGTATTCATGAAGTTATCAGTTTAAAAAAAAACGATATGGACTCATAACGCCCAACCCCAATACGAACCTTTGCTGGCGGAACTCGTCACAACACTGTCGTCCTCCAGGATCGTTGGCAGTCTTTCGCGGGCCGCGTTCAGGAGAGCCGTGGCAGCACTTTCCTCTTCGTGAATCGTGGCAAAGCGGTCCTTTTCTTGCTGCACGGCTGCGTCTGACTCGCGCTTTTTCGTGATAGTTTCCATGCGGACTTGGAAATCGTTGGCAAATTGGATCAGCTCGTTTAGGCCGTCTTCATGGAGCAGCAGCAGTAGCGTTGAGAAGCCAATTGCTACTTCTTGCTCTACCGATTCATACTTTGTGGCAAACTCTGGACTGTTCTTTTTGCACTGAAAGAAGAAAGCAACGCCACATTAATTTAGGGAGGGTCATGATTTGTGTGAAGACGTAAAAGAAACGTCGAACCATTTTCAAAATGAGTAACTTACATTGTTATAGTTCACAGTGAACAGGTAGTCGTCGTTGTTATCGTACTTTGGTGTTTGAATAACATGGTGCACTCGTTCCTGCTCGTTACGCCACCGGAACTGATCCAGCGTAACGGCGCCCAGCTTCAAGGCTACCTTTAGGTCGTACGTACGCTGAGCCATTGTCAATTCCAAGTGTTTCACTTTGCACGCGATAATTTTATGCTGGCTCACGCCCGACCCATGGCACGGGATGTTAAACGCCACGCTCTTCGTGTGCGGGAACTCCTGCTCGACGGGTGACTGGGAAAAGTCTTCCGTTGGTGTTGCAAACACGTCCGAGGAGCTACTACCAGTGCCACCACCGCTCATTTTGCATATCGTTATAGAGCATTCTGTGAAATGAACGGATAAATCGATCGTTAGAATAAAACTAAACTCTTTCACGTACCATTGCAACCTACCGTGGAGTTCAAATTTAATCTCCAAATCGGTAAACTGCACCACATCACCGTCGACAACATCCGCCGGGTTCAGCGCCTCCGGTGAGCGGTTGATTTTCGGCAGTTTGGCCTGCTTCTCATCCAAATACTTCAGCAGCGATAGGCTCGAGCTGAACACGTTTGAATCCTTCGCGATCGGTGCCGGTTGCAGCTGCTCCTCACTTTCCGGCAACGGAATGCTGCAAACGATCGAGAGCACTTCCAGCACGCGCTGCTCCGTCACGCAAATGTTCACCGATGGCAGCACGCCGAATATCTTGCACTTTGGTAGCCGCGGATCATCGTCGATCACGCACAGATGGGCCGACACACGGAACGAGGTCGGTTCGAGCAGGTGCATCTCGGTGACAGTGTTCAATCGCAGCGAACCCTGCCAATCCTCGTCAAGCGTGGCCACGATCGCCTGCACATCACGTACTTCGAGCACAAACTTGTCGTAGCTCTGGTGAATGATTTCCGAGAGGATTTCCTCCTGCGCGATACCCTCGCCGTGCATTGTCTGCACGTCCTTTCGGTTCAGGGGGCGCGGTTCGGTTTGGACCAACAGTTTGCCGAGACTGAGCACCAGCACCGATTCGCGGTTGGAGAATATACCCCCGTGCGGTACGATTATATAGCTCGGCATGATATCGATGTTGAGCTCCAGCCGGGGATGTTTTGCGATGGCGTACTGCAATCCCGTTGCCGAGCGTTCCTTGATGTTAACCAATTTTTCTGCAGCAGCATCGGTTAACCTATGATTGAGGAGATAAATTTAACCATGAACAACATAACAATGATTCCTACAGCACTGTTAAAGGTTGCACGTTACTCACTGTGAAATGGTTGCCGTGCGCGGAGTTTGGAACACCTTTGTCAGTTGAATAATTGTCTCCGCATCGTACACGATCTCCAAAGGCCTGGAAGTGACCACCACGCGCTGATCACAGAGCTTATCCTCCGGGTTTGTCTCGAAGGATACGTCGAGCAGCGTCTTGGAGCCTTCCAGTTGAGATTTTACCATGATTGGCAGAACCTCCCCTTGCCGGAGGCCGGAGATGGTAAGCTCCTGCATGCCAAGTGATGCCCTAAAGATCGAGATAAAATTAAAACTCGTTAAAAAAAAGCATCTTCGGTGTGGCATACATCAAGCCCTTACTTCATTGCTGCCGCTGACGGACGTTGCTCTACCCCGCAAATAACATTCTTCAGCTCCAGCAGCATCACTCGTTCGAGAACGGTCTGTTTGTCCGAGAGCTCCGATTTAATCGACACTTCTAGTGAATTGAGCTCAAACTGTAGTATCTGAGCGATGTAGTGCTCGGGAAGTTCGGTAGGCATATCGTTCTCCTGGTATCCGATGGCTTGGAACAATTTTGCCTTTTCGGCCGGTGTCATCGCTGCTTCGAACTGTTTTTCTGTTGACCAAATGGGATGCATATAAAATGTATTTAGTACAGTGATCAGTGATAGTGTTAATCAAATGTAACCGATGGAAATGTTTAAAAACGGGTGGAAAATACTTACTAATATCAGCCCCTGTAGAATCATCCTCCTTTTTAGCTCCACCACCCCACCACGAGCTAAACCATCCAGCTGCTTTCTGCTGTTCGGCTTGCCGCTTACCCTCTTTCTCCACCTCCAGGGCCACCTTCTGCCGAATCACTACGATATTGTGCAGATCTAGTATTTTCTCGTACTCCTCGCTGCGGCTTATCATCTCCGGTGTCACCTTCTTCGCCGTCACCTGCGCCCGGTAGGCCACCTCGTAGTCTCGCAGGTTTTGCCGATGGCGTCGCATGGTTTCCCACGACCAGTTCTTGCGTCGCCGGCGCACCTCCGTCTCCAGCACGCAGGTGTAAGCAAAGTGCCACCACTCCTTGAAGTTGCCCTTGTAGCCAATACCGTATGGACGGTACTTCCTGTAGGGCATGGCACGCATCATCCTACCGAAAGCCTCCACCAGCTGCATCGTATTCTGGAACTGTACGCGCGTTATGCCGATGGCCAGCGTTTCCATGCACAGCTTCAGCTTGATCTTGGGCGAGGTAAATGGTGCCTCGCCGAGCTCCGGATTGGGTGTCATCTCGAGGCACGCCCCGGAACTGATCGGTCCGAATATGTAGTGATAGTCGACGGGTTTGCGCGATTTCGACGCAATCGATTCCTCGAAAAGGGTACGATACATCGACGGGTCGGAGTACTGGAACAGCTGCGTATTGCAGTTCATGTACACCGAGAGCATCTCCAGCTGGGCCATCTTGTAGATTTTCGTCACCGACTCGGACACCAGCGTTTGCACCCAGTTCTCATCGGTCGTATGCACGCTTAGGTCGCTCAGCGTCACACCGAACGCAAACGGATGCCCCGTGGTCGTGGTGTCCTCGTACCGGATGTGGATGTCGGATATTTTGATCTGCACGTTGTTCACGATCTGCGCCGTCAGCTTCTCCGCAAACGACTTGTCCGCCACCGGGGTCGGTTTATCCTTCTCCTGCTCGTTTTTCTTCGCCTGCTCGATACGGACCAACTCCTGCTTCTTGGCCTCGAACGCATTTCGTTGCTCCTTTTCGTCATTGTAGCGAACGTCGGTGTTCGGAACGGCCAGGACGTACAGCTTATCTACAATCGCTTCCACCGGGGCGCTGTACAGATTTTTCCACGGTATTTTCAACACCAGCTTTCCGAGGTGGCCATAAAGCGTCGTTACCGGGAGGTCGAGCTCTTTCAGCGCACTTTGCTTCAAGATAAGATTGTTGAGGACAACATCACCTGGGAAAACAGATGGAGGCAAAGATTAAGACAAAACATGTGCATGATGTTTTTTATACGAATTCCACTACCAAGACTTCATCAACGCAAACTACAATCCCCTGTCCATTCACCAAAACCAGCCATCATTTAAGGTTCATTACCCATTCAAACTTTCAAATGTAAATATCTCACATCATCGGGAGTTTGGATTTGACGACGGTGCGTCTATTTATACACGATTGAATCACATGGTGGAAGAATTTATTACTTCGCCTGTTTCCTGCATGGGTGGGTGGCGCTTACTTCGATGATTAAAAAACGAATGTTTACCATTTTACCGGCAAGTTGTTACAAAACAGTTTCTTGTAAACTAAAAGGGCTTTGAAAAGGGAAAAAAGATTGGTTTCAACAAACTATTTCCCCGTTATCGATTTTCGTTGTAATAATCATCTGTTTCTTTTGTACTGATAAAACATGTGTTTTACATTGCAACACTGTTTTGGCCATCAGTAGATAAAACCAGTAGTGTTAGCTAGCCACTTCAGAATCATTTATCAGTTTGAGAACACTTATCAAGTTCAAAGTATTAACGTTAGTTAGACCGCAAGAGGCTTACCGCTTCATATTGATAAATTGCTCGAACAGGTACCATACTTCTTGGAAACTTATCACGAGTGGATAAGATATGAATATATTGCAAAGCTAGATGCGATTAAATTTTTTAATTCATCTAACATTCGTATCATTTGAAAAACACTATTTAAATTAGAAAAAAATAGTTAGGAAAAAAGGCGTTCTACGTACATGTTGTGAAAGAAGTAAACCTTAAGCGATTTATTGTTTTGATAAAACAATTTTAAAATTTCGAATGTTGGGATGATATATTGTACTTTATTTTCTCGTGGTTTAAATCAAATTCTAATGAATTTCTTAATCAAAATAATGTATCAAATATTGAAAATGTTTTTAAAATAGGTGTGGTATCTTAAACGCTCCACAGCTAAAGTGTTTGCGCATCATTCATCGCTTCGTCAACGCACCTGCAGCACGCAATAAGCATTAAATAAACATGGTCATCGTGGTTTTATGTAAATGCGATATTTACACCAAACGTGGCCTTCAGCAAAGCAGGCCATCAATCACTGGCTTAGTAAATGCTTGTTCTCTACCTCCATAACAATTTCCACGAGCGACAATTTAAACTGAAATTGCTTAAATAGATGTCTATCTAGTTGTTGAAAGTTGAAAGTATGCATTTTACGCCTTTATGTGAGCTTTAAAACTAATGGGCTGCAAATGTATTTTGACCAAACAAACGATGACTTTCGCCCAAGCTGAATGTGCATTTTCCAATCAACGGGTGCATAGTAGCATCGGGTTCAACTATCACTTTCATTTACGCTGAAGCCGTACACGTCCAACCCATATTCGACCGAGCTAGTTGGTGTATGTATCATCTTCCTCTGTCCGCAAGGAAATCGATACTGAAACAAAAACTATGCGAGACACAAACGAGTCTTTCTTTAACGAAGTGTTTCCATTTTTTCGTATTTTTTATAAAACAAAAACAAAACCCCACTTTCGACAAACCCACTTTCGGCCGTTACCGCATGGTAATCACATCATCAGCATCTAAAGATGACGACATTGCTATGCATGCGTTTGCAGAGATCGAGACTTCGCAAACGTGCATCAACGGTGCCAGAAGTGGCCGCAAAAGGATACCAGCAGCATGTCGCCGCGTTGCAGGGTTCAAACTTTTTGCCATATGTAAACACGGGCTTTGGACTGTTTTTCGTTTCAAGGACAATGTCCTTTCCGAGCACCTAACCTAGTGGTTGTGTGTGTCCTCACGTGTGCGTTATTTACTTACCGCCCCAAATGCCAATCTTCAGCTGCTTCTTGTCCAAGTTCTCGACGTACTCGCCGACGAATCGGTTCAGCACGTCGGCGACAATGCTTTCGAACACCATTTTTACACTTTCTCAGTCGACTCCGCTGCTGCGCGATTGTACCGCACCGATCGGACGGTTCCGTCGTCACTATCAAACTGTATTGCGTTTGCTTTGATTATACTAGAGACGCCACGGTTTTTCGGTATGTTTTCTATTTTCATCCACTACGACTTACTGAGTACGATTGTAGCCTATCGTTTTCAAACAGACCTCCCCAATGCCATGATGTTTAAAACAACGCACACATTAACTTCCACCGTCATCACTGGGCCATATCACCCATGCCGTTCGACTCCACGTTATCACTGGACCGTTTCGATTTGTGATTGGAAAGGAAATAGTCGTCGAGCTTTGCCTACTGCGACGGTCACTGGGATTGTCGAGAGCACAAACAAGTATTTGTCACCTTTTTCCCAGAGCCGCTTGTTAACTCACTCACAACAAGCGATGACATCATTTTTCTGCATTCTATAGATGGCGATGTTCAACACATTTCCTTCGAACGTATGGCACTGTAATGTAAATGTTGCGTTTTTCTCCTAGCACGAAAATGTTATTACTTTTATCGCCGCACGCACTACACGCCACAGCACGGCGTGATGGCGACGATAGAGTTTCTTGCCAGGTGCTTTTTTCTTCTTTTCTTATCACATTGTACCGAGGTCACGGTGGTAAAACTGAACGCAGTGCCTACCCCGAACACTAGAATTCACAAGTGCGCACTTCTACCGTTCTTGCACTACTAAAATTTTCTCTATCTGACAGACGCTGTCAACGTTGCTACGCGATGTTGCCCGAAATCAACACGAATGTTTGTTGATATTGCCATCGGCCAAACAGCTGATTGCATTTTTAACGTAAACAAACATGCCGCCCATGTGGTTTTTGACATTTTAAAACGCCAACACAGCGCATGACTTATTGAAACAGGAAGCCTAAAAAAGCCGCCTTTCAGGAAATGTTTTGAAATGTTTGTATGGAAATAACATCCGTGCAGCTTTGCTCAATTCTACGTTTAGCAGATATCGTCGGTACACCAAATGACTGGAAAGTCTTGTTAACAGAATGCTTCGTTTATTTCAGTCTTTCTCGACGACATAGTTCATGGTGTATTACAGAAATAAGCAAAATAAAGAGAATCATAGAACCGAAGAACTTAATATCGGTTTCCAACTGCTTGACTGGCCCTACAGCTCGTCCTTGTTGTGCTTGCCCATGTACTCCTTGTTCTCGATCGATACATGCAGGCATCTTTCCTGTTCAACCAAAAAGTCCTTCGCTTCCCACGCCTGTGCGCCGTCCTTAAACATAAATATTGCCCTATTATCGTCAATCAGGTAACGTTCGGCCTGAATGTGATTGTTCCATAGGCTCGTCTGCCATAGTTTGGTTATGTCTTCCGTCTCTTGCCGGGTGGGATTTCCGTTCACCGAAACAAACGACATAAGGGTGCGTCCTTTTTCGACTGCTTTAGTATACCCTCGGGATTCGAAGGATCCACACTGGCCATATCGATCGATGGCGGGGGTCTCAGATGCTCCGGCAACTCATCCGGCTCGAGGGGTTCGTCATCTTCCTGCAAACAAGGGTTCAAAGAAAACACTTAAAACAACGGCACCAATCAATGTTATTGTCCTTCCAAACTAACCTCCCACTGCTCGAGAAGCCGCTCCATGTCGGCATCGTTGAAATCTCGTATGTCTTTCTTCGCCCATGCGGGTTTCTCCTTGTCTTTGAACTTCTTGGCAAAAGCAACACTTTGTAATACCATACAAATTATTAAACAGATGAGTAATTTATTCATTTTTGAGTTTTAATCCTTGCGACCACTGCTTGCACAACAAACGCGACCGACGTGTTGTCAAAATAGTACGCTGACGTATCTCAACTGCCACAAGCCTACAGAGAGAAATAGAGTGCTCCCGTTTCGTCCAACAGGGCTAGCCCGTTTAGAAAGAGGCAGGAAATATATTGCGTGTCCAGGGTTGTACTTCCGGCAAACATTCTGATAAGACGATATTTTTTAATCTTTTTAGCCATAAAACAAAACTACCCGTAGAAAATCTTTGTCGAACTAGATTCTACTTGCCAGCTGGTATTATTTTTCGTTTTATATACTCAATTACCACATTGATTTCTAGCACGAGAACAATACTTTTTCCAAACACGTTATGTTTGCTCCAGGGGGTCCAGCCATTCTCCATCATGTGTTGAAAACACACGCCGTTTGACCTTTGTGCGGAGAGAGGACAGTAAAAGCCCAACAGTTGGTTCCGGTGCACCGAACTCGACAAAATGTCCTCCCTAAGTGCTCGCATTGGCCCTTCCATTCTTAATGCCGACTTATCGCAGCTCCACGTGGAATCTCAACGCTTGCTCGACAATGGCGCGGACTATCTTCACTTGGACGTCATGGACGGTACGTTCGTACCGAATCTAACCTTCGGCCATCCGGTGGTGAAGTGTTTGAGGAACAAAATCAAGGTAAATCAACCAATCTCATCGGTGGGACTCCTCGTGGCATGAGTGTTATCAGTTTTCGTATTCGCTTTTAGGATGCCTTCTTTGAGACGCACATGATGGTCCAAAACCCACAACAGTGGATTGAACCGATGGCCGATGCCGGTGTCCAGCAGTACACTTTCCACATCGAACCGGTCATGGAGCGCGTGCCAGATATTTGCCGGAAGGTGCGTGAGTCCGGCATGAAGGTTGGGCTGGCGCTGAAACCGGGCACGGCAGTAGACGCGGTTCAACAGTACATAGCCGACGCAGACATGGTGCTGGTTATGACCGTGGAACCCGGCTTCGGTGGACAAAAGTTTATGGCCGACATGATGCCAAAAGTACAATGGTTACGCGAGCACTATCCCACGCTGGACATCGAGGTGGACGGAGGAGTGGGGCTGGCTACGATAGAGCAATGCGCGAAGGCTGGCGCCAATATGATCGTGGCCGGAACGGCGATAATTCAAGCTAACGATCAGGCTGCAGTTATTCGAGATCTGAGAAGTTCCGTCCAGGGAGCGATCTCGAAAGGATGTTGTTGATTCTGGTTTGAAACCGCTCAAGAATCTGTTTTACTCATCAGATTCATCCAAGAAAAAATTAAATTTTTGAAATTGCTCGAAAGATGCTCGAAAGTTCAAAATTCACTGGAAAGTTGACTACATTTTTTACGAGAAAAAAATGGTTACAACTAACAAATAAAATTACTTACATGAACTAAAATTTTCTCCATCATTATATGCAGACTACTCAATATACTCATTTCGTTTCAATTGGTTCTACTGAACATTCTATAGATGATCAATAAACATAACGCCGATCGTTAATTATTTTTCTATTATTTTTATTATATATTTAGTTTCTTATAAATTCCAGCCATTAGTTTACACAATTATATTATTATATTATTTATAATTATTTTTTTATTTACTGTTTCTGTTCTGCACTTGCAGCTCTCACAATCTCTCTCTTTCGTCCGACGCTTTCCTTTGCTCTATCTTTTGTTTTTCTCTATCGACACACATTGGTTTTTCGCGTTCGCGCATCATTTGCATAAACCGCTGCAGCACAATTGTTTCGTCGTCAGCTGTGTCTGTGTGTTGTAATCGATTGGCGGTGTTGCAACAACCTCGCGCTGTAATGTTTGTATCTTTTCTGTTTTTTTTTTTCGTTTGCCTAATGTTCATCGCTGCAGTGGCGCGGTAAAGTAGTTCGGTTTGCATTGTTTGCTTCCGCCACTTGCAACCCATTTTCTCTCGTCTGTGTCGACTTCAAATTTTAATGGTTTTAGTTTTACGGATTTCTAGATGCGTAGGACTTCACTGATTCACGCAAGCTTACGCCACACCACCACGGTATGACAAACTTGATACACATATTTATTAAATGTTTGCCACTAGGTAGTTGTCGCTGCCCCGCACTGCAGAGTACGTCCATCTTTGTCAAAAGCATTCGCGCATTTTTTACCTTTTTCTTTTTCTTCATCTTCTTATGTTCCGACGACTCTGATTGCATGATGACCTAATAGAAACGCTGTACCATACTTGTACGCTCTTGTCTCTCACTAATGGGGGGCTTACTTGGATTAGCTTTCTTTACATATCTGCGCCCTCGTCGGCGTTGTATGGCATATCCAGAGATGAGATTTTCGTGTGATGTATATCCTCATGTACGGTTGTGGATTTTTCATCTCATTATCATGTCGGGGTGTCGCGGCAATTCTTTCTACATTCTTGTTTTTCCCCGTGTCGATGATTTTTTTTCTTCTTCTTTTATTTTCTTTTGGTGATCTCATGTAATTCTGTTCCTTTCAAATTTAATTAAAAACATAAATGTATCATTTAATTTCTTTTCTTGTGTGTATATTTTATGCCATAGATTATTATGAATGGGTGTTCGCGCTTTACTGACCGTCTCTGCAAATGGTTTTCTGTGTGTGTTTGTTTGCGTTTTTTTTATTTTTACTAGAATATGATAAGGAGTACCTTTTTGAGATTTGTGTTTTATCTTTCGGAACCGGAAGAATCTATTTTTAGCCATGATGCATTTTCACGTTTGCTAAATAGTTTTCTTTTTTCCATCATCGTATTCGTGTTAGGCATTAGGCATTTGGAATGAGAAATGGCCATCCACCAGTTTCGTTCTTTGCCGCTTGTGCGCGTTCTACTTTCGACCTTTAAAACCTACTTACGCAGCATCTATTTCCTCCCATTGACTATGTGGATCGATCGATCATCTGTTCCGCGATAAACCCCCTTGTTTGCGGTGTTCTCTCCTCCGCTCTGAATTTGTTTGTCACTACTAGGTAAAGTTAGACTTCCTGCCTTCTTGATTGCTAGGGTCGGGATGGTTGGTGACGATTTGGCAAACGTTTTATCGTCCGACCGACGGCAGCCTTAACTGGTACACAATACTGTAAAAGAGGAGAGCTGTAGCTTGCACATTCTCCCAGGCGTCTGAAAGGGAACCATTTTACAAGATTTTTGAACCCCCTTCTGTGTCTGCTAAGTCCAATAGGAACATAGTATGAAAACACGAAAACAATTGCTGCTGTAGTTGTATTGCTTTTATGTTGAGGCGATAAATTGCACTTGTTTGTAAAATAAGAAAAAATGTTAACAAAATGTGTGAAATAAAATCAATAACAATTTCACATTCCCCACATTCGCTATACTAAAAATGTGAATCACTTTAACAAAACTCGAGCTCTTATACCGTGCAATTGGACGTAAAGAAACGAAAATATTTGCTTTTATATTAAAAGAAGGTTCAAAATACAAGGGATATAAGAATGGTTCCCTTTCATCAAGGTTTCGCGGGGCAAAAATTAAAATCCACCGCAATGTCCGCAGCAAGGTGGTTGGGATCTTCAAGTGTCTAATGCTGTCCGCTCGCCGTGTATACTAGTATCACTTTCAAATGTATCGAACGGAAAGAGCCACGCCGATGTTCAAGTAGGGGTCTGATCAGCTGACGAACGTACCGCGTGATAATCAATTGGGCGAATTGATTCCCACGCAGCAACATCTGCTGGCGTTGTAGCGCATTCCCCTTTTCGAATGTTGCCGTTGTCCGTAGGCTTAACCCTTGGTAGCGTGCTTTTCACGGGAGCAAACACCATCACAGTCACAGTCTCTGCCTTGCTGGGGTCAAAGGGTAGATTCGTGCCACCGGGCGGGTTGTGTCCCCTTCATTTTTTGTCGTCGTTTTGGCGTCCAATGTTCCACCGGCATCGTACTTCCAAATAAGGATGACAGTGGACCAACGGAGGCACCTCACCCCACCCTGTTTGGAGGGTACCGATTTTGCGTTCCCGAGGAAGTGTTTCGTTAGTGCACGCTTACCATCACTACATTGCAATCCAGTTTTTTTTGTTTGTTTGTCTGTCTAAAAACTTTGGTCACACAACGAAGGAAATTTGTGCTTCTCTTGTAGATTGGAATTGTTTTCTTTTTTTCCGATATTATGAAAACGAAAAAAATACCTTTTCATCTTCCTTTTCACTTCTAAGGATTATCCGAGTTCTCCTGTCCCACGTTCACCTCAGTGGGGTTTTCCTACTCCAATTTACTTGTTTTCCTCTTATCTTACTCTTATGTTTTGCGTTCTCCTTCCGCTCTACTACGTTATATTACTTTTGGTTTCTTTTGTTTTTGTTCGAGATATATGTAAGTTTCTTCAGAAGATGCTCCTTGTCGCTGCTGCGGGGTGTTGTTTTCCTTTAAGTGTTTAATTTATGTGCAGTATTTCTTTTGCTTTTGACCTCGCGTTCGTTATATTTCATTGACTTGACGACCGACGGTAACGAGAGTGTGGTGTTGGAAAAAAATGATTACATCAGAGGCGGCACTGGATTCGATCGCACCAGGTCGTGCGTCTTTAAAAGACGATCGCGAAAGGATCTCTTGGCGCAATCCACAATCCCCGGCGATTCACAATTGATGTGACATTTCTATGTCAGGTTTTCCCTCCTTTTATCTTCAACTGTGAATTTGCCGATTTTCACTAAACATTTATTCTTTTATATTTAATAACTTCACATTCTGTCGTTTGTGTTTTCATGCAGGTTTCTGTTTTTGTTTTTTTTTTGTTCTTTTTGCTGCCGGCTTACCCGCTTGTATTGTTCTGTGTGTTGGTTCTTCTTAGATGCAATTTTTACGCCAGCTAGAACTTTTCTGTCCCCTTTCTCCCGCCACGCCGGAAATGGGCAGGTCGCTTTAAAATGTATATCCTTTTTCATGTTTCCTTTTTTTTTAAATAATCACACAATTGTCCCCTACATGGCCGCTTAAACTCCTCGCTCCCGGCATCGACTCTAGATGCCGCACACAAAAACGTATAGAACCGCAGAGAACGTTCGTTTCTTTTCGTTTTTTTTTACTTTTGTTATAATGAAACATTTTGTTGAAAATGGCACGAAGTACATAATGAATGGGTCGTATAGAGAAAAAACGTTAGATAGATAGGATATAGATAGGTAGATTCTTAAAACGCAGGTATGGAGAGAACGAAGCATTTTGTAGTTGTTGTTTTTTTTTTGTTTTTCACTTTCCCCCCATAACCACCACCTTCTTGTTCCTTACGTAAGGAAAAGTAAATATATGATACACTTCTGCCCCCTTGCGCATCACACGCAAAGCAGCGTTCTGGCCAAAAGGCACCTCAAAACATCTGGAACATAATGGAGTTACGTTTTTTTCTAAAGACCATCGATTTTACGTGACCCCTGGCTTGCTCAAAAATGTACGTGCTTCACACGAGTGACTCGCTGACAGATGAATTTATACTTCCAATAGTTTGTTTGTTGTAGATTTTCCTTTGCCCTCTTAAGCCTATAGGTTCTTCCTTTTCCTTGGCACCTTTCCATAATTTTAACAGACCGTTTTTTTTCCAAACTAACGCTTTGTAGAATAAAACCACGTATGATGTACCGCGGACGTTTCAAACTAGAATACTTTTTGCCGAATAAAACACAGATCAGGATTACACCAATTATGCAAGGCGCATACTCTATTGCAACTGGTCGAGTAACAAAAGCAACGTTTGCAAATAAGCAACCTCTTACAAAAAGAAAGCAAACTGGAGACTGTTCTCATTGGCATGGTCATTTGTGTGGATGTGAGGAAAGATAAACTAAATTTACTTTACCTAACTATCTAAAGCCTATTTGATTTCCGTTTACTTACGTTGCCCTTAAAACTCCTTCTGCCTTTCGTGTGCCCATCCGTTGAGTCTGTGAGTTTTGTTTCATTCAGACTTCATCCATATTTTCATCTATTTAAACCAAGCTTACCGAAAAGCTTGTATCACTCGGGCGGGAGATATTTATTAAAATATAAACATATTTTACCACCTAATTAGTTCCCGTTCAGACGTTCCGTCAATTCCAATGGTGCCCGGTGCATTTTACGTAAATTCCAGGTCCTAATGAAGTAGTCTGGAGGTTATTTATTATGTGCTCGGCAAATGTTTGCAGCTATCGAACCACCAGTAAACGGTTATCTCTTACAACCGAAAGTCGCTAGCTGTTGATTCGAGTGTGGAACAAAGAATACTTGCAGAGAAATAAAACCTAAGAACGTTAGTGCTTGCCACCGTCTGGACTAAGCTAGCAGGAGGACAGGAGTAATTCACACACCTAAAACTGACTGTAACCCGGTAGGAACATTCACTCGCAATACTAATGACTCTTCCCCGGTTTTTTTTTGTGGGGTAAAGATAAATAATTTAAAAAAGGTGGATTAGTTATACGAAAATCGGATTATTGCCAACAACTTTCCTCGATTGATCGATCACCCTTTTCTCTTTGTCTTTCTAACCTGCCAGCGTTCATTCAACGTTCGGTTCAAAATAGTCCATCTAGTTGGCGAGCATGACGAGCAGAACGATGTTTTTCCTGAAAGAATTCTCTTTTTTATTCGTTCCTATCCGCCGGCCTATCGTTCATTTTACATCCTCATTCCATGCGCAAGTAAACTTAGCTGTTCATTGTACATTTACCATTATACACGGAAATGTGAAAAACTATAACACAACTGGAGTTTTTGACAAAAAAACGAATGGGGAAACCAACAAACATGCTTGTGAAAATCACCCCGGTTGACAAAAATTCAAATTTTTTGCAGCTATCATGTAGTTACAGCAAGTTTTTCCATGACAAATTGCTGGGACTCTTGCTGGAACTACATGATAGCAGCAAAAAATTTTAATTTCCGTCAACCGGGACTTCATGGATAACCATTTACTTAAATAAATTTTGACGCGAACTAGTAGACTTCGACACACTGATAGGCGCCCGCGGTCTGCTTCAATTGACTGGTTGCACAGAACATCTGGCCAGCAGGTTATTTTAATATTTCTTTTGTTTTTCTAGCCAAAAACCACCTTAAGCAGACCGTTGCATTTTCGCAAAACGCGCCATGTTTACGGTGTAATATCACATCGAAGTAGAAGAAGAAGAATTTTGCGTGCAACCGAGGAGTGTCCCGTGTATTGCCTACATTTTATATTTTCTGTTCGGGATTGCGGGTCAAATTTTATCATAAATTCCCAACTAAATTCGTGTAAAAGAAAACAAAATCGAACCATATTTTCATCGAACAAAACATGAATGAGATTGGACAATACTTTCACAGATCAGCGTAGAAGGAAACCGACATCCTGCTCAGCTATATTAATCATTTTTCCAAGTCCTACAACGAAGCGTGATTCACTAGTAATTCCTCCTGCGTTACATGTCCCTACGCCCGTACCATTCCACGGCTGGTAGGTGAAATGATTGCTTACTTTTTAATTTTTCCTTTTTATTTCACAGTCCAAGTAATGCTAACCTTATTGTGCGCACGTGTGTATGCTTGCACATCAAAACCATTTTCGCGCGATACGACACCTAAATGCAACAAACTAAAGCAACCGAAATGGAAATGCATCGACGACGGAGGGGAAAAAGTTTAAGTTGCAAAACGGAAGAGAAACCCCACTTCACTTCGTTTGGTGTTTCCTGCATTTTATTTCCATCAAGAACGCTCGCCACACCGATCACGTGCGCGATTGTGCTGACGGAAGTTGGTAACTTGCACTGGGTGGCAAGCGGTAGGTCCGATAGAAGCCAATAAAGGTAACAACAAAAAAACGACCGATACTATCCCTGCTGCAAAGCAATCGTACCATCGTTGATTCTTGGGCGCGTACGATACACACTAAGTATAACTATGTATAATTCTATGTAACACATTGGGAATAAATATGGATTTATAGCAGGTAAGTTTTACAGATGCTCATGTTACAACCCCGGACATGTTTATGATTATAAGCACTGGTCGGAATGCGCCTTTTCCCCGTATCCTCTGCACAACATTACACGCATTCTTTCTGTCATTCGTTCCCTTGCTTTCCCCCTAATTTTTGTTCTATCTCTCTCGCTCTCTCGCTTTCTCTCCCTTTCGTTATACTTGGTTACCCAACTAGTAAAAGGATACATATATAATTTCCTTCGCCTGCAACCGTACCTAGAATAATCCACAAAATGAGTTATACCTTGTGAAGTATCTTCTTTGTAGGGCTACTGCTAAACACAAGAATACACAGTTTCAATTCGTACAACGGCGAGCTTACAGAAGCGTATCGGTGCTTTCCTGAGCCGGAATCGAAGTGAAAGCGAAGCGGGGAAACGTCAGTAGTGTCCTCTGCAACTAACTTAATCCAACCATGCTTTACAGAATCAAACAAAAATCCACTTCCTTACGGATACACTGAATGAAACCGTTCTTCAAATAATATACAAGTACATATATTTGTTTGTTATATCAAACCCATCGGTTTCGGCGTACTCCGAAAATCACGCAAGGTGAACGACAAGGTTTTGCTTTTTTGCCCAGGAACTGTTCGAGAAACGGATCTGTTTGAGTGCACGTGTACGCAGGGTTAAGGTAAAATGATTAATACATTAAAGGAAGGAAACAGAAAACATCGATACATCTTCACTTATTGGCAAGTAGATGGCTTTCAAAGAGTCCAACACGGGCGTACTAACATGGATGTGGGATTTTGTGGTGAAACTTAAATAAGGAAACGATTGCATTGAAATGGAAACATACTTATGTAACACCTACGATAGTGACAAAAAAAACAAACAAATGACACGGAGCTTAACCGAGAGAGGTTGGTTGAGATTGTAAACTAACTAACTTGACTTGGCTTGCCGGAGACAGATACACGCTACACAAAGCAAATACAAAATTTTCCGTGTGTCTTACACGACCCTCCCCTGCCGTCCCGTTGTTCCCCCCTTGTCGAGATGGAGCAGTTCGGGTTCGGGGAAAGGTTGAAAACGAAAGCAGCTACAATTATTATTAGGCGGTTTGTTCTCCACATTCGTTGCGATTACACGAGGGCTCGGGATGGATAAATCAGCGTTTCAACAGATAAAATGTATAATATGTGCAACCATCTTTCGCTTCCTCTGTTGCTGGGACTTCTGAGCCTGTGCCATATTTGCCTCGTCCGTAGTGACACGCGTTCTAATAGCATACCAGCACTAGGTTCCCATTGTTCTGTCTCTATTTCCTTTGTAGATCGAGTTATGCTACTCAAATCTTTTTTTCTCTCTTTACATAAGCAACGAAGCGAAACGTCGAAGCTGGTTCATTAAATAAAACGTTCTCTGCGCGGTAGGGTATATAGGTATTATGATGAACGTAAAGGATGGAAATTGCGGCGCGTTCACAAGTATAAAATTATCGATCCAGGCGGATGCGTGTGCTCCAAAACTGTCTCGACAAATGCTGCTACTTCGTGGTGTGATGCTGCTGCTAATGATTATGATGACGACGTTGACGATGATCATGGTCCTGGGATGATGGAAAAGCCTGGGTTACGGTTTACCCACGACGAGAAGCCGTCGGCGCACTCCCTCCTTCTCCTTACACGCTACCTTATCTCGCTACACTCTGTTGCTGCACGTGTGTGTTGCTTGTTTTGCGCGTGCTGTTCCCTTTCGCTGCAGCCACCGCTGCTGGTGCCGTGCATTTCTGTTTTGTTTATCTCTTTCCCGGGGGAGGGGTCACATGCTGGTAACGATGATTCGGTTATTCGCTGCTAGAGTTTGTGCTGTTTGGCCACATATGCTGACCACGCGCAAATGGTACCGCCGAAAGCAATGATCAGGAAGCAGCGCATAGGATGGTGTTGAATGGACAGCCGAGCCGGGGAGACACATTAGGTAAGGAGTGTGGCTGGTGGTGGTGGTGGTAATGGGGATGGTAGTATGGGAGTACGGCACTGCGCCACCCATCGTCGAGTTGTGACGGTAACGAGATCATCGCTAGCGAAGAGGTCCACCAGTTGCTGTGCTGTTTCTGGCCCGGTGACGGCGGCGGCGGCGGCACCGCAGCGAAACACAGCGAAAGTCGTGTCAAAAAATGGCAAGCACAACCGGCAACCCCGTGTTCAAACCAGATTGTACTCCTTGAGGTTGGACTGCAGTATCGTGTCCTTGACGGCGGCGAACACGAACCGGATGTTCTCGGTGTCTGCGAGAAGAGCGAAAATGGGTTAGCGATTTACGATAGCTGGACAAGGACGGTGGGAGCATTACTAAATGGGAAAGGGGAATTAGGTGGAAAAGAAAGAAGATCGCTAGATCAAATCCAAGATCAAAATCATAGTAAGCAATGAAAACCATATGAAACCAGAAGCAAAGTTACGTTCAACAAATCGATTCCTTTATTCGAATAATTTTCATTCAGCGTCAGTAGGCTAATTTATTTTATTTTTTTCTCGATAAGTGCGGCATATGTGTGTGAGTGTGTTGGAGAGATAGTGATAGAAAGGTTAAAGGTTAGCTAAGGATTTGTTTTAATGCAAAGGACATAATTTTTCATCGATAAGCTCGATAAAGTGTATGTGTCTGTGTGTTATATGTCAGAAGAAGATACTCTAAACTAAAACCGTCGAGAAAAAGCCGGTGATAATTCGCTAAATTCCATCGACAATTTCGCTAGTCGTGACAACGTGGCCGGCGTGTTTAGTAGTAGTATTACTTAGGCCAAGTTAAATTCCTTCAAGGCAGTTTGCATGATCGTATCTTTAACGGCGCAAAACACAAGCTTAATGTTTTCCGTATCTGTTGGGTGACGTTTAGTAGATTGGTTAACCGGCACGCCGCGCAGTAACAGTAACAGTAGTTGTTGATATCCACAAATTATGCATAAACATTGGTAGGCATTATAAATAAACCGAAAGAAACAGAAACAATTCAGTAAATAAACCCAACAGAACATTAAAAAAAGAGAAACCAACATACTAAAATATACACAATCCATACTCGAACTCAACTGAATCGAAACCGAAATAGGCTGCTAAGATGAAACCAAGGGACTACTCACGAAAGCGGCGGGTTAAATTGAACGTTAGGGAGTATAAGATCAGACGAGGAAAAGACTGGAGTGCAAAAGGAACTGGGATACACTTACCTGTTGCGCACGTGAAATGTGAATAAATTATTTTCTCCGAGTCAGGATTTAAGTCTACAAACATGCGAAGTATAAATTCTCTGGCAGCTATTGCATCTCTTTGTGGTCCTGTAGGTGAAGGGTGAGAAACGACACGAGCAACACGAAATATGGATGAATAAGCGAAGTACTACCGTACGGGGAGGAAAATACAATAGCTTCAAAAACCTACACAACATAAGTTGACGTGTCACGTCGAACGGTAATGTATGAAATGAATGGAATATGGAAAAATATTATATTCCCCGCAAATTGGACCCAGCACTTCACACACGCCTAAGTGTTTCGTAATGATTGTACAACGGACGTACGTGACGACGCTTAACATGATACTTTACCACAGTCACTCAAGTCTACGATATTATCAGGCAATATTGTTACCAGCGATTAGCAATTACTGTTCGATTTTTGTTTCTCCCAATCGTGTCTCTAGCTTCTACATTGTAAGATTGTATTTAAAACAATTTCTTGACCTGTAGCGCAAGTGAAATGTGAGTAGCACATTCGGTCCGGATCGGGATTTTCGCGTAGATAAACTTTCAAAATGAACTCGCGCGCTTTAACGTCATCAAGCTTGGGTCCTTTTTTCGTGTCATGCGAAGAGTGGTTGAAAATTTAGTTAAAAAATTAAATAATCTTATTAAATGAAGAAGTTCGCCAGAGAAACTCTAGACATCGATCTCCCTCAGTATAGCGATCGGGTCGGTCGAACCGCACTTACCATCGTACTCCGGGAAGTAGTCCACTAAATGGGAATACATAATCTTCTCCTCCAGCAAATCCTTTTTGTTCAAGAACAGAATCACCGACGAATGTTGGAACCAGGGGTACGTGATAATGGTCTTAAATAAAGCTTTCGATTCCTCCATTCGATTCTGTTGGCGAAAGTAAAATGTGACGGTGAGTATGGGTGGGTTTTTTTTTAAGATGCAACAAGTAGCAGCTACGAAAGCTTACCTCATTCTCAGATTCAAACAGAATCTGATCGTACTCCGACAGTGCAACCAAGAAGATGATCGATGTGACGTTCTCGAAACAGTGGATCCATTTCCTTCTTTCAGATCTTTGTCCTCCGACGTCGACCATTCTGTGGGGTGTAGCCGTGTGTTGCGGTGGGAAAAAACGGAGCCAAATTAGCACATTTTCTAACTGTACAACATTAACTTGGAGCAGCATTAACCTATTGTTAAATCACGGATATACAAGATTAAGCCAAAACACGTAAACACGCACGAACAAAATTTACTGATTAATTTATGAAAACCATTTGAGAAGCGATTCCATGAAAGCAAACTATTATGAGTGGTCAAATGTATGGTCGTTGCTCTGCAATAAGCACTGTACAAGGAGACGTTAGTCTGTTTCTGGATGACGTCGGATTAGATGTAAAGTAATGATTCAATCTAAGGTATACTCGGGTACGAATTATGATCCTGCTGATCGTAAAGTATATCAATGAACCAAGAATGAGTGTACCGATGGATGGTAAATGGATGATTGGTTAGGGAAAGCGAACGAACTATTTACAACAGACAGATGAGAAAGCTTTACTGGAAAATCCTTTCGTAGAAGCAAACCGAACCTTTACACAGCACCAAAGAACGTTCGTAATATATATATTTTCTTTTAATACCACATAATATTTCGCAGGATCGATGGCATACGGTGAGAAATGAGCATCAAAACCCACATTGCCAACAATCGTTCCGTGTGATGTAGCAGTACAACAACAAGCACAGGCGGGGACAAAATTTACATGATGAATTAGTTTAGTCGATGGTCTTGCACCTGTTTGTTTATACCAAATACGGAATGTCACATTAGCTGATCATACACACACTGTCGGAACCGAGCGAAACCGAACAGTGACTAGCGGGTCACAAAAGGTAATTGTTTTTGGGGTTTTGCTCGCCTTTGCGAGCTCCATACCTAAAGATGATGCTGTCCAAATCGAACGGATACTCTAAAATGCCCGTTGTCGGTGCCCTAGCTCTGAGAATGTCTTGTTCGGTTGGGAGGAAATCTTCTTTTTCGATACGCTCCATATCGCTCAAGTAGCTAGAGGGTAGATAAACGGGAGGTCGAAAAAGAAACGAACCATGATATCCATTATACGTGTATGTATGTGTGTGTATAGAGGCGGAATGTAGTGATGTTGTGTAGAGAGTTTGCGACCCTGAGAGTTAGTTCTGTCCCGTTACAAGTTACCCAAACACATGTTTTCCCTGCAGGAGGATAGTCAAAGTTTCGAGGTGACGTTTCGTTCGTTATTCTGCAATATTTTTATCTGTTCTGTACCCGGAAAGATTATCTGTCCGAACGGAATATTCTCTACCTATCCGTACACGGAAGAACACCGTTGATCAACGCTTTTGGATTGTTTTCTATCCTGCCATTACTGGCTCCTAAATCCTAAACATTTGATTTCCAACATGGACCATATCACTCCACAGTTTTTGTTTTTCGACTTGATTTCAGCTTAAGCACAGTTTAAAGCACGTGAGATAATGTAATAGTAATTATTCTTTGACCCCTTGAAGATGGTATGATAGTTTCCATTATTCCTTACAGCGCACATACATCCCAATGGTTTACTTCATGCCAAACAAAAGGTTATAAAAAGCGTTAGATTTAGTGTGAAATCCGACATGCAGGCAACGAATGCATTTTTTTTTTTTTCATATTAACAACACAACAAAGGAAATTTCATTCGTTAGCAAAAACACAATTGTTAGTATTTTTCATATGCATTCTACCCGCAGGCACAATAAGCCAACATGTAAAATGAAAGATTAAGCGGCAAATAGATAGATAGAAACCATCAAAACAAAATTTGAATAAATATTGTTTAGGTGTTAACGAACAAAAAACAGAGGTATAAAATTGGTTTCGCAAAACAAATTGAGTCCACCACAAATGGGCTTTCCACCAAACGGATGCATATGACAATGAATAGTAACAATGAACAGTGCAAAAAAAGTGAACATAACAGGCATATGGTTAGACAAAAATAGAAAAACGAAACAATGCAACAGGACACAATACGTATGGCATGCATGCGGTCTCCTCGCTTCAACGGTGTGTGTCCGTTAGTAGTAACTCTACCTAAACCGGATCTCTTCCAGATCGAAGGGGTATTCGATAATGCCGGTCGTGGGCACACGCACTCTCAGAATGTCCTGCTCCGTTGGAAGATAGTTTGTTGCCGCGACACGATCGATCTCCATAAGGTAACTACGGCGACGGAAGGGACAGATGGGACGAATCAGAGATCAGTATATGTTTCAACTTCAAATTTCAGTCGTCGTTTGTTCGCCCGAACATTATTGAACGAAACATAAAATAAAAAGAGAGCATTGAACGAACTAACTCAAAAAGAACAGATGATCTAAATATTGGTACTAACAACACAAAATCCTTCCCTCAATTGCTCCTTGCATCAGAAACAAGTAGTCTTTTTTGACGAACTAAACAAGACATAACAATTTTAGTGTCTACAGATTGTAACCCCCGATGTAAAAGTGACTAAAAACACTCCGAACGAATACATAAATTCGGGGCAATTCGCGAATGTTCAATCAAGCGGCTCCCAGAGTAAGAGCCGACAATTCAACAGAACAGAACAGAACAGAACTAAACGCGGACGGGTAGTAATGGACGGAACGGGTGGAGTAGAACCAAACACGTACTATTTGGCGGAATCTGTTAGCTGATACTCTCTCCTCCGGTCGTAACACTCCTGGATGCCCGCGTCGGCCCATAAGTCTTTGATTGCTTGAACGTATGGCGGTTCGAATGTGGTCACTGTCTCGAAGTCAACGCTTCGTATTAGTTCGGCATGTTCCTACAATGAGAGAGAGAGTAAAAAAAAAGGCACACTGTTAGCCAACAGGCTGTTGCATCATCATCTTGCCGTTCAACGCGGTGCAGCAGCAGCACACGGTTAATCGGATTCGATTCGGTCTGCTGGTTGAATCCGCCGGCCGTGAGGAGGTTGGGATGTACTTACGATATTCGCCGGATCACTGTACAGAATTTTCAGCAGATCCATCGCCCGTATCATCGACTGCATTGCCATGAAAATGTTTTGGTATACTAGTTTGATGAAGCCCCGCTTGTCCTCGTCCGAGTAACCACTACCGTGGATAATGCGCATCTGCTTGATGAATGTTGATTTACCCGATTCGCCAGTACCTGTGTGTAGAAAAGTAGAGTAGAAATGTAGAGCGTTGCAATGGTGGGTTCAAAAAAAATAATCAATCCGTCGTATATTTCAATTTCCCTATCAGACACCCTAACGGATAAGCTTTGATCATCACCACCAGGAGGCGCGTTGGAGCGATCCTATGACACATTACGCTTTATACCATTTGTTACTATCATGATCTTATCAGCAAGAAATCGCTCAGGAATTCCGAATCAAAACACTATTAAGTGAAATGCAAAATATTGCACATGTTTGGGTGAGAATTCAATAATCCGATGTTATGGTTCGTACGGGATTCTGTTCTCTCTTTCGGTACAAAGCAGTAAATATGTTTAAAAGTGTTGGGAACAAAATTTGAACTGCTTGTTTTTCAAATATACTTCGCTTCGCTCATTGTACCAATCAAGCTTGAAGCTACAATCCAACCAGGGCGAAGCGAACTCGAACTCCCCGACATCCTGGATGCAGTGGAAGCAAGTTCAAAGTTTTGGAGTATTTGTATTCTTAAGAACTCCTTTACACTAATTCGATTATTATCACCGCTGAGGGGAAAAACTATTATTACAATTATTGGGGAGGATTCCATAACAAATGTATACATTGTATGGATTGAAAATCTGTTGTAGTATGTAAGAGGATACGTTTTTCATTTGATTGTTGCGGAGATTTATTTGTTATGTACTGCTAAATACACTGAGGAAAGAAGACTAGCATTATCGCCAAAACTGGCCAAAAAGGGTCGCACTGCGTTGTTTGTAGTTTTGTTTCCTATTTATTTGTGATTTTCTGCGCTTTCGTAATAGAAGCACGATTAGGTCAGTAATTGAAAACCGTCCATGTGAATTAACAAATCCGCTAGCAGCATGACCCTGCAACGATCTGCAAGCATGATCCTCCTTCTGAACCACTTCAAATTCTAGAGAGAAAAAAGACATACCAAATGGCACGATCTTCTATGGGAAGTGTGTGCAAGATACGTGTTAAGATTTTTACGAAATCACAAGCACAAAACACACTCGCAATAGAAGAGCAAAAAAATGAGTACAAAGAAAACACCAAGAAGATGTTCATACGCTAAAATGGCCATCATCGCTAGCTGAATGGTAAGTTAGTTTGCCTACTTTAGCCTAGGGCTTTTCGCGAGAAGAACGCAACGTTACTTGCATCAAGGTGAGGAGGGTATGGCACACATATGCCAGAGAGTTGGGGGTCTGGTACGGCGGGTTCCGCGGGGAGGTGGAAATGACCAGAAGGGCAAATCGAGAAACGATTAGCGTAGCGTGCATTTTTGCTGCTGATATGCTAATGATTTGTTTACTCTCTTATGGGTTGTAGCTGAAGGAGAGATGGTGTTCTGTTTGCGCTTATATTGCTGTTTTTTTTCTGCACCGAACGATTGAACTAGTGTGATTTTATTTCCTTGGTTCGATTCAAACGGATTTCAATATCAGTTGTTTTATCCGTTTTTATGTTTAACTGATTGTTCTTATTGTGACAGTCTTTATAATTGAAACGATCGGACGTGATCTATCCTGAAGGGAACCACCATTTAAGAAAGTGTCGGACTTCCGGGTTAGGTATCCAACAATTCGGTGCAAGATAAGACTGATCCGGAAACCCCCGAAGAAACAACTATTACCTACCCCGCCGCTCGCATTCATGACCACCTGCCGGCGGCGATGGAAAAAGAAGCCGCTGTCAAAGAATCATTCATGAAACCCGTCATTCAGGATATTGACAACAGCAAACAACACCACCCGGGGTGGGGTTAGGGTGAAAGGCGGCAAATGGGGCTTGCGTCGTCGGGAAAATCCTTCCTGAATTTCACTCACTCTCTTTCTCTCTCCCTTCGCTCCGATTTTTATTTCATTCTCCCGCTCACGATCTCTTACCGAGAGCTGGGTGTGGTACAGGCAGTAGAACTAATTAAGCATTCCTTCCTCCCGTTTCTACATGCTCGACTATCTCGGTACACCGGGGCATACACAGGTACACACACACAAGAGCGCGCACAGAGACTCCAGCCACACAGTGGAAAGTTGATCCTCTGAGGATGGCAATAGAGCAAAAAAAAACAACAAGAGGCGAACCACACACCCGTGGGGAAAAAGTTTTCCAATAAGCGAGCTGCAAACGATTGTTTTCCAATGCTTGCCCCCCAGCGGGTCGGAGGAAGTTGCATTCAGTAGTGTACAAAGACAGTGGGATTTTTTTGTGGGAAATTCATATTTCTTCAAAATAGGAGAAAATTTCCTTTGCATCTAAGCTAAAACTGTGAGGCATTTTGCCGAAAAGTGGTGCACAACAGAGCAATAAACCTTCCGGCAGTGAAAGGAGAGTGTTTGCGTGTGGTGTGGGGTGAGAGGGTTTGAACAGAGAGTGAATAAGATCACAGCGCACACATACAAACACACACACACACCAACAAACAACCGCACACAGTCAACCAAGGGAAAACTGTTTGAATCAATGACAGCAGACCACCATATCCGCGTAAAGGCCGCATCGAGAGCCAACAGATTGCAATATGTATATGCTCCGCTTCAAGTAAAACCCCGAGTGCGGACATGCGCATTCCAGGCGTCGAGTCTTTTGGTCGGGTTTTCCTCCGTCCAAACCCCGCCCGACGTGTGGCAATGGCAATGTGGATTCTAATACCCCACGGAGCCACTGCCCCTTCTTGCCGCACGGCCCGGTGCCTTCGATGTCTCTCCTCGATGTAGGGAGTTTTCCTTCGTTTTTCTTTCCCCCCATGTGAGGAGGGATGCGCCTCACATTCTTCCCCACAATGAATGAACGGAAGTGAGTGGTGAGTCTCGGTTATACACACATACACACACTCACAATGATCTCGCTTAGTCTCACGTTCACGTTCGCAGTCGGAGGTGGAAAAAAAACGGAAATTTTCTCCGCATCCCTCCAGAGCTCGCCGAGAGAGAGAGAAACATAAGTGAGAAAACCCGTTGAGAAAAATCGGGAAAAGCTATCGGGCAGGACACCGTGATGCACGCTGGAAAAGTGTCACAACATTTGTGCTGTCGTCACCCCGCACCAGAACGCACTGACGTTCTCTCACAGGACGATGATGATGATGAACGATTTCTTCGAAGTGAGGCAAAAGCCTTTTGGGTTTGATTCTTTCCTTCTTCAAAGATCCGACAATACTATCGTCCACCAACATGAAATGCGCTCGAAATCGGTCCGGATTTCAAACGCTTTGCAATACGAGTATACTGAAGGATTCGATTCGCTCTTTTCGCGTCGTGCAAGACAGACTAACTAAAAAAGAAGCAGAAAAGTTATTGGAATCATTCATAAACATCTGAAAGCATAGAAAACTTGTGAAGGTTCAATCGTTCAACGTAAGGATCCGCCGAACGCATTCAGATGGAGGCGCCTGGTGGTTCAACGTGCTTTCACGCGTTTCGTTCGTTCAAACTCGTACACCGCACACTTACCGAGCAGTAGCAGCTTCAGCTCTCGCCTGGCATCCCGTTTGTCTCGTCGCAGCTGCCGCTCAATCTCCTGATTGATGCGCTTCTGCTCTTTGGCTTCCTCCGACAGGCAGCACTCCATTCTGCGACCGTGCTGGGGGCGGGGGGGTTCGAAGGGGAAGGGTTTGGGAGTCTTGGTACGTATCCGGATCCGCGTCGACGGCTAGAGGCGTCACCGATGACGTCGACTACTAGGTGGTGGCAACCGATCACACTGGCCAAAACCGGATGCAAATCCCAGACCCGGCAACCCAGGCTTACATACACACAAACACACGCACAATGCCGGTGGTTGGGTTGGTTTTTTTTCTTGTTTTTTCCCTTACTCGCCACCTGCAGTTTCCACCGGAACACGACGAGGTGTCCCTAACGTTCGCGCACACGCAACAGGACAAGATCACTTTGGTATACGGTTCACAGCTGCACCGGAGATTCCCAGGCCTGTTGTTGTATTCGCTGCTAGTTGGTTGTCTATACGATTCCGGTGTGTGTCCTTTGCTTTTTTTTTGTTTCCGAGTTACACCACACCACGTGCTACGTTGACATTGACTGTTTATTGCTCGTCCTTTTCTCGTTTCTCCTCCGACCCGTCGACGAACACTTTTCTTTTGCTTTCTATTGCACTAATTCAATTATCACAATTCCCCGCGGCCCTTTTCCCAGGTAGAGGACACACGCAACACCGCGATCCGGTGACCGTAATCGGGGTGGCCGGGAAATGAAATGGAAGTCTCTGCCGTTGTGCTGCCTCTGCCCAGAAGGAGGATCACGCGACGCACATCTACACACACACACACACACACACCACAAGGGATGATATCTCTTCGACTCACTCACAGCGCCACGGCCAGCGTGGAAGGTGGTTGGTGTGTGTGTATCGATCACACAGGATCCCGGATGATCAGCGCGGCGATTTGTGTGTCTTTCTAACACTGGCACACTGGTTCCATCGAACGTCGCGCGCCGGTCGGGGGGCGGTTTTCCATCAACCAACCAACAACAACAAAAGCTCAACTTAAGAACTTAACCAACAACAAAAAACTATCGATAGAGAAAAAGAAAAAAGAAAGAACAGATCGAGTTCAGAGGTATGAACGGTAGAACAGAAAAATATTAATCAATTAATCAATCGATCGGAAGCAATTTTGAGAGAGAGAGAGAAACTGAATCGACTGCTGAAGAAAGGAAAACGGGTTGAACGGAAACGCAAGCAAACCGAGCGGAGAAACACTAGGACAACGGCGAGCAATAGCACGCCCGGGAACCGGAAATAACAACCGAAAGGGGTCAAAAAACAGACAAACCAACGGAACGGGGAAAGAGAAGGAAACAAAAACGAAGGAGGCTAGGACGGACGCCGACGCGCAGCTGTTGGGCCAGCAGAGCGCCACCGAGCGGCCAAGAGGACGACGCTTGCGAGCTGCTGCTGCTGCTGATGCTGCTGCTCCTGTTCAGCCACCGGCCACGGTCGGAGTGGGCCAGTTCCACCGGAGAGGACGTCGCTGCCAAGGCGCGCGTATTGCCCCTAGCGCTGACCGCCGGATCGGAAGCCGGCTGGTGCCGGGGATGGAGGTTCGCACCGTACCGTCGTTGCCGACGATCGGGGCAGCGGTTGGCGGATCGTCGCAATCGGGGTCAGCGGCACAGTCAGGATCATACACAGGTTCAACACGCGTACACTCCCAAAATTAGAACGCCTGGTTCGGTCTGTCCGGCTTCTTGGTTCAATGTTCGGCTGGACACATTCAAATGGTCGCTTCTAACGGCAGAACACATCTAACCGACAGGAGAACGGGAACATATCCAAACACCGACGACGACACAAACACATCCACACACACACACACACGCACAGGTTCTATTCCAATTGCTAAGTATTTTTGCAGCAAAATCACAGCAGAAATATTACAATAGCCTACATTCAACGATTACTACACGAGAGGGAAAGAGAAAGAGAGAAAAAAGGAGGTGTAAAATAAAGTTTGACTACTAGTCGATAAAGTTCGATGGCACGTTTCCTCTCGAGCTTGGCTTGCTTTTCGAACGTTCAGAGATCACTTGGATGACACGGATGGGGGTATGAGTCGATTTGATTTGATAGTATTTTCCAACCAGGGTGGATCGTTTGTTCCACGCACAAACACAGGATACCTTCGGCCAGGGAGCCTTCCAAGGAAAACAACAGGAACACTTTAAGTTTCGTCGAACACAATCCGGCGGTGACACCAAGCGGCGAGTGCGTACTGAAAGTCGTCGCGAGTTGGCGTGCCCTTTTATAGGATCGCCTCCTTTGCTGCAAATTGAAATGCATCGATTGAAGGCACCACACACCCACAAAACGCACGTTAGATAAACTGTCCTTTAGAACTGTCCAAGTGCCGTGGTCCTATGTTCCACTGGGAAGGAAGGTCAGCATCGCGCGAAAGGAATTGTTTTACGAGCCTTCGTGGGTCTTCCTTCCTAGCCCATTCGCACGCGGGACGGCAACTGAGGTGATACACTACCTTAGGGGAAGGTCAGGTGATATGCACCACCAAAGCGAAACAAGTGAACGAAATTCTCCATCGTCCACGGGACTGTTTTTTACCTAACTTCTATCAAGAACACACTTATCAACAAAGTTCAATGAACAATTATGGGTCAAAATGTCCCTGTTTGGGGGATAAAATCCACTGCGTAAATCACAAGAAGTGCTAATGCAAAGTCTACGACTTTGACTGATATTTCAAAGACCAGTTTAGATTACCAAAATAAATGAAATATTAATTCACATACATTTTTGGACAGCGTCTTATTTTGATGTCTCAAAAACATTTGTAAGGACTATAAAAACGTATTCCTTACAATACACAATTGTATTGTATTCAGATACCATACGGATAAGTCGATTCCGCAAAATGTTTGAAAGATCAGCAAAACAATAAAAAGAAATGCTTTTAAAAAACATGTCAAAAACACATTCTTTTCTGGGAAATAATACGAGAATCTGTAAATTTGGCTCAACAAACTCGTTAACTTATTGAGGGAAAATCTGAACAATGTAAGCTTACAGAAAGTCTTTGCATTTTTATAAAACTTGACAAAGCAAACCATATATGGAACTTGTTTATAAAAGTAACATATTTTGAAGTTAATAATAATTTGACTTAAAACATGAATGCATCTACCCTACCAGTGTATATTGCCCCGCGTTCCCCTTTTCCCAGCTGAGTCTTCTGGCCGTATGCTTTCATGTGTGCCAGACACGTGAGTTCTCGTTTTCACTAGATTTTCTTTTTTTGTTCTGTTTTTTGGTTTTTGGTTCCTGCTTCACAATTAGCCTGGATATCGACGAGGTCGGCTTGTGTGGACGTAGCGCCGACACGGCACAACCAAGGCACCGGGAGGACGTAGGGCTCTCGGCGACCACATACTAGGGTCGCCAGATGATGATGATTTAATTTAATTACGCGCGCTTCCTGGCCAGCACTCTTGTACAACTCTTGACAGGGCTGCACGTGACCAGCAGGACCGGTGTGTGTCACACCAGTGCCAGTCCCAATGTCGAAATCCTTCGAAAGTGGATTAGACCCCTTCGCGCTCCCCGCTCTCCTCCGCACAACGTTACCGTCACATCGCGACCAAAAGCTCTTGGTTTACAACCGAAAAGTACACGAAGACGTTTGTTGCGCCGATGAACGGAGTTTTCAATTCGACGGCTGATGTGTCCTAAAACATACACACACACACTTTATTGATTTGATAGCGTAACCTTGCGCAACCAACTTTAAAAAAGCACCGACGTTGGGCGAAGGTTGGATTGCAGAAAACACTGACCTAAAGATGGGGTGGTTCAGCAACGTTCCCGTAACCCCCGAACGAATTGTTCCCGAGGGACCAGTGGAAGGTAATTTATCGAAACGCATCAATCACCGTGACATAACGGGGAGGTACCACATTAATTTGTTACATGACATTGAGAAGACACGATAAACTAAACCGGTATGTAAAACTGTTGCAAATCTATTAATTTTTCCACCATTCGTAAGTGTTACAATTGGGAGTATGCTTAAGGGTGGCAGATTTAAACAGTTATATCGATTATAATCACCACAAATAAACACTATTTTGAAATAATTCAAAAAAAAAGAATGTCATGCTAAAATCTGCCGAGCTGGCCGTCGAGACTTTATCAGTCCGGCTCTCAACAATGCGGGTTAAAAAGTCAACACGAGTGTTTGTAAATAATTGTAAATAATCTTTCAAGTTAGTTAATCATGTGATGAAACTAAGAAAACTAAAACCTATTTCTTAACACTCCACTAATCGGCTGCATGAAGTAAAGAAAGGAAGCAAAAACCAACGAAAATGCTACAAATATGAACGTGGATATTGAATCCGCTTACTGAAATGAGTCCTTCATGTGAATTAAGTTTATAAAAAATAACATAAACATTAAAAACTAAAATTTTTAAAAGATAGTTGTTTATGGTTGTTGTTCGTAACCCTAATTACCACAAATTGTGTGTTATGTTGCAGCCTATGCAGCCTGAAGTAAGTGTAAGTACAGGAGGGTCAAGAGGCGGCGTATTGCAAATTGCAACCGTTGGCAAGACAGGATTTGTGATGATAACACGAATCAAAGAAAAACCAATTTCCGTACGTAAGTTTACCTGAGTTCTGAATCCAATGAAGTTATGATACTACCGCGAGGCTCCCCATCAGTATTCTAAATTTTATAGCCATCCTAAGAAGTTGATTACAAGCTTAAGATCAACTATCACTATCAAATGTGTGTCCAGGTCAATCGGCACGAGGTCCAGATGGCCATTCATAACGAGAAGGTCATTGTTTTGTATGCATTTTTGGCCGGAGGTGTGATCGATCGGTACTTCTTGGGAGTTGACGGTATCGAAATCGTCGCTGTTGTTGACCCAAACTGGGCAATTTGAACAATATTTTGCATGAGCGACTTCCGAGGTCATAATTATTTCTCACAGCGACGATGGTGTAAAATGTTCCAACAAGCCGCAAACCTCCGATGACCTCAGAGCACAACCAATCAATGAGATTCAGTCCAATTTGCGCAGCTTAGTCAAGGAAACACATTACCAAGCCAAACTGCGGTGAAAATTTGAACGATATAATAGTTCACACATATGAAACTGAGATCGTGTCGATATTTCACACAAAGGTTGTTTTATTAAAGGATGTGTATAACGCCTAGTATGTGACGAAAATTGAGTTGGAGTTGAGTGAGAAAGAATACGAACAATCGTACCTTATACTTAATCCAACGCTAGGGTAAAAGCAATGAACCATGTCCGTCGGACAGTGTATGCTCCCCCGTCCCAATCCTTGGGCTTCTTCATTCTCCGACTTGCCTCAATAAAAAGTCAACGGTGTAATCGTCTGAAAGGGCAGCATCTTATCGTGGCGGTGATCTGCGGGTGACACCGTTCGCATGGTCATATCTTATCATGCGATAAGTTTTACTCTGGATGAGTCTTTGGCGATTCCATAGAGCTTTTGATAACAAACCGGTCACGGGCGGTAAGATTAACCGAGCAGGAGCGATTCCTTCCTTGGTGCAGGACGTGATACATGCTCACATCACTTTATGTTTATTTTCAATACGGTTTCCAGTATATTTCCTGTTGTATAACTAAACGAAGATACTAGCCGCGTCACAATTGTGTTAGTTGTTGGATTATTTTTTGATGATTTTTTATAATTCGTTTTATTTCCTTCCCATACGTTTATACAGTTCTATATTACAGCCCTTCCAGGTTAAATTCCTTTCAAAGAACTAGCAGGAAAATTTCTGATAAGATGATAACCAGCCAATTATATAATATCGGCGACCATAAAAACACTTCGATTGAACAAAATGTATGTAGATAATAGTTTGAATGCCATTCTATAAAGAATTATGTGATATTAAAAAAAGTTGTGGGTGTAAGATCTCATCTGTTGTTTAATTGAAATATTATGTGTATCCAAAATAACTTCTTGTTTTGCCAGTACATGCCCAAGCAAGAAGAAATTTTCTATTAACAAACAAGATACGAATAACGGAAAAGAGTTTAAACATGTATCGCACGCAGAAATGTATCTTTGAACACAAATTGTCCTGTCTCTCGTTCGCAACTTCACAGATTTAGCAAGGCTTCCTACATCTCGACAGATCGATCCTGACCAGTTTTGTATGCTGCTTAACCCCGAGAGATATGATGAATACCATCCGAATAGTAGGTCGGGTCGGTTTTATCATACAACAAACTATTCATAGCACCCAGTAGTGTGACCTTAATAGATGTGCAGCTTCATGGAAAATAGTTGTTGCTCGCAGTAGGCCAAATGTAATCCCCTGACGAAGAGAGTCTGGAGGGACCTACCTATTCAGGCATTTGACTTGATTTGAACTGTTTGCAAAAGGTACCATTGTTTCAGTCGCAGTAGGATAAAGTTTGCGAAAGTGATGCTTTGGTCACCGATGTTCTTCCTTCGCTATCGTGTGCTGTGGCTCAATTTGATGATTGTAAAATAAAAGTGCTGATTAAGTAAAAGACCATGTTCAAAACGTCGATTCTAAATGCGTTTGATGCGTCGGTCTTATTGTGGTTCTATTTCCATCAGTCGTATTGTAGTTATATTGATATCACCATAGGATCCTTTGAGCATTTTCATCCCAGTTCATACTTTCCGAAAAAGACTTGGAAAATACTTTGACTGGATTTTCGCTGAGGACGATGGACACACACACACGCTCGCACGACGTCCCTTCTCACATTACAAGGCTCGGTCTGCGATGAAATTTTCCTTTTCCATCGCAAACACACGACACAGGGGCACACAAACAACCATTCACCCATGCACACATACACACTCACACACAAACACCACTTGCTCGATGAGCGGATGAGACAAGGATGAGTCCGCTCGCTCTCATTTTAAATATCCAGACCTGTTCGCCGTACGCGGTCGATATGCGCGTTTTACATCATTGATTTATTTTATATCGGGCGAGGCAGATTTTTCATCTTATTCGGTTTCTCCCACCCGCTGAACCCCGCGCACTCGCGCTCTGGCACCGAAACCGTTCCGCAGGTACTATTTGTTTCTTTTACATTCAATTTAACCAAAATCGAAGGAAATTTTCCGTATGGTCGTTTTATTTTGGGAATTCCATTGCAATGCGCTCGAATGTAATCTTATTCGTAGCCACTAAATTCTCCTTTTTCGAATCGTGTAATTTTTGCTCCTCAAAATCGTCCCGGCACGACCATCTCACTCCTGTTTAATGCGAATATCTCACTTCACCTTCTCACTTCACTGCGCAGTGTGCGATCATCGATAATGACTCATTTTCGTGCACTCGATACACTTTGCATCAAGGATGATCGTGGAACGTTTCTTTAACTGCGGAATCTCGCTGGAGGACTAAAACTTTATATCTTTATATCCCCTTGATCAAGTACTGTCGAGCCGAAAGGTGCGAATCTACCATTTTTCTTCCGATGACAGTACTATTTTTCTCACGGTCACCACTTTCACACAGTCTCTCGACTCATTACATCCCATCACGTCTCGTTTCGTATCTCATCTCACGTACAAAAAGAAAACCAAGATCGGAGGAAATGACAAGCTGATCCCATCGACCTCTGCCGCAGCTTATCCGCGACATTTGCACACGAAAAACCAAGATAACACGGTACGGAACCCGGGCGGCAGAACGAATTGCGTTGATTTAACTTCCGTACTTTTGCTATTCCTTTGAAACGGGCACTTGTGTTTAGGAGAGCTCTAATTTGACACCACCGACGCGCAGAGCAGAAACAAGAGCTGCTGCTGCTGCTGTGCGACTACTACTACGACGATTGCTCTCTCCCACGAAAAGGGGGGACGACTGCTTGGATTTTTACACAATTTTCATCTCACGGTGTCGCGCAACGGGCAACCACCACCACCAGCGCTTCTTCTCGCGGGGTGGAATATCTGCCCGTCCGTGAGAAACGGTGCGCTGCTGAACCAAAAGCTGCAAATATTGGGAGGTATGCCATTTACAAAGGCGGCGAGCGAACCAGAGATGCTTTTCACGTAGTTTGTGTCGCTGGATAATTCGTTACCCTAAAAAGTAACCCTCTTGCTTTTTCCTCCTACCAACCGAAAGGCAAGGAAGAGAAAGGGTGGCGTTGGAAAAAAAAATATATCGTAACACCGGAACACGCACACGTACCACACCGGAAAAATTAACTTCGTCCGACCACCAACCGGACAGAGGACACCGGACGAAACCAGCAACCTAATGGCAATAATGACCGAGGGGTAACCTTTTTATTCTGCTTCTTTTTGTGCCGCAACTAAGCGCACCGACGCACACCACGGGAATACGCGCACGGTTCTTCAATCGGCCATTAAGATGACGCGGTGTTCGTCAGGCCCCGACGGTCGATCTGCTTGCTGCCTGCACTGCAGGGCGTTTTGACAATGCACGAACTGCACGAACACGAACTGCTCCGGATTTTGGTCGCACCGGATGCACTTTTTATGGCTCCGGTTGGAGCTTGCGAATGCAGACCGAAATCGACAGCGTTTTCTTTTCCCGTGAAAAGAAAAGACTTTTTTCTTCGCTGCTCCGTACTCTCTGCTGCGCTGTTCTGCTGCTATTTCTTGCTTCTGCTGCTGCTGGCTACTACTGATTCTGCTGTTGATGCACCCACTGGGTTCGCTCCGCTCCTGTGAAGATAAACGATGTACCCAGCTCCGAAATCAATATATTCCTTTTGGATCGCAATAATTTCGTTTGTTCTTAAATGAAGCAAAAACAATTAACAATTCAATAAACATTTAAACTACTTTCAGAAACACAAAAAAATTACGCTATATTTAGCGAAAGTTATAAACCTTTACCTTTACAACCAAAGATACTCTCGTAACCGTATAACCAACTTACCCCCCGGTTAGCCCACACAATTTGTGACGGAGATTTGATTTTTCTGTACTTCATGTTTTTTATGAAGAGATGTCGGATCGATTTAAAATGTTCAGTGAAGATACTAGAAAAGTTATTTCAAAATAAAATTTTAGAGATTACTCGAGTTGGCGGTTCTAAGGGTAACAAAACAAGATCAAGGTAACTGGAAAGTCTAGATCTCAGTGTCCATGGTCTCGCAGATAGAAACTTCCCTGCTGTGTGAAGTCATGGAATACGGATTCTTTTGGTTGCCCTGATTGGCGAAATTAAGTGTGTTGCTCGACCTCATGAGTAGTCTTCCTCCAGAACATATTCCGAAAGCCTCAATTTCTTGCTTTTTAGGTGAAACACACCCGGTTGACAAAAATTCAAATTTTTTGCAGCTGTCATGTAGTACCAGCAAGTTTTTCCATGGCAGATTGCTGGGACTCTTGCTGGAACTACATAGTACCAGCAACAATGTCAATTTCTGTCAACCGGGCACCAAATTTGCAGTTGAATCCACTTTCTTGGCTAATCGTGAGAGGTAAATAAAATTTCAACAAACTTTCAAAAAATTTCCCACGGTTTTTGGCTCGTTATATGGTATGCTGCGACCTCTTTTCCATTGATCTTGATACCAAATCGTTTTGATAGGTTCGTTTACCAAAATGCCCACCACTAGTTGCTGCTTTTGCATTGAATCTGCTGTTTCTACGCTACACGTCTCTCACTCTCTTTCACTAAACTTTCGCAGTTCTTCTCTCATTCTCCTCCCTGCTTTGAAGCGCATAGAGATGATTTTGATAAATTGTTCTACAAGCAAAGGAACTAAGTTCATAACTGATCTAGATTTATGGTTTCTGAGTTCTTAAGCCCACTTAGAGCATAACTATTAGTAAATTTATTCAACATTTACAAAACCAATATTATCCTAGGGCCAAATGGAGTGAGTAACAAGGGTTTCGAAGCCGTGATATCTCTTACTAAAATGATTCAACTACAAAATTGAAACAGGGAAACATAATGCGATCTACGCCATACCCTATTTTATTCTACATGTCTTGTACGATAAATTCGAAATTTATGATAAACCATTTTGTTTCGTTTCATTCAATTCTTTAACCAGTTTTACGTAGCATCATTCTAGTAAAAGCCATCGTCCCAATTTCTGAACCGTTGAAATTCACATATTGACAATCGGCTGGCTTACTCCACCAGCCTCCATACCAGTTGCCAGGATTTTTTAGCAAAATATGGTCTTCTTCCTCAGTATCAAAATGGTAACCTTTGCTGATTAGCATAAAATCTCCTGCTGTCCCACTGTAACACCCAACTTCCAGTTTGTACCAGTCTTTTTCACTTAGAACTGCGAATTCATCGTATTTTGCATATACGTACTTTCCAGCGTGATCTTCCATCTCCACCAATAGTTGATACTTTCCGCCAGAGGTGAGCTTATGAAGATGCTGCAGTCCAAGCCAAAATTCACCGTCCAAGTTTCCAAAACCATCCCGATAGTCATCCCAATTACGGAAAAAGTTCACTTGACCGTTGTATCGGTGTTGGAAAACAATCCAACCATCACCAAATTCGGTATGGTCACAGTATACCAGTGCAGGCTGATTGAACTGAAATGCGACTCGGTGTTTTCCACCATGTTTCGTTGCAATATCCGAGCAATATTTGTTCGAATCAACTAGACTGTTTACAACTTTCGGTACCACTGCAGAATGGTCACGCTGCTTTTCGAGGTTTTCCTCCAATTTTTCATCCAGACTGTTGAACTGAGCAGTCAGTTTCTTTTCCGTTTCCTTTAAGGCGTCTTCCTTTGCTTTCATACTGTTTTCCACTTCGCTCTGCCTCTTTTGGAAATTTGAGTCAGTCGACAACTGCTCTACTTCTTCTGGGTTGCTCTGCACTACATTCTCATCTGCTGTTATGCATTGTTCCATGTCGTCCAACTTGTTGCAGAGGTCATCCTCGATCGCCTTGGTGCTAGCCTCGGATGGCGCATAGCTAATGCTCCTTTTGAGATTCTGCTCGATGTCATGTAATTTCTCTTCCAAACATCTTAACTTTTCATCTCTCGTCTTGTTCTCAAGCTCGATTTCTTCCAGCTTGTTCTGCAGAAATGCCTCTTTTGCCGTCATACGGCGTTCCAGTCCGTCCAGCAGATTCTTTTTCTTCGAATAGGTGCTCGGCTCAGCACTCTTTACGGGCCCCGCACGAAAGCTTTCGCTGGTCTTCTGCATCTGCTCTATGTCCTGCAGTTTGTCTTGTAAGTAAACTATTTTGCTCGCCATCATTTCACGTTCCATCTTATCCAGCTTTCTTTCAAGATCGTGGTGTCGTACCATACTGCTTCGTTCCATTTCCTCCAACTTGGCACGCAGGTCGTTTTCGTTCGTCTTACTGCCAGACTCTGCAGCCTCCAGGTTCCGGTAGCTTTCGTTCGGTCTTTGATTCCGTTCGATGTCCAGCAGTTTTTCCTGCAGCTTGTCTAGCTTACCGATTAGCAAATCCATTACGAAACTAATAATGAACCAGGGGATTCGTTTTCTTCAATCTTCGTAAACTCAATTGTAGTTAACTTTTTTGTTCTACTTAGAACTGTTGCAATCCACAATTAACCGCTACAAAACCCCGCGCTGTCAATCACTAGTAGTGATGGTAGACCTAGGTTCGGAAACTTGCAGTCTTGTAGTTCCGATCCGCTGGATGAACGAGTACGAATTGGAATTTGTAAAATGCACGAAATTACCGTTAGTGTCGATAAGTTTGCAAGGGATAGTGAAGAGAATCCTCGATGTTGATTTCATAGCCAGTTTTTGTATCGGGGCATTATTTGTTAATTCATTCTTCAGTTTACATATAAGATTTGAGGGTATTTAAATTGGGAGTACGGAAACGACAAACTGTCAGATTTCTCGAGGCTGTTCCATACAAAAAGTAAACAACACCTTGTAAAAAAGCGAAAAAATGGCTAGCGGCGTCGTTTCGTTTCCGCGCATCATCTCGACACATAGGTGATGTCATTTTGGATCGTCGAAACCATGGTCTAATGCAGGGGTCTCCAAACTACGGCCTGCGAGACCCTATAATCCCTGGGTAAATGTGGCTTAACGCTTCGGTTATTCCACCCAATGCGGCCCGCGTCAAAAAAAAGTTTGGAGACCGCTGGTCTAATGTAATACTATTCATTAACCGTGGCTGTATCATTCAGGAGGTACACAACACTTTGAAAATAGAGAAAAAAAGGCTGCTTGCGTCGATATCTTCTCGGAAAACTGACAGGTATCGTTGTTTCCGTCCCACCAATCTGGATGACCTCAAGTATCCTATGGTCAAATGAAGTGAATAACAAGGATTTCGAAGCCGTGATATCGCTGATCAAAATGATGCAACTGCCAAAATTGAAACAGGGAAACATAACGCGATTTACGCCATACCCAATTTTATTCTGCTGATACGTCTTGCACGAAAAATCCGAAATTTGTGACTAACAATTCTGTCTTGTACCATTCAATTCTTTAACCAGTTTTACGTAGCATCATTATAGTAAAAGCCATCGGCTCTATATATGAGGGTTCACAGTAGGATCCGTTTTAGTTCACATATTGGTGATTGGTCAGCCTACCACACCAGGCTCTTCTTCTTCTTCTTCTTTCGATATGCGAGTCGGGGTATATCCTCCTACGCTAAGTCGAACAATTTGTTCCCTTACACGTAATCAGAGGCGTACCAACTCTGTCCGAACTCCTATGAAGGGGCTCGTCCTTTAGGACCGGCTATAATAGCCATATGTCCACCCGCCGTCCACGGGAGGGATAATTCCTTCCGTTGTCAGGACACAAGAACTCGTGGTCCGCTTGATTGTCTCAAACGGCACGAGATGTGCGGCAGCTAGGATTTGTCTGACCTGAGCTCCAGCTCGGCGTCACCACGCGGTCGTGCCGTAACCTTACTTTTCCGCTAACCCTTTCAGGAAACTATGCACTGCTAACATCCGCTCTGATGCACTACCGAACTAGAACTGACACCAGGCTCCATAACATTTGCAGGGATTATTTGGATAATAATAGACGTTAGGTTTATCCTTAGTGTCGAAACGGCAACCGTCACTGTTAAGCATAAAATCTCCTGCTGTCCCGCTGTAACACCCAGCTTCCAGTTTGTACTCGTAGTATTCACTGAGAAGGAATTTTACGTAGCATCATCCTAGTAAAAGCCACCGGCCCAATCCCAGAAGATTCACAGTCGCAGTTCGTATAATGAAGAGTGGACCACCAGGCTCCATAACATTTGCCGTGATTTTTTGGATAAAAGACGTTAGGCTTATCGTTAGTGTAGAAAGGGCGACCATTGCTGCATAGCATAAAATTTCCTGCTGTCCCGCTGTAACGCCCAACATCCAGTGCGTACTCGGTCATTTCACCTAGAACTTTGAATGCATCGTACTTTGCATATACGTATTTTCCAGCATGATCTTTAATCTCCACCAATAGTTGATACTTGCCAGCTGAGGTGAGTTTATGAAGATACTCCAATCCAAGCCAAAACTCACCGTCCAAGTTTCCAAAACCCTCCCGATAGTCAGCCCAATCACGGGAAAATTCCACTTCACCGTTGCAACGGTACTGAAATATAATCCAATCATCACCAAATTCGGTATGGTCACAGTACACCAGTGCCGGCTGATTGAGGTGAAATGCGAGTCGGTGTTTTCCACCACGTTTCGTTGCAATATCCGAGCAATATTTGTTCGAATCTACTGAACTGTTTACAACTTCCGATAGATCCGATACCTTCGACCATTTATCACGCAGGTTTTCGAGTTTTTCGTCCAGACTGTTAAGCTGAGTATACAGTTTGTTCTCCGTTTCCTTAAAGAACTGCACCACTTCATTTAAAGTGTCATTCTTGGCGTTCGTACTCTTTTCCCCTTCGGCTAGCCTCTTTAGTAGATTTGTATCAGTCGACAACTTCTCTATTTCTTCTAGGTCGACATCCTCATCTGCTGTTAAGTAATGTTCCATGTCGTCTAACTTGTTGCAGAGGTCATCCTCGATCGCCTTGGTGCTAGCCTCGGATGGCGCATAGCTAATGCTCGTTTTGAGATTCTGCTCGATGTCATGTAATTTCTCTTCCAAACATCTCAACTTTTCATCTCTCGCCTTGTTCTCAAGCTCGATTTCTTCCAGCTTATTCTGGAGAAATGTCTCTTTTGCCGTCATACGGCGTTCCAGTTCATCCAGCAGATTCTCCTCCTTCGAATAGGTGCACGGGTCAGCGGTCTTTACGTGCCCCTCACGAAAACTTTCGCTGCTCTTCAGCTTCTGCTCGATGTCCTGCAGTTTGTCTTGTAAGTAAACTATTTTGCTCGCCATCATTTCACGCTCCATCTTATCCAACTTTCTTTCCAGATCGTTGTGTCGTGCCATAGTGCTTCGTTCCATTTCCTCCAACTTGGCACGCATGTCTTTTTCGTTCGTCTTACTGCCAGACTCCGCTGCCTCCAGGTTGTGGTCGCTTTCGTTCGGTCTTTGATTCCGTTCGATGTCCAGCAGTTTATGCTGAAGCATGTCTAGCTTGCCGATTAGCAAATCCATTTCCAAACCAATAGTGAACTTCGCGATCGTTCTCTACAAGCAACGTTGACTGATTGTAAACTCAACTTCTTTATCCTACTTAGAACTGTTCAATTCCATGAATAACCGCTTTTATAACCGCGTCGTCAATTATTAGTAGTGATGGTAGCCTAGGTTCGAGAACTTGCAGTCTTGTAGTTCCGATTCGCCGGATACGATTTTGAATTTGTAAAATGCACGAAATTACCGTTAGTGTCGTTGAGTATGCAAAGGATAGTGAAGAGAATCCTCGATTTTGATTTCATTGCCGGGTTTCGTTTCAAGATGTTATTTTTAAATTGATTCTACAGTTTACAGATAAGATTTATCGAACTTCAACTTAAACTGTCAGTCATCAGCATATTACAAAGATAAGTAATATTTAAATTTCATAGACAATAAAAAGCAATGAAAATCACTAGTAGGTAAACTGGCCTTTAATGTATTTATTATATATTTTACCTTTTTTTTAGCTATACTGAGCCGTTGGTTCTGAAACTGCACACAAGTATCCTACCGAAACTAACGATCATGTTAAGACAGTTGATGAAAACATGGATAATCTGCGTGGGAGTAAGAAAGAAATCACGCACAGTGCATATAGGACTTACGCCAAACGGTTTCAAAAAAGTTCAATAAAATTGTGAAATTTTCAATTCTCGGCCAATGGATTATACACCCAGTCCGATTTTTCCAATCCTGGATAATCGTCGATTATCTATACTTACCAATCCTTGATTACTTGATAACCAACTGAACGGCATTATAACGGCTCAGGAGCTTTTCATCTCGGATATCTATTTTGCTACTTCCAAATAGAAACAAGACTACATTGTCGTAGATTCAACTCTATTCTTTACAAAATTCAAACTTTTTTCCCTTACAATTCTATAAACTAACCTTACGTATCATCATTCGAGTAAAAGCCATACCGCGATAATTGAGACAATGCCAACTCATCGCCTTCGATTTATCCGAGGGATATTGGTAGGATCCGTTGAGATTAACGCAGGTCTGATAAGAGGGGCTGTCCCACCAAGCCCCATGTCGTGTGACGGGATTATATGCCGAATAACAACTTGACTGCTTATCTTTTGTATAGAAACTACCACCGTTGCTGTATTGCATTGAATCTTCTATAGTCCCACTGTAACACCCAACTTCCAGTTTGTACCTGTCATTTTCACTTCGAACTTTGAATTGATCGTACTTTGCATATCCGTATTTTCCAGCATGGTCTTCCATTTCCACCAATAGTTGATACTTGCCAACTGAGGTGAGCTTATGAAGATGCTCCAATCCAAGCCAAAATTCACCGTCCAAGTTTCCAAAACCCTCCCGATAGTCAGCCCATCCACGGAAAAAGTCCACTTCACCATTATATCGGTGTTGAAATACAAGCCAACCATCACCAAATTTGGTATGGTCACAGTATACCAGTGCGCTCTGATTGAAGTTAAATGCGAGTCGGTGTTTTCCACCACGTTTCATTGTAATATCCAAGCAATATTTGTTCGAATCAACTAAACTGTTTACAACTTTTTGTAGATCCGAAACCTTCGACCATTGATCACGCAGGTTTTCGAGTTCTTCGTCCAATGTTTTATCCAGATTGTTGAACTGAGTAGTCAGTTTCTTTTCCGTTTCCTTAAAGAACTGTACCGCTTCGTTTAATGTGTCTTCCTTTGCTTTCATACTCTTTTCCACTTCGGTCAGCCTCTTCTGTAAATTTGAGTCAGTCGACAACTGCTCTACTTCTTCTGGGTTGCTCTGCACTACATTCTCATCTGCTGTTATGCATTGTTCCATGTCGTCCAACTTGTTGCAGAGGTCATCCTCGATCGCCTTGGTGCTAGCCTCGGATGGCGCATAGCTAATGCTCCTTTTGAGATTCTGCTCGATGTCATGTAATTTCTCTTCCAAACATCTTAACTTTTCATCTCTCGTCTTGTTCTCAAGCTCGATTTCTTCCAGCTTGTTCTGCAGAAATGCCTCTTTTGCCGTCATACGGCGTTCCAGTCCGTCCAGCAGATTCTTTTTCTTCGAATAGGTGCTCGGCTCAGCACTCTTTACGGGCCCCGCACGAAAGCTTTCGCTGGTCTTCTGCATCTGCTCTATGTCCTGCAGTTTGTCTTGTAAGTAAACTATTTTGCTCGCCATCATTTCACGTTCCATCTTATCCAGCTTTCTTTCAAGATCGTGGTGTCGTACCATACTGCTTCGTTCCATTTCCTCCAACTTGGCACGCAGGTCGTTTTCGTTCGTCTTACTGCCAGACTCTGCAGCCTCCAGGTTCCGGTAGCTTTCGTTCGGTCTTTGATTCCGTTCGATGTCCAGCAGTTTTTCCTGCAGCTTGTCTAGCTTACCGATTAGCAAATCCATTACGAAACTAATAATGAACCAGGGGATTCGTTTTCTTCAATCTTCGTAAACTCAATTGTAGTTAACTTTTTTGTTCTACTTAGAACTGTTGCAATCCACAATTAACCGCTACAAAACCCCGCGCTGTCAATCACTAGTAGTGATGGTAGACCTAGGTTCGGAAACTTGCAGTCTTGTAGTTCCGATCCGCTGGATGAACGAGTACGAATTGGAATTTGTAAAATGCACGAAATTACCGTTAGTGTCGATAAGTTTGCAAGGGATAGTGAAGAGAATCCTCGATGTTGATTTCATAGCCAGTTTTTGTATCGGGGCATTATTTGTTAATTCATTCTTCAGTTTACATATAAGATTTGAGGGTATTTAAATTGGGAGTACGGAAACGACAAACTGTCAGATTTCTCGAGGCTGTTCCATACAAAAAGTAAACAACACCTTGTAAAAAAGCGAAAAAATGGCTAGCGGCGTCGTTTCGTTTCCGCGCATCATCTCGACACATAGGTGATGTCATTTTGGATCGTCGAAACCATGGTCTAATGCAGGGGTCTCCAAACTACGGCCTGCGAGACCCTATAATCCCTGGGTAAATGTGGCTTAACGCTTCGGTTATTCCACCCAATGCGGCCCGCGTCAAAAAAAAGTTTGGAGACCGCTGGTCTAATGTAATACTATTCATTAACCGTGGCTGTATCATTCAGGAGGTACACAACACTTTGAAAATAGAGAAAAAAAGGCTGCTTGCGTCGATATCTTCTCGGAAAACTGACAGGTATCGTTGTTTCCGTCCCACCAATCTGGATGACCTCAAGTATCCTATGGTCAAATGAAGTGAATAACAAGGATTTCGAAGCCGTGATATCGCTGATCAAAATGATGCAACTGCCAAAATTGAAACAGGGAAACATAACGCGATTTACGCCATACCCAATTTTATTCTGCTGATACGTCTTGCACGAAAAATCCGAAATTTGTGACTAACAATTCTGTCTTGTACCATTCAATTCTTTAACCAGTTTTACGTAGCATCATTATAGTAAAAGCCATCGGCTCTATATATGAGGGTTCACAGTAGGATCCGTTTTAGTTCACATATTGGTGATTGGTCAGCCTACCACACCAGGCTCTTCTTCTTCTTCTTCTTTCGATATGCGAGTCGGGGTATATCCTCCTACGCTAAGTCGAACAATTTGTTCCCTTACACGTAATCAGAGGCGTACCAACTCTGTCCGAACTCCTATGAAGGGGCTCGTCCTTTAGGACCGGCTATAATAGCCATATGTCCACCCGCCGTCCACGGGAGGGATAATTCCTTCCGTTGTCAGGACACAAGAACTCGTGGTCCGCTTGATTGTCTCAAACGGCACGAGATGTGCGGCAGCTAGGATTTGTCTGACCTGAGCTCCAGCTCGGCGTCACCACGCGGTCGTGCCGTAACCTTACTTTTCCGCTAACCCTTTCAGGAAACTATGCACTGCTAACATCCGCTCTGATGCACTACCGAACTAGAACTGACACCAGGCTCCATAACATTTGCAGGGATTATTTGGATAATAATAGACGTTAGGTTTATCCTTAGTGTCGAAACGGCAACCGTCACTGTTAAGCATAAAATCTCCTGCTGTCCCGCTGTAACACCCAGCTTCCAGTTTGTACTCGTAGTATTCACTGAGAAGGAATTTTACGTAGCATCATCCTAGTAAAAGCCACCGGCCCAATCCCAGAAGATTCACAGTCGCAGTTCGTATAATGAAGAGTGGACCACCAGGCTCCATAACATTTGCCGTGATTTTTTGGATAAAAGACGTTAGGCTTATCGTTAGTGTAGAAAGGGCGACCATTGCTGCATAGCATAAAATTTCCTGCTGTCCCGCTGTAACGCCCAACATCCAGTGCGTACTCGGTCATTTCACCTAGAACTTTGAATGCATCGTACTTTGCATATACGTATTTTCCAGCATGATCTTTAATCTCCACCAATAGTTGATACTTGCCAGCTGAGGTGAGTTTATGAAGATACTCCAATCCAAGCCAAAACTCACCGTCCAAGTTTCCAAAACCCTCCCGATAGTCAGCCCAATCACGGGAAAATTCCACTTCACCGTTGCAACGGTACTGAAATATAATCCAATCATCACCAAATTCGGTATGGTCACAGTACACCAGTGCCGGCTGATTGAGGTGAAATGCGAGTCGGTGTTTTCCACCACGTTTCGTTGCAATATCCGAGCAATATTTGTTCGAATCTACTGAACTGTTTACAACTTCCGATAGATCCGATACCTTCGACCATTTATCACGCAGGTTTTCGAGTTTTTCGTCCAGACTGTTAAGCTGAGTATACAGTTTGTTCTCCGTTTCCTTAAAGAACTGCACCACTTCATTTAAAGTGTCATTCTTGGCGTTCGTACTCTTTTCCCCTTCGGCTAGCCTCTTTAGTAGATTTGTATCAGTCGACAACTTCTCTATTTCTTCTAGGTCGACATCCTCATCTGCTGTTAAGTAATGTTCCATGTCGTCTAACTTGTTGCAGAGGTCATCCTCGATCGCCTTGGTGCTAGCCTCGGATGGCGCATAGCTAATGCTCGTTTTGAGATTCTGCTCGATGTCATGTAATTTCTCTTCCAAACATCTCAACTTTTCATCTCTCGCCTTGTTCTCAAGCTCGATTTCTTCCAGCTTATTCTGGAGAAATGTCTCTTTTGCCGTCATACGGCGTTCCAGTTCATCCAGCAGATTCTCCTCCTTCGAATAGGTGCACGGGTCAGCGGTCTTTACGTGCCCCTCACGAAAACTTTCGCTGCTCTTCAGCTTCTGCTCGATGTCCTGCAGTTTGTCTTGTAAGTAAACTATTTTGCTCGCCATCATTTCACGCTCCATCTTATCCAACTTTCTTTCCAGATCGTTGTGTCGTGCCATAGTGCTTCGTTCCATTTCCTCCAACTTGGCACGCATGTCTTTTTCGTTCGTCTTACTGCCAGACTCCGCTGCCTCCAGGTTGTGGTCGCTTTCGTTCGGTCTTTGATTCCGTTCGATGTCCAGCAGTTTATGCTGAAGCATGTCTAGCTTGCCGATTAGCAAATCCATTTCCAAACCAATAGTGAACTTCGCGATCGTTCTCTACAAGCAACGTTGACTGATTGTAAACTCAACTTCTTTATCCTACTTAGAACTGTTCAATTCCATGAATAACCGCTTTTATAACCGCGTCGTCAATTATTAGTAGTGATGGTAGCCTAGGTTCGAGAACTTGCAGTCTTGTAGTTCCGATTCGCCGGATACGATTTTGAATTTGTAAAATGCACGAAATTACCGTTAGTGTCGTTGAGTATGCAAAGGATAGTGAAGAGAATCCTCGATTTTGATTTCATTGCCGGGTTTCGTTTCAAGATGTTATTTTTAAATTGATTCTACAGTTTACAGATAAGATTTATCGAACTTCAACTTAAACTGTCAGTCATCAGCATATTACAAAGATAAGTAATATTTAAATTTCATAGACAATAAAAAGCAATGAAAATCACTAGTAGGTAAACTGGCCTTTAATGTATTTATTATATATTTTACCTTTTTTTTAGCTATACTGAGCCGTTGGTTCTGAAACTGCACACAAGTATCCTACCGAAACTAACGATCATGTTAAGACAGTTGATGAAAACATGGATAATCTGCGTGGGAGTAAGAAAGAAATCACGCACAGTGCATATAGGACTTACGCCAAACGGTTTCAAAAAAGTTCAATAAAATTGTGAAATTTTCAATTCTCGGCCAATGGATTATACACCCAGTCCGATTTTTCCAATCCTGGATAATCGTCGATTATCTATACTTACCAATCCTTGATTACTTGATAACAAACTGAACGGCATTATAACGGCTCAGGAGCTTTTCATCTCGGATATCTATTTTGCTACTTCCAAATAGAAACAAGACTACATTGTCGTAGATTCAACTCTATTCTTTACAAAATTCAAACTTTTTTCCCTTACAATTCTATAAACTAACCTTACGTATCATCATTCGAGTAAAAGCCATACCGCGATAATTGAGACAATGCCAACTCATCGCCTTCGATTTATCCGAGGGATATTGGTAGGATCCGTTGAGATTAACGCAGGTCTGATAAGAGGGGCTGTCCCACCAAGCCCCATGTCGTGTGACGGGATTATATGCCGAATAACAACTTGACTGCTTATCTTTTGTATAGAAACTACCACCGTTGCTGTATTGCATTGAATCTTCTATAGTCCCACTGTAACACCCAACTTCCAGTTTGTACCTGTCATTTTCACTTCGAACTTTGAATTGATCGTACTTTGCATATCCGTATTTTCCAGCATGGTCTTCCATTTCCACCAATAGTTGATACTTGCCAACTGAGGTGAGCTTATGAAGATGCTCCAATCCAAGCCAAAATTCACCGTCCAAGTTTCCAAAACCCTCCCGATAGTCAGCCCATCCACGGAAAAAGTCCACTTCACCATTATATCGGTGTTGAAATACAAGCCAACCATCACCAAATTTGGTATGGTCACAGTATACCAGTGCGCTCTGATTGAAGTTAAATGCGAGTCGGTGTTTTCCACCACGTTTCATTGTAATATCCAAGCAATATTTGTTCGAATCAACTAAACTGTTTACAACTTTTTGTAGATCCGAAACCTTCGACCATTGATCACGCAGGTTTTCGAGTTCTTCGTCCAATGTTTTATCCAGATTGTTGAACTGAGTAGTCAGTTTCTTTTCCGTTTCCTTAAAGAACTGTACCGCTTCGTTTAATGTGTCTTCCTTTGCTTTCATACTCTTTTCCACTTCGGTCAGCCTCTTCTGTAAATTTGAGTCAGTCGACAACTGCTCTACTTCTTCTGGGTTGCTCTGCACTACATTCTCATCTGCTGTTATGCATTGTTCCATGTCGTCCAACTTGTTGCAGAGGTCATCCTCGATCGCCTTGGTGCTAGCCTCGGATGGCGCATAGCTAATGCTCCTTTTGAGATTCTGCTCGATGTCATGTAATTTCTCTTCCAAACATCTTAACTTTTCATCTCTCGTCTTGTTCTCAAGCTCGATTTCTTCCAGCTTGTTCTGCAGAAATGCCTCTTTTGCCGTCATACGGCGTTCCAGTCCGTCCAGCAGATTCTTTTTCTTCGAATAGGTGCTCGGCTCAGCACTCTTTACGGGCCCCGCACGAAAGCTTTCGCTGGTCTTCTGCATCTGCTCTATGTCCTGCAGTTTGTCTTGTAAGTAAACTATTTTGCTCGCCATCATTTCACGTTCCATCTTATCCAGCTTTCTTTCAAGATCGTGGTGTCGTACCATACTGCTTCGTTCCATTTCCTCCAACTTGGCACGCAGGTCGTTTTCGTTCGTCTTACTGCCAGACTCTGCAGCCTCCAGGTTCCGGTAGCTTTCGTTCGGTCTTTGATTCCGTTCGATGTCCAGCAGTTTTTCCTGCAGCTTGTCTAGCTTACCGATTAGCAAATCCATTACGAAACTAATAACGAACCAGGGGATTCGTTCTCTTCAATCTTCGTAAACTCAATTGTAGTTAACTTTTTTGTTCTGCTTAGAACTGTTGCAATCCACAATTAACCGCAAGGTTACTAAACACTAGACAGGTTGCGACAGAGCAGTTTTGCTCGGAACCATTTTGGATATCTTGTTTACAATTTGTCTGTCAAAATAACGGTGGTGTTGTGGTTTGCAGGAACAATGGAGATTATTTAGTGGCTGGCATGAAAATGCTACTCTTTTAATCTTCTTTTGGTTTGCTTGGACCATGGCCGTACAGGTTGTAATAAGCGTAAGATGTGAGAAACATTGCTCTAAATCGTAGAATCGGAGGAAGGACCCAATGTGTACATTAAGTTGATCTTGAAGAATGATATGAACTTCATTCATTTGTACGTCCCCAGTAAAAACCGTTTACGAAGTTGATCGAGGATTTAGCCCGGCTACAGGCACACCGGTACTCAATTGCAAACTACGATAGGAAAAATCAGGAACTCATCGCGTTTGCAATGTTGAACGATGGTAAGTTCGGCCTCATGACGGACATGCTCCATAGTAAACTCTCTCTACACCTGCCTTTGTGAGTTGATGCCCATGAAGTACCTTGTATGAGACGGTGTTCTAGATAAGTTACATGTGGCCTCTTCCCGCGACATGGATAGCCAGATCATTCGTAAAGGAAATTATCGAGGGCAAAAAAAAAAGAGTCGATCAACCTTCAGATTAATGATAGCACAAAGCTGCGCGAGAAAGGTCGTACGCTAATGCCCCATTTAAAGACGTGCAGAAAAATAAATGTAAAATGAAGCAACGGAGCTATTGGCGGAGTTTAGAAAAATGGGAAAATATCTGTATTCGTCGGTGATACGGCACTGAGCACTATACATTAACATTCTAGTCATTCACAACATTCACAGTCATTCTAAGACTAAGACATGGTTTTTGTTGTTACTACCGTAACAAACGGAACATTTTTTGTAGAAGATGAAATTATTAGTATGAACCAACAAATTTAAATCAACTCAAAGATAATATTCAATAGATTTCGAGTTCTCTTAATACCTGCTCTCGTGGAACTGTGAATCTGTCCCTCCGCTAACTTTAATAATCTGGTTAAAGCCTTCTTTGATTGAAAATAGCATTTTTGAAAAAAAATCTTCGTTATTCCAACCCGACCGTAAACAAACCATTCCAACTTGTTTGTCAAATTTTTCTTTCATTTTTTTATCTCCAACCGGTAAAAATGTTCTATTTGTCGCAACCTGTCTAGTGTTTAGTAATCTTGATTAACCGCTACAAAACCCCGCGCTGTCAGTCACTAGTAGTGATGGTAGACCTAGGTTCGAACTTGTCTTGTAGTTCCGATCCTCCGGATGCAACCGCGGGCGAATTTGCAAAATGCATGAAATTACCGTTTGTTTAGTTAGTTTGTGTATTCAAGTATGTTTATAGATAAGAGTTATCAAATTTTGGATAAATTGTCAGTCATCAGCATAATGTAAAGATAAGCAATATTTAATCTTCATAGAATTTAAAAAGCCAAGAAAAACACCAGCAGCTACGATGTACTTAAAAGTATAATAAATAATTTGTTCAATAATAAGAAAACCCGTCTACTCGTGGGTACAAGAAGAAACACCTGAACGATATACATTGAAAACTTTGGAAATATGTAATTTTATTAATATAAAACAATCATTTACAATTAAAATTTCCTCTCATTTTGCAATTTCTACTTCTTTTGTATTAAAATATGCACATATCCGAATGGCGTTGCTACAATATCGTTATTGCGTTCTTAAATCGGGATGATTCGGGATATATATTGACACATTTCCTATTATTCTACCGTTTGGGTGATTTGTGAATAATCGGAGTAATTCGAATGCAATCGTGTTCTACTAAAACATTACCAAACATCTTCCGTATCTGTCGGCCTCTATAAGTTCTTGAGAAAAAAAAAACAATAGTTTTGGCAATCCCTATCGTTGGCACAATCAGATCACGATGGATGTGAACATGTACATAAATGAGCTTTATTGCTCAGCAACTATCCATTCATATCCATGACCAACAGTATCGTTCACCAAACATTAGAATCTATTTCTTTCGATGGAAATGCGTCCCTATCCCTTCGCTACCATTAATAGACAAATCCTGAAAAAAGGCCAAAATGTGACACAGTATCCACATACGAAGAACAAATCGACTGTATTCATATAGCTGGTATATTTGTTTCTCGTGAAATATGATTTGACAGTGAACTAAAAATAACTCTGTTAGCAGATGCACTTCAAAAAGGGGGGTTCAGGGTTCCGGAGGCATACATAAAGGATTGGGAGAAAGTAACGAAAAACAACGATTTAATAACATAAAATAACGAGATGATAACAGAGTACTACTACACAAAATAACCGCTCGTTAGTTGCCCAGTTTTCGATTCGCGAATCATTATTTTGTATCTTCCATTCCTAGTTTTTGCAATGAAAAGGCACACGTTATTCATTAGTTTGCATTTCGGCATGCAATCGATCGATTTGCCTACACGTTCCATGATAATTAGATGATGACTTGCGCGTACGGTGTTAAAGGCTTGCGTTAAAACCCAGTGCGGGGCGCCTTTTAGTGTAATGTTAAATATTAATGTAGTATGACACCCTCCTCCGGGCCGGGAAGACAACAATCCAGGTGTCGCTAGATGTTTACATTGTTATTCGCTCGCCGTTTCCTTCAGATGATCGTTCGATCTTTATGTATCGAGACACTACTACTGCTCTTGGTTGGTGCACATACTGCTCTGACCGGTAAAAATACGAGACGTAATACATACTACTAAAACATGAAAATATTTTAAAACAAAACAGACCTCTCAACCAAACATTTACCGTTTCTTGTAGGGGGGTTTCTTGTTTTCCTCCTACTTTCCCAGGGGTTTCTTGTTTTCCTCCTACTTTTACACGGGCCAACAATTACGAACGACCAACGCTTGGCAGGTTGGTTACTTAAGGTTGGGGAAGTGGGCTTACATTCGTGTTTGAAGCAAAACCAACGGGACCAATGTTTACACGTTTATCTATACTATTCGGACTGTGTTTCGATTCTGCTAATAAAATGCCTGGAGAGAGGATGGCTGGCCCGGATGCGACCAAATAGTTGATGCAATTTTTGGCCCTCCCGTATCTCGTCTGTGTGTGTATGTATGTAGGCGTTTCAGCGTGTGTTTGTGTATGTGTGTGTGTGTGTGTATGTGTGCTCTTCTCCGTGAGAGTTGTGTGGCCGGAAGTCTGTGGCTAGCTGTTGTATGCGGTATGCATTTGCTCGCTTCCGGTGGTTTGGATCACGCGTTCGGTTAAGCTCGACCCGGTGGTGGTGATCGCTTACAGTGGTCGGGTGAAGTTGGCCGGAAACATACCCCTCTCGGTTGAGCCTTCCTTCAATCCCATCAGCCAGCCTTCCTCCTGTAATTATAAATAAAAAACCAAATTTGTAAACCACCACACACACAACCAGTCGAGTTTAACCGTAGGCATTATTCGTACCTGATCTTCGGGATCCTCGTACTCAACCACGTTGATAATGTCGCCCACCTCGAAGCTCAGTTCGTCCACGTCCTCCCGGACGTACTTGTATGTAGCCTTCACGCGGTACAGGACACCTGCCGGTAGGTCTGTTGTCGTTGCACCTGCGGGTTGTGAATAGACGGATGGACCGAATTAATTGGCGATCCGAGGCTGGGTGCTTAAAATAAAGTATGATTTAACAGTCGACTGTTGCATTTATTTGGCTAAAAATAATCTTAACCTGCTTCAATTCAATTCAACTGACAATTGTCCAGTGAACAAACATCAAAACAATTTAACTAACCAAAAGCGGCATCACTGAGAAGGCATTAATTTCAATCGTTTTAAATGCTTGTTTTATACGATTGCAGCAAAAAAGTAAAAAGAGGCTTTTACTACTTTATATAATAATTATGCGCTTTTAAAGACGATGTTTTGGATAAAACACCATGAAGTGGATTTTGAATCATTCGTCCTTGTCTATTCTGATTAGAGAATGGAACATGAAACACAAATAAGCCACTCACAAGAACTAAGCTGCAACAAAAGTTGTTTGGTAACTTTTTTTTACTAGGTTTATAATAATCAATTTTATCATAAGAAATCTCGAATATTTATTATTAAACTGTTACAGACAATTTTTGTCTATTCCAAGTTGATTGGAAACCGAAACAATGCATAAAAATGCTAAACCAAACCAAAAACAATCCATAAACTCGTGTACAGTCAACCAAAATTAAAAATTATGCAACATAATTTAAAAATAGAGCTGAAAATAAGATAATGTTTTGTAAGTTTATATTGTATTTTAATGTAATGGGGTTTTTTTTAAAGCTGATGATGAAGCTAAGATGGATGATTGTGTTGACGGACAGCAAGACGTGGATTTTCGGAAGTCAAACGAGAAGAAAGGAAACCGATAGGGTGCCGATATATTAGCGGAATACGCAAGCATTCAAAAACACTGCAAACCAGAAAAAAAAAGAAATAATGAGGGAAATCAGGCCAAAAAGTGCACCACCAAATAAAACACTACAAACTCGTAGGTAAGACACACTAGCGAGCGGACATTAATAAAAATTCAACTGCGAGGCACGGCCCGGTACACTTACCGACCGGAATCTCATAGACGATATCCAGCTTTGTGTTAGTGTTATTATTAGTATTGTTAGCGAGAGGACACACTCGATAGCGATCGTGTAGTAGCTGCCGTTCAACGTTCCCCGCTGGGGTGCAGTGAGTAAGCGGATAGTTACGTTGGTTATTATTGATCAGACTGTTCAGAGTTGAATGATGCGGAGGGCGTACGAGCACCTTCGAGGGATCCGTTTCGACGCCTTTCGGACCACCGACGAACGGGTACGCTTGGTTGACCCACGGTGTCCCGGTGTCCTTTGCTGCTACCAGTCCACCGGTGGTGATGATGCCTTCGGATGATGAGGTTGAAGCTGGCTTAGATCCCACGGCCATGGGTACGATCGCCGGTGGTGTTTGGGTACCCTGGTCAACCCGGGCCACTCGCGATCCGCTTGCATGGGAAGCCGGCAGGCCGGTGGTGGTCAATGGCGACATGGGACCATAGGGAGCGTAGGATGAGGAACAGGAAGTGTTGGGCGGTGAAGCTGTCACGGGTGTTCGCACCGGTGCAGTTCGATACTGGTAGACCGGGGGAAGATTTTGGTGCGACCGGAGATAGTGCGAGTGATGGTGTGAATGGTGTGGATGATGATGGTGGTGATGATGCAGCGGCTGTGTAATGTCCGTCACCAATATCGAACCCAACCCATAACCCCCGGGGGGAAATGGCGGCAATGGTTAGAGCGAAGGAAGGAATGTTAAAGGGATAGTGGAAGGAAAAAAAAGACACAAACGCGCGTAGAAAACGCGGAAACGGTGTTACGAGATTAGTAACGGTGAGTTATTCAAAGATCCCAGACGGAAAGAGAGTGTGTGTATGCTTATTTACATTAGTATTACTTGTTTGCGAAACAGCTGCGCCCGCTGTAGGCGGCGTGGTGGTGGAAGGATCCGCAGCAGCGGCAGCATTAGCGGCATCAGCGATAGTAAGAGGTGCATCTTCACCGGCAGCAGCAGCAGCAGCGGCAGCGGTTGCCGTCTCGGACGCGCCAGTTTCCGGTATTCCCCGGGGCTGGCGCTTTTCACTACCGTTGCTGTTGCTGAAGCGACTCGCGTCCGGTTGCGATGATGGTTGATTAGTGCGTGGCTGCTGATGGGGAGGGTGAACCGTACCGTTTGTGAGTTCCGGCACTGCCGCTGCCGTTGCCGCCGTCGCCGCCGTCGCCGTAGTGGTCGTTCCCGTCGTTGACGGTGTGGATGTTAAACCGGGTGGTCCGTTTTCCGCAACACCGTTTGCGCCATTCACAACCGGACTAGATCCATCCTCGGACGGCGCTCGCTTCCCGTTAACGCTGGCGTTCCCGTTCGTCGTGACCCCTGTCGAAGCGACGGCGGCAGCAGCAGCGGCAGCCTTTACCATTTCCGTGTTCTGATACGAGGGCTCTTGCTCTTCCTCCGGTGCGACACGTTGCTGCTGCGGTGGCGTTCTCGGGGTTGCTTGCACATTTTGGGAGGTGTCTGCACGTGTGTCCCCCCCCCCGGTGGCAGCGGTGGCGGCGGTGTGTTGGATCAGTATAAGAACAAACACACACACACACATGTACACGTTACAAACACACGCAAATTCACACGCAATTGTGTTGGATCCGGTGTTTCGGCATACCGGATACGGAAAAAAGGTGAGCAACGCAGATTGCGCGGTGGGGCGGCGCGCGCGCGAAACAGAGCAAAAGAAAGAAAAAAGAAGAAGAAAAAAACATGTTGTCACACACGCATGCTTCCGCGGGATGTTGGTGGGGGATTGATGTTGTGGAGCCGTTCACTGCTGAAGAAGGTGCCCTGGAGAAGGGCACAGAGGATGCCAGGCGTTCGTCGTGTCCGTTTTGCTCAAACTGTGATAAGTTGGGAATTCGAGCGACAAGCAGCACGTTGCCGTAATTGTTTTTCGTTCCATACCATGAAGAAATCCTTATGCCTTGCAGTAATTTTTTGCCCCCAGTTCAATTCAATTCCATCAAAATAGGTTTAAGCATATATACATGTTGGGAGGACAAACGTTGTTTTCGACGCGGCGTACGTAATATGCACAAAACTTTTACAATTCAACACAAACAACACCAAATTGATTAATTGAATGTTAAATTGCAGAAAAAAAAAATTAAAAATAATCCAGAAATGCACTTTAAAACAACCCACATCATCGGTCCCAAGTCGAAAAGGAAGAACACAAGTTCAAAACCAACCAAACTACTAGCCAATAGTGTGCCGAAAATTAAAAAACAACCCACAAGTGTGCAGTTTACCTCTAATGTAATGTAAGAATAACAAAATAAATCGTGAGAAAAAAGGGAAAACCGATTTCGAAACTAAAAGAAAGCAGGCAATTTTTATTTACAGCTAAGCGGAATTCGATAAAAAAAGGAAAACATTTAAAAAAACAACAACGAGCGTAACATACGGAAAATGAGAGTGCAGTTATGAAAAAAAAGATGTTCTAACCAATGAAACGATTTCGAACATGAAACTCAATGGAATGAAAGAATAAGTATCTTTCAATTATAAAGATGCAAATCGACCACATTAACATTAACAAGAGGAACACACAAACCCCAAATTCAGCAGAGATGCTGAGTAAGGAAAATCCTACAACACGTCTTGTTTACTACCAGTTTTGTGTGTGTTTGTATGACTGTGCGTGTGTCTGGGATGGAAAAAAGTATAAGGATTTGATAAAGAAAGCTTTACGACACGAAGGAAAAGCCACAAATGAATTGATTGTCGAATGGTGGGTGAGGTTAACGGAATCCCGATGTGGTCATAGTTCGGCGTGCGATGATTTAATCGTTTGATGGGAACCAATGTGAACCGTTTAAATTTAGATAAGCCCAAACGAAACAAAAACCCAGGTGCTCGATGAAGGGGGCGGGCGGGACGGCAGGATAATGAAAAGCGTGTCACATGAATGGGGCACGAATCACATGAACGAGAAGGCGGATTTGGTTTTTGCTAGATGCATATATCAACTGATCACAGAAGGAAAACAGTCGGGAAGCACGATGAATTCTTCTCAACAGGACGACGTTGACACAACAACAACAAAAGTGGTTCGAAAACTGGTTGCTGGACGCAACAACGGGGTACAAATACTCACGTCCATTAGCATTGGCCGAACCGTTAGTGACATTGTTCACAATCGACAAATTGGCCTTCACTGGGGATTGCTGTGGGCTAGACGGATTCGAGTTAGCTAAAACGGAAAGGGTAATATTAGAAGAGAACAAAAACAGGTGTTACTACAAGACTCGGAAAGACAGGGTTCTGTGCGGGAATGGGTGTCCTTGCCCGCGTTCCTCCTCACTCCGACGTACCATTGATTTTCTTCAGCGTGTAGGAACCGCGCTGCGACTCGGTGGCCAGCTTGTCCACGATCGCCTCGAGGTCGGCGTACACCTTCGATGTTTCACTGTGGAACTGTTGCTCGCAGGCGAACAGCGTCTGCAAGTTCGTCACCAGGAACAGTATTCTCGAGTCGTACAGGGCCGGCAGTTCGTCGTGCAGCTCGGAATTCAGCATCTCGTATGTGCTCTTCGCTTCGTCGAGCTGTTCGCGGCCTCTGGTCACCTGAGTCGGAACAAACGACCCACCCCGTTAGTGGAATTGTTTTGGAATATTCCCAAGCCGCGAACTCGCGAACAAACCTACCTTCACATCATCCTTGCGCTTGGCGGCATTTGCTTGCAGGCTCTGGAACGAGTGCCGCTGGCTATCGTAGTCGACCAGCTTGCGGCCACGTTTGTCAATTTTTTTCTAAAACGAGAACGAATTCAAATTAGTAACAAAACCTTCACCGAAACTCCTTCGGCGTTTTTGTTTTACCTTCATTTCGGGAAACTGTAACGCGTAGGTGTCCAGCTGCTTGAGCACCTGATCGGCCAGCTTGTACGAGAACTGCTGGTACTGTGTGTCGATCACTTTGGTCTGACCATACAGCGCCTCCGAGCCGGTCCACTGGCTTTCGTATACTTCGGCTATGGCATCCATGAGGGTTTTCGAGGCACTTTGTACGGCTAAAAATATGAGAAAGCAGTTGTTGCATTAAGCCGGGCATGTTAAAGCACGATCGATAGATCGTAGATTCTTACTATTGAGTTAATTGATTTAAAACCTCGCGGACATTTTTTTAAGCTACTTTTTTATTTGGATCTGTAATAAGGATTCGTATCTCAAAAAAGCGAGTGAGTGAGTAAAAGTAAAGTTGCTAGTCGACACAGCGATTCGAATAGGAATTCAATCAATAAGGAATTCAAATCGCGATCAGAGATTTGAATCTCAATTAAAGAATCGAAACTCAACCAGAGATTTGAATCTCAATGAGGGATTCGAATCTCAAGTAAGGATTCGAAGCTTAAACGCGGTTTCGAGCTCAATAAATGTATTTGAAATTGAAATTAAACTAGAAAGATGTTGTTAATGTTTTTACCACGAAAATGAGAGCTTATCCGTTTATTTGGCATGCCTTTTCCGTTCATATACTGACTTCCCGAATTTCCTGATAAGGATTCAACTAGTAACTCCCTTATTCACAAGCAGGAGTACGAATCTCTACTTAGGACTCTAATCGCTGTGGCGATCTGCAAACCTTTTACTCACTCATTCGCTCCCTGTGAAGGTTTCAAATCTCCGTGCATTGAAGTCAAAATCTTGTAACTAATTTTTTACGGTTTAAATTGAATTTAGTTTTATTTTTAATTTTAATGGTACAGTCTAATTAAAATGTCTCAGAAAAGTTGTCAGCCTCATCACTAAAACCTACCACGAACGCATCTAATGTAGTTGGTGAATTCTTTCTGCAGCCGGGTGGCACAGGTGTGCTGTCGGTTGAAGTTTGTCAAATGCTCGTCGAAAATTTCATCTGCCGTTCGGTCAACTTTGCCAAGGTTTTGTAGGAGCTGGAAAGATAGGGAAGAAAAATAGATTAACATTAGCATCATTGGTACAGTTTCGGGGTTTTCGCCGGACGTTTCTCGCCAGTCGGCAGCATAACACCCGGGGGGTGAGTGACTCTAGCCCCTGGCTTGTCATCGGAAAATTCCTACCAGTTGGCAGCACAATCGTTTCGCGCACAGGTAGTGTTGGGCACATGTTTTGCTAAAAATATTACGCTCATCCGCGGCAGCATAAGCATTTGCGTGCGGCTTGTACTTTTCTCTTGTCTGTCGGCAAAAATCGCAACGAAACCGGGGGCCCGTGTTCGCGAAAAAGAAACCACGATCCGGCAGGCAGCAGCTTCGACAACGCCGAGTTACGAAGCCGGCATGCCAGCTGTATGTATGTGCGCTGATGAACATATGAAAGAATTTTTCATGAGTGGCCATTTTATGAGCCGCTGAGAAATGGGCCGAGTCGGGGTTTTTCGGCTTCTTCGGGGCATGGGCTCGCTAAATTTAGCCGCCCAAATTAATGGTGGTCCCATATGAATGAGATTCGGTGGTTTTGCACGCCGACGACGACGATCGCAAAAGAGATATCTTGGTAGATCCGGTGGTTTATGTAAAGATTTTTATTTCGTTGGTTTTTTTTATTCTCGAGAGAATGGACGTAGATTTTCGTTTTTTGATGTACCAACCGAAAAATGAATCATACGCATGCCGAGCTGCTGGCTAGTTGGCCAAGTAACGGTAGCCGGCAAAAAAGTTGTCTTAAAATTAATGAGCGATGAAAATAAAACATTTCCTGCTCAACGTGTGCGATTGTGCGTTCAAATTCAACTTTTTCGTCACAAACAAACAATCGAGCGAAGAAGAGTTTTGAGTATGCTTTCTCTCTTTGTACAGCGCTACGATTTTTTAAAGTTAATGATAACATTCATCTTTCAACACAATTATCAAGATAAGTGCTTCAAATATTGGAATAATTAATTTTCATAATATAATTATTGTTTTGACATGGAATATTCGTACATTGATCAAAAATTATCATCAAACAGATGATACAGAGAACTGTAAAGCAATAAAAAAAACAGTTTTCTCTTGTCAAACTGGTTTGTACAAATAAAACACTCTGACTTTACTTGGTTAGTAAATACATTTGTAGTTGTATTTTTTGTATGTGTTTTGATAGACATTAAAAGTAATGATGCCAAAGCTCTGCCGCACGGAATATGAAGCAAGCTAAAACTAAGCACCACGTGACCGTTAGTTTTTTCACTGCTCCACGTGACTTCCTCCAGTCACAGTTCTACGTTAGAAGCTACCACATAGAACGGGTGGATATAAGGTGTGCGGGATGCAAAGACGATAACCAGTTCAGCGTTTCAATGGAACTATCCACGATCAGTCACTGTGAAGGCTTTTAATGGGAAATCTTGTTAAAAGCAAAAAAAATGATACCCTTGGATATCGCACACGTATAAGAAGCTCGTCATTTAAGCGCCACTATCGCTTACTTCCAATGAAAAAACATCTCACAACCGCATCTTGCGGAACAAAGTTTCCGGGGATGAGATTCCCACACACCGTTAGGCGAATGTTTATTTAAGACAGGGGTCGCCAAATAACAGTCCGGCACAAGTGGTTTTCTAACTGGAGAGCTTTTAGTTTTGCTTTAAGAATTGCTATTATGTGTTAATATTTCTACTGCATTTTCTGCTTAAAATAAAGTGTTTAGGTTTTTGGAATAGTTATGTATTTCATGACCATTTTATTTTGGACGCCTCTTCGTCATACTGATCTGGTACATTTTATTAAAACAAAAATGAATTACTTTCTTGAACTCAAATTCTTTGAATTTTAACAGGAATATATTTTCAAAATTAACCATTATTTGTGAATAAATCATCACAAATATGTGTGAATAATAATAACTTTGTACGGAATTTGTAAGCTAATATATTTAAATCCCTTCCAAACATTGCCGACCCCTGGTCGAGGAGAACGAGCTTTTACTTGAAACCCGATGCACCGGTTGCACCATTCAGTCACACAAACACAAAGACGGAGAAGCGGAAATTACAGTGTCATGACCAACAGGACGGTAGAACAAACGACCACCAGCATCGAAGATGACGTTTGAAAAGCTGGTCAAATGATTCTCCAAATCTTTCGAAAATATTCACGTGAGCAACCAACCAGCACGAAATTCTCATCACCACCAAGATGTGAACGAACAAAACAAACTAAGCTCCCACCCCACGTTTACTTTCGCTCGAAAGCATCCGAGAATTCGATGCCGGTGGCGTGCTTCGGTGATCTATACGACCGATGGAAAGTTGGACATTTCGTTAGTAACGCTGCTTTGGGACACAGGTTTCCCCGTTCGCATATGTTTAACGGGAACCGGCACCGGGATGAAGGCACCGGTCGGAAGCAAAAGGTCTCCACGGCAGAGCGAAGGTAGGTCAGGCTTTATCGACTTTTCTGCCGAGGATTAGCGGAAAGAGATATGGATGGGAGATTGGTGGATACGCATTGCATTTTCTCCGACGGTTCCGATCTGCTGATGATGGATTGGATGAATAACATTTGCAAATTTTCTAACCATTTCCTAAAATTGAATAAATCTACCACGCACATGCCTTCGCTTTCCCGAAGTGGATGCTTATATTAACCCATGACGAATATGGAAATTATATACCAATTTACGGTCGTCTCTTATTCGCTGCCTTTTCCTACTTCTCCACCGTTAGCTTCCCCTGTTTTATCAATTCTTTTTCAGATTTGCAGGCTTTAAATTTATCTGCATACCTAATACCAGCGTGGTGGGGCAGTTGTTTACTGCGTACGCCATTTTGCGCGCCCGGCCACCGAATGTGGCGCAGCTGATAACCCACTTATATTTGCGTTCACCTTATTTTCCCGCTCGCTACACTTTCATACGATTTCGGGCCGCCAATTGGGTTTCCAACTTACACACCGCTACCATACTTTACCCTTGTTTGTTTTTTTTTTCCTCCGGTGAGGAATTGTTTGCAGAAACACTGCCGACATAATTACATTTCTACGGCTATATAAACATACATACACACGCACACACACATGCATGGGCGAAGGATTGTTTGCAAGTAAACACCACGACGACCCACATGTCCGCGCGTTCGGTTTGGTTCGATTGTTAGTTACACAACAATCTGCCGGTAGTTTTCTGGCATCACCAAATAGTAATCAGATAAAACAGCTGCCCATCCGTATAATAACTAGAAGCACATATACCATTGTTTTTTTTTACTTTGTTTCACAAAAGCGGAGGCAAAGGCGGAGGTGAGTGATGACAGTTTTGTTTTGGCAAAATGTCTATCCCGACCATGATAGCATGAACATCGATTAGGTACCGCGCTTGCAGGGAAGAGATAAAAACGCAGCGATATCCATCACATCAAATAGATTGCTGAGACAGTTGATAAGATATCGGTTATCCGTGGTGCGATATTTAAATTTACCTTGGCCTTTTATTTCGTACCTTTTCGTGAGGTTTCGTCTTGGTTACAAATAACGTGCATAAACTCTCGTATAAAGCGTAAAGGGCTTAGCGTAAACAATTTCCATATCAATGTAAAAAGAAAGCAATCCAAATCAAATTTTTTTATCATTTTCAAATCATATCACAGATACTACGTGCAAAAGGTGATATTTACAACGGGGCCAAACCGTTCATTCTAGTGTTGTAAATTTGATCGAAAATGAAACAAGTAATCTGATTCTTTGCATCATTATGAAGAAAATAGGTGAAAATAACACTATAATTTTAGTTACATTTTTATTCATTTGATCGTTTTCTCATGATCTATAAAAAAGTCTTATACGAACACGTGGTTTAAAGTTCTAGTTTACAGTTTATAAAACAAGCTAAGTTAATTAATGTAACACAAATACATTTTAGAAAATTTCTACTTCAACCTTTTATAAGTTTATCATTTTTAAATCGCTTATAAAAAAACAGTTATGGGGCTATTTTACTGAAACTTATTATTTTTAATAATTTTGATCTATGTCATCCTACAATACCAAACTCCAATGAGCTTTAAAGCATCTCTCAACCTAAAAAGAGGAAAACAAAAAACCGCGCATTAAAGTGTAATTAACAAACATGTTTTCCCATGCCCGTTAGTTCACCCACATGACCACTAAAAACCGGCTTGTGGCGTCTGTGTAGGAAGCACTGTACATACATACACCGTTCCGTCTCGTCCCGTCTGTTCTGTTTACCCGGTGAGCAAGTAGCGGAACCGTCAAACCGTAACGAACGGTTGCAACAGTTGTGGTTCGATTTTATGACTGCCCGCCATCAAAGAAACCAGTTCAACCGGTGCATCGAGCCCCGCAAGGCAGGGAAAACTATCTCCTATCTGCATGAAATCGAAAGTTCCATTCTGCCATCTACCTCTAAAGAAACTACTCTCGAAAGGCACTTCGAAAACGTATGACGATGAAAATCATGACCATCAGAAAATTGCAACTGCGATTGGTTCGCAGCTGGTCGGTGAAGGATTTTTCGCTTCCGTGTGTGCACGGAAAATGCATTAGGCTTCATCCTCGGCATTTCGCACGCGGCGAGTCGTGCAGGAAGCAAACGTGGTCATTTTTACGCTACTTCCCAATGACACCTTACGCCTCGACCTTACAGGCACGCGAATTGTTTTTCAACCACGCACAATGGTTTATTTTCAATGTCAAGATTTTTCCACTCGTGTGGTTCTGTTTGACAGACACCTCGGTCAAAGGCGTAAAGAATCATGCCCTGACCTAGCAAAAAACCAACCGATTTTCATACGTAAAACACAACGTACTTTGTTGATTTTTTGCTGAGCAAAACACCATTGTTGGGGTTTACATGTTTGCTTTATAATAGTTAGTGCAAGTGCTTCGTAGAGTCACTTTTGGGTTAAATAAATGTGGCGCGAAGAATGTCAACGACATGACTGCATTTTTACTTTCATAATACCATTGTGATGATTCGGCAAGGATATTCAAACAAAGCTCCCAACGGAATAAATGATGATGAAATATGTTGTTTAACACGTTGACTGGCAAGCGTTTGTATACACACATTTTTAATACACTCTTTTTTTATTAAAATGGTTCATATAGAGTATAAAACCGATGGTTTTCTACGGCTAGCTACCCAAAGAATTAGCTATTAATATTACTATAATTTTTATGTAGCATTTTCATTTATTTGTGGTATAAACACTTTTTAGAACTAATGACAACTGGTTATCAAAATTTGAAAGCCATGGCAGTCAACGTGTTAAGAAAATTAAACACACAGTATTTATGAACTAGCTACTAATGGAAAACTATATAAAGCATAAATCAAGTAAGTAGATTCGTGACCAAAGTAGCAAAATTAAATATAATTTCCTTGATTTATAAAAAAACGTCAGGTTCTGCAGAAATCCGTATTTAATTTTAACTCGTGTCTGCTTTTCAGCCCTTATCAGTTGAAGCCATGAGTAAAACAAAAATATTTTCAATGGCTGTCTTTCCCTTCGAAGTTGAAATTCTGTCACTGGGCGCTTGTTTTTACAAAGAAATAATCACAGCATTCGCCGGCGCATGCAGTTCCCGTTCGTGGACAAGGAATGTGAAAAATGTAAACTGTCCGTTCGGTTTTGCCTCCCCGAAGAAAGGTGGGACATAACTGCAAAACATAAACAAAAAGGAGATATCTACCCCGTATGCAGCGGATCAACAAGTACGTTTAACGACCCTTCGACCGTTCGTCGGTGACGGATTAATTAAGACAGAGTGCAGCGGCGGCCATAGTAAAAGCTGGCGGGTAAAGCGCCAAACAACGTCAACAAACGTAGTTTGCCGCCATTGGGGCAAAGAAAAGTTTGTAGTCAAAAAACAAAAAAGCCTTGAACCAACGACGTTCGACCAACGAACGAGGAGGCCGGCGAAGAAAGTTTGCCGTTTTGCGTGTGTACGTTGGCAAAGCCCTCTTCGGGACGCGTCGATAAGGGTTAGGTGAACAGGTTCGCCCCGTGGGGACACCCGCGGGAAGAGCCGGCCAACAGGAGAAAGTTTCCTCGCTAAACAGGCTCTCTGAATGGTTAGCCGTTTGCTGAAGGTGCGAGTCTCCCGACCTCAACCTCGCTGGGTTCCCGACGTTTTTGGCTCGCGTCAACACCGCGTCACGGTCAGGGGGATTTCTTTCCCTATTAGGACGAACGATGGTGGGTCTGCACCTTCCCCCTGCAGCCACTGCGCCTTTCCGACGACGGTTTCCATTTCATCCGAGGTGAAAGACCGCCCCGAAGACCCGAAATGGCACTGGCCGGAGCAAAGGCGGCTTGCTTGTTGGTTGGAGCCCTCCGGTACTGGAAACCGGCCTTTTCTGGAGACCTGCGTTTATTCCTTTTTCTACGCTCGAACCCGAACCCGAACCCGATTCGGCCGTAAACAGGTTTTTCTCGCTGCTTTTTTTTACCACTTGTATTTCGACCGGCCGGCGTTAACGACATTTCGATCTCGAGAAAATGGGATGTGTCCCATCGGATTGGAGAAAGGCACGAAGAAATATCTCCATACGGGATGAGTCGCTTCGGACAAGTTGTGCTGCGGTCTCGAAGTGGTCAGCGAACTCGCGAACGAGCGGTTCTTCGGTGTATGGCAGAAATTCCAATCCCCGAATCTGTTTCCGACAATCAGATACAATCAGCTGCGAGATGGGAAAAGTTTTGGAAAGATGGCTCAAAACTGACTGACATTTGTTTTGAGCAATATTCTATCAAAGGTTCAGAAAGTTGCAATGCTTCGAAATGTTTAAATTCGAAATGGTATCTTAAGTCGCGCGAAAAGGAATCAACACAGGCAGGAGATAGTAGAAAGCGAAAGACCGTGGAACAACATTCCACCGTTCACGATTTCTCCTCCGAAGGATACAAGGTTGCGCCACCGCCATTGCCACCGGTTTATGATCACGGGTTTTTATATCTTGCCCCCGGGAAGTGTCAAAACTGATGTTCAGTGCTCCAGAAAACACACTATGACGTCATATACGTGTTGGGAAACTCGGGAGCGAGAGTCCATCGGAGGCAAACTTCTAGCGCAATGTTGTACACACAACCGGGAAGTTAGGAAACGGTTGGTGCCGTAAATGGTTTATTTGTTTACTTTAAATTTAAGCACTGCAACGCAATGGGGGAACGAATGGGCGCTGGTAGGGAATGTTTTATTCGTCTTAAACTCAAACCAGATCAAAAGAGGTTTTAGACACTGACGACATTTAGAGTTATGTGCCTTGCTTTTTTCCCCCATTCAATAGCAAATGCCTCTCTGCTGCACCTGATTTCTGCTCTCTACGATTAAAGATAAATCTTAAACAGTGCGCCCGCGATTTCTACCGGGTATTGCCGCAACTTCGATTGGTTATTTTTCCATTTTTTTTTCCGCGGAAACCATTTCCGCGGATTTTGCGGCCCGAGATTGTAAAGTGATAAAACGTTGCACACGATTTTATCACGCCGATCTGGCATTTTACGACAAATCACTGCGCACGCTAGTTTGGCATGCTGCTATTTTGCTACGATTTCCGCCCACCGACCGAACCGAGGCCGGCTTCCTCTCTGCAATAAAAATGCTAGAGGATGACTTTTTTTCTGTGTGCCGTTGTTTTTTGTTATGTTTATGTCCTAACGCCAGTCCACACTCAGACGCCTTTGGTCGATTACGAGCTAAGCTCACTTGAGAAAGTGAATGTTTTATAATCTGAACCCATCCGGTGGTTTTTCTCTCCCCCCCTCTCCCACCGACCGGTTATTGGAGAGAAAATAAGTATCGTATCGCTTTCGATGAAAATCAACAATTCGCACAAAAATGGCACCATTGTGGGCAACGTGATTCGCGATCGAACGAATGCGAGGTAAACATACTGTTTCCAGTAGGAGTTCCCCGAGAGGGAAAAATGAACTTCCGATAGATATTGGAAATGATAAACATATTTTTGTTGTTCAAGTTCGAATATCATTGCATCCAGCGTTTTCACTGGAATTGAAGATGAAAAATGCTGAAATTATGATTTGGAATACGAGGAACTAATTGTAAATATCAAATGACAAACTCACAGCATAGATAATCCAATTCTCGTAAGCATAGCAATTAAACATAAAATAAGCAACAATGATTGGAAGTTGGCTTTTTACAGGATAGTTTTTTACCCGGACGATAAACGGAAGGAACGTGATGGTTTAAATGTTATTTTCAACGCTTGTGCTAACATGAGCAGAAAGTTAATTAAAAGTGTTCTCCCTATGTGAAACATTCCTCGTAAAATTATGACGCTTATGTTTGCATCTACAGTAATAAATGTATTTGTTTATTTATTTCTCACTCTTGAGTACATTTGTAGTAACTGAAATATGTCTTAACATATTTTTTATTCTTTTCCATTTTTAACACCGTTCACGTAGGTTTGTTATGAGATTACTTACATTTAAACAAGTTTAATTTAAACCCCAGATGGTCTGTACGAAACCTCTTGTGCGAAAGTAAACTCGCTGTGTTATACATTCCTTGTAAAATTATGACGCTTCTTGTGTTTGCATCTACAGTAATGAATGTTTTTGCTTATTTATTTCTCACTCTTGAGTAGATTTGTAGCAACTGAAACATGAGTTAACATATTTTTTATTCTTTACCATTTTTAACACCGCTCACGTAGGTTTGTTATGAGATTACTTACATTTAAACAAATTTGGTTTAAACTAATTAAACCCCCAGATGATCTTTATCAAGCCCCTCGTGTGAAAGCCAAACCCGAATAAGCTGGATCGGTTTTCCGTAACTCACGTCATCTCTGCGGGCCCCATATCTCCATTTCATGGGCACTATTGGTTTATTTATGTTTGCCACATTCAATATAATCAACGAAACGGGGGAGAAATACATGCAATCGAGGAAGTGGAAGGAAACATTTTTGGCTATGGTCAAATATTAAAAACCTGTCCAATACACAGGGGTTTTTTTTTTTTGCCGGTTTGTACCGAACGTAAGAAATTCGACGGGAAAGGCGCGTGAAGAAGGAAATAAACCTAAAACCACCAACTCGTCGATAGGCTCACTGTTTCGTTTTGTGATCGCGAATCATTTCGTGCAGCTTCTCATAACTTATGTGTGTGTGTGTAGGTTTAAAAGAAAATTGTTCGCAGTTTCAAAAAGGTGGATAACTAAACGAAGATAAAAGCAAACGCCAAGCACCGCAACGCAAAAGGTTTCAAAAACAGCAGGGTGAGTGAAAGTTGAACGGAAACGTTTGTTTTCGTGTGTTTTTTGAGCATCGAAATTGTTATGAAAAGCTGTGGAAACACAGTTTTCAAACGGGCGAACGCCGGTGCTATTTTTGGGAGGCTACGGATCGTATTTATCCGCCCATGAGTGGGTGTTGCCCTTTCCAGCTACCCTTCCATGGAATCTCTCCCGCAGCGCGCTTTCTTCCTCCTTCTCTGCATTCTTTATTTCTTCTAAAGACGCCAAATTAACCAGGTGAAGCTGATCGGTGCGCTTCAGGTAGCCGCGTTTCAGTCCAAAAGTGCATCGTCACGGCCTAACCTTGAGAGTGAAATCCGGAATCCACCCGCGTCTGAAGATATGGCGGGGAAAAAAAAGGGTCTACCGCTATGGTCTGGTAAATACTGTGTCTCGTCGTTCGGCATTTGGCGCACGTGGACCACCACTTCCTGCCCCTATTGGCCAACCCCGCCTGCGCTGTTCGGCAGCTACAGCTCGCCCTTCTCTCACGCCCCCAGCGTTATTATTGTTGTGGTCCGGGTTCGGGGGTACGTACCTTGGAGGCCCAAGTGCAGCTAAAACTGAAAAGAGCGGCATAAATGTTCCCGATGAGAAGGTGCGCACCGGTTCCCACCGGTTTGAAGGGGGAGGCTCATCGCGCTTTGCCGAAAGCTCCCCGGGTGCGCCGGGAGGGCGGATGATGCTCAACCACCGGAACATGGTAAACAAACCGAACGGAAAAAAAAGGTTTACGAACGCCGCCCGGCGGTTTCTCCGTGGCGTCGGGCGAAAGCGTAAGATGGAAAATGGAAGATGAACTCAAACGCCGTTAGGCTTATGCCTGCCCATCGGCGCGACTGCCCAGTGAGCATTATGGGAAAATTACACATCATAAGGCAGGTTGGTTGATTGTTTCCGAACGATTATCTTTAAATTTAATGTTCCAAATCGAAGCTTTTACGAACCGGGTTTTGAAGTATCCATTTCAACCCGGGCGGTATCGGTAGGGCACCGTCTGAAACTCGAACTAACAGCAATATCGCACGCATTTTGTGTGAGCGTATATTTAAAATTAAATTGTTTACACGATTTATGTGATGTTTCAAAATATAAAAAAGAAAGATGTCGTACACATGAATATATAAGCGATTCAGTTCAGATCGCTTCTAAAAACAAAAATGTATGCTTCAAACTCCATGCAAACAATTCGCTGACTCAGTATTTTCATTATCTAAATGCCGGAACGGATGAAAGAATTCGCAATAGGAAACATGTTGTCCAAGATACGACAACAAGAAGGACAGTACAAGAATGTGACAGGGGTTGGTGAAATAGTTGACAACTTTATCCGATGATTCAGCACCACCATTGGCAAGTGGTGAAAGTACAAGAGCATGACACAAGCAGGAAAAAGGTTGCGTACAAAGTTTTATCACATCGGATAGTTTTCGTTGATAGGGAAAATATTTGGGCAACAAACTTAAACTCCTAACACGAAACACGGCACTTTCGATGTTGGTGAATATTCGGAGTTTCTTAAGTCTCTCTCATCTTTTATCCTAACATTCGGAATACTTTCGCGAGGATACCACATTATTTCCAACCCTTCTCTAAACAACAAAAATCTCCAAACATGTAATATAAAAGGTCTTGTGTATGGATTAATTATTTATATGTATTTTCATATTGTAGTAAAAATATAATAAAATCTAAAAAAATATACTAAAACAATAAAGACACAACCGATTCGAACGAAAAGAGACATACTTCATTAACAAAAACGTTATAACTTGCATAAAATAACGACAAAAAAATATTTCAACTAGTTTATGTCAAATAGTTTTACTGTTCACAATTATTTTACTTTCTTGCTCCTGTTTATTTATAATTTGCAGAAACATCACATTGATAAAGCCACAATCGACGAAAAGTGCTTTAAAAATTCGTACTTTTCTGTACATGTTCCCTTGGGCCTCTCGAAAAGACATGACCTCCTCCGCTCCGTTCTGGTGACACACTTCAGTGCAAGATCTAGATTAACGGAGGGGTTCTTGACATCCACTCGCCACGACCATCCGACTCACGAAGGAGAGAGTTGCGTGTGACCCGAGGAGAAAGGTGAAAACTGCATCGAAGCTAAAAAAGCCCGCTGCACGCGAGCATAACACAATGGAATGGTAAGGGTTGTTCCGTTGGGTTTGGCATCGTCTTCGTAGCACCTTGCGTTCACGAAACATTCTTTCGTTTCCATCGCGTGTGGAAAAAGGACGACCGGTTGGAAGTCGGAGGATTGGTGGTGGTGTTCGAAAAACAATTGGTAGCAACATTTTTGCGAACGAAGGGTTTTTGATTAGCAAACAAATGCAGCCGGTTTCGTTTGATGTGTCACAAAAAAGTTGAAGGCGACGTTGAAGCACATCTTCCCCGCCCCCGGCGCCGGGTAGGGTGAGACAGTGGAGTGGAGGGGTTGAAAGCTTGAAATACTTTAAACTTTACCATCCAAACCATACCGGGTCTGGGATCGCGCCGGAGCAGCCAGTAGGAGTTGAGCGCGAAACAAACGACCCAAATTAGAACGTGGGAGAACCGGGTGACCCTGGCGCGGGTGCTTACGCGATAGGCAGCAATGGCAGCGCGGCTCGGGTCACCCTACAACCCACCGTAGGATTCAAGTGGCTGGCGCCAAGTCGAACGAAACTCCCACCATGCGATCGGAGCACAGACAAAAAACGCATTCCTTCATCTCACGACTAACCTTGCCGTGTATGTTGCACACAGGTTGTGGGGAGTCGATTGCATTCCATTCGGCATTTTTTTTTGTCTTGACAAACGCGTCGTGCAGAAAAAAAGGTGCAGGCAGCCTGAGATTCCATCGCAAACCAGAAACTAGACACTCAAACAAAGATTGTTTCCTGCTGTAACTACTTCTCGAAATGATAGATTAGAAGTATGCTAATACCTGTGCGACTTCTTGTACGTAGGTCTAAATATTACTATACTTATGAGTGTGTAATTCATAAAGTTTGTTTTTGTTCGTTGGTTAATGCATTTCATTGAAAAGAAATCCAGAATTTTATGTAACCAAAATTTAACTTCAAATGTTTATTACATCCTGAATCAAAAACTAAAAAATATGGCTGACGGACAATTAATCCAATTATACTGAAAAGCTTTTTTTATAAATTCTTCCAAGCTTCATATACCTAAGAAATCATGGAACTTCAAAGATACATGAACCTGCCGGTCATTGAAAAACGAAACCGAATCTTTACGGACCTTCAGAGATTCATGAACCCTAACCAAAGTTTCCGATTTACTGATACCACATAAAGATTCATTTTGACTCATGCATCATAATCGGAATTTTCTGAAATTCAAATTCGATTTGTTTAGTTTTCAAATATTAGTTTAGACCGTTACATACTCCAATACGTTACGTTACGTCATATACTTTGATTATTTTTGTAGAAGGCTAGAACCAGTTGACTCCAGAAGACTCTCTTCAGAGAAGATTTTCTAAACTCCAAACAATGTCCTTGAGCGGTCTTGACTACAAAGATGCTTTAGTGCTTCGTTCAATAGTCTGAAGATTTGAAGACCTTGTCACTCTTTGACTCATTTGTCGTCTCCCCTTACTCCTTCAATCTAATTTAGTACACACAGCTATCGGTTTTAAGTACATTCTTGATTTGCAACAATGTTCCCTCGGGTTGTCCTAATTCCTGCTGTATCTTCCAATCGAATTGGTTTTGAGCATCAACGCAGTTTCGTTCGTGCCATAGTATCGACTTTAATTTTAGCACATTCAACACTAATACCACATTCAAATACCGTAGACCGACTCCACTTCGTATTCTCGTAAGTATTCCCCTCGGACTGTAAACGACAGAACTGACAGAAGAAGCCACCGGGGTTCCCGCCCGTCTGTGCAGTGCGCCTCTCGAAATAGAACGGTTTGGTGTCTTCATCTACCAACCGGCAGAAGGATGTGTGCCGTAAATTGGTATGCCGAAGGTTACCACCATTCCTCCCACTTCCGCCGAACACCGCACCGGTGTATGTCGTGAGTTAGACCAACCTAAGTCCTATCCCTAGCTTCCATTCGGTCCCTCTGTCGAAGGGGGGACGTGCACGTGACTTTAGCTCGAAAACGGCGGGGACTGTGCGTCGAAAAGTGGCTGGGTGGCCCAGTACCCCCCCACCCACACACACACACAACCCGCGGCTACCATTTGGCGGTAGAGCTTCAGCTGTAGTTTCCTTGCGGCACGCAGTTCGAGGCACTCCATCCGAGCACATTAGCACTGGCTTTCTAATCTAATTTAGTGTCGAACTGAAACTGCAACTCCGCTGCGCTCAGGGGAACTGTTTGCGTGGATTTGGGGAGGTGTAATTATCTTCGAGTGGCGGCGGTGTGGCTTTTCGGGGTTATCCGGGGAATGCAGAGGCGGAAAGGTGCATGTTTAGCCGTTTGGGTTTTTTATGTCTTTCGTACGCAGTGAGTACTCCAATCTTAAGCCGCGGATTTCAGTCCACCGCCAAGGATTTGAAGAGGTCCATTACTCGACCATTTCATTGCAACCAGCTGTGCGGGATTAACTGCTGAAACCTTCAGCCGAGTACCTAGAAGTAGTTAAGCTGGATATTGGAAAACTAAAAGAGCCAAACGCTACTTTTCGAAAAGTATGTTTTGGATTGATTCCGTTTTGGGTTGCCCATTTTCCCAAGAATAACAACTTGAGTTGAAAAATCAAGCAAAACAATTAAGCCCCACCTGGGAAAGGTATCGATATTGAAATTAGTTCCGGTGCGTTGTGTAGCAACTTTCCCATGATGCAAACTAGAGACCTTCCTTCTCTTCCTTCTCCCTCCATCACTGCAGCCCCCTCGTAATGTGGAGTGTGACTTGCGGAATCCCTCGCTTCCCTCAAGGTGGTAATCCGAAATAAACCGAGCTTATTAGAAATTAAACTCCATTTCAATCTCTCTCTCTCGAAGGGTTGGTTCCTTCCTGCCTTCGGAAGAGGCAGCCCATCATTAGTCCACCGAAAAGCGGTCCGGCAAGATTACGTTACCCATTTCCTTGATCGTGTCTTTTTTTCTTTCTCTCCCCATCCAACGGCTCAACGTTGGCAAACGAAAGTACGCGAATTCGGACCGAACCACATGGACCCACATCTAGTTGCATACAAATGAGCAATTTTCCGAATGCGCGGCATCACAGTTCCGGACCGGTTCAGGTGCACATCACCCTGAGTTAAACTATCTTGATCCGGAAATGAAACTCGGTGACTCGGAGCGATCGTTCTGCGCCTCATGGTCGACCATGTGCTGGTGACGCGATTTGCAATGTATCTACGATCGAGTGGTTCGGTCATCGGCAGTTAGAAAGGCGTTGGAGTGTTGAACCTACACCCTCGGACCTTCTCCACTCCAATGTTTGCACTCTTCACACTTTGTTTTTGGCTTCATGGATCGTTAACTTTCGCTTTGGAAAGGGCGAGCAGCTGCCAACGTAGTTAAGCAAATGCAAATGCACGAGCAATTTGAATTAGTTCGTAATGTGACAGTTCAGTTTCAGTGACTCATGAATTCATTATAAAGTACTCCACGATATTTTGCCTTCTGATAGGAAACAAAAATAAGATATACAGATATACTATCCATTCAGTTTTGAATTTCGGTGGTGCTATTTGAAAATATAAAAAAGGTAGAAATCTACTTAAAATATTCAAAAAGATGGCAACCATGATAAGTTATATTCTCAGAGGTCGAGGGTTTTAATTTTCAAACACTATATTTATTTTTTTTTAAATATTAGTTTACCAATAGAATAAAATTTTATAAGGGACATACACAGGGAATTAAATTCAAAAACAAGCCTAAAGTTAGACATGGTTTTTTTCAAAAAATTAATATTCGACAAGATTGTTTAAAACATAAAATAAGATGAAATATATATCCAGCACAAATAACTTTTAGCTTTAATAAAAATACTTATAACGATTGAATATCCATTTAAAATTTTTCGTTTAACAATATATTTAACTTTCACAGCATTGCCTAATGTTTGACGAACTCTTATCTGAGGTAACAAGAACTGAAGCAATTACGCTGAGCAGATCGACATTTTCAACTACACCTGCCAGCCTTTCACCCTGCCATGTTACCCCATACACACCATTAAAACTCCGATTTGCCAATCGTTATTATCACTGTGAGCCGTCTAAAAAAAACAAGCCAATGTAAATGAAAAACAATCAACCACCCGCATTCTAACCCCAATGTGCAATTTCCGCTGCCGCCGAAGATCGAGACCGTCGAGATCACCAGGTGTATCGACCGCCCGGCAAACTTCACGGACGACTGAGCGGCAGATCGTGCCTCGAGCATCAGACTGCACCGACCACGTCGTGATGGATGTTGTCTGCGAGCGTTGGCACTTTTGGCACTTTCGACCGATCCGGCGGGCCAGAGATCGATCTGCGTGGCCCTCCGTCAACTCAGCCCGCCATCGCGCAAGGGAACTCGGAGGGCTTTAAACAGAATGAAGCAATCAATCGAACAGTCACGGTACCGAGAAGATGCTGCTCCCTCGACACGTACACACTGTGGCTTTGCCATTGTACACGCAGCGTGTTCGGCTTTCGGTCTGTGGCAACACTCTCTACACCTACCGCCGTCGCCTTGAAAAACTCTCCGAGGGAGTAACCGATCGATGATCGTACGGGGAAAAGTTCAACGGAACGACAAGATTTCGACAAGCGTAGAAAAAAAAACAACAGCTACAAATAAACACGTCAAATGGGAAACAAACCTGAGGATGGGAGGGAGTGAGGGTGGGAGGAAGGTAGATCGCGAATCGGTATCGTTATGAAAAGCGCTTGATTAACAGCACATAAACAACCGTACACGATGCTGCTGACTAACTGCTGGTGGTTTAGTGTTGAGTAACGCCACCGATCCGCATACACACGGGCCTTTTTCCCGCGCCGTTTCGGTTAATTGAGATGACCTGTGGATGGGGGGTGGGGTGTCGGCCCGGGTACTGCATGATGATCGAAATGCCCTTGCCGTAAGGGAAGTAAGGGAGGGTAACGGTGAGTGCGCGGTAATTGATCGGTACGGTCCCCGGGAAAAACGGAGGTGCGATATGAAAATGCATCGAAGTGATGGCGACGGATGTATGCATTATTTAAAATTTAGGACCCATCCCTCTCCCTCTTTCTCTCCTCATTATTTAGCCCCTATTACTTCACGTCTACTTCACTTTCTAATCCATCGAATTTATCGCGTACCAAATTGCCAATTTTCTAATTTGCCACCGAAAACTCTCCCAACGGAACGAAGGAGCACGTGCCTATTTCGGTGCGCCATAAAAGCAAACGTTTGGAAATAAAGGTTTTAATATTTAGACCCGTTTTCCAACCACGCAGTGCAATGACTTAAGAAAAAAAAACGTCCCCGTTGGAAGAATTGAATGGACTGAAGAACAGAACGCGACTTGACGCCACATCGGGATCGTACGCTTTTGAAGTTCAAATGATCAACCACCTACGCGATCACCAACCGACGGACGACGGGCATTAATTGACTGAAAAAAAAGGTGGACAAACGTACGAAAGCTGTTTTCACGTGGGCCTTCTTCGCATGCCCAAAAGTGAACAGTATTGGCCGAACCTCCGGGACACTACTTCAGCATCCAAAACGGGCATTGGTTCTGAAGAGGATGCCTCCGCATTGTCGTTTGTTTTTTGGCGTTGTTTGTCGGGGAGTTGTTTCTATCTAAAGTGTCATTTTTTATTAGATATTCGACCTCACATAGCTTTGGGTAGTAGATATATAGGAGCTATATCACTAGTATATTAAAAAGAAGATACGGAGGACTTGTTTGTTACTCCAACACGTTCACTTCTTTTGGGATCTTTTGTGTCCACAGTCACCTAAAACAAGAGGAACATTCTTCATACAAAAATCGTACCCGTGTTGCCGGTCCTTATGAGACCGTGCCGTTCCATGAAGACGGAGTGGACCCCCAAAGGTAACGTATTTCATAACACTGGCACACACATCGTTTCTCCTGGTACCAACCCCGGGTGTTATTGGCTGCCTACCGTTAGTCAGCGGCTTCTGATGCCTCCCTGACCTGGGCAGTTGGATCATTTGCGTTTTTGATGACGTGGGCCTTTGGCTCGTGGCATACACCACTTGTTGCGAGTGGCGGATCCTCCCAATCGGCAAAGTAGAATGGAAGTGCACGCACGTGACTTTACCGGAAACATGTCGTTCATTGCACCAACAAGTTGTTTAGGTAGTTTTTTTGCACGGTGGTTTGTTATTATCGTATTTTCGCGTGTATAACAGCTCCTTTTTCATCCACGATTATTCATCCGAAAAGAAGCGTTGGTGTGCTACACGAGAAGTTTATTTTTCTGTATCCAGTTCTGCAATCCTACTCGTTGAAAAATATCCTTTCGGGCGAGTTCTCTTTTCATAAATATCATTTGTAGAAAAAAACCCAATTATTTCTTGTGTTTAGCAGGCACGAAAGTGTTGCAAACTGTTGAAAAATGTAGAAAGCAAATTACATTTGAGTTTTTGTAAATTCTATATTATCTAAAACAGACTGCTAGTTAATTTACATTTAACAGGCATAAGGATGATTTATAGCTCTTTTCAATTTAAAGAAATTTTTGTCAACAATTTTGTAAGGTGATTGGGGAAAATATTTAAAAAAGAATTGTTACAACAAGCATGAGTGAAATTAGAAGTGGTTCAAAAGAGAATAGGGTAGTATTATTTATGTCTAAATATAGTAATTTGGTCCTTCGAGATTAATTGTATAGAAATAGAAAGGTAAGAATGTTTGGAATAAAAAATGTACTTAAACAAAATTAACAATTAAGCCTGCCATGTCAGATACAATTAAATACCTAGCATATCTAATTAAACGTTAGTGCAGATTCAGTTGTTGAATCTTGTTTTCCAATATCGTGCATCTTCCATAAGAATTTATCCGTTTTATCGTTGGTCATACAACAAATAACAAGCCACTCCCTCGATGCATTTGCACGGGGCAAAAAGCCACTGCAGCCGCTGGTGCAATCGGGTTGAATTCCCGAACACCCTTTCCCCTACACTCCTATCGAACGCCGACCGACACAACAGCTGAGCGAGCATCTCGGTGCCATAAGTTTTCATCTCCACGGTGCTCATCGTATCGAGTTGCCTGTATTCATCTCATCGTCCGCGCACGAAAGGTGAGAACACAGCAACATGATCACGACCGTAACATTTCACAAGCCCTCCACCACCACCGACACAACCACCACCTTCTAGGGATCTTGTCTCTTGACGCAAGGGGCACCGGCCAAACATCCATCTATTCGCCGATTGAAGAATGTCTGTCTGAAGTTCCCTCACTCAAGCTGCAAAAATCGCCCCCTTCCCGCAATCACCGGTAGCCATAGCAGGGGGCCATAAATCTAAGACAAATCTTCTGTCCTCAAGGTTAAACGCGATTCGGACGCACACTGAGGAGTGGAAAACACAACAGCGGCGCGTTCTTTCGTCGGCAACAACAGCAACTATGGGGGCGAAAACAAGTGTATCAAAACCGATTTACTTCGATACTGCTACTCAAGGTTTCTGCCTTGGCCAGTGGCGATACCGAGGGGTGACGTTTCCTCGGGGTCATTTGGGACTTTGGGGGAAAATATTACATTTTCCACTGCCATCGAAAGCCGTCCCCATGAGCAACTTGTTGCCAGGTTTTCTCGGGAAAATGACGATAGCCAACGAGAGAGGGCGAGGGAGAGACATCGGCACAGCCGCAAGGCTTTGAAGCACATATTTTTAGTCGAGTATGGTTTTTTCATACTTTTTTCTTCCATCCCACCAAAAACCACATACGCGTAGCGGGTCCTATCACAGCCAAAGCATATGCCCTCCCTTACGTCACCGTTCAATCCGAACCGACGAATGTTGTGGTTTCCCGCGGCAGCGAATGTCACGCGAAAATTTCAAATATCGAAAATATCTCCTCTGTCGCGGGATCGTAGAGAAGCATTGGTTGTGGTTTAGCTTTTTTCCTTCTCTCGTACTTCTTCAACAGTGGAGTTTTTATAACGTGCGTTCGTTTAACGGTTGCCACAAACACAATTTTCCTGCCAAAGGTTGAGTGTGTGTATGTCGAACGGTGATCTTAAAGACGCCAGGAAGGTCATTCCTTTTACAGTGAAGAATATTTAACACATCCACTGTTTCCTTTAGCTGAATTCTGTCATGACTGCATTTCGGGAGAGTATGTTGGAGCTGTTTTGTCGCTGAATCGTGTGTCTTACCTGAAAGAAAAAAGAGAAAAAAGGAATGTAAGCATAAATAAATTGAAAAATAAAATAAATGAAACCAGAACGTAGAATGAAAATTAGAAAAAGATCAGCGAGAAGCCCATTCGTATAAAATGTTCTCGGCAAACGACCATGAAAAAGCCCTTCAAACGGCCTGGCGGATCTAAACGATCGTCTCGTTTCAAATTTGGTTCTGCCTGTAACACGACACACGGTGTTACGTTAGGCGAAGACCGTGTGACGTCCGACATTCGGGTGACATTTATCAAGATAAGAATACGTTGTCGTCACAGCGTTCTATTGCCGCACAGAGTTCGGACGGAAAGGGTTTTAGTGCACAAATGTGATCTCGTGACTTTGCGCACCAAGTCCGTCCCCGTGGTGTTGGTTAGCAGATGTCTAAGTAGTGCCAGCTACTACACCGTACTAAACTGTTCGTTTGCATGATAGTATTGTGGGGGTAGGTAACACCTGACCCTTCATCTAACACGAGCGTAGGTACTTTCACGTACACGCCACGTCGAGTCGCAGGTTGTTATTTGATATTCAAAATTACCACTAGAACCCATTACCTCTAAAACTCACACTACCTGCGACGACATCCCCGGGGTGGGTACACTGACAAAGTTTTCCGGCTTCACAACGACCACCGTATGGCCCGACCAATTGCGCTAATTGGCCCCCAGGCCGTCGGTGAGTACGCTTAGGCCCTGCAACTACCTTATTGGAAACGGACGGATGGACGGACGGACGGACGGACAGCCGCACACGCTTTCTGTGCCCGTGCGCCATAATTTTCCATTCGCGAGTTCGAGACGGGATTATGTCACTGTTCCAGCGGTTGGAGATACGTCCGATAAACGTCGACGTACGTTGGCCCGAGACGAGGACAAACGAATTTGCACGTCGCCGCGCTGATAGCTCAATGTCGGGAGTTCAGTAAATTGACATGCTGGGTATGGCATATCTCTGTACATGTCCATGCATAGCTAACCATCGTGGGTTTGTGTGCGCGTTATACATCTCCTGTATTGCGAGTGTGTGACAACAGGTGATCTGAATTCGGTCGGTTCGCCAGTTATTTCTGTATTCGATCAAAAGCTTTACACAAAGCAGACATAACCCAGAAAAAAGGTTCATATGTCGATAAAATCATACATCATTTCATAACAAGTGATCGTTGGCTACATACGCGTAGCTGTCCCTATCGGAAACCAGCACTTGAAGAGATTTTGCATACTTAATCTCGTATGTTCAATTAGCACGCACATGTCAATGGATGTCGCATAAACGGTTTGCTACCAAGCGTGGCCCCGGGTTGTGTGATGCAACAGCCTCAACAGCCTGTGACCTGGGCATAGAATGTGAAATCAATGGTAAATATCGCGACGTTCTGCTAATATGAAGAAGTGCCGTTAGAGGATCTCGATACGAACATACCATCGTTCCCAATTTGTTGGGAAAGCGTTTGACGTGGTGTACCAACATTTGACTTTTTATTCAGCAATCAATGATTATATCAATAGTTTATATCACGTTTGATGATCGAAAGATTTTTAGTTCTCATTTCTGAAATGATACAAAAGACCCTAATATTTCATAAGGAATACTACCAGCATTGGTTCAGTTTTAGAAGACTTCCATTTGAAATTATCCAAAAAAATATGGAATAGTTCGTTCGTTAAGGATAGGCTATTATTGATTGGGAAATTTATGTAGATTTAAGTCGATGCTTAGTGCTCTAGTACTTGACTACAAGAAGTCTAAGGCCCAGAAATTAGTTCACCGTGACAATTCAAAGATAGCATGATCTTTTCGCAAAAGTTCAACCACCTGTGTATCATTTCTTTCCTTTTGGCCACTACTTTTGGCTTGACGTAGAATGTCGCCATTGTCTTTTCTACACTGTTCTTTTAACACGGAGTTCAGTTTTCGGTCGGAAGATCCTAACCCTGTTTTCTGGACCAATATCTTCCAGTCACGACTGGATGGACCGGTGACGACAAATGGCGTTTCGAATACCCGACCACGGTTAGGTGTCAACAAGCGGGCGAACTTGACACGCCGACAAACTTATCCACCGGTGAGAACTACACAACCGGAGCCGATAAGCGGAGCGTGATAATTATCTGTTCGTGATTTACGAAACGCGCCCTATCTCAATCCGCTTGGACGCGAGAAACCCCCGCTTCGTGACCATAGTCCACCCAGTCGGCTCCGGTGTGCGAAATGACACCGGAGCGAAAAGAAACCAATCTTTGTCCCGATTCTCCAGCCTCGGTTCATTATAACCTCCCAAGAAGCTCCTAAACCACGGACCAAAGTGTTTATTGACATCATTATGGCACATGGGAGATAAACAGTTCAATTATCATGCTCACAAGATGGACCGATTTTTATCACCCATCAAAAGGAAACCATGTTCGACCACGTTGGGTGGAGTATGTTCGCACATTCCAATCGTGCACACTCAGGAACTCGTGTTCCCGCGTAAAGCGTTGCTCCTTATCAAATAATGTTCCGCACAGTGTGTGCGACCCTCGCTCCCGAGCATACTACATATGATACTATCATGACTTGTGTTTTGCCTCTTTTACAATCGGTGACATGCGTCATGATAACATCACTCGGACGGTTGATCAGTGTCAAAGTCTTATCAGAGTTCCTCGAAACTTATGAATTACTTTACCTCCAAGGTACTAACTTAAAAGACATTCCCAAAGATTGGGTAAAGGGAAAATTTACCACCGAGTTCACCTATTCGGATGCACGCTGCTGCCTTCGTTAGGTCCAGGGTCCCCATTTTACCTACAAACAGGACCATTTGGCGTGAGCTAGGGTTCATGACTCCCAGGTGACTATAAACCCAAGACACCCGTTTAGCACTCGGTGATGCTGTGATGGCGTCATGCAAGTTAGCGATGTGTGTGCCGCCTGTGTGTCCCGATTGGGTGTGCTAAACACGACACCGCCGAAACCTGTCATCCGGTTTACTTCGACATTTTACAACCACATCCACGCCCCTCCTCGGTGGTAGTGCGCCATGAACTGGCGTTGAATAAAATTTAACAAAGCGTTGATTTAAAACACCAAAAAAAAAAATAAAAAAACGAGGAACGCAGAACATGATCACCAAAGCTTGAAGTATTCTTAATTCCATATCCATCGCGTCCCCATTGGATGTCCCACGCTTCGTGAACCACTTTGTTGTCGTTGAGTTGGAAGCTAAAAGTTGATTTTGCTTAGCGATGGGAGAGAATGGATTTTACTTCGGGTGGGTGAAGTAGAAGCTGTTGCGGTGCCATGGGGGACCCCATTTATGGTCTGCGGTCCAGACACGACACCCGGAGTTCGGTGGCGTTGTTGTTCCAGCCTGCCATGTGGATGACTTCCTCGATGACGTGACGCCTTCGCAGCAACGCCTTTTTGCAGGCGTAATTTGCGTATCGTAAAATGAACGCGGAAGGGTATCTTTACTAGGTTTTTGTTATCAGAATTCGATCTGATCAACCTCTAGCGACAGGAAGTGAGATTATTACCTTTTTTCTACAAAAACTAGTAACACTCCTATTTCTTATAGTACTCTAGATCGCATGTGGAACACTTAGTAACAGGGTGTACTTAGCTGTAAATGTGTGAATTACTCTCGAAAGGTATCTAATGACCCGCCAAGGGTTAGGAAGCAGGTCATAGAACACGCTAACTACTCCCAAAGCCACCGAGGACTTGCGGTATCTCCACAGTGGTGATTTCTTCATCAGCCGTAGCCACACCAAACCCGATCGTTACACCACGATCGCCCAACCTTGTGCAGCATCCTTATCGAGAGCGCAGGGCACACACACAATGGAAAGGGCTGTCCACAAACCCGGTGCAAAGCCCAACACCCATGCCAAGCCCTACTGACACGCTGCTATCAAATCGAACCGTTTAGCCTCACCCTTCCTGTGAAAGCTTACTTCGTGTCGCTAATTAAAGCGCCACGCTGCTGTCCTAATTATATTTCACATATTATCCATCCATCGTCAAGCGGCAAAAGCCGTCGAGAGGGGCCTGGGCCAATGCAGCAATGTGCCAACCCCGGGGGGGAGGAAGGGAAGAAATTAAAAACCGGGTCTCGGGGGGGGTGGTAAAACGAGAATAAAACCAACCCGCTAGGCAACGGCGAGGCGATAAATTCGAACGATATGAAAGCAAATCCTCGGTCCACGAGGGGCGAGGCGAGCGGGTGCCTTGCACAACCGAGCATCGGATCGTTTGTAACTCAACGGGCTAGGATGATGATGTGTGGTGGCCTTATTTTCCGATTCCGAAATCCACCGGCAGTTGCAGACGAATATTTTACAACAAAAGGCGACAAGTGCGAGATTAGACGAGAAGGAGAAAGAGAGTACTCTCAAACGACACTACCCACACGGGGGTTTGGTTGAAAAAAAAGGTAATAACAACAGTGGTTGGCAAAGTGTTTGTCCCCCAAAAAAAAAACATGTTTTGCTATATTCTTAGTTTGATCGATCGACCAAGGTGTGAAAAGAGAGATCTAGGTCTGCGATGAACATGACAAATCGTTCCCTTATGACACCATTTACAAGTCATAATTGATCTACATATGTCACAAGTGATCGGAAAGGTTTCGGGGGCCATAATATAAGTCATTTGAAAGTATTACAAGAAATGGTCATTGCATATTTTTAAAGGAACTTTTAATTTTTTTTGCGAAACTGGAGCTGCTTCTTATAGATTCTTATAACCTGAACTTTATTATTTTCAAATTCATGCTAATGTTAATAGTATTATTTTTACTCCTCTGCATCGATTTGGACCTTAAACTTCATGCACATTTTTGTATAAACTTTGAGTGTCATTTTGACTCCTCTGGACAGATTTGGACTGAACTAAGCATGGAAATACGTTCTTTACTTCCCATTCACAATATTTTTATGCCTATTCGTCATCTATCGTATCATGTTAGACTTGAGTTTTTAAATAAAGTGAAAACTTTGAGTGTCACTGTGACGATTTGGACTTTACTTAGCATATTCTTTACCTTCCGTTCTCTATTTACGTATCAATTAAATCTCGTCCGTATCTTACAGGCCTTGTTGTTTGCTAGAATCCAAATAAATTTTCCAAGTCGAAATGACCCCTTGGCGATGCTCTTAACGTAGAGTACGCCAACCACACTCGGAACTATTTGAATTGTAGTTCCCTCAAATCAGTGCTCACCTGATTATGTTGCATTTACTTCACTTTTTTTATTCTCGCCCCAGCCCCATGTTTACCAAGCAAACCTAATTACGGAGCTTATCTCCCCAGCGCAAGTCCATTCAACAGTTGTTGGCCAATACGAAAGGAATCCGATAACGTTGCAGAACTGAACTGCGCTGGCAATTTCCCGCGAGGAGGCTCCAGCAAGAATTTATGAATGGCTATAAAGATAAAATAAAATACCCCAAACTTAAGCCCGCTTTCCTTGGAACTTGGAACCGGCCGCGTTCCATTGCCAAAAAAGCAGCCACAACGTTTGAAGCGTTTGTGTACCAAATGTGTGTTGGCCACTCGCGATCGAAGTCACGAAGCGCAACCAAGATGGGCCATGGGACGACGAGAGCTGCTGATGCCGAAGCCGGTGCGTTGGCCGTTAAAAATATACCCTAGCGCCATGGTTGGTGGTGACATTCGTTGGCCACCGGCGGTTGTGCAGTGGCGTGCGGCTTTCCCGAAAACACATCACCAACCGAGACAAACCAACCAGGAGAAAGGAATATCGCTCGAAAGCGGGCACGGAAAAAAGACACAACGCCACGATCGTTTAACTGCAGAAACGCCTGACGCACACCGGAGATGCGAGCCAAGTGCGCCTGTACTCTCGGACGCACTTACGAACGCACAGGTTCTCGTGCACACAAAAACACACACATTAAGCTATTTAGTTTTTATCCTTGAGAGTGGAAAACCTCCGTCAACCCTAATCCGGGAGAAAGCGATGTTTCAACGCAAAAAAATAGAAGCAACGAAAAGGAGTTAAAACAAGAAGCGTGTCTCACGAGTCCGAGTCGTGGGACAAATAGGCAGAGATTCGTCCAAAATTAGAACTGCAATCCACGGTACGGTCGCACTCTCATTCTTATTCTCCGACACACACACACACACACGCACGCACATGGTGGCCAAGTCAAGAAGCTGGGTGATGTGTATTTTTCTTCCTTAGTTTCTCCTGCGATAGCTTTTCCCGTCACAGCATCGCGGGGCTCGCAGATTCTGCCTCGATCGAACGTGCTCAACGATCTCGGAGGTGATTTTCTTTTTTGTTTTTACCTCGCTGGTGAGTGGTTTTTTTTTGTTGCCGCGCTTCTACGGGGGAGGACTATTTATAGAGAAGGGAGAAGAGTTTTCCGTTCGAGTTTTCCACCCCACAGGTCCCTACCCGGTTCGGTTAGTGGTGATCGGCGTCAGCGGTGAAGCCTGATGTTGTATGGCTAATATTTCCGAAACGGCAGTTTGTATCACGGATGGTAAAGCCTCGGATAAGGGGATCAAATCGATAGTGTTATTACAACATTTAAGTAGGACGAAAAGCCGGTTGAATTAAACACTAAGAGAGTATGGTAATGTCATGTGAGGCAAAATGCTTCATGAAGCTGAAAAGGTTCATTTCGCTCACTACTTAAACGAAAAATTTCCCCAATTTGATTCCCTGCCCTATCTTCATCTACCAAAAAATACTAAAATGACATCAAAACTTAGAATGATTTCTGTAAATAATGATCTAAACAGGGCTATTTATCGAGACTTGATATTTTTTACAATTCAAAGTAGGCTATGTTAAGAAAGTTATAAAAATGTACTCCCAACGCGAAATAATAATCCTGTTTTGTTGCAGTGAATTTTACAACACATGTTTCAATGTGAAAAATAAAAAAAAAATTTATTAGCTGCGACATCCGTTCAATATTCGTTTAATACTTGAAACTTGATGCAATATTTTATTTTACAGCTTAATCTTTTGTAGGTAAATCTTACATGTTTTCAGATATCATAAACGATATCTTTTTTCTCTGTTACTAGTAAATCTTATTGTACAGCCGTGAAATTTACATAGGATGTGTCAGATATGGCAATGAACATATTCTATTACTTCATTTGGTTTTAAATGGGTTAATCTAGCTTAAAAAGGCAAGTGCATTTTACCCCTCCATCTTGCCATACTTTGCATTAACACTGAATGTTTAATTAGTAATAATTGCTGACAGTGTGTGTATCAATCACGCTAATATCCTTCACAAATGTTAATCTATACTCTTATGAAATAACTAAAACAAGCGTTATTCGTACAATTTACTCACGAAAAGGTAACAATTCTCACTTCGCGTGACTCAATCATACACAGATGTATCCCTATAATGCAGCCCATGCGTTTGTGCAGTTGTTCATATGCAATCTATAGAAACACCATTGACATTTTCTTTTCAACTTTGTCAAGTTTTAAAACACTAAATTAAGCTACTTTTGTTAATTATCTAATGGTGTAGAACATTTTATGTAAGTTTGTGAAATGTCCTTAACTTCCAGTTTACTGTTCTTTTTTTATGTTTTTATTTGAGAGACTTTGCGCCTTAAGGGCGACATTCGTGTCTAGTTTACAATCCTAATAAGTTACTGCCAGATGCTAATGCCTTATATTGAGCCATCTTAGAATCTGAACATGTAACTATACTACTTAATCAACAATCTTGTAGTTACAACATTAACAAGGCGTTGACCTCCGTCCAAAGGTAAAGACCGTTTTCACGATTTCCGATTATAAACAACTATTAGTCATTAGTCGGCACAAGAGAAAAAAAAGGCTTTCCATTTTTCTATTTCACAACCGCAGCCTCTCTTCTTGGGCATGTGGCCGGTCGTCGCCATCGCCGTCGTCGTCGTCGTGGCCGTTTCATTAGCCTTCCGCGATACCAGGTGGGTAGGAGGAGTGGGCCATCCCATATTCGGAAACCTAACCATACCGATCTAGGGCTAAGAAGATGGCGAAAGAGCGCACCAGCCCGATCCGAGCGATCCGATCATCATCTGACCAAGCTAAAAGCGACTGCAGGGCAGTCATAGTCAGAGTTTCTCTCAGGTGTACTCCGATCCCAGGCCATACGTGACGGCCTTGCGAGCATTTGCATTTGGCGCGTTGTGTGTGCGTGTGTAATGGAGTCGACCTCAAACGCCTACAACAAACGTCGAAAGCTTACTGCGTCATTTCGAGTCGGCGCTGCGAAGCACCAAAAGTGTTAAAAAGGCGCGTTCGGTCGGATAGTTTTTGTTTGCTAAAGGATCCGCGGAGCCTGTTTGAGATTTGTTTGTAGCAGTTGTTAAAAAAAAAACCTGCATAGCATCAACTCGCCTGGCGAACAAAGTAAAAATTAAAAGAACGCAAACAACTCCTGGACTTATACAGTCAAGTAAAGTGTATCACTTCCTGTGCGGCGTGGGTTCAAAACTCCATTGGCGAGATACGGATATATCCCCCTGTTATTGGTTATTGCCCTTGCATCAGAACACAAACAAAGGTGTCAAACAGAGGTGTTTGTGGAAAAGCACGAACCGTTTTGCTTGCCTTTACGACTCACCTAAATCCTAGAACTCCTGGAGTTCCCAATATTCTTATGCTTCTAAAGTTCTGGAGTTCCTAGAGATCAGGAGTTCTTAGAGTTCGGGAGTTCCTACTGATCTAGAAGCTTTCTTGATACATATGAATTGTAGGGATTACATGTTTGAACCGTATTAGTGGCTTATAGAAAATCTCATGCATGGACCATTTAAGAAATAGTTCGTTTAAGTTAATATGCATGCTTTTTAAATTTAATGCTGAAGAATGCTGATTTGATTTATTTATCTCTAATCGAATCAGTTACAAAAGAGTTTGTTTTGCTCCCACGCCTATCAACGGACAATGTAGTCTAAAATGAAATTACTCCACCGTTTAAGTACAAACTCTACGGTAAACATGAATGCTATTTCCTCTTTATACGTACGTCTTCAGTAACAATGTATTCGATAAATTGAATAAAGTGATCGCGGCGACAATGTCTGGCCCTCCGGGTAACGAAGTGCCGCTTTTCTTCGGCAAGAATGTTTCCAACCGGTCTCCTGCAACATTCACACCCCATTATGTTCTACTAATAGAGAAAAAAAACCTCTGCCAGACTGAAGGGCATGGCAGTTGTGTGCGTGTTTGTAGATGTCGGTCGCTGGCGGCGGATGCATCTAAAACGAAGCGTGCGGACCTAGAGCGTCTTTGGGTCGCGTCTTTGGCCGACGATTCGGACCACGGACCAACGAAACTCTCGCTCTCGACGACGGCACACACTGAGGCTTTGGTACGACTTTCTTTTCGAACCTCTTCCGGGCCTTTCCTTCGGGCGATCCAAAGATGCGCATACTTTCCAAACGGCGCTCGTGTCGCACCCTGACGAAGGTGCAATGAACGTAAGGCGTTCGTTATCGCTTTCGGAAATTGAATCACCCCCAAAATGACTGGGGCATTTGCGGATGCATGGACCGCGCGGTTGTGCAACGTAACAGTGAGGCGGCTCTAATGCACACTTGCTGGAGGATGGTATTACCTCGTGGCCAGACTGGGTAGTCATAAATGTTCATCGTATCGGTGGGAATATGGCCGTAACCAATTTAGTTGATAAACTTTTATAGGAGTAGGTTAGCAGTTTTGCTAAAATTTTACCATTTTAAAATAAACCATCTGCTTACATTTGTTTGTCTGAAAATTATATCCCTTTTGTATTTGTTTCATGCAAAAGTTTAACAAATTGAATTTCCATCCAAAACAAAATGCAAAAAATGTTTCGTTTAATGTATTTCTATTTTTTCAACAAAAATGTTTCAAAATGAAGTCTTGGGATTTTTAATAGGCACTTTTTGTGTGCACACTTTGCAAAATGTCTTTTTTAAGTTGTTTATACTACAAATCAGATGAACAATAATGTTCAAGATAACAGCATAGCTTCTGGTGAAAATGGAAGGCGATCTGGCCACGGTGCCCTCATCAGGTTTATCAATTGTTTTACGAAGCTTAGGGGTACACTTAACGCTGGTAAACTGAACTTTACAATACTTTTACCGACTGGAGGAAATTCTTGACATTTTTTCGGCACGTGGTTTTTTTCTGATTCCTTACACAATAACCTTTCCAGGGCTGTCAAATTTATCTAAATATTGTGATGTTAAAGATGAGAATGTATTTATTCAAATCTACTGCAAGAACTTGTCAAGCGCTCTGCGATGTGCTCAAAACTGTAGTAAGGTCAATATGCTTCGAAAATTGAAAACTGCTTTGAAGAGTTGCCTAAGTGCTTGATTGAAAGCCATCTAAAGAGGAAAATCGGCGTCGGAAATCGGATTGTAACCGCGTTGAAATAAATATGATCAATTGCTCAAGGGCAAGAGTAAAGAAAATCTATTTACGAAGAATTATATTTGTTGTCGCACACTTTCACATCGAATATTTCAATAGAAATAAATGTGTCTGTTAAACTCTATAGTACAGCCACCTCTTTTTTGATTAACGATTGAAAGCGTTTAACATCGGCCAAAATGACATAACATGTAACTTACGAGGTACTTAATGCGATTGTCCACCCTTCCATGTCCATCGGGGTTGGGACAACCGACCGAGAAAAACCCCAGACGGACGGCATGGGACGGGAACAAAAATCGTATCACGTCAGAGGCCATCCGCGCAGCCGGAAAGGTGTAGCTGTTCTATTTTCGGACACGTTGATCGGTCAACCGGCTGAAGCGGCGACCAGACGACAAACCCGACACACCGCAACGGGGGCCTCTCGTCCGCAACAGTGTGGCACGCACGTTAAGTCCGGCCGCCGTGAGAGATCGAAAAAAAAAATAGGCGGAATAACAGAATCTCCCCAAAGAGTCCTTCGAAATTAGAGACTTCGAAGAAACTGAACCTACGGCGGCCCCGGCCGATTTTTTGGCTCAGGATTTGGCCGCGAGTTCAAACGGAGACACACAGCAGAGACGCACACAACCGCACCACCGGACCGAGCCGGGTTCCTTAATTTAGAAAAACCAAACCTAATATCGCTTGCCAACCCCTCGGGGTCCCCCGGGGGAGCCAAGTGTCGCCGGGTTTTGAAGCTTGGCTTTGGGCAGCTTGAACATTGATTTCAAGACTGGTCGTGCTGCTGGGTGGCGAACAACCTACCTTTTCCTTCGCTCGGCCAGCGTGCTTCTGGACGGATTTTGCCAGCAAAATTCCTTTATTTTCTGCCATCTCGAATGCTGTTTCGCGCGGCGACGGTGGAGATATTGCTGTTGGCGGGTTGGAGGCTGTTTCGAATGATGTTCGTTTTATGGGTACGGTGCACTGTGTTGTCCTTTTCGAGATAGCTGCGATTCGGCTTCCGCTAACGAGGTTCAACTGCGCCTTTCACACACATTCACACACGAGACACATACACACACCCGCTTCCTCTTCCGGTTACCGGATGTCGTTCGGTAAGCTTTGATTTAAATAAAGAAAATAAATTATCAAAACATGAATATCCACAAACGAGACCACTTCTTTAATTATCCTCCTATTGCTCCTCCCAGGTATCCTTTCTCACCCTTCCACAAAATCAAGTTTTAGTGGATAATCACGTTCGAAGGGCGAAAAAAGGAATCAAAGGCACACTGAGATTGCTCGATTATGATATTATTAATGAATTTCATTTTTTGTTAAAGGTTTTTTTTCCGATCAAAGCAATCAGAATGTTTCATCACAGTGGCACTCGCACGGTAGGAAAAACAGAATCACAAACGCACTTTCACGCTTTTCCGAATGAATTGGCTTAACTTGTTGCCATTTTCAACGGGATGCAGCCACGCACGCACATACGAACGATGTTGAATAAGTTTTCCCTTCCCCTCGTTGTCAAGTTCGTAGAATTCCAGATGCAGCTGTTTATTTTTGTTTTGCTATTTTTCTTAGACACGCTTTTCCATCTCGTGCGCGGTACCGCGCCACCTACACACACACACAAAACGGGATTCGTAGTGTTGTGCACTACAATGGAACCCGCGTTTTTCTTAGTTCATTCATCCTGCTGGTCCACTTGTGCACTTCTGTTTCTGCGATGATGGAGGGAAACTGTATCGAAGAAGGAAATTGCATCGAATCGCAACCCCGTATGACGACCACACAAGGGTTCACTTTTGCCAGGTTGACCCGTTTTTCGCTGCGTGTAGCATTTTTCTACGCAAAGGAATGTGGTTGCGACCAGACAATTTTTTTTACAATTCCTGCCTCGTCTGGGTGTTTGAAGAACGGTGCACCGAAATGTGCCAAAAGTGGAGCAAACGGAAGGCTAATAATAATTATTATCACGGTAATCGTAGACACCACCCGCACACCCCTCGATCGCATACGCACTTTGTCAGCACAGCGGGGAGGATTGAACGGAGAAGAAGTGGTAAAACCCGAGAGCCCTATGCAAAGTAAACAGAAAACGCACTAATCGAATCGATTGTTGTAACGGAAGGGCAGCAACATGTACGAGATATATGGCTTAGGGTGGAACGAAAAAAGAAAAGAAAACAACCACACGCACAAGCTGTGAACGAATTCTGTTGGCAATGGGAAAATCTTTCTGAACAAATCAAAAACACACAACACAAAAAAGCGACTAGTACGGCAAGCTTACACGATGGAACGCCACTGACGGATAGCACGAAACTGAACGACGCGGTCTCGCGGTGACTTCGCGGAGCTTAATTCCCATCGCTGAAACCGCAGCTACACACAGCGCAATTGGCTGTCATTTCAGTGTCATTCGCAAGGTTGAGTCATCTCTGCTTTTCACGTCTCTATATCTTGGTTTTGTCAAGTCTAAAAATGTACAAATTTTGACGGTTTGAAAAGGTAGAATTTACGATTAATTTAGTTCCAGTAGATAAGAGTGTTCGTTAAAAATGCAAATTACTAATTGTTTCCCCTTTTTGAGTGGAATGATATGGTTGGTAGCAAGCGACCTACCATAATGTATTTTGTGGTTCAATGAATTCAATGTTGCAGAATTGAATTAATTTTTTTTTTTTAACAATTACATGATTGGGTAAAATCCCAAATGAAGCCCCCCCGGCGCCGCATCGTCATCATTTTTTCCACGTTTTCGCCTGAAAGTTATGCAATAGGTGGCACATCAATTCAGTTTGAATATTTGAACCGTTGATGTTCCGTTACAAGCTGTAATGATTTGAACTAATCGGTTAAACTGAGCAAGATGGACATCATAAACCAATGAGTCGGAGTGAAAAAATGAGTATGAAACGGCGGCGCGCCCGCAGCGAGCGTAGCGAGCGGACTGCGCTAGGTCTACCGAAAAAGGGAGTTTGTTATAAATTTGTGAAATAAGGGGGGCCCGTGGGCCCCCTTCATACCGCATCCCTAGGTTGATGGCGTAGCCGAATTTTCATACACTCATGCAAGTTATGCATGAGGGATATTATGTTGTACATCCTTTCCAGTATAATAATCATCTTTAATTTAACGAGATTTCAATTCAAACGGTTCACACAACGGCATTTGTTTCACCAATTGCATACCTTTAAGGTACATCTGCTCACAAATGGTGTAGCCACGACAGCGATTTTGGTGGGGGGGCTTCATTTGGGATTTTACCCATGATTGTTTTGGTATTACCAATTCCAACCAGCATCGCGCAGGTGTGCATAGTGTGTGCCAGGCTTTAGAATCGCTGTCAAAAGCCATTGTAATATAACCAAGGTTACTACAGATTTTTCGTTTTCGAACTAAAATCGGTTGAACCCAAAGTTGTTCCTGAAAAGAACGGTCTGTTTAAAATTTAATTTTGTCAATGTAAGATTTTTCCGGGCTTCCTAATGTGGTTAACCGAGCAATTCAATTAAATCACACCTCTGACTACGAGTTGACCATTAAAAAATGAATGAATAAATGAATTGGCAATAATCGATTCGCAGTCCCGCCGGTGTTGTTCCTGTGAAGGTCGTTGCTTAATCTTCATGTTTATCCTGTTATCTCATTGTTAATACTTTTAATCCTGATCCAGCACATGTTTTCTTTCAACTCTACGGTCACGTTTTAGATTATTCCGAAGTAAAACACACATCGTTATGATAGAAAATTTCTGTTTTGTTTTCTGATGATTTATTTAAACAAATATACTTAGTAATTGTAAATTTTGTTCCATGTTTGCGCACTCCTTCCGTGGTTTTTCACACTTATCAAACCCGGAATACTTGAAAGTTTTCCCCCTCGCATCCACCCTCATATTCTGATTACTTTATTTTGTTTCCTTCACAGGACCTGTCGATTCATTTCCTTTGTTTGCATGTGCTTACAATTGTTGTTCGTTCATATGTTGCACGTCACCGTCAACATATATTGCCATGTGATTGCATAAAGGGCACGTTTGGTTTCGTCCCTCGACAGAAACAAGCTTAAAATTGCATCAAAATACCAACTCTTACCAAATATTTCAACTTTTGATTGTACCTCCGAAGCAAACTTCGATGGTTCGGCCTTCAGCCAACTGACTCAGTTGGGCCTGAAAGTGTGTTTCGGGTTTTTTAAAAATGTTGTTCAAAATGATTTCCTCAACAAATGCAACAGGAATACATGCTTTCAGTAACGGAAAACGTTGCTTCATAGCGTACAGACACCAAAACACATTTGGAATTAATGTTTGGCATTTTAAGGCAAAACGAGTAACGTTAACAGTTGAACGGAAAGACGAAAATGATATCAGTCAAACATCCACGTTATCAATCGTATGCAAAGAAGACAAACGTATGTTTGCGAGAAAAGCAATGAGTAGCATTAGATCGAACTCGTTTTTCCACATAGAAAGAGAAAATAGATTGTTTTAGGAAATTCTCCAAACATTTCCACATGTTATACCACACTAATCCTATATCCTTTGCTTTGATTCTTTGATGTTTTGATCTGGCTTAAAATCCTATAACTAAGTTGTATTTAAGAACAAAATGATTTATAGATTAATTCTTTTATAAAAAATTAATACGATATAGATGTTTCACACCGGCACCCACCCAACCCTTCGGGCAAAATATCCTGCAATTCTCAATACCTATTAGCCGGCTGCCACACGGAAGCTACTGTACAGCATTTCCACCGTCGGTAGGAAAATGAAAAAAGGCGCCCGCTGTTTGTCGTACGGATCAATCTGGGATAAAAATGACTTCAACACGTCGCACATCTTAATCTCTTCATTGCCTGCACGCCCATTTCCTCCTGCTGCCACTACACGAGAGAAAGAATCATGTTGACTTTCAACCTGGTATATGAATGATCTAGCAGGCTTTGCTTACTGACTTGAATACTAACGAAAACCATTGCCTGAGTAAATGATCGTATGCTTACAAGGAAAGATTTAAAATTAAAATCTTCAACAAATAAGTTGGTCACACTTAGCAAAATAATAATAATAATAAAAATCATTGCTTCGAAACATTAACAGTAACATTTCATTGGGATTTTTATCGGGTGCTGTAGGTTTAAATTAATGCGTTTCTTTTATTTTTTGTCCCGTTCTAAATATTCAACAAGTGCATTTTGCTCGCATGGGTTTAATGTGTGTGTTTAAGCTGTTCAAATTGGTATCCTGGACGAATAAAAAAAAACAAATAAAATTAAAGGACCAAAACGTGGAACTAAGGTACAAACATAGACAAGAGATTGAAGAAAACAATAAAACCAAAAGAATGGACAAAACTTTCTTCTCATATGATGTGTCTTACATAAACGGAAATAACACTACAACATAAGGGTATTTAACGAATAATCCAGTAGTTCCTTTGCGGCTCCCCCTCCCACCCCAAATATTCAATCATTTGTGTTCCTCACGCATGTGCGAATGATTAAATGACCATTCACTCACCCCTCCCGCCTCTTCCCAGTCTCCTTACATGCGATTACAAAATATTCACAAATTCGAGGATAGAGTAGTTCCGCTCCGCTTTTCCGGTTTTTCACTCTCTCTCGTCGGTATCAGCAAACTGGTGAATTGTCGCAACGTTTCTATGTCCTACTGTATGTTTAAAGTTTTGTATTTCTTTCCTTCCTTACTCTTCTCCTCCAAGCTAGTCGGTTCAAAACGGAATAGTATTCTTTTGCTCCGCAAAGAACCATTTAAATGTATTGTTTGTATGGATGTTGTATCAGATTTGTTTGTTTGATGGGTTTTTTTCAAAGATGATTACACTGTCCTGTTGTTGGTAAAGAATGTACTGCATGAGGGTTTGGTTCTAATTTTGCAAACGATTTTGTTTTGGGGTGGTTGCCAGGAAATCATCTTAATGAATACCTCTCCTCCTCTCTCCCTTTCTCTCTCTTTCTGTGTGAGGGCAGGCGAAGCCCCCGTCTGCCTGTCCCGTATGTGTTGGTTTTGTGGCCGTGTCTCCCTCCTTTGTACCTCTCGTCGTCTTGTCCTCTACGATGCGTGGCTGTTTAACCATCGCTATCAGTGCCTTCGAACTTTCTCTTCTTTCCTCTGGTTTCCGATTCAGTAGCTGAAAAAACATAGATGGACACCATTAATATCCTACATTTGCTTTCATGCACTAGCTTTCATACCTTTCGCTTCGGAGTCTTCCTCGTCAGCGGCGGCGGCACTGGCTGCAGCTTCCGTCTCTGTTGTGGTGGTTGTTGTTGTTGTTGCTGCTGCAGCTGTGGCGGCGGTTGTTCCTGCCTCCGCTTCCGCCGGGGCATCTGCTGCCTCGGCCGCCTCATCGCCGTCCTCTCCATCTTCGCCGTCCTCGTCTTCATCATCCTCTTCCAAGCCGCTACCGTCACTATCCGGTCCGTCCTCACCATCGTTCGCACCGGCACCACCGCCATCCTCTTCGCCATCGTCTTCCTCATCCTCCGTGTCAAACTCGTCGTCTACGTCGTTGTTGTAATCACTCTCCACGCTCTTCCAGTCCTCCTGATCTTCCTCGAGGTTCTCATTGTACAGATACGCCAGTGAGACGTCATCCGATTCCTCGCACGAATCTTCCTCCTCCTCCGTGCCTGAGTCCGTATAGCGCGAAAGTGGGAAAGGAAGCAGAAAATATTTTAAATAGTACATCAATAGTTTAAAATAGGTGCCTGGCGACAATGGTTCGATATATTCTCTGCCCTCACTATTGTTGATGAACAAGCAAACAAACACACACGCACACCTGGAAAATTATCAATCACGGAACCTACTTCTGAAACACAGGATTATTATTGATCAGCAAGGCTGTTATCACTTTCAATGTTCATTATCGGATGTTCTTGAGGATCCTCTCCTCCCTCTTCGGGACCTTCACTGTCTTCCATACTATTTGCCTCCTCTAGCAATATCCCTTCCTCTAGAAGCGGCTGCTCTTGCCGATAATATAGCTGATTAATGAGAGCCAAGAGGGATGCAAATGAAAGAAGAAGTGACAGAAAAGAAACCGTGCTTCTTTCGTCCTGTTGCAGCTGCTGCCTCTGCTGGTCAAGGAGCGAATTTTCAGCCGCCTGTTTGCGTTGAATCTCCTCGTACAACTGATCGAGATCATCGTTATCGCCGGCCCGTTGTTGACCACCAACGGATGCAGAGGCAAGCATCGGTTCCTCTTCGGTAAGCTCGCGCTGGCCAAGGTTGGCATCAGTATCGGTGGTTCCATTACCACCCCCTGCCGCCAGCAGGGCAGCCTCTTGCGATCGTTTCTGTCGCACACGTGACTCGAATTGTTCCAGTTCGTCGAGATCAATTTCGATACCATTGATGGAGAACTGTGAGGGATGATGGTGCGGGTTGCGATCATCTGCAAACAGGGTGGGTTCGTGGCAGTTCGTTCTTTACAACATCCAGGTTTATTTCTAATATGGTGTGTGCCGTTTTGAGGCTTGCTTGCAATGGAAGATACCGACAAGGGGAAAGCGGTGGTAATGTGTAGGAACAGCTTAAAACAAACTCATTTGCAACGAGCATAAGGTACTTCATTGTTCTTTTAAAACGTTAAACAGATCGTATGACTGGTGGTCACATATTTACAAATATTTTAACTTGTTCGATACGTTAGAGAGCGTAGGAAATTGCGAACCTATCCGGGGCAATGAGGAAAAGCAACGTTTGATACCTACCAACACATTCATCGTCATCGGAAGGTGCTTCTGCGAAATCTTTATCAAACCTGTAACGAATGATACGAAATTAGTTAAACAATACACAACGAATAGAACTATTTATTGATAATGCAACCATGCTTACCCATCCAGATATGCCAGTGATGGTATCAGTTGGAAAATTTTGTCACGATAGTTCTCGATCAGTGTGACCTGATTGTTGAACAAGTCGAGCACTTCAAGATTCTGCAGATGCTTCAATGGCTGCAGTTCATCGAAATCTTTGATGCGATTTCCGGACAAATTCAGATGCGTCAGCTTCGGACTGCCTGTCAGGTTGGTCAGGCCATTGGATATTCTGTTGTCCGATAGTTCGAGCTTACGGAGGTTCGATAGCTTAGGGAAATTTTTCAGCGATACCAGCCCAACGTTGATAAGGCTGAGTGTTTCCAGTGCGGTTAAACTGTCCGTCAATCCTTCGATGTATGTACTCCGACAGTTGTCAAGGATGAGCTCTGTGATCTGGAAAGGAACACAATTTAGAAAAAGAAACATTTTAGCATCAGTTTGGAAAGTAGTTAAAACGAAAATTCGTTAAAGAAAGGTTTGTAAATCAACTGTACTACATTTTTTAAACAACTTTTAGTTTGAATTATCATAATGTACAAAGAAGAGATCATATGCTCGATCACAAAACATGATGGATATTTCTTATTCGATTTTATGCTTTGTTCCAAAACATGAATGAAAAGCTGAAACGATCTTACTAGGCTGATGCAAACCAAACATTTTTTAAATTTTAGTAATTACCGTTCTACTTCAACTTCTTCATAAAAACGAAGGTAGTTTCAAGCAAAAAAAGATCTAAAATTACATATTTCCATTTGCATGCATAAACCGTAACCGCCTGCCAACAATTATGAGCACGACATTGAAAATCATGTGCGCCAACTGACACGGCTAAGTGTGAGTGATTTGTTGTTGAAAAAACAAACCTATACACCTTCGTGCTGACCGGTACTGAAACTCGCACGCACACAGATTTACAAACGTGTGGTAGTATTTTTGTAGGTGTAGGTGCGACGGCCGTTTGTGTTAGTTACTATTGCAATGATCGATTTTCAACAAGTCCGTTAACTCGGATTAATGTTCAAGTTCCGTTCCAACGGATTAAAATTATAAATGTTAGTTGTTTAACTTCCGTTTCCAATAAAGTTCAGAGAGCTCCAGTTAATAAACTTTATAATATCTATAGTAAACTTCCAGTTTTTTTTCCATTACGAAAGTGACAAATTCGTAACAATAACGAAGTAAAATGAGGACCGCGAGTTTAAAGACGAATTAATAAAGATATAAACTAAGTACAGCATAAAGAGTTGCAGCAAATGAAAAACAAGGGCTAAGGATTTCAATTGTTTATCAATCAAATCTGAATTTTGATAAACTAATCAAACAAAGTGCAATAGAAAACACATCTAGCTTTGAGAAAAGCAAGCAATCCTTCATCCATAGAAAACTCGCCGAGTATATGTGAGCTACTCACTTGTACGCACACATCGATAAATGTTTTTTTTTTATAAATATGAAATCATACCACTCACGACTGAGAGGGACGAATGAATGTGTGCGCAAAGTACACGCCAGTCGCAACCAGGCGTTCACATGAGCAGGCTGTAGGTCCCCGAACAATTATGCAGGTGAAAATGTCCCAAACGCCAGTGCATTTCCGGCTGTGTGGCTTTTCCGTGAGGTCTAGAGGATCGACAAACGGTTCTTCGCCCGAATGCAATGGAGGTGCTACTATCCTGGTGCGAGTCCGTCTGGTTTAGTGATGCAAAAATGACAGTGCAAAACGCCACCGACCGAAGACCCCCGTAACGAGGTGAAAATCAAAGATGGCGGCATGGTTGAAAATTTTACAAAACCCTTCTCTCCGACCCTCTGCCGTGTTGCCCCTGCCCTAAGAGGACCACAAAAGATACTCTCACCAACACACACAAGCGCGCTCACACACACACACACGCGTGCTCGCACACATACACTCTCGCTGTTGGATCGTTGTGTGCGTCGACGGTATTGGTGTCGATGGTGAGGATGAGTTTGTGTATGAATCGAAACTTGTGTGCTATTGATGAGTCAACAGTCGGTGTGTGCGTGTGTTTGGAACGGTACGTCCGAGAGCGCGTTTGCTTTCGGAAAGTGCGTAGAATTTTCTTTGCCCAATAATTTTCGTTTTCGATCAAACGCCTTGCATGATATTGCTTATTTTAATTGATGGAATCTTGAATCTCTTCAATTTCAGTGCCTCCTGCGGTTGAAAAATTGAATCAAACAATGATCAACAGAGCACATGAAAACACACCATATGAGCGAATCGTTATCACGTACGCCAGTAGAGGTAAACCGCCGTGTTGGGCGTATGCGTGTGTGTACGCGAGCGTTTATGTTGCTTCGAAGACTGTGCTTCTTGAGCATACACACGAACAAAACAACTACACTGGCTCCCGCGCTTTCCCTTGACATTTCCTTCCACAAACTGCTCACAGAAAAGGCGCGCGGTACCCTTCCAATAGTATGAGTTTGCATGCATACAATTGATGGCAAAAAAAACTACTCGTTTGGTGGTCGCCCGTCGATCAAAGAGTTACTATTACGAAACGTCGTAATAGCGTGAAAATGGTACAAAATGACGCTTTCACGATCAGAATGAAGTTTTCACGGCAAACCATTCATCAAACGCAGCTTCCTCTGTTACGGCATTCGAAATTATGCAGCACACGGTTGGAAACCGGAAAAATTATATCAACGCTTACACCGAAAGAGCACGCGAGAGAGAAAAAGATATAGTGGGAGAGAGTTGTTCTTCGGAGGTGCAAGGATATAAGGGGCACAGTTTTTTTTTATTCTTTCTAATAACCACCTCGTTGAAGCAATATGGCGGAAGCCGGAAAGCGAAAATCATATCGATATTTACTAAAAGCTATCTTTCTTTTAGATCATGCGAAGATACTACGGCTTTGTTTGTAGTAAAATGTGGACACGGATGCGCACGGCTAGGAAATCAGCATTCCTTGAAAAGATGATAACAATCTTGTTGCATGCCACCGGGAACGGATCAAAGTAGACTGCTAAACATATTGCGATCGGGTTTCGATACCATTTTAATGTGGTCGCTTTGACTCACGAAACATCGGATGGAATATATCCAACGAACATGCAATACCCAAAACGACCTTCACAGTAGGATGAAACAGTTCATAAACAAACGAACCATCATGTTTCATGTTTTGCAATGACCTTTATAGATAAAGGTTGAGTTCCACGAGGGAAATGTACTTCAAAATTGAACAAACATCACCTACAGAAAACAACTGGTGGAAGGAAATGCTACAGTAGATTTTGCAAACCGAACGGAAGGTTAGGTAAAGGTTAGGAGCCATCTTCAGTAGGCCAATTCGTAAACAAAGGTGCACTAAAGAGAAAAAAACTACAATCTTACCTGATCATCCGAGCGGCCTCGTTTTTCCAACAGGATGCGTTTCTCCATTGTTTGTGAAGTGTTGGTTGTACGTTTGTAGAAACAAAAAACACCCTTTTTCCGTCGAACAGAACACACTTCCGCGTTCAAACACCGACCGGTAAGAAACCCGCGATTCGCACAGGACACCTCTCTTCGCTTCTAAAGTCTTGCGTCGGACTCGCGACCACGTTCCCGCTTGGAAAACGATTCCGATGTTTGTTGTTTTCCTTGCACCACCCGACCAGACTGGGTGCGATTGTTTCTGGATGCACTGAGATTGTTTTTCTGCTTGCCGTTAATGATGTTAAGCGCTTTCGCTAGAAAATCTTATCGGTATTCCGCCGTCACTACACTATGCACTCTCGCACTCTGCAGTTGGTCTGCTTTTGGCGCCTTCTCGCTCTCGTCGGCTGGTCAGCACTATGCTGCAAGAAGAGGCGCAGACGGGAGTGACATATACGTCTGTCTCTCTACAACACACCTTGGAGCATGGCATACACGCACGCACACGAGACCATGTAACGTGTCACACACATCTACAGCAGGCTACCCGCGGCTCTGAGGGACGGACCAGTCGCGTGTCGGATTTTTCGTGCTAATGGGAAGAAAAAAAAAGAACTATTTTCTAAAAATTGTCTCGATTATTATTACAATTAATGTCATTTTCCGTGCAATTGTGGCAGAAAAACATCTCGTAAAAATCGGTTTTGTTACCTATCACCTCGCGAGGACCTTAAAAAAAAACAAAACGGCTCATCAACGCCAACTAGAGCGATCCCGCCGATACAGTTGCCACCCCCTACCCACACCGCGAAGATCACACACACCCACTCTCCACTTGCGCCCTTACCTTCCGGCCCGTAGGCGATAGGATTCCTTTTTGGGGTTAGGATAGTCTCGCACTTGAGTTTTATTTTGTTACCATCTCCTCCGCTTCGATCGGCAAATAGCATGGAAACGGATGGTGTGGCTGCTTGTATGTGTCTGTGTGTGTTATGTTATGGGGATCTGCTTTATGCGTGCGGAGGAAAAAAAAAACGCGTCCCAATGATGGTCGGTTATCGGAAATGCACTCGTAGTAGAGGGGCACCTTTTTAGCAAACGAGAACGCGATAAAAAAAATTGAAAAATGAAAAAAAAAACACCGAACCCTTGCATCCCCGTGTGCATCGATTGCACCCCGCGCGGAAGAGATGAACACCGCACCGATTGCAGCCCGGGGGCTCGAAATGGAGGAAAATAAATCAAAACAGGCTGCGTGTGGTGGGCTCTAGGTTACGCAGCGTCTACTGTGTTGCCTATTTCGGACAACTTTGCGCTGGGATATGGTTGCCTTTTTTCGTGCCCTATCTGATGATTAGCGATTGGTGGTGGTTGGTTCGCGAACGCACTCTGTCGTGAACGTGTTTTCCTTGGCCACCATGCACACGGTTGTACGAACGAACGTACGCACGCACGCACGATTGCTGCCGTACCTACGTGTACTTACACTTCCGTCCAACGAATTTTGACCGGTTGCACTGGATGGGGACACACGGGAGAAAAAGACCGTTTGTTGTACCAACTATTCACCTGCTACGAAGTTCGAGTCACCTTTGGCAAAACGCACCTCTCTGTTTTCAAGAAACACTTCCAACGAATCACTTTTATTTGACGCGTCTTCTCTGCACGCCTTCAACTCGCGTGTGTTGTTCGTCGCTTGTGTGACTGAAAACGTTTGATTAATTTTTTCGATCACCTAAACTTGTACCTTCACTGCTGCTGCTGCTTCATCTGCTTCTCGAATAGTAGTATTTCATGAACGAATGCTTCTGGCACTACTACGACTGTTACCGTTCCGATGGGAACATGTTGTCTCGCTTGAACACCGCGCGGTGCAGCGGCTGTTGGACATAGTCCCGTCTCGCTTCGTCCACGGTGAAGATACGAGCGGTAACGTGTATTTCCACACCACCAAACGATTAACGAACACATGTTGCCCGGTGTATGACACGACGCGTCCGTACACACAGTGTATTGCAATGAAATAGCGCAAAATAGCTGTAAACGTACGCGTTCCTGCATTGCACTGGTGGTGGTGAGCTGCAGAAGCGGTGAGTGGTTTAAATGCGCGCGGAAGATGAGCTCCATCTTGCATACAAGTCGTTGAGGGTTTTCGTAACGATATCGCAGTGCAAAATGTTTGATAAATAGCGGAATACTACAAATTTAAAACATTTATTTGCATTAAGTGATCTGTTTGTGAACGACTTACACAGTACGAACGATATTAATCACATATATTATCAATTCGTCCTCAGGTTTTTGAGGTTACAACCATCGTCACAATAAACAAGGTATATAGAACAACTTGCAGCGCATGGACAGTGGTGGAAATAAGTACAATATATTGTAATATGTAATATGTAATATATTATAATATGCCGATTTTGGCGTCTAGATACTATTAATAAGTGCAAAAGCTCCGTGCTGACCTTAATCAACTGAATAAGAGCAATTCGCATAGGTACTAGTGATGTGCGCTCTGAGTGAGAATGAGTGAGTGATTCGAATCTAAATATTGAATGAACTATTTAAATCCTAACAGACAGTTTTTGTGACTCACTTTGATTTGAATCCTTAACTGGGATTCGAATCCCAAAAGAATGAACGAGTTGGTAAAAGAGTCGCTAGTCGCCATAGAGAATCGAATCCCAAGTTGTGATTCGAATCCCAAGTTGTGATTCGAATCCCAAGTTGTGATTTGAATCCCAGTTTGGGATCACTACATGGGCGACTAGCGACTCTTTTACCAACTCGTTCATTCTTTTGAGTTTCGAATCCCATATAGTGATTCCCAAACTGGGATTCGAATCACAACTTGGGATTCGAAACACAACTTGGGATTCGAATCACAACTTGGGATTCGAATCTCTATGGCGACTAGTGACTCTTTTACCCACTCGTTCATTCTTTTGGGATTCGAATCCCAGCTAAGGTTTCCAATCACCTCGAAGGTTAATAAACCATTTTACACGTTTTAAATCACAAAAGAGTGACTTAAATATTCGAATCATCGTTATGATTATTCACTCTGATTCAAATCTCTAGAAAGAGTTGTTATTCTCATCACTTATAGGTACCCACTTGCTATACGACATTTCGAAAGCATTTTGTATGGCGCTGCAACGAACCAAATATTTAATTCAATACATACTTTGTTCAATACATCATTTAATAAGACGTTACATTAAATAAAGTGTTTACCATATTCTCTTCACCTTCGAAAAATATTTCAATAAAGATTTATTATGAAATTTCCCAAATCCATTTCGGGTTTTAGATCACAAACAGATTTCTTAGAACTTTTAAAAAATAAATACAAATGATTTGAAAGAATCCAGCAATCTTTCCATGTTCCATGCACATTGCAAACTAAAAGAATCTCTTTGTAAAATGTTATAATGAGATGTTGTATCATTTTCGGTGGCTTACCTCATTTTTGTATTATTTAATCTGAAACCATGGTTGTCGTGTAACTCAAGCAAGGAATTAAAACACTAATTATAATGTTGGAAGCTGAATAACAATTTTTGGAATACTATATATTTAACCATAAAAACATCTGTCTCATTGTTTTTCTTAATAATTTTATACAAAACATTACAATGAAATTTTACATCGTTCGCATTTCTTTTTGTGTTCATTCAAGGTTTTAGCTGACTTAGTTTGCTCCGTATTCTCGAGGCTAAGAGGATGCTTCTATTCGTTTACGGTGCTACTCAACACACACCCGAAAGATACTACAAAACGGGTGCCTTAATTTATTTCGATTCTGCAGCTTTTGCGGATCTGCTATCGAGTGACTAATTGTTCTCTGCTTCGGCAAATCAAACAGCACTTTCCCGTCTCAGTATTATTCTGCATTCTTTTCTAAGGTTGCTACCAACGCCTGGTAAGGATAAGACAACTTTTTAAGTTTTATTTTCAAAGTTCCTCTTACATCCTTGTTCAATTATTCTTCGCGTCTCCCTTCGGGAAGCATACACTATCCTATCCCCTGTCTTCTGGTTGGTAGTTTCATAAAATGCGCTGTTCGGCAAGATTCTCGTCGGTAGATTCGTTCCATTTTGCTACAAAGATGTGATTTGAAGATTGTGTTCTGTTAATTACTAGATCTAGAAAACGGAGAGCAGACTAAAACCCAGATTCTAGTGTATGCAATTGGCTTCCTTTGTTTTGCTTTTTGGTTCCCTCGCGACCATTTAGATTGTGCGACGGAACAGGTATCCGTCATGTTTTGCTATGCATTTTTATTGTTTCATTGTTGAGTTCTCTTTGGGTTTTGTTTATTGAGCATTCAAGGTGCCTAGATTGAGCTTGTCGACTTATGTTTCAGCGTGGTACATTAAGTTCTATTTGAATATTTGAACCAATTTGCGTAATAGCCTAACGCTTCCGAACCGGTTTCCTCGCTAACCATTTTCACTGCTTTACCTTTCTCCTATTGAATTGAGTTCAGAAATGTCACTGACCGTGTTTTTATACTTTCTGTGTTCATACAAAATATTACCTGAAAATTTTTAGAATAAAACGGTTCTAAAAACTCGATTATTACGCGTCATAATAGCTTCATTCAGCGAAATTTGCTGCCTCGGCATGTTCGGCGTATTCCGCTAGAAAATTGATTCAATTTAAACACTTCTTTGCTGTCCGTTTCCACCGTTCCTCTTTTGGCACAATCTGAATGTGACGCTGCTGATCGAGTTCCGATTTTATTATTCTGAAATATTCACTATTGGCTTTGTGTAAGAGTGACAAAAAGAATTTTGTCGTAGTGTTTTGCAATCTGTATGTTTTATTTTCGAAAGTTAAAAGTCCACTTCGCGCCCGATGTGCACCAAATATTGCTGTTGTAACTCTTCGTAGCCTCTTTTCCTCTATATATTGTTTGCTAATCTTATTTTGCTGATGTTATATTGAACATGTTTCATAGTTTGGTTTAGTTGATTGTTTTTCTTTTAAGTCACAGTAGTGTACAGAGTTTGTGTTGTAGTGTGAGCGGCTTTCGAAACTATTGACAGCATAAATTCGTGTATTCCTTAGGACGTTCCTAACTCCTAATATGTTTGATTTTGCGCGTTCGATTTTTGATATCGTTCTTGAAATTGTGAGATTGCATTGCACTCGATTGTTTCAGCTTTCTGTATGCCCTGCGCGTCTTGTGCCCGTACAGAATACAAATGCTGGAGTTACGGAAAATGATAAAACACACTTGACAATAATTACGGCTTCGAGGCAAGGGTCCGTTTCTATGGCGCCACCATACACCCCTCGTGTTGATTGACCGTTGGAAGTTTCTCAGTAGTGTGTGTTTTCCCTGTTCGTTTGATCGCTAGATTTTTGTTTGTTTGCTTGTTTGTCTGTTTGTTTGTTTGTTTAGTTAATACTCATTATTCAACTGTTTTTTTTTAACATCTCACTTTCGTTTCTATTTTCTCTCCTTTTCTCCCAGATTAACTACGCAACTTTTGACATTTAGTGTGAGTTTGTGTCTAGTTTTCTTAACTAACAATTTGTTTATTTTTACGTTTAGCTTCATTCGCATACATTCACTGTTGCAAACCGGGTTAAATGTCCACTGCCACGAATTACATATCCATTAACGAGTCCTACATTATTTTTACAGTACTGTGCACTAATCCATAGCATCGTTTAGCTTATCAGTTTTTCCGGCGTTTTTTGTCTCTTTTATTTGTTTTGCTTTCGGTTTAGTTTATTGTGGGTGATTATTTTTACCAATTTTCTATTCGTCTCTGTCCGTGTTAGCTCTTCGTGTTAGTATGTTTGTTTTGATGGAGCTGTTTTTAGTGTTTAGTAAGACAAATTCTTACACGTTCATAATTGTTTGATGTAAGTGAGTACAGTAATGCAACTAAGAAATGTTCCGTTTTCTTGCCCATCGCCACTGTGCGTCCTACCGCCTTGTTTTGATTCTTTCAAAGGTATGGTTTGAATCAAACTTTTTGAGCCCTACAGCTGAGTGCGGAAATCATATGATCTGGTTCTCGTAACCACTCGCTATTGGATTAGGTTTGTCACACGTGGTTTTTCTATAGCGATATTTTACTCTCCCTCTTCGCTACACTCCGACGAGTGCGCAGTCCTACGACGTTATGCACTTTTCTTTCTTTCAATTTCCTATTACAATTTTAACTTACATTTGAGCTCGTTTCAACTAGTTTCAGTAAGGGTACCGGTATTCTCTTTCAGTCGGGTTCAAACGCCCCAGTTGATTGGTATGTCTGATTGTGTGTCAGTGTAAACGTGTGTCTGTTTTGAAGTGTTAGTTGCGTTGATTTGATTTTAAGTATGTTTGCTTTTTTTATTTTATCAATTCGTTACAAAAGGGTTTTCTTAGTTACTTCGACTTTTCTTATCGTTAGGTTAAATGGTATTATGCTCGCGTATGTAAAAAAAAATATTTTTCTGCTTTTAGTTGTATGCTTTAGTTTGTAGTTTTTGTTATTGAGCGTTTGTTACATGCTTTTATGCTGTGTTCTGCCTCGAAGTTACATAAAGTGTCTTACTATCTGCTGTCCGTGTGTGGAGCTGAATGTCAAACTTTATTTCTACTAATTACCCATACGACAGAGAAGGTTCAAACGCTCGGCCACGGTAATGTCTTTTTCTAGTGCCCCATTTTTCCTTCCCCATGCTTCGACATTCCCTGGTTCTAACCTATTAGCGGGTGCTACAAATAAACTGTGCGCGTTGGAAGATGTTGTTCAATTGAAATCCATACTAATAAAATCTGTACCGTACAAATGCGTCGCTGGTATCAGCTAACTCAGAGCTCTTCCACTACTTCTGTGCTTCCAGAAATTACGCAACTGTTGGAAACCTGGCGACACGAAGGCGTAAGGGAAAGAAGGCAAGGAAAGCAAGTGAAACCGTTTCAATTGAACTCGTGTATTATTTTGTACAACTTTTGATTTCATCCTGCACTGCTGCCCAGCCCGCAACACTCCCTCGCCAAGTTTGCTAGTTTAAGGCCAAGAAAGAAGCTTTATTAGGCTTTGTTTGTTTTGTTCGCTTTCCTACATTCGCTCGGGAGTACTCCTGCGCCTTCCCAAAGTCGCTTACCGTCTTGACAGTTGGATTGTTTTTTTTGTTTTCAGAGCCGCAGGACACTTTTGGTCTAAGAAGAAGAAGAAGAATATGAACAATACGGCAAACAACAAAAGCCGTAGAGGCTAGGAGGTCGCCGGTGTTTCCGCCGAATCGGGCTTGCACCGTTTTGCTAACCGCGAGCCCCACCTGGCCGGAAGCTCATGTCACAGGAAATTGATTTTTGTACACCGGGTCTGCGTGGTGGAGCTTGGTGAACTGCCCGCGGACAGTTTGTTTTGTCACTTTCGTGGACATGTTCGCTAATAGCTCCGCGGATGATCTGGCTACTGCCGGGAACTTTATTTTTGCGGTAGGTTTGCGGAGGTTAGGAAAGCAAATGCAGCACGCAGTTGGGAATGATGCCACATATTTATGCTACAAGTCCACAGGCAGACCATCAGACGGTTGTTTGTGATGGTGTTTATTGGAACCCAGGAAGAAGCTGCCCATGAAGGATGGACTGGTTTTATTTTTCATATCGTCCTTAATACTCCCGATGAAAATTGAGCATGCCTGAAATACTAAATAATCCAACATAATTCTAAAAGTGAAACCGTTTAAGGTCCAATATGGATTTAGTAGAAAAACAACGTAGTATACTTTTAATTAGATCAAGTAACGGAAAACGAAATAACAGTTAGATGATAACGGAAAAAAAGTGAACTAATTTAGCTTGCACCATCTCTTCAAGTAAAACAATGAAGGGACAAATAGAATTGATTAGTTTCTCTTAGATATCGGTTCTGCATTGGTTCTGGCTGTGTGAAAAGATCATAGACACATCATTACATGTGTGCTACAGTAGATAGGTATTCATATATTCTTATTTCAGAAAATTGGCTCGACGGCACAGTTCCGTTCTACCTCTTATTTTTTCTTCCTACGGACATCTTAGTTCCGAGAGACATGGATTCGAATTCTGTGTACGTGCAAGAAAAGATTCAATAAAGTAATGGACAGATCTACCGCGTCATAGAGAGAAAGTTGACTAATTCGAGGCATTTTTATTTCCTGGAAAATGTTTCCAGGGTGAAACTTTCTCCAACAAATGGTAAAGTTTGCGTGTGCGAGAAAGGAGATTGCGTTCGGCAACAGGTGTTACGGATAACTTCGTAGTGTGTGAATTCGATGAACATAGGTGTTGAAAGACTAAAGCACATTGATGTAAAAATAATTCCTAACGAAACACAAATCTCTGAAACAGGAAGTATAAAGCGAGATAGAAGAAAGAGAAGGATAAAAATCATCGATAATTTATACATAACACGAGAATTATATGCAGTTAAGTACTTACGAGAAAGAAAAAGGATAATCGAGAAAAAGAGGAGCATTATGGAAATTATGCGATAACCATGTGGCGGGATTTATGTTACGCCATGCCGACGTTACGCTAAGCATCAAACGTACGTCCTGTCAGTCCCGTGTTCGCGTTTTTTCTTTTTGCGTTGACTCAGATTGCGTCCTCGGTCAGGGATGGTGGTGGATTGGTTCGTGCGCCAATGTGTAGAAGATTTTCCAGATTTTTCTCATCATTTCTAGCTTTGCGAGATCCTCCTCTACGTTCACTCAGCGGCGGCGGGTGATAATTGGCGATTTCCAATTCAAATTAGCACCCAGCGCAACGGCCTAGGCTCTGTCCACGGCCTCTGTCTCTCGCACGGAGTTCGAAGTTGGAGCGTCGGACAAAGGATAACAATTTCTGGTCGATACTGGATAGACGACACGATAGGACACGCAGATATTGTCACGAGATATTGTCAAGCTTTGGGCAAAGCGATTCGGGCTGGCCATAAATTATTTGACCTCCCCCCGGTCGACCGAAAAATAAAGATTTAGCTTCATAAATATGCAACGGGTTTTCCCTTTCGGCGTCACAGCTCGAGCATGATCCGACGGGGGCTTTGGGCCGTTCCTGCCACTGACCTTCGAGACGAGAGCATGTACCGGGCACGGTCGCCGCTTTCCTGTTGCCAAAAAATATACATAATCACTATGGCACCGAGCTAACGCACACTTAGTCACATGCATGGGGGTCCTGCGGGTGGTGAAAATTTATCCTTTCCACTTTCCAGCAGTTCCGAGGTGACATTCCGGAACAAATGAAAGGACTTCTTCACAAGCGGGAGGAGGCATTCGTTCGAAAGGAGACAGATCGCAAGTAATGAAGTCATCGTTATTATGCTTCAGGTCTGGCATCTGACTGCACGCACATCGGGAAGCCCGTTTGGGGGCAGCACGCCGGGAAAAGTTTTCCAGTCCTCCAGGACGTCCCTGACATCAGCGACAACTGAGCGTCCCGTCGGGAGTAATGATGGATACACGTTCTTACGCCTTGTTTTTTGTCTTCTCATCCACACACCAGCATCATTATTCACCCGTTGGCGGCGAGAAAACTAGCGTAAAGTATCATTCACATTCCGACCTGACACCGTTCAGCTTTTTTTTTGTTGATGAACTTTGCGCAAAAGTTTCCGCCACAAATCGAAACGTCAAACCGCAGACCGTTCGTTGGGCGTTTTCTCTTCCAGTGAGACCAACTTTCTCGAGCTTGCCATAAGGGGTAATTACCATTTCCAAGGTTTGAGAAAGATCTTGAGGAGGCGAAAAATGAAATGTTAAATTATGAAAGTCATAAAGCTACTTGAATCACTTTAACGTTTTAATTCCGCTTCAAATATGAATCTTTTAACCAGTTTAAGAGAATTGCACATGTTTGAAAGAATGTTTCTTCTCATTAAAAAGGGTGTGCTCTCAGTTGTTATATTTAAACTAGGCCACTGGTATGGTTTTATACAATCACGCTACCACATTATATATATAGCTCGTTTTTAATAATCCATATTGTACGGGTTTAGCAGAAAAAATCGGACTTGAGATTTTTGATTTTATCAGATGCATATTTATTTTGATAGATAAACAAACTAAATTTTGTAAACCCGAAAAGGAGACTTTCAATTAGAAAAAAAATTAAATTCATTTGAATTTCTTAAGAAAGAATTATTTCTTTATTAGTTATTCTTAGAATAACATAAACACTTGCCGAGAAAATTGCGACAAAGCACTGACACTACCCGCTAAGTCTTAGCTAAAGGGCAGGTATTTTACTCGAGTGGGAAGAATTGACAAGATAAACATGGTAGCAGTGCGGATTTAAATGGTACTGTAGGATACCAATCAGCAATCTTTTACTGCAATGAAATAAAATCTGATCCTATATTTTAGTAATTTCGTGTACCGGCAATGAGCAATAATTTCATTCTGTCTATTGCTAAGAAATAATTGTTTGATTATTTTTTAAAATTATTCTTCTTTCCTTTCAAAGTTGTTTTCTTTTATTCTTAAACTACAGAATCGAGGTTTCGTAGTAACCGTTAATGGCTTTCATCAACAAGAAAACCAAACTTGTGTTACAATTATTTGTCCAGTCAACCAGTTATTAAAATTGGTTTCATCAACAAGAGAGACCTACCCCATGCAACGTTGAAATAAGTATTGCAATATGAGCAATGTTACTCAACTTTGCAAGAAATAGAAATGTCTTTCACTTCAAACATGCGTTGCACACATGCAACATGCACCAAAATAAAGGAGATTAAAACATAGAAGGATGAGGAACCAAACAGTTTAATCACATATTAAACTAAGATTTGACTCTACTGAAAACATTTCTACTTTAGTGTTAGTTGTTTTACCGTCAACCAGTCGGCACCGGACTACGGAGCTATTTGTTACTGTTTCACCTTGACCCATTGCGAACTGCGAACGCAATAATAAGCAGCATCATCAATCACGGTGTCCGAAAGATGCTCGAAAGAACAAAAAAGAAGACGTGCAAGAAAGCGAAGAAGCCACCAGAACGCGTATCCCGGTAGTTGGGGTGGAGGACGCACGCAGCAGCACGGTTTCCGGATAGCCGGAACTAGGCACGTCTACGATCGTTTCCGTTCACGGGACGTTCCGCCAAAGCCGCCCCCGGGATGGCAAGTTAATTTTCACTTACATCACGCCCAGCACGGCCCAGGGCCCGGTCCGAGCTCGAGGAATCGTGATCAATTTGCAAGTTTATGCCTTCTGCCAGTCCAGCGCCATCCGCACGGCATCATCATCGCCATCGTCATCGCTCCGGCGTCCGGCTGTTGAAAGTTGATGAAGCGGGCGATGATGTGCAAACGCCGGAAAAATGGGTAGGGTAGGGTCGGGCCCATAAAAAAAAAGTATCAAAAATAGCTAAGCCTGATGAGCTGTTTGCAGTGTGTCTGTGTGTGTGTGTCTACGTACTAAAAGCAAGTGACACCTGGGTGCCGAAAGGACACGGTACCGATGGACACAACTTTACATCGGGGAGGCTGGAAATTTATCCCGAGCGCTGATAGCGCACCCGGGCTACCCCATGCGACCATTATCATTTGCGAACCGTTTATCCGCATCTCCCACATCCTCCCCCCCCCCTCTCTATCAGGGGTAGGGAATAAATTGTCCCGACACCTGCGACATCCCGGCTGTCCGGTTTCGGTTTTGGGCTGGCTGGCTGGCCGACGAACAGGACTAGCCACCTTCCGGACCCTTCCGGAACAGATAAAAAAAGAAACATAACTAAAGTGGATAAATATGAATAGGTGAAAACTTTCCCGATGAACCCAATCTAAAACACCAACACCTTTAATGCTTGCAGGTGTGTCTGCTGGTGTGTACGTGTGTGTGTGCGTGTTTTTCTGTGCGTGAGTATAATGTTCTGGTCTACTCGGCTGCCCGAGCCAGCGGACGGTTCACAGCTGGCGCCGGTGAACGATATCGATGTGGAAGGCCAGCTCGTCCTCTTCGTCGGGGTGATGGGGAGATGAAACGGATCAGCCTAAGGACACGGGGAAGGAACGGCGCTGTGAAACTATGCTGACGCGTGGGAATGAAAGCGAAATGCATCCGGAACCGCAGTTGTTGGAGTAGAGTTAGGAAGGTGCTGCGTAGGGCGGGCATTATGGTTGGGCTTGTTTCAAATATTTGTCCATTACCGCGTGCGACAGTTGGGAAAAATCGAGTAAAGCGAATGTTGGTGGTCGAACTACGTGACGGAAGTGAAAAATTGGCTGACTTTTCAGTTTTATTTATCCACATTTTGGTGGCAATTGAAATGCCTCGGCCCTTTATACGAGCCGACGGGTGGATTATAAGTGTTGGGATGATTGTCACCTTTGATCACCCGATCTTTGCCCCGGACTGTATGCTCCCGCAGCTGTTTGAAATATTAAAAAAACTGTGGAGCTGGTAAATATAACCTCAAAAAGTGGTTTATAATAGCTCAAATGCGTCCCGAAAAAACCATTAGATTGTTTTACTAGTATGGAAAGGAACGCCATGCTCGGCAATGTTGAAAATTTATCGAAAGAGAATAAGCGAGCAAGTTTACCAGTACAACACAAACATTTTATCGTAAGTTTGACCCTTTTCCAGGCGATTTTTCAGCTTTGTCATATTGCATTTAAATTTTTTCGTTTACCGAAAGCGAAATGGGAAACTTTCAACCGAGTGGTAACTCATTGCATTGCCTCTCGGCGATACCCTCTTTTGTAATATTAAACTGATGGTTAAAGAAAAACCTTATTTTGCATTATTAGTAACAATACGGCTCAGGGTTGTTTGTTTTTCGCGCAGTGGCTCAACGCTCAACATATCAGCTACTATATATAACACACCACAAAGTTTTGCTTAAAAATTTCTTATACTTCTAGCAACAATTACTATCATCAACACAACAACATTTGTCTGCCTACCATACCGGCTGTATTTCTTTTTCTAATTCTCACATTGTTCTCCATCGCGTTTGCAGGGTATTTCATGTTTTTTTATGCCTTTGGATTATTCAAACTCATTCTGCTTGCTTATTCTGTGGTTTGCGCCTACGTCTAGCTACGTTGTGGTTATCGGTTGTGATTAGTTTGGCTTTGCCGCCGGTTTTTATTTTTGGATTAAAAATTGTAGGAATAAAAGTTGTAATTTAAAGTAACTAACATTGAGCAGCATTGTGTACTGTTTTTGTTAAATAAAAAAAAGGTTAGCGTTACAGTAATTTAGCTACTAAATGTCATTTTCTATCTGGTTATGATTATTTGAGCAACGTAAGTGAAGTGTTAATAGAAAATAGATAAAAAGTGAGGCTTAAGAATTTTTATAAATAAACAAAATAGCATGTTTTGTTCTAAAATATGATAGCAAGTGAACAAGGCAATTTCAGTGAATCATAAATCAATCCATTTGGACCAGCAGACTTCAATTGTGCTTGATGGGAGACATACACTATCCAAGGAACGTAAAATAAATAAATGCATATGGACGAATGAAATAAACGTAAATAAAACGTAATATCTGGAAAAAGAAATAAATAAATAAATGAGTTTCTATAATTAACGCATCGTGTAGAAAGAATGCTGGGCTGAGCAAAAGGACCAAATTTGAAACGAAATAACTTGACAACTTCGGGGCAACATTAAGTTTAGCCTGAAGAGAGTGCCCTCCGCCTCTACGAGTTTGTTGAGCTGTCGAGCACGACTGTAGTGATACCGGGAAAAAGCTTTCTAGCAGAACGACCCTCACAAAGCGCTTGTTCTTCGTAGCAGATTGCCGTGAATTCAATTTAGAAAAACATTCACCGGAGAGAAATTCCATCGATCAAATATTGAAGCTCTTTCTCAAGTTTGACTTTCGCTTTTGAAGCTATCGTGTTCTTTTAAAAGCATTCCATGAACTCATCTGACATTGTGTATCCAAAACTTAAGTAACAAGATGAGCGTCGGCCGTGAGCGGGAACTGTGTTTGAACGCTAGCATGGTGAACGCTGTCGGACGTGGGACTAATAAAATAGGGTGTATAGGGTGGGGGGGAGGACAAACAGTCGGCGGGAGGTATAAGGGAATCTTGGGCGAAACCAAAAACACCACAGGAAAATTCTCAAATTGAACACCGCTCAGCTTGATTAGTGACCAGCGACGAGCGCCGTGAATCTCTGCGAGTACTTGTCTCTACCGAGAATGCCGTTTTCCTATCACTGCCTGCATCTGGATCTGCCAGATTGGTGAAGCTGTTCGCCGACATTCCGTTGAGTGGACTTGCAGTGTACGTTTGCTGGCGACGATGCTGCTGCAGGCTGGCGATGACGAAGCAAACACAAACCGGCAGGGAACCGTTGGAGTTTCCCTGGTGGAGACTGTCCTCGGCTGACGGGCGGGGATGGGTGTCAGCGGAGTGGGTGAAGGCTTGCAGCGCGGGCGTTCCGCCGCATTTCGGGCCGAGCATAAATCGTTAAGGAATTTCATCGCCTCCAATCATCCGGTTGTACTCGGTGTAGTTTTTAATCATCTTCGCCCTGTCGAGGGACTCCCGCATGAGCCGTTCGTTCTCTTGGCGTACTGAAACGGAAATCGGAAAATGTAGATAATGTGTATAAGTCGGGGAGGACTAGGAGAAGAAGCACGGCAGAGCCGGCGTGAGTAAGTGTAGGGATGTAAATGATGGATAATAAAGGGATTGCCGATCGACGATAAATTGCACCGAGATTAAATACTAGAACCAATGGGAAACATACAAACTAGTTAAGACGATTAACCCTTGGAAACTTACAAGGAACACAAAGTAATGTTCAACAACAAATAAAACTTGAACGTTACAACTTGGACTAAGTACCCAAAATCGTAATAATGGTCGATCGGTTTTCGCTTTGAATATACATTTTTAATACTATTTAGTGGAACAATGTTTGATGGATTATTCTTTTTATCTTGAAAATAAACTTCAATGAAAATTTGAAGTTTAATTAGTCAAGTTGTAAAATACTTCCTTATTGTTCATACGAAGAGATTATTTTAATATTCAACATGTATTTTTGACCAGTAACTACACGAAACAATTATTGTTGGTTATAGAAAGGTTGTTGATGAACAAATTGTTCTTATTTCTAAATCCAAGACAGATTCCTTGTACTAGTGAAAATTTTGTTAAGTAAAAACACTAGTTAATGTGAACAAATTTCTTCATGTTTAAACTAATGGTTTTTTAAATTAAACAATAACTTATTCAACATCGAACATGAATAATTGTTGTTTTGCTGATGATTGACACTATAGTATGCTTTCAAGGGTTAGACAAGATTGATGGACAGCGTCTGCCGTGGTTGACCGAGAACTTACTGATTGCCCGATAAGTCTTTGTTTTGCGGGGGGAAAAATAAAACCTTTGCGCAAACAGTTTCGAACGGACAGTATTACGCCCGGAACAACACCAGCCGTGATAACGCTGTGTCAGACGTAGAGCAATAAGCATGCGTATCCCTAGCCCTGCCATAACCATTAGCTTGTGGTCGGCAAAGGAAGCGAAAGCGAAGGAGAGCTGCTGGTGTCTATCCACCGTTGCACATTGTTCCTTCACCGTGGCAAACATCGACGAAACACGACGATGCCAACCGGGTGCGTCTGATGATATCTGATAGAATCCTTTCGTAGTCCCAGCCATTGACGCACCGAGTCTACCGGGGACACTATTTCTCCCTGATAGGACCGCGTACGGAATGTTGTCTTGTTTATTGGATTGGATCAAACCAATATCAATCTTGTTCCTGCTTGCTTTCTTCTGCTCGAGGGTGAGAGGAATTTTTTATTTGTCATTTGGAACCCGAGAAAGACGGAAGTTCACATTGATCATGATCCTGTTTGCTAGTTAGCTTCACTAAGAAGTCCTTGCTGTCGCTGGTTAACACAAATTGACCCTTTCAAACACCCACTGGAATTTCTTTGATCTAACGGAGCTTCCCTGTAAGGTGATTTGATGCTATTAACTTTTCGATAATGAAGGTTTAGTCAAGTTTACTTCAGAGCAAATCAAAGGATTGTTGAATGATTTGTTTTTAGGAAAGGGAAGTTAAGATGATAACTTTCTGAATTTTTTTTTAAATTTATGTTTCAATTATTAATTTACAAATGTACACGTCACTTTAGAAACCAAACATCAAGGAACATAATAGATCTATAATCATCGCAATACTTATCACTTTCTTTTTACAGCTGCTTATCGTAAGCGTGCACAAAACGGGCCCTTACCTGAAAGAGAAAAAGACAGAGAAAACAATACAGTTACTATCCGATGTGCCGTTATTTATTGAGTAATCTTTATAGCATCAAGCAGCCTTTTGAAAGACAAGCTACCGATGATTGACTATTTTAAGATGGCCCCGTATTTTATGGCACAAAAGCAATTGATCGGGCACGTTAAACTCACATTAAGATAAGTTAAGCCGATGGGCGTAATAAAGAGGTCCCAAGCCAACGCGACAACGCCGTTTTATTTACGCGATTGCAAATCGCACAAATACGCTTGCGAGGCACAAGCAGTGTGGCAAAAGCGTCAAAATCTGGCCAGAAAAGCCCTTCGCCGGTGGAGTTGATTTACGAGATGAAGAGCCCTGGTTCTGCGAAGATCTTCTCCGGCCCTTGAAGTCTTTTGCTCTTACACAATCGCTCGCACCGGCAGAGCCATTAGGACGGTAAAGATGGCATTTTAATTTGAATTAAATCAGATTGCCTCGGAGGTTAATTTTTAGTCCCTCCAGGAGGGAGAAAGAAGGGAAAAGTTTGGGCAGCGTGCAGAAAGGGCTATTAGATCATAGAGATTTGATAGATCACAAATACACACGCATACACACACACATTCACACACATTCCGGTGTATGAGTATGACGCACTTTAACAACTGAGAAAGTAGGAAAAAAAAGGCAGCATTGAAAAGGGAAATACCAGCGCCCGGAGGGAAAACTCGTTTCCGTGCCATTTCGGTTTCGGTTTCGTCTTTGAACCCGGATCGAACCCGAACCCAAAGCAGCTGCGGAGCCGGGGTATCCCACACTGTCGCACCGTTGGTGTTGAAATTTAACGTTTCACGGGAAATACGAAACAATGGAATTACATGGAATTACCATTGCTTGTTTTATGGGGTTTGGCTGCCCTTACGTACGCCGTGCGGCGTAGCCCGTGTGTCGGTGCTGGTGCTGTGTGTTTCGTTCTTCCCCATAGGAAAAGGTTCCCCACACTCACTCCCCCCACCGCACACTACCCGCCGGTAGCAGTGCTCGTAAAATGTCAAAGACAGACGATGGTGCGATATTTTGGGTGCACTGGCAAGATTCATTCCCAGCGTTTGCTTTTTCTTTGCTCTCTTTCCATTATTCACCACCAACCTAGCGACCATTTCGTACACCCAACGCCAACCTTCCCGGTCGGAGCGTGGAGCAGGGGAGGAAAAAAAAAACTAACCTTCAAACAAAACAAAAACGGAACATTAAAAAAAAGGGATCCTTTCAGCGCTTCGGGTCTGGGAGGTCCGGAGCCGTCGGCCGGTGCCCTTTGGCTCGTAGCATATTTCCGAGGCGTAGTTCCCTCATGGTTATTTTATAATTCGCCCACCATCTCGACCCTGGGCGAGGGAGCTTCATTGCCTTGGGAATGACATAGCGTTCGGATGAAATGTATCGAGATTAACCGCCGAAATCGTACCATTATCGGACGCAACCTTGTCCCGGGCGGTTTCTTGAGTTTTTTAAGGGCCCGTCTGACGGCGGCGGTTGGAGGTGTTCGCTAGTATCTATTGGCAAGATTGAAAATGCTTGTACAATACATTGCGTTATTCTAGCAAATAGTCAACAAGAGGAAGAGAATGTGAAAACAAACATAGCATGAAAGTTTAAGTAACATTTGTAGAATAAAAAGATCTACTCCTTTTAAGATCAAATTCCATCCAGCTACTTTGTTTTCTAGGATTGGACTACAGAATATTCTCCATCAAGAATGGTGTAGTGTATTATACAGTTTTGCAAACAGAGTTTGTAACACGGACGAAAAGTACAGAGCGACAATAACGGAGACAAAAAATTATCGTGTGAGCTACCATGCGCCTCCATAACGTCTCGAATTTTGACTAATTTTCATAAAACCGAGAATTTTTCAATTTCGGTTTCCGAACCATTATTAGAATGAAAAAATGTTCATATTCGCATGAAATAAAGAGAAACAAAAATAGGAAGGGGTTTTGAAAAAATTCCCAACAGATACTGGGCGCCTCCATTTGCAGTAAGTAAGCTTGCAGGAAAGGAAATGACGAAACATCCTCGATAATAAAGGCTGCTATCATTTTAGTTTCCATTTATTGTTGAAAGAAAATAAAATTAAACATAACTTTCAACGACAGTTGGTAAGAAAAAAAATCTTGTAGGTATTTTTTTCTGAGCTCCCAAAAAGTACCATGCGCCTCCATTTGTTTTAGAGTAGGCTCAAAAGATGGTTAGTAAAAAATTCTGCATAAGAATGAAACCTAGTTTCCTCTCTCGCTATTCAGCTAATCTTTTTCCGTGATGGAGGTTTTTCATAGGAAATGGTTTTTGCCCGGAAAATTTTTGTCCGGAACAGTTCTCATGAACCACCATGCGCCTCCATTTGAAGAAATGCGTAAGTAGGCGTAGAGTTTACGAAAAACACATTTATATGATACAATACTCGTCAAGTAGGGAACACAAGGCGTGTGTTTGATGCGTTAAAGCAGCGTGTAGCAGCATAAATAGCACAATTTAGGACAGCTTTTTCTGTTGAAAAACTGGTAAATTTGGTATTTGAATATAAATATTTATGGACTGTATGCGAAGTAGTGAAAGCTTACCTTTGAAAACTGCCCCTCCTTATGCTATAACTAGTTTTGAGTTGCTTCTACGTACAAAAGGTTCTCCACTCTATCCACCATTCACGAGCGAGGTGCGTCTTTGTAGTGTGTTTGCACGAATACTTGCACAAAATTAATCAACGAATCAACGTCATCCCGTCATGCCCACACACACACGCACACAGTAACGGACGTACAAACTCCGCTCCGCACTCCGCCGGTTGGGGCGGGGTGGTTGTACGTGTTGTCATGTTTGTTCTGGTCAGTTGCTAACTTTGTTTGTTCGCTTGCTTCTCTCTGTTTAAGGCCACTGGCGTTGAAGAACTCGTATAATGTGACGATACAGTAGGACAGTGACGGGCACCGAGCTTTGCCGCGTGGGAGTGTTCGGTTCGGCGGAGGTTTTGTGGGTAGAATGTAGATCAACAGGTAGCGTTTCCCGGTCCTTCCCATCGTCACCGTGTGAGCTTATTACTAGCACCATTGCGATCTCGTATCTCTGTTCGTGCGCTTGATTGTTGTATCAAAAACCCTTTTCCTGCTAGCCGCATTGTTTGTAGCGAAGGGAAGCTGCCGCAGGATCGGAATCCAGAGGTGGTGGAAAGTAGAATGCTAAGCCTCCTCCATCACAAACACCAACAAGACAGTTCTGCATGCTGCTATCTCCCTCTTGACGCCTTGTCCTTTAACCATGCCATTACCTCGTTACATAGGATTCCGATCGAAAGATGAACATGAACCGATGGGGGGTATCGGGAAAGAGGGCGTTGAGAGGGGGGTGGCTATCAGTGTACAAAGGAATATCCGAGGCTTTGCACTTCCATTCCACAGAGGGAGCCAGGCGGTTTACGTCCAATAAAACATCCAAAACGAGCAGTATCGCCGGTGATCATCAACTTCATCGCTACGAAAACCCTCCAAAACACGGGGTTTATGCTTACGGGTTATCATTTTATATATATATATGTTGGTTAGTATATGTTATTTCACTTTGCTAGTTTGATGTTGGTTTGCGATTAAACTGGATGCTTTGCTTGTGTTTACTTTTCTTTTATGTTTAAATGTTTAACGGTTACTTTGAGTGACTTTATTTACTTGTTGCTTTGCTGTCGCGCTGTAGTTTAGGGGTTAGTTTGGTTGTGGTTTAAATATTTCTTTTTTTTACTGTACTTCGCACTAGCTGTACCTGGCCGCGTCTTCGCTGGCGTCGTTTGTCCCTCATAACTATATTCGTTTTGTTTTATGCCATTACTTTTAAAATGCTTCCGATTAATACGATATACTGGCTTATGGGATTCGTTTGTTCTTTTTTTTTTGTTTCCTTTGATGCTTCCTTTAAGTGTATCATGTTTTGCTTTGTTCTGGTTTAGTTTGATATTTACTTTTACATTATTTGTTTAGAGATTTATATTGTTTTGTTTTCTTTTTTGCATTACTCCTTTAACTTGTTTGTCTCTAAGTGTGTTTTAACATCGTTTCGCACTTCACTCGCTTTAGGTTAGCTCCGTTTGGCGCTCTACGCCGTTCGTGTGTCGCCAAACGGGAAGTTTATTCACAGGCCTTAGTAGAAGATTCACGCGTGCTAAGCTCCGGGTCTGCGTTATCGTGCCGCGACGTCCTTCGTTGCTGCTACCGGCGCGGCACCTTCACCCTCGTCGAACGTTCGAGTCAGTGCTGTTCGAGTCGAGGGGGGGAGGTGGGTGGCCCCGGTGGGAATGCTGGTGGTGATCGATGACGGTGCTCTCACCCGCGTTCGCTTCCGGGCCCTCCGTCGTCGTCGATTGTTGTGATTGTTTCTAAAAAAAGGTGGCCGCCCTCGCGCGTAACGTGCGTAACGCTTCGCCGGGGTCGTCCTTGGCACTTCGTTGGATATTGTTATGTTGCTGTTCCTGTTCCAGTTCCGCTCGCCGCTCGCCGGGCCGATCTTGCCATCGCCATCGCTGTCGCTGGAGTTTCCACCACCAGCGTTACCATTGCCACCATCGTCACCACCACCACCACCACCACCACCATCACCACCGCCACCAGTGTCCGGGTCGGTGGACACGTTACGGCGACGACGCCGCCGCCGACGACGACGGCGGCGACGCCGACTCGGACGCTACTAACTGTGCTGCTCGATCAGACAGATGACCGCGTCCCCGGCCCCGCCGCCGCCACTGGCCACGCCCCGCGCCTGCCAGCGGGAGACGGGCGCGTTCAGTGGCCGCGAGCGGCTGACGTTACCGCATCAATTGGCGCCGTTGTAGTGCTTGGGCGAGTCCTTCGACACCATGTAGGTCGGGATGGCGTGGATGGGCGTGTCGCGCGCGAACGTGTACTGCGTCTTGGTCTGGGCGGGCGACGAGCCGGCCGCACTGCCGGAGCTGGTGTGCGTGAGGGTGACCAGCACCGCCAGCACGCTCAGCAGCGCCAGCACGAGAAACACGCTCATCACGATGCAGACGATGCGCTTCCGCTTCTTGGACGACTCGGTGTCGTCGTCGAAGCTGCTGCCGGCCGCCAGCTTCTTGTCGGCGAACTTCCGCCGGCCCTTGCGCGACGCGTTCAGCGACTTCTGGCGGTTCATCTGGTACGTCTTCATGATCACGCCGTAGTTGATGTCCATGATGTCCATCGGGATGGGCGAGATGTCCGTCCGGCCGAGATCGTCCAGCATCAGGCTGGAGGACAGCTTGCGGGACGCCTTGTAGATCTTGTCCGCCTCCTCCGGCGTGAACGCCATGCTGTCCTTCCGGTACGGGCTGCCGGTGGCGCTTATGATGGCCGGCGGCGCCGGCGGCATCGCCGCCCCCTCCATGTCCACGATGAAGCTTTTCGACTTTTTCGCCTTGAAGTTGTCGCGCGCGTCCTGCCGCCCGTTCTTGTACCGCAGCGAGTACGACTTCTTCTGGTCGAAGATGGGCGACTTCTGCGGCTTGAAGCCGCCGTCGTCCATGAACGGCGGGTTGGGGCTGAGCAGGTGCGCCTTGTGCTGGATGAGCGTCCGCCGGAAGCTACCGCCCGCCCCCGGCAGCGCCTGGTCGAGGCTGGTCGTGCTCGCCGGGTACTTCTTGCTGTTCTGGCGCTGCATGAAGTCCGAGAACGATTCGCCCTTCTTGTCCGTGCGGCTGTTGCTGCGCGAGCGGTAGATCTCGTTCTCCAGCGACGCGTTCGCCGAGCTGAACTTCTTCGCCTCCCGCGGGCTCCGCTCCACCACCTCCGCCGGCATGTCCTCGCCGAGCGAGTGGAACTTCACCGAGTCCCGCCGCAGGAAGGCCGCGTTCCGCTTCTGGGGGTCGTTGAACGAGCGGTGCATGTGGCAGTTCCGCCGGTTGGTGCCAACGTTCGGTGAGTGGCTCCGGTAGCCGGCCGCCATCGCTGCCGCCGCCGCTGAGGCCGCCGCCGCCAGCTCCTCGTCATCGTCGTCGTCGTCGCCCGGACCGCTGCTCGCGCCCCCACCACTATCCTGCTTCACCAGGTACTCGCGCGGGTAGATGTGCGTGTGGCGGACGCTGCTGTGCCGGATGATCGGCGCGGCCACGATCTCGTCCGGGTTCGAGCCGCCGCTGTTGGTGCGCGAGTGGAACGAGGTCGCCTTCCGCAGCTGGTGCATCGAGGGCGAGTAGACGTGCAGCGTGTCCGAGCGGCGGAACTGCTTGCGCGCGATGCTCCACGGGTCCTCCACCTTCAGCGACGTCGGCGACGCCTCGCCGCGGAAAAACCCCTTGGAGGGGTCGGGCGAGTGCTTCGGCAGCGGGATCGGCGAGAGCCGCTCCACCTGCGGGCTGTGGTGCACGATCAGCCCGCTGGTGTCGAGCAGGATCGGGCTGCTGCCCCCACCGACCCCCTCGCGGCCCCCGCTGCCCCCTCCTCCACCACCGCTGCCGGCGCCGGGCGAGTAGTTGTCGATGCGCACCGACACCGTCCGGTCGGCCGTCTTCAGCTTGGGCGGGCGCTTCTTGCTGATCTCCAGCATGTCGAGGATGGCCGGGTCCTGGTGCGTGCTCGCCGACACCTTCGCCATGATGGCCGGCCGGCGCTGGGCCCACGAGCCGCTCCGCGCAACCGGGACGTGCTGCCCCCGGGGACTTCGACTGCGTATCGACGCTATCGCGCTGCCGTTGGCGTCGGCGCTGCTCAGCCGCACGCCGCTCCCTTAGAAACACACACACACACCCGCTCGCAAGCAAGCGATGGACTGGGGACCACCGAACCACCGGTGCAAGCGACACACGACCCCTTTTCACCAAGCGCCAACTTCCACACCGTGAAACCGGAAAACCTTCGCGCAAACGGACGTGCTTTTCTCTCTCTCTATCTCTCTCTCCCTCTCTTGCTTTTGCTTTCTCTCGCGCGGCCTGCAGCTCACAAGCGCCCTCTAGCGCACGGCTGTTGTACTGGTAGTATGGTGGCCGCGCCGGCACAAGCCCGAACGCCCAGCCGACCTGGTCCGTAGTGCGACGGCGTAACGGCGGCGTAACAACATCGGAGCACGACTGGGGCGCACGACCTGAACCGGTCGCTCATCTGGGCGGCTTCTCCTCCCGTGTCGCTCTCCCCCCGGGTACACCACTACAGTATCACCAGCAGCGTCACGAACACGACCAGCACCACGTAGATCGGTATGATTATTGTCACCATGCGGAAGCGCTTGGCGGGACGTGACGGGCTGGGGCTGGGCAGGCGGGGTACGGTTGCTGGCTGCTGCTGCTGCTGCTGCACGATTCCACTGCTGGTCCCGTGCTTGGCTCGCTTGACCGATGCTTGACGCTAAATAACCTGTTTCGTGGCACTTGCTTTTAAGCGGAGCTGCGTGAGTCGACTACCCGACGGAAGATGAAACCAAACTCGTGCCTTTATATCATATGTGATTGCTGCCCTATGTTACAGTGCACGTGTGTGTATGTGTGTGTGTGTGTGTGGGTGCTGGAAAGAAGAGATCGGACCATGTAGTGCTGGTTCGGGCAGTATATTGCTTCATCGTAAAGAAACGGATCACACATTCCCCGCGTTCCATTGTTCGTCGCGCTGGTGGTGGTGGTGTTATTTTCGTAGTATATTTTATCTTGCGGAAATGGCTTTCCTGAGCATAACGTGTCATTACCTCCCAGTGAAGGAAATGATACGAAATAAAAACACTACCGCATTCGTTGGTTCACGACAGCTTCGGCTTTGGAGGATTATTTTATGGTTTGGTTTCGTTTTCTATATCTGTTCGTCAGTTGTAGTTAAAAAACGATCAGCAGAAAAGATGCCATCCGACCAGCTAATCCGACCCCGTTAGTACGCGTAATTGAGTTGTTGATAAATATCTTGAGGGTAGACACACGAGCAATATTATTGTTATCATACAAACAAGTTGAATTGTGACCAAGAAGAGCCTTGGGAAATCAAGATCAAGATATACCCTCTTGGTGTTCAACTAAATCTATGGTTCGTTTAGAGATTTTAAAAGTTATTTCAATACACACTTAGCGGCATTAATCTATGCAAACTCGAAGCCACTGAAAGTCGTTTTGATGTTTTCTAGAATAATCACAATGCAACTTTTGACTTTCCGAGACCGAAAATAATGGTTTAATCATTAGGATTTACAACGACACTTCTTTGCAACGACACTAATTTTTAAATCATTGAGAATATTAATGTATCAAATTTAATACCATTCAACCAAATGTTGTGTTTTCAATTGTCTTGAAAAATGTGTGTTTTCGTCTTCGTCACATTGAGGTACAAAACGTTTTTATTAGGGAATCACATCACTCAGGGTGATTTCTTCAGTTTATTTAACCCCTTTACTGTTCCGCCATGTTGAGAAAATGCCTGGAAAAATTGTCGCAATGTTTTTTTTCTACATTTTCATACAGTTTTTGGTCTAGAACCGAAGATTATAGAAATAAGAAATTGCCTATTTCTATAAACAGCAGATGCCAAGTTTGTTAAAAAAAAACATTTGAGTGTTTAATATTGTTTGTGACATGGAAAATATGTATGCAAGCTGTCTACTCGGAGCGAACGTTCATTGCCTCTTTCCAGGATGAGGAGAATCTAATAATAGCAATTGATCACGATCATCCTCAACAACATTATGTCCTGCAACATCGTACCGTAAAGATGTGCTCAGTATGAAATGTGAGATGTGACATACCGTTGTTGATTATCGTTGTACTTTTGCGCAGGTGTTTAATGGATATTCGATAATCAATCAATCTTCAGCCGCGTTGGTGCGAAGACAGTTTATGTGGTTTTTTGTGTGTGCAAAATCATCTTCACTACGTTTGTTTATGTTCCAGGTTAAAGCCAATTATTGGATATTAAATTATTTATTTTCTTAGAAAAATACTCCCAGCTGTTAAAGTTGATCCGACTGATTCCATTCGTGGAATTTAAAGTGTCGAATTTCTTAATTGGGCAAATAGATCTGTTCCCATTATTTATAAACCTGCGAACCTAAGGCTTTAGCTAAACGGTAGAATGAATGAGTAAGATATTTCACAATAATGGCGGAAGACGTTCGCAAATGAAAAATGAACGTAACGGCTGCAGAGAAAAAATAACGCAAAAGGATCAGCGGGAACCTTCTGCTTTACAGCCACCTTAAAGCCTTTTGCTAGAAAGTGAAACATGCAAATGTGAATGCAAAGAAAGGCGAAAGAAAAAATGGTGAACAGAAAGAAACAAATCTTTCGGGAAAGGCATGATGATGCATAAATCAGCGCGGCGAAGACATTGCACCGTGGACTGAGGCGTACAGCGGGACGGAAGCGCAAGGACAGGTCAGAAAATGTCTCCGGAAAGCTTCCCGGAATCTTGCATCATGATAAATCTGGGCGCTAGCGTTTGACTGCCACGCAAAAGTCCGCGAAGAGCGCATGGATTATCATAGTTGTAGATAACATTTGGCGGTCGCTTCCATTGGCTGTCAGCGTGGGGATTCACAAGTTACGGGACGTTTTAGGCAAGATTGCAGAGATAAAAAGGTAGCGGGGAGCCACTTATCAGAAGACACCGGTGGTGGTGACTTTAATAAACTTGTCTGGCATTTGACAGAGTTATGTGTACGAATGATTTATAGGAGGTTGCGGTTTTGAATGAACAATTTATTGTTCAGTATACACCGTGTCCAATATATGCTCATACAAATTCAAACACTTCATACCGGTCGAATTTTCTTGGTTTACTTTTTTTGTAGAAAACTACATTTGTATGAAACAATACCCTTACCAATTTTTGTTACTACCTTCAAACGTTTTTCAAAACCTTTTCATCCAGCACGCTCGACTTCCATGGCTTTGATGGGTTGTGGCATTGAACTGTGCTAAAGTGAACATGTTTTGTTTTTTTCATATTTGATAGCATACACTGAGGGAAACAAGAATATCACCACCCTAGTTTTTACCAATTTTGTTTTAAAATTTCCATAAAATTTAAGCTTTTTCCTGAATGGAACGTTATTGCAATCGGTTACAATTTTTCAGTTGGTTACGAACGTATTAACGCGTAATTTAAACATTTAACCATAATAATTAGTAAAAATGGCATGGAAATAAGAATAGCACAACTTTGGGTTTTTGTTTAGTAATTGAAGATATTCATATTTATGTATAAAATAGTCAGACAAATTTACCCGTTATCAGGTATGGATGAAATATACAGTGTTAAAAGGCGCTTAAACACCTTATCATCTTTCGCCTACATTTGTTCTGTGTATGAAGTGTTTTTTTTATGTATAAAAAACAAATTATAGAATTTTTCTATAAATAAACGGGATATGTTTGGACCTTTGGCAAAATAATCTGTCATTTTGACTAGTCTGAGACTACTACAGGATAAATAGCTTTCATTGAAAAAGACAAACGCACTGCCACCTTGCCATCGAAGTGTTTTTCCATCTCATCCAGGTCTATTTAATGGTTCATTAAATATGAACAATTAATGAAAATTTCCAAACAAACATTTTTATGTTTTGTGTAAACACATTAGAACTTTTAAAAAATATATCCTCTGTCGTGAGAATTACGGCTCGATGAGAAAACTGTACGAGAATATATTGGACATCGTGTACTGTTTGATAAAGTACGTGCCATAGCTTGTTGATAACGTCGAAGTCTTAAAGAAGTTTTAAAAAACGTTACTCCTTTTGTGTCAAACCATTTCAAGTTAACTTAGGTCCCGAGCAACGAACTCACCATCACCGATTGATTGCATAAATAGCTGCGTCCTGAGCGCTCAATTGCCAACATTCAATGGATTTACCCACTCTGGCAATATTTGATATCCATCCCTTATCAAACGCTGTTGGAGGACGTAAGTCACACGGATCCGAGCTCGCACTAAGCCCTACTACCGTGTAGCAGAGCACTTCTTTTAATAAGTAATTTATTATGCCAGCTAGTATTAATGCATTTATAAGCCGTGCAAGTCGTTGCACAATGCACCGGCGTATCAAGAAGGCAACCGAGTGGGTGTGGGATCGGTTATTCAATCACGGCTGAATCCCTACACTCTAGCCCGGAACGACACTGCTTGGGCTTGTGTGCGTGGGCGTGTGTGTGTGTGATTGTTTGGCCCTGTGAGAGCCAACCACAATTACCGAAGTGCACGGCAGGGCGCTTAGTGTGTGGTTTGTGGCGACCGGGGCGACTTTACGATCTCTTCGAAAGAGATTCAAAGGGAGAACTAACCCCCCCCCTCCCCCCATCTACCCTTCTTTGCTCCACGTTCCCTTGTGGTCTTGGTGTGTGCCGCGGGGAAAGAAACAATGGGCCACCTCCACGGGCACCCCGACAATGATGTGAAGGAAATCGTTTATTGATATTACGTAAACCGCATAGTTCACCCAAATTCAATTTGAGGCTGATAAAGTTCAACAAAAGCGATTTCCCTCGTAAGCTCGCCGGAGCCATCGGATCGGGGTTAAGCTTGCCTCATGTCTCAAACTAGCTCTCTCTAGTGTGTGTGTGTGTGTGGGGCTGTGTGAAGAGTAGGTGAATGGTGGGTCTGGCCGTACCCGAATGCGCTCGTTTGCATAGCTTCTGCCCGTGCTCTACGTGGGTTGTAGTCATGTTTCCGAAAAGGAGTAAGTCTTACGGCTGGGGACGTTAAAATAAACGAGACGTCGCCCTCGAGTCGCAGCACCACTATTGTGCGTTCAAAGAAGCGAGCTCCCGGAGCGGGTGACAGCGATGGGCGCAATCTGTTACACGGCGCACTTGCGGAGTTCCGGCTAACAGCACTCCACAGCCTTCGGTCGCATGACAGAAACATTGCACAAAAGGCTAAACAAAAGGGCGTAAAGGGAACAGATTAAAAGGGCGCAAAAAAGCACCTCGTTAAAATAGGTTAACGGGCGTATAATGCCCCGTTCGGTTGGGAAGTATTTCCAGCGTGCCGGGGGATTTGATTCCCCGCGCCAGTGGCGGGCGGGCGGCTGAGGGAGCTGTTTGAGCGCCGGAAACTATTGGGAAAATTCTATTTCCAGCGTGTGTTTGCCAAGTGAGCTGCTAGTCCATAGAGCTTTCCGTTCAAATCTAGTTCGAATAAATGACTCTTGCGAAAATAATGTTGAAGCTTGTCTTTCGGAAACTACAGAGTCCTATTTCTCAAAGAACCACCTATTTCAATTACAACCACCAGAAACGCCGTAATGGCGTACGCCCAGTTCGGCAAACGAGATATAGCAAGCCCTTTGTGTACCTTACCAAAGTATATTCTGCAACATGTATAATTAGATTGATTGGCTGTTTATAGCCATATCGTGGTTTGTTTGCCATACAGATCTGCTTCGATCCATCACCGTCACCACCTACGTAAGCAGCACACCAAATAACGTCAAACGTTCTCGTGAGTGGAGCTCGAATTGAGTAGGGTTTAATGCTGTGGGACTCTATTTACTTCTTTGCTGTCGATGTCAATAATTTACTTTAGCTTTCATCACTTGGACAAGTTTTTACCAAGGCCTTTTGTTACAGTTATAGTTTGTTTGTATCTTTTCTTGAACATTATTAGCATGCTATCACATTGAGTTTACTAAAGTTACATTTATAATATTACTGCTTTAATTTGCGATTTGCTTTGGTTTTCTGTGACGATGACTGGAACAAGTTTAAGACAAGGAAAAATGTGAAAAATACCCTCCGCCTATTAATTTGGAATTATATGTACAAACTACCTCTTGTTACTTAACTTGGTGTACAAAAATCTAAGACTAAATTAACAACTGTGAATTGATCGATCGTTGAGTTAGTGAGAGATTCGTCTTTCTATGGATATTGTTGGCACTGTGCCAGGAGGGTTGATTTAAAATTCTTATAGCAGTCTTGTTTTGAGACCTTTGAAGCTTAGATGGATGGACTATTGGACAACTCGGCCACACTGGGCATGCATAAACTTTTCTATTTAAGAAACAATGGAAATATTTTATTAATTTCATTTCGCGTCGATGAGCTTACTAGAGGAAAGTATTCTGTCTAGCTGGATTGCTTGACATTTTACCTCACTGTTCCAACCAATGGTAATATTATTGATACTCAGTTGACGACTGGAGAGTTTCCCGAGGCTGATGCAACGAGAGAAATAAATAGCTTCTGTTTCAGCGTTATTGGTTTTAAATTTACAATATTGGCAATAAATGCTGTATTTGAGCATATAGTTCAGATGTTTGGCTATTGATTTTGGGAATTCACCAGATGAGCTGATAGCGAAGTCGTCGTTAAAGTCGTACTTTTTACAGATTTTTTTTTGGGAAGATTTATTGTAAAAACGATAATAAGTGTAGGAGTGTGGACACTACCTTGTGAAAAGCCTTGAAGATATTTCAAGGCCTCACAGGTTGTGGATGAGATATGTATAGAGCATGAGCAATTGTGTGATCTCATAATATTCAATATGAAGGATATAACTAAATTTGTATTTAAACTCAATTTGTTCTATCCTTCGGCTTGTTAGTTTAAAAGTAAGGCATTATGTAATCTAAACTGAGTTCATTAGGTTCGATTTAATCACGACACGTCCCTTTTTGTATTTAAAGGGACTTCATTCTTTCACTGCAAATCCATATGGGAGCAGAAAACATCAGCTTATGATGCGGATCAGACGATCATTGAAAAGCTGTTTCTTGATGAAGTCCTCCCGGTGACGTTAAACGGTTCGCTACAAAAGAACTCCTAATGATATGCAGTCCGGGTGCGCGACCCTGTGAGCCCGGAAGTGTCGGTGAAGAAAAGTTTTAATGTAAAAAGTTAAATGAAAGCGATGGTGAAGCGGATTAATAAAATCTTCCATCCAGCAACGCCCGTGAAAACCCGTGTCAATGGCGAGCCCACGAACCGGAAAAGGTTTGGGGTTTGCTTTTACAAGCGGTAGCTGACCACCGTCACGAAAAGGGAAGAATAAGGCTGGCGATAATATGCGTTCGTTTCAAACTTCTTCCCGTGCATTTTTTGTTGTTGTTTTTGGCGAGAAATTATTTGCGCTGCTTGCGGTGGGATTTATTTTCCAAACTGCCGGCGGGTAGGGCGGTTTCTTGGCCGTTTGTTGCATTGGATTGATGGATGGATTTTTGATTGAATTTAATTGCGAACGTTGCTCGGCGTTGGCATACTGTTCGCAAAGCGAACCGGTCGGATGATAAACGGTCGGAGTATAATATTTGATCTACCGATAGGATGATAAATGTCTTCAAAAGCGGGTTTAAATTCACGACAATCCTTTACTTTGATGCTTAATTAAAAAAGGGCCAAAGATTTATGCTCAGTTTGTATCTGTTGGTGTTATCCAAGGTGGCTTTGTGTGGAGAAAGGGAGTTGTTGAAATTTATGAAAATTGAACGGTAATTTTACAAAAGGGTGATAAATAAAAGGTCAAAGTTCACAGAAAAGAATTAGATGCTAATTATTGAAATAATTCTCAAGTACTTCAATCACAATAATACAAAGATTAGCCATATCATAAACAGTAAAGACCTAAGTACTGATAAATCACCGTAATTGTACCAATCAACTAATTTCTGTGTAATTCAACTCTTAACATGGATAAACCAATCAATTCCGAGTAGACCGTGCTACCGGTTGCATGGTGTTGATAACGGCAATAGAAAATACATTATTGGTTGCCCGTATCCGGTTTTAAAGGCAAGTTAGATGCTTCTCAATCCCTCCGCCCCCCCTTCCACCGATGATACTGCCGTATGAAACACTGTTGAAAACCCACGTCAGCAAGCGACACTGAAGGCTGCCAAGATGGTCGATGCCAACGTTAACCCGGAGCGTTATCGCGTTCCCGTCGAGCGAGCCCCATTTCCGGATAAAGTCCCACCAGGACTCCGCCTTCCGGTGGAACGTCCTCCCAAGCCCGAACGCCTGACATGACTGATGGCTTCGCATTTGAACCAGCCCACGTGAGAGCGCTGTTTGTTTGTTCATTTATCTTTAAATTGAATCCAATTGAGAGCAAACGATACCGATTAGGCGGGAGGGTGGGCCAGGAGGGGAGCAGGTGAACGGAAGCGGCAGAAAGGCCAACGGCTTGCGGCCAGACGGATGAGTTGGGCATGATGGGCATCGCATGACCGGAACATCGGTAACGGTGGTGCCTTCCGTGCCTTTTGTTAATGGCGTTCGTTTTGTCGAAAACTGGCTGTCAAATGGTGCTGCATTAGGAAATGGCTTTTGATGTTTGCGCATGTTAAGAGCTTAGCCAATACGGTTAGATTCGAGCTTTTGAATTTAATGTGAATAAAGCTAGTTAATTACGGAAAAGTTTCAATTAACGGCCAGCTAGAAAGTAGGTACTTTAGAGGGTATTTATAAATTTTATAAATTTCACAAATTAATTTCATATAAACAGACGTAAAGTTCACTCGAGTAAAAAAGCTTATGCAATACATTGCATCACAAATTGCCGATGGCAAAGTGGCATGCAGTTTGTAACTGACAGATTAAAACGAACAAAATCGATCGAAGTGATCGAGAAAAAGGCAAGTAATTTGTTTGCGTTTATGTTCCTTCCGTCATGGAAACCAGTTTGGCTAGCTTCCGAAATGCACTTTTTGATTTCATTCTTAATGTGTGTGTGTATATGTGTATGTGCGCGCGTTTGTAGGCAGCAGGATGCTTTCCGACGTAAATGGCTCTCGAAATAGCGATAGTCGATGGTTATGGTGCAGCTTCCGCCTGCAGAACGATAAATATCTGACTGAACCACTTCTCCGCATGTGAGCAAATGGGTTCTATTTGTTATCGGTGTAAGACTTCTTCGTTCAATTAAGCTGTTTTTTTCCTGTTCAGAGAGTATTGCGTGCTTGCGCATGGTTTGCACCACAATTTACTTAAGTAAAAACAAGCATTTGATATTGATATAATGATTGTGTTTGAGATTTGAAAAGTAGATAAATATCTACAAACGGAAGTCAGGCAAGGATAAACATAGCTGCAGTTAGCAATAGTCCTCATCAATCTTGCCAGAAATGTTTTACTACAGCTTTTGGGTTGCTAATAATCAATATTTATAATATAGAAGGTTTTGCATTTACCCTCTCATGCTTTTAACTGTTAAACAGCTGTTGTTAAAGAACTTGTTATAAACCTTGATATGATCAAGAAATACTGTTTTGATAAATCTGAGTCGATATATATATAACATGTTTTATTTGTTCTCTTGTCGTGTTTTATAAATCTTATTTAACTTCGAAGAATCAAAGATCAACTTCATGAAAGGAAAGTCATATTGGTTTTAAGCAAGCGATTAATTTTCAATTCAGTGTTCAATCAGTTTTGTATCTGACCATTTTTGATATTTTTGATGTTTCAATAGAAAATACTTTCTTTACATAAAAATACCGTCCAAGAAAGTTGACAAGACAACAAGAGGATATCAGTTGACAGTTCGCAAAACAGCGTACCGTCAGAACGTCCAGCTTCGATGGAATGTCGGCCCCATGTCGGCAGAAGTTTGAAGTTTTCATGGTAACGTGACTATCGGTGATTTGTTTTCAATCTACAACTGACACCCGTACTTTCTTTCACTTGTGACCTGTAGGTTGCAACGGAGCGGAAGGCAGTTGCTAAGCGTTCAAATCATTGATGTGTGTGGAAAAGTTATTCTTCTACGAGTAGAACCTGTGCTCGCATATGCTCTGTTTTTTTTGGAACGTATATCGGCTGTTTAGTTCTTACTTCCGCCTTGGGACCGGTTGTCCAAATGTCACTTACGATTTATGGTCCCCTGAACATTGGCCAGGAGCGAACACTAGAGATGGATTGCCGAATGCAAATAAAGTGGAAAAGTTTGAGCGTATATGAAAGGTGGTCGTCATTTTGACGAAGCTTATAATAATTTCATGGAAGGTTTTTATAAATTCTAAACAATATTAATTGCTAACTTAATAGCGTAAGTTAAAATTTGGCGATAAATGTAGCATTCAATCAACGCAAAAGCAGAAAGTGATTAAGAAGAGCGCGATAACTCACAGCATGGTTTTAAAAGACTGGGGAGCCTTTATGCTGACGGCGTAATTGCCGTGAACGGAGGGTGTAAAAGTTTTCCGCACAAAAGACATAAACAACTCACTGGAAACTGTGGACAGCAAGGGATCAAATTCAATTCTTTTCCCCATTCTTGCGTTTCAAGTATTTTTTTGTTCGTGAAGTGGCCTGGGAGATCAACCGATTTTCGTTGGGTGGCTGAGCAACTTGATGCGCAACAGGAAAGAGAAAAGATCAAAAGGGAGGAACTTTTTCAAGATGGTATTATTCGAGAATAATGAGGATTTTTTTTTCTGCACGTAATTATTACTCTGCATATTCTGGGAGCGTTGTGAAGTGTTGGATTTTGTTTACGAAGGATTGTCGAAGCAAAGATACTGATAATCCTCTTCTACATCAGGCTCACTTGAAAGTGATTGTTGTAACTCTTGAAGCAAGAACACATACACACGTCGATAGTACATAGCAACAATCGTACAGCAACTCAAATACAATGGGACAAATAATCGCACAAATATGGACAGAGCGGTATGAGTGACATCAATCCTGGCATTGTGGCTTTTATCATTTAATATCGATTTCTAGTCGGTCGAGCACGAAGAAAACTCAAACAAAAAATGATTGATCAATAATACTCACAATACCCAATGGAGATCACATGAAGCAAATGTTAGCTTGAAAGGTCTACCGAAGCCCAATAATATTTCTTTTCCCCAGCGGACCACTGTGGAATGGTTGAAGAGAAGTCTATTGTAATGAAAGTTTTACAGTCAGTTTTCAAACCGTGACCGGCTTTGCTTTACGTCATCAGGGGGGGTTGTATTGTGACATTCTTTTTCTTTCAACTTTATAACAGGTTAAAGTGTGATACGAGACAAGAGAAGAAACACCGAAAGGTAGGCTCAACCTCAAGACTGTTTTAAATTTTTCTCCTAGATGACGTAAAAGTAAGTGTGTCACGTTATGAAAAGTGAATGTAATACTCCACTTTAAGATTGTTGTAAAGGTAGAAACATTTCATCGTACAGTTCTAATGTTGGAACTTTTATTAGATTGAAAAACGTATGCCTTTCTCAAGATTTTATAATTATTGTTATTTTGGTTGAATTTGTTTTCTGTCCATTTTAATTTTATTGTAACCAATTGCCCAACTCAATTTTAATATTTGACATAGTGGAAAACCTTGAGGACGAGTTCAAAATGTAAAATTTGTGGTGGGACAAGCAATTATGTTGATAACTTTTTTTTTCATGTATGCTTCGGCAGCTCCGTTGAATCATTTTTCACACAAACAGCACCAATCATATGTTATGGAAATACGTGTTCGGCACGCAAACCTATCCATCCAATTCGGAAATAGTTATTGATCGGGGAGAAAAGTCGTTACGGTACTCTGCTGACTGCGGAGTGAGACGGTTGGGTCCGTTTGATGTTAATTGGAGCCCCTTTTTGCGAGGTGTGTGTTTTAACATCAAAAAGCGGTCCGATATCAAAGGGTTTCGGTGATTGCCGAAGACATCGAGGACGTTGTCAGTCGAAGTCATACACAGAGCCGGTGGTAGATCAGTGGAATTGCCGAGCAACAGAGCTGGTTTGAACAACCCCGAAGGTTCAAACCAGTAGTTCTACAAATTTAGATGCTGTGTTGGAAATCAAGTTCATTTTTAGTTCCATTTCAATCTGCTTGCTTCCGAAGATGATTCTGTCGATGGGAGGGGTTGTGTTTTAATCATCACTAACTATCTTCGGACAGTTTTTGCTGAATGTTATGAAGGTCAATGTAACATATTGCTTTCCACTGTGAAGGAAACAGGTATAACATACTGTTACAAGTGGAGTTTGGGTTTGAAATAAAAGTAAACGTTTTAAATATTTTATTTCGAAGCGAGAGTTTAGAAGAAGATTCACTAGTCACATCCAAGATTAATATACTAAGAGAAACTGAAAATAAGAGCATTCCTCTCAGCATATATGTATCAGAAAACGTAGTTTAAAAAGTGTTTAATACCATAAGAATTTAACAATGACGAATTGCAACAGAGTTCCTGTTAGGTGGTATATTTCGACATAACGACTATCAATTAAAGTTTACTATAGGGTAACGGTTCCAATAGTGGTGCACTTAGTAATATAACTAACAATATTATGTAATTTATAACTGTTAAGAACACAATATTTTACAGATTTGTACCAATTATGATCGAAACACGACGTTTCTTCTGGAAAACATATATTTTCACCGTAAAACATTAAAAATAGACGAAAAAAGCGTATATTTCTTCCGAGTTGGTTGCTCCTATAATGGCGGTATGGTTCCTATAGTTGTGGTATCGTGTTCCTATAGTGGTGGTAGTACTTGGAAACGACTGAATATATTTTGACTGGGACTTATTTTTGAAGCAAATTTAAAACAGAATGGCCAAAATACTCATAGACCAATGTATTGTCTTGGTCATAGACCAATTGATTGGCCTCATAGACCTCTCACAAACCAATGCAATTTGGCAGTGATTTATAGCCTTAAAGAAATCATGGCATACCTAATAAATTCTTAAGAAATCCAGCATATTGGTACGACCTGAAAATATTGATGTTGGAGCCTTAATTTATTACGGAATGGGATGGTTCATCGTTTGAATACTCCGCAGAAGATCAAAGAGCATTTCATAGAAGAACAAATGTCTTCATTGTATTTATTTCTTCGTAGAGCTAGAATTTTATTCCACTACATCCGCTATTGGTACTAGCACCACTATAGGAGCACTTACTCTAATTAATTTACCAACAAACAAATAGAAAGATGGTGACAGCCATGACATGTCGAAATTGAAAAAAAAACAGTAGGACTTTTGTAACTAAAATTTAATAATAAATTGATTAGCTCACACCGAAACAACTCTGTTACGAAAGAGGACAACACAATTCCACAATATGCAGTATTTCGCAAGAACCTTATGCAAGAAGCGATTGCCATAAGTTGATGTGTGTTTGTGGCTCATTCGCAACTTATGGTCGTGAATTGGCACGGTACGAGGTGCTGCCTGGTATGTCCCGGCCCCCGTAGTCCCAGGAAGTTTACGTTACAACAGCGCCAACAGAGCGCTATATCATCTCCAGAGTGATTGGCACATGAATGTAGCTGATACTCGCCGAGTGTTTGTGAGTTGGTATAAACACACTAATCAGGAACGGGCGGGTAGCGGAACGAAATGGTGCTCCAAAGACCAGTTCTTTGGATTCGCAAATGAGTGTGCTTGTGTGCGTGTGCGCGTGTGGGTGTGTATATTTAGTGTAACGATGCTATTAATAGCACTAAACGCCACCGATGGTGGTTTTTCAAAGTCCCTCGTCCGAAGGCCCAGTCGAGATGCAGGGCAAAGAAAGTGTACGGCTTACCCATACACCCGTGGCGTGTTGGTAGGTGCGCTTCTGGACAGCGCACTGTATCCGGCATTGATCCATAAAATACTATTCCGAAGCAGCCAGCTCACACAGGTCCATATCCATTGCTCACCCTCAATGACGTTGGACAATGTTCCTTTCGAGATAGAGCGAAACGGGAGGGGAGGTAGAGAAGTGGGATGAGACTGCTGTTCTACGCCATGGCCACCCGTTTCGATGTGCAGCGACGGAGGCTGTGCGGTTTCGCTGTGTGTATCCACAATTTTCGTCGATTACAGGCTGTCACTCCGGGCTGTTGGCGTGTCAAAGCCCGCCAGAACGCTCGGGCCGGCCGTTTGTTTGCGTTCAGTTCTCCATTCGCTCGCCGCCCTGCGCACACACGTACGGGAATGCATCTCACGGTCACTACTTATGCAAATGCACCGAGGCCTTGGTTTGCCGGTGTTCGGTACGCCGCCCCCTCCTTTACCTCCCGCAGGCGAACCAGCAAAAGTGTGTCAGATGTAGATCAATAAACAAACTACTCATGGTTTCGTCAAGGGGGAGAAGCGAAGGAGCGTGTCAACCGGGAGGTGGCTTCGTGGTGCAAGCAAATGCACATTGATGCACAAACTAGCTAGTCCTTGGTGGGCCTTGCACGGTGCTGGCGGTTCTGCTGGCGCTGGCCGTGTTTATGCCCCGAGGAGAAACCTTCCCATCAATGGCGACTCACCGGAATTGCTTAGGTTTCGTTTCTCCGTTGCAAATTACTTAGATGAAGAAAATTAACGGGAAAAACATTGTTTTTAAGTACCTGTACTTGGTTTCTTTTGCAAGAACTCTATCAAATAACCTTCCTAACGTGAAATTATATCGCTAAAGAGTAACGCTATCAAATTCCCACAACGCTCAGTGGAACGAAACGAGGCCAGCTGCCAACGGGTTGTGCTAACGTCTGGAAAATGCAAGACATAACCTTGCCAATCCAACCCGAGACCCCAGCACCAACCCCCGGCCCAGTTACCAGTGACGTATTGAAGAGGATTCTGATTTTTCTTCAGGCTTTCCTTTCCGCTCCAGTCATTCATCCAGCCAGGCAGGGGGTAAACAGGCATTTCTTTTTCGTACCCTACCCCGCACGTTGATGATTATGAAATCCTTCCGAAGGGCAAAAACTTCACCACCGCAGCGCGATGACGATGATTGAATGAAATTGCATTTTTACTAATGGAAATGCTTTCGCTCGAATAGCGACAGGCTGCGGGCAGCTGCAGGGACTGCATAAAGCCCAGGGAAGGGTGTGTGTGTGTGTGTGGAAGGGGGTTTGGAGGGCGGCAGAATTATGCTAGCTACGCCAGTTGCGTTCCACAACTTAGCCTCGATTCGCCACAGTCAGCAAATATGCTGCTGGAAGATGCTAAAGGATGAAGTTTATTGTAAGCGCCGGGAGAAAAGTATGCGAACATGGAAAGAGCTTCGGGTTGGAGCAGACCCGGCTGGAGTAAAACCGTTTCGCTGTGAATGAAGAGCGTATTTGCTTGAAGTCGGACTAAGACAGGCAAAAGAGGCACGAGCAGCAAAACTTTCGATGGATATGATTTTGGATTGATGTAACATGCAGAAAACTTTTCTTAGCCTCGGCCATGTTTTGAGAAGATAAACAGTTAAAAATGAACATCCGAATAGATGTGTGAGTCTAAATGTTGGCTTATCAAGTTATAAACGATTTTCTTTGATTTTGTGATTAATCCAAATGAAATATTGATTAAAACAGGGAGTTTTCTTCAACATAACTCCATTCATTGGAAAATAAAGTAAGCGTTTTAGCAAGTCGTATTTGATTAATTCTTGTTTGTGACGTATGTTGCACTGTTATAGACTAAGTAAAATTCTGTCAACTTTTTTGTAAAATTCACCTAATATACAAAAAAGTTGACAGAATTTTGCTTAGTTTTGAGGCAATGTTGTTAATATTGTGTTACGAAAATTCAGAGTTACATCATTTAACAGTTTTTCTTCTCCAGCTCCATGTTTTCACGATACAAATGACATGTGCATGCATAAGTAGAATAATCTCTAGAACACCGTCCTGAGCGAACATAACACTAGAAAGCTTGACAGTTCTTTTGGAGATCGGGTTTGGAGTACCGAATGGTATACAGCAAAACATAAGTATGTTCTGCATCTGATGCGAGTTTCATTGTTGTTCAATCTGACTTGTTTTCCAGTGTGGAGATTTGGAATATTTTGTAGCAAAACTCTGGTGGCGCGGAGATAAATAACAGTGATGAAAGTAGTTTGTCCGTTTAATTCCCTCCGTTCATAACACTTGAAACCTTATGCATGATAGCTATGTCTAATGCAATGTTGCTGAAGGATGTTTTGCGATTCTTGGATACCAAAAAAGGATTTTGTTACATCATAATAGCTTTATTTTGTTTTCCAGTTGCCTTCCAGCTACCAAAAACCTTATACGGTTCGTGAACGTGAGAAGAATTGTTTTATCCATCAAAGAATCCACCGGATCGTTAAGACGTAAAGGGTTTAGAATGGGGCGTACTATCCCTTGCAAAGATTGTAGCAATATTGGATGGGTTCTCCGTAATTGGACTGGAAAATATTGGCTGATACGGAGATTTGTAAAAACAGGCCAGTAGGAAGGTATGTATTGGCCATGTTATTAGTTTTTTAAAGCATTTTCATCCTAGTGGAATCTTGGTTTTGAATATTCAATCTTACGCCATGTTTTTACTTAATTCTGTAGAGCCACAGAATTCTTTATTTTGAATTAAACTCGACCCTTATATTATTATTAATATTTTATGCCTCTACAAACACAAGTATTGATTTAATGCGTGCAATGTTTGTGTGTGAGTTTGAGAAATCAGCAACATCTGCCTTGGACCAAACATGCATTTAAATTGAAATACTGTTTAGTGATCTGATGATGGTAGTGAGAACTAATTTATCAAGGAATTGAACTTTTGTCAAAAGTAGTTTTGAATACAAATGATTACAGTGGAGTATGAAACTCATACCAAAAAAGTCGCAATTTATTGATTTTACTATTATGCGGATTTCAATTAATATGATTTCGTTAAAGTAAGATTTGACGGTTTACTTATTGCTCAAAGCAAAGCACCACATCGCTTCGCATACATAAATGATGAGAAATTATTTGGTAGACATATGAAAGCTTTATCGCGAAACTCTTTATCCCTCTGATACGAAAAGCTCGTTTAATCCTTCCCTTGCAGCATTTCTTTAAAAGTATTTTGTTGGCTGTTGGCTTTTAAGTTCAACACTTTGGTAGGGCAGAACATTGTAGATATTGTGCTTAGATAAATTGGAAGGATTAAACGACGCAGAATTTCGAGAAACCTAAATTTACATGAAGAAAGAAATTTTTCCATTCAAATAAAAATGATAATAAAACCAATTGTCATAAAAACTGCTACAAAATATACATAAACTTTGTCAGGTAAAACATAATGCATTAGACGCAGTAAAAAAAAAGTTCGTACTGTACTCAGCGATCACCAAATCGTCTAAAAATAAACATTAAAGAAGACAAATTGCGCCGTTTTCAGGAAAAATCTTTCGGCTAATGTATCGATTCATTCGCTAATTCGCGACTAGCGCCTATCAAATGATCCGAAAAGTGGCATATTAAGAAAAAGGACTTGAAAGAGCCGCATTTTGCGGAAATCAATCAACCGGAGACTGTCGCTCGGCAAATAAAACAAATTCCTCGTCACATTATTTTATTTAGGGTTTCAGCCTTCAAACGAACATCGGCGCATCTCGAAAAGCGATCTGCCCGGTCGGATGCGGAGGTAGTATTTCGATGAAACCGCTTATTCTTACTCATTCAATTTCAATCCATCTTGGTTTTCCGCCGCCGAACGCCCGGGGCCCGGCATGGCGACGTGTGCGGCACATTCCATCAATTCTTCAGTCATGTGAAAATGTATTTGATTACCCTGACGAACCGCGGCCCATTCGTATCCCACCCTGGCATTTGCGGCTTCACGACTAGCACGATAAATCGATCGAGACAAGGTGTGGCCAAACAAGTGGTGTAGAAAAGATAACGCCTAGCAAAAGGGCAAGGCGTTAGAATTCCGACAATCAATGCAAGCAGAAAGATCACCAAGTCTAGTGGGTAAATTACAAGGCGGTTTGAATTTGTTTCTACTAGAAAAGCAAGTTGATGTAATCGGTTTGATAAGTGAACATGAGGTACAAAGGTTAAGAAGAAAAGGATTGAAGATAAAATATAACATTCAAAAATAATGTTTAAATTTATTTAAGAAGAATGTAAATACCAAAATTATCAAATCGACAATTGAATAAAGCAGTGTAAGTTAACTCTTAGGTAAATGTTACTCCCTAGCAAATCTCAAGTATATCCATTGATCATGTTCGTTGATCTCCTAAATTATGTAACCTTGTTTGCAACCTACGCAGTTTTGATTAAAAAGATAATTTCTTGCCTCAATTTGTCTTTTATACCGTTATCTTATTTTACATAAGAGTAGTCGCAAAGGAATAGCGAAACATTATATCGTCCATCGTTGGTTTGAAAACTCCGTTTTTGTGTATCTGCGTGGAATGTTTAAAGCATTTTCCCCCGTAAGCGCTTTGAAGATGGTTCAGCGTGGACTGTTCTTTGTTCCTCTTTCAACCCTTCCATTCAACCGTTTCCCACGTTCCGCCGTTAACTACAAAAATGTGCCATCCAAACATTTGTTTTTTTTTTTTCGTAACAAAATGTTGTTATTAACTTGGGTAAGGTTCTCATTGTGTTGCGCTGGAACGTCGTTGCTGGCGGTAATGTACGTGCACACCGGTTTACCAGAGCAATGTTCAGATATTATTCTTACACGTGATTTAAAAGATGTGCACATTTTTCACGTAAAGCAAATGGTAATATTTAACATCTCATTTAACACTTCATATTGTGTGAAGATTTCTGATACAGTTTATTCTAATGCACAATTATTCGTTAGCAAATCCACTGCTATTGTAATGGTAATAACTCATGTTTTCTATTGCAAAATAAACATAGAGCTGTACAATAAGTTGGATGAATTAGTTCCATACAACTTGGAATTCCGCTTCATAAATTTTTCTATCAAATCAAATTTATATTGTCTTTTATAAATTTTGGTAAAAACTTCCAACTATGGTGTTAACAAAATTGAACTAAATAAATAAAGTTTTTACTTCCAATTTATCATTTTCGCGACAATGATATTTCACAAAAAGCAGTGAATGGAAAAGTATGCATCGTTTCAAAGAAACCTTTAAAAAAACAAGTTTCCTTCATCAAGCGAATTTTAAATCCTGCTATCAAATACTGCGGTATCAAACTGGTAACGGTTAAGCCAGCGATTGATGATAGTGCAAGCGTTTATGGTAGTTCGTGGATTAACTTTTCTCAGAAGCGAAAAACGAACCCAACCGAATGAACGATTCCTGGCAGCGCGCCGAAAGACGATAGCCCCTTCGTGGCGTTCGTTCTCATTCAAATGTAGTTGCAAATTGTGTTTGCGAAATTATGTGCTCCATTACTGCCACCGCGCGGTATTCTAGGGCGTTGCCGGTTCGGGGTTCATGCCTGTTCGTCCTGCGTCCTACGCCATCCGCTAGCTCGCTAGCGCTTCCTCTCTGTTCGTTTTTGCCACCCTGGATTGATACACCTTATCTAAATCGTGCTCACGCACTCTAGCTCTCCAGCGAGCTCGCACTCTCTCCCTCTCTCACTCTCGCGCTTTCCTAACCCCTGTACAGATCATTCGCAGCGTCCCCGGCGAACGCTCCCTTTCGGTAGTTCGGGTTTCCATGAAACCCGCACGCGGCCAGATTATGGCGGTTTCGGAACGGGCGCGACAGAACAAAGAGCATAGGTCACCATCGCCAGGTTTGTGGCCCGAAATGTTTGGCCTCCCCGCCCGGTGTGTATACATAGGATAATGTATCCCTCCAAGCTGCCGTTTTTTCGGGGCGCCAGGCATTTCCCGGGCGCCGGCAACTTGAGCAAAAGGCGGCGCAAGTACGTTAAACCTACCGGAACGCCGTTCCGGGAATGGGAAACCGAAATGGTTAGTGTAACGTGCCCAACATACACGGCCGGCCTGCTGGGCCGCCTATTTTCACCACAAACCGGACCCCGTCCCACCACTTCGCTACGATGCCAGTTGTTTTCCTTCCCCGGCGAACCCTCCGATTGCTTGCCGTTGTGATAAGAAAACTTGAAACAAAAGCCGATTAGATTGTTTCATATTTATTTTGGGCTCCCTCTAAGAAGTAAGCAGATATGTGTGTGTGTGTGTGGGGGTGACCCGAATGATGGTGGGAAAGTGTTTTCGCGAACGAACACGCGCGCTCGGTCGGGTATGAACTTGACCAAATCGGATTAGGTCCCAACGAACTCCTGTGAGTCCGGCGTTTGGGTGGGTCCTCAAACTGACAGCCGGCACACAAAAGGCAGTGTGTTCCGAGTCCAACTGCTATAATTGTGTGCGTGCGTGTGTGTGTGTATGCGCGCGGTTGTCGGAGGAGCCCGCAGTGAGTGGTGGAAGTTTGCTGGAGAAAAGTTGGTTAGTAGTGGGCACACTGTGTTGGACAGGGATAAGCTCGGGGCGGAAAATGATAAACTGGTGTACGGCTCAGGGGAAACTGCACCCGCAAGGCAAGGGGACGACCGAGGGGAAGCCGGCAAATCAGGCGGTGATAATTAGACGAAAATAATGTGATGGTTTTCCCAACAGATGCTAGCTGCTGGGACAAAATGGGAAAACCGGACTTTTTGGTTGACTTGGTTTGGCCGCCGGCGAAGAATGGCTAATTGAATACCTCGTTTCTGGTGAATGGCGGGCATCAGTTTGGAAGAATGATGACCAACCTGTTGGCAGTTGGCGCATTTGTTCCTTCGATGGGCGGTTTTGGAACATCCGAGTTTGTTTACGTATTGTCATGTCGTCAGACTGCCCGTGAGCCGGAGATAAAAAAAGCTCGTTTTTATGACATACTGTTCTTGGTTAAGTTGATCATATTGATATGAAGCGGTAGATGGATTCTCACAAGAGGATGTGGATTTGTTGATAACTATTCTACTACTTGTGCACAGTGAAGGCAACGATTATAAAATATTATCGCTAGAGTACCTAACACACTATATAACGCAGTTTTTAGTAACATTCGCTATGTGTAGTATAAAGTAACCATTATGATACTTTAGTCTGTTAGGAAAACTTGTAAAATACACCTGGAACAACTGTTTTTCAAACTCAACTGAACAGTTCTCTGTTGCTGGTAGAATTTGTAAATAACAAAATTCATGATAATAAATTTTATTGTATTTAATTATCCAGCAAGCAATTTTAATTTTCGTCTACGTAAAAGCCCAAAGCCAATTTGAATACTGCCTAGTATATTCCATATTATTATTTTCAAGCAGAGCTATAAAACACTTCCTTGAATGCTTAATTTACTATTGCTTATTTAAAAAAAGATAAAACAATTAGTGGATGCTGCTGCAAGGACTGAAGAAATCTAGTTATTGAAAGATGCGGTAAAACAACACATAGAATCAAAATTGTGTGTTCGTTGTAGCTCAAACATTTGTAAACAAAAAAAATCGAATCTATCGTTATCATCACGACGATACGAATCAAAGATGGTAAATCTGATATCCGTTCTAATCGATAGAAACTTTCACTTAACGGTAAACGACTTTTTAAATGATTAATGGAAAATGTTAGTATCAACTAGTGGAATCGTCTTCGGATCAAAACTGCGCTTGTGAATTCTATACATAACATCAGTCATATAACTAAGTTAGTCATCATCAGTCAGCAAACAACTATCAGTATTTAATGGGAATACAAAAATATTTTATGTTAAATTAGCTGTTACTTGATGTTGTGCATGGAATTACTGGTAGATTAAAAAATAATTGATCGAAAGCAGCGTTGATTCACGTGGACTAGGGGTGAATAAAATCTACTTCAGAAGAAATCTCATCGCTGTTCAAAGTGGATAAGCCATGAAATGAATTAGTGATATCCGTTCCCTGTTGAACGTGGTCCTTGAAGAGTACAAATATGCCCAAATTCTCAGTTTTAATGCACACGTGCAACATTGACACCCGCGTTACTCCATATTCAGTGCGCATGGGTGTGGAAATGTAATGAGAAAACCGGGCAATCATGGCACTAGACAGCAGTCGTCAGATAGATATTCATCATCATCCCCGGCTGGATGTGGATCCGGTTCCATTTCAACCGCGGGACACGGCAAGGCAAGCGGTGAAACTGAGAATGTATTCACAAAAAGAAGAAAAACCCAGAAGGGAAAACAAAAATGCAGCACAAAACCAGCATCAGATGGAAAATAATCTCTTCTCTCCGGCCTGACCTTCCGGACGCCGTCTTCGGCTGATGTGCGCCGACTGTTGGTGGATGGGAGGGGCCGGCTTGAAGGTGGGAGGGGTGAACGGATCGTCGAAAAAATTCAACTTATTCTTTTCACTGGCACAATGTTGGGTTCAGTTGTTAATTCTCGGTTTTGTTGCCGGTTGTTGGTGTTGTTGTATTCGGAGAGTGTGTTATTTCCATTACTCGTTCCTCTCGAGTTTTCGTTCTTCTTGTCTTCGTTGTTTCGTGACTATTTTCGCCTTTTTCCGGGTCATGTTGTTTGCAAGCTACTATCACGACATCACCAGCGCTTGTGCCGTAGTGGTTGGTGTCGTAAAAATGGGCTTCCAATTCGAGAGTCCACGGGAGCGTGAGCGTTTGCTAATGCCCGGGATCCCCCTCCCTCCCCTTCCTCACCAGCCAACCTGTTCTACCCGTGCTTCCCCGAAAGGAACGGCCGGTGGTGGGTGAGTTATGAAAATTCTTTGATGTTTTTGTTCGGCGAGAATGGAGCCCCCCCCCACGAGTTTGGGTGGAGGGTGGCAGGGAGGATGAAGGAGCCGGAACAGGCGAAAGGCGTTCGCCGCGGGAAGGCGGAAAGAATGCACAGGCAGTCGGCTGGAGGAGCAGATTTCCGGGGCAGTTTGTTTGAAATTATCCTTGGCGGAGGGATATTTATTCGCTTGCATGTGGCGCTGGATTACTGGCTGGGCTTAGGCCGTTGCCGTGAGTTTTCCACCCGAAGCCGGACGCCGAAGAGATTCGCAGCATCTCGCACCGTTTCCGAAACCAGTTGTGCTGAAGTTACAGCAAATTGTTTTTGTTTTCCCCCATCTACTGTGTCTCACCGGTTTGCGCAATTTATTGAGGAAACGCCAACTTCGCGGGTTGGATTGTTGTGTACGTAGACAAATTTGGAAATATCTACGCGCACAAACGCCACAATTTATTTGACAAAAAGAAAACCTAGGGATCAAGTAGATCAAATTCATATAGAAAACACATGGAGAAAATTTATTCAGCTGCTTGCAAGAGATTGAACGATACTTGTCATGCTTTATGGGAGCAAACTATACACTTGCCCCTCCACTTGACTACTGGAGCTCGCATCATAACACGCTCGAGTTGCGAAAAGTTTCGCCACCGTGCTGAAGTTTGACGCCACAACGCTGGTTGGCGAAAACCCGGCACGGGTTAGGCAAAATATTTCCATTAACATGGGAATGTTTAATATACCGCTCGCTGGGGCGGGAAACTCGCGCTGCTGACGGATGCTCAATTGCTCACCTCACCTCGGGCAAGAGGGTGGGAAAGTGTTCGATGCATATACAGTCGCCAACTTTGCATACGTCACGGACCCCACGGAGGGTAGACATAAGAAAAAAAAGGAGCAACCTTACGGGACGCTGTTCCACCGTAGTTTTTCCCGTTTAAACGGTGGCATGCGGCAATGCCAGAAACGGGCGATTAGTCGACACGGTCTGCGCGCTACGGTCGTATGCTGGAGCACGTTTTGCACCTTGGTCCTTGCTCGCTAGGTGTATGTGTGTGGAAAATAGAAAGGGTGATAGCTGGCCAGATGGAGGACATCTCTGCGCGTACCTCGCCCATACGGTCACATACCGTCACACACGATCCAGTTCCAATGGCGGTGGCTATTTAATGTGTCGGACCTGGTCTACCCGCACGGACACGGCTGGACGCCGGTCGGGGGAAGCTCAAGGGAGCTAGATTGTCGGTGGTTTATAGCATCACTTTAGCATGGGGTTATCGTTGTAACAAGCAGCGTGCAGTTGCATCTGAGGCCACCGATTTCCTCCGGTGTGGAGACGGTGGGCTGGGGATCGTTCCGTCGTGTACGTGATTAAAAAGGACTTTAATTCTCGCACCAAAGTGATATGGTTTAAATTATAAAATTACCTCAACGAAGCTTCCTCCGTTGAGATAGATTAGTTAAAGGGTATTTTTAGAAGATGCACCCGATAGTGCAGTTTTAAATCTTCAATCGAATTAGTATTTGTTGTAAACCAAATAAAATAAAAGTATTTATTCGAAATATACAGCTCTTTTCCTATTTTTCAAATCCGAACTTTTTAAAGATGCTAACAAACTCGTAGAATATGTCTTTATCAATTATAAAATTTATTAAATTGTTTATGAACGATGCAAATTATGATAAGAAGTTTTGCGTCATATGATCGATTTTGTATCGGTGAATAAAACTAAGAATGAAAGTCTTTTCTTTTGTTTAAGTTTAAAATTCTCTAATTGTTCCATTGCGATCCATGAACGCATTCAAAAAAAGTATTTAAAAAATTCAAGAATTTCAGTAAGATACCTTAATATACAAAACTGATATCGCATCAAATGAGATAGGACAGTTGACACATAGGTTTTAAAAAAATTTATGAAAGTAATTAGGTATTGTGATCACATGTCTATGGCATCTTTAAGTATTTTTTTAAGGTCCAAGTCTTAAATCAATTTAACAAAAATGTATTAGCTAATAATGCTGATGATAGCAGAATTAATATATTGAAAATTATTTTCAACTGAAACAATATTGACTCTAAGTACGCTTGCACGCATGAACTACAATGTGCATACCCTTTATTTCTTAGAACTGTTTTGCTGGGAGCCCTTTTGGATATTTGAACTTTGGCTTCTTACCATCAGTTTGGGTTGTACCATCGCTATTTTTTGCAACACAATGATTGAAAGCTCAGAAGAGAAGAAAGCTAAGGTCCAACAATATTGCATGCACAACTTGGGGTTTATCCTTAGTTTACCCATTCTAAGAAGTCAATCGTTTTGTAATGAAAATGTGTACAGCCCTTTACCAAATTCTTTGCCCATTTGTATATCAAGTACGTATTGTACCCCGAAATGTAACTTTAACAAACATGTTGGTCCATTGCAAGGAGTGCTTGTCAAAGGTTATCCGGTATCGACCCCGTGTTATCGATGCTGAAACGTTTTGTTCACTCTGACCATGGATCGATCAATGACGGCAATCTCCGGTAATTCTTCGGCTTTGCGGAGGTCAAAGGTTTCATTCCTTGTTCGCTCCCTCAGCTCATGTTTCAACCAAGATCATGAACTTGGCTACCGGTACGTGCAGCATGGTAAGGGCTGCTCTTCCAATTTCCGCGACATTTTGTGGCGATGGGAGTCCTTCTTGCCAGTGAAGTACACTTGTGGTGGAGTGTTCACTCTTTCGCTGACGGCGTGCGAACGCATTTTTCTTTGCCCTTTTTGTGGGTTCTTTTAAGAACTACACTCTTCGTTCTGTTTTGTTGTGCTTCTCATTCGCTCGAAAACCTCTTAACAGATATATAAATGTGTGGCTGACGGTTTGCCGGTGGACAAGGTGTATTTTTCGAGTGTACCAAAGCAATTATGTGGCTGGGTTTTATTGAAACATGTTTTAGTACAAGTTGATCATCTTTTCACTGCAAAAATAATGGGATGTTTTCAGAAGCTACCATTTAAAGCTCAGGTTTGCGTGCGGTTTTCACGTGGTGAATATACAACAACTCACTTAAACAACCTTTCGTAGTGCAAAACAATAATACCAGCACGGGTGGTTAAATCTAATCACGAGTTCTAAACTATCTGAGCAGTCGAATTGAAGGTACGTTCAACAGATTATCGACTGCTGGTACGTACACCAGTCGGTAGCATCAGGTGCTGCTAGCTATCGCACATGTTCGGTGACCGTACGGCAATTTAACAATGGGCACATTATATCGGCAGCGGATTGGCTTGATGGATTTCCAATTATTCCAGCCATGGGATTACAGCAGTGAAGCAGCTGCCGTGAAACTGTCAAGTGCTCACCGTGCGCAGGTGGGTGGCTTCGAGCTATTTATGGCATTCGCCGCCCCATAGTCAGCGACGTTGACGTTCAGACCCAATAAATCAATCATATGTGAGTGGAATCGGTTGAATTTCCCGAACGCGGTGCATCGTTTTCCTAACCTTGGTGTGCCGTTTTTGCTTCTATGGGAATGAATGCGTCTGTACGGGTTGGGTTTTATATTCACTAGTTTCGAATTGCGGGTTGCTTATAGGTATAAGCGAGTTTCGGGCATATTAATATTGAAAGCAAAGAAACCTTCCCAAATCCGACCGTACCCATCAGGACCCATCCTTAGTAAGTTCGGATGCTACGTAACAAAGACATCGAGAAAAGCTCGGGTTACGACAAAAAAGGGATAACAACGCGGCGAAACCTTTGCGTTTGGGCAGATGTCAGTCACACAGAATCTCTCAAGGAATCTCCCACCAGCGCACCGAGCTTGTGGTAAATGCTCAAGCAAGATTGATAGGATGAAAGACGTTGGGAGATCCAGCTTTTTGCCTTCTTTACCGCCATATTGTGAATTATAACCGCCCGAGTGTAAACGGGTAGTTCTTCCAACGATTTAACACAATTTGCTAAATATCTCTTTACGGGAATGAAAAGTGCAGATGGACCACCTGTAGGTTCTAGCCGAAACGTGCTTACATAAATCGTCCAGTGGAAAAAGTGGCTTGTTGCTAGTTCATTGTGATGTGCTTGGTGTACTTGTTTCTGTTTTTACCTTTTTTTAAATGTTTGACAGAGCTGTTGCATGTTTGTAGCATATATGAATACCGTAATTGCACCACGGCGGGATGCCTCATGCATATTCAATGCAATTCCAATGCACTCATTTTACACGTGTTCTCAAATGAGTGTTTCCTTCGAGATAAAAGGAAGAACGGAATTTTTATTTCTACGTTGTACTCCAGAACATATAAAGTGTGGAACTAAATGAACAGTTTTGCAAAATAAAACGCAATTAAAACGGTTCACATATTGGCCTGAGATTAAAGTCTCACGTTTAAATGAACTGTGAAAATAATTGTTTTAAATGTTTCAGCTATTTCTGGCAAAATTTGTTTCAAATCGCTCGACCTCTCAAATGACTTTTAGTTTTGATAAATTAAATTAAACTTATTTCGTTTGAGAGATTTCAACAATCTGTTCTAGCACGTTCGATCATTGTAATTAACTTGTTAACTTAAGTTAGCAAGTAAGTAAATAGTTGAGAAAAAGTGTCACGCATTCAAGATAAAGGGACTTTCAAAAGACATAAACATTTTAAAAGACTGAGGAACTAATTTCTTGTTCCGTTTTATTAATGTAGAGGTAAAATAATTTACGCAAAGCTCATTAGTAAAATGCTATCGATGTTTAGTTTTGACAATTGAAATTTAATGTCTCTTATTAAAATGTCAGTCATCCTATTTTTACTTGAATTTGAAAAAAAGATTTGTTGCAAAGTATTTACAATCTATAACAATGATGCAACATTTAAATAAAACACTGGTTATTATAGTAGATTTTAATCTTTAAATTATTTTACGAGTAACATCCGTGTCGATTTGTAAAAACTCAGATGAATAACCACCATTAACGGCTCTCAGTAGAAGGAGATACTAGAACTCGTTACGTAACCGATCTTACGAGAAAATCTGATCTACAAACGATGGATACGATTGGTTTTCAATTTTGTTTCATGCATTCAAGGATTTGTAGCTTATTTTTGTCCCCTTTTTTCCCTCAACTTGAACAATAAGTTTCTAATCCACCTCATTCTTGCACGTCCCCAAAGGAGGAGTGTGAAAAACACGATCCTGTCGTTTTCTTTTTTTTTGTCTCCCCTCTTATCTTGGCTAATCGATCACTTTGCCGTGGAAACCAGAAAAGAATCGCTCTCTTCACTACATTAACCACGCCCGCTGTCGATCATTACCAACACCATCATCACAACCACCACCACCATTCACGACGAACAACAACACGACCAGCAGCGCGACGAGCGTCGCGCCGGGAAAGCGTTACGTTTTCCGGCGGCGAGAGTTTTCCATTCGCTTCTTATCGTAGGAGATTTATTTCTTTCGCACGGTTCTGTCATTTCGCGATAAATCATAAGCACGCGGGTGGATTGTTTGATCTATCGGCCGCGGCCTGAGAAAATCTCTCGACCAGCACCGGCCGCGGACACAGAAACAACGTTTGCACGGCAACCAAGCCGACGATGACGACGACGGTGGCCAATACGAGGGAAAGCTGCTGCTGGCTGTCGTGGCGTGTACCTTCTGTGCGCTGATTTCACGGCTCCACCTTTTTTCCCTCCCGGAAGGGAGGGAGTGCGAGATTGTGCTAAACCGTAGGCCGCAACAATGGCACACAATGAACGCCATCCTTCGGGGAGGATAATTCGGACGGTTCTGGTCGTAAGTCCGCCGCTCGAGGGCCCACACGTTTCCCGAACCTCGCCTATGCTTGATTTATGCTTTCGCTCGCCCTTTTTCCCTTTATTACAAAATTCTCACCAACCTACACCTCCCTCCCAGCTCTCCTTCTCTTCCTCGCTCACTCTCTCACTCCTCCAAGTCTCGATCGTCGCCGCCAATGTTCGCAACAACGGCCCAACGGGTTTTGGTTTGGTTCTCAAATCCTGCTTATCTTATCTTTGTTTTCGTTGGCGATTAAAATAGCTTCCAACACACTCAGTAAAAATACATGCACACACACACACACCAGCACACGCGCGCGCACTGTTATATTCAAACGCACACATAAACTCACACACACACACACACAAGCTTTTTCAAAAACACGCACAAGCGGCGCCTTGCGCGGTTTGAACACACAATGGAAAACTTTCCGTAAGTGATTTGCTCACTTTCTTCTGCCCAAAACACGCATGTACCAGTGTATCGCAACAAGGGTGTGGAAGGGGGAGGGGTAGAAGGGGGTTATTTCTCTTTGGGTTTTGTTATTCACCACTAGCCTGCCGGCAACTTTGACAATATCATTTTTCCATAATCCCGCACCAAAAAAACCCTCACCACTTCAAGGCCCGCCGGCGATCGTGAGATTTGCATTCGCTGCTCACCGAATTCACGAAGAAAAAAAAAACGAGAAAAATAACATAAAACACACGAAACATCTTCTTTTCGCAGACCACCCGCTGACGCATCACAAACCGTTGCAACGGTTTCGATTTCGGAAGTATTTCAGCTCCAATCAGCACTCGCAACTGCAATCACTCGTATAATCTCGAGATGCTGGAGCGTCCGGTGGGATTGTGTCACCAGGGCGGGGTACCTTAGCATCGGTCCCATTAGCATCGCTTACGGGTTTCGCAAGTGTGCGCGGCGCAATAATTTGAAAATTCACCAGGAACACACCCTTTGCCGTTGGTGCGTTCGGGTGTTTTCCTCTAAACCACTCGCAGATCGTTTCTTGAACGGTTAAATCGTAAAGTTTCCACTGTTTCCACCTTCCATACAGGCGTGTAAACCATTCGGGTACAAAGCAGACGACCATTTAGAGGGGGCTTTTGTTTTCATAAGCATGGAAACCCTTCGGAAACAAAGCGTTATGCCACAAAAACCCGTCGTAGTATGTTTTTCACCGCCCATTCCGAGCGACGGTTGGGGCGACCATAGAAGTCATAATCACTGCCAAACGCGACGCATCGCTACGGCAACAGTTTTCCGCACACGAACACGCCTTTTTTCTCGTCCCATTTCCGCCGCTGGCGTCGCTTGACGTTGCGGGCAGCAATGTTTGGCGTCCGATCTTCGATCACACGATCGTCCCGCGTCTCGGTTCGGCTCGGCTCCGTATTTCACGGTGGTGGTTCGGGTTTGGCCACACGCGCGAATCATCCACCATGCTCGCACACATTCCCGGTCCCATCGGTTGGTTCTATTTTCGCTCGCCTATTTAATAATTTTTTAACGGGTTTGACACACTGCTGTATGCGATTCGAGTTGCAAACTCTTTCTTTCTCTCCCCCCGCCCGCTCGCCACCCCGGCTCGCGTGGGTCAGTTTCCAATCACGACAATGTGCACTAACACGATAAAGGATAAATAAAAATACACCGCGACCGAAAACGGAAACGGTTTGCGCCGCGGGAGCGGTCGAGGCCAAAACCCTTCCCGACCTGTCTTACATTGCGATCGTCTGGAACGCGTTATCCGTACGCTGCCAATTTCAAGCTGGTACTGAGAAGCCGAAACCGTCGGCCCGCTCGGTGAAGCAACAAGCAACATGTTGAATTCGCACGTTGAGTGCCGCTGAGTGTCGCTTTGGCCCGTTGCCGCCCTCGGCCACGATGAGCTCGCGCCGTTTCCAGTGAGCTTCCAGGATCGCGTTCTTTGTTCACTCGGGCGGACGTGGCGTCGTCGGACGATCTATCTGCCCGCTGCGCCCCGAGATCTGCTGGTCCGGGAGTGCCACGTGAGTTCCCGGGCTGAGGATGAGGCCCCACGTGAACATGTGACCTGTTGACCGGCGGTTAGCGCGTCTGCCACTAGAGAAACATCGAGCGATCCAAGGAAGAAGTTTGAGCGGAAAAAATAGTGTGGAAACTACTAATTACGCTGGTCAAACGGGAAACATGTCCGTTCAAAATTGGCGCCGTTCGGTCGTGGTCAGATAGCTTTTTCGTGTACGTACGCGCTCGTATGTGGTTGTGTGTAGAGTGTTTAAAAAATATGTATGCTTCTCGTTGCTAATGGTTTGTTTTTGTTGTTTTCATTTTGTCCAGTGGCTCCCTCCCACAAAACTCCACAACCCTCCCGCGGGGGGAGTACCAACCGATGGGCACTCAGCGGACACGCACACAGAGACGTGCGCAAACGCACTGGGGACGGTTTTGAAAAAGGCGGTGAAAAATGAGCGTGATTACGTTGTGACCGCCGACGAACGGAGCTGCCCGTAATTGTGCTCCGTCTTGGCCGCAGGCTCAGGTAGACTTTATCAGGCTCGCCGTTCGATGACGTGCTTTGGCGGGCGTTAGTCTAACGCAAATCTGTCCTATTAAAAAATGCTCTAATCTCTGTCCTTAAATGTCCATCAGCGAAAAGAGTTACGGGTTCCTTCGTCCTGTGGCTAATGTACTGGAAGACGTTGGCGATTAAAAATGTCGAAATTCGTACGTAAGCGGCCCGATGGAGGCGCCCGGTACTTTTGGTCGCAAGTGTTACCAATAATGGAGGCGCCTGGTGTTTTGTAGCGCTGCCCGAATCGACAATGCCCGGGTGGCAGGGCGGTGCGTGGGTAGATGTCTCGTGCAAAAGGTTTGACTTTTGTTTGCTTTCTTTTGCGGCCCCGAAAGTGGGTGTGTTCCAGCAACAATAATTGCGCTGCTGTGCTGTGCAATTTGAAAACACGTACACATACATACAGGGCGTCTGTGTGGCGTGCTGGGCGTGTTAACGTGTTTCGAGTTGGTTTTGGCCGTGATTTTGTTTTATGGCTGCGTAAGGCAATAATAATGCACAAAGGTTTGAGTTTATGGCATTCTATATAATACTATTTAAGCCAGGTTTGGTATTTGCTTCAGCTCTGGTCTTTACTTGTTTTAGGCCTGCTTATGAGGATATTTTCATTTTCATCTTAGCTGATGGAATTAGTGAAATAAAGTGGCAAAGTAGCCACGTGAACATGAAATTATATAGTACATTTAAATTTTTTGGACATTTGGAAACGAGGAACAACTGGAGTTTATTTTGTAAATTTGGTTTGTTTCTAAATTTACATTTTATCCCAATCCGGTTCAAATATCTTTTTTCTATTATTATACATCTAAATTCAACTAAAAAAACACATAAACTAAATTCTAGCTTATATTACACCGCAGGAGTACTTTAGATCGAAAGAAGTTTATATCACCTGCGAATTTTTCAAAGAGAAAATCTGTGTCTTTACAAATATGATGTAAAATTTTAAGAATCATGAACGGATAGATCAGAATACAACATTCCTGTAATGTAAAATGTTTAACAGCTCTTGTACATTTTGTACTGAACGGTGTTGTTAACGTAAATTCATTGGAGATACACTTACAATTTATTGAATGTAAGTTTTTACGTTGCAAAATGAAAAGAACACTATGCATTGCTTGTGAATCACTGCATGTTTTTAATAATTAAAAACACATTACTTATCGTAATTGAACTTAATCGTTTAACTTCACGCTGTTTTAAATATGTACATGAGCTAAGTGAGTGAAATTTCCATACATAAAACTGTTGAACAGTAATTAATAATGTAGCTGCATCAACAGGTTTCACTCAGAGATAGTCTCGTTGCGATGACCTTTCCGATGAAAATCAAACACAAATGCTTTAGATTTGATAAAATTCATACCATTTGCGGTGCGGGGAACAAACGATCACCACACTTCACCGATACCGTTCGCTAAATCGGGGGGTTGGGAGAATACCATTCTCTCGGGCCGAAAATGGCCAGTCCGCCGTACCGTGGAATGCTCGAAACAATGTTTAAATTGAACGCAATTTTGAAGTTCCACCGTTTAATTGGCATTAGCCGTCGTTAAAAAGTGGTTCCGCGAGCTGAATGGCATATCGAGGCACTTTGTTGTGTTGAAGAAAACATTGTTCACTGTGCGAGGTCTCCCCTCGAGGGGGGAAGGATGAGAGTAGGAGGTCGTTGATTTCAATCACGGGTTGGCCCGGTGGTCCGAGCCGTGAGTGCCCTCGTGGGACGTAACAATCGCAGGGTGCGTATAGTTTGTTGTGTGCCGCCGGACCGACCGACCGACCGGATGCAACAACTTGCCGAACGGAAAATGGATCGGCCCGGGGGCTGGCGGGCGGTCGTTGCATGTAGGTCGTTGCAACAGCAGCAGCAGCAGCGGCACCACCCAAACACACCCAGTTTCACGAGCACGGCGTGAGTGACTTCTCACGTGACTGCCGTTTTTGCGAAACGCTTGACTGGCACAGGGTTTCACTGGAAGTGCTCGTGCCGGCTGGGTGCCCGGGACTGAGTGCCGGCCTGTGATTACATAAACTGTTGCCGAGCCGAGGTGGTGGAGCCGCCGTGAGTGCACGTAGCGTTTCGTGCAGGGTTTATCGGCGGCAGGTTCGGGCCGACGTTTTTCCCGAACCGGGAACGCATACCCGAATTGGGCACAGGTTCACCGATGAACTTGACACGTGGGTCAATCAGTAGAAAATCAGTGCATTCTACCGCCCGTCCGACTGCCTCAATGTTCCTCCCGCTCGCCACCGTCAACCGTAGGTCAGGTGAGGTGGACCCGATGTGCTTTTTTCCCTTTCTCTCTCTCTCTCTCACTCTCGCTCTCACCACTCTGCAACGGTTCAACATTTGATTGTTTTAATTTTCCCAGGACACCCATTCGCACCTTCGCTGCGGTACTTACACAACGATTATCTCCGTGCCGAGTGAATGCAGAAAATTCTTCTTGTACTGGATTGTTCCCGAGTTTCTGCAAACGGCCCGTCGTTTTCGTTCATGCCCTCCGGGCGGATTGGCTCGAGCGAAAGGAAGAGGCGAGTGCCTCCGGCCGGCAAATATTTACCCGAAACGATACCACCGCCGCCGCCACCGCCGCCGCCACCCCCCACCGAGCCGACCCTTTGGGACGGAATTATGCAAATTTGATTCGGTCGATGATTTATGGTCCCATAGCACCTGTAGCAAGGCCGGTTTGCCAAAAACACAAGGTTCCCCATACCCCGGGGCCGGGAGGGGTTTTCCCGTTCGCGCACTTTCGTTCCCAGCACCGCCCTCACGAAGGAAAAGTTTGCCGAACGGTGACCGAACGGGCCGAGTTCATTCAGCGGTAATTAGTCTTGTGAGTGCCCTTGAAAGGCGCTGGATGGTGGGCGTTAAGACTTTTCGACGACGACAACGCGCGACGATTACGATTTCAAATCGGACCCTCGGTGATCAATAGATTCCCTTACGGAACGGAATGGAAACACCAAAAGAAGCCGAAACCTTCCTATTCTTTACCGTTTTGTGTAGAAGCAAGCAAAAGAATGCAATCCGAACTGACGGTTCGAACGAACGATTTGCTTTTCTTTTTATGGTTTGAGTTATAAAAATGCTCCACTGGGATTTCGCACTCTACGAAATCTTTCCACACGAGTTCCCATTTGGTAGCGGGAAAATCGCTTCCGCACTCCCGCGCGTGGCCACGTGACACGGAATTCCTTCGCGCAAGCCGACACGAAAAGCTTCGCTTCGAATCGAAAGTACGCTAGAAATTTGCCACAAAATAAAAAAATAAAGAACGGAGGGAAAAAAACCCCACGCGACTTCACGAAAGTCACGATTTCCGCGCGGTGTTCCGTTCTAGGATGAATTTCATTCCCGACCCCGCGCCGGTCCCGCACCCCTTATGTTCGCCTGCTTCATTTCCGCCACTGTACAGCGCCCGTCGGTAAGCCTGACCGGGACAATACGCTCGCGAGGGGTGTTTCTTTGTTCGCATTTCGCTACAACGTTTCCAACCCTTCAACCTCCCGCTTCCTCCCGGTCCCCTGTTGACCCGCACGGCGGTTTGGAAGAAGCAACACTTTTACACCCGACGCAGGAAGCACCGTAACACTTATCATCGGCCAGGTTATCCGATGGCGGCGTTGCTGGAACTTCTCGGAAATCCTCGATTCCGGGCGACGGAATGTGTGCATGGAATTCAATACATCGAACAAACGAAACAAGCTTCGTTTGTAAGGAAGTAAAAAAAAACACACACACAGCTGTGGCAGGTTTTTATTTTATCTCAAAGGCAACTGTCTAGAAAATATTGATTATTTGCATCACGTAGAACTAGCCGAGCAAGGAAATTATTCCGTTTTTACTCAACCTTTCCCGGGGATGAGCTTGCACTTTTTTGGCCAAAAAGTTTCAACAAAACATATTTCGAAAACATGCCAACATAGTGAAACCCTTGACATTTGAACAGGTCTTCTAAAGTTTCAACCACACCACTTGTGAGGTTTCTCAACGCGTAAGTAATCACGTTTTAATGCACTTTTAGTCTTGTCAAAGGAAATTCAACAGTGACGATTTCCTACCCTTTTTCCAACTCCAATGCTTCAGCCAAGTACCCTTCCCAGTTACGGTAGGTCCGAGCCCCTTTCGTCCATTTCCACGGGGGCCAAACCCGCAACCCTAAAGACGGAACTTAAACAGAGAGATTCCAATAGACAGGCTTGCCTTTCGGATGAGACCTTCGTGAGCGAATAAACAAAATTAAATTCATTAAACTCTACTTTTATCTTCATTAGGTGGCTTCTCGCATGGCCTGGGGGAGACACTGCTGGCCTTTACTCCTCCTTACGGTCGCAGCTACTTAGCCTCAAAACTTAAGCTTTACGTTACGACGCTGGTGTCGTAATAGTAGCGTGTGCCCGCTGTTTGTCTCAATCTATTTCCTTTGCCAAGGACATCTACTTTCGCCCGGCCTCGGTGGGATAACGGAAAACGGCAGCGATGGTAGCTAGTTCCAAACGCTAGTTTTGCAGCTAAATTAAATTTATCAACTATTTTGTGCTCGTTTGTGGTCTTTCACTTTTGCCGCGTAGTTTTTTTTTATTCTGGTAGATTTTCTTGAGAAATCCCGTCATTACTTGACATTTGAGAAAATTAATATGTACAGCATGATCCGTCATGATAAAACAATTTATGGGAAAGAATAGTTTGGTGCGAAAAGTCACATCATGAATGCTGTTTTAAACAATTCTTACTATTTTCAAAATCAAGAGTGTTTGAATTAAAGACATCAAGTGTCAAAATATTTCTTCAAAATTATAAACTTTTTTTGCTCAAATAAACAGTAGAAAACAAATTAATTTGACTGTCTTGTTGTTATTTGCCAGATCCTAATGATTGCAAACATAAATAGCTATTACTCTTGCCGTAAGCATACTTTAGAGTCACTTGAAAAAGAAAGCAATGTTGATCTCAATTAATACGGCATGCAACACGGCCGCTCGCCATGCTAACCAGTGCGTCAACAGACACGGGTCCCTATTACCATCCCAAAATGCCCACATGATCGCGCACCTCATCACGTATGCAGCACCGATACACGACGCCGTCGGCAATGTTTGTGGAGCGGCTCATCAGCATGCATGAATGTGTTTAACTTCGGTGACGCCTTTCCCTTTGGCCCGGTTTTGGGCCCGGGGTAAACCAGGAGATAATGCAAATGTGTCAACCTGTTAAACCTTTGGAACCGTATGGTGGCCGTCGGTATCCTCACGAAAATTCCGCGACGGGGGAGTCCGTTAGCATTTCGAGCATCATTTCTATGCGCGCAGGGGCGGAAAAGCAAATGCTGTAGCGAAAGAAACTCCACGCTACGTGGTAAACTCGTTCAGCCAGCGAGAGGATCTCCAAAGTCATCGCGTGACAAACGTGAGGAATGCTTAATGGGCATTTTTCTTATTGAAATGGTTTTGGGTCCGGGCCGAGGAAATAGCGCTCGCTCGAGCGTTACAAACCGATCGACTTTAGACGACGGCACAATGCTACGCGGCATCAGATCAGACGGACTGCGTTTGACTGATGATTTTCAACTTCTTGGTATATAAATAGCAGTATCAGTTTGGAATTGACTTTACAAGTTACGGCAAAGTTGTGGCCCACGCTGTTCGCCTCTGTTCTTATCCTATCGGCCCTTTTATGTTCTGCCTATTCAACCCTATTGTGTAAGCAACCTCCAATAACGTCCCATGCTTTATTTACAACTCACTGAAAAGGTTTGGTTTTGTGAATTAATTTCCTAACAATTTGAATTTTGAAATGTTTTAGGAAAATTTCCTAACATATTGAACAAAGAAAGTTCAGCCTGTAAAATGAGAAGAAAGAGAAGAATTAAGCCTTAAGGTATGCAAAATTAAAGGCTGTCGTAGAAAACGAACAACTCTAATAACTTAAGCATTGATTCTTTTATGATCTCATGAAAGCATTATGATAGTAATAATTTATATCGGAAAATGAAAAAATAAAACTTTGTCAAAAACGAATAGCAATTGATAATTCCAGTTAAATTTCTTAAATTGACAAGAACTAAACAGTAGTACTAGTGTAAAGTGGTTTTCAATACAAGTAACAAGATTGTTATCGAAATATAATAAAACTCCTTGGAAAATAAAACACAAGCTTCTTCAACTCACGTGTTTAAATAAATAGAATGAACATAATTAGATGAAATTTTAGCTGTTTTATGTATCTTTTTCACGAAATGAAAATACTGTAATAAAAAAAACATATTTTGAACAGACAGGCTGGTAAAATATTTAGACAACAGTTCATTTGATGAATCGAGTAAGACAATTTTATCGATCTGCTGCTGTGCTTATCCAAAGATGACGTAAGAAAATGGCAGCCCTAGCCCGCCCCATGCTTAAGGCTACAGTGTGCCGATGCCAATGCGTAGGTGTTTGCGTTTTACCTATAGTAGCCCGTGGCCGGTAGCTGCTCGCTTCGTTACAGCAACCCATTAACTCGTGTTGAGTCGCTATGGCTATACACAGAATGTCTGCATACGCAGCTTAGTGATGTGTACCTCCTTGAGGCACACGTATCGACTCAACCGTATGGTGTTTGCGTGACCGAAGATGCCGAACTAGTCGACTGGTGCGACTTGTTGCTTCATTACGTTTTAATGTATGGCTCACTTCCTTTCAGAGGCTGAAATCAGCTTTGTGGTGAAGCCTAATGGTATATCGTGAAAGCCACCGAGGCGATTCAAAATGGTTTATGTTTGAAGTTAAATTTGGTTAAGAGATGTGAGCATTATTTAAGGAGTTAGTGTTTCCAAGGACCAAGGACTTACTATTTCCATCACTAGAGTGAGCAGTGGATTAGCTGAAGAAAGTGTCCAACCATAATGGTAAGATGGGATGACTTATTCAACGGTTTCTAGCTAAAATAGTTACTGAACTTCTTCACGAACTTCAAATGATGCTTGTATAAAAATTCTTTGGTTTAATTTATGAGAAAAATTATGGTTTGTTTTAGTAGCAAATAAGCCAAACGAATTGATTCAGCGTCTTTTGCAGATATAAGTTCTTTCGTTGAAGACATAGGACATAAAAATGTCTTCAACTAAATTTCCAAAATATATTCCAATACATTACTATTATGAACCATATTTCAACTATGAGCTGATCATAGCATATCTTAATTGATAGAAAAGATGCAAACATAGCGTCCCCCACAACCCATATATGATTATGTGGTTTATGATCATTGACTTACCAAAAATGCTTCAAAATAAATATATGCCATCAAGAGTTTCGTGTTCGAATCCACTTACCTGAAACGAAAAAAAGTACTCAATAGATTCAATTGAATTGCTTCGGTATGCTGTTAATCAGAGATAAAAGGATCATGGCCGGTTTGATGAGGTTTGAACAAAATTGAGTTCCAATTGTGCTGACTGCTTTGGTAAGCATGTTTTTGATCTCTCTCTGCGAGGTCATTTATCGAGTGTAAAGGGCGACAAAGCGTATTGAAATTCATCGGAAAATTGCTTCGTCTTTCCTGAGACGAACGTGGTTTTTCGCAATACTAGCCTAATTGGGTTAGGTTTTAGGGGGCTTTTCAATGGGTCTCTTTAAATTGTATGAACCGGCAAGTGGCGAGATGAAGGACGTTCGGGGACACAAATTGAGCTGACTGTTGAACGATCTTGATTTAACGAAACAACCAATTGTCCTCGATTTGCCGTCAAGCAAAGGAACGGCAGGAATTTGTCCTTTGATTCTTGTCCACTGTAATTGATAGACATCTCGTAAGTTTACTGTTCAGCCGTGTTTTCAAGCAAATTCCACCTTCATTGTGTGCTGGTACGATTACTTGCAGCCATCCTACGTTTCCCACATGATCGGCAAGCGCACATCAACCGAATCGTGTGCTGGCGGAGACGAAAACGGACAACAAAACCCGCGCAACAACAATACGGGCAATCAAATTGATTGCAAAGATAGCTGAATCCAGCGAAAGCAGCTTATTTACGTGCCCCGCCCCGAAACGGGTTCGAACTGCGGGGGAAATGGGATGATTAATCTGTTCGCCAGCGCAGCGAAACGGCGGCGAGAAAAACAACCGACGAGCGAAGTCTTCCGAAGTGGGCGCGCTCCTGCCCCGTCTTTTGGGGGCCAGACGCGGTCGTTTCCCTCTCGGCCAAGACACACTTTTGCGGACGGTTGCGCACTCGGATGGACATGCTAGGCTGCGGGAGCGTCTCCACTGCGGCCAGGTTTGTTTGTGCATGGAGTTGTTCCTTTTTAGGATCTCCGAGAATTTAGCATTCTTTCTTCGGCAGGTATGCGCACATTCTTGCTGCCTTTTTGTAGCTGACGGCAGGGTAGACATTTTTCAGGACGCTTCAACCTACCTGCACCACGCGAAACGAATGCCTGCCCGTTCGGGAGATTGCGTTCATCGTAGTACTTTTCATTCGTTTTATTTTTGTTCCAATGTATTACATCATACTTTTCTCCTCTCGTTGGTTGTACGTGCGGATAGTCCTTTTCAAATTTTGTGTTCTAGTTGGTTCAGATTTGTTTGCAATACAGATTACATGGTTCATATGGGGGTTTGAATTTATTACCATCTAGCTGGTTTACCTGATTTCATCAGGGAAGGCAAAATTTCCAGATGAGATTTAATTTCATTCATTATCTAAAATGTGTATCTAACTAACGCCTTGTTTTGAACCGTATAAGTTAAAATTGACAAACAGTTTTGTTAGTTACTATTATTTTAATTAGCAAGAAATGTAAAAAATGTAAAACAAAAAAGGTTTGTTCAAAAGCTTTTTTAAAAAACTTCAACTTTAGCTAGACTATTTGTTTTTTATACTCCCACGTGCACGTAGACTGTTGTTGCTCATTAGTGGGAAAACGAAGAAGCCAGATAGTAAAGGCGTGTCCGACTAAGCTAACATATGCTGATGTTTTCAAATGTTTTGTTTTTTTTAAATTGTTTTTGTGATCGTTCTTTTCAACAAAAGAGATTTTATTTAGTTTTCGAAGTTAAATGAAGTAAGGAGGGCCAAACGAGTTGTGGAATAGATAACCACAACGTCTTTTTACTTTAACTTAGGGGTATGAAAGCTATCTCTACAATCTCTCCGAGGGAGTTAAATTGTCTTCCCATGATACATATGTACGTTGTTAAGCAGTATATGCGCCTGCTTTTTTTTAATCTTTCCTTGTGATCGAAAGGGGTAAGATGGAAATGGAATATCAACTTAAGAAATTTAAAAATTCAATCGTTGACAAATTAACTTGCCTTTAGATGCAAATTGAATGGGAAAATGTTTTGTGATGCAATGACATAAGAATTTGAGCTTTATAAAGATAGAGGATAGTACTGAAGATCCCTTTCCCCCTTTACCTAGGTTGATAAAATTTTACCCATGCTCTATGCCCCAAGTAAGTAGTATGTGCTCCAAGTTTTGTAAATTTAAATTCGTCTGATAATCGCAGAGTTAATTTGTTTTTAATCAATTTTAGAGGGTTGATGTTCAGGAGGGGTAGGGAGATGGAAAAATATCAGCAAATTAAGTTAAAGAAACTCATCGTTTGAAAATGATTTACCTTCCAGCTAAGTGTAGTGTCAATCGTGTCGGTAGATTTTGCGTGATATGTACAGACAGCGTTGACTTGTTTAGTTGTCAATGTGTTGGGAATTTTGTTATTAAAGCAATACATTACACCCAGTTTCAGTGATTCCAATATTCATTTATTGTCAGCATGCTGTAATTTAAACCAGCATTTGTAAACGTCATCTACCATGGCAACAAAAAAATTCCTTATCACATCTTTTATGACATTTAACACTGCTTAGTTTATGATTATGTTAGTCTGCATTTTTCAGGATTGAAACGTTCTCCAAATACAACCATGCGAATAAATTCATTTATAATTATCGCAAAATAAACTACTTTGCAGTTGTATTGTGTTTTGATAATAGTGTTTTGTCATGGCAGGTAACATTTTAGTATTTTCTAGTGAGTTTGAGTTACTTACTAAGCACCTCACTTGCAGAAAGATGTGCTAAATGATTAAAATAAGTGATTTTTATGGAATTTTAGTAAAGATGAGAAATATTTGCCCACTTTTTCGTTATGTTCCAAACGTATTTTGAATCAAATTCAACATGTTTTAAATGTTGGCGGACAGGCGATTTTAGTTTTATTTCCAGCAATACAAGTTGATGAAGCAAAGCCACAATAAACAAAATGTTCTTGTATGAGAATATAAACATTCATAGGCAAAAGTTAATTGTGTTGTAGTAATGAATTTCTAAATTAAGAAAAACGAACCTTCTTAACAGCAAGTAGAGTGAAAATCAATGAAAATAGCCTTCCCCTAACGTCGATTTTGAGCACGTGATAGAATTGTTGTAAAAGGTGGGTGTAGTAGCTTCAAGCAACAAGTTTTCCGCCGCCACTGTTCAGTAACGCAATCAACTACTTCTTCTGTAACTTGCTTTTCCACCGGCCGATGGAAAAAGCAGTTCAAACAGGTGGTCGATCATTTCGGCGAAAACTGTAACGGCAAGGGGTATTATGCTGGCGCATTTTTTCTTCGTTAACCGTTAAGTTGCGCCCCTTTCCGGAAAACCCATTCGGCCCGAACCCCGTTCTCCGACTCTCTCCTCCCAAGGGAATCGAGGGTGAAAGGAAAGCGAAATCACGGTTTTTCCACCGAAAAGCGGGTGCCTTCGGCGCGAGATATTGAAGGTTTTTTTTTTCGGAAGAGGGAACTCTGCATGTGATTGTTTTTCCCCCATCCCCCTTTCCCCTTTCTTCACCAACCCACTTGAAACCCACAGGGAAAATCACGAATAGCTGAATGAAAAGAGAAAACCTCCCAACGCTGGCCCAGTAGGTGGAAAGTGTGGTTCCAGCGGTCGATTGAGCACTGGCTGGCTTCCCGGTGGTGTTTTTTTCTTCGCCCCGGTATGGCTCCCCGTGGGCTTTCTATTACCACCGTACGCCCCGGAGCCTGCGAAACACTGTTGCATGTGAATATTTATAGTGGTTTCGGGCTGAAGAGGTTCGCACTTCTCGGAGGCGGTTCGCGTTTGCCGGCGATGATGCCGATGGTGATGATGATGATGATGAAGACGTTTGGTGTCGTTTGTGTCGAGAGGAGCGCTAGGAGTGCGCCATGAATTTTCCGACATCATTGTTTACTATCCATACGATTATCGGGCGACTGGAGCGAACCCGCGTGAAAAACGTCACCGCCTGCAAATTCATGAGTGATTCAAGCGATTGCTCTTCATTTGGAGCTTTCTTTGTGGACGCCAAGTGGTCTTAAGCCTGCGTGAGTGTTAATGGGTGCCATTTTCCTCCACCCCGTACGCATGCCTCTCAATGCCCGATGTCCGAATTTTCCGTGCGTTTGTTTGGACGAAAACGCATGTGTGTCACTCCGCTCCTAATGAAGATGGATCCGGGATGACGGCCGGCTCGCCTGTCGGTCTGGATGGTCAACAAAATGGTCGTCCACTTTCGGGGCGAAATGGGGTTGGCGGTGAGAGCGATGGTAAGGGAAAACAGGACTCGGTCCTTCCCGGAAAGGGTGTGGGCTCCGTCTCCGTGAGACACATTAGGGGGCAATCACGACGGGCTCCAGGAGCGACCTCCCTGCGCTCGGCGACACGGAGCACAAAGTGCCATTAAATTGCTGCTGTTTGCCTTTGTCCACATCCGGAGAATTAATGTCGGAAAGATGAAAGCATTATCCTCCACCTCCACGGGCCTCCCGAGCGTTGACGAGTGTCTGATGTCCGTTCGGGGCGGATGAGGGAAATGGTCCGCGCTTCGCTCCACCGACTCGACTGAAGCGAAGAATGCTGATGGCGTATCGTTCGGTTCCAAAAATTGGTGTGTCGGTTTGCGGGCCCCGTTTGCCATGGTTTGCCCTCTGCGTAAGGACACTTATACGGCCAACGCTATACATCAGGGTGGGGCCGCTCCGAACAAGGTGTTTGGAAATTTCAACAGGAAATTGGAAAAATGGTTTTCCGAAGCATGCCGCCACTGCTGACGACAACTTCGTCTTGCAACGCCCGGTGGAATGTGTGGGTGTGCGCGTGTGTGCGTGTGCTTTTCTATCATGTTTATTTACCCGAGCCATTTACCCCCCCGGGGGATAGAATTCGAAGATTAAATGACACCGAAAGCCGGTGCCGACGATTGCGATGACGCCGGATCGTATTTCATCCCGTGGTACAATATTTCAAAATTACTACCGCGGTAGGAAAACTCATCCCAAGCGGAGCAGATGGAAGCTATTCTTCCCCACTCCCCTCTCTCCCCCTCGCCCCATCCGATATTGCTTTCTGTGGAGGGAAGTTTAAGTCTCGCGTTCTTTTCTATTCACAAAACTCGAAACTGGAATTATGAAAAACTGAAGACCGTTGTAACGATGTTGAAGTACGCTTGACAGTTAAATGCAGCGCTGGGACGTGCGGGCGAAACCATCCACAGTGACATCTCGATTTCCCCATGATATACGATCGGGTGCACTGGGATGGAAATTTACGGGTCACGTGCTTGCGAATCTATATTTGGGATTGATACGTGGGCCCGGTGCTTGGAAGGTTGAACACTTGCCCGTGCTGCATGGTGGTATGCAAAAAGGAAATTTTCAAGGGAAAATAAATCAACCTGGTGCGATCATAACTGGAAGGTAAAGAACGGGTCTTGATAGCATGGTTCTATAAATAAAAAGCAAGGTGGAGAAATAATTTGAGTTTATTTATTTTGAACACGCGCTTCTATTTTTTTTGTATTTTTATTTATTTGTTTTTGTCATTTCATTGATTAAGTTGAGTAATCTTAGAAAATATTTAGGTTTTTAACAGGAAATCAGGGGAGAATTATAACGTGAGGTTTATATTTTTAATTAGAATCTCTCCTTGTTCTGTTGATCAAAGAAATAATCCGAACAAAACATCATAATTGTTCTAGGAACAAAATCGCCCGGATGCTTCCACTTCCTGTTTGAAAGACAGCAGTTTTCAAACAAATGTTTGATGCTCACCGTGGTTTACAAATACAGATTCTTAAAATGCAATTTAATTCCAACCGAAAAGATAATCTACCGACGCTTTATGATTTAGAGAAAAGAGGATGAAATTATGGTGAAATAGAACCAAGCTAGTGAAATTTTAATAAAGTTAAATAAAAAATTCTTCTACCACGAAAACAAAACACAATCTAAAACTGTAGAAAAAGTGATACAGCTTAAGGCATAAGAGATTTTTGTTAATCCTTGATTTTTCCTTTTAAAACAAAATAAAATGAGTTATTCACACTTCCACGAAAAATCCAACTGTTAATCTCAAAACATCAAATAATACCATCTGTAGCAATCCCAGATAATAGCAATTATAATCATTTGGTTTCCTTCAGCCACATTTATTGCACTGATCTTAAATTTTCATGGTACGACTTCTTAAAAAATGACTTGTAACTATAACTAATGGAATTTAATGAAATTTGTCAGAAAAGGGTTAGCAAAACCCACGACAAATAACAGATTTTCAAGGGGATTAAAAATGAATTAAATGATATAGGTAAAACCTGATAGATGTAAAGCTCAATAATGAACCAAACCGTGGTGTTAAATGGAAAATGAAACATTTTGCATTACCATGGTAAATTGAAACTGAGGTTGGGAAAGTGGACAGTAAGTGGATATTACAATCGTACTCGTAAATCTAGTTTCACAGACATACAGTTCAAAGTACGAATACGTATCGTTGTAAAAACAACAGACCTGAAGCATAATGTTTGTTCCGTTAAACACGGTACAGGTTTTCATATCTCCAGACTTTCGATTATGTGTTACTGCAATTGGTCGCAATCAATATGTCGCCAGTTTAGCTACCAAATATAGAAGTTGTATTTCGCTGAACAAAGCAGGACCTCCCCGAAATCCAACCGAAACAAAAACCCCGGGACTGTAACGTATCTTTTTTATTGACGCTCTTATCTCGTAAAAGACCGGGCGCCTCCATCGTCTTCCGACTCGTCGAACGATACTGACGCGCCGTGTACTATCTCGAATCGTAATTGGGCTGTTTAGCATAAAACCTCATTCGTTTGCAGCTTCCCCAGCAACGTAAGCTCCCACGGATTCTCACGGATTACCCGAAATCCTTGCTATCGTTCTCCGCGGTCTCATTAACCGTCGGTACTAAAGTTTATACCGCCTGGAGAGTAGTAAATGCGTGATAATTTTCTCTCCACGAGAAAAGGCGCGTGAAGTTGGGTAATTTTGAGGAGCTAGTTTTTCTCTCATTTTCCCCTTATTATCGAGTTTTTAAAGTAAGCCTTAGCAAGGGAAAGAGGGAGCAAATGAAGCTTTGGTGCACGTGAAAAGCGACTTTCACGAAGCAGGTCGAGCTCGACAACATACGCGCATGTGCTCGATTTCTCTCTCTCTCTCTCTCTCTCTCTCTCTCTCTCTCTCACACTCTCTCTTCTAAATTCTCAGAGCAAAGGGATTAGTATACCCTCCCTCTCTTTCTCTTTAGTATATTTTCTCTAAGTTTTTCCACTCTCCCACGGCGAGTCGGTACGTTTCAACCCCCCGACAGAAAAGTGTACGAGTCAGTCGGAGTATGGCCTCACCGGGCGAAGGGTGGACGTTTTTTGATACGACACCACGTCAGGAGAAAAGCTCGCCCTCGGAGGAACGCTATCAAAGCCAATATACTCACCCATATCGTCGATGATGGGCGCCATCCGCAGCGTGATTCCAACCAGCAGCAGGCACATTATCAGCAAGAGGCAAGCGGTCGCTATGATCGTCCAGCGGGCACGTTGCGGCAGATCGTCCGGGTCTATCACCTGCAAGTAAGCGGGTATACGAGCTTTATTATCACAAAATGCTCGGCTGGTCACTCCGGAGCGGGCCGCAATTTTCATAAAACAGCACGTCCGGTGCGACGTGACCCCCTGTTTTCGGAAGCTACAGGTTTTGATGGCGTAAAATCCCCCGTCGTGTTTCGTGTACGTGTAGGGGACACACAAATCTGAAAAGCCCTCCTAAGCCGGCACGGGATAAGAGCCGCAGAAGGGGGAGGTGGAAAAGTGGGGCGAAAAACGTGACCCCTTTCTTACCTTCACGCTCTGGTCGTCGAGGTCGTGCACCAGGATCTTGCGCTTCTTGTGTCTTTTCTTCTTACAGTGTCGATGGTGATGATGATGATGTCTGCTTCCGGGATTTGAGCACCGGGCCCGACGCACCACACCCAGGTGCCAAGGTGTTTGGACGGTTGGAGGCAAAGAAAAGAATGAACCGTGAGATAAAAGTTAATTGATTTTGCTTGTTTCTTCGCTTGCGGTTCGACCTCCGGGGTTCGGGCGTATCGGAAGGCGAAGCTGCGCCGCCCCGTGCCAGTTTTTATTAGATCCCTTGTGCTGCCTTGAGGGGTGGAAAACCGGCTCGGAGGGTGATCCGTTCAGCAAGAGTTGCCACCACCTGAAGTAACGTGACTCGGTTAACCTTTCCCTCGCTCCGCGGGGGATGGGATTTCGGATTGCGCCTTGAGGAGTCGGGGGAGTCTACGGGGAGTCCTTGTTGTTTTCCAACATGACCTACGACGGCGATGGTGGCGAATGCTCTCGGTCTCTTGAGTGAAGAGCCTACCCCTCCGTCCGGAGCGCTAAGCTAAGTCAGTTTCTCAGCCTCGCCACTGTATCGATCTTTCAGGCATGATGCTCCATAGCAACAGCTCCGTGCACTTTTTTGATACCGAGACGGGATATTTTCCGGGGGACGCGGGGATGAAAAGCAGCCGGTTCGCTCGTTATCTCGGGCCCAATGCTTACCTGTGTTTATGCTTTCTCCTATGCTCAGGCACTATTGAATCCAGCTCGCCGTGACGGTCGGATTCAATTTGCAGCGAAACGTCGTACATGAAGTCGTCGTCGTAGGGGAATTGACTACGTTTGGCACAGCGGGTTTTGCCGTGCGGGTTTTGCAGGAGTTTTTTTTTGCATCAAACGTGTGCGACGGGTATGACGATGCAGGCAGGCAGGCAGGCAGGTAGGCAGGCAGGCGGGAGAAACAGATAATGGGGTAGAAATGTGAGAGAACGTGGGAAACACATGTGAGCTTAGGTTGGGGTTTGCTTGCTGCTGGCAGAAAAATCAAGAAAAGAAAACCAGCTATCACGAAGCTCTTTGCTCCATGCGGGTTTTGTAGGTCTTTGTTACAGGCGAAATCATACTTTATATATCATGCGTAGGTGTCCACTTACTTTTACCAGCTTATACACACAAACACGCACACCTACTACTATCCGCTGCACGTTCGTACATAAGGTTCTAATACCTAGTGAACATTCGTGCCCTATGTGCTGTGCAGTACTAAAAAGATGATGAATATGACGGTAATGCGTTGGAGGTTCATACGAACAGAGAGCTAATTTCGCTGCTGCTGCTACCGCCCGATACCAAACCTTTGAGCTGGCGGTTTATGGATCGTGAAATCAGTGCGAGAAGGTCGTTACGAGCAGGCGGAAGGGCTTCCCCGTTGCTCGGGTAATGTATCGAATTGATAGCCTCTTCACTAGCGTCTCCGGGAACATCTCGTTCGAAATGGGCGCAAGTACCTAAATTAATCTGCTTCTGATTGTAATTAACCCAAAGGGCGTTACTCAGCACGTTCGGTTCCGGATAGGGATCGGTCGCAGACACGAAGTGTTAGATTGCTCGCGATGGGATGGGAAGTGGAGCGGCCAGCTGTTATAACAAGATTTTAATTTCATACTATACCGTCCCGCTTCCCACGTTTGCCGTCGTACGGTGAAAGTGTGAGCTAACGTATTCTTCAATTTACATGATAGCTCCTGAGGGCGCATTAGGCATGCATGACGTTAGAATATTTTATTTCCTGATATTTTCATTTAATCAGTCCCCGATGCTTTCATCAGACCGAAATAACGCTATAGTTGTGTTAATGTGTTTAACACTAGAACATATTGCTTTAGAATTTTGCCAGAACGCTCTTAAGCGGCGATTTTTGACGCTCTTTTTAAGACGCTAAAACTTCTCTGTTTCTGGAGTGATTTTCAATCGCTAAAACATGACTTTATTTTTTAAATTTTGCTTAATGCATTTGGTTTAATGTGTACTGTTTATTATTTTTTTATTTTTTGTAAATATAAAAGTTGAAAAGTTCGTTCTTTTATGTTTCACACCGAGCTAGCGGAATGGTTGATAGGTGCATACAAAAAAAAGCTGAAAGACTGTCAACAAATATACTAAAATGCAACCGTTTGCACATCAGATTTGATAAAACCTTCTTAAAAAGAGAAGTTATAGCTTGTTCAAAAGATCAGTCAAAAAGATTGCTAAAAGTATTTCAATATTATTTGGATTTTATAAAATTCCTGTTTTTTTATAAAATAAATATCAAAAAACCGCAACGCAGGTCAAATTGACCGCTGTTTGTATTCTAGTGCTAAGACCTTTTTTATTTACGTTAGTATTTAATGTTATGAACAATTTTGTTTAGTTTTACTGATTACTGCATTGCTGAGTGGCTTAGTTCTTTTGTCTATTTTTAACAATACACGTGACTTGTTGCTGAAATAACTAATAATGATTGTTCAGCTCTGTACCAATCTTTTGAATCAGTTTTCAAACCGTTGAAATTATATTGCAAAAGTGAAAACGAACCATATACAAGGCTCAACAGTATTTATGAAAACAAACCGGATAATAACATGAAACAACTCAAAATTTTTTATCATTCATTGCAAACTTCTTTTTCAATCGTTGATAAATACTGGAATGTTAATCATCTTGTAACATTTGTATAATTTAAGAGCTGAGCTTACTAGTAGAAAACGAAAACAACTTAGTGAATTTAATTTATGTGTAGTTTCGGTTTTTGGAAACTTGATATGGGGAACAAATAATAAATGATTTAAACAACTCATTTTTCTGTTTAAGATTTCCAAGGGAACATTTGTCAAACACATTTTGGGTTAGTACTAGACTAATCAACTATATCGGTGCTTTAGAGGTCTAGCTCTGTGGTTCAAAGTGGCGGAAAATACATTGCATGCAGAAGCCTTGTACGTATTGCATTAGTGCTAGGTTTACGTATTCGTTACTAGCCGCCTCTGGCTATCGGTTGACAAATCGGTCTTTCACTCGCTCACCAGACGCTCCCATCTGCATGGGAAGCGATGCAGTACTTACAGTGGTTGATTCGGTGGACGGCTGAGAATACAATGCTGCAGGCCACTGCCACCGCTGCCGCCACCACCAGCCGCCCCGGCTCCACTGCTCGTCGACGGGAACACGATGACCGGATCCGAGCATCGTTTCAAATATTCTAGAACAGGAGGATGAGTAGAAAAGTTACTTTGAGAACATCGACCGTTCCAGTGACATCGATCTTGTTGGGTTTTCGGGTGCAGGATAGTTTTCCCCCACCTCGGTCCAGCGGCCGAGGAGAGGTGAAGAAGTTTGTGTGGGTGCAGACTGGGCGCAACAAGGAATGGAACGGTGTCTACTAACGTGCTGGTACACAGGATGTTCCTAAAGATACACACACACACACACTCAAACGAATAGGCGATGGAATGATTGATGGAGCTTTCGAGTATTCCGGAGCTCGCAGTGCTTACGCCACATACTCTACGGAAAGCCGTCGGATTGCTTCTTCTGGTAGCGATTACTAAATGTTGCTAAATTTACGGTGAGTTTACAGAGGGATCAGATGGAACCGCATCAAATTGCACTCTAAGGATGGGAGTTCGCAATTGCAACACCAACCGAACCCAGACGACCGAAGGGATTACTTTGCGTCGAAGACTTTACTTAGACATATTTTGCACCGTTCAAAGTGTTTAGTTTTGATTTAAAAAGCTGATTAAATTATCTTCAACTTGGTGTTTAAACTTGTTTAGTTTTTGCTCAATATTGTCACAATATTAGATAACATCGGGATGACATTAGTGTAATCGTTCTAACGTTAATAAATCGAGAGAGAAAAGTGTAGAGAAATAGGACTTGCAGTAGTTGTAAAAAATGTATAACAGTTTTGGAATGGTACTTCATTTTGTGTTGCTTTGGCTAAATTAGTAGTTGAAACAAAAAAGGTATGTTGAAAAAGAATTGAGAGTAAGTAAAAAAATAATTTAGAGAAAAATTATAGGAAAGTAAATAAACTAACCTCTTGTGATATATTTGTACATGGTAGAGCCTAACGAAATACTCTCCGTAGTACATTTTCATAGTTAAATTAAATGCAACATTGTTTTAAAGCATGTTAACGATATTTTCAGTGACACTTGAGTTGTAAAACTTGTAAAAGTGTGTATATGTGATAGCAATTTATCTTTACTTTATCTTTCATTGCCTCAAAAATTTAGTGTTATGATATTTTGAACTAAATTATACTTTTTGGATGTGATTCACTCGACATAAAATCGTTTTACAAGAACTTGTATCACTGATTTACAATTGCTTTCGTAGATTGAATGGACAACTTTGTCAAATGATACCCCAAATTTCCCTAATGTTTTGTGCGTTTTTTTAAATACGCCGCTCCCAAAAATCACCATTCGGTCGTGGATCGTTTAGTGTTACCGTTTTTGCGATCAATTGAATACGGTTCGATGCAGTTGCTATACACTTTACTGTCATACTTACTGTACTTCCGTTTGTTCAGCTTCTCTTCGTCGCTCTCGTTGATGTCGTAGCCCATAATGTAGGACGAGTAGTCGTCGCCGTGGCAGCCGTAGCCGCTGCTCTTGCGATGATGGTGATGGTGCTCCTTGGCGCTCGAGCGCCGATTGCCACCGACGCAAACGGTCGGCCGATAGTGCAGCTCCACGTCGCAGCTGGATTGCCGCAGGAAGCTGCGCTGTTGCTGTTTGCGCTGGCTCTGCTGCTGTGGGAGATGGGCCGCTCCGGTTGGCAGTTGCGGTTGCGTCGGTGTCTTGAGTAGGGCCTGGTCTTCGGTGGCGGCTCCGGCCGACGAGCAGGAAGCCTTACGGAGGGCCAGTGGCGAGTGCGTGTCTGGGTGCTGCTGGGTGTGCGATGAGGCGTCGTCTCCCGGGAGAAGGGTGACCGAGGAAGAGGGTCGACGATGGTGCTGCTGCTGCTGCTGCTGAAGCTTGACCGTATCGCTGACCGGCGGAGACTGGCGAGCGGAGTGCATTTTGGCGGATATCACAGGTAGATTGGAGGCCGTCAGCTGGTTAAAGCTTTCGATGAGTCCCAGCGGCGGCGGCGAGGAGGATGAGGAGGGCGGCGGCAGCGGCGGCGGCCCGGCCGTCCCGTCCGCGCCCTGCGTGGTCCCCCTGGTGGCAAGGTGTTGCGATAATTTGTTCCTCTTACTAGCGCTACTACTACTGCTATTGTCGCCTAGGGCTAGGGAGGCCGACTTCCTGCCGCCATTTTGGCCGCCGGTCCCTGCGGCCGACTTGTCCTTCACTATCACAGTGGAGTGGTGCTGGTGCTGGTGCCCCGAGGACTGGCTGAGGTCCACCACGAACGAGGTATCACAGTCGATGGTGCACGCCTTGGTCGAGGCCGGCTGCTGGTAGGTGGCCGTGCTGAACGTCAGGTGGCGACCCTCGGCGGCCGGTTTCTGGCGCGGCAAGATCGGACTGTTCTGCGCGCTGATCGACTTTGCCTCGAGCACCCGCAACCGGTTGGCGGCGTGTCCGGCCGACAGGAACGGCCCGTGCTGCGCGCCGGCACCGAAGCGCGACCGGCTCGAGTTCTTGATGATCGAGATGGGCTCCGAGGCGATGCTGCGCCGCATGTCCGACACGTCGCTGACGCCGTCCAGCTCGATCGACACGTTCGTCGCACTGTCCAGCTCCAGCTCGACACTGAGCGGATCCGATTCCGGTTCGATTTCGATCGAAACCGGCTCCAGCAGGGAGGCCTTCCTTGGGAGCGTCGTGACACTCCCGCTGCCTCGCGTAACATCCGACGCTCGGCGCGACCCGGAACTCGCCCGCCCCACGCTGGCCGCCCGCTGCCCGCAACCTCCATTGACCGGGTGACCTCCACTTCTGACGCTCCCGGCCGCATCCGCGTGCGTCGTCACAACCACGTTCCCATCGGCATCGACCAGCGACGACAGGTCACCGATCTCGACAATGACCTCATCCACTCCGTCGCTGATGGTGGAGTTTTCCAGCGCCGCTTCCGGTCCCCCCGTGTAACCGAACGCGCTACACCCCGGACCGGAAGGTGCCCCACTGACGGCGCCATTGTGTCCGTGAGTCCCGCTCCGTGATTCCGGATCCACCGTGGGTCCACCATTCGTCGTGAGCTCCCCGGGACAGCATCCGGTCGGGGGCGCACCGCCGGAAACCTTGCGCCCGAAAAGGATACGTCGCAGCAGGCGCGTCTTCTTGTGGCGCTTCTTCAGCTCGCACTCGCGCTTGATTGCCAGTATCTTGTTCTCGACCAGCGTCGAGAAGACGGCCTCGAACTGAATGGCCCGGTTGAGGTCCTCCAGCGTGCCGTTCGTGCACACCGCCTTGTCCACCTTCATCGTACCCACCGCTTCCGCTCCCTAACCCCACGCTCTCGCTTCGCACAACGCAGACGCAACGACGTCACAAGCTGCTGACCGACTTTGCCAGATTGTTGTGGGTCGTCGCTGCACCGTCACAGATGAACTCCTCCGCGCGAGAACCCCACCCTATTTTCCCACGGCAACTTCCAACCTTCGCTCCGGCCGTGTTTAGTTGTGGGACGCTTTCTTTCCCGCCTCTGTTATTCTAGCACATAATTTAGCGCCCGTAGCGCTCGCACGGGACTATAACGATGTCCCTCGCCGCGACCGTCCGCGTGAAACCTGGTTTTCTTCCTTGATGTTGCCGCCTGATGATGCTGCCGCCGACATAATAATCGGCCGTGCCAATCCGCACGGTTCATTAGGCACACGGTCGGTTGAGATGAATGTTTCGAAGATGCTCGCTAATTAGCATTGCGCTGGTGTGTCTCGGTTTGACGACGTCGCTCCAAAGTCTACTGGAAATTAACACCCTGAAATGAGAGAAGAAAACGTACTGTTATTGGTGCTGAAGTTTTCCAAAAACACGAAAAAAGTTTTTTTTTATTTTCAGTTATGTCGATAGATTGAGAACAAAAGATATGACGCAAAGTGTTGATTGATTTATTATTAAATAACCAAAGCTTTATTGAAAACAAGATCGCACTTTTGGTGAATTTGTTGGTAGACTTCCAAAATGTCACTCTACTTCCAGCCAAACAAATTTATAAATCGTTGCTATTGATTCATTGACTCCAATATGGTCATGCAACGATCAAAGTAATCATTCTTGTGCTCTACCCTGCAGTGTTTGTATTTCAACAGGATGCTTTCCCACTTGAGAGTGTGTATTTACAAATCATAGAAACGTAAATTTATCGTAAATAATGGCGGGGGGCGGAAATTGTGCTTCAATCACTGGACAGGAAGTCCCGCGCAAGCAACTGCTCGCCGGTGTCGACTGGTTTTCCCGGCTGAGTGTGTATTTATTGGTTTATTTCACCGCACATTAAATAAACACCAGTTATTTCGCTCCCACTGATGAAGCTAGTCACCTCGAAGGTAAATTCCTAAGCCAATGTCATACTTTTGGAATGTGCGGCCAGGTCTTTGTGTGGCGAAGGTAATGTAAGGGAATCGAAGGGAAGCTGACTTCCAAGGAAATTGGGGAAATAATGAGAGAATAATCATAACATCGACATCGGAATACATCCCCCACGAGATCGCCATATTTCCCGAAGGTCACCGAACGAGGCAACGACTTTCCACGGAACGCATGACCCGCGCTGACACTGATTGAAATAAATTAGGTGGCAAAACAAATACGGAATAATTGCGCCAACAGCTTGATAAACATGCCGTTGTGATTGATCCCGGGTGATTCATTTAAGGTTTTCCTTCTGGCCCTGCTCAATACCCCGGTCAGTCGCGTGCCGTTGCCGTTGGCGTAATGGCGAATTTAATTAAGATTTATAGCAAGTCATTTGGAGAAGGGTGGTGCCCACGGAGGGTGTGGGAAATGTTTCCTTTATGGCAAGACTTTCATTTTGGGAGATTGTTAGGAGCGCGCTGTTGCCTTTAATTTGTTTTAATTTACTTTACCACTGTAGAAAAAGGAAGGGAAAATGTGTAATATCTGGATGAATAATAAAACTACAGATTCCATTCAAGTGAATAGTGGACTTATTTTAGTTTAGCATGTGTGAAATTCTTCTTTTGCGACAAAAGTAATTTCCGGAAAATTGTATGGCGAAAATTTCCAATTTGTGAAAAGGAAACATTTAATTTTTTATATAAAATATTTGAAAACTCTTACCAAAATCATTTACGTATGAAACCACAAACAAACTTATAACAGTAAATAGAAAAGAACTAGAATGGAACTTTCATTGCAATAAATTACATCTCGTACGTTGTTCTAACAAAGATAATCCTCTAAACACCATTTCTTATTACTAATCAACGTCAAAGGAAAGCTTGCTTCGAGGTGAAGGCTTCTTTGATGCGAAAATCGATGTATTAAATATGAACTCTTTACCTAGTCGTCGACTTCACTAGTTTCTCTCGCTGCAAAGCATGCTTTGAGTGCCGATAGTGCGGAGTATGTGCTTGGGTATGTATCTCTTCACACGTCGAACCAATTAGCGGTTGTACTACGAACGACGCTTGTGCGTTGAATAATCAATAATGCTTTTAACAGTATAGAAATAATATAAGTAAAGGTATGTTTTGTACAGTGCATACTGTTTTTTCTTCTCTTAAGATTTTATCTAAGATCACTTCACTCAAAATTGCTCTACATTGACTGCTTGCGTTTTCTTTTCATGAATAACTGTATGATGGTTTCGCAGCGCTTTCGGTAGCTTTAAACGGAGATCACTGTGTCTTTTGATTGATCCTAGTGGCTCACATTTGCCGCATATGGCTCCCACATGAATCTCGCACCATCCACTTAGCGCCCGTGTGGCAACAATGTTACACACTCCAACCAAGGAGCGCTTCTGCTTGAAGTACTGCTGCGAAAGTGTGGAAGCAAGAGTTATTAAAAATTCAACCACTTTCCATCTTTGCAAGCAGCCGCTCGCTGCTGTTGCTGGGAATTGAATTCGTTACGTCGACTCTACGTGCCACTACGGATGGCACGGGCTAACTTATCGCTTATCACACTCGTGCACCCGGGAGCCGGGCTCTCTTTACGATCGATTTATTTTTACATCCGCCTCACTCGTACGGTGAGATCATTTTTACCACTCTTGAAGGTACAGCTTTGTTCTTCCGAGTCTGCATCGCCTTGCGAGCCACGAAGATGTCGCGCCCGGCCTCCTGCTTTCGGCTACGCTTCTGGTACCGGTTTCGGTACTTGCGTTCGACAAATCCTTTCTGCGTAACCCCGCAGCGTCCTTCCCATCGCCGGATGGCAAGTGCGTCGCAGCGCGGCACGAACCGACTGCTACGGGGAATAAACATGTGCTCATAAATTTGTTATGAACGAATAAATTTGACAGGGAAATGATACGCCTTGCGGCGAAGACAAAGAAGACATCCCCGACGTTCCCCGGCGCCGTAGCGATTCCGGCGTTAAACAAAGTGAGCAATGCGTTGATATTGATTGTACAAGGAGCTTGCCGACTCGCACGCGTGGAGCAATTGAGCAAAACAAAACGAAAAAGGAAAAGTGGAAGTAAGGGCAACATATGCCAGGAAAGGATAACAACACGAACCAACGGGAGATGAGACGAACGCAGCCGAAAACGGAAAGCGAGCTAAACATGATTAATGTTGCTTTAAGGTCAAATAACGAGTCATGATTTTTGTGAACGCGCAGCCTCAAATGCTACAATGGAAGTTATAGAAAAACACAAAACAGCTGCTTTATTTGATATGCAAATAGCGATCCGATGGTTGCCTTCGTCCCCGGCTGACATGGTGACAGGATGGACTTAAGCATATTAGTAGCGATTTTTTTTATCCGGTTCCGGTGCGGTTATGTCACTTTGGCAAATATATGGCTGGTGTGGGGGTTTTGTAACAAAATGAAGGGGTTATCATGTGCGCATTGCGGAAAATTGAATGACGGATAAAGGATAACGCTTTTTCACACTGTAATGGGTGGCTTTTGTTTGCTATGCAAATGAGTTTTGGAATCAATGAAATTTAAACTGATCGAAAAATTGAGCGTTATAAACATGAAATCCCATGTCTTTGGAAATGGGGATCATAAGCGAACGCTTGTATATGCTTTGAAGTATTGCTTTGCATCAATATCGAAAATGTTTTTGTTCATGCAAGTTGTAGCTCAAATGTGAACACATTAGAATGAAGCCTGTCTAATAAATAATAATTTCATTCATCTTGAATATAAGATTGTTCAAATTTTATATAAGATATTCAAACATAAGATGGATGCTGTTATCACTTGTAACGTAACATAGTTTGAGGGGTAAATTTATCCCGTATTTTTATTAATCTAATTATAGAGCGAAGTGTTAAAGCACGTTGAAAGTAGTATTAAATCCGTTGTGGAATATTATCTTTTGATTGCAACTCACAAATTTTGCATTCCACAACAGCTTTTGGGGCTTGTTTCTCTCTCTGTAATATGTTTTTAATTCTACAACACTGGACAAAACGGCATGTTTGAATAGTGTGGTTAACAGGTGGTAATTGATTTAACTTCGAATTCTTGAAAATTGACTCACCCCACACCAAGAACCCCACCCCACCTTGAAGATTGTCTTGGTTTGTTTTCATTTATCGATTGTCCAAAGTTAAATTGGTTCGGTTTCCTTGGATTTTCGCTTTTCTCCTATGCACTGCATTGGCACGGCTGCATGGCCTGATTGGTTAATGGAAGTTACACCTGGTTTCGTAAAATAGCGGACTGTACATTCGTTTTCTTTTGCTTTGATTTCAGTTTCTGTTTTCCCGCGGTAAATTCACCGATTTCCATCCAAAAAACCGCAGAATGCGTCGGCCAAGCCGTACCCACCTGACCTACATCGATACTTTGCCGTCGACGTAATCGAGTCCATCGAATGCGCGCGCCGGCAAGTGTTGGAAAATGTTGGCCCTCGGCCACGGGCGCACGATTGTTTACATTTGCGGGCGTGGGGGTTAGAATTTTACCGGATCTCTGGAAAATAAAACAGAGCGCCCCAGAAGTGAGCGGCTCAGATGTATCGACGCCTTGCTGGCCTTTACTCCCAGCTCCAGTCGTTGTTTGTGTTTAGCATGTAGTGTCGAGGGATAGGTGCGGCCGGCGGGGAAGGAACCACGGAGGAAAATGTCGAGTGAGAAGCGCAAGGTATAAATAATATTTTCCGCCCTCGGTACGATGACAGGGTGCACCATCTATTGAAGGTACGAGTTTTATCTTCGGTTTGGGTAAAATGGATTTTGCATCATTTTTATCTATTCCTCTATCTGGAAAGCTGATTGAATTCTAATGAAATTTTATTTTGGATGGAAAAGTTTTAAGGGGCTCTTTTATTGAACCAGTTAACATTTGAAAGATGTTTGAAAATATTGTTGAAAAGGAAACTTTTCCATTGATTCGTAAAATAGAAAACGATTGTAACAAATTCATTTAATAGTGAGATCCCAAAATTACAATCTTAATGGAAAGAGTTTCGAATAATGTTGGATTCAAATTATTAGAATTTGCTTCATTCAAACAACTATTGGAAAATTCGTTTGAGATTTTCTGTTTTGTGGTTTTTAGTTTGTATTTGTGTTTTTGTTGTAACTTTTTTCCCAAGAGTTGATATTTTACAGTTGTTAACACTAACATTTGTTCGATATAAACGCTATTTATAGAAAAACCGATGAAGAAGGGAACTGAAACACTTGTTTCTTTTGTTGGAAACGTTAGTCGGTGGTACTACACTTGTTGGACAGGTGAAACAACTGAAAAATAATGTTAAATTAAGGATTGTTGCTACGATCTTTCTCGATAACGAATATACATTGATCGAACAAAGTCAGCATTGTGATTTTCGATAGTGCGGATATCTAACTCTCGATATATTTCCAATGGTTCAAGGCCTTTAAACTATAAGTTTATCAGTGTCGATTTTGATTTAGTTGATTCACCCGGTTGTGTGTTGTTTGCAAAACCGGGTAAATTTATTCATCCTGACATGGATGCTTTACTTTCCAATCCATTCTGTACCTTTCCTAACGTCTCAATATTGTGCGCACCAACGTATGGCTCATTTATCGAAACCCCCAAACACCTTAATGCGATACGATAGGATATCGATGTCGGCGGGTACATCGGTGTAGTGCTGCCGGTGGAAACAGATGGTGCAAACATCGTTCGCCCCGTGCCTGGCCATCTTGCAAGCCGCACTAGTGGGCGTGCTTGTTGAGTTTTCCTTCTGGACGAAACCTCTCAAGAAGCTGGAGCGCCTTATTGGCATTTTTATGCATTCGATAATCCTTTCCGCTTTGGGTTTCGGTGTGCGATGGCCATTTTCGTAATAGCATTATAGCGACGGAGCGATGAGACGGGAGCGTGTGTATGTGTGTGTGTGTGTGTACTTTGCGCAAGTACCATCGTAACGAGATGGGCGTGAGGCGAAAGGAAAAAAGGGCAAAACCAGGAAGTGCCGATGATTGGCAGCGATGATAATGGGGCGAACGATCGCTTAACGTTCCTTAAAGGACGAGAGTGTCGTCAGTTTCGTTTAGATGATGATTGTTCTCGACCCTCTGGTGGAGCCTTTGAGGGTTGTGGTGTGCCTGGTGGGAATTGATATTCGTTTCGATTTTTCCTGCCTTTGGCGCAACATCTTGCACGGACCGAACGGGTTAGAGGTAAACATTGATTTATGTAGGATGTGACGGTCTCTGCGGTACGTTTACGATATTGCGCCTCAATACGGCATGCAACGCATGTGCGAGCAGCTCGATAACAGCTGGAAATGATTAAATTGCCACCGAACCGGTACGAAGACGCGACCCTGGAGGTTTCCCATTTTCCCAGCCTCCCCGGGGGAAATCAGTCGAGACAGGCCGGTACCAGACGAACCGACCGAGAGGAGGGCCACGTGCGAAACGGACCGGTTGTCGTCATACCGATAACATCTGGTGCGGGAGTCGCGGGTTGGACCTCGATCGACCGACCGGGTGTGTGGGTGTTTTTGGGAATGATTGACGCCGCGTCTTGCGGTGCGTCTGCCAATGAAGTAGTTAACCTCTAATGGTACCGATCACGCACAGTTTGATTTTCGGGGAATTTACATTAATCCAATCCGTTTGTTTACCGCACAGCCTTCAACGCACGATGGCAGCGACGGTGATCATGTTTAAATTAATCGCTGCGCTACCGCATTTGATTGCCCGAAGCGCAGGCAAAACAATTTGACTTTTCCGTGTCCGTGAATTCCCCGCCGGTCGTAAAACATAGCATGCATGCCAACCGGTCATGGAGGCAAAGATGTTTTATCGTGATCGCAAATATGATTGTTTTGAACATTTCGCATGCTCCATAAAATGGTACTATATTTCTTTGTCATTCTGCAATGAAATTTATTCAGCTGGGAGTGAAGAATAAAACAAAGCAAACAAATAACTAAGATCATAAGAAATTTGAATCGGAGGTTATTCAACATGAGGTGTTGATATTTGTATCCGATTAAAGCTACTCGAGATGGACAATTTCTGTACTTTGCAGTACGTTTTGTTGGTGTGAAAGAGAATTTCCAATGTTTTGTATCCACGTTCTCATGAGAATTTCCTAAATTTTTGTTAGATGTGTCATAAGGCCTGATTTAAGTTAATTTAGGTAATAAACTAAAACCGAACAAGAATTCAACTAAATCCAATTGTAACCTATTGTAATCCAAACAAATATAACAACCAAACATTGTTAAAACGATCTTTACGAACGCTTAAGGATTAAGGATGTCAGGTGATTCAGGAAATCACAACATTTACACTTTGTAGGAAGTTCAATTGGAATCCATTGGTTTACCCAATTATATCAAGAAAACGATTCGTGGCATATTGTATTGGAAATGTTTAATGAACAGATTTGAAGGACCTTGTTTAGAAAATGTACATATTCAAAACTTATAATAATAATTTTACAATTTTTTAATTTCTGCGCTGGTATATTCTCTGAACTACAAGTAACATAGAAAACATACACATGATGGTCCAAAGTAAAAAAATATTCTCGCTTTTGTTTCCCAATTTTATGATTTCATTTTAAAGTAAGACTAATGACTTCCTTTAAAAGGATTCGATGTAAATATTTCAAGAGTTTGTACGAGAAATTGTAAAATTCGCTTGAGCTTGGAATTTAGCTTAAGTTTTATACAGTGACCGGCAGGAAAAAGTGCCCACTTCGAATTTTGTTGATTTTCGCTCAATATTTTTTTCTCAATCCAACTAAATATACTGCAAGTATTTTTCGTATATTGATTTACATATTTCATATAAGATCCACTAATGAGTAAGCGAAAACAAATATATTTTGATTATGAGAAAAATATAATAAAAAAAAGTATCTAAAAAACAGTGACAAGAAAAAGTGCCCACTTTAGTTATTCTTTATTATACATAAAATAAGAAATAATAAATGCATTTTGATATTTTATGTGTTCTCTTTTAGCTTTTAGAACCTGCTGAAGGCGCTTTGGCATGCTTTCTACTAGGATTTTTAGTTTTTGGGGATTTTATTCTTCTCAAGCGCGCATTAGAGCTTCAAAATTGTCGTTTTTATTCGATACATCAGTTTTGTCCACCCTGGCATCGAGAACTGCCCACAAATTCTTAATCTCTGGGCTCTGAGGAGACCATTTCAACAGTTTTGTCCGACAAGACGGGAAGAAAGATTTCGTCTTCTTGGCAGTATGTCGAACTTGGCCCCGCCGGGCTGCGTGGAACTTGCCCCAGCCGGGAGAACGAACTTCTCTTCAAGGCCCGTCAGGATCAGTGAAATCTCCAGATTTTGTTGCAGGATGTTTATGTTGTAATCTGCACTCTTAACACCGTTAATGTTCCCAAGGCTCCCCACTCCACTGGACGAAAAACAACACCAGACCACCATATTGCCTCCTTCATGGCATACTGTGCCCTGGATGTGGCGAACCTGCAGCATTGCCTTCTTCGATCTGCGCTGTATACGTTCATGCCATCTTCGATTAAAAAGTTCAAATATTGATTAGTTAGACCACAGAACCGTTTTCCAGTACTCTAGAGGCATAGCAGCATGTTCCTCAGCGAGCTTAAGACGCTTGGCCTTATTGGTCATGCTCATATAAAGAAGCCTCCTAGCAAGTCTGCTCTGTTACCCGTATGCAACAAGCCGACGACGGATAGTTCTTTCGAAAACTGATGAATGAAGTGTTTCCATGACCTCTCTGACAGTTACTTTTGGATTTTTTTGATCTCACGAATGATCTTAGTGTCCATGCGTGCATCTGTTTTGCACATGTCTCCCCTACCAGGGCGATCCGCCTACTTTTAAAATTTCATTGTGATTTTTCCTACCGCTGCCTTGTGGATTTCGTGCTTTGAATGAATTACTTCAATGTAGTCGTAGAGTGTAGAGTGTCATAAAACATATTTTATGCAAGGCAATTTCTTGTAACACTTTTTCTTGTCACTGTTTTTTTAGATACTTTTTTTATTATTTTTTTCTCAAAATCAAAATATGTTTGTTTTCGCTTACTCATTAGTGTATCTTATATGAAATATGTTAATCAATATACGAAAAATACTTGCAGTATATTTCGTTGGATTGAGAAAAAAGTATTGAGCGAAAATCAACAAAATTCGAAGTGGGCACTTTTTCCTGCCGGTCACTGTATAATGCATGGATCGAAAAATATTAAATATTGATTGTATTTTATGTATCCGAAACCAGCTCCCATAATTAATTCATTTCATGCGACTTAATAAAACTCGAGTTCACACCTTGGCCAGTGTTTAATGTCAATAATCTGTGCTTTCGCGCGAGGTTAACATACGATATCTATATGTTAAACTTCTCGCAATATTTCTCTGGCTGTTTCTCGTAACGTGGTCCACAGCTTAGCATTAATCTGGGCGTGAACATAAATATTTATTCCGTGACGTACTGTTCAGAAAGCTTAATTTCGTGTCTTGAGCTTCCCGAGCTTTCGACTACGAAAAACCAGTAATCCATTCTTTACGACATGACAAAGTCAGCAGCACATCCTATAAACCATTGAAATAAACAAAAACTCGATCAACCGACAAACATGGACGAGCGCTCCTCTTATCACTATCGCTATTTTCCCCGGGAACCGCCGTCAACGAGCACTACCGAGCGGAAGCTTAATAGACATAATAGGGATTTATGGGAAAATGGTTTTATGACGAGCGAACAAACAAAGCGATGATAGTTTTCCACGGCGGTGCTCGATGCTCCGGTGGTGGTCCTCCCCGGTTCGTTGAGCAATGTCGTAAGTCATACGAGCCAGCCGAGAGGAAGAAGTGCTTTTATTGCACTCACGGCTCGAGCGCGCCTCGTTTGATGGACGTTTCCCGCCTTCAAAGCGGGAGAGTTCGGTTACCCGAAACGATGATGGGTTGGGATGATGAGCCAACCCTGTGTGTGTGTGTGCGCCATACCCAGCCTTTCATGGCAACATCTCAATCATGATTATCTACGTTTTGGCGTCCTTGCGTGCTGATGACAGCACGATGACAGCAGACGCGGAAGGACAAAGGCGGCAATGACGCCGAATGACTCATGCTAAATAGGCGAAACGTGAGATGGGTTTCGGTTCGGCCTTTGACAGAATGGGCGGGCACGAGCTGGCGGGGTTGCGTTTTGCAAAACGGACGTTTGATTGACTGTCGCAAACGGCTTTTAATGCCCGGCATAAAGAAGTCGTCCTGGTCGTAAAGTCGACTTAGGAATTGTTTTCCTCTCACAGGCCCTTATGAATGGCTGACATTGTTCAGTGTAATGCTGGTGAAGTTCGAAGTATTTTCCTTCGACCATCGAGCCCCGGAAGAAACGGAAGCATAAGAAAACTTGTTGTTTGAAAATTGATCACTGTTGCGTTGGTTGGCATTTTGGGAACATTTTGTGTAACATAAACTTTCGGAGTTAGCTTTCCAGCCTCGGGCCAACATTGGCGGCGAGCTGCCGGTTCGGTTTCGGTACCGCCTGTCAAACTGCCGCTGTCTGTTTGCCCAGGTTTGAGGGCAGGGAGGGATAAGGTAAACAGCATAGGAAAATATTGGCTTTGGTCGTTCCAGCCGACACAGTTTTCTACGGTGAAAGGTCAATTTCTGTCGAGTGTCGCACTCCCGCTTCAGTTTGACCCGACCTGTTGTACGGGCACGTTTCAGGCAGATCTTTCAACCGGAGAAACACCCGTTAAGAGTGTCGTTTTAAACACAGGCAGCAATGCGGTGTTTGTCAACAGCCGACAACAACCAGAGCCCCGGTTGGCATATATTGTAAATATATGTGAATTTGCAGCCAGGCAAAGAGTTTGTAGTTTGTTTTGTTTTCGAACCCAATGACACCAACAAAGTCCTCGCCCTCCAACGCGCGCGGGCGGGAAAAACCACGATCGCCGTGCAGCGGAGTCGTAAAAAATTGATCTCCAGCAAAACTCGACCGGGCCACAGCAGTTCGTTAATCTAATTTTAGGTCCATGTGCCACTCCGGTCCAGTTTGCTTACGGTTCCCACCCACACACATCGCCACCGTCCGCTGGTTGGGGGTGGAAAATCAGCGCCCGAAGTAGATCGATTATTTACCGGTGAGTGAAAAATTTATTTTCTTCCCTTACGTACACACACACGCAGACACATACACATATGCATGGGAAGACACTGGCCTTGCCAGACTGCGCGCAAGACGCATCTGAAGGAAGGAACGAAACTGCATGGAAGAAAGATGGCGGCGGAGAAGTTAAGCTCGCAAACTGAAGCCAAAGAGAAAAACAAAATCGGACCCGAACTAGCCACTGTCGAGGCAGAGTCCACCGTGTCAGAACTCGAACTGCGGGGTGTGTGTGTGTGTTCATGTGTCCGGGTCTCAGATGTTTTCAGTGTAAATATTTTGCCATCTCGAAGTTTTTGCGGCTCCACCGGACCGGGTTGAGCCGCAAGGTGTCCGGCGGCATTCTTCCGTCCCAAAAACCACTGCTTTATGCACTGGCAGGAAAAGCGGGAAGATTTATACTCATCCGCAAGCAACAAGCAAACATGGCTGGGAATGGAGGGGGCGGTGGTGTATATCGGACTCAGTCCACACGATGCCAGGTATCGCAGCGATATATCACGGCCTGCACCGGATGAGCAGCAATTCAGTGGCAAGCGGTTGTTTGCCGCTGGTTAATATTGTTCCGAAGTGATGCATAGTGGATGGTCGGAAAACCGGATACGAATGAAAATTGCAACCATGCAATTTGATGGTAATGGAAGTACTCTGCTGATGGTTGCGGAAAAAGTGAAAAGAAATGCTGTTGTTATTTTAAGGCCAAAATTTGTAAACTTTGAAAGTTATGTTTTGCATTCTTGTGCAATGAAATTATGAATATGCTTATGATTTTCTGTTATTTAGTTATATTTGCTCTTCATCTCATGTATATATGTGACAAGTCTTCTTATGCATGTAACGTTACAATACTATGTCTTAGTTTTTCTAATTAGTCTTAGTTTTTAAGTCTTAGTTAAAGTGTTTTGAAAATAATAAATCCTTTAAGAGACGTTCTGCTTCTAAAAATTTGATTTACGCTTACTTTACTTATTTTAACTTCTAAATAATTAATTCTTGACTGCATAGAATTTTTGCTGCTGTTTGTGGAAGGGTCAATATTTATATCATTGTGTTCATGGGAGAATCGCATTTCTTTGACTTGTTCCAAATTTTAAAATGAATTTATTTTAATATCAAAGGAAATGCATTTTACTGTTTAAAAGGTCATAATTAGAACTATGTTCGATTTGGCTAATGATGTTAGATATAAAAGTAGTTTTTTGATTTGTTCAATTTAGGGTCATATGTATTTTTAGTTCCATATCATTGGAAAAAATATATTGTTTACCGACATGCTAAATAAGTTTACCTTGGGTATTACTGTATGCAATTGAGGCGGTTTCTTCTAATTTTTCACATAGTGTTACATAGTGAACATGTCAACCAATATCCTTTGATTGTAAGTGAGATATACTAAGGCATAATCACACATAATGATGCACCGTGAATTATTTAAGTAGTATTGATAAAAACAGAAAGCAAAACTTATCGAAATGGGAAAGCACTTTAGTGACTTTAGTAATAGTTTAAAATTATTGAAATTGATCAGGGGCCACAGTGATTATCAAATCGTGTCAGTGCAAGTCGATGGTGTTTCTTGTCTAGAGGCTAATGGATGTGGCTAAATAAACCTCGTTGAACTCAGTCCAAACAAGACCAAAATCTCAACAAATTCACCTCCAACCCATAACTCATCCTTGTAGTGGTCTCTTCCGATCTGTAACCGGTATTTACGATGCACGCTTGTTGAAGGTCAGCCCCGGATCCCGCTATAACACAATAATCACCCCAAATTAATCGCCCATCGTAACGTGAGCCGAATTAGCGGGATGCATTGCTTGGTTGAATGAGGTCATAAACCCTTAGAGATGTTGTCCCACTTCTTCCCAAAAGATGTGAGCACGAGCATGGTGCCTTCGGGTGGGTTTATTTCTGGTACTTTTTGTTGTGTTCAGCCAATCGTCGCACCGCTTGATAAGACTGTGCCAAAACCGAACCGCGGGTTATCAGTCTTCTTTCGACCGGGCATCCGATCGAACGTGCGTATGGAAGTTCGTAGTTTGTACTGAAGAGTAGTTCTAGGGCAAGTTAATTCGGAGAATATAAAATGGTTCGCAATTGCGCAGGGTCGGGCCGATGTTGGATACTGTGGATCGTGTTAGTAGGCTGCCTAGGCCGGTCAGTGTTGGCGCAAAGCAATGGGACTATTTTACGCGAAGGTTTCGACCTTCAACGGTGTGGTGTTCCACGGCTCAGCGGGCTTCGCAGCCGCATCACGGAAGGTGAGCTGGCCATGGAAGGACATTGGCCCTGGCACGGCGGGTTGTTTCACCTGGACGAGTACCAGTGTGGCTGCACGCTGATCAACGAACTGTTCGTGCTCACCGCCAGCCATTGTGTGTACAACAGTGGCACGGGATACAAACTGAATGAGCGCATTCTGCGAATCAAGCTGGGCATGTACCGGCTGTCGGCGAACGACACCGACCGAACGCAGGTGTACACGGTCCGGTCGATCATCTCGCACACGAAGTACTTGACGAGCAGCCACAAGCACGACGTCGCGCTGGTGCGACTGAACGACACGGTCCAGTTCACCGACTACATCCAGCCGGTCTGTCTGGACCTGACGGAGTCGATCTGGGTCGAGCACTTGGCGGACGTGCTGGGGACGGTGGTCGGCTGGGGCATCACCGAGAAGAATCGGGTTTCGGATCAGCTGGTCAAGGCGGAAATTCCGATTATCCGGTATACGGACTGCGTCGAACAGGATCCTTCTACCTACGGACCCCTTATCTACAGTGGCATGTACTGTGCCGGCATTCTGAACGGTAAAATTGTTAATCTGACGCAATGCAGGGATGAATAAGTGCCTTATTTTTATATAATCGGATTCAATACTTGGTGGTTCAGTTTGGCTACAGAGGCATTCGTATCAGTAATTTTCGTCTCTCACCAATAGTGTAGTTATATGTTTCCAAAGTGTTAGGATGTCGATTTGAAAAAATCTGTTATTATGTGCTAGAATAATTTTTCTTTTCAATCGGGGTCTACCACCTTCCAAGTAGCGATATTTCCTTACAGTTTCTAACTTGTTCATTGCATCCTCATTAAGGCTATTCATTCGCTATTTTTTCGAATCCCGTTTTTCACTTAAAGTTTATTTGAAATAAAAGCATGCTGAACGTTCACCTTTAAATAGTAAAGTTCATTGTGGATTCATGTTTGTGATTATTCGCGGTCACGTTTTTTGGGGTATGCTCACCATTTGTCAATTTGCACACAATTCATTTGTCCCTACTGTAACGCTCTTGAGGTCAGCTTGATGCTTGGGTGAATAACTGTGTATTTTGTGTAGGTATTTTGAAAACTAATAGTTAGGAAAATAGATCAGAATGCAATAATACGCCAAAAACAAATGGTTTCCTAGTTATTTTTTGAATCTATATTTTAAATGCATTTTTATTTGGATTATTTGTCGGAACACTTCACACACATTGGCTTTAATTTGATGATTAAATACTTTTCATGCGTCCGTTCTCCGCTCTATCAGTTCGGTGCTACGAGAAGTATGTAAAATCAAGCTCAACTGTTTTCAGTTTATTACGTAAAATACAAATTTTACAGCTGAAAGAAGTTTAAGACTTCATATTTTGGATTTTTGTGCACAATTTAAATGGTTATCCTATCTTTAATAGACGTTAAATACAAGTATCTCGTGTATGCTTAAACCAAAATGCATAATGAAGCAATTTAGTGGTTCGGGCGTATTTAGACTTACACTAAACCCTATTTCCTGCTTACATCTTATCTTTCCATCTTATTAAATTTTTACATTGTTTTTCATCTAAAGAACGATTAAAAAAAATCTCTTAACGATTAAGTGATCATAGCACTGGACACATTCTTTAAATACGGACCAACAAACATCAAACAGGTACGCACGTAACCCCCAAATGTGGCACTCTGCCACGGATAACCCCAAACAAAATCCCTGTTTAATCCCATGCTTAGGGAAAACCTCATAAGAAAGAATGGCAACAACATTGCACGTACTTATCGAGGTTTAATTTTGGTGAACCTTTCTTGAAGGGGGGAGCATGATTGTGTGTGTATGTACGAAACGGATGAAACAGACTGTTTACGAGCCCGTTGTTGTTTTTTTTCGGGGTTTTTTGGTGGTTTGTGCCTCCTACAGGTACGAGCCCGTGCAACGGTGATAGTGGTGGTGGAATGTACATCTTCCGCGAGAACCGCTGGTTCCTGCGTGGCGTCGTGTCGTTTGCGAGGATTCGGGCGGGGACGAACTTTTGCGACTCGTTCAGCTATGTGGTGTTCATGAACGTGCCGTACTACACCAAGTGGATCTCGACGGAAGTGGAGGCCGCCCGGGAGAGCCTCCGGTTGGAGGCGACTACTCCGTCACCCAAAACGAACGTCTCCAGCCGTTGGGGTGAGTCGTAATAGTTTTTTCAGTTTAAAAGCAATACCCCAAATAACCGAGTTTGTTCTCTTTGCCTTTGGTTATATCTGTTCACTTTTAGACTCGGAACTCGCCGAAAACGATGCCTTGGAAGAAACGTTTTTCCCCGTCGCTAGGATGGACACGGAAGGTGAAAGTTCCTCACCGTTTCCGAGGCGGACCGCACGCTGTGGACAGAATGTGACGCTTTCTTGCGTGAGACCTTCGAACAGTATCTTGTCTTACCGCAGGGATGTCCGCTGGTATAAGCGTATCAATGGGCGAAGGGAGTTTTTGGCATCGAAAGTACGCAAGTGTAGCCATGAGTTGGGGGGAACCTTCCAAATTATATTTCAATTGGTGTTTTCAATTGCATTTCCAGGCTCTGCTAAGGCTCCAGCCCGTCCGTCCTCAGGATGCGGGAGAGTACTGGTGTACAACGACGGCGCGATCGGGTCAACTGCTCGAAAGTGGAATACTGCTCGAAGTGTCCGATGTACCGCTGCGTTTTCGGCAGAACGGAGAGTCCAAATCGTACGCCAGCTACGGTACACCGACGGGGACAGGGTTCTCCATCACGCAGTTCAGCTTCGAGATGACCTTTAGGACGACCGAAGCCGATGGGCTCTTGTTCCACAAACCGGCCCTGCCCGAGCTGGAGAGCTGGAGCTACTCGCTGTCGCTCGAACGGTCGCGACTCACGTTCCGCATGGTTCCGCCGGGGCAGGGTGAGAAAGTGTTCCGCACCGTTCGATTGAACCTCGAGCCCGACCGGTGGATGACGGTGCTGGTCAGCTGCTACGATGGGCACGGTTTCCTCGCGCTGGACGGCCAGTATCTGCTGGGCTTCGAGGGTCATCTGCTGCAGCATCGGCTCGATCGGTACTACATCGCGAACGATCCCGACCTGCTAGAAGCGGTCAACTCGGGACTGAGCGGGTGCGTGAGCCGGGTGGCGGTGAACGAGCAGGAGCTGCGGCTGCTGGAGGATGCCAGCGAAAAGGTCGGCGTGGAGCTGTGCGATGATTGTCCCACGGGGGGATGCCGGGATGCGGACGCCACCGTCTGCCCGGTGGAGCAGATCTCGTGCATAAATTACGCCTGCAGCGATGGGAGATGCGACCGTACGGATGCGTTTTCCCCCGAGAGAACGTGCGATTTCCGACCGGGCACGTACGCGGACGGGCTGAGGTTTCAGCCGAACAGCTACGCGTCCTACCGGTAAGCCCATCGGTGTCCAGGGACATACGCCTAATAACTGTACAAACACACTCCTCTTCTCTCCCGTCCCGTCTTTTCCTTGCATCCGGTGTCCGTCTGCCAGGAGCTTCCTATCGGCGACGCTGACAGTTGAGCTGCAGTTCCGCCTCCGTAGCCTGCAGGACGGGATCGTACTCCATACGGCCGAGCACCGGCGCGGGTACGGGAAGTTCATTACCGTCCTCTTCAAGGCGGGCCGCATCGAGCTGCGCTTTACAACCGACGCCCATTTGACCACGACCTTCGTGGAGTCGGAGGTCCCGTTGGCGGTGGGACGTTGGCATCTGCTGAGGGCGGGCTTCGCGAACGGTTACGTGTATCTGCAGGTTGACGGTGAACGGAAGGTAGAGCGTAGCGTCGCCGGAAAGCTGGTCTCACCGGAACGGCAGCTGGTCGTTTTTGTCGGTGGAGTTCGCTGGAAGGGCTTCATCAACCGTCACAGGGACGTATGGAGGGGTCTAGACGGTTGCATTAAGGGGGTGAGTTAAATAGCATGTGGTCATTTGTGTTTGTTGGTTCAACGTCGAGATTAAACTAATTCATACTAAATGTGTAAATATAAGATGCACCGGGTTGGATATTTTATTATCATTTAAAGCAGCTTGCAACATTTTAGGTTATAAGGATATAGGATAATTCTTTTTTTACGTTGATAATTGCTTTTTTCCATTCGTTGCTCACTTTTTGTATGGGGTTTCGATAGGTCCAAAAGCAATAAATTAGTTAAACAAAACCCCCAAAAGCAATAAACCAATTAGCTTTTTTCAAAGATCTCAATCATTTCTCGAAACGCAGAAGAAATTCTTATCGGGTACTTACACAATGAATATATGTTTTGAAAATCAGACTTAATAAAAAATCTGCAGATTTTTGGTTGGTCAGATGTCAAAAATCGATTTTTCTGTCTAAGTCGACCGATGCATGTGTGGTCAGAAAACCTTTCACTTTCACCCTATGCTTTTCTTCCCTCAGCTTAAAGTTATAAACTGAGCAATGAGCAGTTTACTGTTAAATTTGGTAATTGGATGTAAATTAAACAATAAAATTTCTTCTTATTTCATTAGAAAAATATACTTAACAGGTAAAAGGCCGTACGGTCTTTAAAGACGATGTGAAACAGTAGTTGTCCGTATACTTCTGATGTCAGCCGTACCAAATTGTACCAAATTAAAGAATTGATGTTTCGCGAAGTTAATTTAGTATCACATAAAAGTACATCCATTGGAGCTTTATTTGTCTTGTATGAAGTTCATAGTAAAATTGTTTAGAAATACCAAAAATATGAAATTCAAATAAGAAGCTGAGCACATATTTTTATAACAAAATTTGGTTTTAACATATGAAGTTTGTTATCCAAACAGGAAATAAGAAACCAGTATTTCGAGTGTTTCTTTGGGTCATTGGTCATAGTCTTTACTTTGAATTGGAATGTAAAATAACAGTTTAAGCTCTGAATTTATTCCTTTTCAAATCCAAAGTGTGTTAGTCTTTCTTAAGAAAATCTGTTGAATAGAACATATTTTCATAACTATTTAGAGGTATCGGTACAACTTTGGATATTTGTCTTATAATTGAAGAAGAGCAAAACAGAATAAACTGCCTTATACCAGTTTATAATCATAAACAGTTAATAATGTCGCCGCGGTCGTAGTGCCATCCGATCGGCCATTCAAAAACGCAATCAAGATCGTTTCATAACCTCACAATTTAACCATAAAAATAACCACCACACTAACGATTTCACCCGCAAACGGGTTGCCAGCAAGTCAATCGTACCCGCAAAATTCTTATGCGCATTGAATCACAATCAAACGGTCGATGGTCTACCCCGGCCATCCGGATAACTGACCATAAAACAAAATTTCGTCCAGCCAGCCCCTGTTCCTCCCCACGTGCACCCTGCACCAGTCAACTTGGCGCCACGATCGCAACGCGCGTTTTATGGGCACTTAAAATCTCAACACCACTTCACTGCAACTTAATCACTCCATATTTTCTCTCTCTCTTTCCTTCTCTCCATTCTCCCGCTCGTGTGCTCTGCATACATTCGTGCCAATCCCCGTCCGGCCAACTGTCGTCGGGTTCGGTGTGCTTGCGGTCCGTTAAATGCTTGCAGCTGAAACTTTCCGGCCTTCCGGTGGATATGGTCGACGATATGGTGGAATCGGCCAACGTACAAAGATGCTGAGGAGGGTGGCAGCATTGGCAGCATACCTGGCAGGGCAGGTACACCATCCCATTGGCCTCGACCCCACCCAAGCCATCGCCTGGCATGGATCTGCCCACTTTCGATTGTAATTAAAATCCCATTCCATTTATTGCAGTTCGCAGTGCAGCTGCAGAATCTGTCGTGGCAGATGGGGCGGTTGACCAAAGTTTCCGCTTTCGGGATGTCGATGGTCAATAAAAGGAAACCACAGAATGAACCAGCGGCATGGCAAGCGGATCGAGATGGACTACGCGTTTGTTCACAGATCATCTGAATGAATCGTTTCTTCCCAATAGAAAGGACAGTTAAAACTATTTAAAAATGATTGTTATTTTGAAAAAGTTTTCATAAAAAGAGAGAAATGTCTTTTTAGTAGTTGAATGACAAAAAAATGGTTACTATAATAATTCAATTTTTTAAGTACACTGATTAGCTATATTCAAATCATTAAAATATAATAATCCGAAAACGCAACCAGTTGCAAATAATTTAGAATGAAAAAATCAACCCCAACATTTGCTTTTGAAAAGAAAAAAATACATTGAAATATTCAATCCAAAACATTCAAATAAAAAGAAAATGAAACTTATTACAAACAAAAGTGGTCCGAATTAAAGAGTCCGTTTTGCGAAAAAAAGGACATTTAGCATTCCGTAAGTTCATTACCTATGCATTAAGCATGAAATGGTATTTTTAATGGTGTTAATTAATCATTTCCATTGCTGGATTGTTACGTTCCGCTAGTGACCGCGTCTTTTGTTCTTCGGTGTTCGGGTGCACCCGACTTTCGATGTATCCTACCGGTATGAAAACTTTCCTTACGCTTTCTCGAAATGATTATTTAAGCTGGCGAGTACAAAGGAAAAATGGAGTATAAAGCACAAGATACCCGTGAAACTTGGCCCCAACACTGAACGCGGTTTTTTGCTTCCTCCTGTATTTAGTGCATTCCATCTGTACCGTTTTCAAGTGTTGATGCCTGCATTCAGGCCGGAAAAACTGCCAGTTTTATCGATCGTAAGCGACCGGGCGCCTCCATCGCGCATCAAGTCCACCGAACCGACGGACGGACCAAAACGAGAACGCAAAAGTGCGCCATTGTCAAGTTTTCTCATTTTGCTGAAATCGACGTTAATGGGACGGCTTTATTGAGGTCCGTATTGGTAATCATTTGGTGCGGAAGTTCGTCCGGTTTTTTGTATGTCTGTTGGGTGAAAGTTTTACGACTGACCGTTTTCTATCATTTCCATCTCCAAGGGAGTTGTGATTATTTCCTACGTTTATTTTTTATGTGCTGGCGCTTCCTCAACGTGAAAGTTTTCGCAAAAGCTTCAATTGAAATTAATCGCTCTAGTACAATGCAATTATTCAATATCATTTAGTTGAGCACGAAATTGAAAAACATAAGTATCCGCTTTCGGGCGTTCGACGGCATATGTGTACACATTTCGGGGCCCAACGGAAAAGCGAACGAATAAATACTCCCATTGGATGATGGGAAAGTTTTCCTTGAAGAACCTTTTACGGTTATGGTTGTTTGGAGTTTAATTAATTTCACAAAAGATGACCCCATTCCGTGCCATGAAATCTCGCATGTAAATATGCTGGAACATGCTTTCTTCAATTTGCTGAAGCGAAGGAAAAGTGTATAATATTCCTCCCCTCCGTAGTAAAGATGTTAGCCTCCAAAGAGCCGTTAGGTTAGCAAAGCGAAGCCAACAAAAAAAAACACATTTTCAATCCATTCAGTTTGGTATAAACAGCCTCCCATAAAGAAAAAAACAGCAAGAGTGGGAGGTTTTGCAAATGAGAATGGCACTGAAAGAACGGCTATCCGGTTGGGCGCCCCGGGAGGCTTTTCCATTCAATTAGAAATGGTATTTGCTCGGTTTTTTATTCCCTTCTTTTCATTACCATTTGCGTTCGCCTTTCGGACGCGTGGCTCAAATGACACCAACTTTTCGGTTCGCTCTGTCGCGTTTGCTTAAAACGGCAGAACAAACGCATCAGTTGATAGATGACATGGGTTTCTTGGAGATTTAGACTGCAAGTAAATAATTAGAGAACAAAAAAAAAAAACTGCCAATCCACGCCATTTTATGTTGGCTATTCCTTTCAGCTTTCGTCCAAATGCAAGGGATTATCTAGTCCAAACTAATCGGCAATTTGAATTCGACAAAAAATGGAGGATTATTCAATTTCGTACCCAGACGTAAGTAATCGATCAAATGCTGACGGGGATGGACGGGAATTTTGAATTCGGTAATCCAATTAAACATTTTGAGAATAACTGAGACTGTTGAAGATTATTTATAATATTTAGCTAATTTATCTTATTTTATTGTGATGGACTATTTCCCTGACAATTAAATATGATAATTGATATGAGAATAATTCGTCCCGTAAGCTTTAAAATAACCTTGGTCCTTTTCTAACCATCACTATCAAACAAAGTTACCGCAAGTCCAGTTCAAATGGTAGGTAATACTCAACAACAGTAAATGATGCATAGTTAAAAAATACCATGCCTGATTTTAAACAATAGGTTTAATAAAGCTACCCAATGTCATAATGTCAATAACCTTTTTCAAGTATCATAGAGTCTCTGCAATGCCGCAGCTTTTCGCCCTTTATTTTTTCGTTGACCTCCTACCGAGTCAGCAACCTATTGTTCCGACAGCAGTGACGAAGATCGGACCTTCGAGAAAAGCAAAATCGTTGCACCAACGCTCAGCCCATACCATCAATGGACAACGTGGTGGCATCGGGCGTCGACGCTGTAAGTAAGCAAGTTGCCCGGAGGGCAGGGACGAAGGGAAGGATTGCTGAGTTGGCGTTAGTTGGCAATTTTCTCGCCACCAGTGCGGTGAGAGCAGGAGATAAAGTGAAACTCGATTCTAAATCTGTTTATTGTTATAGACCATCCAGGCGAGATTGAATTATTGCCAGCGCTTGGCGGCATGGGCTGTAGTTCCCGGGCGCTTATAGCTGCTTGAAAGATGACTATAAAGTGAAGATGTAGAAAGGAACGCTAGTGCGAGCGCTGCATTGAAGAGTGAAGAAGATAAAATGATGGGCAAGGATTATTTCAGGAAAAGCATATGGCAGAGAAGTTTAATGAGTTTCCTTCGCCAAAACCTCATGAATAAATTAGAAGAATGGATAACGAATGAGGAAACAGAGTGATATGAATCGTTTTTATAGGATGGATTTAAAAACACATACCTTAAAACACAACATCTTTCACTTTTGGTTAGTTTACTATATTTTTTTAAGTTCAACACTGGTTGTTAGCTCACAAGAGCTTCAGTACATTTGTTTTGTTACAGTTTGACATTTCTGTATGAAATGCCTGTTACATAGCCATAAATTTGAGTTGCCACATTAAGCCGTCGTTATAATGAAACGATTTTTATATCAGTAAAAGTAGTCAGTACCACAAAACAATAAAAAAAAAACATCACATAGCCCCATTTGCTTCGACACACCTATAGTGTTATTCTCCATTGTTTTTTTCCTTTTTTATTTTACAAATACAATTTTTCTACGAACCAAACGATGGCACCGAACGGTGAAGTTCGGTTCACTCCGACCGGGCCAAGGGGTTGAGCAATGATTTACTTGCATTCTGTCGCCTGCTAATGGAACCTCGTAAATCCCAGTTTATTTACGAGCGGCTGCAGATAGCGATTACAATCCAACCCGTTAAAGGTTTGGTGGCTGCTGCAGGGTTTCACAGTTGACAACGCAACCCCGATGGCATAAACATCCGTGGGCATTAAAATTACCACCGAGATCGATTGTTCGCTTGCAACAATTCGGGTTGTTGTTTTTTTTCCCGCTGGCCAGTTTCGTTACTTTTATTCGGAGGGTCGTTGGGGTCAGCTTGTTTTGCTGCGTTTCATCCAATGATATCGATCATCGGGAAATTGATTACAGATTTACGCTAATGGGAGGACAATAAATATGTATGGTCACAATGAAAGCGATTTTCCGTCACGTTGGAAGCAAATAAAGTTTGTAAAAGGATCATTCACCACAAGGACACCAAAATTGGTTGAGTGTACTTTGAAAGCGTTATTTATTCGTGATTTGAAATTCGTATTGTGACGAATGGAATGTTAAAAACCATTTACAACACATATGTTTTTTGTTAAGTTTATTAAACAAGTGGATTGCTTTTTGTTGTTGGTTTTTTACTCACCTATATTCCTAACGATTCGTTTTTAACCGCTCTGTCAGATGTCTACTGGATGAACATACATTTTCACAACAAATTTAACAGTTGATTAGACATTCCGAAAAATTTCGATAGAATTTCGCTACACAAACACAACAAACACTACCAGCTCTTCCAGGAAGTCGCCTTATTTTCCTCCCCGTTCAGCTTCGCCACTTTCAGCTTCGCGTCACTAACTCCAACAAATGCGCACACAAGCGGACCACATTAAAAGCTTGCATAAGCTTCACTCGCTACAATTTGCACGTAAAACACCATGCGTCTCCACCGTACGCTGAGTTCCACGATGCGCGCTGCTGTTCGAAGGTTTTGGGGGGAAAAGGAGGCCTAAATAAATTCCACAACACCGCTAGCGATACCGGGGCAGTGATTGGTATTTCAATTCAACATACACTTCAGCGAAACCGACAACAGTGGTCACACATCTGCACCTCTCACTCACTTGCTCCACCGTTGCCGGAACCTCGGGTTCTCCGTTTTTTAAACGTGGAAAAACTCTCCGGGCGGCCCTCCCTTATCCGGCCCGGCGGTGTCCACTGTCAGAATGGTGGCCTAGATTATTTTCCGAAGATGTGTTTTTTTTTCTTCTTTTCGCTCTTGCTCTTCACTTGCCTTTGCTGAGTCGCACGGAAGGAAAAAGAAAATATCACGTACGGAATGAAAATGCTGCCCGTTGGGCTTTTTCCCGGCCCTCGTCGAACCACGAACGAACTCGATGCTGTACGCGGAAGGTAGCCTCGGAGCACACACTCTCTCTTTCTCTATCACTCTCTTTACGTTTGTGTGCATGTGTGTGTAGGTAGGTAGCGTGAAATGGTGGAAAAATTCAATTCCTGTCTCGAAATTTGTGCGAAATCGAACAACAATGGTCCCCATGATGGATGGTCACCGTTTCGATACATGCCGTTCGGAGATGCCCTCCGGAGATGAACCGGGTCGTCGTGGGTCGTAGATGCAAGACCTGGTGGGACGCAGTTGTGGAAGGTGGGCAGGGTGGGCGAAATATAGCTCCACTTCAGGGAAGAATTGTGATCCGATTTCGCTGCGTCCGGGCTGGATGCAAACAAAATGACAACACTGCCTAGCTCTCAGCATCAGGATATTTTTGTGTCGTTTTTGTGTGCATGTGTGTGTGTATGTATGCTTCGTAGTGCGGGAATGTAGGATGGGTCAAACCGCTCGCTGTCAAGCAAGCCCGCTTTGGGCAAAACAGGAGCGATACGAATGCGTTATACACATCTATCGGCCGTTCGTGTTTTTATTTTGTTTTGCTCCCGAGCAGATACCCAGCGTCAGCCGAATCGGGCGGTGATAAATGGATATCCACTATCGGGCACATCATTTCGTACAGCCCCCACACAACGAGCGATAGGAAGGCAGCCGAAGAGGATCGATCGTTTCCAAGCACCTCACGCACGCATTATAAACACGACTCGGTGCGTTCGTGCGCCATTTTAGCCACCGGATAGCCGGATGACTATTAATTTTATGTTCGTTATTCACCACCTCCCACAGGGCGCTGGTATTCGGCTAATTGCATCTATTGTTTCTTATTTTCGCATTCGTGCACATTCACTCGTCTGCTTTATGGAGTGTTTATTCGCAAGCGAACGGTTATGGAACGGCAGTTTGTGGACTTTAAGTACTCTTGGGGCTGCGAATTTAGGAGATTTCTGCTCGAATCCTCAACACCACATTTTGTTTTATTCACTTTGTAATCTATTTTTGTGGAAAATCAAATCCCAACACATAGAAATTGATAATGTATTCCAATCAAATCAGTTTTCCTTTCTGGAATGTGTATGAACTAAGGCAACAACTACAGAAAGTATTTTCTACTGGATAAACACTTTAGTGTAGAATATCGATGATATAAGGCACTAGATAACGATGTATTTTCAAGCAGCTCCTGCCCTATATTTATTGCATAAAGCAGGTGAACCATTTCGAAAATTGAACACTATTAATTTCTTTGCTTTCCTTCGCGCATAACTTATACGATGAGAAAGCAAAAATCGATAAAGTCCATCTATTGATTATTCAAGAGGAAGGAAGTGCAAAGTCGGGCCTGCAAATGATGTTGTACACAAATTGATGTAGTGTACTTGTAGTTTTTGGTTGGGAATCAAATCTCTCTTGGGAATGAGTTGTTACTTGGTGCGTTCGTAAGTAAAACCGCCCCATGGGAATACACTGAATACTGTAAATAGTCCGGCAAAATGAAAAACTTATTCCCGAGGGGAAATTGCTTCAAATCGATACATGATAATAAAGCCTGAATCGCGGAAAACAAGTATGAAAAAGCAGTTGACGAAAACGATACATAAATCCTCAAATTACTTGCACGTAAACCACCTCGCTGAAATGGGGCAGAACACTCACTCGGCTGCCATTGTGTTCGATTGTGACGGCTTTCGGAAATAGGCATTCGATTGCGAAATCGATTCCATTGCCAATGGCGGGTACTGGCGCTTCCATAGATCGGGAAACCCGTTTTTCAAAGGCCTGCTTTGTGCCCGGCCGTGTTATCAGCGAGTCGGAAAACTTTTTACTCTTCTTCCTCCCTGTTTTCATAGACTCACACACACACACATGCTCGCGTACAGTGGAGGTTTCGATGTGATACCGTCCGCTCGCTTGTTATCGTTCACTCGGTCACGCTCGCGCAACCGTTTCACTCGGGCCCCTCGGCCTTCGGTTCCAATGTGTTGTCCTTTTCCCGTCCTTAACTAGTACGCTTTCTTTCGCTCAGCTCTGGAAAACTTCTCCCCTTTTCACTTTCTCACCCGGAGTCGGTTGAATGTGCACGTACAAAACGGAGTCTTTTCAACCGCACCGAATCGTAATTCGAGGCGCAGGGCTCTACCGGCCGGGACTCGGTACACCGCTCCCGAGGTAGTATCCATCGAAAGTTTCCCACAATTTTCCCATGCTTTAATGGTAACAAAGACATATCCTGTTGCGTCGGTGGTGCAATCCGCACCACGAGGTTCCATCACAGCTTGGTTTGCTTGTAAGCAGTGCAAAGGACATCGTTCTGGTTTGGGGTCAATGCGCGGAGGAACAGGGTCTAAGACGTTCGTTTAACATTATATTGTTTTGCCCGCGATTGGTTATTGATCAAACTTTGTTTTGTTTGCCATTTATGTATTCATCTATCTGTTTTTTCATGTTTGTCTATTATTTCTCAGTCAAACTTTTATCTTCTATTATATGTGTATTCTTTTTTTCATAATCTTTAACTACCTCTTCTGTGTTTCCAATTTGTATTTTCCAGTTGTGGCGTCTCTCTCGCTCACTTTATCGTTTACTTTCTCTTTTTCTTCTGTCTTTTTCTAGCTTACTCTTTTTCGCTCTCTCGCTCTGTTTCTCCCGGATTCGTCCTTCCCATGTATCTTTCCTTTTGACGTTAATTTATCCTCCGTCCCTTTCGGCAACAACGTGCGTTACGAACAATCATCGCTCGACGGGTTCCGTTTCGCATCAGCCTTTCCGGAGTTCCTTTGGGCAGCCTCCCGCACAACAAGCCACATACGTGCACACGCACACACACACACAATCACATCCGGCCCGTGCCAACCTCCGTTCCGCGCTTCCGGCAGGTGCGTTTCCATCCGCTCGGCAAAAGTGGCCCCCAACCGAACCGGTGCGACTGCGGGAAAAAAGACGATACAAAGAGGCAACCGTCAGCGTACCTTTCGCCATATTCCGTGTTATCAGCATATTCAAATGTTGCTGGTTTGCCGAGCAAGTGCAATGTGTGTATTGGATTTTCCTGCCCCGCTTTGGCACGAGACCACGGCTTCCTAGAGGAAGGTGGTGCCGCGCTGAAGGGAACGCTGTAAACAGCGAAAACACGATGCTTGGAGTAACGAAACGCAAATGAGATGATTTTCTTCGAACGTGTATGAAGGGGGAAGCCTATTTGTGCCACAACAAGAAAACAAAACAAAAGCAATATCCTTACGTCGTTCAATATCTTTAAGTTTCGGTTGGCAGAATGCTCATATCAGGCACATGAAATATTATTCTGCCGTTATTTGTTACTAAAACTATTTTTCATCTTCTTAGGCATACATAACGACTTTCTTCCTAAACTATTTGTTGATAGAGGAATTAACAGCATTGTTTCAGCCAACATTGTTTCAACAAACTGTCGAACTAAATAAAACTTTCTTTATAGTTTTCTTTTAAATATAGCTTAATAGTTAAATAATAATTAAAATACGTTCGCACGTTTGTGCTGTATATTGTGCACGTTTCGCTGCTAACCGACATCGTTAGGGTTCAAATGCTTGGCTGAAGGACTTTCCAGTCATTAAAAATGTCCTCCTTTGGGGCCTCGAGAGTACTTCACCGGTCGTGGGGTTACTGCTGCTGCTGCTGCTCCTCCCGTTCCATCGATCCAGCTCCAGCTTCCTCTGGGGCAGAACGCAGAAAAGGACCGTCCTATGCCGCCTGACCTTGCCTTCACCCTCCCCGCCAGCCAATGCCCCCAAATGCCGTATGCTAATTAATATCAATAGACACTCGGTGCGGTCTCGATTTTCCATTCTCGCCCACGCACTGGTGGCAGTTTTCCGATGACCTTTGGAGCCCTCGTCTGTGCCGTGCTCAGTCCAGGCCGTGTGCTCTCCGAGGTTGCTTCGGTTGCGTCTCACGTACTTCCTCCCTCTCGCCACTGCTCGTCGTCGTTGTTGTTCCATTTGTTGTTATTGTTGGTGGATCAGTTGTCATACGTTTCATCTCCGGCGTTAGCTCCGATCCCCTTGATGTGTGCATGCGGAAAGGGAACCCACCTGGGGGAAGGTGCGGGACGGCTTTTTTAGGCCACCAAGAATTTTCCTATCCCTTTTAGACTAGCAAACGGAGTTAATTTCTCTCCCTCTCTCTTACGCACACACACGCACATACTCTCGCACTCTCCCGTAGCTACTCTCGTTGTCTCGTCGCACCATTTTGCTTCTGAAGTTGCACCTGAGTAACGGGAGAGGGGAAACCGGTGGGGAAGGCCTTCTAAGAGTCACTTTGGTGGCACAAGGCACCTGCCGCAGGTTAATGAGGCCCCAGACCCCGAAGAATCGGGTCCCTCAACCTAACGAACCAATCGATCGGCCGACAGTTGGATCGAACATTAGCGTCCATTTCGGGAGCTAACGAGCGCGGAGGCTTTTCCAACCGTTCCACCAACACTTTTCCTACCGACGGAAGCAGTCACCTTTGCGGGGGGGGAGGCTCGGGGGGAGGCAGCGGGTCAAAGGCAAAGATTCACGACGACGCACAACGGTACCAGTGGTTACTTTCGTGCAAGGCACCTTTCCGTTCGCACACACCTTCACGTACGCACGCATCCGACCTCGCAGGTATTTCGGGCAGGTATTAAATCACACACTCCGAGCACGTTCCACTCGGTTGACACTTGAGCTTCGGGTGGCTCGAACGGGATGCCAGGAGTTCCTGGGACACGCAAGTGAAGCAACTGAGAACGGAGTGAGGTGCTGTTAAAAAATCATGCATCCTGATCGCCATTAGCGTGATGGAACCATTTTTTGAACCACGTTGGACAGCAACCGTTGCGTTGTGGGTTCGATACTCGTTCACTGGACCCACAAAAAAACCACACACACACACACACATTCCCATGCACTTACGCGTGACGCGTTTCCTTTCCTTCCAACCGTTTGGGCGCCCTTTGTCGTCCTGCCCGTCGCTGTTGAACCGTTTCGTTCGTGGGATGTGGGAGCAAGGGAAAGGGCCAATGCAGCGCGGGGAAAGGGGAACACTGACACTCTAGCTGTCTGCTGCGCAAAGCAAGCTGCAGTTGGGCTTGCAGTGGTTTTGGAGCACGCGATAACCGTTTCGGACGCGCGGTCCGTACGCGCCACAGTTTCCGACGGCACTGAGCGAAGCTGCGTTCGAGCGGGCTTTCGACTCCCGAACCGACTCCCGGTCTGTGTAGGGATGGTGGAGCACGGCGGGGAGAGGGTGGTGGAGGGTTTCCATGGTGGGGACATGCGGTCCGGGACGGTCTCGGGCCAACCATGGTGGTTCGTTCTCCCCTTCGAGCGGCTCTCCGAGTCGTGGCGAGCGAGAGAACAAACGCGCGTGAAGGACCGAAAGGCGTGTGAGATGAGTCCATCAGGCGATACGAACATTCAACGGTGAACCGATTCTCATCTCCTCCGAACTGCACGCGCAGCGTGGGATTGCGAGAATTTCTTCTCGAACGCTTGCGGATCTTAAACCCTCACGCACCAGCGAGCAAAAGTGAACGGTTGTGAAACTCACCGAGAGCCAAGAACGAATTAGGACAACGGGTAAAACCACCTACCACCGTACACGATGTAGGTGATGGCTGGGAGAGCACGGAGAACAACATACGTAGGGCAAAATAATACTCGAAACCGCGAGTCGAGAAATGCTTTCCAAAGCAGCCGCAGAGCAGAGACGGATCGACGCACGTTTTTGCCAGGTCGCAAAAGGAAACCAGCTGCTTGCCGATCCTGTTGCTTTGTGAAACACGCTACCGCCCTCCACCCACCCCGATGGAGGCGCCCGGTGGGTGTTTTGATTTGCGCGTGAAAGTGAAGGAAAAAGCTTTAAAGTGGAACCACCAGCGCGGGGCGATAAGTGGGCGGAAGAAGCACGCTCTATTGTAAAGATCGTTCAACAGGCGGAGAAAAAGCACTCCTGCTTACGAAGAGGTTCTTCCCAACGGTTGGGATAGTAGCTACATTTCTTGGCGTTCACGGCAAAGAACTGGTTATTTTGATCTCGAAATGGAATGGTGATAGCTAATAAAATTGCAATCTTTTCCTAAACGAACAAACAAACTCAAAATGAAACTTTTAAAAATAAATCTTTTCAATTAGGTTTATGTTTTACAGGGGATTGAATATTTTAGGCTCTTGATAATACAAGATTGGAATGGGAAAAATGAAATGTGAAATTCTAATATAAATTGACAAAGATAGAATAAATAGATACAATCTGATAGACAGAGAATATTTTAAAATTTCGAAACCAAACATACTTCAATTATCGGAAAAAAACATCCCGCAACGCGCACTGTACAGTACATGCCTGATTTATCCATTTATACATTTCTTCTTAATATTTGGAAAAACACACTTCTATATTTTCTGTTAAATTTTACTATAATTGGCAATTAAAAATTCTACATCCCAAGAAGATTCGAAATCTTAATAAAAAAGAGTACAATAGACGTTGCATATTTCACAATTTCACAAATAAATAAAAATAAAAAAAAAAATAAATTATTCACACATAAATTAAAAAAAATAAAATAAAATAAAAAAATATTTATCTAATTAAAAAATATTTATCGAAAAATGAGTTGTAGGATTTTCAAATATTTTTATGTTACATAGAACATACCATACTATACCATTAAACCATAGAATTATTTCATTCAAAGCAAAAAAATATGAAAAAAAACAAATTATGATTTGCAGACTATAATTTAAAAAAAAAAACTTTCGTTTGTTTAAAACAGACCTATAAGAAAGAAGTAAACAGCTTAGGAATAGAATAGGCTGTGGTGATGGAAAGAATCGGATCATAACAACTATTGATTCTCTAAAAAACCATTGTAAATTATGATGCTTTTTCAACCAGGATCCTTGAAAAAGGTAACATGTTTAGTTTATTACTTCAAAACGGCAAAAAGGTGGCGAATAATCAGGGAAACTCGTTCCATCAACACAATCGTGATACGTGGCCAGTCATCAGAAAAGATTGTAAACATGCTTTGCACATTGCTGAATAAACAATGAAGCACAAACAAAACACCAGCCTAACACAAAGGATAGTTTCGGTCGGCGGCGCTTTTATTTCGAACACCGCGGTGCTAATTTGGTTTGTCTGCCGCAAAACATGTGCCTCGCCTTTTCGTGTGTTCGCCCGCTCGCACACTGACGCTTGTTGACCGGCAACGGCCATGTTGGTCGGTGGCGGCCATACAAGGTAAAATGGCACGTCGTACGAACGACGGTAAGCCCGGTCAGTGGAACATGCCAAACGGAACCACACGCCCGGAAACGACAATTTGAGTCGGAAATGGTGCTTGCGTTGCTGCTTGGTCGAGCTTTCTCCGGGCCGCAATGTAGCGCCTCACAGTATGCAATCGTACCAGCAGCGCTCGTTCGAAACATTGAAGTACACTAGGTGTAGTATACCAGTGCTGTTCTAGCAAGCGTCGTGTTGTGCAAACAAGAAGGTGTGTTTTTGCCTTCTTTTATGACCCACCGGACGATGCAAAACAGCATCACTAGCTCGGGGGAGGCCCTGGGTCGTTGTCTTTGAACACTCTTTCCGTGCCTCTAAAGGGGATAGTTTCATGGCGCATTAATGCTCTACATTTCCTTGCCAATTTTTCCATCATACCGCACACGCCGGCAAGCCTTGTTCGTGAATGCTTCAAACATCCTGAGCCAAAACCGCGCTCATTTCCCTCCACGGTGAATGGGCTCTGCTGATTTCGGGTGGCTTTTGTGCCCGGGCACCGCTCCAGCCAGCTCCCGGGGTGGTGGGAATGAAAGTTCGTTACGAATTTAAATTAGATTTTCCACACCTTCTGCAATCGCGTCCCGGTGCCGTTCCGTTGCAAGGCTCGCATACTGAAGTGAGGCCACTTTCGACGCGAAAAGCTAGCACATCCACAATCGAAACACGCACACACAAACACAGCATAAAAAAAAGGAAAAGCACACCATCTGTGCCCGGACCGGGCTTGGACGGAACGGTGGAGAACACTCGGACAGATATTGCGGTCATGCAGGGTTTCGTGCGAATGCCAGCAGCAGGCCAGGGAAATGGGGTCATTTTTTCCTTTTGGACAATGCAATTTGCACTTTCGTTTATTGGAACGATGCCCACTAAATGCACGAGCTGTCTCGGCTAAGCCGCGGATTATGCCAGTCGGAACAATGGACTGAAACCGATTCAACAGTTTGAAAACTATCGGTTCGGCCATGTCGTTATCGTCGCTGTTCGCAGATGGGATAAGAGCGGGTGCGATATTTTCGTCTAACAAGCGTTGTCCGTGTTGTTGGAATTCAGATTCACTGCGATTTTCTAGCATATGTTTGAAATTGCTGGATAATTTTCTTGTTACTGAAAATTCATCGCCTGTTTCCCAACTTGCTAAACGTCGGATGTGCTATTAACCTGTATACATTTAGAGATCATTAGTTGGTTCGAGTTCGGAATTGGTTGGTTTTGTCAAATATCGTTGGTGATTGCTTTTTAACAAATTTGAACTATTTATTGGACCTGGTGAAAGTAATTTATAAATCGATTTTATTATTGTGATGCATTTTATTCGTGAAACAAACCTATTCCCAACGGTTCGGTTGTGTCTAATAAAATTAATACGTGAATTAATAAAACCCTCTAAAATCCCCTGCCGTCCGCAAAATGCAACAGATGCCAACCCGGCAGTGGCTTTAATGGGAACAACAAGGGAATAGACATTCCGAGCGCAACAGGCTCGCCTGTCCGCATAGAACTCCTCTGGCACGCAGGCAAACTATGGCTGGTAAACTGGAAACATCCGCTGCATAACAAACAGCCACCATCGTTGTCGCGCACGCTGTCTTCCTGTATGGGGTGGAAGAAAAACGAGCCGCTCAGCTTCATTGCATCCGCAGCTGCTGGGAAGACACGGACAGGGGGAAACAAAGACGAATCCAGGGCGAGCTACGGCGGGTTCGGCCCGGAACCGTCATGCCCGCCCGAACCAGTGCATATTTACCGAGTAAATCCAGCGACTTTCGAAATCATGCCAACCAGCGTGGGTGGGGGCTGGAAGGAGAAGGAGGAAAATGGAGTCCAGTACTGTGTGTGTGTCCACAGTTTGCCTTGTCCTGGCACATGCCAGAGTGCATCCGCCATGCTGCACTTCCTAGTCGGTTCACGATGCTCGATAGCTTTGCCCACACGGACGGCACGAGTTGATTCCACTCTCGGAACACTCCATCCGATAGTCTGCCCCTGCTCCGGCATTCCGAACACGGTTTGCAAGGACGAAGGCGAGAGTTCGGTTCACGCGACAACACAGGACCTGAACACCGGACTGGATACACTGCAAAGGAGAGTTGTTAATGCTGATGATAATGGGAAATAAGCAGGCCCTTGTCGTTTGCTTCTCGTAGCTCCACGCTCGCTTGTCTACACCTTCTCCACCCGGAAGCTGCTGGCTTCGTCGTTACTTTTACGCTATATCCTGGCGTTGCTGATGCTGCAGCAATTCTTGCTCGTTGGAGCATCGCGTCGTCTGTTTGATCAGGCGAAGCTGTACGTACTACCGGCGTGCCCGGGACGCTGGGTTTCCGGAAGCGGGGCATTTGTTGCTCTGCTTGTCCACCATGTCCGGGGCCGAGTAAACATATTATATTTCAAAAAAGGCGGAAGCAAACTGCGACAGATTTCCGGAGAATCTAGGGTGCGATCTGTTTTAAGTTTTGCAGTTGCTGGAAGGCAGTTTCAGTGTTCTTTGTAGGAAAAATCGATAGTTACTTGTTGAAAATTATTTTAATTCAGCTACACAAACTATTTGCATAGCCTGCATTGTATAGCTTTTATTTTGGATTTTTAGTACTAAGCGAAACGTACAAATAAAGGGCATTGCATCCTTATTGCAAACTGTACGAATCGTGCTGGAATGATTTCATCAGTGGTCAGTGCATAAAACTATCGCGACATCCATCCAAAGTCTGTGTGACCAAGTAGAAAACAATTGAGATAATGTCACCGAGATCAATTGGTGCCGTTCTGCATTCCTCTCCCCTCCAAAGTATATTAATTCAATTAAAATTGTGACACACAGCGCTTCTTTAGGCGATCCCAATTGCGGTCAGTCATGAGCAAGAGTGTTTATTGTTTTCCAGCTAACGCAGACCACCATCACTTGAAACTGTTGTTCATCGTGTCGATCTCGTCAAATAAGACGTAAAATATTGTCCCAGCGAGATCCAGTGTGGTAAACAAATTTATCTCACGTACGTCTATGTTTCTTTTCACGTTCGTTCTGACCGTGAGGCAGGGAGACGTTTTATCTTAATTACTCACTTCGTCAAGGTGCAAAAATTACTCATCTTAGAAAAACGCAATCTCTTTGAAAGTTAGAGAATATGTGGAATCATGTGGAGCTATTGTTCTAATATTTTTGAGTATTTTGTGTTAAACAGACTTGTACTCTTCGCAACTTCTTAGGACAAAAATAATTAAATAAAAAATAAAAATATTAAAAAAAATGAAAAAATTATGACGATTCAGTATAATAATATTTATTGGTAAAATATTAATATATACTATAATTGCATGTCGAATGAAACATGCTTGTCAATTTCACCATTTAACGTGTTAATAAAAATGGATCAAAGCAATTAAAATATTGATATTAATTAAATTACTGGTGTTACAATCAGGAATCAAATAATAAACGATCCGTAAAGTTGAAACCAAATTTGCTAGTCGCACATTGCTGGAAAAGAATAGAATGGAATACTTGTTTTATTGTTCAGTACTGTTGATTTAACATTACGCTAATCTAATTCAAAACAGTAGTAGCTCCTAATCGTCAAATTATACTTCAAACAAATGCAATCTGAAGAACCAGGGCAAATAAATTCTACAAAAGCTTAGCTTGATAGTCTGAAATCGTCGCTAGCCACCTAAACGAAATTGAAATGGAAAAATGGTAATTGAAAAATTATATGGCAAATTGAGGCTTATCCAGCGTTCACCCGTGTGTGCATGTAATTAGAGGTCGTTGGTATCGTTTTTTTTTTCTTTTCATTACGAGTGCATATGTGAGTTATGTGTTCTAGGTCTGGTCGGCTTGGCGGGTAGATTACATCACTTACCCACCACCATGTGCGCCATGACACCGTGAGCCAGGGGAGGGGTTTTTTATGCTATCTGTGATGCTCACCTGACCGTGGTGTGAGAAAGCCTTCAGTAGGCGTTGCATCGAACAGACAGCGTACATGAGAGTGCCCGTGAATGTGAAACGGATTGAAATGTATGCTGATGTGGTAGGTAAATCAGGTGCTGGTCAGAATGGCAACCGTGCCGCTTTATGTTGCACCAGCAGGCGCCCGGTGGTTTCCTCGACCGTAAATGTGTGCACAATGCTGTCGTTGTTCTGTTCTCATTTCTGGTATGCAGTGGAGCCTTCAGCTGTTAATTCTGCAATTACCATTTCGCCACTCAATGCATCGTTTTATCGTGGTTTTACACGTGCTCCCACCGAGGTGCTAAAATGGAAAACTCGTGGAAATTACATACGATTCTCGCCATAGGAACAAGTAGCTACTAAACTGCACGATGAAGATGGACGAGATTAATTGACGGTAAATGCACTGATTTCAATTGCGATACGAAACATGACGAACAAAAATACCTTTCCGGCCACCAGCAACGATCACGGTTGGAAAGGAGGCACAAAACGGCACGGCGGTTTTAACCGGTGGAAATCATCGAAATGGACACGATCGTCCATTTGCAAGAAGCGGGAAGTGAACGGTCTGGCTGGCGGTTCAATGCAGCCGCACGAAATATTAACCTTGCATCTCACGGTTTGCAATTAGCGGTCGCGATTGCTGCATTTAATAAATGATTATACCCTACATTGTCCACGGTCACTGTGGAATCGATGGGGTTAACCGCGGCAAACCGTTACAGGTGTTGAGGATGTGGCAGCTTTTACATTTTTGCATATCATCGGCTTGAATGGCAGTTATTTTTGAAAGCAGTTTACGTGTAATGTGCGAACTGTGCTGCTGATTGTTTGAACATTTCCTCAATGAAACACGTTGCATAGCTCCAGTTAAAATAGTAGGGTATATACTAAAAGAACAATTATTACCAACCCGACAAACTTTTTTTTTCTTGCAAACAAAGGTAGGAACCGTTGCAATAACAGCAAACTTAAAGAAGATAAACAACGTTATCAATTGTAAATTAGTTTGTTAGTAAGCAAGTGAACCAGTACTGCAAAACAAATGCTAAAAATAACCGTTCGCACGGAATCAACAAATATTCTCTGCGAGTGATCAATGGGTGTTTTCGCGTAAATATGTTTACATTTGTAAATTCCTCTGTTGATTTACACTTTACTACCCACACACACACACAAGGTGGCACAGTGGGGTTGAAATCGATAAAAATGAGCAAGACTCAACAATACACCAATTTCTTTTGTTTAAATTTAAATTCATCCAAACTAAATGCATTTGTAAACACAGACGGCAGCTTCCGATGGGTCACTGGAAAGCATGGATCGCTTTCGCTGTGTCGATGGACGGATGATCAGTTCAAGCTGCAGGAACGAATACGATCGACGATGATCGAACAGCTGTTCGAAAACCAGTTTTTCATCGTCACGAAGATCGCGTTCATCGGTTAATCTTTGTTCGGCACAAGGAAAGCTCAACACACGTACGATCGATGCAGTTTGGCGTGTTCGAAATCTGACCAAGAAAGATCGCCCACAAACCGTGGCACAACGATGGCGTGCAGATGCGAAAGACGACACCGCAAGGCTTCCGCCTCTTGTGGTAACCTTTCACGGTTCAACGCGCGCGTTGGCTCGAGCTTGGCGTGGAATGAACCGTTACTTCGAAGGGCCGCTTCTGATCAGCGCGTCGACGGCGATGAACCATGCGGCCGAGATGATCGTCATCGGCATGCGATCGCGGCTTTCTGCTCGCCTATGTCCGTGTGTGTGTGTGTGTTGGTGGCGCAGTGGCCCTATGCGTGTCCAGCTTGCCTCACCCGCACCCCGTCCCGCTCCCATAGGCTGCGGCTCTTGAATTCCAGCACTCGGAACCGCGTTCACCGCGACCGGCAGGTTCATTGCTGGGTCGACCGTCGTGTGCGCCGCTTGTGCTAGTGCGAGTGTGGAACGCGACGACGCTTTGTGCATACAAAAACGATCTTCCCGCGAGCTTGCAAGACCCTAAAGTCCAGGGCGCAGTACCGCCGACAGTAGAGATAAAGGCAACAACATAACAACAACGACTGGTTTTGTGTAATTTTGCTCTAACGCTCCTATCAACAAAGTGGCGCATCGGAAGATTTATCTCTCGAAAGATATCGTCGGGTGGCTCGGGCGCCAAGTGAGACTTCTTGTGCGTGAGGCAGCAAGAGTAGAAGCATGGCTTCTCTTGTGGGGCTGTCTAGCTCAATTGTTCCACCATTGTTCGATGTGTAAACTGCTTTACCAACGATTTGTTCGTCTTCAAGTGCGCTGTTAGTTAAGCATCAACGTTGACGAATCAGGGTCAAGGTGTGAAGTTTGTCAAGCAACTATAAAACCGAAAATCGTCCAGTGCGTACAGTACAGGTGATGTGTGACGATGCCACTGGCGCGGTAGGAATGAAAATAAAGCAAAGCCACCGAAGTAAACAAGTGAGAGCGTAAACATCGTGCCGAGCAGCGGAGCGAAGGAAAACGATACCCCCGGGAAAAACAGGCCACACCGGTTCAACTGGCCAAACCGGGTGCGTTTAGTAGGGTAGTGAAAATTCCTCTTTTCTTAACGACAATCGGCAGCATCGCTATGTTGGATCCGACGAAAAAGAAACGTCCGGGGTAAGTTGACGCTCTAAATAAAAATTCCCGAGTTTGCCCGAGGTGATCGTGTACTGGAAGTGTTCTGAATTCGATGCGATGTTTCTTAAAAATGTGGTTTGTTAACAACATGGTGCTAAATATTTAAATTCACTTGCAATTTTTTTGCACTTTCACCATCTAAAACATCTTTTCTAGCATAAATCCTTCATTTGCTCGCGAAAGGTGGCTTATGTTGTAGATAGTCAGAATCAAACAAGTGTTATCAGCTCCGATGAATAAACTGACAACGAGGGGGTGGGGGGCAAAAAAACAAAACGATGCCATACGCAAGCCGGTTCGAAGGAAAAAGTTTACCGACGTAACTTTCCTCCACCCGACCGACTTGGCGCAACAATGAGCCTGAGATGAGTCTGTCCCGATAAGAACACGTTACACGATTCCCATACTAAACATGCTTTGTTACCGTTTTCACGTGGCCATGCAGTTCGATCGAAATGCTCGGTCATGCCGGGTAGGGTAATGAGCGTAATCGTATCATTTTCCCTGCCTTAGTTTTGTCCTACTCGCGAGCTGCATGAGTTGACTATTGAAGACACCCCCAAGTCCGCTGGCTCATGGAGAAGAAAACATTGTTTGATAGTACGGTCAGGTCCGGTGTGTGCGTGTGTGTGTGTGTCGAGAAGCGTAAATCACGGCTCAACGTTCCGGATAATTTACGAGAGGATTCCCATTCCGGTTTGGAGCACCGAGCAGCCAACGGACGGCATTCCCCATCAAGTACCCATCTTCACGTCGTTCGTGAGTTAATGATCAGCAAAAACCCTTAAAAGGCACGTCTTGGCACGGCAAGCGGCGCCTTTCGGTTGTTCACCATCTCGACGGGTGACAGCGTGTGCTGCAGACAGTCATCGAGGTGGGTTGCAAAACCCTTTCGCCGGTGGCTTTTCGACCTTTCTTCGCCAGTAATCAGGCACATTATAGTTTTTCAATTAGCTACAACCGTGCCATTTCCGGTTCGATAAGCATCAGTTCTCTGGCACCTTCTCTGCCGTAAGCACTCGAGTATGCAAAGCGACGCCGTAGCAAGATGCCTTCGAGTGTATGTTTGCGTTCCGCTTTACGTTCTGGCATCCGTTCAAAAGGTGTATTCAGACAGTATGGAATGCAGTATTCTTTACCAAAAAAGGATAAATACCCCCGCACGTACTGGCACGAAGCAGAATAAAAATAACAAACCCTTACGAGGCGTACCAAAGACTCGTGGATAAAGAATTAAATCGAATGACACGCTTAGTGATAGATGTAAGCTGAAACTTGGAGCAGAGGATTAAGCAGGGATGAGCGAGAATATTTTTGAACACAAAAACGCACGACGGAAGAAACTGCACAGCGGCAAGAAGCGAAACGCTCCGTTCAGCTACAGAAATCTTCCAAACGCCTTCTGAATCATTAAACAGCAATTAAGTACTTTTTTTCCGCCGTGCCGTCGATGACTGCCCTCTCGAGCCCATGGTTTTTGTTTCGTTTTTGAGAAAAAATTAAGCCAAAGGGCCCTTTTCTACATGGAGACAGGGAAATTCAACCGAATTCTTGATATCTTGCGAGGAAGATTCAACGGAAGAATGGGAACGCGTTAGAACGCGGAGGTTTCCGGCGCAGTTTCATTGTTTTTAAAGTGTTTGGATTAAGGATGTTCCTTTTTCGGTGCTGATTTTACGACAAATTAAATGTGGCATAAACGGCACACGGCAAACGGCGGATGCAATCACACAGTTCAATATTGTTTCATTTAAATTCTACAAAGAGTGCCTTATGACAAAAGTTTTACCAAGTAAGATTGTGTTTGATTTTGCGCATTTATTTCTTTCCTTTGGTTTGGTAACACTTTCAATTGAACTAGTAGCAACGTATTGAAATATCGACGTTAAGATCACCTTTCCTTACACTTAATCCAGAACAATCCACATGGAACAAGTCTGAACTTGTACAGATAGAAGAATGGCAGCAATTTCATAACTTCATGTAGCAAATTTTCACCGTGAAATCCGACCACGAAAGGTTCACCTTGAATGGAATGTCGCAAACGGAATGCAGGGGTTTGGAATTGTATCGCCATGTTGTTTGGAAAGTGTGCTGTAGGGTTTTCGAAGAAAATGGAAAACCAGTCGCTCGCCATTTGACATGGCCGACTGTTACAGAAGAATGAGAAATAACAGGAGGAATGGTAGATAGATGGTTCCGAACGGGAATTGATTGGATCGAAGGCGGCGGTCCGCACTTTCCGTTGGAATGGAACCGAAATCACTTAACCGGATTAAATCGTGTCTTTTACGCCGGACCGAGCCTGGGACAGGCAAGGGTTCGCTGCTGGTGCGTTTCGGTAGTGATATAAAATTGTGTGTAAAAGTCAATGTCTGTGGGTGGGTTGGGTGGACAATATTTCGTCTGTGATCGAGCAGCTCGATTTGACAGCGACATAGTTTCAAGGGCAGCAAGGACATGTCTTCCACCAGCGATGCGTAGGAAAAGAATGGAGTGAATAGAGCCGATTCGAAAATATTCGTCCGTTTGCCAGACGCACATAAAATGGGTTAATTTACTAAGTGTACTATGACGTCGGCGGGTTGAGTCGTTTGGTGCTGGTAATGTGGTTCATACATTAATCCATTGAATGTTTACTTGCTATGCGAACGACATGACTATATTGTGACTAATTGGATTTACAAGATTTATATAATCAAAGTAAAGAAACGAGTAAAATATACAATTGCTGCATTTCTGTCAACTTCTGCTTTCTGTATAGAATGATGTTATCATTTATATTAAGTTCTGTTTTGTTCAGCACTAAAACAGAAGTGAATGTTTGGAATCAATTTAAAGAAAAAAGTTATAGTTATAGAAATTGATTCCACTGAAAGTCGCGATAAATGCGATAGCATTGATTGCACTACTGACAGGAATGCATTGATAAATATATTATTTTGAATCAAAGCTTTTTTGTAACCTAGGTTAAAATAACAAAAAAGAAGCGTCACATAAAACATGTTTTTTTTAAATGGGATGATAAACCTAGGGTAAGGTTAAAAACGCAAAAATATGGTAGTTATATGATACAACAGAATCGATTTTTATCAACTACAGCATTATCAAGAAGTTCTTAAAGGTATTTCGTATGTAAAAAAATTCTTACCCTATTACCACAAAATTTGTGGACATTTTCATTACAGCATTTGTTAACAGAAATTAGTTATAAAAAATTAATTACCCCTACAACCTATCGTTAAGCTTGCAATGTAGCACATTGTTCCGGCGATTCCCACGACCCACGGCATCGACCGCCGTCGCCGTCGATGCTGCTTACCCCCCTGTCAGTGTTGCGACATTTTCACCGATAATGCTGTAGCTTATGAAACAATGTTCACCCCACTAATTGTACCGACGTATCAGCACGTAGCTGAATTAATAGTCATTGCCACCGAACGCCCGGACCCTTTGCCGAAACGCAAATCCCTTTCGGAAATGACTGGACGGGGACACATTGACAATGGCTGTCGCGATAAATGTGCCTATCCATCGGTCATAGCAACCACCAACGGAACCAACGCAAAAAGTCGTCAAAACCGGTCACATGTTAATAAGCACTTTCGTCTATCGAGGTACTTAAATCTTAATCTTTTTGCGCCGCCCTAAATGAACGATGTGGTGAACTCCCGCAGCGATCGGCCAACCATTACGGGAAGCGAATCCATTTCGAGCATAATTCTTTTGCGGGGAACCACGGGAAAGTGCGAGCCAATCACCCACCACAGGCGAGCTCCAAACGTACTCGAAACGATCGGTGAAGCACGTTCGACCCCCCCGACAAAAGCCCTCGACATGTGGACCTTGGACCCTGTAGGAGGGTGCTGGAGTTCACTGGAGATGTAGTCATTGCTCAACTTCACCGACATCATCATTCTCCGTCTCCGTTCTAGTTGTTGCTGTGTTGCTGACCTGTCCCTGGTGAGCTATAGCCAGTTTCTTACGGCGCTGACGGCGTCTATGTTTTCTTCCGCTGTAGATGTGTATTGGTAAACTGTTACTTCTTCAAGATCTGTAAGGATTGGGAATACGGATTTCGCTGAACCGAGATGAAAAGTTAATTTTTTCAACCGGTTAGCCGAATTCGCTTAAACTATTTTCATTTTTCAGTTAGGTTCTAAGAAAGATGGCTCTAACAATTTGCAACCTTTATTATGTACTTTGTTTGAACAGCTCTTCAGCTCAACTTTGGTAAAATCTGTTGTAAACAATGTGTTTTTTGGTTTATTTCCCTTTTAAATTACACTTTTTTTTTGTTAATCCTACAGGAGAAATGTAATTCATTTTTACTGCAACAATGCACTAATTTTTACCAATTTGAGTAATTTACTAGTTTTAAATAGTTAATATTTTGTTTTTAGTTTCTGCTGATTTGGTTTATTCGGCCATTATGAACGAATCAACAATTTGATTTGCAATGTTAGTAGCTATTTAATTTTTGTTCGTAAGGATTCAAAATTTGGAAGTGGCTTTTCATGTTTCAGAAAGCTTTGGTTTTTTCTATACCTTTTATCAAACTGAGAATCATCTGCAAAACCATTCCTATTTATAGTTTAATGTTTATTGTGACATACGTCAAAGATTTCAATTTGAATAGGAATGTGTTATCCACAAACTACTTTGCGATTTCAAATTTAGATGGCCACAACCAATTAAGTTTTCAAAAGTGCGTACCGATCTTCCGCATTTATTGAGTTTGAAGCCAATCTTGTCAGGAAATGTCACTGTGGGACGGATCGCGGTGGTCTTGGCAGAGGGTCAACTTACGCATAACAAAGGCTTGACCCTGGAGCAGGCAGACGAACGTCGTGTTTTTTCATCAGTGAGGCGCCAGTCAGCTGTGCTTCCCAGCGTTGCAAGGCGACGCTCGTGGCAGATGCGACTGCGGACGCGGAGTTGTCATCGATGAACGCTGCCGCCAGGCCAAAAACACCCGCAATGCGCCAAAGTCAGTCTTGAGGGCAGGAAACGATCCACCATCCGGGTGCGATTGAATTAGTTCCCTCATTCCGGGCGATGTCATTCGACGAACGACGAACGGCGGGCCGCTGCAGGCTCAAACATCCACCCCGCGGGCTCCCAGGTTCGCCCAACAAAGGAACTAAAACGCATGAAATTTAATACACTTTATGAGTCTCGCGGGAGATGCAGGGCGTGAGATGACTCGGGCTGATGGTATGCAGAGGAATAAAGGCGCAAGGCAGAAGCGACCCAGCGCCGGGACCAGGGTGTCGTTGATGGCGTTGGCTTGTTGAAACTTGCCGATGGCTTTGTTGAAGGGTGCGTTTTACGCTTTCGTCAATAACGACAGCGTAGTAGAGGGAGCGATGGGTAAATGTACTGCAGAAATATTTCTTCCTGTTGTGGCAGAGTTCTTCGTTTATGCTTGACGAAACATCGCCCAAAGCCTGCGAGATTTAGAAAACGAGGAACTTTTTGAAAGCCAAGTGATTCCATGAAAGTGATTCTGTTTTTTTTTTGTTACACATTCTCATCAATCAAGCGTTGAGAGACGTTCCTGAGACTTCAAATTTATGAATCAGAGATGGTAATGTTTAGACTAATTTTGTTTCCAGCGAACCATGGCACTGTGTGCCTTGTTTATTTATACGATTTTATTAAAATTTTACATATTTTTAAAGCAAGCTAAAATGAGCTCGAATTCACGAACTTTCTTTTTCCATCTTTTTCCTATTTATATTAAATTATCAATCCAATTATTAATATTGAAAATAATGGTATGATTATTAAGCACCCAAATAGCCGCAGATTTTAATACCCAATGAGTTAAGTTTTTAAGTTGTCAAAGAGTTTTTGTCCTTGCAGTGCATTCTGTCAATTAATTTCAAACATGAAACTAGTGCATAAAAAAGACTCATATAAAAAATAAAACCAATTTCAATTTACATGACACGTGCCTAAGCTACTCGGTACCATACTGAATCAGAATCTGCTTGCGTCAATAGAAGAGAGGACTAGCAAACGTATTGATCGATGGCACAGTCCCACCTTCGCACGGCTTATAAGCCGTTGCCTTCGGGCTACGGGATGCAACAAGCGTGTACACCAAGGCCAGCCAGGTCGGACGCCCCCGCAGCATCCACAGAGGGGTCTCCTGGCCGGTTCAGTTCTGCTTAGCCGGTTTCCTGCTCCAAACCGATCCGAAGTGAACCAACTGGCCTCGGGCTAATATCTGCATCTCATCCAATGCATCTGTGGTAAATGGTGGCTCGGCGTAGATAAAGAAATAGACCGGGAATGTAGATTACCACGCCAATACCAGTCCCGTGCGGTGATGCATAAATTTGCGCGAGCCTAAAGACGTCAGCAAAATCTGTCGCAAAAAAAAAACAAATCTCGACAAACGGTAGGGCGTGGGCGACGTTGTGGAAACCGCTCCATTAACTCCATGTGGCACTCGGGTTTCGTAAACAGATTCCGAACGGTAGCGTTCCCGATACGTGGTAGGCTAGAAAAAATAGTATTAGTCGATAATGTTGTTCATCGCATCCCAAAGCACCCTTTCCATGTCACGTGTCGTCTTATACCCATTTGACGGGGGCCGATAAGGTGCCGTTTGTCGTCAGCACACTTCGTTCCAGTCCCCTCCACGACTAAAGGTGAGGCAACCCGGTCTCGAAAGATCGTATGGGGAGACTCCCTGCGGGATCGGCGATTCTCGGAAAGCAACAACTCAAAAGTGTCCCATGCGGCGCTAATGCGCTACTTCCTGATCGTGATCCACCACGAGCAGCTGACCATTCAGCTTCCATTAGGGGCCACTTCTGTTCGAAAATCGTGACAGATAGCACTCCCGGTACTTCCACGTTTGAGCAAACGGATACTAAACCGCACGCCATCACACGTACTACACACCAATGCTTCTCCCACAACTTTTCTCCCGTGGAAATCCCACCCACCATTGCTATTTCACTTCTGAGAAAAATCTAAGCACATGCTAGATACACAGAGAGAAATAGAGAGGGAAAGGAAAAAAAAAGCAGTAACGAACTTCGGAACGGGTAATCAATTGAACTTAATTGCAACTTCCCGACTAGGATGACACAAACACGTTTCACTCCGGAACCCGCGGAATGCATGAGGGAGACGGACACGGTTCATCATCCATCCACGCCTTGGCGTTCTCAGAGTACCGCGCTTCTGCCGACTGGAATTTCTAAGGTTAAAAATTGCTCCACCTGCGGCTTTAGTTAATCTGCTCAGATTTCCAACACGTGAGTTGGAACGTTCCTTGGCAGCAAGCGGTTTAAGTTATAGAGCGGCTTCGATAACCTGTGGTTTCGACGGGATACTCAATCAACGAGATGTTAATAATGTCAATCAATCTTTATTGGCTTTGAATTGAATTACTTCATTACCATAAATTTTCCAAATGACCATTTTTGTAATGACCATTTTAAGTTCTTCAAACATACTATTTTTATTTTTTGATTTTATGATCCTTTGATTAAAATAATTGACTAATTTTTACCGTCGACATGCAACAGGATTAGCCTTACAAAGCAACATGTTCCAACATTTTTCCCTCTTCATTGTTGATGAGTCCCGCAAACCGGACATATTAGCTAAAGTTGGCCGCCGTCGATAAGCTAATCGCTAACCACATTTCAGACCGCAGAGAAAATGGTGGCGGCGTGGGATATTTAAATTACCTAACTTATGTTCCCTCATCACGCAGCACCCGGGGCATGGGTTCTGGGATGGGGGGTTTTTTTTTTGTGTGTTGCTGTTTGTTTCCCTTCAATCATTTACTTTTTATTTGCACAAACAGCTACTTTGGCGCACGATTGTTTCGAGGAAGGGCCGTCACTCATCCCCCATTCCAACTGGCGTCGACGGCAGGTCGACGGTACTTTTCGTGAGATAGCGATCTTAACAAACGAATGCGCACCGTTTAAACACCTTGGGACTCCCGGTGCGATACTCGTGCGTTTGGCCAATTCCGCCTGTACCGTCCGCAGCTCATTTCTTCGACCACGTTGCGATGACATGGACCCATTAGGCGGTCCTTGATTGCTAAAATTGTTTACATCGTGCCCGTTTTGTCCGCACCACTGTGCACGATGCAGCAGTTATAGGTGGTGATGATTTGCTTTTTGGTAGTGACTACAAAGCTAGAAAGCTTTCAGAAGTACGATGTGTTCGACCGATTTGTTTAAACAATTGGCCGTAAGGTGGGCTTCATTCCCTGTTACATTCATGTAGCTACTGTCAATTAGCTAGATTACATATCCAACACGTGGGATTAAACGGAAAACCTCCAAACTTACTCCTCTAAAACGAGTACATACATACTTCCTATTGAATAAAGCGTGCCATATTAAAAATAATTGCTTACATTGCTTTGCTTGTAACAATAAAACAATACTAAGTTCCTTCAATGTTTTATTGAACTGAAATATCTCATCTATGTTTCAGTACATGGTAGACTGGGTTTCTCCCAACACTTTGTATTCACACCAGGCCATACCAGGTAGATTGGCAAAAGCTGTCTAGCGAGAATGAACCAGACATTGTAGCTCAAACAATTCAATTTATGATAATGTACAATCGTTTCATAATCCTCACCACATTGAACGATCGTGTTTTGCCACAATCTCTATCTCTCAGTCTCATAACCTAATTTGCAAACATATTAGCCCAAGGGGTAGTGCTCATCGAGTTCTACGATTTTCACGTAACTGCCCTACCTCACAATGCGTCTGATAAGAACCATTACAACACCTGTTGGTCCGGTATTCGTTGGCAAAACGACGCTCGTTGCTTGATTGTTCTAATGTGAAGCAAAATGGAATGTTTTATGCATATCGACATCAGCGTGCGATCAGAACTCGAACTCGAGGATCATCGTCAGCTGACGGCGGGAGATTTAACTTCATCAGTATAAATTAGTTTCACGGAATACTGCCGCACAACGGCACCTCACGTTAATGAGGTAGAGAAAAGTCCCCGACAGTCTCCGAGCCAGATGGAACCAGGTTTTCCTGTGCTGTTTGCACTGCACCCCGCTCACAGCTGACTTGAACGACCGGATGTCGTAAAACCTGTTCAAAGACAGAAACGCTTTCGTTTTCTACAAACTTGTTTTCCGCTAATGAAGAACGGGGTTCAATGGGACACGTTCGATGAAGCTTCTACACGTGTATGGTACGTGTTAAAATGTTAAAATGTTTTTAAATTATCTGCAAAGTCGTGTACTTTGAGGTTTCGATTGGTGTATGGTATACATGTTTTTTGTCATTTTAAACGTACGAACTTAGTCACATGCTAGATTATCAATTATATTTTTGCTGAAAATAATGTGCTAAAATTTAAATATTGTAGCTTGAGTTGCCCGAACCAAAAAGGACTTATCTATGATGATCAGGTATCGGTTACAAATTTCGCAAATAAAGAATATGCATGGGTTATTGCTTCTTTCTAGAATGTTTGTGTTGGGTGAATGAATGATTTTAATCCATATTTATTTGAAATTAAACCGCTACATTTTCTCATGTTTGCTTGATGTTTTTGAATCGAGAATAAAAACAGCTTTCAACAGTCACCTTGATAATACGATATGTACACCTTGGCCTAATGATTAGCGTGAATCGGATCGGAACGCTGGGTTCATTTCAGTGGGTTCATAAAATAACTCTATTTATGTCAATTGGACCATCCATTCTACCCAGCGTTCGATTTGAGTAAACTGAGATCAAACACATTGTCTCTAGATCGACTCGTAACTTAACTAATTCTCACATCAAATTCAAATAGATCATTAAATCATAATCGAATCAAATCAACGTGAATCAAATCTTTAGAATCCGTCAGATGGAATTCGAATCTATGGAATCCGTATAGGGATTGAATCTTCGAATCTTCCGAATCCTGATTCTGCCAACACTAGGCACGTATTCGGTACGTAAACATCACACCAGTTTTACATCAGCACAATTTCAGTTAGTTTAGATTTCTTTATTTTCTTGCCCTTTTGGTTCCGATTTTAGATGTTGTGAATTTAATTAAGGCACTACGTAGTTGTTAAGAATCTTCAGAACATTCCCTACTTTAAGTACACGACCACCGAAGTTTATTTTGTTAACTTCGCCTCGAGCACGGAAGACGAGAGTCAAACACAAAGCAGCCAATGCAGTTTCTCGTGAATTCCCCCCAGCAATAATGGTACAGCAGTGTCGGTGTGGAGCACCAGTACGGCAGGAATCGACACGGTACTAGCGACAACACTTGGGACCGCTCCGAAAACCTTCAGTACGGGCCAGCTTCATCAGGCCGGATTGAGCTATCTGCCGAACGGCACCGGAAACGGCAACCATCTGAACGTGGGCAACGGGACATCGCTAAATCACACGCACTCCCATCCGAACAGCAACGGAAACAGTCACAGCACAGGCAGTATCGGAAACAACAGCACGCACAGTCTCACGACGCACGGTCACGGCGCGGTGAGCTGGAACAACCGAACCAGTATTTGCAGTACACACAACAAGGTGAGTTTTGCCGGATTTTACCTAACCAACCTAACCAGCCGGGAGAAAGGAACCAATCACTTCGCACAGTATGACGTAGCTCCCCCGTTCGCTGGAAACTTAATGGTTGCTACGTTTTTTACGAGCGCTTCGTGATCGTGATCATTCATCAAATGTAAATATTTGTTTTAGTTATCCCGCCTGCTTTGGAGGCACTGCACTTGTTTACTCCGATGCGACTCTCCAGGCGCAGGTGGTTTTGTCGTATTAGCATTCGAATTTTGTTTTCTCGATAACAGAACATTTTTCATACGTTTGTTTTGCGAGAAACGCCTTGCACGTTGGAGTAAACTGTGTAAATAGCCGGCTAAAAAATTAAGATGTTTATGGACGCATAAAAACGGTTGCGATATGTGCATGGGCAAACTAATGGCCACAAGATTAACATATTATGAATGTATGGTGAGATTTGCAACAGGATCCACACGAAGAGCATTTAAATACCAAATAATCGAAGCAAAGTAGGTTTTCCTTCTTACTTTTGAGTTGTTCAAGATTCATATAAAGCATATCTTTGGCATATGAGTTAAAGAACATAACGAAAAAAGTAGCTTTTCTGCAGTTGTAAAATATTATAAAATTGTGTTTAACCTATTTTCTCATAGATGGGAGCCATATTTATGCTCAAAACTCAATTGTTTTCTATGAATTTATGGTATAGTTATCCTATTATCGTTAAAAATGTATTCAAATAATTTTGAAATGTTTACCGTTGTGAATTCTTGTTTTTCACTTTCACAGCCATAGGGTTTTACTTTTTATTTTCAAACTATTCAATTTTTTTCTTAAGTATTTTGAAAGTTCATGAGTAGAAACATTTTGTATGGATAATATCTGCACCTGTTGAATTTATTTTAATTTGCTGGTCAGCTATACATTTATACTTGTGTGAGCCGTAGTTCGATACGTTTATCGCAAGGTTTTAACTTTTTTTAAAGTCGTCATTTTGTACATATGTTCACCACTAAATACTAAAAGTGAAAAATATAATTTTTGTTCTGTTTTTTTTCTTCATGTTTTGTCATGTATACTGTTGGTTTCAAGGACATTTTTAGCTAATAAACTATTACATTACCATGAAAACAGTCCATTATGTCATGTTCCGGTAGAGACGGCATATGTTTATTGCTGAGGACAAGTTACCATGTAGCTACCTACGGAAGTTAAAGGTTAACCAGCGACCAAAGAATGTCCTTTGTTACGTATTCCTCGGTTTGTTTTTTTGCACTCAAATCCCAACATAAAATGTAGGGATTCGACGTTTCCTGCGGGACCGTACCCAACATAGTAGTAGGCGTTATAAATAGCGACCCCATCCAACGTCGGTTGGTCTTGTCCCGATGGTCCATAACGGTGCTGTAATAAATTGTAAAAACAGCTTCGCTCGTAGCAGGTGGTCCGCATGGAAAGGCGGGAAAACGAATTCCGGTCTCCGGAGGGTTCACCAGAAGTTTCGTCTGTGGTCGGTCTGGCGGACGACGACTTCGGTGGCCGCCGCTCTAACACATTTTTCGTTCCACCACAACTGGGCCATCTGCGTGCCGATGGGCAGCAATACGTGATACGGGAAAAAAGCGGGGGTGGGGATTTTTTTTGCCACTTCTCGGGGTCATGGTCGCGTGGCAACCACGGGAAGTTGGTCCCACCGAACACTGGGTACAATTTTACATTCGGTCAGTTAGGGAAACTATCGCGTTGACTCCGCTTTCGAGGCAGTGCAAAACGTAAACGTCCTGCGAACAAGTTCAGGGTGCAACTGACCATTCGGTTGTGGCACCCCCCTGCGCTTGGCACTACACCCGTACGAGGGGGTGAGGCAACCCGTGATCGCAATCACTCCGTCGATTCACCACGGTTGTGTGCGTGCGCGATGCCAAAAGCGGCCAAACGACCCCCTATCAACGTTCGAGCACGTGAGGAAAGGGCATTTGCACTCGCGCTCCCACAAACGTCACACCGGTGGAGGTTTTGACGCCGTTTTTGACCCGACGTATATACGCGAACCGCGACGAACGAAACACGCGAACGAATGTCGTCGCCCCTTCTTCCCCCCGCTTCGGCCCACGGGGGCAACACCAGAGTAGACGGACATATGATAGTACGTCTTAGGGTTCGGTTACACTATGATTGAAGCTTCAGTTATATGTTCGTATGCTCTGGGGCCCGACGTCGTTGGCGCGAGTATCGGATTTTCCCCCCGGCAGAGCCGAGAATCGTCAGTCACCGAGGGACTGCCGTTGTGTGCTAGCGGGGAGCGTGCGAACCTTGGACCGCCCGGCAAGGACGATCGAATATTAATTCACTCCCGCCAGTGACTCGTGCGCGCTGGGTCGCGTTAGAACGTCACACCGGACGTGTGATTCATTGGTAGATCCTTCCGCAGAGTAGTTTGACGCGAGGGAACCTAATACCCATCGAACAGGAAAGTGTGTAGGTCAGATAAACCATGTGATTGAAGGCCGAGTTGATTTGAAATTTGCAGTGGATGTGAAAAAGCGATTGATAAAACACGTGTTCATTGTGAGAGGCATCACATAAGCGATCAACATTCTCTGTTAAAATTCAAATACATTTTCAACCGTGCTGATCGACAATCGGTTCAACCAATTGGTTCACAATTGAATGCAATTGTGTTGGCCGTTGAGTTTTATTGTATTACAAACAGACTAAATGTTTGCCAACTCGATAGCGTGGCCATAATTTTCCTTCAAAATTTCGTGCACAAATATTGACTCGTTTGTGGTATTTTGAACCCGCGAATGTTATATTCTTATCTTTAAAAAAATCCCCCACCCCCCCCCCAAAAGAAACCATCGAACGTGAGAAGGTTGTGTCTGTTATCGCTCTTCATTCGTGTTCCGATTGACTTTTGAAGCGCTAGAATATTTCGTGAAAAAAAAACCAAAGTTTAAAACGAGCTGCAACCGTAGAACGGATCGTCGTCCTCGGTTGAGTGGTTCTTGGCAAACGATCCCAGCACGGCGCTGCCGCTCCAAATACAGCTGACATCCCAGATTAATGTCCGTCCCATCGCTGCCGAAGCACCATCCCGTCGCGCACATCTGTTCGTTCAATCGCTTTCGCGTCGGATCGCACGAAACCGGGAAGAGGAATTTCACGGGTTTTTGACTGGCTGGAAACTGGCTTGGCTGATGGTGGTCCCAGTGCCGTTATGTCGTTTTTATCGCAGTCCATTAACAACTCGCATTGGTCCGGGCGTGTGTGGTAAACAGTGGCCAACCATCATTTGATGGTGAAAACTAGAAAGGAGAGAGTGTGTGTGTTTGTGGTTTTATTTTTCCCGCGCGTTACCGAAGAAGTGTTGTTGCGATATTTTTGTCAACGCCGTTGCGGCACTTCATATTTTTCTCGGTCGGGTTTTCCCCTTGAACCTGGGCGTTGTACACAGGTACACGTTGACCAGGTGTCAACCGGATATACTGTCGTGTTCGTAGGCGTGATCGTACCGTTGCGTTACAGAGACAGTCGGACAGCAGTGAGCGGGAGATCGTTGCGCAAATTGGTTGGCCATTTCAACGGTAGAAAAGTAGAAGGTTGTTTTCCGGGACGAGCGGGTTGTGTTCTCACGTGAGCGGAAGATCACGCCGCCGCATCGTTACACTACCTGAGCACATCCGGCGTTTGGCACTTTATGTACCAGTACCCGTGGGAACCGACTCGGATCGCGCTAAGGTATCTTGGGCGAAGATCGCGTGAGAAGACGAGAGAACAAGAGAGACAGTGTGTTGCTGTGAAAGTCACGCGCGCACGCTCACACGAGAACCGTCCTCCGGCGGTCGTGTGATCGGCTTTTGTGGTCGTGCGGTTGCGCCCCGTCGTGGCTCGCTCTCGGTCAACCCGTGTGCCGCCGACTCGAAACAATGCATTTACATCCAAGCTGCTCACAGTCGAACCTGTGCCTCAACTCGCCGCTGTACCGGAGCTTCAACCATCCGACGGTGGCCGCATCGACGCCAACGGCACTCCTCCGGGCGAGTCCGCAGCCAGTGCCGAAGATCCGTACGGGCCGATCGCACTCGTCGACCGCCTTCGGAGGCGGTGGTGGTGGTGGTGCACCGGACTACTGGGCTGGAAGTCATCCGGCGGCGGCCAACTACGGTGCGAATACCGCGCTGCTTGGCGGGTTAAACGGTGCGACCTCCAGCTACCAGGCGGGCGCCGCGTCCTACTTGAGCCAGGAAGCGATCGTAAGCTCCATGTGGTTTCCTTTCAACCCTAGTTTAACAATTTCCTTCACTCACTCTTGTGGAATGTAAAGCCGTTCCCTTCCACTAATGTTGGTTTATTTTTTTCTCTTCTTTCAGCGACGATCCAACTTGAGCACCATGTCACAGAACGGGGAGGACCTGCACACCCCCAACTATCTCTCCTGGCGCAAGCTGCAGCTGAGTCGGGCCAAACTAAAAGCTTCCAGCAAGACGTCGGCCCTGCTGTCCGGATTCGCAATGGTACGTATGGCAGCGCGGATATATAACACCTCGCGAAGGATCGGTGGGTGGATCATCGGCCGTGTCATTGTTGTGAACAGCCAGCCGATCGTGTCGGTGGAAATTAAAACAAACGGAACAACATCGTCGTCGTCTTCGTCGGGTTGTGGTACCCCGGCGCGAAGGGTCAGTGTCAGTGTCGTTCAGCGACATTCAGGAAGGAAAACACTTTCGCATTGAACACCCAGGGTGAAGCGGGCGTTTGTATGGGGCAGGATAGTGGGGAGGGATGTACATGTTGAATAAGACAAGACTGCGCCGCGATTTCGTTTATTTTAAAAATAGTTTAATCCTAGCCATACCATCGCTTGATCACGGTGTTCCGTTGGTCATCAACCGTGCCGTTGCCCGTGTCGTTGGATGTTTAGATATTCCGAGCCTCTTCCCCGCGCAGTTATTACACACACACAAGCGCGGGAAGGAAGGGGCCTCGCGAAATTGCACGATTTCATTAATTTTGCTTCACATCAGCCCGAAGCATCCTCTCGTTTCCCTTGGATCGCGCGTTACATGTGAATCGGTCGGCATCGTCGCATCCTGCGGGACGAATTGTTGTGGACCACCAAGGCATAACCACGCACCGACACAAATCACAGAGCATCATAAACTTCTTGAACGATGGGTTTCCGACGAAACGGCGCGCTGGTGTTTTGGGGGCTGGTAGGGCTATTTTTTAGCATCCGTTCCTTTTTTCCCACCGGCTAAGAGAAACCGCAAACATTAAACCGTTAAAAAATAACTCCCCCGCCGCAGCCACCCCGCGCGTGGTGATCGCCGACCAAGGTTAAGGTTCGGCGAACGTCGTTGCCCGCTTGCGACAGTACTGTTCACGCGGGAGGGAGAAATTCCATCCCTCTCGACGAAGAAGAATGGTACAAGTTCGAGGGTGGGAGGGAGCGAGGATTATGATTAACGAGTTCTTGTAACATTCTTCAGTGCTACACTTTGGATTATTTACGCCCGAAAGGAAACATCATGCTCATGTTATGTGAGGTGTTACGTGGTCCCGGTAAATCCGCGGTACATCCGCTTATCGGTGAAATATATGCTGAGAGTTGTTTTCCTTCAGCCCCCGTGCCGTAATGATGTTGCCTTAGAACATGGCGATTTTAAGAGTGGAACAGGTGGAAAGTTTATTCTTCGTTCATAATTGAGTTGATAATAAACCGCATATGATTTGTGGAACATCTACTCTGCTAGGTTTACGGAATGCCCTTTTCATTTGGTTAGAATGGTGTAAACAATTAGGAAATATCCAATTTGGTAGGGCAGGTATCAGGAACTGAAAATAAGCAAATCTATCTCTAAATACTCACATTTTCATTTGTATTGCAGGGTTATGTTACAAAGATTTTTTTATCTTTTAATGCTGATACTGTATTTGATGAAAAAGCTTGAGTAATGCCAGTTTCTTTTGGAAACTTTTAAGAATGACGTTTCATTTTGAAATTAGCAATCCAACTCGAATTGGATACATTCAAAACAATCGAAATGATTGACGGAATAAATTTAAAATGATTATATTGAAATAATTAACCGAAATCGATTACTAATTCTATATTAGTTCAGTTGTTAAGAGTGATGGAAGATAAATACTAAATCAATTTAAATTCTTTATTTGGCACTTACTTGAGTTCGATCGATTTGAAAATGCTTGGTTTTAAAATATGTTTAAAAAACATAATCCCCAGACTTCACTAGGGAAATGCAGGGAATTGCAGAGAAATGCGAGTGAAATGTAAAAAATAGTCCTTTGTTAAAATAATGGTTGACCTTTTTCTATGAATTGAGCAAGCTTAAACGAGTTAAGCGTCTCTGTAAACTCCGGTTCGGGATCGTAAAACCGGAATAGGGCGTCTTGAAACCTATCTTGGTTTTTTTTGCAGCCAAAAAAAAAAGATGTTACCGTTCACAAATAACACCCACATTTTGTATCAATCGATTAATCAATTAATAAAAATAGCTAGTTTGGAAATTGGCCTGGTTCCATGATACGGTACCGGAATTTAAAGAGGCGACCTTTAAGTTTGCTCTATCCATAGAAAGTATATCAATTAACTAAAGCATAAAGGTCCTTTTTTTGATGAAACCTGAAATGTTTTTTTATATAAAATAAAATCAAGAGAAAAATTATGGATCTTTCTTACGACACCTAAAAATTCAAAAGATGAATTATAAATATTTAAAATACATACATAGTACAAAACCAATCAAACTACTAATCTGCTAAACTATTTCTTCCAGGTCGCTATGGTTGAGGTCCAGCTAGACGAGCACACCAAGGTTCCGCACACAATGCTGATAGCGTTTGCGGTATGCACCACGCTGCTGGTTGCGGTTCATATGCTCGCCCTGATGATCAGTACCTGCATCCTACCGAACATCGAAACCGTATGCAATCTACACAGTATATCGCTCGTACACGAGTCCCCGCACGAGCGACTTCACTGGTACATCGAAACGGCGTGGGCATTCTCGACACTGCTAGGGCTGATCCTATTTCTGGTCGAGATCGCCATCCTGTGCTGGGTTAAGTTCTACGACCTCAACACCACGGCCGCCTGGTCGGCCTGCATAGTCCTGATCCCTGTGCTGATAATCTTTGTCGCATTTGCGCTGCACTTCTACCGATCGCTGATGATGCACAAGTACGAGGTGACCGTGTCCGGCATACGGGAGCTGGAAATCCTTAAGGAACAGATGGAGCAGGATCACTTCGAGCAGCAGCACCATCACGGCCCACTGCACCCGTCCGGAATGCAGATCGTGTGATCTGCAGCTGACAGTCGCATCGGGCATTTGCATCACGACTCCACTACCGACGAATCTTAAACGTTTCATATGCAAGCGTATGTCAACTGTGATTTATATTTGAAGATAACTTTGTTCAGTTCTCGAGCCTCGATCGGGCATGCTTTTTAATTTCTCTTGCATTGTACCGTTTCGCGCGATTCCAGTTCCGAACCGCACACGCGAAACTACATTGACGGAGTGGCGAGACGATAAAATGCTAGCGTTCTTTTCTTTTGTTTAACCAATACCTACTTCCATCCCAGCGTGCAAAATCATGATGCTTTTTCGTTCTGTTTAATTCACAATTGTGAATAATAAAACGAGATAGCGTGACGATTTCGCACGCTGGGATACAGCAGAATCGAAATTCGATTTTGAAAAACACAGTAATGTGCAACATAAAAGACATTCGATAGTGATGAGTGTTTGAGGAGGGCACTCGATAAAGTGCGCTTTATGATAATAAATAAATGAATAACTCTACTGAAACCATGTATCCAACGGGTTGCGGTGCATCAATTGTGTTGGTGCACAGCGGCACAGAAAGGCTCGGAGAAGAGCGAAAGCTCCCACTACAAGTACCCAAATAGTCGATTAGTTTTAAGTTGTAATGTATTGTTCTAAACGACTTCTTGAGAGGAGCAATTTAATAAACGATTCGAAACAAACAATCTTGATATGTTGTGATCTCTGGAGTGATTAATGAGAAGGTAGTTTGTGAATAAAGAAAATGGAATGATAACAGTAGAAAGCAACTCTTGCAATGGTTTGATGAGGAAGTATTTTCAAACATGTTCTATGTTATGAGGCTGGACAAAATAAGACAAGACAACGTCGGTTTGAACAACGATAAACGATTTTTTTAAACTGCGCTTTATGTAGTTTTATTAATTTCCATAAGAGCGCTTGTGTCGTTTCTGAACTGTGTTGGTTTCATTTGAAACCAGTTTGGAAAATGGCTTCAAACTACTTTGAACCTGGTTGACATTGCAGTATAAACGGAATCGAAACTTAGTCAAAAGCGGAATAAACTAGTGGTGGGAAAATTGAATCCCTTCGGGATTCGAATCTTTTGATTCAAATTCATTCTTCTTCATCAAACAATCCTGAGACGATATAAACCAATCAATACCGGTCTGGAAATCGTTTAGCCTAATCTGAATTCTTATCAAATCATAGCTGATATATCGCTTTTTCGTGATAAAAATATGCCACGTATTTCCGATGTGAGGTTCACCGCTGTAGGTAGTTCTGTTGATCTTGAAAATCAAATAAAGTATGGAAACGATGTTCTTCGTAGGCATTGAAAACCAGATACATAGATTTCTTTCTGTAAAACTGTATAAAGAAGTTTCTCAATGGCGCCTTCTTATCCCAGATTGAGTCCAGTCCATTTTATATAGCGTTCGATTTGAGTAAACTGAAATCAATCACATGAACGACTTGTTACGTGACTAATTTGACTCACAGCAGCAGACTCAAGCCCGAACCAAATCAAATCGAGTCCCAAACAAATCAAATCTGATCCGAGTATCCGAGTTGATTCTCAAATCTTTAGAATCCGTCCGATGGGATCGAATCTTCGGATCATTCGAATCCCGATCTGCCAACACTACCTTGGGAAGTAAACATACATTTCAGAATATCCCGCTCAAGCAAACAGTTTACCTGATGAACAGTGCACTAATTATCGGCGAAAAGCAGCCAAAACAATAGAGAACGATGGATGAAACACAAGCTAACGCTATGTCGTCGGATGGAGAAGTTATTAGCGACAATAATTCGGCCGACAGCGCTGTACAGGTAATGGTAGGACCAGCGGTCGCCGTTGAATTCGGTCCACAACCTCCGGCGATTTCGGAAGGGCAACATTACTCGCCACTGCTTACTGTACAGTTCCGAAGTAGCGAGCTTTACCAAAAACTTGAGCTAGACGTCGCCACCGCCATCGAAACAGTTTTGCGTGCGCACTTACCGGACCTATGCGTCGCTGTGCGGCCAGATCCGACGCGCCAGCACACGTTGGCCGCCTTCGGAATGGAAACCCAGGGCGATGAGTCCGAAACCGGGGAGTCCCTGTTCGTGGAAGATTCTACGCCGATGAAAAGCAAAAAGATCGACGGTCCAATACCGAGCTACAAGAAGGTTATGAACAAGGTGTACGAGGGAAAGACTCCGGATGCAAATTCGACCCCAAAGCGAGCAAGGGCGAAGCAAAACTGCTGGAATTGTGAGGGCGAACACGGGCTGAAAGATTGCAAGGAGCCACGGAACTACACCCGCATTCGCCAGAAGAAGGAAGAGTTTCAGAAGAAGAACGATCGCTACCACGTCGACCTGGAGCAGAAGTATGGCCATTTCGTGCCCGGCCAGTTGAGCAGCGAGCTTCGCGATGCGCTGGGGTTGGGATCGCGCGATCTTCCGCTGCATATATACAAGATGCGACAGTACGGATACCCGCCCGGTTGGCTGGAGGAGGCGAAAATCACACACTCCGGCCTGCAGCTGTTCGATTCCAATGGCGACGTGGTGCAGCATTCGGACGAGAGTGACGGCGAGGTCGACAGCGAACGGAGCAAGTACGACGTGCGCAAAATCATCGCCTTTCCCGGTTTCAACGAACCGGCGGAGGGCAAAATGTTTGACGATCACAAGTTCTACAATGTGCCACCGTACTCCGAGGAGCTGAGCCGCGAGCAGATGATACGCCAGCTCGAGGGCACCCTGGTGCACGGCTACCGGCGGAAGAAGCTAAAGCTGTCAATCGAAGAGAGCGGTACGGCAAACGTTGTGGATTTGACGTCCAACATGGAGATTGTAGATATGGATGCGATGGAGAGCAGTCCACAACCTCCGGAACCACTGGAAATTTCGGAACCGTTGCCACCGGAAGGGCCCCAACTACCACCGCCATTACCGTCGCCACCACCTCCACCGCCACCACCACCACCATTCCAGGAACCCCAGGCACCGACAGTTCCTAAGAAGGAACTGGAAGATGGGGAGTTGTCGGAAGAAGATGGAGAGAATTCGCGCCTAAATGCCACCGTCGATGATAGCGTGATATTAATTGAAACACCAGTGGAAGTGATTACATTGGATGTAAGTTAATGATAATGTTCTCCTAATGGAATTCTGGATAAACGATTTGATCTATTTTTCCAGGACACAGTCGTCAGCGCAGCGCGCTCACCTTCGCCATCTTTGGACGATCTACAGAAAAGACAACGGCAACTGGTTGAGCAATTGAACGACAGGCCGGGAAATGAAACGAGCACGAATGACATTTCCTTGGAGGACATTTCGAGCGCCACGCTAGTGTTTGATAACACGATGCTTCCACCACCGCCATCAGATTTGGTGCCGCCCAAACCGGGTAATGCATTTGCACCGGAAGGATCGGATGAGCCACCTCCTCCACCCCCACCGCCACCGCCGTCGTTCGATCCGCCCGACACCGGCTCATCGGCAAAACCGCCCGAGCCAGAGGGCTTAGATCTGGGCGAGATCGCGATGACTAAGACACCGTACCTGGATGATCCGGGCAGCATGGGACTGAAGACGATGTCGCTCGGTACACCGATTCTGCGGCCGTTCACACCGTACACCGCGCTGCCGACCGGGGAAGCCTTTTCCAAGGGTGTCAGCGATGTGATTAACTTTGAGAATCTTCCCAACTCCACCGGCAAGTACGACCAGATGAAGTCGCTGCTGTCGCGGGTACGGCAGAAGATCAGCGAACATATGAGCAGCACGGACGATGGATGATGCGCGTAGGCGGGGCGGGCAGGATGTTGGGAAAGTGGGGATATTTATGTATATAGTTAGCGCTCCACTTGAGACCTCAGACGGACTATTAACATTTGACATTGCAAAGGAATTAATATGACTTTTGTGCTTGGTCGGTTTCTTAAACATTTGCTTCTTTACTGCGCACGAATTATCGCAGTTTCCCCTTTTCTTTTCGAACTGTTCCATGAATTAAATTTGGTTGCCCTGATTTCATTAGCTGATAAACTCAACCTTAACAATTCCTTATTGTTCTCTTCATTTTTATAAAGTGAACGAGTTGAGTAAAAAAGCATGGCAAACAAATAGAACATCTTTCTGAGGCAGCTCCAAAGGCGAAAGGCCTTGTTTTTACATCCGGTGTATAGAAGACCGCTGTCGTTGGGACTGAATTTTTTTTTAATAAAAATAAGGAGATCTCCGGGCGTGACAGAGTTATCGAAATACGGCAATAAATGAATTTTGTACAGCTTACAGAACTCGACGGCTGACAAAAGAAAACGAACTAAAGTAGAATTGTATGTTATTTTCTTTTATTGATCTCCTTAGCAGCAGTATTTAAAGACGTCAAATCAATATCCTTATATCTTCTCCATATATTCGTGTCCCAGTGGTATTAAAAAAGCATGTTATGCTTTTCTAGCGCCTATATTGGTTTTTTGCTGATCATTGAGGTAGGAAACAGGGGTTAGAAATTACACCCCGGAAGAAGGTTTTTACCATTGGGAATTAATTTACAACACTTACGCTTCCATTTGCGGATGGACAGTATTTACAATCATCCTATTGAGGATGGAGGTAACTCTGTTGACTGAGAACCAAAAATATTTAATGTGTCTCCCGAATGTACGGTACGAAACGGTAAATGCGACCACGACTGGATTCGAGATATTAGAGACCTCTAGCGTGCTTTGACAAACGTTTGAATGGAATTGAATAGCACGTGTTTTTGAAAGTGTATTTCAAAAAGTGTTGAAGATTTATATCACAACCAAAATGCTATCTTCTCTCTTAAGAACGACAGAGAAATAAAAACAATTGACTGAAAAGAAATTAGAGTAGAGTAGTAATAGTTGGCAAAGAAAGTGATAATGCATATATTTCAATACGATTTTTATGTAATTTTGCGAGGCTTACGAAGTTCCAGAACAATTAGTGACCACGAACTTTTTTTTTTCCTAATCGTAACGTTTTTACCTAAGTGTTTTAAACTTTCTTATCTTTAATAGCCCTAGACATACTTATTTCGTAGGTCTATCTCATTCATCACAATTTTAATAGATTATCGATCGATAATTGTCAGCTATCAGTAAAAAAAGGTGAAGAATAATAACCATATCCTGAGATAAAACATGATGGAGGAATAGAACCGCCTTTTTATATTCGGCCGTTTTTTAAAAATAATATTACAGTTACTAAAGAACGAGGGGGATCTACTGTTAGAGGCACAGGTATTTTCCCCCTCGAATTAACCCCCTTTTACAACACGTGTCTCCAGTTTGTTAACCATCCGACATATACGGACACTACCGTCTTAGATTTGTGCTTTTATGTGCTTAAGGATGTGCCGGTAAATTAACCGTGATACAGATGCTCGCACTACCGTAACACGCCCAAGTTATTACTGGGAGGTGGGCGTGCTCTGTGCACTTGTGGCAACGCAGCGCAGCACTGCAGGACATCATTTCCCATCCCGGGCGTCGTAAACGGCGTAAAAACCTTTCGAAAAGCGGTACCCCAGCCGAACCCGAACGGCAAGCTGGGACTTTCATGAAAAATTGATTTTCTTATAGCAGCGCGTTTCTTCAGCGGTTATCTGATCGTAAGGCGCCTTCCACCAGGGGTTTTATACCTTTGCAGTGTGCTCCCTGTCGCCCCTCCGCTTCCTCCCGTTTAGCCACTTTTCGGGCATGTTTATTGTGCATTTGGTAAATTATATTTACTACCTTTTCGTCGCAATAAAATAGCCATTCCTCCACCCCAATGGGGGAGGTAATCATAATTTTTAGTAACAAATAAAATATAATTTAGCAGGCGCCCGGACTGCACCTTTCAACGCAGTTGGCGTTGACGGGTTTTTGGCCAGAAAGCACGGCACACTGGGACGCGTTCCGGTGGATTAGGGCCGGAAAGGAACCACCAGGGGAATGTTTGGTACACCGGGTGGAAACCTGTTAAAACTTTTGTCATCCTCGAAGACAGGTAAGTGGAAGGGGACGGTCGGGTCGGTGTTTGTGTTGTGGAGGTAAATTTATGTTGCGAAGGGATTAAATTTTACGCTCGGTGAATACTAAAGAATAATTAATGACCACTGGCTGTTAAACGAAAACGGGCTGAAGGGCAGACAAAGCCAGCCTCCTGTCCGGGTGTCGTCGTCGTCGTCGACGTCGTCGTGCCGTCAACCGTAATGCAATAACGCACCACCACCGGGCCACCGGTGAATGGGCGGAAAATTAGCAGGTACCCTCCGGTCCCGGATACCCCGTGCCGGCAAACCGTGAAGTGAATTGTTTTATTGTTGCACATTTTACATTCCATGCAGGCGAGCGACCAGTTTCGGGAGGCTTCGGATGGGCCTAGTTGAAAATTGGCCCTGGCCTGCAAGCACCGAGCCTCATCCGTTTCGAGCGTGGCTCGGAAAAAGGCTCGGTTTGGTTTCGTTTCGTGACCCCAGGGATGAAAGCACGCGCGGCCACCGGATGATCCGGAAATGTACGACGGGGACGACGATGGTCCACCACGGGCGGGTAAGCGGTAAGAATGATGTCAGGCCAATGTTTACTTCAAAAGCTAATCCCTTTTCCCGTGGCACTCTCCGTCCCGGGGCGGGCGTTTTACTGCACTTCACCGGCTTTCCACGCGCGGGACACAATTCGTACATTTCCGGGTCGACCGTCCGGCGGCTTACGGTAGGACAAATTCTCTTTTAATTCCGTGGCATAATCTGACAAAATAAATCTTCACCCTCCACGTGTTGTTGGGCATACCAGCCCCCTCCCCTCCCCTCCCCCCTCCGGACTACTGATCTCACTCTCACGTTTCTCTTTCTCTTTTTAGGATGGCATTGATTCTTGGTGGAGGAAAAATGGTATGTGTGTGTGCCGAACGAGCTTTCCCACGGCGGCGAATGGTACGAACTCGAATTTACTAGGTCGTATTGGTATAAATTCCGATTTAAATTATTTATAGCCTTCCCGTCGTCATCGTTGTCGTAGCCGTCGTCGTCGTCGTCGTTGTTGTCGACCGTCGGCCAGCGCAGAACCAAATCGAAAACCATTAGTTTGACTGTCTCTGCCCGCATTTAATCCGTGGCGCTGGGACACACTCAATCTCGCTCGTTCGTTCCCTCCTCGAGATGGTTGGCGTTCTATGGGGAGGATTTTAGGGTAAGGTTTGACTAATGCCACCGTGGGTGGCGTAAGTATCGACCACGCGGCGGTTTGTGCGGGAGGCTTTTTCGGTGGCAGCGGAATCCTTGCGTGAATGTGCTCCATTATTGAAGGCAATTGGCATCCTCCGGTGGCACCGAGCGAGTACCCACCGACCGACCCAACCAGGAGCCGGCTATTTATTAGCAGCACAGAAGTCCGTCCGCTAAGAAAGAACCAAACGTTCGGCCAATGGTGGGGGGTGTGTTTGAGCTTTCCATCCGGCCCACCCTCCGATGGCGCCCAGTCAGTCGATAATATTTGTCTCGAGCAATTTGGCCAATTGAGCTAACCACCAGCCTCTCCAAACCCTCCTGCCAGCCCGCGGTTCCCGTCACCAAACGCCGAGAAGGCAAACAACACAATGCCGCGTTAAAGATTTATGCAGTACTTTATCATCGTGGCATGCTTATTTTGCGTTCCGCCCGCCTGATTACGAGTGGCGAAATAATTTTGCTACCCCCACCCCACCCACCCACCCAGCGCACTTCCTTGTCGCACTTTCTTAGGGCGGCCGGTGACGGGCCGGGAAGCAGAAGCCGCCAGAGTGATAGAGTTGTAAAAGCGCGCGAAGTCACAAGCAGCGACGGCGGCACGAGCCTAAATGGGACTCGTTATTAGAGGCGCTCTAAAACATTCGTTTCCGGTGTCCCGCTCCGAGGGTGGGTTAGGTTTTGAATAGGGAAATGCGAGGGGGAGGGGGAGGTGGGAATTAGGGGCTCCGGGATAAATCATAGCCCTTTTTCGCCGCACGCACAATGGTGTGGTGAGTAATTGAATTTAAAATTTATCGCACTGTGGACCGAAGCTGGGGTGCCCGGGGAAACGGAGGAAAGGTTGTAAAGTGCTTGTTTAATATTAAGTTGCATGATTTTTAACACGCGCGACTTTCGCTTTGATGAATCGAGCCGGATTTCTCGTGGCCTGCTAAGCTGGGCGGGTTTTTCCTCAACCAAAGGCGCCCGTTGTTTATTTGCAATCAACGGCAGTTGTTTTGGAATAAAAGAAATTAATTGCTGTTCATTTTCGCCTGCAGAGCTGGGTAGTTACGTCGCTGTTGCTGGATGCTTGCTTCCCATTAATTTAGCATCCATATGCGAAAGTCCCCGGGAAAGCGTTGTTACCATTCGCCACTCACGTGTTTTTGGGGTAGGAGAACGTGTAGTAATAAGAAACGTGTGGGGCAAAAGATATCCCTGAGGTTATTAGCAGGTTTGTGCAAGTGTTAAAAAAAATCAGTAGCAGAGCAAAATTAAAACAAGAACTCTCAAGAAAACCAGTCTGTGATTCTGTATGGATTGGTATTTTGAGCCATTCGAAACGTTCTTGAAACGTTGCATTGTTGGACTTTACTTCATTGAAGCTAAAGAAAAGAAGAAGAAGAAAGCCTATGTATTTACTCTATTATGTTAGTTTGGGAAGATTTGATCTTTGATGGAGCGTCAATTAAAATTTTAATAAGATTTTTCTGTTTACAGTATAATCTTAATTATTTGCGGTAGGATTATCAGTGATCCTTTCATGTTCTTTGTAGCTGGTTTAAGGTGCAAGAAGATCATTATGTATAGTGGAAAAGGTGTAATCAAATTTATTGACTGTTGACAAATTTAGCAGCCGACTGGAAAACATTGCATCTGTTAAGAGCTGATCACTGATTTGTTTTAAAATATGAAAACAAATTTCAACATATCACTTTGCAACTCTCAATCCATTTTTTAATTCTCTAAATAATTCTTTGAATCTGTTGATTTTTCATATGTTATGCAGATTATCTGCGGATTTGTGTCGGATAATCGCGATACTACTGTTTAAGGATTTTGTAAGCTTTCATACATTTGTTCTAAAATGGTAGCCTTACTATGAACTATTAGAACTCATAAAAGCTCCTTTTTCCATGTTAGTAATCAAATCCGTTAGTTGGAAAGATGGCAATGAGGGTTAACATGATTTGTGCTATTTTTTATGAAAATACGATTTTCAGCAATTGATATTTTGGACTTAGATGATGCTTTTGGCAACACTTTCCCCAATGTTACCACGCAAACATTTGCTAGGCGTGATCGTTTTTCCATCATTAAACAGCGCACGAATTGACCGGCTCCGTGTCGTGGCATGCAGGTTCCATGCGAGTTGCAGGAAGCCATTAATAAATGGTATGAATTTTTAAAAAGAGTACATTTGTACGATATAATTAGTTCCATAATCCGCGGGCGGATTCACATCTGCTCGAGTGCGAGAGCACCAACAGCAGCGGAGCAGATTAATGTCCCACGCATTAACGTGGCCCCGGCTGCCCATTAGTATCCATCAGTGTATAATCCGACAGGCGGGACGAAAAGATACAATCGTAAAAGTTTAGCTTCTTGACTAAATTAACCACCTTCGAGGAACTCCCGGGGTTTCTCCGGCGGAACCAGTCCAGCGCACCCGGTCGGGATTTCGAAGCCGGCCCCACCCGCCCCCCCCCCTGTCGGTATGTCGTGGTAAACTTTTAATGGCACATCATGTGCGCCGACACAGACACCGTTTCCGCCGCCGGTGGAAAACACACGGCCACAGTTTCCGCCACCACCAGCACCGGTGTCTCGGGATGCGCGCTGCATGTGAGATATGTGTGCGACAGTTTGAAGAAGATGGATTAATTGAAAAGTTTCTCGCGAATCTGGCGGTGTTGTGCGCTTCGCTATACAGCCGATCCGGCCGGGAACGCGGGAGCTTGCCAGGAGCAGCTTGCGCTTATCATCGGATGGATGAAGGCTTCCTTGTACCGGCAGTGATTGCCAGCCCTACATCACACGTTGACGTAAATCTGTTTCATCAGTTTAATCTTTGCATCGTGCCGGCACGTGGAGAAAGTTGGCAAAAGATTTATTCAGCTTATCGCAGAAGTTGAACGGAGACGCTCAGCTGACCAAGCATTGGTCCGGTGCTAAAACCATCACACGGTGTCACCTCACATATGAGACTATTTCCCATGCCGGACAGTGACAGGTAAGGGCTGCGTTGAAGCAAAAACACCTCCATTGTTGGGGGAGCTTCCAACTTGTTGCGTACTGTTCGTCGAGGTGGCCAAATGGTTGGCCTAAGCATCGAAGTATCCATTTTCTAAATTAAAACACATGCTTATCGCAGCACATTCAGCTGACTTATCTGTTTGTTACGTTTTTCGCAACGTAAACGATATCGTGCACAGTGTAGGCAACATGCCAGAAGCGATTGAATGCACGGAACTTGTTTTATATTGTGCAAGCTAATTTGATTTCTGTATAGACCTTTTAGTGTTTAGCAGAGGAAAATATGTTTAGTGCAACGTGGGACAAGCGTGCTCATTGGATGTTCCAATGAGAACAATGTTTTGTTAGTTAGCTGTAGACTTTCTTGTTGAAAAGTTACTATTTACTTTTATATATTTTTACTGATTTGTTGCTTTGATTGTTGCAATAACCTTTTTTCAAAATTATTTCATCTAAAAAATAACAGGCATTAACGATTTCTACAAACTATATAAGATTGTATATAAAATAATGCCGAAACAACTACTAATAAACAATGGTATATTTTTAGTGTGTGTAACTCTCATAAAAAAACTTTAGGTTTGAATACAGAAATGCACCGCTGTTATATCATTTAAAAACTGTTCATTTACACAAATTATGTGAGTTACTGAAATTTTCGGCAAAACAGGTATTTCCCTATCTATCAATGATCACTTTCAATGAAACATATTTATTAAAACATTTTAGAAATATTGAAACTTTGGTAGATGTTAGAAAATTGTGGGACGCACTTTTACCCCATTTTGCTCTACTCTACTTTACGTTGGGAAAGGATGAAATGTCATTTGACTCTTCCCACAAGAGAACAAAAGAAATAATTCAAGTGAAAAAGAGAGTACCGTTTACGAGCCATTGGGAAATGATTGGCCAGGTACTAGTGTGCAGGTTAACAGATCACCGCCATTAGCACGGCTGGGTATCGGGTATTTGTCAGCATAGTTTGTTCCGAGAAATAACACTTGCTCTCGCTGGCTTGTTTACACCCTTTCAGTACGGTTGTGTGTTTGATCCATAGGGTGGCATAGAATTCTTGTGAATTTTTCTATTTTAAACGAAGCGCACCGAACGCATCTGTTGTCTGTATTGTGAAGCTGTAAATGAACCGCTCGCGCCGAAGTACTTCAAATGGAGGCGCCTGGTGGCTGGTGTGGTACAAAGCGAGGGTCTTCTTCGTGGCACGTACGCATAGTTCGAGCCGAACTTGATCCAACATAATCTATCCACACGATATTTAGCCATTAGTTTGGATGCATGTGGAGTTGCGAGGGAATATAAGATACGGTTGAACCCATCAACCGGCGTTCCTATCACGTAACGTGCGGTTTTGAGCGTTCGGGTGCTGTTTGCGGTTTTGCATGGTACAGGTAGCAAGAATCATATTGGAATATTGGTCAACTTTTTGTTTGCAAACTCACGTAAGATCGAATGACGGTCGGATTGGCTATCGAGTGGATTACACCCAGTGTGTTGAACACGTTCCAAACCTGGGGTTCTGTGGAATAATATGCACTCTTTGTGTGCCCTTTACTGTTCAAATACCAATCACACACCCCGGGGAGTGCTTAAGCACGCTTTTTAATTCGGTTTCAATTAAATTAATCATAATGTCAATCATACGTGCCCTGAATTGATTATACAAATCACAAACGGTTTAATGATAACTGGTCACTCATGTTATTAATCCAATATTAAAAAAAAAAATCTGGTGCAAATAAGCTTAAATAGTTTTATTCAAATTATATAACCATGGCTATTTTTAAACATGTCGCTTTTATTATTTTTGGTGTTTTGAAAATTGTTTACATTAGCATCTTAGCATTAGCATTAGTTTTTTAGACAAATACCCTCCAACTCTCTCTTCAAATGTCATAGCAGAGGTCGAACTGTTACAATTGTTCAGACAAGATCATTTATATAGTAAACAAAAATTATTAAGTTAAGTTAGTAAATGTTGTATCTTACATCTTCATACTGCATAATATTTTATCCTACCTTTAACGTTACACATTACTACGCAACAGTCCATATAAAACTGTTTTGTATCATATTAATTAGGGGTTTCCATTTGTTCTGCGTACCACAACCATTTAGTGAGTGAATGTACAATAAAACTGTGCTACTTGAACACCGTCTACCACAAAATAATGTACAATTGTAATAAAAAAAGTGCAAAAACACACCACGCCGATGCTTCTTCTTCTTCTTCTTCTTGGCGTAACGACCTCTTGGTCATGCCTGCCCGTTAAGGGCTTACGAGACTTGTTTCCCTGGTGTACGTGGATAGTCAGTCCTCTCGTACAGGGGAGGGTCCGGTCACGGTTGGGATTCGAACCCACGCCGTCGAGGTGGTGAGCCCCGGCGCTCATGGGCCGATTTTCTAACCGGCGCTACCGCTCGGCTGTCGCGGACCCGATGCTAGTAAGTTCGAATTTTGAGTCTGGGAGTTTTAAAATCTGTTTGTATGTTTGTGTACCTTACTGCAGTATCATTAATTCAATGGTCTTGGAGCATTGTAAGGGCTACTGTAGGATACTTTAAGTTAAATTAAAAAGTTAAAAAAAGGATAATGTAAGTAAAATTACTTGTAAGCTTCAAAAGATAAAGGACAACTTAATTTCAATGTCAGTTTAGTGTGAACTAGCAATAATTAGGTTTTTTTTGTAGTTAACAGTTTCGAAAAACTGCTTTTAATAATAAACAAGTGTTTTGCTGCAATGTAAGTAATCTTTAAACAATTTCGAAGAGTTTCAAAGGAAAATGTGAAGTGAAATTTAAAATTAGTCAATATATCATTCGCTTACCGCTTCGATGCTCATTTGTGAGTGGTTGGAAGACATGGTGGCACCACAGCGGGCTAGCTGGTGGGTAACTTTATCAAATCCAAATTGGTATCAACCATGCATGGGTGCATTCACTTGGAGACACCGCATGAAAAACCGCGCCGGCGTTAGCGGTGAATGGTGCATCAATTTTCCTAAACAAGAGCCCGATTGGTGCTGCCGGGTTTGCGGTTTTGACGGTCCCTAAGTCCCAGCTCATCGATAGCCCAGGCGGGCGGACTAAAAACCGGAGGCAGCGCAAAAGCAACAAAAAGAAAAAACAAACCAGAAAATCAACAATCCCGCAGGAAAAGCCAATAACCCAGGGAAAATCTTTCCAATAGCCGCGCTGTCATGTGCCGCTAAACGGACGATCAGCAATCCGAGCGACGCGCTAGCTCCTGGAGTTTGCTTGTTTTGAGGTTCAGTTTGTTTGCTTCTACTCGGTCTAAAAATTTCCGCGTGCCAATGGATGTGACATGCCAACCGGGGAGGTTGGAGTGGGGTTGCCGTTTTTTTTTTGACGTTAAACAGAATGCGATGGTGTTTGGTTTAGCGTCGAGCAGCATTCCGCTCGGCGCAACATGCACTCTGCACTTTCAGCGGTTCCGCGCGATGCATCGTGCATCGCTGGTATGGAAAATTGTGTTTGCGAGGCGGTCAAACGAAATAGCTCACTCACGGTCGGGGGACACTCCTCGTCGTTCGCGGGTGATCGTGGGAGAAATGTGTGCTGGAGCGTGGATGCTTTGATTTTCAGCTCCGATGGCGAATGGCGCAGAGGTGTGTGAAAAGTTTTAGCCTGCAACGGCACGCAGCACTGTACTTCATCAAATACGGCGTTATGTTTGCTCATTACCACCTGCTGGCGAAGTGAGAGTCACCGAGGGAAAGATATTTCTCGTTGGCAGGTGTTGACGGGCGAATGGATTTGTTTTGGGACATTTTTGGCGACACAGATAGCTAGTAAAATTTTTCGTTTGGATTAATTGGAATTACATTTACACGACTGGGAAGGAATAGAACTTTGGCTTTTTTAAAAACTGTTGTCGTTGTTTGATCAAAATTTAACTGTATGCATTTTAATCCATAAAACTTGTCTGAGAACACGAGGTAAACATAACATCAATCAATCACCAGGAAGGATTATCTTCCGAGCAGGCAGTAATTATCGAACCAATCACGAGTGGCCTACTCCCATAAGTTTACGTTTGTCACGATAATTGAAGAATCGTTAAGAGAAAGGTTACTAAAGCCACAACCCACAATGATAATGGTTAACTAGCGGACAGGTAATGAGAGAAAGGAAAATTAGCTTTAATCTGTAATGTTGCTCAGCGTTGATAACGAACAGCTTTATTGAGGACATTGCATGTTTATAGAAAAACAAACTTTTGAGTATTCAGAACTGATTTGTTTGTTAACTTATATGAACAAAAGTTTATATGTAAATTGTGTTCGTATTTGTACAATAATGTTCTATTTTTTGTTGTTCTGTTTGTTGAAAAACATCGAGTTGGGAAAAAATATAAAGGGGACGGGAAACGAAGCGTAATCGCTAGCGTAATCGTGGTATTCTGCTGGTCAATCTGTCAAAAAGAATTTTGGCTCACCTACCCTATAATCGCATGCGTAATCTTGTCAGAACGTAAACAAACGAATCAATAGTTCATTCATCCGTGATTAGTTATCAAATTTCTATGATTATTTAGCGTAGTTTTTGTATTTATTACAATAAACAACAAAATAATAGCAGTAGCTTCAACAAATGTTGCCATTTTTACCAAATCGCAAAACATAAACAAAGCAAAGATGACGCTTGGCCTGAATATCGACGATACACGAGAGACCAGCGATTACGCTTCGTTTACCGTGCCCTTAAAAATAATTTTCAAAATTGTTAATTTGACAAAAAACTTTCTAAGTATTTGAACAAGACAACTCAAAAATCGGCCCATGAGCGCCGGGGCTCACCACCTTGACGGCGTGGGTTCGAATCCCAACCGAGACCGGACCCTCCCCTATACGAGAGGACTGACTATCTGCGTACAACAGGGAAACAAGTCTCATAAACCCTTAACGGGTAGGCATGACCAAGAGGTCGTTACGCCAAGAAGAAGAACTCAAAACAAACGGTTTTTCAATAGCTTGCACAGTTCTTCAATAGGTTTGACAAAAGCCTGCAGCCTTTTCTTAACGCTGGTAAATTGAGAAGCTCTCTTACGTTTAGCCAAATCGATGAATAACATTGCATTTTTCATTTCTTTATTTTTCTCACTTCGTGAACACAAAAGAACCATTTGCTTCCGTTCACTTTATTTCCGATGATAAAAAAGAAAACTTCTATTGACTTGAAGGAATGATGAAATTATATTGCACTTCGTACTTTGTAGTTGTTGCCCTCTTTTGTTGGAAGGTCCTGATTGAGTGTTGGTTTATTATTTTATTTACTTGGGTAAATTTGCTAGCGGATAAAATTACACATCTTAGTGCTCCGCTATAGTTTTCATTTGTTTTCTTTTGACGTTGTGATTTTCCTTTGAACTCAATGCAGATACAAAAAACAAGTTTGTGTATACTACATGAATTCTGCATCTACAATTAAAAAAAAAATGTTTATTTGTGTTTCCTTGTTTACCTCATTACTACTTAACAACATTTTTGTATATTTTGCTGAAATGTGTGCTTAGAGAAGATTTCAATATCTCATTGCTTATTCCTTGTTTTTAAATGAAAACTTCAATGTCGCCAAAGAACGCCACTTGTAGGTAAATGTTAGACATTTGAAAGACAAATTGGATAGCTAAACGATTTGTGGGAAAATTATTCACATTCATTGCTTGTAACAATTACTCAACGGTCTTCTGGTGATTGATTAATTACGGTATCCACGGTTTTCTTCTTTCGATGCCGTTCGTTTCATCTGCAAGGTTTCTACACGTGTATACTATTTAGATCGGGAAAGTTATTTCCAGGAAATTTATAGAGCAAAACATTGTTCGTTTTTCCACGTGACATCGATGAAGATGGCATGCTATTGCTGACAATTTCCACAATCTTTCATCTCGTAACACTCCGAACTTTCTGCTTTCCACGGCGATCGGCAAGACTTTGTTACGTTCCGTCGACGCGCACAATAAAGTACCAATGTTACCCTTGTATGCAATTACATTCCCTCGTGGTTGTCTCGCAAAGGTGGCTTCGGAAAAGCGGCGGTCGTGTGCTGTGAAAATTTGCATATAAATTTGATAACGAATTTATGTGTGTACACTTTCCATCGCCTTTCCATCGGTGATACCCTCCCCACACTCGCAGATAAAGTACACGCACGTTCCGAGACCCGTGCACCTTTGCGGCGAAAGGTTTCGGCATCAAGTCGGTCCGTCTTCAAGGTGGCACACGTCGTTAGCACACGGGACCGATGTTTACTATTGCCCTTCCTCCTCCCACCGCCGCTTTGAACACGGGAGTGAACTTTCCCACAGCCAACCCTCGGGCCCCGCCAGAAGGCCGCCGAAGGAAAGTAGGTGAGGCCCCTGGGAGTCGTGTTTCGTGAAGTTCACCGGAGGCGCAGATCGTTAGGGCCGCTCTGATTGAGTCCCATGGTGGGACGCCACACATACGCACACGTACGCGAGGTTGCTGGCCCGGGATGGCAGCCGAGGGACACATTACCACCGGTGAAGTTTTCCCCGCTGTTTGCCGATGAGTTTTTGATTTGTGTATCCGATCCCGGTGTGATTGCGAAATATGGTTCTTTAATTGTTCTCCCGGAGCAGTGCTGACGTGCCCGGTGCGCGCTGGAGGTAATAGAAATTATGAAGAACATAATTCGAAAACTTTGCCTCCTTATTCGGGCATTAAGCATAATTGTTAGGGCATCAACAGTTTGCTCGATGATAGCATCAAGGGTTGGACAGGGCAGCGAATAAAGTTGGAGATTGTACTCAAACTTACCTTATGCTCAACAAGAGACACTTGATGTGTTGCGATGGTAACAAGTAAATAAGGCAATAGTTTTTGGTAAAAGTTTCACCGGAGTTAAGAAGATACAAAACAAAATTAATTAAAGCAAATTTAGAAATTAATATTAGGAAAAATGTGTACGTATTTGATTTTTATGATCATGAAAAGAAAGTGTTCAATTTTATGTTTTATATGGTAAAAAGTGAATTTTTAATCTTTCCTATCTGTCATTATATTTTAAAGTTTTCTAGTTTATTCTTTTCTGTTGGGACGAATTACTTTGTCGATCTTTGGTAGTACTGAAGATAATAAATGAAAATCTATAAAAAGGGTCTTTCTTTGCATTTAGAGCAGGGGTCGGCAAAGTGCGGCCCGCGGGCCAAATTCGGCCCGCCAATTGATTTTATCCGGCCGGTAAGAATATTTTAGTGCTTCATATAAAAAACCCATCCCAATTTTTATCGGATTTGCCAGGTTTGTTTTCTTCCCAAAAATGAAGATGAAAATTGTTACGAGGTGTTCTTGATATATGTTTATATATTACGTTTTAAATACTTTATCTTTTCCCACTTTTTATGTAACTCTGATATTTAGAAAGTTCCTCTCTCCATTACAAAGGGTTTGAAAACATTTAAGCATCGTTTAAAGTATCCGGCCCGCGCCTTCGGTTTCTCTTAAATCATCTGGCCCTTTCTGGAAAACGTGTGCCGATCCCTGATTTAGAGAAACACCATGAATTTTTAAAGAATAAAATTGAATTAAAGAGAACCCGTAGCTTCAAGATCAATTGAATGTACCAAATTATCAGTTAAGTTTTCAAGTTCTTTCTCTACCACTTATTCCTTTGCACAATATTTTATTTCGTTCATCAGTGTTACGTTCAGGAAAAAGAAAAGCAAAGTATCAAATAATTTAACCTTGGAGTTGTTTGAATTTTTAACGAGTTCTTATATATTCTACGATACTTGTGTGCCTTTCGAGTACCATTTTGCGCTGGTTTATTGATGTCTTCTTCTATAATTCAATAAAATTCGCCAATCCAGTCAAGGGTCTCGGTCTGCTTGCATTAAGCTAGTTTGATTTGCATTAAAAAAAATCCTTCCCACACGATTCGAAAGGCGAACAACACGACGACTGCTCCAATGATAAGAAAGGACGAATTTTATTTCTATGCTATGTTCGAATGCAAATCCACTTCCAGTTTGCTCCATCCGGGTGTACCTCCGAGACGCTTTGGAACGTTTCGAAAGGGCACTCGCCGCATTTGCCGTGATATAGTGTGCGTTCACCGAAGGCACAAATTATAAAAGAAAAACTCCACTATAATCAAACGGAAGATCGAGTGCAGGAAATTGTTTGATCTACTTTACGGTGCCGGGCAAAGGGAAAATCGAATGTATGATTCTTGTTCCGTCGGTGTCGCGTTCGCACCGAACGTTCTTGGCTTGGGAGTGGAAGAAATAAAATATGACTACCCTTTTGCAGCTAGTACCCCCTTTCCCGGGGAAGTGTTCTTTTCCGAGGCATGCTTGCCGGCATGATTATTTGCCCCACCCGAGCGACCGAGCAAACGACTGAAAGCCATCAAGCTGAAGATCGAAATTCAATCACTGCGGGAAAATTAAACAAAATCCGCTCCGCAAAGTTACACCGCGCGAGTCCGGGCCTGCAGTCGGAAGCATAATTTGCACCAATTTGCATTCGCAACCGAAGCCCGCGTTGAACTTAATTTGCAATATCCATCGTGAAGATGTTCGATTTCAGTTCAGATTGGGAACGCCGGTCGCCACTTAACGACTTGGCTTTCGCATTTATTTTAATCAGTTTTGCGCAATGAGCCAAACTCTCTGGGAAGCAACGCTGTCGGGTTTCAGTTTCTTTTTGTTTTAGTTTTACTGACTTTCAAATGGGGTTTGTTTTCAATGCTGTGTGTCCACAAAAAGTGGTTCGCCCTCCATCGTTCCATCGGGGCACAATTTGCAAAATCAAACCGAGTTAATCCGAGTTGTACCGGAAGGACAAACAAACAGCATGGCGTGGATTACAATTTCTCGATCCGGTGGAGTTCGGTGTAGCTTCTGGGTTTGTTTTTTCCCCACCCCCACGCATGCTGAAACCAACCGGATTTTCATTATACCATCCACACGCATCCATTTCCCTGCGTTTTTACAACGTTTTGCATCCGATATCCCTTGGCCTTCGCTGGCGATCGGTCAAACAACGGTTCGGAACATTTGATCCAACCAACCTCCGGCCGAACTTCAATCAAGTAATTGAAGTGTAAAGGTATCACGCCATAAAACGGAGCCACCCGCCGACCTGCACGTGTATGCGTGCGCCCACGTGTGTGCAAACGCTCGGGCAAAATAAATCATGTAGGTAAACAATCGTTCCGGGCTTAAACTGTTTATCAATTAACAAGGGTTCGGCTGTTTATCAATTAACAAATGGGTGCAACGGTACCCGGGTAGCTCGTCGTTTTCCACCGACTTTTCCCAAACAAGCTGAGCCCGTAAACTTCGCTGGACGCGCAGCTGGGAGCGCTTTTCCCCCCACTGGCTGCTCACGGGTTTCGGTGGCTGGTTGCCTGAAGAAAAGTACCTCCGTGGACTTTACAGGGCTCACAGATGGATACATGTACACGAACGCACAAACACACACACACACCAACACCCACACATTGGTATGACTCGCATAATCTCTACCAACCGGTAGCGGTTAGCTTTTTCCCAACGACAAAATGAAGCTCGGGGTTCGGGTGGTACTCGTAGAAATAATAATAGAACCACCGGAACAGCACACTACAATACACACAGCCACACACACACACACACACACGTGCTTCGGTGCGAGTAGTAAAACTTTACCACCACCATCCAGTCCCGGGGAGCGGGTATGGTACGGTGGCTGGCTGGCAATAACGAGCGAAAACCCAAACATCTAAAGTTCGCTGGAAACTTACGCCGAAGTTAATAAATTTTACTTTATCCCACAGGATTTCCGTCCGGGTGGGTTCCCCGACCCTTTGTGCAGGATGTACACCGCGCAGGAAGGACCGGCGGTGAAGGAGAACGACGGGTAGATGGACGAAATGAGTCGTTAGCCCCCCCAAACCTCATACATTGTTTAGGAGACGCCAACCGGACGGTCGGTTCGGTTTCGAGACCGATCAGGCCGCCGGGAACGGGGTGGGGTGGACGGTGTGGAAGTTTGGGTGCCACATGTGATCGTCACGTGGGAACTTTTGTTACGCTCCGGAAAAAGGAAAACGTCTTTCGATCGCCCCATGCGAAGGGGAAAAACAAAAGAAACCGAAAACCGGTCCGTGGGAAGCTTGACGCCGGATTGACATTTTGCGTGTGTGTATTTGTTTGGGATCGCATGCGGGTCGGGAGTTGGATGGTTGCGAGACAGCCTGGGTCGGGCAAGGAACTGACTAAACAAACATCCACCCACCAATAGTGTCTATTAGAGACCCAACATCGATCCGGTCGGCTGTGTTATTGTTCCAAAGTGCGCGTGGTTCGGGTGCGTTCGACTCGGTCGGGTTGGTTAGTTTAAATGATGGGGATGTTTTGATTTCCAAATAGTTTTCCGGATCCTTTACGCGAGAGGGGAGAGAAAGGGGGGGGTGGGGTATCCCGTTCCCCGTCCCATCGACTGTCGATCACCAGATGAGGCAATCAATGTGGGATAACTATCGGCAGCTTCGATACGAGGTTTCCAATCAATAAGGGGGAAGGGATGGAAGGGATTTTGTTCATTACCGCTTGAGAAAGAAAGGGGATGTTCTGGTTAAACAAAACAATATTGTTGCTTCTACCTTTGACCCACGATCTGAACCCTCTAAAGTCCAACGCTTTGATGAAATACTATATTTTATAGAAAATTCATTTTGTGATCGGTTTTTAGTTTTCTATTTCAAAGAGTTCATTTTTTTCTACAATATTTTCATTTTCAATTCATTTTTGTCTTATTTTCAACTATTCAGTTTATTTATTCATCCAATAAAATACAACGGACAACACGATACCAGTGAGTGTCTTATAAACTAGTTTACTGTAAGTAGAACAAATCAATCAAATTTAAAAGTACCTGTAGATATGTTGAAGACGCCAGTCGGACAAGCGTTATTAAATGCAGAGGAAGATCATAGGGTAGGCAAACCAAGCAGTTGCTTGCGGCCTCAAGCTTTCAAGGGCTCCATCAGTTTTGCCTATTTTTTTTTTATTTTATTGTTTGAATTATTTTTTTTTTATTTGCAACAAAGTAGCTTGTTTTATCAAACGCGTGATGAGCTTTTAATTTACTTTTGAATGAAAGTCAACCAAGAATATGCGTTCTGCTTTAATGTAGAAAAATGCTGTGTGTTGTTTTTAGTAAAAATCTGAGGTTGATACACTACTGTAAATTAAAGAGAATAGTGTAAAGATTTTATTGAAGAATTGAAAAATTGTCTGAATAGTTTCAGGATAATGGACATGGATAAGCAAAAGTTATGTGCTGCACATTTACAAATAGAGCAATTTTGCTTAACATTATCTTTACTTTCCTATTTTTCAAACATTTCACAATTATGCGTTTTAAATCGACTAAAATAAACTCAATTAAAAAGTAACAACTATAAATTACTTTGGTCAATTTAGTTCATAGAAAATGATATTTGTCGAAAACGAGTTTCGTGAAATGTTATTGATGGTTTCGGACGAAATTCAATGGAACATTTTAGTTTGATTGAAATTTGATTCTTCATTTAAAATGTGTGGTTTATTCAAAATTGAAATTTTGGCTCCTAGAACGCTTAATCCGCCTTTGATTAAACGCCCTGCTAATGGTGGTCATCGGTACGAACTGAACACAATGAATCCTGCCAAATCTAGTCCGTAAATTGAGTTGATCGTAACTGTCGGGAAAGTGCATTCAATTCCACTAACCCAAGCAAGAATGGCGCGGCAATTTCTCTTCAAATTAGTGATGCCACAAACGAAAATTGAAAATCCTGTCAAAACGATAACTAGGGCATCTAAGTTCAAAATAATTTCATAAAGAATGTGATTATTAACGTATTTTTGTTGCAAAGACTTCAGTTCATAACACAAACTAAAAATAGAAGAACAATAAACCTGAAGTACTTTCCCTTGTTTAGTTTTTTCGGCTTTAAAAGGGAACGATCACGGTTATTTTGGATATATGTATGATTTATTTTTAAAGGGAAAAAGAGCTATATAAGTTCTTAACTGATATAGAACTGTGAAAATTGAAATCGGCATAAAAATGGTGTTATTTTAAAATGTCGCTGCCGTTAGAGGGTTAAGGCGATGGTCCAGTTTCGGGGAGGAAAACCATCGTTGACATCTTGGGAATGGCGGGAATGGCAAAAGTGTCGGCAGAAAAATTGCCGATCCAACCGAATGGGGGCACCGGCCTCCAACTGGGAGCACGAACAATAGAAAAGAAAAAGAAAAACAACCATCAAGATGGCCACATACCGGTCCCGTAGGTGTTTGTATGTGTGTGCCTTTTTGTGTTTACGTGAACGAACTCCTGCCTGCCTGCCAAATAATGAATTCTCATGACTCCATTTCACACCCTGAAGAGGGGAGGGGATGAGGATGGGTGGGGGTGGGATGGTGGTGGTAGTGTGGCAGAGACAGCGCGCATATTTTGACGCATTTTTGCTCCCTTCTGACATCCTCGACGAAATGGGGCCCGAAATGAACCTTGGTGGCACGAAGTCAGCGGTCGGTGTTTGTTTTTTCGGTTTTCGGTTCCATACGACGCTGTCCGGTGCAAATGAACGCGGTGTGGTTCGGCTGCAAGGGATGATTGTTGCGAAGAATTTTTAGCGCAGAGAGACAATAGAAGTCAACATTCTTTCGCGAATGCTCGTGCAGTTTGGGGATTTTTCTTCCCTCTTGTTCGCTACCGTTTCCTTCCGCCCTTTGCGCCACGAGCATACAGTGGGGGAGGGAAAGCATACCAATTTGTTGCTGCCAGCGCCCGGTTCCTCCCCCCACCTCTCCACTCGTTTCCGAAAAGGGTCCTGCCATCGTTCCGCCCGGTTGCCTCATGAATATTGAACGTCCACGAAGAAGGCACAAGACACTCGCAAGCAGTAATGACGCGGACGGAGGCTCGTGGGCTTAGACAGGAGGCCAGGACCAACGCAAGAGGCGGGCAGTGTGTGTGGTGTTTCTCCGTTTCCCTCCCACGTGCCGGTGCCAGCACTGACCAAAGCGTCTCCCCGAAATGAACCACGGACGAAACGGACATGCGAACCACTTCGGCGCCAGGGCATTTCGGGCCGGGGGGGTGGCATTTTCGGGCGACGGATGTCCGTTTTTCCTCCGAACGCTGACACATTTATGCAGCACAAACAAATGGACGAACACCCACCGTCGTGTGGGTGTGCGTTCGTTGGGGGTGGGTGCATAATGGAAGCCACTGGCGTTGCGGATTGTATAAGTTAGCTATTTGTTGCCATTCGGCCGGATTTTGATGGCGGAGCAAAGAAAAACAAAAAGCGTGGCAGGAAAGATGGTTCGAACACGAGCTCCGAGCGTGCGACGACTCGAACTTATCTCGCCATCAGTCGTGGCAAATCCGGGGCGATCCGGCTCCCAACCCCGTAAGTAAGACAATAGCGAGAGAGATCATTAGTTAAGATTCGTGAATTTATTGTCGAGCGCGTACTGCGAAGGGTTTTTGACAACTCTTCTCCGTTGGCCGGTGCCGTTCGCTCGAAGAGTGTGCTTGCTTTATTCCGATGCAAATTGATCCGGACTTTTTACCACGCGCTCCGAGTGCCTTCAACATCAATTCCGGCTCCGGTTTTTTTGTTTGGTTGGCTTTCTATCTAGATGTCGGATTTGTTGAAAGATTATTTCTCATTTCGGAATAATTTTCAAAAGCCGCTCCGGGGCGGAATGTAAGCAGCAACATCGCTCCGGCTTTCCGAGGCCCGGTCCCGCGTGAACGTCAATGCAATCACATCGAAGCTGGCAGCTGAGGCATCTATTAACCTTCGGGGCAGGAAATTGTAAAGCGGCCTACCTACCGTATCGTGATATCAGCCCCCCCCCCTCCCTCCCCCTCCGGACAGGCTGTTGAATATTTCAGCAAAGGTTTTGCGGATTCTAAACTGTGCGTATGGCGGGTCGGCGATTCGGGCTCGGGAAACGGAACGCTGTCCTGTCGGACCCGAGGACATGGCACTGGGATGTCAGTGCATAGAAATTGAGATTGATCGAAGGCAACACAGGGTTTCACTTCAATTACGGGCGAAACAACGCACGGAAGGAAAAGCTCGGGCTGCTGCGCTGTGTGGGTTTTCTGTTTGTTTTTTTTGCTCGTAGCGCCTACACTCGATGAATTAGTGGAACATTTCGCTTCGAGTATCATGTTTTCACTTCGGGCCGCTTTGTGAACAGACATTTCAAAGAGATTGGTAGAATTTGAATTGTACCTTTCAACCGGCTTTCACATGGGATTTTTATTTTAAGGAAAAAAACGTCGTTTGGTCAGGCAGCTTTTACAAAACACAATTCCATGAATTAGTAATCGCACAAGTGCTGTAAAATGGTGTACTAGTAAATAGAATCATTATACTGTTTTCATATAATTCCATATTACTCCGTATTCCTTATAATGCTTCGTTTCAATTCCTCATTAAACACGATGGGAGAGTGACCGGTGGTATTTTGTACACCATACAAACCTGCGCATTTAGTTCGTGGCTTTGATACTTCCCATTCCCTTTATAAGCAGGAGTTCGAGACTAAATCAGAAAAACAAAACACTGCTTTACAAAACATGCTTTCGTCCCATTATTACTTACATAAATTCAGTTTGGAATAATTGTGCACGAACGTTCATTAAGAAACTGCAAACAAAACGGAACAAGATTCTCAAAATATTACTCAACCTGCCACCACAGCACACGGTAATTACATGTAAGAACTAATTTGCCTATGATAAGTGACTTCAACTGTGACAAGTGAAAACTATTGTAACAAGCGTGAAATGAGTAGAATGAACGTTATAAATCAACTTATTCCGCATAGGAGATTAGTTAATAAGTTAGGTTAAGTTAAGATTTAGGTTTAAGAAATGTATTTTGTGTTACAACTATGTTATGAATGATGTCAATCAACAAATTATTAATACAAAATAAATCATATATTACTACTAACAGTGAAATCCACTACTAGTTCGTAACTTTGAAACATTTCCATTACTAACTATTTGGTCTAGCTGGCTACCTAAAATACTAAGCGGCCGCGGGGGGCCCCGAGCTGTCTGGGGGCCCCAAGGGCAATGTAGATCACAAAAATAATAGCAGCATTCAAAGCTGGATTTCAGCAAATCAAGGAAGCGTTAAATAAAATAGTTACTGCTGAAAATGAAAAACAGGGTACAATTTAGGAAGCAAAATCATTGTTAATAAAAATGTCTAAATGGGAAATTTATTTAATGACCATAATCTTAAATAGAATTTTGCAAAGAATGAATGCGGCCAATATGTCACAACAATCAGTAGAATGCGAAATAATAAAAGGGTCAATTTAACTTCGGATTCGGACATTCGGAACGAATTCGGAAAGGAACAAAACATTTTTTAATGATTTCAGAGTCAATACCTTCTACAGCATTTGCAATAATATAACTACCCAAATAGCTCAAAGAGCAGACAAATACGAAGAAACCATTGAACCGTTTGAAATATTTGTTGACTTGAATTTATCAATAGAACAAAAACTACAATGCTGCTAAAAATTAAAAGAAGTTTACTGAAATGACATTGATATATTAGATTAAAGAAAACAATGTAGCAGTTGGTTTGCAAAATTTACCAGAAAAATCAAACGAGCTTCTTCCTCAAAATAATATAAATTTAACAAATTTATACCGTGTGAGTGAATGACATGTCCTGCACTTTCAACGGGGCCTGTAAACGGGTCCTGTAAACGGGCACTTTAACCGGATCCTGTAACTGGGTCCTGTAACTGGGCCGTGTAACCGGGCCGTTTTACCTAGTTTGATAAAAAAAGGAAGAAAAGAATGAAATTATATCGAGAAAAGTATTATAAAGAGTAGTTATCAATAGAAAATTATCATGACGACTCGGCTAGGGACTTGGATGCCGACCACAATGAACAGAAAGGTTCAGATCTTAGAAAACTATTTCAAAATTTAAGATTCCTTAGTTGAATATGAAGAGTTACATATCAACAAGCAAATAAAAGAAAAGGAATAAAAACACCAAAGCGGCTTTATACTATAGCAATCGGGTACAGCACGGACTACGATCGAATAAAATCCGTTCGAATCGAGTTGTCAAAGGTCACTCACGTTGAAAAGCGCGGGCAAATCTGACAAACAAGTTCAACTTTGTTCAATGGTATAGAAACATGTAGGGCAATGGAAGTATCTGTAGGGCCCCGATTACCATACCGCTTGGGGCCCCGGAATAGATTGATCCGCCTGTGCCTGTATTGGATGAATCTAGATCTACATAGTTTTAATAAGAATGTTGTGCAAAACAATGAACATGTGTTAGCTTCTTGCTGTTTAAATAAAATGTCATCTCTAGAAGCGACAAAAACGGTAAAATATTTAAACGATGTCTCACGAAAATTTGTTATCACTAGTAAGATGGCTTTATCACACTGTTCACCAACGGCGGTATGTAGAAGACACTGAACTGCCAAAATGTATGCCTCTTGGTAATGTGATAAGGTGTGGGAGTTTATGTCATTCACTTCATACGCTTTCGGTTTATACGGTTCTCGGCAGCTCAGAACTAAAATATTGAAAGATTATAATTTAACTAAGCATATAATTGATTGCTAGCGAAACAAGAATCACTTTCAATTGATTGATTGATTCACCAAACATGAATCACTTTCAAGTCAAGTTAAACACGCGATAGACAGGAAATTCCACACAATGACAGCTCAGTGATATGAGCAAACTCATTTCTCCAACAGATCCCCCTTCACTCGAACGCAATAAATGCAATAAATTTATGTTGTCCTGGTAGAATAAACATTTCCTGGCTATAGCTGGTGGTTTTATTGAATATTGTGTTTTCTAATCATGATGTCAGAACTTTAACAAACAGAACTTTAACAAAAATCAAACACAAGGATGCTTTCCAAGTTTTGTTTGAGTGGTTTTTGTTAAAGGACGTATTGTAAACTTTTGGTCGATTCCAATATTTAATTAGATAACGTACGATAGTGCACAAATTGTAATAAATAAATTTGGAAATAAAGTAACTTAAGAGTGAAATCCATTGATATTCTATGGTAAAGGGTGTAAAATATAGTTATAAAGAACTATGGTATGTTGTAATTTTGGTTTATTACCATGCTTGATAAGTACATGTTTTAGCCAGGAGGTTTGAACAAGGAAAATAGTTTTATTCAGGACTTCTAGTATCAGTAGTTAGGAACTCTCAATAATTCCTTCACAAATTTTGATTTTGTCGGTTAGCGAGAAAACCCTGGCAAATTCAATGTTTCCCTGTTCTTATGGCATAACTCTGCGTAAAATAGCAAAAAGCTAACTATTTCCAAAGCTTCATTATGGATGGAAAAATGTTTGGAAGTTTTCTACGCCAGTGCCGTTGCGGGCAAAATTCGTCGGCTGCACCGCAACCGGCATCGCCATCGTGCGGCTAGAGCTCGGAACACTAACTCAAAACTCATAAGACAAATTGGCCACCACCGAAGAGCGGGTCGAAATGCGAGCATAACGATTTGGTGGACCTTTCCTCCGGCTGTCGGGGAGGCCTATTGATGCGTTCACTTTTTCTTTTTTCCCAACCGCCCCCCGAAAAACCCGTATGTCGATATGGGCCCGTTCCTTCCGGCCGCACTCAAAAGTTTATCTTTGTCGCAAATGTGAATGTGCAGGAAAAGGGGGGCACAACCGCAGTTCGGCTTCGATTTGCCGACCTGGTTTGCGCCGTGCAATATTGGCCCCGCTCGCAAAGGTTATCGAAAAAGGGTATTTCTCGGCGAAAGATGCACTTCATGCCGTCCGGTGCAAACGCCGGTGGCCCGGAAGTATGCACCAATCTCCAGAAGTATGCCACCAGAAGTACCGAACGCTTTGAAATGTTCCGAGACCTTCGGTTTCGAATTTCACCGACGGGCAAAAAGAGTGAAAAGAAAAACAAAGTAAAGCACTTTTCTCATACCCATTGCTCGAATGACCTTTCCTCCTACTCTGCCTCGCCGAAGTGAAGGTCATTGGGTGGCCATCGGTTTCGGTGGAATTTTGCTGGCAAGGATTTAAAGCTCCGCCAGTTCTGGGGGTTGAGCCTTAAATATGCATGAGCCCTAACACGGTCGTGCTGTTCCCCGAAACTCCAATAGATAATCTCGAAACTCCTCAGAGTCGGATAGTTTGAGAACAATTTGAGCAGCCGAATTGGTCACCACCCACCGTGCTGGGGAGGGGTGAAAAAAAACTTTCCCCAGAACAATCGTCTTTATGGAGGGTACCATTGCGAAAGATTTGCTTTCCGCCTGCGTCTGGTGACCGGAAGCATCATTCCCAGTCGCTCCTTCCGCCCTTTTGCCACTCCGTTTGCTACGGGGTTTTTTTTTGGCGGCGGGCTCACTTTGTCGTCCGATAATGCTCACTTCCTGTCACGACGAGCAGCAAAAGGCGGTCTACAGGCGGTCGAATAAAGCAAAACCAGTGTTCAGTACACAGCAGCACGAGTTGGAATTATTTATTCAAGAGGACTAACGCGGACGCGGCCAATGTCAAATAGCGCCGTGGAAGGTGGTGGCGGGAGGATGTATTGAACCGAGAGGATATTTTCGGGTTGAAATTCTTTGATTCCATCCGCAACGCCGCTCGCAAATCGGAACGGAAACGTAAACAAATAAATGCAACTTTCGTCCGAATGATTCGACCGATTCCCGTCGACCACCCGAGACGGACGTAAGCTTCCGGACCGTAATGCCAGTGTTCGAGTTCGGCCAGTCGGGGGTTCTTACACACTGGAACACTTACCACGGGTTCTCGAAAAGGTTTCGGATCCGAGAGGGGGTTAAAGGGGGACGGCGTCGAGGACCCCCCTTTTTCCGACGACGGCGACTGGCGACGGCAGCGCCATTTCTTTCCTATTTATGGCGATAAAAAGTAACTGCAAATATTTCACTTTCTCTTTGTTGGCCGTCCCTGTGTTTCCTGTGCCCTTCCCACGGTAACACTCGCCTGGCAGTTGGTAGTAGCTTCCCATTGACAACCATAAACTCCGCCGACCTCCGGGACGGTTTTGGAGAACTTGCCTCGTCAAAGGCGAGGCATCGAAGGCGGCGAAGACGGCGAAGGCCGGGGTTTTATTGCAGCAGTGGAACTGTTTCATGGTTGGGTTAGCGTTCGGGATATTTACATCGTGATCGTCGGTACTTTGCCCATTCCGATCGGTTCCTCCAGTCGTAGCGCAAATGAGCTGAACAAGGAATGTCCACACTTTTTCCTTCGTCGCGTTGCGGTCCCCCTTTACGACTTTTGTTTGCTTTTTCCCGGGTGTTCGACGTTTGATGTGCGTGCGTGTGTGTGTGTGTGTGTGTGAAGGGTTTTTCCTGTTTTTGTTAACAAGCCTGCTTTTGTACAACTTTGCCGAAATACGCTCCAATTCGGCAACGGAAAATGTTTACCATAATCAATTCTGCTTGAACCATTCCAATCTTCTCCGTCCATCGTCGAGGCCTTCTATCATTGAAATTGTTGTTGTTTTTTGTTGGTGCTGATGCTTTTGTTGTTATTTTACCTTCTTTCGTACCATCCACTGCCCTTTTGACCAAGGGCGCCCGGGGAGGGTCATTTTCGGGGTCAACTCAGCCATGCGAAATGGGGGGAAAAAAGGAGGGATCAAACATCCTTTCATTTTCAGCGATAGAAAGTTAGATAAATAAATTATGGTCGCAGTCGAGCATGGATGAGCAGTGGGTGCTGCCTTCTTTTGGGGGGAGGTGGGTTAGTTCGGAGGGCCGTTTGTGAAATGCTTGCGTTTGCGTCTTTTGGGCCTTCACGTTGAAAGATTGCTCTGCCGGGTGGTGAAAGGATTGGGTCAATTGAAGATGTGTTATTAGCTGAAGCTGTTTCTGTTTTTCCTAAGCCCGCTTAAAAACGACATAAAGCAGGCCAATACATTGACTAAGCAACATGTTTTTGTGGGCAGGAGGAAGGAAAGAAGAATTAATAAGTTGTTAAAATTGATCGACATAATAAAATTTAGTTGAAGAATGGAGAAGTGACATAATTTGTAGTCAATGAATCTCTGGGTGATAAAATAAATTTCACTCTTGCTATCACTTCACTAGAGAACCAGAATGAACATTAAGTGTTTACGGATAAACAAGCCATGAACATTAATTAATTCTTTAGCTGGGAATGTCAAAATTTACTCTTGAAAAAATTCTATGCGCCGATAAACAGTTTTTGTGTTGGTACAAATGGCTGCTTTAAGTACATCTAAAGCTCCTGTTCTCGTTATATTTTTATTTTCAAGTTAAGTATAATTTTGAAATTCCAACATTCAAATCGAGTAGGTGATGGAGAGTTGTTCAAAGTATAATTATAGTTGTAATGTGCAAACATTGGCAAAGTATTTGATACTACAGTCGACTCTCGATAATTCGAAGTTGGAGGGACCCAGAGAAAAGTTGGATTTATCGAGAGTTCGAATTATCAAGAGTGGTAGGAAATAGACGGCTACGGTTGCTGAGTTATGAACTGGAAATAAGTATGCGTGTCGTGATTTACGCTATGCCTTTACCTACCGTTTTCGCTACAAAGCATGTGTGCCCCAAATATGGCCGTCTACACCATGTAGTCTAGTTCGGACGAAAATCTTCGTCCCCGTTCAACAGAGTGTTACAAGGCACCTGCAATGAGACGAGATCTATCACGTTTCAACTTGCTCAGAACTTCGAATTGTTGCGAGTTGAGTGGATACAGCTTCGAATTATCGCGTGAAGAGAGCAACCTAGCTTTGAATTTTACTTCGCTTTATCGAGTGTACCAATTCGTATTGGTTTTGTTCGAAATAGTGAGAGTTTTCCAAGGGACTACTGATATACTTCGAATTATCGAGAGTTTAGAATTATCGAACGTTTGAATTAGCGGGAGTCTACTGTATTTATTTTGATGTTCTGTTAAGGTTAATTTAAAGAAAACTATTGAAGTTTTCGATTTAACATGTTTTGGTTATGAACAACTATTGGTACAAATGGTATCCAAATGCCATTAAGAAACATATTAATATTTTTAATGTACAATAGGGAAACAGTTGTAGTTGAAACAATGAAAAATATTATGAAATAAATAATGAAAACATGAGATCGGAAAGAGAGAACTTTAGTCAAACTTGATAAAACGCAAGTTTCCATCGAGACAGATGTTAAAAGTTAGATGATAAACAGTAGTTCACTTGTTCAGTACTGTTTGCTCGAAAGGCTCTACAAATTGTTCACAACATTATTGTCTAGTTTGAAAACCACAACAACCCTAATCGTTTTCCACCAACGATGAAAAGCTAACCGTGACCGGCTGGATAGCAACTGTACCATGCACATAAGTTATCTAAAAATATCATCGCAAATATCAACTAATAAGTGTCAGGACGCGAACGAAACAGACAAACAATTTCGACAAGCCTGGCGCCGATTGGGCAGCGGTAACAAAAATGGTTAAATATTACCGATAGCTTACCGACTTTACTTGAACCGTCGGGAGGGAGCGCAAAGAGCAAAAAAAAAAAGAACACACTGCACTCAGCCGCAAGTTAACCAGGTTTTCGGTTAAAATTCGGTGCACATCCTGTTGATGGCAATTGCGTTCTGATTTTTATTACTCCCCGTGCTGCACAGCGTTGAACCGAAAGTGTTATTTTATCTGTTTCGTTCAGCGAGGGGTTTTGTTTTTCACCTTCGTTTTCTTTTCCTCGTTATTATGCCTTGCCCGATCCGGGAAAAAGTGCCAGTTAAGCCCCGGCGTAGTGGTGAAGTGTCGGTGCAAGTGGCGCCGAGTTTGCAGGTGGTTGAACCAACCGGGCGAAACAAGCGGAACGCTGCAGAAAAGCAGGGCGGAAAAGTGTCACCGGAATCGATTATTTGCGAGCGGCTCTGGCGGATCTGGTCGATGCGCCCGGCGGAGGTGAGATACCAATTTCGGGGCGAACGAGTGTCGCCGGGGATATGGCGACATTACTCAATTATGTAAACGACATCTCTGGGACCCGGGATCACACGGTTGGCCCCGTTTGGCTGTGGTATAGATTTCCGGCCCGGGATGAAACTCTTCGATGGGCCTAAGGATCCGGGGATTGCCTGGACGTGGTCGAAACGCTCGAACAGAACATGGTCCGAGCTTTGATTTTGAGTCACCGAATGCGGTAAAAGAACAAAACCGTTTGCCGGCAACGGTCGATGCCCTGGCGAGGGCATCCAGGGGGAAGGAGAGGTGCTTCATGCTGCAATCAACCCGAGTGGATGCTCCGGCTTCCGCCGACGCCCGAACGCGAGACGAATGAAGCGTGAACTGTGCAACTTTATCATAATTTAGATGAGAATGGAAAAAGTTTAAATGTGATAACTTTTTCAACGGCCCGAATTAATTGTGGCGAATATGCTTCATCAGTGCAGCGGTGTGTGTTTGTGTGTATGTATGTGTGTGTGTGTGGTATGCGCATATCCGTGAGCCACGCTTAAATTAATGAGTGGAACCGGAAACATGCCCTGAGCAGGGCTTTGTGGCTCCAGGTGTGGGAAAACTCCCGCGATTCCCATTCCCGTGGTTCGAAATGATAGCAGCTGGACTTTGCTGGTTTGTTTGTATCAGGCTGAGAAAGGAGAAGCGAAAAAAGAAGCGCAAAAATCAATATGCCCAATATCTTACAATTATGTTTTAACTGCGCAATTCCGGCGAGCATAAGTGCCATTTTTGCGGTTTAGCCATTTTTGATTATTACGTTGTAACGGGGCGGTAAATATCAGGGTTGAATTTGTACCACTGTTGCGGAAAATAGGAACGCAGGATTTGAATGTGGAATCATAAAATTTGAACAACAACTTTTCATTAGTAAAAAATTGTAAAGATGAAGATAAAAAAATACTAAGCGTTGTGTCAACATGGTGGCATGTTTTTCTGTTCTTTCGGGGCCTTTATTGAGAGACATTTGGAAGATTCGCATTGTTGGGTATATTGATTATATTTTAGCGGTGCAACTCCTTCGTCAATCTTTCGGCATAATAGATGACCGTGTTTGGCATGAGAATATTATTAATACTCTTTATGATATTTTCCGAACAAGTTAGTCAATTCCATAAAACGCAAGTTTTGACATAATGAAAAGCGACTTGACAATTTCCTTCTTGTTTATTCTTTACCACTATATAGCTTGTTATGGGAATGTTTGTTCGAACACATGCGATATTTATTGTACTAGTTTTTTTTTACCACTCGTTGCCAATCAGTTCCAAATATGTCACAACATTCATGATGGTCATGATGTCGTGATTTTCCCAAAACATGTCCATATTTTCTAAACTATTGGCCAGATGCAGCGACAACTTCGATTTTTTAATCCGAAACCAAGCATTCAAATTAATTTGTTACCTATCTACCTAAAATACATTAAACTAAAAATGCAGCTTCGTTTAGTGGACATAAAATATCTCTCATTATCCAGTATTGTTAGTTTTTGTTCTCTAAAAAAATCCAAGATTATCCTCAAAAATGTGCAATGTAGAAGATTTGTCACATTCATGATACTCAGTATTGTTGTGGAGTACTAATGTTTGTTTGGATTCTGGTTAGATCGAAAACGAATATCAATTTGATTAAATTATCTAATCCCCCTTAGTGAGACAATTTTGCCTGTATTAACTTTCCCTCATCGAATACATTTGAAGCTTTAGGAAGTGGAGGGTAAAAGAAGTTATAAAGTACAGATGAAGTTTTTATTACAAAACTCACTTGAAATAGATTTACTCACTTCTGTGCAATAGAATGGGGCTAGATCCTGACAGTAACATAATTCAGAGCCCGGTGTGCGCTGGCTCGATTTACATAATTCATTTGACATGACAGAGTTCCACCAGCCTCTCGGCATCCCTGTTCCACCCAACCCACAATAGCTGGTAAATGAAGAAGAAAAAAACGATATCTAAAATGCCACGGTCGTGCAACGCAGAACATTCCCGGGGCGCTTCAGAATAGAAAATAATATTTTCTCCGTCTACGATGTGTCGTAAAGTGTGCGCTAGTGCAACCCCTGCGATGCGGGTTCAATGCAGGTGAATTAAATTTGTTCTATTCCTTAGCGATGTTGCAGCTGACGAGCCGGCATTCTTGTTTGCAATGCGGACCGCCGCTTGGCGGCGTCGAGTGGCTTCACCGGAGGCAGGGTTTTTGCAAACTATGTCCTTTTTGGCGTGCGACGTTTGTCGCGGGGTAGCAATTTTCCTCGTTAGCAGCGGCAGAAATGGAGATGCACTGGAACTCTTGGAACTCGTGTAACCCGGGGTAAGCGGGCTCGGTGGCGTTGGTGGTGCCTTTGGTATACATACATGATCTGCATTGTGCCGAGCGCGCGAAAGTTGGCCAACAATGCTTGCCGAAATAAACTTTACGAAAATTCCAGGCTCGAGCTGTGGGTTGAATTGGGGAACCCGGGGGTATTTACATACCTTCCATAAGTTTAGTTAGCAATTTAAACTCTTACTGCAATTGAAAAAAAAAAACACTGCAATAAAGCATCGTAAAATTGGAAACGCCTTAATTGTAGTAGAGCTCGTTTCATAAAATTAAACTACCTCTCCTTTAATTGACATACATCAGTCATAAATTGGAAGTATCTAAATGACTCCATGTGATCGTTACCTTGCTCTTTAATATGCCATCGAAGGGATTTACTCTCATTCTTGGGCTTCGCATGCCAATGGCGGAAAAAAGCTCTGCTCCAACCTTTGTACGCCCACGATGAACCGGGTACTTACCAAACGATTGATACGTGAAAAGAATGCACATGTATTGTTGCGGTCGGATGAAATGGATCCTAATTCAATCGAGCCCGAGTCTATCTGCATTCTTCGGCAGCTTTTCATACACTCTCGCGACGGATCCGGGGACCAGAAGGGACTATCCGGCGGCTCAATAAGAAAAGATACAACGCATTCATTACATGTCCAATAAACGACCCCATTAGCTGTCAAACTGTCGGAGGGAGCCGAGAACATGATAGACAAAAGAGCAGAGCATATAAAAGTGATAGGAAAACAGAAATATCACGACAAGTTGGAACACACACACACACACGCGGGCATACGCGGTCACGAAAAACGACTACAACCACCAAAAAGGACACACAATGTAATCCAATTAATCCGGTCCCAATGGACGCTCGGCACGCATTACGATTTTCGCCTAAACGATGTTATCTCATTTTATTTTGACCACATTTTTCCTCCCGCCGAAAGCGGACTCTTGTTGTCGGCATGTTTCATCTGATCGGAGCCCCAACGACACAATGGGATGCCTGCCCGGCTCGGCTCGGGGAGATGGGGTTGTTTGTAAGTGGTTTTGTTTATGGGAAATCTTCTCTTTCATTGATCGTGAATTTTCTGGCGTCAAATCTGGTGGTCGGGGTGTTTGGTTGGTTCACTTTGCTATTTGATAGCTGGAGTTTAAAAACTCAATTAATCAAGTGAGCTCGTTCCCGAGGCAACAGCAACGAAAATGTAGCATGAACCTTTTTTGTTGTTGATTAGCCCGCATGCCTGTCAAGTGTCAAAAGTCATAGATGAAACAGACAGTGGAATACGATCGTTGCTTTTGTTTCAGAATTTAATTTGAATCCAAATGCTTTGTGCAAAGAACTCTATATTTAGCATTCCGATTTAACATGCTCTTCAAAGCATTTGATTACAATTTGAGGTAGTTAATCACATACGCCTGTTAAATAAATGTTTCCAGGGATTTTAGAAACCCATTCACATTCTCATAAGCTTTCCTCGAAAACATTTTAATCAAGCCTGCATGAACTCGAATTAAACGCTAACTGTTTGTGTTCCTTTTTTTTCAAACTTTATTGTATAAATGAGTGATTATTGGGAACTTTATTATGGAATAAATGAACAACCCTGCTTCCGGAAACTCGTTACGTGAATAACAGAATTGAGTTTTTTTTTGTGTCGCTTCGTAGAAAAAAAAAAACATACCGTTTTTCCACCACCCGGTGCGCAAATTGGAAAACGAGAAGAGAAACTTTTCCCACCCCGAATCTGACTTGACTGCACAACTAAATATTGCAGCAAAGTTGCATCTCCGCCTGGTTTGGATTTGCTGGCACCGGCTTTGACTGCAGTCTGCAGTGGAGAGATCTTACCAATGTAATCGTTGCGGGGAACTAGCTAGAAAACCGGGAAGTAAGCGCACTCCGGGCGCTGTTGAGAAAGGACGAACTTTGTGGGCAAAACCCTTAAAACATACATGATGATACAGACCACGTTTGAAATTTGCAATCGCGCCGAGCACGGCAAAGTTTTCGGCTGGTTTCGGCTCTTATCGTCCTTTTAATTGGTAGGATGGTCCGTGTTTCATTGAAGAGATTTCCGGATAAAGGTAAGCTTGCGATTTGATTTGCAACCTCGGGCGGGAAGAATGGTTTTGGCACAAAGCTGAATTTTTAACAAACTTTGATGAGATTGTTTGACTTCGGTTCGGAAATGCAGATTTGCTTTCTAGTGTGTCTGTCAAACGCAATAGACTCATGTAAAGGATGTAGGTTTTCCATGATGGTGTAATTTGTTTTCGATCACTTTATTGACCATTCAAAATTAATCTATACGTTTATTATCAGTGTCGGATTTGATGAAGTGTGGACTGAGCGCCCGCGGGAGGCCCCAAGCACGCAAGGGACCCCGAACTTCCAAGGATCAAGTTCGTATAATTTATAGTTAAACAAATTTTCTGTAGAATTCATCGATTTTCCTTAATTTAGACAGGTTCGAACGGAGTACTATATTGTACTGTATTCTATAGAAATTATTGCTTAGAACCATAAGGAAATAATATAAGAATAGTTCGGTTTATATTCAGAGTTGAAGAATAATGAACGAAAAATGTTTTATAACATATCAATTAGAAAAATGCATGTATTTGTATCAAAACAACATGGTTTTGGAATATATCAGGTATAGAACCAAAATAATGCGTTGAAAATTTTTAATAGTTTCATCTATTTGATAACGAGCAATGCTTTTTTTCCTATCCTGTTAGATGTTGCCATACTTATAAAAACACTGCATACCATTCCAAGTGAAAATCCTTCTTAAAAGAGGTGCATGTTTAAACGAGTACTCAAGCAGTTCTTAAATAGGGAAGTATAAAAAGATAATTTTTCAAAATTTTATTTATTGAATAAGAGTTGTTGACCAAAATTTATAAAATCAAAAATCAAGAAGTCTACAGAAAACTTATTATTTGTAGGAAAAAAGTAATTGATAACATTGGTTTGATGAAATGTATATAAAATAGAAGAAAATTTATCACATTTTATCGTACGGTGTATCAATAATGATCTTCAACCTACATTCAATTGCATTGTATAAAGTTATTTCTTCCGTTAATTTCTTTTATTTTTCACACAAAACTATAACGACATTTGTCCTTTGCTATCAGACCTGTTTGCCCTATCAACCCACTTTCACTTTCGATTTTTCAGACAAGATCGTGCACTATTTGATTCGTTTATAGCGATTGAATAATAAATTTCCTGTAATATCGTCCGTTTTTGTTCTTTTATTACTCTGGGGACTATTGCTGTTCCGTTTGTTTGTGTTTTTTTTCGTTGCGTGAAAGTTGTTTACCATATTTATCATTGGCCCTTTGCAGGGCGGGGTTTCGGGTTTTGCGATTATGATATTGTTCGACAGTTCGCAACCACCACCGAACCACCCGGTTTGCGGTTGCCATTTTCCCTGTCCATCGACGATCCTGTCACAGCAACGCGGTGCGGCCTGGGGTCGGTACAGATCACACGGTATAAGTGTGCAGTTTGTCCTTTACATCGCAGGCACAGGACAGCATCGAAGCCATAACGTCCCCGAGAGCGGTTGAAACCGTATAATTTTATTGCACGCGGAACGATGCTATCAATTCGCCTTTTTGCCGCCATTTTCGCCTAACTGCTGCTACTAACATTACCGAGCATGGCCGGGCGACGATGCCGGCCGCCTGTCCGTCCGCCCTGCCACCCCCAAAAGCCCTCGGCCCGGGGTGGAGAGCCGAAGTGTTATTGAACTCGAGCCACCACGAGGCAACCGAGGTGCAAGGGTACCCAGCTGCCAGTGGTTGAAATAAATCAGCTCGATGAACGATCATTCGGTTTCGTTATTAGGTGGTTTATTTGTTGGGCAGCTTTAGTTTGCCGTGGGTTTTTTTATTCTGCGCTCCTCTTCCCTCGATTTCACCCGTTGTCGATTACAGCGCCTCGCGAGCAACCCTCTCCGCTGACCCGAATACTACCGCCGGGCGATGGCTTTGATGCGGCTTTGAGGTTGGTGGCTGTTGCCATCACGTTCAATGGCCATTAATCATGCATTTTATTCGACTCGATGGAAGGGTTCGGATCTAATTAGAAACCCTCGAGAAAGGGGTTTCAAAATTCGAAACTGCTCTTGAAATTCTCGAAAAGTGGAGATAACTGACCGCTACTGGAGCCCACGAGCAAGCTCACATAAACACATACAAACACACCCAAGGGCTTGACTTGAGGAGCAGATGCACGGCTCGTAAACTCGCGCAATATCAACCATGGACTTGTGCTGTTTTATAAAAGATGTAGTGCCATAAATAACATTTATTGGGTTAGGAGAATGGATGACTGAGTAACGGGCTTTGTGTCGGTGTATATTATCAGTTCACTATGTATATTAGACGCTACCCACGACCCTCGTCTATCGAGCGATTTATGGTCTGCCGGGGGCCGGGCGAATATCTTATTCTTCGAGGGCCTCAATCCGCCCGGGGTTGACCATGGATGGCCGAGTCGATCTGGCTGCCCTTATACCCGGGCTGTGTTGATAGTTAGAATCAATTGGCAGACAAATGTAGAGAAATAAAATTGATAACACATTATTAGCTGCGAAATGCTACCGTTACTGAAGGATCCATAAACGATGGAACTTTACGGTCTTACATTTTTTTTAAATATATTCTTATCATAATTTGTTAATGCGTTGTGTAGCGGTGTTGATTTGGTAATTGTTTAAACAAAAGCGTATGTATTAAAACAATCTTAACAATTTAATTCAAAATAATTTTAGATTTTATTTTTAGTTTGTTTCAAATGCATTCTTATAATATATCGAAAAAAAAAATTAACGGTCCTTAAACGAGATATTCTCCAAATTATGCTGCCGTACACTAAGAATACATCATAAAAGTGAGTCACAGAACAATATTTTATCATGCTTTGTAATGTTTGTCTGTAATGTAATGTATTTTGAGTTTGATGATTATGACATCAATTGTGAACGTTGTAGTTAGTTCAACTGTGGTTGGTACCAAATTTATCTGTTGAATTATTTATTTACTGAAGAAAAACAGTAATACGGTAGCTAGAATGGTTTAACGATAGAAAAACGTGATCCGTCTTGGAAATTTAGCAAGAACCGATTGTTAAACCGTCATATCGAATCGGATCGAACCGAATGAATTTTTAATTTTTGTTAAATAATTGTTCCTCACAAAGGAAATGGCCTTTGAACCTGTTTTGGTTCTAAGTGTACTTACCTTTGTGGTGTAGTGTATGTCAAACGTATGTCCAAAAATGTGGATCAAACCCTGGACAGGAATATACACTTCTCCGAATGAGAAACGAGGCATAGTCTCAATATGACTCAGTTTTGGTTTGAGATTAAATGTCAATGTTTGTTAGAAAATGGTTGGTTGTACCGGAATTTGCAATTTAAATTAGTGCTTGATGTTGTACAACGTCGTAGCGATATCGTCGAGAACACGTTGTTGCACAGAAGCGGAAGCAGCAAGTTTTATTGTCGGATGAGCTGTGTTGTAAAAACTCAACAGCTAGTTCCTCGAACAGGAGCAGCAAGTTTTGTTCAAGCTGTGCCCCGTTCTACATTTCTAGGACAACCTTCTCTTGCTCTTCCCACGGGGAATCCTCTATCAAAGCAGCACCCAGGAATCACGTTTATGTTCTTGGGTACCCATCAGATTACGACATCCAATCACAAAGTGAAATTGCACGCTGCAGCAGTCGGAAAGGGGAAGAGAAAAAGAGCGAAAGAAGTCCCGGACGCCGCTATTCTAGACATCTCTTCCGGCGATAATTGCTTTCACATCCATCCGTCAGCCTGCACCGTACACCGTTACCACTGAAGACGGACGGATCAGTCGGTGTCGGATGACGGTTAGGTTGAACAGATAAACAAAAAAGAAAAGAAAATTGAAATCAAAAGAAATCCCTCCATTCAACTGACATTATATTAAATTTCAACTACAACTGGATCAGAAAGAAATAACAGGATGGTTTTGCTTTAACTTGCAGTGTTGCTTCGGGAGATAATTTGTTGAAGCAAGGAGATAAGGATTCGTGACGAGAGCATTTGAAGATGTAATATGACCAGGTGGATGGACTCGTTAGAAAAACACTGCAGTCTTTTAAACTTACCAGGAAATGCATTTTTTAAAACGCTCACCAAACCGCTTTCGTCGTTGACATGTTGAAATGAACGTGTTCGCATATATTTTACAACCGACCAGGCGTCTCCATCGCGTCACAAATTCTACAATGTTTGTTATTTGCGCTTCAAATAATATAAATGCAAAATCAAAAATCTGTCAAACAGAGTACCTTTTCTCATACTTTTTTATCGCAGGTATTATCGGACGTGTATATTTTGTTACACATTATTTACTGAAGGTACGTTTGCATTAAAGTCCCGGTCCTTTCGCTCGAGTACCATTTGCAAGCAGATTTGCTCATTTTACGAGCAACCAAAGTGTATGGAGAATTATAAATTCCCGATGGGTGGTGTATTTCTTTTGTCAATGTACGCTAACGAACCGCGTTAATTGACCCTTGATGAATATGGATAAATCTCCCACCGCTCCCAGACAAACAAACCGAACCGATCCGGGACCGTGCAATTAGAAAAGTACATACACCCTGGGCGACGGCCGGGAGTGGCTGGAGTGTCGGAGGGGTATCCATTTCATTTGGATTTCCGACCTCGAAAACCCAAACCCGACCGGTTCCGGTCGCTCCGTTGACCGGTGGGACCCCCCCACCCTCTCCCCCATCGGAAGAGAGGATAATCTGACAGGGGTCATGTAATTTACATTCGCCTCAAGTTGGTGATTAGCTTTCACTCGTCAGCGCGAACCGCGTGCCCTTTTTGGGTAGGTGGCCGCGGTGAGGGTTTTGATTAGTATGCGTTCGGATCGCAAATTAACTTCTCTTCAGCGAATAGGAGGATTCGATTTCAAAAAAGGGTTCATCTGCCGCGAGGACTCCGCCATGTCAAACGGGACGGTCGTGACATTCATATCGCATTACCGGCGGAAGGCAGGCGGAAGGGTTCGTGGACAGTGAATTAATCACCGTGGCTAATCCCTTTCGGGAGCTGTCGTTGGAGATATCAAAGAAAATAATTAAACCACCACCGGTTTGTTGTTGTGGAATTGAAAGTGGACCTTTCTAGACGAAATATGTTTTTATTCGCCCCCCTGTTTATACGTCGTGTTCCATTTTGCAACAGTTTAGCAAATTAGTTTTGTCGGAGAATGATTTGGTTTGATCTTTTTAATTAGATGCAGATTAAAATATTGTTACAAATTTGCTTTTAGTTGTGAAAATCACTTTTGTGGGTAAACACAATATAAGTACGTCAATCTTACCATGGACATTTTATATCTAGAGTTGTGTAGCTCGCATTTGGGTTCATGATTCTGAATGAATCCTACAACAAATTTTACTGAGCAGAATTATAGAGTGAAGGATTAATGAATTTTATGAGATTTTTGAAGATTATTACCAATTATTTATGCATCATAATCGATCTATGAACCGCGTCTCTCTAATTCAAACAATCTATGGATCATCGAAGATGGAATTTCCAACAAATTTCCCAAAATTTAGAATCGGGATGATTTTTAAAACATACATTTTCGTATCGTTTTGCTTAATTATTTGTGATTTATGAAACGTGTATGATTAAGAAACGGCTAATGAATCTTGCTTCATTCACAAATAAACTTGTTTAATGTTTCTTTTCGTTCTTCAATGTTTTATTGAAAGTTTTATAAATAATACTGAGTAGATCTTGCATGAAACTTTCAATTGAATGACTGTCGTCAAAAGACTCGTCTATACCTAGCTTATAATTCTGCAAACGAACTTGATGAGCTATTCTCGTTGGAGGTTGCACGACGCAGCCAGTTGTCACTTGAATTGGGTTTCTTCGTTCAACTAGTGCGCCTGCGATGTACGTGCTCTCATTTCCCTGCGCCTCATCACTGTTTCCAAGACAGCCGGTGGGGAATTACTGCGTTCAAATTGCGCTGGATTGTGACTGGCATTTGATAGTATACCTCAGAGAATCCGTTATCTGGAACGAACGGGTGCATTGTGTAGTTTATTGGGAAACATAGTGCACAATAAATCTATTTATCTGTTATATCAATGACTTTTACTAGTGAATGACTGTTTGTCCTTTGGTTTTTGTGCTGTTGCTAGTATAGATGTTTATTTCTGTTTGACTTTAGCTTTTCAAGTTACTTTCTCCGTCAACAGGTCAATCCTCAATAAGCGTTTTTTGGAATCCTATCTCATCCTGGGAAACGCGGTCGGTAATTTCATGGAACTGAAAAATCTACTTCAGATAAACGAGATTAGGCCTTTATATAGAAAGAAAAGGGCAATGTTGTAAACAAATGTACCATTAGGTGTGATTTAAAATTCAGAAAAGCACTGCTAAGCTCTCTCCTGCCCTCGCACATGGGCATTTTCGTGTAACCGAAAATGTCACATTAAATTTAAGTGATTGGCACCGAGGACCACTTTTATTCTCTTTCACTGAAATCCATCCATCGACCATATGTGACGAAGGTGTCGACAACTGTGGATTTGCTGCCTGTTTGCAATGTTTGCAGAAAAAAGTTTGATTCATTGTTTGACAAAGAACGGAGAGGAGGTTTAATTGAATCTGCCCTTCAATCCGTTGGTTTGAGATGTAACTCTCTCTCTTGAATAAATAATTCTTGTACATTTACTAGACAAGACATTGGAATACTGTGGTAAAGCATCCGGTTGGTATCAGCTTCTGGTATCTGCTGCTATTAAACTTATATTGTGTGCGAATTTACCGCTCATACCGCATTTGTTCCATGCGAGTGTTTCATGGACAAAACAAATGTATTTTACACTCATCTTGAAGTGTATCGTTGACTAGCATCGTATGAATCCTTAACAACAAGAGCGAACGAAGGTTGCACAAGGGGGAGGCGAAATCGCCACTCAAATAACCCGGAAGTCACAAAACCAGTTTTGCTTTCCTTACATCAAGAGGAAAGCATTCTTTTATCGGGCCGTAAAAAAGAAAACTACGGCACTCTGATGTTGATTTATTATTCCACAGTAACACTGTCCAAACAAGCTTACAGCACCCAGAGCATCCGGATGGTCACCGAGCGGGCCAGGGATTCGCGCTTGGATCTCCGCTGGGACGGCGGCTCCGGCACACAGAGACCGAGGGAAAACCGGGAAAAAAACCCATGGAAAACCCCGAGCCGTGAATGAAAAAAAAAGAAGAAGAAAGAAGCAAAGCAAAAATCTCTAAACAATTTACGGCCGGCTTACAGTCGGCTGCGGGTTGCCCCATTGTTTCGTTTTCAAACAAATGGACCGCCCAGATAGCGATGATGAATGATTATGGTTAGAAGTGGTTAGTCCGAAACGTGGATCAAAAATTAATTTGGCGAATGTAGCGCCAGTGCGTGGACAATGGAGGCCAATGGCGCAACCGTGTAGCTGGCACGCCGAATCAAGCGAGATGAAACTGATACGTTGGACGAGTGGCAATTTTTTGGCAAAAACCGCCAACCATGAGAACACGCTCCCGGTAGAGGGTCGGTGATTAAACACAATCTTAATGAAAGGTTTCTCGAAAAAAAAAATTCAAAATAGTACTTTTTTTCTTTTCCTGGAGAAAGCTTACAAACGGCCAAAAGAAAACCATAAAATGTGAAGGAATTATTCTAAAGTGAAAAGGAAAAAAGATATGTTATCAAAGATTGTGCTCGTTAGGCATAAGATAAGTGATCCATGGGATTAAATTTCCAAATGTTTTTACGAATTTATTCTCAAATTGTATTTTTTTGAAGTGATTTTATTATAATTTTTTGCTGGCCATGTTTGAGATTGAGCAGTTTTAAAGTTGATATATTGGAATAATACTCAATTTAGATTGACAATCTATTTATTTGTATATAACAGTTGATACCGTATCGTTAAAATTAGCCATTTTTTCAAATTCATTTTCCGGTACTTTTAACCGATGCTTATTTTCAAATGTTTGTACGTGTTCTTATCTACGATATTGTTGACTACTTTCTTTTTAAGTACAAGCATTATGAACTGTTTTTTGGAAACAGAATAAGGTTGTTAGTTTTCATTAGAAAACATTACAAAATATATTGTTTTTTATATTTAAATGCTCTATCTTAAATTTGGGGAACAAAAACCATGCCTTGCGAAACCAACAAACTACAATTACACTACCTAAAAGTCACAACTCAACAAAGGCTCACGGTTCATCAGGTACTCGTCGTGAAGAAATCAATAAATCGACGAAACCTTGTTAGGTCCAACGCGCCACCAGTCAAATACAGCATTTTTATTGAGTTTTCCAAAACCGTGCTCCAGCGAAGGCATCGATTGAAGGCTGATGAAGTGTGAAAAGAGGAAATTTCTGAACGATATGTAAATATGTGCTCATTACCGTCCGCCCTTTCCTCGCCAGGGGAGCGGGGAGCAAATGTCAGCTTTCTCAAGCAGACCCTTTCTGGCCCGCCAGCCAGAGTATCTGCGAGGAATCTAAATGAAGTTTTCCGCCAGCAAGTACCGCACGTAAGATGGAGTACTTCTTGCTTTTTGCCTTCAGCGCGCAATCAGCAAAATCCCAATACTAAACAACCTTCGGCGAAGCATGTGCTGCCCCTTTCGCGCCCTTTGCTAATGCCGTTCGGTAGAAGAAGACCGGAGCTTCACCGGAGTAAATTACTGCCACCGGTTGCTATTTTTACACGCTCTGTTCCACCTTTTTCGGCAGTGAATGTTTAATAATAAATACGTAGCTTTCCCTTTCGCCGTCATAATGTGATGCAAATGGGCTTCCGTTGCAAAACATTCCTTCACTTTAATGCCACGTATTACACGAAGATGCCGCGCCGGTGATGCTATCAGAAGGAAAAACGGAATGAAAGTAGAGCCTATTAGAATGCAAAACGGTGATTATGGGACTCTTCGGTCCCGGGGTTTTCCCGCGGCAGTGCCGGCTACAGGTAGGCCGAGGCGTTATCGTGGAACAAATATCTTGATTCAGTGGAAAACTCGCTCACGCCCCCGATGATGGATGGGAAATTTCCGCATTCGCTAATGAGCAAAAATATTCAAAGGCCCAGGTTAAGTCCTTAGACCTACGAATGTGCGTGGTTTATTTTTTACTCGAATGTTTTTGAATATTTTTGAATGGAGTATCTTTTTCCGTAGAGACCGAGCAAAAGTTTACCGGCGGGATGTTGATTATTTGCCAATAATAATAAACCGTAGCAATGACAAATGGTGTTCAGAGAAGAGTGGTATAAAAAAAAAAAATACAAATAAACATGAAACAGGCCATTTTGCAGTTGTTAAGCGTATTATTGATAAACATTCTCCCTGCTATTGAAAATATCCTGCTTCTTTCATTGTTACTATCAATTTTTAGATGTTTAATTGAAGACATTTTAATTCTTTGAACATGCAATATGTTGTCTTGTGTCGTTGATCTTAATTATTTAAATGTGAAAATTACCTTTTCGTGTAAAAAACACTTTCATTTCGCGTATGATTTTATACTTCGCATAAAAACAAAAAACAAAGTTGTTCTATTTGCTGTTCTTACAACTCGCGCGAATAAACGTAAGGCCAGCACGTACTCTGTTCTTAACGCTAGCCCAACCCAGGCTCATCCTTCCGAGAAGTTTACAACTTTCAATTAACGCCAAGGCTGAACGTGGTCGGAAAGGGAATATCTATTTTATGTGGCGTTCGTTAAATAACGTTGTTTACGAGGCAACTACCTACTAAGAGGCGAATTTATCGTTTAATTACATATTAAAAATTCGGCGTCTTTTGAACTTCTCGTTTGGTTTGGTTTGGGAGAGGATTTTCAGTTCGATTGCCAATAGGAAAGATATTCTACTGAAATTTGTTTAACTAGCCGAGGCTTGTTGTGGTTGTTTAATGGTTTGATTCAAACAGTAGCAGATATGTAACGTTAATCAAAACTTTGGTTTGTTTCGGGACTGTTATAATAAGTTTTTAAAAAAATCACTGCGCTTTGATAGGATTTTCTAGCATTTAACATAAAAACCAAAAACCATTAGAAATTAATCTAATAGTAAGCTACCAGCACCTAATGCGAATGTTAATTAATTTGTTAAAAAGGTCAACGCCAAAAATCTAGGCCACAAAACTGCTGCTCGTTACGGATTTCCAATACATTCCCGATAACAAATAGCGACGATCGAGAAAACGGTAGTTCGTTTAGTTCTTGGCGGAAACAGTCGCATTAATCAAAGAGATAATTAATTAATTAGCGACGTATATATTGCTCTTATTTTCCTGCTCACTGGCATCAGCACTATTAAATTACTTGCTCGTTGCTGGTTGCTAAGCCGAGTCGTCGTGGAGTTTCCAGTGACTGCATGCCATAATAACCTACGCTGGCCGTTATTTGAGCGTATCGTAGTGGAAACCTGTCGATGGATAAATCCGTTTGTAACGCAGAACCGACGCACGGCTCGCCGGGGCCATGATGTAATTAGTGACAGAGAAACAAGCCAAACAAAATGTTGATATTGTCACAGGCCGAAAGCGAAGTTCGCCCCGGGCTCCACATACTCAGCACAAATAGGCTGGATCAGGAATATCGTGTTTTCCTCCCGCATGGCCGATCGTACGGCGATGAGTAATTATGCGCCTTTGTCTGGCGCTTTCCAAGACTTTCGCTCGGGTGGCAAAAGAAAAAGTCCGCGCAAGCATGTCCTTGCGTTAGCGTCCCTCTGTTTGCTCTCATATTGGTCAATCACTTAAGCACACAATTGTGTTGTGTATTAGCGCACATGAATAGACACTTCTGTCCTTCGCTTTCCATATCATCGCGGGCGCCACCAAGCGGCTGCCGGAGCCGTTCGCACCGACCGGATGGATCCGACCTTGAGGGAGAAGATTCCTTTTCTAGCCAAACACAATTATTTCTATGTTATCTTTGCTCAGCGATAGCAGCTTCAATGGCTGATCCGGTGCGAGCTTCGAGCATGGGTCTTTTATGTCCAATACGCAATACATATACGGGGAGGGTTCTACCGGCAAGGGGGGGAGGATGGCTGAGAAGAGTATCGTTCAGCGAGTCCTATTTTATGTGCCTTCGCTGGGAACGTTCGGTGTATCCTTGGTTTTGCTGGTGCTTTGCTCTTGTGTTATGTGAAATTATATATTTTCAAACCTTTCGCTCCCTCTGGGGAGCACCAGCAGCAGCTTCTTGGAAAACATCGCCAACGACGTAAATCAATCACTTACGGAAACTTACGGAAAAGCTATTTCATGCCACTCAATCAAATGATTGGCATGCTCTCTATTTGTATACGGGAACGGTATCAGAAAACGCTAGGTGGCACCTACAGCTTTTTATACTGTATCGTTAGTTCCCTCTTTCACGGTTTCTTTGCAATGATTTGTTTAAATTTTGTTTAAATAAATGATCTATCAAAGAAGATGTTTACCAAGCAAATAATTTGTGTACTGTTGCTGTCACTCTGCAAAACGATGTTATATTAAGCCTGTAAACTTTGAATTGAAATGATGATAGCAATCGGTAATCTATTTTTAAAAATACCAAAAATTGGGGTAGGTTTGAAAAACTCAAATTATGATGATTCTCTACTAATAAATAATTTAAAATATGATTTTTTTTTAACCGTTCGAAAGCATTGTCACTATTTTATTTAGTTCTTGGTCTCTTGTTCGTTTGATTAAATTAAGTCAATAATTGTCTTTGCTTGTGTCTCATTTTAATCTAAGCATCAATAATATTCGTTTAAAAATTTAAAAACTGTAAAACTGTTTTCTTTTAGAATTCTACCAGTAATTGAATGCGTTTGATTTTTCTCATTGACCCACTGGCAGAGTGTAAACTAAAACGTTTGCAAACGGACGAAAGAAAACCAAAAATGAAAAATTTCGAACAATCCGAAACTACTTCCGATTTTTAAATTAATCGAACCCAAAATAGTTTCTTCAAATGCTGAACTTTCCGTTCCATTCGTCCCCGAGCTCCTGGCGCCCAACGCTTGATGGTCACTTTGTAGTTCGGCCACGAAACTTTCGACCAACTCACTTTGCCAGAGCACTTGGAATCTTTCTCCCGGTATCGGCGAAAATCTCGGAAGCCTCCGGTCTTCTCCACGAACCAAGCGAATGGAAAGCGCACCGTCGCTCAATCCCTTTTGGCCGTTAAATAATTTCCGATACACCGATCCCTATTTTCCCCATCAATTACGTCCGCACCGGTTGAGCTGAAGGTTTCGGAAGCAGTCGCACGGGAATGTATTTCTCGTGTACACACAAACACTCCACGTGCTCCTCGCAGCCGCCGACCCCTACGAATCCGTTCCTTAATTTATAGTTTGAACTTTCTGATTGAAATCCTTTCGTCGCCGATGCACGAACGTTTTTGGTCGGGAGTGATTTCCTTTCTTTTTGCGTGCTTTTCTACGTGTTTTCTCCTCCCTCCTATGGCCTCCGAAAAAAAACTTTTCCCACTGCGGGACCGGGCACAAAGGCAGTGCAGCTTTTCTCGGAAAACGTTTGATTCTTCTATTTTTACTTCCGTTTTGAACTTTCGCCCCACTTTGCTTACTAAATGAGAAGATTCCAAGTTAGCCAACTTTGCGCGAAGACAGAATGACGCGCGTTGGGGAACAGGGGCCCTCGTGGTGCGGGCGGTGGGGCGAGGTTCAAATGAATCCTTACAATAACAGAGCTTTGGGCAGATTGGCGCAAACAGGATTTGCTGGGAGCTGCGCAAAATTGAACAGACGTGGGAAGCAAACAACTGTTGCAGGAAAGGACTAATTTATTAGTTCCGTCTGAAACTCTCCGCCCGGTTTTCGGAGCGAACAATAATAGGACGCGGGCGAAAGATGGAACGGATGGAAAATTCAATTCGAAGTCACGCTAGCTCCGTATGAGCGCCTCGTGTGGTAGGGAAAATCGCCGCCATTCACAAATAGTACAATAAATTTGGTGCATTTCGCGATGTAATGAGAAATAGTCTTCCTGATCATGTTAAGACATTGCATTGATTCTTGCAACACCTTCGGGTAGATTGTGCTTGTTTCTGTGCGATTGTACAATTGTGTATATGTGTATAAAATGTTTAGTGCACTCGATTTTATTATTTATCGATGTATTGAACGCTAATAAATTACTTGGTATTATTAAACTAAGTTTAAACGTAATAATATAAATAACTACCTTGGGTTACAATGAGTTCATTAAAACTTATATAAATGCAGCAAAAATTCGTTGCTTTCAGTAATTTTTCTTCAATTTTTATAAAAGTAGGAAAACACCATGTTCATAGAATTTAGTAACATCTCTCCGGTTGGCAGAAAAGATTTCCACATTCGTCGTCTGTGAACGTGCTTTTCTTGCGTCTAGTTTTCGGCTAGCGTCTCGACGTTCAATAATATGCATTTCCTTCCAAAGTTCCAATGATCCATAGTTCTACCCATTTGTAAGCAGTTTAAGCTTCAATCGCTACAATCGTGTCCGAAAGCTTCTCTAATCACTAAAGTTTCCAATGAATGGTTCTCCGATTCGAGCAGGGCTTATTTGCACTTGCAAGATTCCTAGGCGTGGTCCTTATGTACTGCTTTGGATTAAAATGGTGGTTCGAGGGAAAATCTGAATACAATGGCCAGTTGCTTTGTTTTTGGGGAAGCATTTGACCACTCACGCTTTTCCGGTGATTTGCAGGAACAGAGGAGCAAATGGTTTTGCAGAAGCAAACACCGTTATGAAAAGATCGGATATAGCTAGGATGGCCATGACCAAGTCTGACGAACGCAAAGTGCTTTCAGTAAAGTGGTTGGAAAAGAAAATAAATTCTCGGCACTGGCACGGGATGATCCAAGCGCAAAATTAGCATAATTTTAATAATATAAAATGCAACTTTTTCCTGTCTCTCGATGGTTAACCAGCACATAAAAGAGCATGATTTTTGAGCTGAGGGATAAAGAATACCATTCCGGGAATAGTACACGCTTCGCTTCACAACCCAAAACGGCCGGGCCTGTAATCAATGCTGGAAAAATCTCTGCCAGCGCACGAAGCCGTAAAAGCTAGCAGTTTCCGTCGTTTGATGATGCTACTGTTCGTTTTTTTTCTGCCCTACTCTTCCCTGGCGATTTGTGCGCTGCCGGAGTCTATTTCAAATTTATTTTCAGAATGCTGAAGGGAGAAAAAAAGCATCGGACCGGACATTAGTTACTTAATTTCCTATGAAAGATTTACTGTTATGAAAGAAAACAGAAATATCATCAGCCGAATCTCCTGGGCTGTCGTGACGCTGTTCCCTCCGGCGTAATGCAACCGGAAACATTCGCCACAGGTTTTATCGCTGCGTAGGATCGCTGCCCGTCAGTGAGATACCGAGCGGTTCGATTGGCTTTCAGCGTGTGCAATGACCCGGAAGTAACTAGGTTATTTGTTTTTTTTTTTGCATTTTCGGCACGGTGTAACTCTTTTCATGTGAACCGAACGCCCGGGAATGGGTTCCGATTTTATCGACCGAAGGCTAGTTTCTCCCGAAAGGGATGCAAGGATGGTCGCTTGCTGTTCAAACGAAAACCGGACACGGGTGTTTTCTGGCAACGGCGGTTCGCAACCTTTGCTGCGCTTGGGTAAGTAATGGTTTTTCTCGTAGTTACTTGCTACAAAGTAGCATAAGGCGAGCGTCACTAAAGGCCGAAGACCGCTTCGCTTCGCACGGCTTAGGCGGTCGTCTTGCGAAAAAGGGCACTTTTTCCCTCTGTCACGTTTGCTCTATAAAAAGCTCATTATGGCAATAACGCAACCGCATGGAAGCAGGAGGTGCAGTACAGCACCAACAGCACACGATGGTCGAAAGCCATCTTCTAGGTACGAGGTTTTCCCTTTTCCCTTTCGCTATCGCGGGCTGACCTTTGCGATGGCTGCCTGCTCGCTTCTTGACGGAGTGAGTGGTGGCGAAGAAAAGGTTGGCGTTGTACCTTGACTTGACAAGAAAAGTGTTGATCCTACCTTGAACCCGCCCGCTTTCGCACATCTTACCCCGGGGTTTCGGGTTACGGGGTCTGAAAGCCATCCGTAGCACCGTAAGCCCGCATGAGCCGCCTAAACGACCGGAGTTAAAATGGGAACAGGGGGGAAAAAAAGAAATCACGGCCCTGCCAAAGTGTTCCGAAAGAGTGTTGTGGGTGAAAGAAATGTGACCGTCCTACGATGCTCGGCGCCGACCCCGGGTTTGGAACGAGAAGACTTCCGAGGATCTTGATACACACCGTGCGGAGGGAGGGGGACGCGAGACGAGGGGAGCGTTTGGGGTGGATAATGATGATCAAACACAGCCCCTCGGTACGTTTGACACCATTGTCAAATGGCGCAGGCTGCCTGGGGGGGCGAAAGGACTCGGCGCGAAAGACAAACAGGACGACGGAGAGGCAAGAAAAGTGGGTCGTGTTAATGTAGGAGCCAACGAGACAACAAACAACAGTGAGTAATGCAAGTGTTTGCGAAGTGTCTGTTGACGGCGGACTAACTTCGAACCGTCAAAGAGCAGCTTTTCCCCGTGATTGAACGAACGATGTCGCCGGAATCGGTGGAGCTTAGCCTGGCATCGATGGCAAAGGGAGCGAAGGGCAAAAACTCGGTATGCCACGGAATGTGCCCATATGCTCCCGAATGCCATCGGTTCCGTGTAGGATTCGAAGTTCGCAGAAGATTCACATTTCATGGCGCAAGGCGAAGCATGTTTTTTGTGTCTCTCCTTTCTACGATTCGATCCTCCGTGAAGAGCTCGGTGTATAATGATAAAAAATGGCTGATATTATGGAGATTTTATGGTGTTGCTTTTGAACTGCACTGTTTTCAACCGATCTCGCTCGGCTTCGGTTCCTCTAGTTGACCCACTTGTGAACAGTGCCGATCATTCAAATGTTGTTTAAAACGACTTGCCAGCATTACGAGTTGTGTCCTTTAACATGTTGTCTGCTATCAGTTTTGATGAGCTCCGTTGTGTCTGATTAGCTCAAATCGATTGATCGGTTGAATAACATTCGAAAGTGTACAACAAAACATTGTTTCACACTTATGCAACCTTTAATCTGACAAAGGAAAGATTTGATGTTTACCTAATTATTAGAATTTGTTCAAATAATTACAAAGTCTATCTAATTTAGTGTACGCTGATACGTTCAAATTAAAAATGTACCTTTTGCCTCTATTGGGTTAAATTCATTTATATGAATCTTTCAACCAAGATTCATTCAGATTGATTTATACGCCTTAGGAGATCAGCATTTCAAAAGGCAAAAAGGGGGGAAAGTTTTTTTTATTTCTCTGGGCTTAATAAATTTGTTATTGAAAGGTACACGAATCTTTTGGATTCAGGAATTTCTCATTCAGAGGTTCAAGAATATCACAACCGAGGTAACGATTATTTCAACTGTAACAATCTGATTCGGAATCACCCAACTCTAGTTCACACGTTTTACACAAAACAGAATTGATACAGCACCATCATTATCAAATGTTTTCAACTTCAAAACTTGAAGTATATAACAATTTCATCTGAATCTGAAGTCCCAACTTTAGCCAAATTGAATTCGAATGCACTGAATTTGAATTTGATTACTTTCGGGCAAAAAGTTTTTTTTTCCTGTTCGCCGAGGTGGGAGAAACTCAATTACACTCGATGCAGTAAAATTAACTTTTGCTTTGCTCACAGAGTAATTTAAATTTGATTATTTCTTTGCGTGACGCTTTCCACTTGAATTGTTTAATCTTCATGTTTTAGCGTCATGTGTTGTGTAAAGCAACCATGTTGCTGATGTTTACTTTACTCAAGCAATTATACGGGGAACGGGGATGGAACTTTCTGCGTACTTCAAGTACTAAAAATAAATATATACGATGGTAAAGCTATAACTGCTTTAGCTTAATTGAAAATGATACCGAATACTTCGCCTGGCGGTGAATCTATGCTGTAAAGGCTAGCACGAGTGCTAACACTCAATTGCAGAGCACTTTAATCGCGCGGCATGCAGATGATTTATTGTGGTATGCAAATGACATATGGACCTCGGTAATAGCTATTTCCACTCGGTACAAGTGGAATGTGGAAGGTCTTTAAGCGTATCGTTCGAAACATTTATCTTGTACTCGTAATGTTTTTGCAGTTTGAAAGTTTAAATTATAAAACTCATTCGTTATATGTTGGATTAATAACCTAAGCCACTAGCAACTCGCCGTGCAACACGTGGTTCATCTGCCTTTGGTAAACTCATTCCCGTTAGTATCCTAACAAACTGCGAGTCATAGAGGTCATTTTAATTTTTTGCCAACTGTCGGAATTATTTACTCGCCCACGGCGCACGGCCGAAAAACACGTGTGCGTCCCAGTGCAAACACATCATTACAAGCTTTCCACTACATCTTTCATCCACAACTTGCTGCATTTTCCGTTTGTTCCTTTTGTTTCTGGTAAATAAAGCTCCCGTATGAGTATTTACTCGTCGCCACGAGTTTTTCTCTCCATTTTTTTTTATTGTTCCACCCCACATGTGCTCGTGCGTTGTGTGTGTGTGCGTGTGTGGAGTGGATTATACTGGGAAACATTGGCCTACTCGCTTGCCCCAAACGTGTCTCATTTCCCGCCCCCTTGCCGTGGTTATGCTGCCTGACAAAGGCTTTTGTTTGCCGAAGCTAACCAATGCTAATCAAGAGCCAGCTCGTCCTCGGGATGGAGTCGTTGGAAATTTTCAGACACCCCAGCTACAACCGGGTGGGTGGAGAGGTGGGAGGAGGAGGGGTAGAGAGATGTTCTTGGGTAATGATACCAGCATAATATTTTCATTTGCCGTGATATTTATTCCGACTCGCCGGTTCAAACGAGCCGCCGGTTTGCAGTGTTTGGAGGTGTGTGTGAGTGTTTAATTTACGTGTGCGCTTCATAACGATTAATGTGTTTCACCCGAGCAACAATTGGGGAAAGGAAGAAAAAAAAATCATCAAAAGGATATTTTCCAATAAAATGGAAAGATACTGGTTTTTGCGAGTTAAAAATAACTTTTTTCCGTTTCAAGAAATGTTGACAGTATCCTAAAATGTGTAAACTGTTTGGTTGGTACTTTCCCGGCACGATAAAGGGTACGATGTTTTAGGGGCGCCCCGAGAGATTTAAATGACAGGGAATAAATAGACCGTATTTATCACGAAAAATGTTGACGCCGTTCGCACCGCATGCGCCGCCCTGGCCGTCCCGAGGAAAGGAAACCCCATTTTTAAGTTTTCCCTTGCATATCAAACGTGTCTGCCGTGTCACGGCACAAAAATGATACACATTTTCATTTTTCCACCGGAAAAGGGTTGCCTGCCTGGGGAGGCCGGGCCTGGAAAAGTTCCCACCAAAAAAAACGTTGGGCATTGTTTATTTTCCCACTTGAGTCGCACTTTTCTGCGAGCATAGTTGTCGTAAGCCACACCGCACTCCGGAAGATATGGGGCTGCTCTGGGAGCGTGCTATTCCCCCGCCGGGAGGCAACTGGGGGACAGACTTTATTGTGAGTAGTGTTCCGGCAGGCACCGTAGCTCCCCTTTCCCACGCCATCTTGCCTCTGCTGCGGTCAAATGTGGCAAATGTCGAACCTAATGGTACGATTTAGAAACAATCATCAACGCCACACCGTGCACCCCCTGCCTCTACCCCAAGCACGGGGCAAAGGTGCGAACGGAGAGGTCTCGAGAATAAATCTTATGGTCTCGCCGGGTCTGTCCCCATCGGTCTGGGGTGGCATTACGGGAAATCATTCGATCCTCCCCCGTATCAGCCCGGAGCAGGCTGCTGACACTACTCTCTGGGGCTCAATTTTATCCAAGAATGAGGCTCCCAGGAGGACACGCTATTGAAATTCTTCAAATCAGCTCCGTCAGAACGGAAGGATGGGATCTTGATGGTGTGGGTGGGAGTGGAGGGAAGGATGGTTGCTCGATCGAAGCGAAACTTATCTTTCCACACACAACTCTCGCCAGCTGGAACCGAGGAAATATTTCCTCAGTGTGAGAAATATGTTGCTTTGCGTGGCAATTCCGAGACCTTCAGGGAAGCGACCAACCGTAGCGACACTTTTAAGAGCTGCTTCGGCACAAAATGGCCAAAAAGAAAGCTGTAACTATCCGGCCGTGGACATGACAACCCGGTAGCGAAGTTGTAAAGCTGGCCCGGGGGAAGGCCGGTTCCGTAGCACGAGGTGTTGATGGCAGTTTCAAGCAGTTTTCGTAAGCGGTGTGGGCACCGCATGTCATAATCGTTGACAGGAGCGGAAGTTTACCAGTAACGTGTCCGATGTTCGTCCGGTTACGGCGGGTGTCGATGGAGTGCACTCCATCCATCCACTGGTCTCGCATGCCGCAGTCGATGAATGTGATTTATGATGGCAAATCCGAACGGATTCGAATAGATTCTAGTAAACTTCAACCTACTGAATTCTGAAATTGTGAAGTGTCACTAGTTGAACTGGTGTTTAAACGTTCCAACCGGACGGTATGTTGAGGTTATGTAGCAAGTTTTCCTTTTTCATTACGCAAATAAAGTCACATGCTGAAGTGTATTGCATTTGATTTGTTTGCAGTACTCAGAAACTGCTGCTTGTGGTACGTAGGAAAATGGAATTTAATAGTCTGAAATTCTAGTTTAGTATATTGCTAATTAATAGATTTTCTTCATCCAGCCCAATAAGTATTCAATTATTTTCAAAGACAGTGGAACGCATTAGATAAATGATAAATGAAATTCAAATGACGTTTCTCATTTCCTTCTACTTTTCAACAAACAATCATGCAAGTTTATTTGTAGCCTATCATCCAATCGTTGCACTTAAATTTGCAATACTCTACTTTAAAAGCCAATTCCAAACCAAGAATTGATTGCATTATTTTTGGATAAGATTTATTTTTGTATTTGTATTGCAATAAACAAAACCCCAAATAAAATCATCGTTATCTTGAGCCATAGCACCGCTTTCTTTCGGTGGATGAAATAATCTGCAGGATCATTCGACGCGCCGCCCTACTTAGTCGGTAATTTATAATGTGGTTAAGGGTTGAATGTACAGATTCATCGTCCCGAAGCGCAGCAGGCTGACGGTTGAGCGGAGTTTTAATTAGTTTTATAAATGGTTTATTTATTTCCCGCCGAGCGAGTGAAAGTAGACCAGACCGAGCAGCAAAGCCACAACGATGCTTCCGGCTAGGGCTGCATTCACGGGCGACGCTTCTGGTTCTAGCTCCGGGGGCGGCGCTGACGGCGGTGGCATGTGGGTCACGGTCGGGTTTGGCGAGCGTAATCCGCCGATGTTTGACCCGCTTTGACTTGCAGATTTGGTCTCCTCACGATCCGGCCGGCTTCGGTTGTTCTGTCGCTGCTCTGCATCGATGTACTGCCGGAGCAATTCCAACAGGGGCGCGCGATTTTGATCCGTCACGGGAATGCCCGGATAGCCGAAGAGGATGAGCCGTTGACGGATTTCGTCGTTTGAAAGTGTTTCTAGGATGTCCGCCACCGCTTGCCTTCTGGTAGTCATCGCGATGTGGCAATTCAACGCTTTCCACGCAACAATTTTTCGCACGAAAATTTGATACCGTGAATCGTTGCGGACCGTTCTTGTTGTTTTGCTACATTGGGAATCGCAGCATGCTAGATTTCACTGTATTGAACAGGTTTCAAAGGATAATTGTTTATCCCCGTCGTATTTGTCAGTTGAATTTTTTTTTTGGTGAGTTAAAAAACGAGAGTATTTTAAACAAGATCAATGGAAAAGAACGCAGCATACCATGTAACGAACGAAAAATCGTGGGAATATTTTGATAGTTGGTTAGAATTTGGTTTACCACATACGAGCAGCCAGGACAGTGGAGTAAAACTACAATTTTGGTATGTTTCATCAAACTCAAGCAATTGAGTTGTTCGGTATACGTTATGGAGGAAAGCTGCGCGTGAAGAAGACCATCGCACATAATTATTTTCGGCAATCATGGAGACCAACAGGATCCACATCCCATAACTTCACACGGACGAGCAGTATCTATCCGCGAGACCATGGGACACTGTGATCCAGAATTTTATTATTATTTATTGAGGTATGATGGACGTTGCCGTATTGTGTGATCCAGAATTTCCGATTACCTATTTCGCGTAAGAGGTTTTTGCGAAGATCTCCCACATAGTGCAGGTATGATTGAAAACACTTTTCCACAACAATAGTTGACCAGAAAATAGTTTTGCCCCGGTCTCTCTTTTTCTGATCTTGATTTTAGACAAGAGAAGAAAAAGCGCAAGTCAGATGAAAGAAGACTGTTCTGAAAAAAAAATTTGATTGGTTGGAAAATGGTTAGTACTGAAACAATTCTTGTTAGACGCTTATTCCGAACTTATTCCGTGGAATGAAACTAAACAAATAGGGAACCTTAATCGACAATAACCATTCGTTTTGGTTATTTAATTTAGGCATCTCAAAAAGCAGTCCATACTAAATAGTTAGCTTGAACTCTTATTGAACTTGAAAATAGCCATTAATTTAGTTATTTATATCGAGCACTAATTGCTTTGCACATTAGAGTATTTACCTAATTTCTATTCAATATGTAAAATGTAAAAAATAAAACCACTACCCAAATGAAAAATCTAAAATAGCTGGGTGTTTTCTTCTATATACTTCATTACATTTCATTTATTGCATGATTGATGTCGTTATCGCGTTTGTAACATAAAAGAAGATGAATGAAGCAGACACAAGACCATTGAGTCTTACAAAATTGTGGCTGAAGACTAGTTGGTTTGGTATTTCACTGTATTATTATGCAAGCTGCACTGAGACAGTGGTTACTAGCCACATTTTCTTGTTTCATTTGGTGCATTCCAGAATACGCTCGATGTGTCGATGGAGGGATTCAATTTAGTCATACGTATTGTTACATGCTGCGTTGCGCTCGATAACGCATCATGAAGCAGATATTACATTATCTGGTAACAGCAGGCCACACCGGACCATCACGACAGATGTGGTAGGCGTACTGCATCCTTCGATGAACGATAGATGAAGATTAATTTTCTGTTCCGTGCATTCGAGAAGCTGTCCGACGAGGAGTGGTTTTCGATTGCGGATATCATGGGGAGAAATCATCTTGATAGTCGGCGGGAAAAACTGAATTTCCCAGAACCAGATGAAAATGCTCTCATGCAAAGGGAGCCTTATTATTTGACCGTACACGACGTCGATTTGAACCGGGCTTTGTACCATCGTTGTCCAAGGGACGCTGCTGCTAATCTCACAGTGGCGTGCTGGGACCCGTGCTCGAGAAGCGTATTTAGATGCAGCTCAAATGCTAATTAACTGTCTTAGTGACTAATCGACCATTCTCATCGACGTCCGGCTATCGAATATTGGCGACCGTAGTAAACGAGAACACCGGCGACGTTTCATTCTTCCCGGGAGATTAAGTGACTCAGTGGCGAAGCCCCCACGGGGAAGTACGTGGCTTTTACGGGCAGGCGTTTCGGGAATCATCGATACGTGAATGCTAATGGGGGCATAAGTCCCCTAGGCAATGAACGGACGATCCCCAAATTACCTTTACTGGTTCGGAAAACGCTGCTCGTACCGGGGCTTAACCAAAGTATCGATCGAGATCTGTTACTCGTCGAATGAAATTTTGGTAAATATGCTTCGAGGTCATGCGAAAATGGATACGATACAATAAATGGTGTTATTAGTAGAGTGTCCGCAAGGCACGTTAGTCCAAGCAATCGACAACCGTAGTAACTGGATACCGTAGTGGACCAAAACCGAACTGCATTCTAACGTCACTTAAAAATAGTGGCGTAAAGGGGAAGAAGAACAAAATAGATTTAACTAAATTACAGTAACGTGAATTAGGATCCTATTCACCGTAAAGCTTCTAGAAAAATCCTGAAATGGTTACGTAATCCACTTGAGTGATTTCATGTAACTTTCAAACAATAATAAAAATTGTAAAAAAGTCGTGGTCAAGCTACTAAAAGTTGCTCGGATGAAAAAGTATACTGGCAAAACATAAACCGATGGAAAGTGTAACTAACACAAACTACTTTACCAACACGATGCAAACCATTTTGTATCATAAATTTCAAACTTTTGTTCGAAATGCAGTTGCTGGTTGCAGGCTAACGCGTTTTTTATGTAACCGTATTCCAGCGCTCAAGACAGGAGTTTCAACGAGCAAAAACATGTCTGTATAGGGTTCTCGTAAGCAAGCCCAACTTTGCCCCACCATCGATTAGAAACGATTATAGGAGTTAGGGAAAGTTATTGCAGTGTTAGATTTGTGCATCCATGAATTTTTGTAATGCTTACTTTTCAATCCAATTTACGACGTAGAGGATCGCTGTTCGCTGTTCGCTGTAAAAAGTGATTGCTGGTAACGTAACTGCAACAATTAAATTTAAAGTGTATTGTAATTCAGGATTCAGTTGTAAATGATGCAATCTAATGGATAGAAGAACTACAAGTAACACACTTGTATGAAAAGCATATCATAACAGTTCCAAGCAACAATTGATTGTGATAATAATCATTCAATCGTCTGAATAGTGGCTGTTAATTTAAAGATAAATACACCAACTGTCAAGAGTTGTATTGATGCTCTGATTAAACGAATGCAAATTGAATGGAAATTTACAGATGAAATAGAGGAAATAGATAATAAATAGAATTCGATACCGAAACTAAATGCTTTTCCTAGTGCGGCATAGGTAATGGAAACTTTTCATAAGTTGTTCCGTGAAACAGTGCATGTTCAACAATTATAAAGACAATAAAGACAGAAAACAACAAGTTTTTCAACATCAACCAAATTAGTAGGTGTGGAAATTTTTCCACATCCAAACAGACTCTCGTACTTCATAAATAAAATAGACTCGAAAAAAAGCAATCCAAACTCAACCATCCATTCCAACTACTCCGTACCCTGAGACGAAGAAGGACGCAGAATACCTTCAATATCAACATTCAGATGTTTTGAGAATTGCTGCTAACTGTACCCAAGTTCTAGGAACTCAATTTTTTGCTGCACTTGCGGTCAGCTACTTGAGTGAAAATATCTAGATAATTTCCGAGAATGGACAGATTGTTGAATAAAATGGGCGTAACTTGGAAAAGTATGGGGGAGGTAACAAATTGAAAACATATTTGTTCCTCGTTTTGCCTACGTGGTTGGTAAGCTATTTTTGACATTAAGCTTTTGTATCCTGAACTAACGTGAAATCAATTTGTAAACCTTTTTTTTTCAACAAAACCTCAGGTAATAGCATAGCAACATCTAGTGTTTACTGTATTCTATAGTACGATATTCGATAAACAATTCTACGAATACGAGTACAAACCGTTAGCTTCCCATGGGAACTTATTTCCAGCTGTATGCAGATTGCACGACCATGTTAGGCTGGTTTGCTATGGGACGAGTGGTGCGTATTGTAAATGATTTGTCCGCATGTCAGCATTCGAATGCGCATTGATATATTACTGATGTTTATTCCACTGTGATCCTAGTTACATCCCTGCACTGTTTAGAAAATGAATTTCATTACCATAACAAATAGGCATTTACTGCTTTAGAAGCTGCAGTGAGTTTGTAGTTGAAATATAGGCTCAAACGGGAGTCTTTTGTTATCCTGCAGCACATGCGAACATTTCAGGAGTAATACTATGTATTCCCATGCACACATTTCAATCCATGGTGCACCGTTTCCTTCGCATGATGATTCATATGGATCAATCTAAAAGCATTCAGTGTTACCTGTTGTTACATGTCACAAAAAAAAAAACGCTTTTTACGCAACAAAGTATTCTTTGAACTGTTGTTTTAAATAACACTTTCACTGATTATTTCCACCCCTATTTCCAAAATGCCTTTTGAGTATGATCGATTGAAATCAACTTTGTAAATGTGTTGGCACTGATTTGAACCTAATGAACCTTTGTGTTTCTATTCTCAAAATTGGCCAGTTTTGATGTTCATCGTAGAAGATTGCGAGGGTATAAGAACTGTGCGCTCAATGTTATTTGGTTACCCATGTTAATACACAGAGAATAACTAAAATCAGATGAGTTTCATTCATTTTGGCACCTAGTCATATTGCTCATATCTGCATTTAGTTGTTTAAATAGGCATCCTACCAATGATAGTAAATTCTAATGGTAATTTAGTAGCGTTTGTTAACAGTTATCAACAGCAGAATGTAAATTCAGTTACATTTTTAAGCAGATGTTTATCAGTTATTTATATTAGGTAGACTTGAACCTACCTACCTTTTTAGAGGCAATTTAAAATATGATATTTTTTTAGAACAATCTGTAAGAATCTCTTCTTTGCTGTTCTGAAAATAGCTTTCGTTTAGGTAGAAAAGAGTGCTGGTTGACGTGCACTGAAAAATAACAGAAACTCATTCAAATCCCATTCCACTGTTTCTTCTACGTCCTGAACCCGTAGCCTTTGATGATGATCGTACGGAATTCAGCATCGTCATTCCTACTCCAACGGGAAAATGCACTGTTTCTTTGAGGGGAGCTCTTGTTTAGTTAAGGTCTGGCAGGTATGTCGGCATGGACAGTTTAGTGATGGGAATTTCACAGTATGAAGAGGCTGCTTAAGTAAACACTAGCTGCCATTGGTTGACCCGAGAGGCCAGCTTTCACCTGAGTGCCGTCGCTGGTGTGCTGCATTTTACGTTTATCAACTATGCTGTGTAGCAATGCCTGGCTGACGGTTTCTGCTTGAAAAGCATCAAACAAGGTGTGACAAGCATGCATTAAAACGAGCATGGATGAGAATCTTAAGGTGTGCTGTGGTTTGACATATTTATTGGAGCTGAATGCTGTTAAATGACGCAAGAGGAGCTCTTTTGCACTCTGTGCTTGTGGTAAGCTATGTTTTAATCGGACACTTAGCACTCATCGTTTTTCGCTTTGTCCATTGCAAAATCTGTGTTGAGTATTATACAGGAACCCTTTTGAACTTACATTGAGTCACAAGCATTTTGTCAAAAAATCTATTCTATTATCCTGATTTCCAGCAATGCTAGTTTCTTACCTCATAAATATCTTTCCTTAGACATCGGTCATTTTTTCTTATTACCAATCTTATTGCGAAATTTGTTGGAAACTTTATAGTTTGATTCTGTTTTGCCAGCTGAATGGTGGCAATCCGTGAAAGGAATGGACGCAAACTATTATTTTTAAGAAAGAAGTTTCAAAGTTGGTGTTAAGAATATTTCTTTCCGTGGTGAAATTTTTTTTCTCCTACGTCCTACATTTTATTTAAATTTCTTTAACTTATCCCTGCTTTAGAATTTATTGCCTGAGTAGGTTTTGCTTCCATAATCTAGAGCGTTCTTGCATAACATAATAGTATCGAGACAACTTGATACTTTTCTTTATGATTTTTTTTTCAACATATTTATACAAATATTGAAAAAAAATCATAAAGAAAAGTTAAGGGCTGACTAGAGTCTTAGCATTTGTTTCCGCGATTCTCCACACAAATATCTTGGAGGTATCGTCACTTGAAAATATTATCCCATGGTAGAAAAACTTCGAGTGAAGCGAGTATCAACTGCCCGCTAGCTCACGGCGCGCAGAAGCGTCGAATTTAGTTAGCTGCAGGAAGGTGAATTTATTTCATTTTCTCAGCATCCGGGAATCATCTTTACTTTTCGAAGCAACCACGAAGCACTACCTTGACGTTTGATTTATCAGCCAACATCGCGTCACGTAAAAAATTTGACCAACGCTCGGTACTGTCGAGCAGAGGACATCCAAATTTGCATCTGCTTATACTCGGGTGGGGTTTTCCGGTCAAATAATGACGCCGACGGAGGATGGAAGCGGGAGCACAATATTTTAAGGAACTTAATATCCGCAATGGGAGTAATATTTTTCTATCTTGAGCTGATACTCATTTCCGCCGGAAACTTTTGATTTACTTTATTTTCCTTAACCTGTCTAGGGTTGGGTTTACATTTTGGGTAAATGAAAACTTTATGGCATTCATGTAAACTTCCGCACATTCATGTAAACAAAATCTCTTTTTACATGTAAAATGCATTTAACAAAAAGTGGCATGAACGCTTTTCAGCATTTTAATAATATCTGTACTCTTTTATAAACCAAGCATTATATTTTTCCTTTTATTTCATTAGAGTTATTAGTAACAAGAATCTTTTAGTGCTATCTCTTGCCCATCCTGCAGTGGTTGAAAAATCAACAACACAAGCGGTGTTTAACAGACAGCTGCAACACAATGCACAGAGTACACTAACTTCTCACGCCACAGTTTATGTGCAAAGCCGTTCATGGTACAATTTAATTTGTAATTTCGAAATCAGATTACATTGCCCACAAAAGCTGTTGAAAGCCACACCAATATAAACCGCACCGAAGGTAGTCGGTGCCCAAATTTCTGTGCTTCTTCTTGGAAAGCCGTTTTACATTTAAAAAAGAAAAACATTTTCAATTATTCCAGCATAATCAGCGAGGCGGAAAGTTCTTGCCTACCCTTTTCGGGGAGGCATTTCATACCTTCGCTGAAAATTATATTCCTGAATGTACCACTTAAAATAGCCCTTTTCACATAGCGATGCTTCAGCACGAATAGGTCTTGAATAGAGTAATTGAAGTGAAAGACAAACATTTATCTAAATAGTATAAGTAAGCTGAAAATAAAGTTGCTGATAGCGTAGATACTTTGATAATGTTTGCATTAGTTTTTGCACCAAGCAAGTCGTCAAGCTTCTACTTATGTTAGGTGTAAGCCATTTAATCTAATTCAATCATTCCAATCGCGGCTTAACGGTGTCCCAGTCGGACTTACACTAATTGAATGCGGAAAAATGAGTCGTACAGTTTAACTTTCCGCCGACGGAGAATCATTCAAACGCCGTAAGTTGTAAGCGCACAAGCGAGCAGTTACGAGCTCGCCGGGCGAACGAGACGCGAATCTTTGCCGGAAAAGTACGGTTTTAATTGAAAATTCCCCATCAATTAGCTGCGGAAGAATGTTCAATGATTACGTTATTGGAATTAATTTGCTTCAGAATCTAATTACTTGTCACGGACTCGGGCGGTTTCCTTTGACGCCTTCCATTCGCAATTTTTGCTCGTGTCACTAGCAGCGATCACAAGCAACGATAATGAGTTTCCAGAGTTACTCCAATTGTCTGAGATGGAAGTCCGGATGAATGGGATGAATGATTCGATGTTTCCAGTGGAGCAACATTTGCAGAAATTCGATGGTGGGTCGGTGCTGATGCGGTGATTTTTAAGATGAAATGATGGAATTTTATTTTTAGACAAATCGATGCCTTTGGCCTGTGGTTGATATTTTTAAATTAATAAGAACTCTTTCGCTCTCTCTTACTCTTGCCAAAATAAGAGATCGGCGAGGAGCATGTTTATTGCCCTCAACCGGAATAAATCTAATTAAACCTCATTCATTACGAATAATTCTGCCAACGTAAGCGTGTTGGCGTTGGTAAATGTGACGAAATGATTTACATCCACCAATTACATCGATTAGGGCACCTTTTCGCTCGATTTATCGAAGAACCGTCCTGTGGAGGGAAATTCATCTGTGGTGTAGCCTTCCTCCTCTCTTCTCCCTCCCATTTCTCCATTAAAGCAGAATGTGTATCTTGATCCGGTGTGGCTCATATAGTAAGTCACATTTCTCATTTTGTCACTCCTCTTTGCCGGGAAGCAGCTTTCCGAATGCAGGCTACAATGGCGCAACCGGTGCCAAAGGCGGGGTGGAGCGGCTTGCTACTTGTTTTCTTCAAAATGGCACCGGATCCAAAAACTCAGAGTTGACGGTTTGCACGCTTAAGTAAATGTCTCGCAAGAGCACCGGGTCCGGGGCCTTGCGTTGCGGAAGCTACGAGATGGAAAACCAGCGGACGTGTCGTCTACGGGCGAAATATATATCGTGCAGAACTGCGGCCGTACGTTACTGGCGCGCCCCGCAAAGCGACGGAAGCCGTGGAACTCGTCTCTACATTGACTGTAATTAAGAAATATGTTAATGGATGCTTCAGCGAGCCGTGGAGAGGCAGGAGCAATCCTAACCGAGATCAAAGATACGCAAACGGCGCGTTGCTTCGGGCGCCGTTGGTATGTCGTTCGGGCGGGAGGGTTGGGGTGGGGGGAACGGGGGAAGACATGATGCCTTGAAAAGAGCATTAAAACAAAATGCCTGCGGTGGAGGCGCCCGGAGGTACGGGTTGATCCACGTGGAAGACGGCTCAAGTGAGCACGTAGCTTGGTTCGAGTCCACATTTAGGGTAGCTCTTGTGGGGCTCTTCTTGCGACGAAGTAGTTTTTTCTCTCTCTCTCTCTCTCTCTCTCTCTCTCCCCTTCTTTGTGGTGCGTTAAGCTGCCATCCGCAAATGTCACATTTTAAAACTCGGGAGACCGTTTTTCCATTGGCCGCTAGCTACACCATCCGACAAGCACCTGCGAGGAAAGAATGGATTGGTGCTTCAGCTTGTAAGCTTCCGCACGGCACATGGACGTGCGATGTTAACTTTACGCGTGAAAAACGAACGTGTCCGAGGATGCAGAGCGGAAACACATTTGAGTTATGACCGTGTGAAGAGGTGTTGATGATTGAATCCGGAAATTTACTTTTTTTTGACTTCATTCTGAATGTAGAACTTGCGTCGTAAAGTCGGGCCCTTTTTAGCATCTACTCATTGCATTCTCTGGAATACTGGTGAACTCCAAACAGAAAGTGACAATTTAAAACTACTCTCATAGGCAAGGAAACTGAATAGTATTCTAATTAACATTTGCATTGAAAACAATTGACAAGTTTTCGTCGGCGATAAGAAAAAAGTTAACCAAGCTAATTCAATGAAATAAATTTTGTTGTAAACGTACATTATTTTAGTACTTTGAAAAAATATTCCGACAGCCTGGAAAGCGGCCTTACGGTACTTGGCCGGTTCTTTACCCATAGTCGGCAAAACCATTCATGTAGGGATGTTTTTCAGTTATTATGTGGCCTTCGTGAACAAATGCTTCTCTGTTTGGGTTTTAAAAAGTTGGAAAAGGTCCTACCTTTGAGAGTTGTCAATGTTTTATCGATTGGTTATAGTTGAGAGGCATAAGGAATAAATCATTCCCAAAGATCATCGGAGCAGTTGATCCAAATATAATTAATATACCCAGCACTACGGTTAGTAGTGATGGGTATATTAATTACATTTGATCGACCCAACTGCTCCGGTGATTTTTGGGAATGATTTACTCTGGCCAAGTATATTAAAACCACTGGATTGTACTCTTTATAGAATTTTCTGATAAAGTTGCTTGATTTCTCAAGACACTGCACACTATACACTTCTCCATACGCCGAAAGTCTTGACAGAATGAACAGCGGCTTAGTGTAACGCCTTCTCGCTGATTGTCTGTCACCATATGGCGTTCTATGGGAGTTTAGGGATCGCAAAACATTTAAAATATACGGTAACATGCTTCAAATAGAAAATGTTTCCTAGGAGTACCATAGCACGGCCCGTGGCCGGACCAAGGCTTCCTTTTAACACAAATCAGCTGAGTTTCGTAGACAGGAAATGTTTCATAACATCAAACAAGTTCGTTCCGCGATACAATTGGAAGTTCCATTGTATAATCGAACGTAGTTATTTTAAATGTTTGGCCACGCGGATTCATCTTAAACTTATCAAACTTGTTCTTAATTTATACGAAATGCAATTCTTTATTTTGTTTTCAAAAGAAAGTTGCTAGCGTTTTCCGTTTTTGCATGTTAAGTCGTTAAAGTTTGTCTAATTTTTTTCATGCATACGTTGAAAGGGTATCTAAAATGACGCTTAATCAGTGAAAAATTAAAGATAAGTGCATTTTTTTCTAATATTTATATGTGAGGTATAAAAATATAGCAATGCATCCTTGCTTGGATTATTAGCAGAAAAGTTTACAAGAAATCTAATAAATACTAGCAAACATTGAAATTTTCACTTTATTGTATTTGTTAATCTTTGAAAATGACAAAAATCCCTCCGAAATAGAAGATTATATATCCAGTCACTGAAATCAGCTCAAAAGAAATAACTGCAAATCTGGTAACCTTGATTAAAATACTTGCTACGTTAAGCTCATTTCGAAATACATTCCACAGCATGTTGTCATGCATGAAGAAACGCCCTATAATGCGCCCTAGCTGAACGTCTCGAAGAGGGTGTTTGAAGACGTTGTTGGTAAAGAAATGAAATAAGTTGTCGCTGACTGCAAGAAAACTTCATCGAAACTATGTATTGTTGTGCAAGTTGCAATACACATTCTAGACTCAGTTCATAGTTTCCATTCGAAGAGTGCAAGAGTCACGCACTAATTTGATGATGGTGTTCCGTTTCCGGCGTGTTAACAATAGCCGATGATGATGATGATGATGATGGTTGGCGACAGTTTCCACGGCACCCTTGAGTGGGCCTTGAACCCCGCCGGGTATTGATTGATTGTCACTGCTGGTGTAACCTTCGAACCGAAACGTGCGAACAATGTATGATTTTCGGTCCGCCCGTTCTTGGTGTATGGAGTGCGGATTAATTTGATGAAGTGATTGTTACAGCCGCTTCCGTGAAGCTTTGGGCGTTTTCGCATAGTAAGACCAGCATGTTTTACCCCGATGGATTATTGAAGCATGATTTTCATTCACCCTGTTCAGTGATTAAAATTTAAAGTTATCCATCCGAAGCATTACATATCATACGGTTTGTGAACATTGCTTGGTAATTAGGATGATGTTTTTGTTTGAGTGAGTGTGTGGGTGAGTGTGTTTGAAAACATATCCGCTACAAATAAACCTTCCGGATACTCCGGTGTGAAAACACATCCATCTACTAACGAGAACCTCCATGCCTGTCTAAATGTTAAATGAGTAAAACGTGCCGCCGAGAGTTGGAGGAAAAACCATCGTAATCAGAGTAATTGAATCGGTCCGATGGCAGTGCGCAGCGAAAGGTGATTTAAATGAAACCATTCACAGTGCTGACTCCATGGAGCCGCCAGTAGTCAGTTATCAATTTAACCCAACCGGTGGAGGAAAAATGGCACCGAAGAAAAGGCACACGCGCGACATCAGAGAGTTGTGCGGGAAACGGAAAATTGTTTGTGGATGGGATTCAATTTCCCCGCCACCGACCCAACGGGAAATGTATCTTCGGTGGAAGATGCAAGGAGTGGTCGGGAATCGGTCGTCGGTTCTAGCGTCCGCGGCCACGACGGGCAGCGAAGCAATTAGTCGGTTTGGTGAGTGTCGAGTGCGAGCAAAAATTTGCCGCCTTTCTCATCAGAGATTGAGCAGGCTGCAAGCGCGCGGCTGGTCAGCGAACTGAAAGAGCGTACCGACACGTACAAGAAGTGAAAATCCTATGAGGAAAAAATGGCACCAAAGTGGAGAAACCCCTCTCCCCCCCGTCCCGTCCCGCTTCCTCCCCGACCCTTTCAAAGCACTTTCATTAAGAGCTTTTAACCCGTTTTTTCCGCCGTCTCGGTCGCCGCAAACTTAAGCCTGGGACATTTTCCGCCACTTGAGCGGAGACGGCAGTGTACGGTGGACGTTAGGATCTCGATCTAGATTAGCCACGCCATCCAGTGATTATCCTTTTCCGATGCACACGTGCTGAAGCGATGGCTCACCGAACGTGCTCTCGTTACATTCTCGGTGTTTTGTTTTGTATGATGGAAAAGTTTGTCAATTCAGTTTCTGTTTTGTATGATGGAAAAGTTTGTCAATTCAATGTTTCAACCAATTGTTCTACCGGAAGGCTGCTGGAGTTAATTTTCCCATGGTCATAAATTAGTCAGACAACAAATGGGTCCACCAACTATCGAGAAAGCACAAATTAAAGTTCTTTTTCATGCACTCCAGCATGGGATGTCGTTCACCTAATAAACGCTGAATGTGTTTCAGTAGTTCATGCTTCTTCACGAACCATGATGATAATCGTGACAGAAATTGTTTGCTGGACATTTCCCCTTTCCATCGCATTTGTCCGTGTGTAATGAAATTGAGTACGATGCTGCCCGGGCGGATGTGAGCCCGAGCATGGCGAAGTGAAAATGACAACTGCAACCTATGAGTAGATTTGCCAAAAAGGTCATCGCTCAATCGAAATGCTGTCGGCTCTCGTTACGAGGAGTACCGAAATCATGCTTAAGATTTTCTGTTTGCTGCATCACGCACGGTTTTTAGGGGACCGATGATGTTGCCAGCGAGGTTTACGCATCAGCACGTACAAGGGCTTCGTTTCCATCAGGTTCTATCAGGATGCAAGGCAGTAGGAGACGTGAAGGTAGAGAGGGTAAGGGAACGGAAGGAGTTTCCTGATGGTCACGGGTCAAACTGACGAAAAATGTGCACTTACATTCTGTCGCACTATTTCTACGACGGTTTTATTTTTATGTTCATATCTAAGTGAAACGCATATTCTATTTTAGCTGTGACCATTTTTACAATCAATAAAATTCTGATTTAAATAAATCATCCTTTCCTTGCATGTCACATTTATTGTAAAAACTAAATGTAAAATTTTACAATGTGTTGCGAAATTAAATATTTCAACTGCAAACGCTTCATTCGCTTAGTTCGACAACCTTCAAAACGTCTAATTGATGTTATTGGCGAACGAAACCGAACTTTTCGGAAGGGTTTGCCTTCTATCTGTGAACGCCCCACTGATGATGATGTTGGTGTCCTTCTTTATTATGGGCAAATAAAAACCAATGATGGTATAAACATTAATTCAGCAAACGAGCACCCGAAGGAAGAGGTGTGTCCTGTGAATTCGTAGACAGTGTTTTAGACGGTGATAGGGAAAGGGAGGGAGAAAGAGAGTAAAGAACGGGGAAGAATGAGCATATAAAATGGCTTTTTCTTTGTTTGGTGTTAACTGCCAGTTTGGTCACCCTGCGCCAAAAGAGGTACCGAAGAGTGTCTGGCTCAAGAAACGAGTAATTAGTTCGCCTCTTGATTGTTTCAGTCACATCCCTGAACTGCTCTTTTTTGCGTTTTGCGTACCGATAAACGTCGGCCAAAGCGAGAAAAAGGAGGGATAACGTGAGATGGTTGTTACATATCGTGTAAATGGTTTCGGGAGTAGGTAGTAGTGAGTGAAATAATTCCATCAGTTACCTATGTAGGTTAAAAATCTCATTAAACTAATCGTTCCATGGAGGGGATTGAATCGGGCTAATTGATATTTGATTGTTGATTGCTTCATTGGAAGCGATTATTTTACACTTTTATTGCCAATTTCGCACCTTCTAAACGCAACCAGTTAATAATAATTACTTCAATTGACGGATGTTCTCTTTTGATGTTTTAAATAGATAAAATAGACAAATTTGTGGTTTATTCACGGATTAGGAACGCTTTTCGACTATTTTTGTTTGGTTGTGATAATTTCAATTATTTCTTCATTTTAATTCACCTTTCATAGAATATAATGAGTTAATTCAAATATCAGATATTTTTCTAGTTTATTTACGATGTAAATAGAGTTGCAGACGAGATAGAAAATGTTTCAAAACTAGTCCTCCAAAGTTAACCACTTCAGTTCAATCTTCTAAATGGCACTGGCATGGCCGCCACATATGTCAACCATTTGCAATAAGTGAATCCGAGGTACAACACGGACACGTAACGCTTCGTTGGAGTTCTTTATGTTATTTCCTGCACTATGGCAGTCTTGTACATGTGACTGAACTTTTTCAACATTCACCACCGTACTTTCTTCCTGGAAAGTTTGAAATAAAGCACGGCAAGACAATTTTCAATTTTGCCGTGCAAGAAGAGATAATAAAAAGTGTGCTTCAGACATGCAGGAAAAACTGTCTCCTCAGATTTCGATCCCGATGGGCGTTTTACCGAACTGGGTTGGGGAGAAGTCTTTTGGATTTTCGTTCGTTCGTCTTTTCTTTTTCTTTATTGCCAACCTCCCACAACCGAAACGAGCTTGTTCGTGTAATATGCAAAACAGCGTTCAACTTGTCGTTTCAGGGCGGATTTTCTAGGGCCATTTCGAGTAGGTTTTATTCGTACCTGTTTCCCAGTTGGGGTGGGGTTTTTTGTGTTCCGTCTCTTACTTCACCTGTGTTGAAAAGTGCAATGAAACACTACTATGAAAAGCAGGAACTGGCGAAATATGATCGAACTAGTTCGATATGAAGCAGATGCTTTGAAAAAGCTTAAAGATGGCATAGAAAGTTGCAGAACACATAGAGAGAAAATTGTCTGTAACGATGAATGCAAAAAATGTGATGATGGTAGCATATTAAATTTAAACTTATGATCGGGGTTATGCCATGCAATAAATCATAATTTATGAAAATTTCCAGGAGAACCCGCATTGGTAGCATACTGAAATGCTTACTCATTTGATTATCACTTTTTTTCAACGTTTTTATGTCATCACTTTCTTTCTACTATGTTTTGAGAAAGTATTTTCATTTGAATGTTTCTCTTCTGCACATATCACTTTTAATTATAAGCTAAGTTCCAAGCATAGTGTCATGCGTATAACTCGGTATTATTTCTGAAAATAGAAACAAATGAAGGTCTGGTTCAGTGGATAAACAGCGTTATGAAGGAGAAGCACGGTCCCAGCAGTACATTTCATGAAGCATGCTCGTATTTTAACATATCTTTATGGCACCAATATCAGTGAAGCAGCGGTACCGTGTAGCGGCCACAGCATCTGGTGTATGTTCGTGCAACAAATTCATGGCAACACACGTATTTGCAAGAGAACTTCTCGGAGCAGGAACCAGTTCGCCTTTTTGTGGCACTTGCAAAGTGTAGGTTTCGTGAATTGTCCTGTTACAGCCAATCATAAATGTTCTCTGTGGTTGTTTATGGTAATTCTGCGCTGACAAAAGCGATACCTTCTTGTTATATGTTGTCGCATATTCGACCATGTGGATGTGAACGACAAAGAAAGGAACGTAATTAGCTCACAATAATAAACACCTATGTTTAATTGTGTATTTTGGCGAAATAAATGAGAGATCTGTTAGTAAAATCACCATCCTTTCATAGGATGTTGTTGGTATCAGAAAAGATGTTTACTAATCGGTTTTTCCAAGTATTCAGTAATTTTATATGTTATGCCATTTGAAATTGACTCAGTTTATATCAATAAACACTGCAGATTTGATTCATTACGTTGGCATTCAATAAATTCTTTGAGAAAAGAGATTTAGAAATAACAAGGACAATATGACAAAGCCAATTTAGAAAGATTGCGATCGACAATAAAATTTGACTGACAAGGGCGCAACGTTGGTTTTTTTTATGTTATGATACGCTGTGGGTGGGAAATTTTCAATTTTACATCTCACCTTTAGGCTGTCAGTCAACAAGGATGGTTTGAATCTGTCATCCTTAGCAGTAAGGTGATCAATCAAGTTTCTTTCAATTTTAATAATCATCTGGCAACTGTTTGCACCTTGATGTGCTTATGTTAAATCGTAGGAGTATGCTTGCAATGTCATACAGTTCTTTGTGTGTTGCTATTTGAATTTTGTTCGAGTAACGCGTTGTACTTCACATGAAAAATTAAGTTCGTTATAGCGAGATGGTTGAGAAGGTTTGTTATGGATTAAACAGATCTAAAACAAATGCAGTTTTCGATTACTTTAGGAAAAATAAAATAAATTAAGAACCGTTCAGTAAAATATCATATTATAAATTTCAAGCTGGAAATCAAAATCAGCATCAAAAGTAAAATCTTTTCTATAATATCTTTGCTACTGCAGGCAAGGTAAAGACCTTGAACCGTACTTTTGGATAACCATCGTTCTGAATTGGGAGATAAGTTTCAACATCATCATAACAGAAAAACAGATTTTCAAAACTTTATAGCAGCTTAGCAGCATTTCATGTGGTTTCTGTCATGTTTACCTCAAAAACTTTTAGCATCCTTTTTGTATGTGTAAACTTTTTCTGTTCATCTCTCTGCTGCATAAGGGAGGAAAATAAACTTCAAGCAGAATTCGTCTATGATAAGTCACAGAGTACGAAAAGTTGTTACTTTAGACATAATTTAAATATAAACACCGTGAAGAATGAGTACGTAAAGACACGTTAATAATAATTCGTGTAATGTGTAATAATGAGGACTGTTAAGGTAACTTCTGACGGGTATCGTAGCAAGTTTGATTATGGTAGTGATCGTGGTATTTTTTACAAAGGCTTCAGGTATGGAATCTTTTACAAAAACAAATCAAATCATATGAGAAGACTTTCAGAACAGATTATTGCTAATAAATAATGAGTTCGCAACAGACTTAAGTTTTCTTACAAACTATGTGCAATAAATGTTGTCACTAGTTTGGTTGGACCTTTAAAAAGAATAAGGGTGCGATAACGATTGGGTCTAGTTTTATTTGATTATCTTTAATTGATTAACGTCAAACAAGTTCCGAGATGCGAGGTACAACCATCAGTCTCTTTCTTGTTGGTTGTCGATTCGAAACAAACGCTAATAGGCGAGTGAGCTTGATGCGTTATACGATGTATGTTGGGAAAACTAGGTCACGGGTAGATTTGGGACGTAAATCTGCTTCTGAGTGTATCTATGTTCTTCACTAATGGACCACTATGTTCCGTCTGAGCTTGACGTTTTTAATACGATTCAGTTTGATTGCTCTCGGCTATTAGGTTGTTGCGGCAGTCGTAAAATATAAGTCTTTAACGAATTAGTTCGTTGGGTTTCGGGTGAGGTTCACCCGGACCCTATAGTCTCAAGGCCGCGACAATTGACGCTTATAAGATACAGAAACAACACGTTATAACCGATTAATCAAAGTCAGTTCTTCGAATAAAAAAAACACGATTTTTATTATATATTAGTAAACATTGAATATTTTTAAATACAACATTCTTGTAGTAATTGTACCATTAAATTATTCCAGCTTCAAACAGATTATGTTCTCTTTTTCAATACCTAATACTTTCATTGAATTCACAATAAAAGTAAATGATCCTTTGATATATCCCTATACATTTCAAGCATATGAGAGAGTTTATGATAAAAGCTGGAGGACATTTATTGTTTTCATTTCTACAAGAAAAGTAAAATCACACTTAAAGCTGTAAAACAAAACTAGGGACAAAGATACCGTAAAGTACAGGACAATTTGTACATTAGTAGCACACAAACTATCACTCAACACACCGTACGTGTCGGTACAGCTCAATTTAGATGCCCCGCAGCAATAAATATGTCACAGCGCCTTCAATGCCTGGATGCGCTCATGGTTGATGGGATGATGTTTGCCCCGCCGTCGTTCAACCGGCTCGTTCTTGTCATTCACTAGCCCGGAAAAAAGCCACTTGCCTACACAAAAAAAGCCCTTTATGCTGCAACCGACTACGTTGCGGGTTGTACGGGCGCCATACGGGGGCCCGATTCGCTTTTCACGCAAAACGGTGGGTAAAAACCGGCAAAGTGTAGCTGCAGTCTCAGCATACGTATTAAGTCGATGCCGTAGACACCCGGATGATGTTTGCTTTTACCGTCCCTTTTTATGCTAGCGCTATGTATAGACTTTTGCGGAAATATACATCCTTCGCTGGATTTGAAGGATTGCCTGTTGGGCAACCCAACAACATGCAAATGTGGGACGTACAACGATGGCAAGAAGAAAACAAAAATGCTCCAGAGGACACAAAAAAAACACACACAGAAAAATCCATTGACATGTTTAATATTCATAAGTGTATCCAACATCATGATTTGAAGGATTTCTAGTGATCCAGAACTTTATTTGAATCAGGGAAATATGTTTGACTTCTCTTGGCGGGATATTATAGCAATCGTAAGCAATGCGTACGAATAAACGTCCTTGTTATAATACAGCAAAAATCATGGTGAGGTCTATGAAAAATTAGATTTTATCAAAATTTTTGTTATTCAGTTACGCCAAGTGTGTTTAAATTCATCTTAAAGTTAATCGATATTACCACATCCATGAAATAACAACACGTTTGAGATTTACAAAACACTTTAATACGTCACCACGTAACAGACTGGATGATAAAAATTCATCCTAAAAAGGGTATTAGTGATGAAGTTTGCTTTTCATTTACAATCCTTATCAGCAAAAAAACACAAAACGCTTTCAACATGGGAATGGTTAGAACCGCACCTTACCCGAAGAAAAAACACATTTAATTACCGTCATTAGCATTTACCTCCCAGTCACATTCAAATCATTAGTAGGGACGCGGACAGCAACAGTGGGATGGAGAAAAAAAAGAAGCATCCGGAAGTAATTAAATGTAAATCATTATCGACAAATAGAAGTAATTTTGACTACAACAGATTCGCTGGAAAAACCCACGTGTATTTGATAAAAATTCTAACGTTACCAACATTGAAATGATTACAAACTGAATGATTTGACGAGAATGATTTCAGGACTAATCAGTAACCAGTAATAAAGCCAAACATTCTTTAAACTCTCATAAAGAAATATTATCTTGTTTTACCATATGAAAATAAGTAGAAAGTAGGAGTAGCAAAAGATAGCGTTATCATTTCATTTGCAAATGAATACCCCATCCAAATACCCAAAGTCCGTGTGTTCGTTGCTGTGGATTTAATTGTGGATGCAACGGTGGTTGTGGTGAATAGCAACGGTTTGTGGATGCACAATACACGCAGTGCGCTAGTGTCGCATTACACGACCTACATATTCTGCTCTGTATGCCATTGGATACCGGCTGGGATCTGGTGCGGTCGCATCGGAACCGGTTCCAGCGACGTACGCACCGCAAACCATCTCACTCACATTACTCTTCCCAAGTCTCCCCGTCATTGCACCTTATTGAGTTAACACAACTTTCACACTTCAGCCGCTCGCAGTCGCAGTGAAATATCATTTAAAATCCATGCGTTGTTTTACAGAATGTTTATTCAAATACAATTCCTTGCGCTAGCGGTAGGTCTGACGAGTGGTTGACGGTGATCGTGGAACGGCGTGCGTACTGCTTCCAGGCGTCCGATCCAGATTCGCGGCCACCACCGGTGTGCTTTTCCCCTCCAAACGCACCTCCAATTTCGGCTCCGGAAGGTGAGGTATTGATGTTGACTATGCCACAGTCAGAGCCACTCTCGCCGATCCACTGTTAATTGTAGAACGTGTGTTAGTACTTAGTGTGAGGTGATTCCGAACGTAGTTGTGCTATCTTACCTGGAATGCGGACTGAATGTTCTTGGTGAAAAGTGAGGAGGAAAGTCCCTGATCGACCTCGTTGTTCCATTCGATCGCTTCCTGCAAGTTCTTCGCCTTGAAGATGTACACAATCGGGGCAAATGTTTCCCGCTTCACCACCGGGGCGTCGTGGGGTAGGTTGGAGATAATGGTCGGCTCGACGAAGAACCCGGGCCGTTCCATGACCTTGCCACCGCATTCCACCTTGCCGCCTAGGGCCACCGCTTCCTGCACCGTTTGCTTGTAGTTCTCCACCGCCTGCTGATTATGCAGCGGCCCGTACAGGGTGGCGGCTTCCAGCGGATGTCCAACGCGTTGCAGCAACGAACTGTACCGTTTGACCAGCTTCTGCAGGAAGCTATCGTACAGGGACTCGTGAATGATCAACCGCCGCGTGCTGGTGCAGCGCTGTCCAGCCGTTCCGATGCAGCCGAAAAAGGCCGCATCGAGCGCCATCTCTGGCGGTGCGTCATCGTTGATGATAAGCGCGTTGTTGCCGCCGAGCTCAAGCAGACACTTGCCGAAGCGACGCTGCATCTCAACCCCGACCGTTCGACCGACGGCGGAGCTGCCAGTGAACGATAACAACTTGACGCGCTCGTCGCTCACCATCCGCTTGCCGACGTCCACGTCGCCCTGGCAGAGCGTCACCACGGGTGGCAAATTGTTACGCTTGATAACGTCCGCGACAATCTTGGTGGTCGCTACGCTGACCAGCGGCGTACTGGGTGCGCCCTTCCATAGCACCGAATTGCCGACCGTCAGCGCAATCGCTGCATTCCAGCCGAACACGGCGCACGGGAAGTTAAACGCCGAGATCACACCGACCACCCCGAGTGGGTTCCACTTCTCCAGGATGGTGTGCTGCGGCCGTTCCGAGGGCAGAATGAGTCCGGCGAACATGCGTGACAGTCCCACGGCGTAGTCACAGATGTCAACAAACTCCTGCACCTCGCCGATGCCCTCGGGCAGTATCTTGCCCATCTCCAGCGAGACCAGCTTGCCGAGCGGCTCGCGGTACTTGCGCAGTTCGTCACCGATTTGACGCACGATTTCGCCCCGGAACGGGGCGGGCAGTTTCTTCCATTCCTGGTACGCGGCCACACCAGCCGTAAGGCACTGGTCGACGTCCTGCTCCGTGCCGGTGGTAATCTCCGCGATCACACGACCGGACGCAGGGTCGATCGACTGCACCGACTTCCCCTTGCCGGCAGTCCACTGGCCATTGTACACACCGTGATTGACCCGTCCGAGCCCGAGATCCTTCAGGAACGCGTACTTGCTGTCCTCCACCAGGTAGGTCGCCATGCTTCTGGCCGCTTGGGGGACAAGTTTGCCGCAAACCACACTGTGTACCGTTGTTCCGCTGCGCAAAAGTGCTCCTAACATGCTGGAAAGACGAGACGAAACGCTCTGGTTAGGGTCCGGAGAAAGACTACCGGCCTCGGATGTGACACGATCACATCGAACACCACCGAACGATGATCGTTGCGGGACCGCGTGGACACACTTACTCTTACGCTCGCGAACACAAAAACCAGACCTGCGGTCGCTAACAGAACCTGTTGGTAACTGCAAGCCTCTCGACCGGCCTTCAATACGCGCACGGCACATTATCTTGCAGCCGTAATCGAGGTTTCACCGAATGTTGCCATTGGACCAGTCGTGTTACCAGCCACTTGAACGAGCCTCAACAAGCAGCGATTAAAGCGCTCAACGCGATAACGGCGCTATCTCGGCCTCCCGCGGGTTCGGACCAGCGGCGCACACAAACATCGAACGTTGGCGCGATAAGTCGAGTTTCGAGACGACAGACATGTGATGCGCAAGGATGGATGGTGCGTTGGGCAAATGTATGGATTTTGAATGTGACAATGAGGCTATCAGCTGCTGATAGCTATCTGTTTTGGAAATTGAAAGGGAGAATAGTGTTTGCAGTGTTTTTCACGTAAATTTAAGAATGTTAAACTTTACACATCACTGTTGGTGTGTATTTTTTTAACTGTTTCGTGTTCAATTTTTTACACATTGTGTGTTGGTGCTTCACATAACTTTAGTTTCTTACATATTTTAACATATTATGGAGCGCCTTCGAGATACTTTCACTATGTTTTCTAAACATCTCATTTGAAGTGTACATTTAACATGTATGCAACGGTCCTAGTCACATTTGAGAAGTATTTGACGTGGTGTGCACCTTAAAACTAACCATATTACATTTTTCTACTTCAATTTTCTAAACAGTATAAAACATCTTCCTTGTCTGCCTGTTGAACTGAGTAGAAAGTACGTTAAAAGCTATTAAAGCTATTCACCTTATATCCGTGTGTCTAAAATAATCCTTGTACGGGGTGAAGCAAAATACTTGACGACTAGAAATAGCTTCCAATTAGTGAAACTTAGCCAAAATGAGATGAAATTGGACTTATTAGAAAAAATAAGAAATCACAATGATTTTTCAAATCGTCAGATTTTCCTGCTTCACAATGTATAATACATAAGTTGATTAGTGTAGTACAAAAAAAAAAGTATTTAATAATAAATCTTCTTTTCACAGTTTGTGCTCTGCTCGTTGCACAATCTATTATTACAACTCCCTTCGCAAGTGTTCAACAATCTGTTTTACTTTAATCAAAATTTTAAGTGTTCTTCAGTTTAAATAAAGTTTCGACTTCACTGGTTTTTTATTCCTGTGTTTAGGTTTCCTTTAGAGCATAGCATTTATTGTTATTTTGCAGTGCTGATTCTATGAAAATTTTGCGAAATAATAATGGAATAATGTTATTTGTTACTTGCCAAATAATAATCAAGTTTTTGATGTTTTCAAGTGGCTTCCATTTATTGTAAGTCTTGTAATTATTTGATAAAGTAATTTTACTCGCCGCGTCTTATTGGCAATAACAATAAGTATGTGTCAATCCAACTTTAAACCGTGGTGGCAAATAACTTGGAGGGGTTAAATAACACAGCGTAAACCTTTCTTTTTTGTTTATCTTACCTTGAGCTCGTCCTTAAATGAACGCTAAATATCCGCCTCAGGCGGCTCCACCGAGGAACATTTCGCCAGCCATGTATTCTCGGAGGACTTTGCTTTTGCTCACAATTCTTTGGAAGTCGCTCCCGAAGTTATTTACAAGTGAAGCTACAGCAACGTGCTCGCTCATCCGGCTTTTCCTTTGCCTTCCAGGACCGGAAGGGTCGTGCTTTCTGCGTGAAAAATGAACGTAACCGAGGATGAAAAATGGTAGCACATTTGAGTTATCGTGCTGTTGGAAGGCGTTAATGAATGAAACCAGAGTGCTGTTCCACCCTTCACGCATCTATTAGCCCTGGGGGATAGGGCGGTGGGATTGTGTGCCGACCTGCACAGCCGTCTGTCACACCGCCGGCTGGCTCGACGTTCTAACAAATGGAAAATTCGACTCACAAGAATCAGATTTCAACCGACGCCAACGAGGCCTTCCCTGGGGGGGAGTAATTCTTTTTTCTTTCCGTCGTGTAAGTAAAGCTGGTTGCACGGTCTGCCTTCTGTTTGCTGTGTATGAGTTTCGGGAGCAGAGACGAGCGATACTCTTGAATTGTATTTTTGTACCTTCCCTGTACAGAAAGGGTGGGGCAGTTGCATTCATTCTTATTTATAATCAAGCCCTACAGGTGGAATAGCTCACTTTATGCAGATTAGCATCCGTCACCTACAAGAGCAAAGTAAACTGAAGGGAGCAAATATCCTGCGGGGTTTTATGAATTTGTGATAAATGCTTGGTAAATGAGGTACATGCCGTTTAAAATTAATTTCGTAATGTTTTCCTGGGCTCATTATCCCCATCGTGTTCATTACAATTAGTGAAAATTCTTCATTTATCTTATAATTCTCGTTAAGTATATGTTATGACTCTCGGTTGTATTTTCCGAACATGCTGTACGAACATTTCTTTCATTTAAAATTTATATTGCTTAATATTTTTTCATCATACCTGACCATACCGTAAAGGATTCAGAACGAGCGCCTGGTTTAAACCAGGTCAACTTTGCAACCACCGTCCCCTTTTCGTTCGAACACAAACAAGACATGAAGTGGCATGGCATTAGAAAAAAAAGAACAGGCGTTGAAATCGTGCCGGTCGAGAGGCAATGTTTATTTTGCAGGTTCAATTTCTTTCCTGCCCGGTGATAAAGGGGGCAAAAAAAAAAAGAAAATGGCAGTTCTCCCGTTCGGCCTCGAAGAAATGGCGGACGCTGCTTGCGGCTGTGCAGTACGTTACAGACATCACAGGGATGAAAAGAAGGAAAGCAATTAGTCTCGTGCTGCCGAGCGTGAGCTTGCATTGGCGACAGTTTTCAGCGGAAAAGTACAGCAGCATTGGCCCGGGTTTTGCTTTTTTATCCCGTCGGCGGGATGGGTTCTTGCGTTCCCAACGATTTGTCATTTCGATGCAAGAAGCCCCGAACGACCGACGGTCCAATAACTGTATCTCATTAAGAACTTTTAAAACTCGTTTTATATTGTGTTTGCACAGCTTTCGTCACCGTAGATTAGCCATGCATGCGATTAGCAGTGAGTTGCACTGCATGCATGGATCATAAAGCAGCGCAGGGGTGCATCGTACGCTTAAGTAATCCATTAACCATGCTTGAGGGATTCTTGTGAATTTTAATGTGAATTACAGCAACTTTTATCCACAGAATTATTAAATGTGAGTGAAGAGAAATTGTAAACCCGTTTCAATCAATCTTTCGTTAATCAAATTTTGAAAAAGGTTTTGAAGAAAGAGTTGTTTGCTTATTTGTTTCACACAATAACGTCAAACAAAAAACCATTTAAATTTTACTTAAGTTACTACTGACACAGAATCCTTTTTTTTCACTCCGAAAGTCGAATGCTTGCCCCACGAGGGCCGAGTGTTGACGCAAAAGTATTAAAGTATGTTAAAATATGTACATCGCTTTGCATACATGGTCAAGTTTAAGCTTCATTGGCTGCTTCTGAGGCACATATGTGCGCCACATCAGCTGAAAGAAAACTTCACAGCAAGTGCCCTTTGTTTTTGTGTTTTGTTTCGTTCTCCATGAAATGCATCTTTAAAATTGTACATGACTGAAACCATTATTCAACACCGGGCACCTCCCACCGGTAGGCCAGCCAGCACATTCGGATGCTGTTCGGATGTTAAGTTGCACGTACTCCTCACTCACCACGGGCTGTGAAACAGTGGTTTGCGACTTGTGGGAAAAGTCTTTATTTGTGCCCTGTGGTACAAACTGTGGGCTGCGCGATGCGAAGAAAGTGGGTGCGATAAATTATGCATAGTTTCAACAGCCAGCCGAGCAAATTGGTCGTCACAGCATATGGTTCGTGTTATGCTTTTCAAACTACTGCAGATAAGTTTTGACTGAAAGGTGTTTGCCGAGGGAAAAGTTGGTTCATGCGCGTTTGTCGAGATAGTTTATTTAAATTATGTCTAGATTTTCTTCTGCACATGCTTTTCATGTTTAAATATTGTCTGCTGTAGAATTAAATGAAGCATTTCAACGAATTTCTGAATTGTATCATACCTAAAGCTCACATGATTATAGGAAACGAAAATGTCGATGATAGTGGGAAACGAAAATATCGAGGAAATTATTAATTGTAACCGATTCATGAGTCATAGTGCAGGCAACAAGTCAGGATCTATTCTTCTCTTGTTGTTAGAATGTAAGCATTCCTTACCAAATCTTATTCCAAATTTTCAAAAGGTGATTTATTGTCGCAAAAGCTAGTTTTAAGTATTCTAAATAAATAATAAAGCTTCTCTACAAGTAGAATTGATGGGAAATATCATTTCCATAACTTATAAGAGGAACATGCTTTGTTGTTGTGCAGGCTTCTTGTTGTTGCATTTTAAATTTTACGAAAAAAAAGATCAAATTGCATGAAAAAACAGACTAAAGCAACATATATGTTAATTTATGTTTTAAATACAACAATGCTCTAACACTCATTGGAAATAGATTAAAATTCCCACGAACACCAATACAAACTTTGAGAAGAGGTTCTCACCGATACCATAAATTGATTGCTCTCATGATTCTTGTTTACCTGTGTTACCACTCGGAATCGAAAACTTTTCAAATTCGTCCTCATCCAGTGTGAAGAGTGTTTTGACGTTGATTGTTGATAATTTAAAACTTTCCCATTCGCTACCGAACAGATTCAATTTACCATCCGTTCATAATTTATACCCTCTAATAGAAAATGGTTTGTTTTCGGGCCGTGGAAGGCCTACCTTTTCTTCGAGGGTGTTCTTATCTTACCTGCCGGAAATTGATAAATTATCTGCCCATGGCATCTTCCATCGGGGCTGGCCGTTCCGCTCCGGTGCCCGATGCTGCGATAAATTATCGAATACTTTCGACCGGATGCGAACCAGGCTCGTTTCGGTTCGTCGGTTGAGCTGTGCAAAAATCTCAGCCAACCGTCAACTCGCCGAATGAGGCGATTTTGTGTGAAGTGAAATGATTTCCAGAAACGTTGAAAACTTCAGTTCTTCGGAATGCCTAAGATATCCGCTAGAAATATCATTCCGGGACTGAAGCCTTCGACGAGGACGGAACGAGCGAAAATATGTTGATGGATCATAGCGAAACTAATCATCTACTTAATCTTAGCTTCTAGCCGAAATCCATTCAATTTTGTGCGACGTTTTCCGCGAGATTTCGCAAATCTCTTCACTGATGAATGGCTTTACCATCTGCTGCCCGCGTGGCTAGCAAAGCGACAGAGCAGCTCTTGTTGGCAACAATGTAATTTTAGATCTTAATCCGTTTTTATCCGCCAAGCGTTCTGGTTAATCAAAAGTGAGACATCCTTCCGATCGGGATGCTGTCATCAGTGCTTTTGAAGGCTATACTTTTAAGTCGCCCTCCCCCGGACAGAACTGAGTGAGTGATATAAATATTTGTCATAGAAAACATCTTTCTCTTTATAATCTACAACTTCGCGGAGCTAAATAAAAGACGACAAAAGCAGCTCCGAAACAGGTCTATAATATAATCGATTTTATTCGTCTCAGGATGATTCGATTAGTTGTGTTGTACAATCAGTCACTTACATGAAATAAAAAATAGTTTGACATAACCTTTGTTTAGCGTATCATAATGGATTAACCTTGCTAAGAATTTCAATAAAAAAAATAGGTTCCATTAGAATAAATATAAAAAATAATTACTAATCCGTGAAACTCATTCTAAACTCAATGCTAAATTTTTGTTGAAAAAATTACTTACGCTTCATATTTTATTTCCCAAAAAATCAAATTTTAGTTTTGCTTTTCTCTTCATGTGTTTAAAACAGATCAGATTTTTTTGTGATTTAAAATTAACTAATATAAATGAGAAGTATTAACATCGCTTGCATTGTTTCGGCTTGTTCATCATCTTATGGTAGTAAATAAAATGAATTAATTTCCGGTAGTTTCTTCACGCAGCGCTGAATGATTCTACAAATAAAGTTGTTGCTAGGTGCTCGAAACGGATCCGTAAGTGGATTGTTTGCCTTGAGTGTCTACCGCGGTCAATTTTCGGCGATCACGAAAACCTATGAATAGTGCTTCCTCTGACTGTGATGTATATTATGTGGAATGGATTTTTCTGCTATGAACCATATCTTTGTTCGCTCTAGTCAACTTAAGGTATGGAACCAAAGTTGCCAAGCTCATTGTTGTTACACGTTTGGCAGATTCTACAGCGCTGTATCTACAGGAAAATTAATTTTCTTTTCTATCTTAATTTTGTAGCTAACCATATTCTGTCCTGTTTGTTTGACAAACCGTGCTATTCTACAATGATTCGCTTGCTGTTTTCTATTATCTGTGTATGTGTTTGAGTGATTTTGTTTGCCGTTAGTAACTATATTACATTCTTGCTCAATTTGCAATGATCTTATAAAGACAGCAAATCGGCACGTTCTCCTGTTGAAGGAGTAATCTTACAAATGTACCTTTATTCACAACGTTTTAATACAGTTTACAAGAAATTCGTTTATCACACGTCCTCGTTTTGCGTTCCATTCGATTTACGGTGAATCGTGTCGTCATTAGTTTTATCTACGATAAATCAAGCCTTTCTATTGAACAAAACATGTTTGTGTAAAATGTTTCGTACTCAATTGTATAACCACGATTTTCGGTCAGCTTTACATGGATTTTTTGTTTTTCCCTTCATTTAACAGTCTAGCAAAGATCTTAACAGAACTATTTTACATAGCATAGAATTGTTCGAACTAGCCTTGCACACTTTTCCATTTCTGTCCCAAAAGTAAACCGATTTTACTATCTCAACCATCATACATACAGAGATAAAAGATATTTTCATTTTAACACAAAGGATAATGCTATGCTTTAAAATAATATAGTTTTTCACAAACATGGACGGACACATCACCAAATACTCCAACTTTCGCGTGTAGAGAAAATGGACCACAAACCACATCCGGTGGCATGCGACCACATCCCCGGCTAGGGTCGACTAAAAACCTTTCTCTTGTCCATCTTTTATAATTTCCGGTCTCTACTCCTGAATGGGCAGCTCGGTTTTACGAGCTAGGAACAAGGTCTGAAAACAACCAACTTGGGAAGGCTCAGCGAATAGATTTCCCACAACATGCGAACATAGCCATATGCTTTTCATTCTACCGCACCAAGGGCGGCCGGGTGGGTTGACACTGAAGAAAACTGCTTCTTGTTGCTCACCGATCGATCACCTGGAGGTTCCCGGAGCAGCGTGAGGGGCCTCGTTTTCAGTCTATCCATTTCGACCGTGTGGCCACCTCTGCCGGGAGGGCTTAATTATCTCATGCAACAATAATAAAGCATCCCGTAGCGAATAAAGTTTGCGCGAACGGGCCGGTTCGATGTGATGGCTCCCAGGGAGGCATCGCATCAAGTTATTTTAAATACCGGATCAAACTTTTCAACAAACTGAAGATTATCGGTTCACCCCGGGAAGTAGTTTACCGGGCACTCCGGGGAAATTTGATGACAAATTAATTAGCAATCTCAACAAAGCGTGGCCGGTCGGCGTAGAAGCGGTCTGCCCGGCCGTCGTCGTGCAAGATTAAAACTTCTTTGGCGCAACTAGCAGATCCGGTGGTCTCGAGGTGATGCCTGGGGCATATGGGAGAAGCTTCCTTGAGGCTGTTTTCCCCGGTATTTTACTCGTCGGCAGACTTATGTTACTTCCGCTGCCGAGGCCAACAATTTATCCTTTTATAGTACACAGCGTTTGTTGAGCATGCGGGACGTGTTCGTTGTTTAACAACGGTAGCGTTGCTCCGAGAGCAGAGTTTGGGAAACTGAAAACTTGTTCCGACGCAGTTGTAGGAAAAACTAAAGCTCCAACTCCATTACGAAAATCAATTTCATCTAAACGTTTTCATTATCTCGTGTAGGTTCGTGTGTATGTACATTCGTTTCCACTCCGGAAAGATATGCGTATTGTAGAGTGTACTGTTTGAGTTTGCAGTGTCAAACTTTAAAACATGTTTGTGTTTGTTTTTCATTTCTATTAACATTTGATGTTGCTATCGGCAAGACTGTATGAAGATACGAAATTACCATGAATGCAAAATCGTTAAAACATTATGTTTAAACTATGAAACAAACTTCTGTACACATTTTCTATGGAAAAACTCAACAACAACGCTGGTGGATGAGGAAAACATCCACACTCACATACCCAATTTATTACCATGTATGATGAGATCTTGTAATAGAATGTTAGATTTTACTAGATGTAATTTAAATCTACATGCCCTGTTCACTGGTTGTTTCTCCACTACAACTCGGTTGCGAATTCTTTTCCATTTAATGACGCGTTGTTTTAAAATGTGACTATATTTTCTACATTTGTTCTCACTTTTGTACAAGCCTTTAGCACATGGTGGCATTCTTGAGATAGCTGCCAGTCTTGATCGGTGCACAATGTGCAGAGATTTTGGATGAGGACAAGAATTGGGTGTCAATGGAACAGCAAGTAGTAAAATAAATGTACGAGAGGGTTTCTGTTACCGTTGGTCAACACTTCAACAAAAAACCCTGCATCTACGGCACACATCCTTCCGCATGCATCGTTTCGTATCTTTGTTTTGTTTTTTTTTCACGAAAGATATCGCGATTCACCCTCAAACAGTAAATCACACATCATGCTCCTTTTCAAGCTCATCACGTAGCGTTACGTGTACCGTCGTACCTGTTCTTATGCAGGGTTATGCTTCGTTTCATCTAACCTCTATAGAATCGGATGCATAGAAACATGCCTTCAATCTAAAAAAGTTCAACCGCAGTATATGCTGTATCTGACCGAAGAGAATAAGAATATACAGCGTCTGTAGCAGCAATGGTCGTGAAAAGGTTGCTGCTGCATTGTGTTGCATCGCCGCCGGGTGCTCCCCTGTAAATAGAAATGATAGGGATAAAAGAAAACGAGGTATGAGCGATAAAATATTAGGCTGTGTTGGTATTTTCCAATTATTGAAACACTCTTTATTAAAACAAACGTTAAACCTACTAGAATCTTTTTGAACTAAAACAAAACATAATGATTCTCATTGCGTTAATGCACCTGCACATGTTTACAATTCATATGAACATAATGTAAGTGGAATGGAATGCTCAATGTATTCAAATGGCACGGTTGGAAAACGAAAATAAACGCACATGTTATGTTTCGCATAACAAAGGACTTCAAAATACAGACAATCCTTGTCCATATAGGAGTAGTTACTGCGAAATTTCGCTTACGCGGCTCAATAAAAGCCTTTTCCGTGAGTGATACGCATGGGGGCGATATATGCACTTTCTTTTCCTTTCGCAAGCATGAGAGTTATACCGTCCACGTTTGTTTACTCACTAAAATATGCAAGCACAGAAAAACGCTCCGTCCGCACAAAGGCAAACACAGAAAAACGACAGTGGAACAGGCTTGCAAAATACGTTTCCTTTTACGGTAGTATCGTCTGCTAACGTTCGTTCTTGCATTGAAAAGACATCGGTACTTACCGCTTATAACGTGGGCATAGACGCTGGCAGACTTGGCCATCGTTGGCACGCAGGTGTAGTTTCCAGTATCGCTTTGTACAACCCTTTTGATTTTGAGCCTGTTGAAAACATCAAACCAGAAGAGAGTGGTATTCGTTATACTGCTTGGGAAAATAATGTTTTCGTTTGAAAGAAAATAACATAATGGCATTCACGGTGAAATACTTCAAAAACACCGCATATTCTAAGAAACTATTTTAACTCCATTCAAAATTTATCTGCAAGGTCGATTGTTTTAAAACTAATTGTAACAATTTCTTACTAGATATTTTTAAATTAAAAGCTGTCCAGTTGGAGGTATCAGGTGGTTGAAAAAATATCCTACCAAGAAAATTCATTCTTCTTTCCCCAACGGAGAAACGATTTTTTTCCTGAAAGAAAGCAGCATGTGCCGGAAATCTTGTTTTATCGGTATCCAATTTTCTCAACGATAATCTGTCGAGGAATAAATTGGGCAGATCGTTTGTAACGGATGAATAATAATAAACGTTTTTGTACCGCTTCGCCTTATCAAAGAAAAGGCCCTATAGCCTCTTGTTATCCCAGGAGGAAGTTAGCCAATTTCTGCTGCTCGGCGAGGTGTGAATTTGAATGTCAGGTTTTGTTTCCCTTTCAGCAATAATCTTTCTCGCAAACCTCGTTTATGCGTCTACCTTAAGGAAAATAAAATGATAAAAGTAGCTTGTTTTTCCCGTTACCTCGACGTCAAAACATCAGTCCAATCCGTTTCAACGATGATCCGTCGATGTTCACTCGAAACAATGTCGTTTTCTTGGTTCGCCGGTTCTATCAGCGTGTTACCTGGAAGAAAAAGGCATTAACGGTATTGCCAGTCAATAGTGGTTGGGGATGGTTAAAAATAGATCATTTCAAATCGTTGAAAACAGGTTAACCTGAATGCTTACCTTTGTACCAAAAAACTGTCCCAAGCTCGTGTGGTCCCTGTTGGATGACGCATGTCATTGTGATCTCACTTCCAGATTTCACAAATATATCCGAAGGACCCAATACCCTCGCCCTTAATTCTGTGGGTGTTAAAAAATAATTGTTTCTAATATTTAATACTAGTACTTGTAGAACTTGTAGTAATCTTTAAAACCGTTTTTGATAATTTAAAATAAAGAAATAAAAAGGCTGAAATGCTTTTAAAACAATTTCGATTAAGGGATACATATTTATCAACGCTACACGTAGTTGGTGTTCGAATAACTATCACCCAAGTGACAGAATTCACAAGGGGTGTCGGAACAAAACGAAAGTTCAACGCCTAATGGACAAAAGCACCGAACTTAATCTACCATTAAGCGTCAAAACTTTGTTCGTACTTTATTCATACCGCCGGTTATGGGACCAATAGAAAACAAATATCTTTTTCAATCATCGGCTTCACCTCGGGCAAACGAAACTTTACACGATTTCACCGATACCAAGAACAAACAACTTTTACCTCCTCAGATATCTATGCAAAACAGATTTCATGGCTACTTAAGCGTGACCCATCCCAAACGTAAAAACTTTTTCTTCACTCGCACACGAACTTTTTTAAAACATGTGCCCGATCGAGAACAAAAAACCCAAACAGTGTTAAAAAACAAACACGCAGTCCCTTCAGTCACGTTCACATCTTTTGATCTGGGAAAGTTGTAGATGTAGGGTACTTTACAGGTGGTTTGAATGTAAAAAAAAGAACAAAATTCTAGGGAATACGAACGTCTCCAAAAATTATCCGTAAAGGATCAGCTGCAAAAGGCTCAATTTAATTCGCGTGTTCTAGCAGTATCTTAAAGCTCTAAAATTTAAACATAAAATCGGTTGACTAAACCATGTGCTACGTTTTACGCACCGATTACATTCAGCCTGTAGGACAAGGACATTTTGGGCTCGGTGTTAATCTGACACTCGTACACCCCCGAATCCCGAACCTGAGGATACTTTATCTGCAGCGTCCAGTTGACGGAATTCTCCTGGCGGATCACCTTGGAAAAGGGAGAACATAATATCGTTTCAATGATTTTGATCCCGTTTTCCTGGAAAGAAAGTTCATACCAACCTGAAATCGTTGATCCGAAGTATACGTAGATGCCCCTGTCGTAAGAATGTGCAAATCTCGTTGCCGAATCCATGCCACCTAATAAAAATTCAGTTGATATTTGAATGAAGGGATACACATTTAACACATGATGGTTTTTTTTTTTTTTTTAATGGCACGGCATCCCCTAGTGGGACAAGGCCTCTCTCCGAAGAGAGTTTGTGTGACCGAAAGACGGTATATTATAGATCGGTGGTCAGCCGTTCGTAATACCGGAGGGTGCCAGACTCGAGATTCGATCCCACACCTGTGGTGTGGTGTACACATGATGGTTGGTAGTGTGTAAATCGTAAAAGTTTCCGTATTTGTATTTATTGTACTTTAAAAAGGTTACTTTTTTTTGCTCCCTTTTGTAAACGAATCATGAAAAGTTTGCTCAATAAAAGAAGTTTCACGTGTGGTTTAGAAATTGAAGATTTTAGAAGCAAAATAAAACAGAAAACATAAAAGACTGTGCTAGCGGCGTACGGAAACCCTAACCAATCGTTCTTAACTACCATCGTTGGGGTTAGCATTCAAAATACCTCCAAATCATAAAACAGAGTTTACGGAAGCCAAAGGTCTTACGGCGACGGAAAACAAATCCAATGCTTGATCCCACTTTCCTCCCCGGGACTAACAATACCTTTTAGAACGAAAAACCAATTTTACCCACATCACCGGTGCTCGACAGGAAATGGCAATCGATTAACCACGTGCAAAACCCATCAGCAGTAACATCAGCGCCAACAAGACCGCGGCTACGTGAACCCTGAGAAAAGTCGGACCCCGGCGAGAGCGTAGCGCAAGCAGACGCAAATACTCACATCCTTATCGCCAAGACGTTCCACTCGGCAGTGCAGGAAACCGGTTTGACCTACGGTTACGGTGAGATTGCGCGGTACGTCAAAGTCAAAGTATGGCTGTAGGGCAGCGGACTCCTCGGTGGTGGTGGTCATCATGTTCGAGCTGACGGAAACTGGAGAAGAGGATGAAAATTCAGCGCAGGTAAGATTGGCGTCTTCCAAGCAGAAAAGTTAAGTATCAATCCGGTGGACTGGCGAACGTGGCAGAAGCGAGAAGTCAAGCAATCGGTTCAGAAAATGCATCAGTAAAGTTGAAATTGTACGTGAAACGCTGAACAGAATACCTGGGAGGAACCCCTTGAGCTTTGAACATAAGATTGAAGTCTCAAAAGAGGGAGAAGAGTGTTTCCAGCGGCTGAAATTGATCCTTGGTCCTCGTCTGGTAAATTTCATTCGCCTTCAGATATTATTGTTTGAAGAAAACTCGGAAATGAGCTGCAACATCAAGCTTCCGTACTTCTAACAACTTTTCAAATGAGGTAGAATCGTTCTCTTGTTCGATATTTCAATAGATTGTATGTCGCTGAAAACAGTTCATTTCATTAAAAAAAACCTTCTTCTATAAATATCTCCTCGTAAAGCTATCAGCTTGCTGTTTTGCAAAACGTCGAAACCATTTTGTATCCCATAAAATAAAACAACAATCATAAATGTCAAACACGATAAATTTTATGAGCATGCTGTTTTCCTGTGATAAAATGGTACCGAACAGTTTTATTATCGCCCCGGAAGGTTTTATATCATGTTCGTTCATTCATTTAACATAAACATTGCCGATGTGTCATTTTAATTTGCGTAAGCGTACAGCATCCGGTAAAAGGAAAGCTTTAAAAATTTGAAATTAGCAGCAATCGAATCAATGTTTTGCATACATAGTATGTTTTACAAAGAGACGATGGATAATCATCTAAAATAACTTCTTGTAAGGTTTGTTCACCTAATTTTGAAACATTTTTCTGTTTTAACAACTCGATCGACATCAAAACTCCTGTTCAATGAAGCCTCAAAGTTGGACTCAAATGGAGCTGTTAGCAGAGCACAGCATGCTGCATAATTTTCGTGGAATAATCTCCACAAATTGGTCGATAAAATTCTCAATCGTTCACACCTTACCTTGATTTCGGCTCTGCAACAGTAGTAAATAGGTTCCAATATAGAACAGTAATTGATTAAACATCTTCACTAATTAATAATAACTGTACACAAATGGGTTTTGATCACTGCGCAACGATGTTTAATGCACCAATTAAACGATAGCCGCTCTGGGATTCATTCATCTGGCACATCACACAGACACACACACACACACGCTCCAGCACACAGACGCTGCACTTGTTAATGACGGTCGGCGGGTGTTGGCGCACGAGCAAGTTTACAAAATTCTCGCTTCGTTGTTGAATATCTTTTCGGGTGATCCCGTGCATCTAATTTGCGTCGTGCGCAGCGGTTGTTTCCGTTTTTTCCCCCCGTTTTCAACCCGTTCCCCGGCGCTAAAGCAGCTGAACCACACGTCCACCCGTTGTTTTACCGACGTACGGTAGCACTCGCGAAAAGCACTGCGCACTCGCGTCCCTTCCGTACGCCGCACCCAGACCGCGACCGTGTCACCAGGGGCGCTAAATTATGCTCACTCTTGTGCGTCACCACCGACGGCCGACTGGCCCGCGAGAATCGCCGTGGCTGCGCTGCCGGGCCACCGAACCGGCCAGTTTCTCCTGGTTGTGGGCCACAAGGGTCACGCATATTTATCACTGCCACTTTGCGCCCGAGCTGCTTTTTGGGTAATTTGCCCCGCCGTTTGCAGTCCTGGGCTCACGGTTTGGGCTCACTCCGAGGCCGAGGCTGTCACGCATTAATGCTACCAACTGGGCGCACACTTCGACTGCGGGTTGGAAGGGCCGGGGTTCACCGGCACCATCCCGACCGATCCGACTCCCACCCAGCAACTACTGCAACCCAAACCCAAAACGAGAGCCTGGGCGGATGGGCCTCCCACAAGTGGTTTTCCGGAGCGGATGCAGCTTCGGCGGTGCCTACAATCTCATTACACGAAATGCATTGTGTCGTGGCGGCGGCGGCGGCGGCGGCTGGGACGGTGGCGTCGACGTCAGCTGCTGTGGTCCTGTTTTTCGTGCATCCATAGTGCGCCTGACGGAATACGTTTAATTTAACTTTTAATTAATTTTTACGACACCGACCGGATGGCACATTTTTACAGCGCCCGATGATGGTGGCGAAAAGGTTGACTGGCTTGCCACACACCAGCACTAACGACGAACCCGCCCGGGGGGTGTTTGTACCACTTGTCATGTGCACCGTTGTTTGATGGTATTCCAAGTTTTGACGACAACCGTTCAGCTGATTCGATTGATTTTAATTTGAACGTAACAACGCATAACAAATTGGCACTTGTGCTGAAATTCATTAACAATGTTTTGACACAGTTCCCGTCCACGCGATACAATCAGATTTTGATAGATATTTCGCTAGCATGAATGATTAAAGAGGGACATTTATTATTACTACTCTGAATTTCAGATGAGAAGTAAACTACCATAAGAGAAGCACAGAACGTTTATTGGATGACGTTGCACTGTTTAAATCGTGTATCCTTTTGCGTCGGACCAACAAAATTCGTTTCATGTTTTCAGAACGTTTGAAGATAACCACAATCATAGCCGTAAATGATAAAAAATATTGATAACAGCGCACTTAATTTATTTGGGTAATAAATTTTCAGTTTACATAGTCTTTTGGAACTATTGGAATTTCATGGATCCGACGGAATATGTAGCGTGCTTCGTTTTGAAATCCATGGCCTTTTTTCGTTTCCGTGTTGTTCAGCCTTCTTTTCGACATTGTATCCAAAGTGTATCTTTCCAAACTCAACACAGTTGTTTAACACTTTTTATTTTACAGTCTTTAAACACGCTGTTTGTCTATTTTGTTTATATCACCACCTTCTAAGAAATGGGTTATTGTTTTCCAACGTGCTCACATAATCCAAATCGGTTGGTTTACTCGATCACAGAGCCTATCAGTACTTGCAATCTATAGCACAATCACTTTATTAACGAGAGATGGTTGTTTTCTTTATTTTCCACTGTTTTCACATTCACCAATAAGATAAACCAGTTTAAAATCACTCACTTGAACCTCATCTGTTCAGATTGTATTTTCACAACACGTTTGTCGTGTTGTTAATAAACATTTCGAATAATTGCTTAATGTGAAGCACGGTTAACCTTGATAGCCACAAACCATTTTCCACAAATGCAAACAAACCCGCACCAAGTCGCCATGCGGGTGCTGCTCTCAAACTGCACTGACCTACCGTACGGGGCCTGCGGTAAGGGTGCAGTGCCCACCGTGGTATCATTCGACCGCTAACGCACAACACACACTCTCGACAGCATCGACCGACGGCACACTGAAAACTAAACGGTCCGACGTGCCGGAGCAGTGTTGCTTCCGAACGGTGGTTTCCCTTTGGCTCGGGAAAAATTGACCCACCGTTATGGCGCCCTGCTCTCGGATGCTGCATCCCGATTCTCTCGCGTACTCAATGGTTCGTCTCTTCATCTTCCGTGTGGTTTGAAGGAAAGCATAGATCTGCTCTGGAAGTTGCTCTCACGTGGAGTTTGCGAGTTTTCTCCGTTGCTCTGACAACTTGCCGGCATCCTGCTGGAGAAGAGATGCGAGTTCCAGGTTTACGGAAGGTGGTGAATTTAATACGCTAACGGTGGGTTACCTTCGCCTTAAGTCCCAAACTCACCACAAACTGCCGAGCTTCGCAAAAGTCCTTGGTTGTGGTAGGTACGGCATTGGGAAAATCGTTGCCCTCCTCTCGAATGGGATGCCCTTCCGTATACCTCCACATATCGCAATTAAACTAGACAGTGCATCATGTCGTATTACGTATTTGTCCATTTTAAATCAACCATTTTCACGCCCAGGTATCGGTGATCGACGGCTTTAATTTTTAACCAATGTCCCACCGACTCATAAATGTCCAATGAATCATTCATCAAGCAAATGAATTCAACGAGTTGGAGTATATAATTTGCGCAAACGAAGCGACGATTCTTTCCGCGCGCCGCTTTGTATCTGTCAACCGGAATGGACTGCCATCAGTCTGCCATATCATCCGGTACAATTAGCGAGCCGCCGCGGGGATCGGTTTCGCGTTGCGCTGCGTGTGTTAAAGCATTTCCACTGTCCACTGGCGCGACAACTGCGGGAAAACCGACCCCTCCGCCCACACCCGATCCACCCGCATTGATGATTGATTGGTCGACTAGTACACCTTCGTTTATAATTAGTTCGATCGCATTCATGCGTCCCGTTATGTGCTCGGCCTAGCGGCAAGATGGCCTAACCACCATCGCGTGGTACCTATTTTTCATCATTAATTTTGCGCAAGCATCAATTTTGAGCGGCAAACTATTCGATTCGAATGCACGCACGCAACCCGGGGTTTAGGGGACACGCACGAATAGGCAAACCAGAACCTGGGCGTATTGATTCGAACTGCATCGGTGCGGAATTCGGGAATTGATTTGTACAATGGAGGAAATTGTTAGAATCCAGAGGGTGGGGTGGGAATGAAGTGGGCCTACAGAAGCTGCTCATTATCATTTGGGGAGGCGGAAAAAATGCCCCCAGCCAACGATGCTAATTAATTTGGTTAATCAATTGTGAGTGGAGTTTTGAATGCTGGACCATAGAAGATACCCTCGAGAGATTACTCCCTTTTTGCAAACCCGTCATAAGTTGTTCCATAAAAATGAAATAACCCTCAAAAATCATTGAAACATGCTCGCTTCCTATTCGGAACCAGGCAAACTCTACAACCCTTGAGCTTTACCATAAAGAAAACTCGGGCACTCGGTGGAAATCTAAAATTTCAAAACAGGAATTATGCTTATCCTGCCGTTTCTTATCGGTCGTACTGGCTTCAATATCTCACAACTGCAGGCTCGCTTCGCCGAAAGCATAAACCCGTAGCTCAGCTCTATCTCTAGTGTACATTCGTTTTGGCAGAAACGGGCGTGCTTCTCCATTACCCATTCGCATGCTGTTTTCTCGTCATAACTTTTACCGCCACTTTTACCCACACCGCCACCCGTTCTCGTTCCAGCAAACTTTTATGCTTTAATCTAAAACTTTGCACTCGATGCTGGAGATTGCCCACTGCTCGGGTGCGATATTTCGGTTGATTTGTAGGCATGTTTGCACAGTGGTGCTGCAACGACATAAACTATCATTAGGAAAACCTTGTACGGTTGCTGTCCACTTATACCAAAATGGGGGCAGTAAGCTAAAGTGTATGCGAGAGCTTTCTTTTTCTCAACGACATATTTTACTATTTTTCCATCTAAACAATTCGCTGTGAAAATGGAATGCGTGATGAGTTCAAGCATCGATTTCTTTGAACTGGTAACCAGGAAACTATGTGATTTACACTCTCAAGCAGTCTGAAAATGTAAGTTAAATGAACATAACATAGTTTTGAATATTTTACTCCACCTAACCCGACAGTCTTCTTCCAATCAAATATTTATCTTTCGTGTACCAAATCACCTGAATGTTGTACTCAATCTGGAAAAGTTGTTTTTACAGCGATTGATATGTCATCAATTTTCCATTGCAGTATACATTATTTATGAACACATCTTTATTTATTACTGTCATCGGATAACAGTAGTTTCCAGCGATTAATACATATGCGGAGTGAGAGTTATTTTTATTAGAATCATGTAACATTCTATCATTGTTTTATTTTCATTTGAGTTGTCTTCCCCAGATGGCTTACAGCACCTGAATTTTCAAACTTGAATAAAAACCTACACTAATCTAATTACGATGATCCTGCCTTACAGTGTTCACTAAAACGTCATGGATTTCATGAGATAGCGCGTACTTCACTAACCGATGAACCAAAGTCCGCCACATTTTCTAAATCTTATTAGTTGGATGAATGGATCTTGGCTACCATAACCTGTTTCTCGGAACCCGGAACAACAAGGCTCTGAGCCGAAGGTCTCGCTTGAGGCTGACTCATCTAATACAGCCAGTGTTAATCTAAACATAGTTGAATGATTACGAACAATTCGAAAATGCTACGAAGTTTACTGCTTAAAACCGACGGAAAATTGTAGACAAGTTTTAGCTTGTGCAATCCAAATTTTTAGTCAAGAAGTGTTGAGATCAATATGCTTGCGATATTTGCTTGTGTTTGTAAAACTGATTAATAATTTAGATGACTTTGAAACAAATATTCAACCATATCTGCAGATCCTAAACGTAATGTGTGGAAAGTATTAGAAACGACGGAGCAGTATTTGTCGAGTTTTTCGCTTACACAAAACTCCAATAGATTGCCATCTTCTAGTAGGGCTCTGAAGAATTTGTGTAACAAATCGTTGCATAATAAATACAAATCTTAACCTTGACTTGCTTGTCTGGACCACATTATGTTTATTAAAATTGCATAACTTAACGGTAGACAAGTAGCGTGTGGATAAAAAGGAAAATCATTCGACGCTTGATTTATCTCGAGTAAGCAAAACGAAAAGTGAGCGACACGAACACATGGGCATCCCGTGAAAGGTCAAATGAAAAGCATGCCTGGCATGGAAACTACACGCTTTTTCCGCACACTAACCCCCCCCCCCCCCTCCCTCCCCCGTCTCCTGGATCCGGGTCAAGTGTCAAATCTCACTGTCAACACCCATGTCAAGGCCTTGGTGAAAACTTGTTGTTAGCGAAGCCGCTGTCGCCAATTCCACCATTACAGGCAATCCGGAAACATGTGCTTCGGTTCTCACTATCGATACACGCTCAGCAGGGGGGGGGGCGAGCATCGTTTCGGGTTGCGGGCTTCTGTTGTCGAGCCACATCATCCATTATGCACATACGTTGATAGAGGTTGGATATGTTGTACGGGTGGATCATCGGAAGCGAGCGTTGAGATTTTCCGATTTCGTCGTTTACTAATGAGCCCTGCATCAGGATTCCATTTTGTAAGAAAGGACTTCGGTTGCCTTGACGGTCGTAGATGAGCTGGGCGAAGATATTACTGGGAACGGTGTACAAACTGCCAAGGAAACTGTATTTCTATTCCTGGTTATTTAAAAAGACATAATATACACGTTAGTACCCATGTAAGTATCGTCATATCGACTCCTACATTCCGAGCGATGCTATTAGGCAACATCTCGCATCCCACTGCGAACAAAGGACCGGAGACTATCCAAACATGCCATTCATACCGTTGTACCGCCACCCAAGCAATTTGACACATTGCACGAGCGAACATATTTCTGCTTGGCAAATGCTTCACTTATCGAGATGAAGCCAGGCATAATGTAAGTGATTTACGTTGTCTCCAAAACGGATCCTGACCGAGCAGAACGCCGCTAGGCACCGAAATGGCACAGTTATCGATACGATCAGCTCACGCCGTTGTAATTGAAATTGTTTACATGCAGCAGCCGGGACGCAATCGATTGCAAACTCTCGCACACGGCCCATCGACGGAGGCAGCCGTCCTCCGTAGTGTAGCTTCGGTGTATGGGAATCGTCCACCGACGACGGCAAGATGGTAGTCTTCAAATGAGCCGGAAGGCGACAAAGTGGCGACAAACTTGATTACTCGGTGTTTTTTTCCTCCTCATCCTTTCCACCGCCAGCGAGCAAGCCTCAGCAATGCTGCGGTGGTCTCTTTTACAAGGTATGTTACCATCGGTGCTGGTTCCGAATTACTGTACTGCTGTCAAAAGTCCTTTGTGCTTATCGGGAAGTTATTTGAGGGAATCGGTTTTTCGTTGCAGAGATACCACACAAAGGACACGTGATAGCGTACTCGAATTTAAATTCAACTAAGATAATCACATATTACAGTAGTTATATTAGAAAAAACAAGGAGAACAAAAATTTCTTCATGGATAAGAGACTAATCAACTTACAGAAAGTTTTATTTTGTTACAAATATGGTTTTTGCCACACGATTGCTGTTTCTTGTCGTTAATTTTTGCCAATATGACAAGATTTTACTCTTTTACTTTTACTTTAACGTCATGAGTAAGTATTGTTAAAAATCATAGGACATTTTACATTAAAAATTGTTTCAACGATCTTAGAATCAATTGAAGAGGTCAAGGTTATTGAAAAATGAAATAGAACTCCCTGCGGTGTCACACTTTCCAACCAGATAGGTCTTTATTTTCACAGAAATAGTTAAACATTACTGTACTTTATATGTCGAAGTGTCTTTACAATGCTCCTTTTTTTCATAAAACATACGAAGCGTTTAGCAATTCCCAATCTACCGACAATGACGATAGCTAAAACTCGCTGTTGAGTCTGTTCCACGTAGGTTTAAAAAGTGATCCGGAGTAGTATGAACGGCGCTGATAAACATGTTGAACAAACTAGTTGTGAACTTCTTTTCCTTGGATTCCAGCCAAGCGAACCATATGAAGAACGTAAAACTGGCGGAATGCCGGCACATGCCCCGTCTTGACATGCTGCACAACAACGCAGCGTACTATAAAAGGAATTGTTTTCTTGATCTTTTTTCTAGCGCTTTTATTTTTACTCGAGTACTATTTACGAATACACCAACGTTTATGTTGCCTTTAAGCGATTGCACAGGATAAAAAGGGGGCAACAACCCAAACGAGAACAACGATGCAGTTTTCGAGATTGAGCTTCTTGCTTCGTTCGGTTTTCGGAGTGACAGTTCCTTATCTGGCATTGCTCAGCAAGAAGTTTAATGGAGGTGTCTGGAGTACGATTGTAAAATCCCAACCAGTGAAGCTGATGGATGTAGCTTCTTGATGGAAGCTCATACCTTTTTTTTTAATTTTATTTTCAGTTCGGATTTCGGGTTTTTAAATGGGAAAAGAAACAACGGAAACGTTTAACGTGTTTCAACCTCTACACGTTGCATTCGAAAAAGAAATTAAATGCCAGAAGCAAATAAAACAAACCCCAGTTCAATATTCCTCGTTAGTTGAATTTTAGTTTCGGGAGTACGAGAGAGCGTTGCAATGAAAACGAATTAAAAAAATTAAAGCATGTTGCACTCTTCCCTCGAATTGATTGATCTTTCAGGAGAATAGAAACACAATCTATACCATTTTTTACTTATTTCAAATGACACAAGACTCGCCTCTTGTGGATCAGTCTGAACCCTCGTCCACTGGACATTCCGCTAGGTCCGGATGCTTGTCGGATATGTGTCAATATAAATAAAACAAACGTATCGATCTACTCGCTCTGCTCCCCTCCCGAAAGCCGAACAGTGCGTTCCGTCAATTGAATCATGCTCCATGGGATTCCCGTTCCGGCATTGATACGTTTGTATCGTTGACCCGCTCCGAGATGCTTGCGGTGTGTAACGTCGAACTAAGCACGTTTTGATGCTGATAGAGTCATCGAGCCTGCGTCCTGGGCATGCACATCGGCGATCCCGGCACCGAAGGCGCGTGATGAAGCTGATGGCAAACTCGGACGGTACCATCGGTCCTGAGAACCTGGGCCCCGGTCCGCTTGCAGTGACAATAAGTACGTTCGGCTTCCGGTTTATGATGCAGTGTACGTGTCTCCCGGCGGGAAGTATGTGGCAAATTATTTTTCTGGTCCGTGATTTATGGGGTTGTGATTTATAGATAAATTTTGGAATTTGACAGCATGTCTGTGATGCATGTGGTATGCTGCATCGATGGTTGGCTTTGTGAATATGATGCCGTATCGTACGATCGTGGGCACAGACATGTGTTTTATGTTTTATTTTAACTATTCACACAATAGAGAGTAATGATTGATGGTTGCTTCGTTAGCTGTATGTTCATTTGTAGTTTTATGGACTTGTAGAACATAAAGTAGTTTCAAAAATGTTTTGGTTGAGAAGTCAAAATTTTGACTTTTAGTTTGTGCTTTGTGTGTTAAGTTACTAATCCAATTTTGCATCCCCAAATCATATGCTCTGAAGCAAAGTTGGAATGAAAAACAAAACTCCTAATCTACCCTAGGATCTTTTAAAACCTTCGGATCCAGCCACACCACACACGGACCTTAGGGAGGTGCATTTCGTTATACGGTCACGTTCGCTCACGTTCCACAGTGCCGATTATACCGTTTTCGATTACCGAGATTGATGCGAGATTTTGAAGTGTTGGAATTACGGGCCTACTTCAAGCATGTAATTGGATATTTATTTCGTTTTTCGGTAACACTGTTCAGCATTGCGGATCGATCAAACGAAGCGTAGCGCCAGCTATCCACGTTGCTGAGCGTTGCTGGTATTTCAGGCCGGCAGACGAGCCCTCGCCACCCCCTCAGAGCGTGCTAGGCCATCGGCGAATGGCTTGCATCGTCAATACTAGCCGGCTATGAATACGTTAGTCGCGGCTAATGACCAACGCCAGGGGCCCTCGCCCCGTGTTGGACCGTAGACAGAAGCCCGTCAGCCAACGTGAAGGTGCGAATTCTCGTTTCACGATCCACGAAGGGCCTTCCGAACGGCCCAACGGATGTTACATGAAAGATGAGAGCGCACGTACACGAGCCCAAAAATCGATACCGACGGTGCGCGGTTTCCTTGGGCAACTGGTGGTGGGCTGATCGATCTCATCTGGACCGCGCTGGTATCCGTCATGGCGTAAAGATGGGACTGTTACTGAACCGCATCGAGGCATACCGACACGCCAACGAATCAAACCGTTGATTGCTAAGGAGGTGAAGTATTTTTGCCAAAGCAATCTATCGACGCACCATGCATGAGCAATTTTATACATATTGTTTTTGTATGTTAATGTCGCCGGTGTGAAGCGGATCGTGGGAAAACACATTTGTCATTAATCAAAATGTATCGAACAACACAACCCATCGTATTCGTTTGATGAATATAATATTATAATATTAGTAAGTTCCAAGCACTTTTTACCCCACGTACCATGTAAATTGTTTAAATGTAAAAACATTTAATAGCGTTTATAATGTTTAGTCAATAGAATAAATCATATGAGAGAGTAACATTCACCATCGAGGCTTCATCGGTGTCACCGAGCATCATGAAAAAGTATAGCTTAACTGTCTTGACACAAATGAAAGAAGAGAAATGATGTTGGTATGTATTTTATCACTTGATAAAATGTGGAGAACTGTAATTGTGAAGGCAACTCGGTTAGAAACGAAACGTATGATACATACAAATGTTACTCATAGGTGTAACTATTGGATTAAAAAGCTCAATTTTCCAAGTTTTGGTTGTGCTTCATAAAGTGAAAAGTAATTATTTGGAAATAACAAACAACACAGAATCGTTATGAATAACAACAAACGATGAACAATTTCGAACTGTGTACATCCCATCGTGCTAAGCCGTGGTAAAAAGGTATGAGAACAATAAAACATTTCTATGTAGTTGAACGTAGCGGATGTTTTGTCATCGTTCGGGTTTTGCCGTAGGTATCTGATGTTCGCTATTTCGACACAATTTTCTCCCAAATTCGTCATCTCCGTCAGTTCGTTCGGGCGGTTCAGCTTTCGGCGCCCCGGGTTCGAATGTGGCGAAAAGCAAGTGACATATTTTTTTTGTCCTACGAAAATCAATATGTTTTATGTGACCGTTTTATTCCATTTCAGTCTATTGTTTCATTTTTCAATCCATATCTCGGGCCCGGGTGTGCGCCCTTGCGCTACGTACACGGATGTCAAGACGATGCCTCGATCGGGCGAGTGAGGGTTTTTCTTTTGGGGCGAACCGAGCAATCCTGCCGACCTGCCAAGGCGGCGGGCAATAAAAGAGCAAAGTAGGAGGTCGATAAAATTGATTGCTCCTCAAGGCGGAAAACGGCAACATTGAATTCATAAAAGTACGTAGGCCTCCTATTCAACACGCTTTCTTTCATCTTGCTACCGACAGTGGGTGGGCAAGTGCTTCCTATCCGCTTTCCCGATGGGCAGCGGGGGTGGGGGTGGTCTCTTCAATCAAGTGGTCAACCGTACTGAAACCATAAAACCTGTTTCCCACCCTCGAGGGTAGTAAAAGGCTGAAACGAACATAATCAACAGGAAACACACAAATGTTTAAGTTTTCCCATCGACATCATAACATGTTTATTTTCTAACACATATCTATCATTCAAACATGTTTTCGTTTCATACAGTTTCTTGCTGAAGTTGTTAGCAATGGGATGTGCTACTTCAGCAAACTTTTGCGAGAGAATAAAAACTGAAATTCAATATTATAGTTGATGATAAGTCTGAGGCACATACGGGAATCTTTAATGGACTGAGTTGAACACTTCCATTTGAAGCTTTGAATTGAATTTGTTTCACTTCAACACATTCTTTAACTAGACGAACTAAATGTTCGAAGCTTATGCTTATCATGCCGACTACTAAACTCATTCATTTGGTCATTATCATATTCTCTATCGGGTTGGATGGTTAACGTCTTTTCGAGCATTACATTGTCGGTTCATGGGATGGTTTATTTTAGTTACCGAACGATTCCTCATACCCAAGAATAAACTATCATTTTTCACTCGCATAAAAGGACCAGCATAACGCCAGGGTTGCAAATGGTGAATATTGTTTTAGCTTCGCAGCCTCCCAACACTTTCGAGACACATGATTTGTTGACAAGATCCCGCACTGCAAAGGCGAACTTTCGTGTCGAGGGCGAAATATATTAACTCTCGTCCGCGCACCTTCGCTTCGTACGAGCAATCCTTACGAGGGTCCTTTAACCTCCGGGGGCGGAAATAGGTCGAAAATCCGACACCACCGCCAGCCCCGAGCCGGGGTGAGAACGAAAACAAATTGTTGCATTAAAGCTTCTTTCTCACAGTTAACACCTGCCTCCAAGTTTAGCCGTTCGTCCTGTAAATCACCTGGCTTCTGAACCATGCTCGGAGTGGTGTTGTTACGCCATTCGGTTTCCGATGGAAAAATGTGGAAAGTATCTTCATAAAAATCATCACGAAAAACTGAAAACTGTTTTAAGATTTCAAGTATAAGTAAGTCAGTCTATTTGAATAATTAATCATAATCCGTAATGATATCGTGACAGAAGCTATTATGACGAGCAAAACAAGGTTTTGCAGAATTGCCTTTGTGTCAATATATTGAACCAAGATTTGAATGAAGTTTACGGTGAAGCAGGGAAATTTGATGATTTTAAATAACCGTTAATTAGTGAAACGTAGTCAAAATAAACTTATTTTTTTATGTAGAGATTTCCGAAACTTGTTTTCACACAAACCACATGTTGTCTGGCGTTTGACACGTTTGGGTACGGGATGACTGCTAAACCTATATTTATACGAACGCCTTTTTCCGTTGAGAAAAGATGTACCCTGGAAAATATGTTCCATCGTTTTGACTTCCTGTGACTTCTCTGTGACGAGACTGATTACATTCCTGTGGAAATATTCGAAACAGTGGAGGAAAATGAAAAAAATCAAACATTTTTTTATGAGGGTCGTTTCGCTCCGTTCTTTACGGACATAAAATAGAATGTTGTAGAGTGTACTACAAGGAAAACACAATTAAAACTAATGTGATATGTTTGAAACTTTCTTAGGAATGACTTTTCAAACCATCAAACTATCCTCCCTTACCCTGTATAAAGTATTACATATTTGCAGTACTTGCATTAAATGCGATAGAGATGTTGTTCCTTTAGTAGCATTGTTTATTATACATCATGCTACTTGCTTTGTAGCTATAATAATAAATGTGATAAAGGGAGATTATTCCAGCTAATAATTTTCATTTTGTTTTGATGATAAGTATTTGACATGTGTAAAATTTCATATTAAGCAAGAATTAAGGCACCCGTTTGCACATATTTTGTGTTCCCTTCTATGAATATGCTCAAATATTATCAGACTGACAAACTTTTAGATTGAACCGCAGTACCATTCTGAAAAAAAACTCCATTCAGTCTGGTCTATTTTGGTACGATTGCGCCCCAAGGGAAACTCGCATTGAATTGATATATTCGAAAGTAAATAGATAAATTGAAAACGAGTAACAATCGGACCGGGATCCAATTATTCATGACGCGCGGGAGTGAGCATAACGGCGAATGAAATAATTTCACGTGCATTGTTTTGGTTTTTATCTGACGTCCCTCCCGGTGGAAGCCGGTGAGCGGCATTTCGCGTGCGAAACCGGAAACGCATTCAATCCGTTATGCGCACCAATCCAGTGCAATACCCAATCGGTTCGAATATTCAAAACGTGATGCATATTGAAAATTGCATTCAATATTCGCCCCGAATGCCAGACTGGGTGGAGAGCAACAAAAAAAAAAATGAACTGGTCACTCCTTTGACCCCAACGATGAAGGTCAGCGACAATCCAGAGATAATGAGATGCAGGAATTCGGCCAGAAAAATTATTAATTAAGGTTTACGAAATCCATCATCAGCTCGCAGCAGCTGAGTGATTGATGAGGTGCATTATACAAATACAATGAATGCCAAAATGGGCCTTGAGGGCTACTATAAACCATTTAACATAGCTGGGATATTTGTCCAAATGATTTATTACCAGAATGTCTGTAGCATATCAACAACAAATAAGTAAAAGAGGATGCGTGAGGATTGTTTGCAATATTTTGTATTTCAAAACCTGAAGACACTACATTGTTTATCATTTAAGAGCATATCGCCAATAAACTGATCTCATTTAAGACCAGCTATAAAGATGATAGCAAACATGGAGCTTTGTGAGAACGAAAAGCGTAGCTTCGCCACTCTATGAGTGGGCTCATAACAATATACAATAAACGAAAATTTATAAATCAGTCAGCTTCGAGAATCTCGAGATGTAAATTATTTCAAGCCCTCTACTGTGGCAAACAGTTTGAAAAATACTTTTTACAGAACCGTTCAACCTTATTTTAGGGCATCATTACAAATCAGGCTTAGGATTAAAAGCTTTTATAATCCCACGAAAAAGGCTCATACATTATGGCTACTATATGAGGGAAAAATATTGGCTGCTAATAAAACCGCAAACAGTACACAAGACAATAGCGCCAAGCCTGCGAGAGGGAAAGGCTGTGTTTTAGTTCCGTTTAAGAGCATTCCGATACTTTTACGTATTATGTTGCTTCACACAAACTTCAACCATGTAGGGCCATTCGTTGACACCAAAGTATTGTAATCAATCTAAAATGTCTGGAACGGGTTTTAACGGCCTAACAATTTACGGTTTAAATTTACGATGCATTCGGCAATTTGGAAAGAATTTTGGCGTCGTCTGGACTGGCTGGTAGTATGGGCCAGTTTTCAACCGAAATTCTTTATGATCAAACTAGAATGGGTGAAACTTTCATAGAGATTTTCATTTGGAAAACCAATGCCTACTCTAGGGGAAGAAATCAGTGAGAAATTATGTCAATTTATTCAGTTGAATAAACTGTTTGAAAAATCATGTTGTTACTTTGTTTGATTTTAAATTTGATATGGTATGATAGTGTGCACTACTTTTAGTTTCTGTTTCAGCGTTCTAAATATTTAGAGAATATTCCACTATCGCTTCGGCGTCACACTATCGGGTTTCAGATTCAACCATCACAGGTGAAAGGTATAGTTCGTTCAATTAACAAAATAATCTTGTGTCCGGATCACAAATAAGACAAGACAAATTTAATTTCCCGGTGCCTCTTTTCACTTCCACTTGTAACACGCCGAAAGGTGCTGGTGAAAGTTGCCGGACCGTAATACAAACGGTGACCGAGCCGAGGGCGGGAAACTTTGCCTCCAGAATTTCGTCCCCGCGCCAAGCACGGGATAGCGGGATACGGAAAAGATACATTAAAAATGGAAATAAAGTAATTAGATTCAAACTTCGTCATGGCCGAAAAGAGCCTTTACACCCTCGGTGGCGAATATGAGGCAAACTTTATAGAATCTAAAACGCCTTATCTCGCAAAGTGCTCAATTGTGTGGCGGATTACGGCGGCCGGGGTGCTTCAGAGATTGTGGCTTTAATGGTTCATGTCAGGTCGAATAAGAGATGAGGGCAAATTAAAATGATTGTTTTCGCGAAGCAATTTACGATATCATTTTACACCAATTTAATGGCGACCACCATTAACTTCTATCCCTCGGTACGGCGCGAAGGGATCGGGACGGGCGAGAAAAGTTTCGGTAAACAAGAGGACACTTCTATTCCATCATATTCTTTCACTCGCCTTTCTGCTTGTTCTGTTTGTTTGAACTAACTTTACCATTACTTACAAGAAATAAAACAGGAGGTGTCTTTTTCCTCGTCTGTTGCAGGAAGTGGAAAAGGACAATGAGAATGTGTAAGAAATCCTTTATACAGACAACCTTGAACCTGCAATGACTTTCTTCAAGGTTTTGTTGAATGGAAATGAAATAAAATCGTACTGCCTCAGATGTGGCAGCGCCAGAATTGTTCATATGGTTTGCCGATACCCAACACAACAGGATAATTGGAATAGCAGATTAAGATAAATTATTCAGACGGCCCGTCTCATTCGCCCTTGTATTGTTAGAATTCTTTCTTATCGTAACGCTCCCTGCAAACCGTTCAGATCCTTTCTTGGGAAACCGGATGACGAAGCAGCAAGACTCGGAGAATTCTTTCAGAAGCCATGGCGAACCGTGGACCGGTCTCCCCCTCGGCCTGGTGATTTACAGGACGAACGGCTAAACTTGGAGTCAAGGCAGGTGTTAACTCTGAAAAAGACGCTTTAATGCAACAATTTGTTTTCGTTCTCATCCCGGCTCGGGGCTGGCGGTGGTGTCGGATTTTCGACCCATTTCCGCCCCCGGAGGTTAAAGGACCCTCGTAAGGATTGCTCGTACGAAGCGAAGGTGCGCGGACGAGAGTTAATATATTTCGCCCTCGACACGAAAGTTCGCCTTTGCAGTGCGGGATCTTGTCAACAAATCATGCGTCTCGAAAGTGTTGGGAGGCTGCGAAGCTAAAACAATATTCACCATTTGCAACCCTGGCGTTATGCTGGTCCTTTTATGCGAGTGAAAAATGATAGTTTATTCTTGGGTATGAGGAATCGTTCGGTAACTAAAATAAAACAACCGAGAGCATTTGCAGAGTCTTAGGTCATTTGTTTTATTCTAGGGTCCTTCATCTGCTGCTTGAGATATGGTTTGAATGTATAATTTCTTGGTAGATTGATGCAACTAACAGTTTTGGATTTGTATTGTTAAATCGCCATTTTTTTGTAGTATTTATGTGGGCAAATAGTTTTCTCAAAATGGCCTTTCATACATTTATTAAGTTCATCCTCATCTGTTTGATTGGGATACGTGCATTATTGTGTTATCCCAAATATGTAATATACCTTGCAACATTGTTTTCATTTATTTTGAACAAAAAGCTTTTAGATTTCCTTTATCAAAACATTCATGTAGATTCTATGAGTTTTTAAAGTGTTTTTAATAATATGGTATATGTTAATAATATGGTTATATAATTGAAAAGCTTTCCCATTACCAACAATCTACGAGGAGATATGATATCAGATGAAAAACGTCCGTTATGCTGATGGAGTCTTTCGACACTTATCGCGCTGCATAATATTTTAACGGATAATAAATGTAAATTCAGTGGAAGAAAAGTTACATGCTTGAACGGCTGGAGGGTGAGGTAAATCGAGACCATGATAGCGTCTTTACTTCGCCTACCAGCTCGCCGTCAAGCATGAACAATAATCTATCTGGAAAAATATGAAAAAAGGAGCTTGAAAAATATCAAATCGAATATCACTTTTCTCCATTCAAAATCGCCGCCCACACACAGACCCACACACACACACACACCCATCGTCCGGATGCAATCACGTACACTGAATTAGCACAAGCGACGATGATGATCGTTCAAAGATTATAGAAACATGAAGGAAAGTGGCGGTCCGTGCTTGAAGCGACGCGTCGAGTGAAGCATTTCCGCGCGTTAGAAACACCCGCTTCTGCTCGGGCCTTTGACCCGTTAGGCATTTTCTCGCCCGCCCAAGCGCTGGCCAATCGCTTTTCTTTTATTTCCTCCATTTTCACACGCCTCACAACATCGTTTTCTGTGGCTAACCGAACGAAAACAGCCCCAAGTGGAAGGACTTGTGCTGATAGCACAAAGAAGCCCCTTTGCCCCCCCCCCCCCCCCCCCCCCACTACGCCCACCTTCCTGCGGCGCTCATGCATTAAGGCAATCAAGATTTTAGAACCTGCCCGTTCTTTCCCAGCCGGGCTATTTCCGCCGGCCATCCGCCAGAGCTCCACCTCAAAAAGGAAGCGCCTCCAGCATCCTTCCCTCGGAGCGGTAGTTAGCTACACATCTATCGGTAATGATTCCGACCGGCCTCCGCATTCAATGCGATATCGATTTCCTGCACGTGGGAATGCCGCAAAGTTTCGTTTCCGCACCATTATGGATGGGCATGAAGCTGACGGGGCACAGTTTGGGCGGGGTGGTTGAGTCCGGGTTGAGGCAACCAGGCCAGCAACGGTGAGAATACAAGAATCACGGCATCAGAGAAGTTTTCTTCTGTTCAAGCATGCATTTTGTGACTGTAATAAAAATATAACTGAAAATCCGCCTCTGCACAAACGACACGATATGGGGTGAGAAAAAATCACTTTTGCCCGCCGATGGTTGTAATGTGTTTTCGATTTTTCCTTTCACGAGCGCTTATCGAGTTGTTGTTTTATGTAAAGGCATATTCCTGGTTTCATATCGTACGATATGCAATGTTTTCAGTCCCTTTGAGTTGGCGAATTTATTTGAATGGTTGTATTGATTGTAAACGATTATTATGGAATTTTTACAATTTTCTTACTTAGAGTTGCCATTTTTTTACAACTTCTTGGGAAAACTGTCGTATCTACACAAAGAATAGAGTGAAAACAGGCTTCACACTAAAGTTCAGAGTTTAAGGACTACGTAAATTCAAAGTAAACATATGAGTTTTTGGAGGAAACAACACGCATTCGAGGCAAGTTTCTACTATTGAATTTTTTTAGTACATACTTAGATGATGAACGATAACAGATATCGTAAATCGGGGTAAAGTTCTCCTTTTTTCAGAACAGCTTAATTTTCCATCGTCCAACATGTACTTCGCACGCCATCTCACTAATGCGGTTTGTTTGTTGAATAGACTAGCACCCATCCCTAGCTGGATGATGAACGCATTAGATAATGTTCCATTTCTCGAGTGCTGAGGGAACGTAAATTGCACCGTACACCCATCGAAGAGGCTATCCATCAACGAGGTGATCGCTAGAAATCTCGCTCATTGAAAAGATCCCACCGTCACGCCGAGATTGTAGACCCACGCCGCTACACTGTCATCCATCACCGCATTATCGCTAATATTTCGCTCATGTATCAATCCTATCCCCGAAGCAGTTTGCGTTGAAAGTATTACCGTTTAACAATTTTAGCAAACTCGCGATACTGCGCTGAATGACAGGGCTTTGCGGTAACTAGGCACGTTTGCTACATTCTCCAAAAGAAAACAAAAATTGACGAGCACGTGAAACGTGTGTTGGTGATAACGGATCACTTTGGATAGATCCATCTACCATGCTCTAGTTAGTTAATCTATATCATGTTCAGGCAAAGGCTCAACTTTACGTGAGTTCTGGGGAAGAGTAAACCTTTCCCGGTGGTCTATAAATATTGGATATCTATCTCCTCAACCCATGTTTTTGCTATGAAAAGGATCATCATGTTATTAGAATAAGATAACCCTTTTATTCTCTTTCAAATTCAAAATGTTATGTAAACATTTTTGTTACAAAATAAAACTTCGAAGGAATAAACAAAGGAAATTAAGAAGAGAAAAATGATTTAAATTACCGAGTGACATCTAAGTAAGAGATCGAATAACTTTTCCATTCTATCTCCAAGCCCTTGAAATCTTACAAAAAGTACATTGGCAATGCATTTGTGAGCAGTGTTTGAATTCGTTTTGAAATTAAAGCCAACGCTGTTGACCTTTGGCTACTGCAGTTCACGCGCAACCCAGACGGACTGCAATAAGCTGAACTTCAAGTGGAGGGCAAATAAATACGGTCCTGAGTTGAGAATTCGACTCCAACCAACCCGAGCCAAGAACGAAGAAGTATATAAAAAAAACTGACACAGCGATGCACATTAAATGGTCGTAATGGAATTTTCCTTGTCGGCGACAAAATTAAAAATACAATCCACATTGTTGTGCGGATCGCCCACAGGGGGAAGGGTCTACATTTTTGCACATACCCACCCGTGAGCGCCACTGCGAAATTGGAAGCGAAGTTGGGACGAAAATAATTGGAAAAATAATACACTTTGCACAACGTAACTAGATTTCGGGCCGAAAGTGGCCGACTGCGGGGCTATGATAATTTTATTTGGTTGCACTCAGTTTATTTTTCGGAGTTAATCTTGCACCCGCGAACTGCTGGAATGCTGATAGGGAAGAAACACAGTGGGTAGTGCATTCGTACACGCAAACAATCTGAGTAATGTTGAACATTTGTTTTGCTATCCTTGCTAATATTGGTAAAATATGGTGAGGGTGGAAAGTGTACCAGTGTAGTTCTCTTTTGCTTTCCCACCCACAAATATTACATGAAAGACAATTGGTAGTTTAATGCGATTTAGCAAAGAGATTTGCAAAGATAAGTCTTACTAATTTAGAAATGTCCCCAGAAATGTCCATCGATAAATTTCTTTGGTTGCCATATGCCTAGGGCATTGCTATAATCGTATCATATAAAATCAATTCGTTAGTAACAATGGCACGTTGGAGATTAAAAGTTAAGAAGACAGTGAGTGTCGATTGACCGACCAATTACTCAAGCGTTGCATCCCATTCAAATGATTTCCAAGTTCGAGAATAGAAATCCAGAACAACAGCATTCGGTTGTAAGAAAACACCTGCACGTAATCCAATTTTCTCATGTCACAAATGGCATTATTCCGCTTCAAAAGCAAGCTTCCACATTTCAAGGCTATATTTTTCCGGTGTCCATCAGGGCATGTCATCTGGGAACCAGTACGGCAGACATTCGTGATCGCCTACAACGATTCCCTCTCGACACGGACGATAATCTTCGATCGGCGCAGCGCACAAAGGGTAGCTCCCGATCCCCCTTTTCCCACGTTAGTAAGCCATCCCGGTGAAGCAAATGCTTTTCGGATGCTAGTCACGACTTTTTCGGAAGCTCAAGTCCGCTCAGTTTTCCTCTCTTATCAGCCCCGTTCTGAAGTAACAGTGAGAAAATTGAAGCAGAAATTTGTTCCAGTTTGACGATGTTCGATCGCTAGAATGAGAATTGGAATCGCTGTGGTGACCCGGAAGCAAACTGGCTAAACTAATGAACTGTTTCTGATTATATACTTCGTATGGTGGAAGGTAAATCTAAGGTTTTGCATGTATTGCGTTAATCCTATTAAATTTCTGAATATTTACGACATCGAGGAGGAGCAAATGTAAGATGATATTTTATTAAGATAGCGGAAATAGTTGTGAATATTAAACTTTTAACATTCAAGTTATTATACGACAAACTTTATTTAAAGATATTCAGTAAGGGAAATTTAGGATTTTTGACCTATTTTTGAATCGACATCATTGAACAGTGAATATAAAAAATAAGTATTTCTTGGTGACAAGTCCTACGAGCAAAATTAAATAATAATGTAGGATTGTTGTACCGCTAACATTGAATTTGGGAGGGCATAAATAGGTATGGCGTGTTGCTAATCACATAATCGCCTTCACATATCCCTTTAACTCATCATATCGTTATCAAATTATAATTATTTCTTTAACAATATGGTTCCTATACAGTTATCCCGTACGCTTAAGCATTGGAATGCATAATCATGTCGACATTAACACACCATAAACAATGTCAAATATACATTCTGAACCATTCAAGTACACTTATGACTAGGTAAGCCCCCCAAGGATTTTGAAACGGTCGTACACGCACTTGTTGGGTTGAAAGGGCAGTGAAATGAAAGAAAGGCGCAGTCCAAGCCGTCTCATGCAATTCCGGTACGCTGACGAGATATTTTTCCACCATTCAATGTCATTCCCGAGACGGGCAGCCTTTCCGATCATGACACTGACAGCCCATAACGCCATTGTCCGAGGCACCGGGGCACAATTCATTTTCGGTAAAACAGAGCAAATATTACCCCAACATTCCGTGGCTTCTTTTCGACAGCATTGACGGCGCTGGAATTCCTAGCCGTAAGACAGGCTTCGGGAGCGCTCCGGACCGGAAGGTTTTCCCCACCCACGGGAGCACTCTTGGTGGTTCGTTCGATTTCTCGAGCGGTTCAGGAATGAGCGGAATTTTGATTATTATTCGCATCACATCGTGGCATATTTTGGCCATCAAAATGTTTTTCGTTGTTGTTTTTTTTTCTTTCTTGCCTGCCCTACCGATGATGGTTTCCGAACGTCTTCATTCCCGGAAGGCAAATAATAAAGTTAGTAAAATATGATCGGCTGAAAACACTTCAGCCCAGGTGGGGCAACCTTGTTCTTCTTCTTTCGGCGAATGAGTTGTGAAATGATCGTTCCGTGATATCAGTTTCTCTTATTGCCGATATATTTTCTACCCGAAAAGGGTTACACTTAAGTAATAAGAGAAAAGAAGCCGGTTTTGGTCGAAAACAGTAAATACTCACTTCCCCTGATTAATCTCTTCAACGATTCGGTAGCAATGTTATTGAAATTTTAAAGAAATATTAGATTGGCTTAATCCATGCTAAAGTTAAATTTACTTTCACGATAATGTTTCCTTGTGTTTCACTATTACCTTGATTTCTATCATACATGAGTATATTATCGATTTTTACCACAACGAATTTTCCTGTTGATTTCCAGATAAAATTATGAAATAATAAGTAAAATGATACCTTACTATGGTTCATGGTTCTTATCATTGAGGTAAACGAGTAAGTCCTCTGTACCACGGTTTTTAATACAACTCGCCAGCTTCATAAGTTAGCAAGGTGGGATGAAAAATGGATCTGTCAACAATCCAATCTTTAATTCCCCAAAATCAGGCAACAATCAAATTGAGATCCACGGAATGGGTTGAAACCGAAAGTCGTAGCCATTGTAAGCGGATGCCTCCAACAATGGGCCCACGTTAATCAATCGACGGTGTTCTGACGTGCCCAATGGCATTGCATTCGTCGGCTAATGAAGCTATATCACGTAAACCGTGCCTCCAATCAATATTCGATCATTAATCATTCGACAGCTGTGTGATTGGAAAATAAATTAATCTTTTAGTTTGCGCCCTACTGCTCTCCACCCGGGAAACCTCGCAATCCTAGCATTGTTCAACCAATCGAACGTAGTTATTTTTATTTTATTTCAATGGGAAATGGCAAGCACATTCGTTTTGCATGGTGTATGAATTTAATTTTTTCGTCAATTTAATGTGAAACAACATGTTTGAAGAGCTAGAAAGAAACAGCTGGTAAAGCAAAAGTTCTTGTTTAAATAGAAGCAATGTTTATAATGAATATATCATGATGGATACATTTAAAATATTAAACAAACACCACTCCTACTATAATGTAGGTGAAAAGGTGTAATTTTGATGTGGTGTGTGGAACTCCTTATCCGATTTCCGAAAATTGGAAAACAAATGTGATCAAACAATGTAGAATTGTGTGTAGTAAAATTTCCTACAGCATCAAAAATATTGGTCAGTCCATCGACCATCGACAACAATGTAACATTAGGTTCACAACGAAACACAATAATGTGTTGTTGAATCATGTGAAACATTCCTCTGCAATGCGCAGGAATAAAATATTTCTCCGGAAGCATTCGTTTTGTTCGTAAGTTACATGGTGTTGTGAAAATTTGTTTTGTCAGTTTTACATAAAACCATTTATGGTTTCATGCTTGGTTGGTGCATACATGAGCTCATGAATAATCTTTTTTTTTAATGGCAGAATAATACATTTATAGACGGATACATTTATAGACGGATCTGAGTTGTGTTTGATCATTCATAGTTTTCATTTGGGATCACAAAAGTTGCTTTCAAAACGATAACATTGTTTCAAACGCTATGATTCAAAGTGGTTTCGACCAATTTTCCTATTAATTTCATTGTTTATTGTTTAAACTGAAGCTACAACGAAAAAGAAAACAGTTGCCACCATGAAACGAATCCTCATAAGTTCCATCAGCTTTGCTATCTGAATGCAAATTTAATACGAAAGCCACGAAAAACATTGCGCTCGCCACCACGAATGAGCAGTCGTCGGTTGCGATACAGCTGTCGTCAACAAGCCCTGGCCGGGCGGAAGTCGACGCCGTAAGCTACTGACGACCGGCATCATCGGCGAGCCGCAGCCCGATTGCATTATTCAGGTTAAGAGTCGGCATCCTGTGCCCTTTTGTAACGGCTAAAACACCCAGCATCCTGGATGACACTGGAACTAATGCTTTGGAAACATTCGAGAAGGACCGTGGAACGATCGCTAGTACCCTAAATGCAATGCCAAAATAGCTGCCTTCAAACCGTCCGCTCGGTTCTGTGAACCGTCGGATTGCACGTCGCACTCGTTGCAGTTGAGTTGGAAGTGTTTTTTCCCCGTCTCTCTACCAGCCCGCTAGCCAGCCAACACCATCTCCATCCGCTTCAAAGGCTTCAATCGCGTTCGACCAATCGAAAAGAAGTGAACGGTTCGAGCCGGAACGGAACAATTTAACGGGAACGATGGCACTGGTTCAGATTTTCCACCGAACGAGCAGACCCGGGCGAAAGCATAAACTATTTTGATGTTGGTGGATTGTTGCCGGAAATGTTGCCTTTCCTGTGCGCCGGAAGAGTGGTGCCAACTACAAGATTCGTCAATATTTTGTGAAACATCCTTTACATAATAGTTTAGGAAAGGAATTGGAAAAACAACGCGCACACAAATTTTCGTAATGGTTTGTTTGGAAAGGATGGATTGGTTTGAATTGTTGGAGTTGGGGATGTTTCTTCGACTTATGTTTGATGTTTTGCTTCGAAAAAAAGTGTTGCAAAATGAATTTGAATCATGTGATAGCATTCTAACTTGCGTGAATATTGTTTTATTTTATTCCGCATTATCCTCTAATAAATGATATTGAATTCATGATTTTTCCTAGCCTTTGTTTTAATTGTAAAATTTTGATATAAAAAAACAAACTTTTTTAAAAATGAAAGAAAATAAGTTTTAAACAGACTCATCTTTATATTCAAATTAACTAATAATTTAATATACATTTTAAATTTTACGAACTTTAACATAAGTTAGATAAACGTTCGATTATTTATTTCGAAAAATTGAATACAAAAATAGTTCACTTTCTCTCTGTTAGTGTAACATTTCAACCATAATTCCTGTATGTGCCCAAATACGCAAGGACGTTGTTCATGGAACAACTTTGTCAAACGTGATGATGCTCAAAACATAAAAGGCCTTCGGTTGGTGAAGCGGCTTTAGCCTTTGTCAGTTTCAGCACGGCACTCTGAGCGTCATAGAATATGCATCTGGCCTGCAACAGCGCACAGCAACTATTCCCCTGCGGTTGCATAACGCATTTACAGCATTGCAATTCGTCGACGGAACAAAAAACCTCCTCCCCATTTACCACCCCGCACTCGCCCGGGGCGGACATCAATGCCTCTCTCCCGGTGAATGTAGGAAGCGCGTGACCTGTCAGGTTCCAAATTTATCCTTCTCACCCTAACGGGGCCATAAATCACGGGTCGGGAAAATAATTGCCATATTCTTCCGTCGCCCGATCCGAGCCCTTCCCCCCACCCGGAACTGCAGCTGGAAGCTGGATGAACATGTCTTTGACCGGAAGCTCACCGACACCCATTGCCAAGATGCCTAGCATGCTAGCTCGCATGGGACGGTATCTACCGTACCGTAAGGCTGGCCCCGAAAAGCGAAAAAAAAAATAGAAAGTATAGACCACAGCCCTCGACGCCACGACTGTTTTATCAGGGCCGATGGGCCGCTGGGCCGCCGTCATTCGATCCGGTCCGGTGTGTGCTCGGTACACTTCGGTACGAAAAGGAAACAAACACCGTAACGCAGCAAAAAAAAAAAAAAAAATAGTAACACACCACAGTGAAAAGGAAATATACGCCCCAGGGCAAGAGCCACGGGGTGGCATCTGTTGATACATAATCCTCGAGAATCGATTCCCTGTTCGGTTTATTTATGCTGACACATATTGGCGCTTTTGGTTGTTGCACCGGGGCTTTTGCTACGGCATCCGGTATTGAGACGTCGCACCTTGCCTAAAAATGGAGAGTGAATCAAAAAAAATACACATACATCTTTGTCTATTTGGGGGAACGTTTGCAGACACGGTGAGGAGTTGCTTAGCTTGACGTTACCGTAACCTCGCAACGGTTGACAACTAACGTCACTGTATTAACGACATCGTCACCTGTGAGCGGCCGGGCTTTTGTCGATATGGAGTCGAGAATGGATTTTTCCCGGTCACTGCCATTGTCGCAAAATGTCTCCTAGTTGACTGGCTCTTATCAATTATGGATGTTGCTTAGGCTTCAAGCCGACATTTTTTTTAATCAAACTTTTACGTTACGTTACAAAACATTTTCCTTTATACTTTGTTCGTATGACTTTAAAGCCTCCTTACGAATAGTTAGTTCACTCTAAATCAATGAAAATAAACGGTAAGTTTAAACGAGTCGTTTCGAAATAATGTATTCTGCATAATTGAAAACTCGAACGCACCGAATGTGGAGTGTCCTTTTTCTTTATTGCCGTCAATAAAACGATCATATTTGAAACCAATTTCGCTGAGTAAATTTGCGTTGCGCTCTAATTTGCTTGTACGTGTGTGTGTGTGTGTGTGTGTTATTTCATAACCATCCCCATCGAGGCCCCTTGCTACCGCACTTCTTCCCCCCTAGTGGAACTTCTTCTCCTAGCGGCGCACAAGTGCATCACAAAATTGAACAACTTCCTTAATTGAATCTGCATACCTTTATTTAAGCTCCACCGGGACGGCCGGAACTTGACTCCCAGCCCTGAAGTGACTGAAAACATTATTCGTCGCATCCGCATTTCGCTCGCAGACGCAGACACTCGCACCGAATCAATCCTATTTGGCAACACGCAATCCGAGCTAAAAGCTGCTACGGCTGCTGGGCTGGGTTGTTCGCGAACGGCGGGTCGCGAATCGAATCAGTCCACAGGCCGGGTCGGTGGAAAATGGTCGACGTCTGCTCTGCCGAAACGGAATTGCAAAAGGGGACAGAGCGTTCAAGAAATTGTCTCAAACGGCGACGGCAATAAACGTAGAATAATCGCTAACGAGTTGTGTTCTGCAATTTGTTTGATGAGTGATAGGAGTGAACGTAACGGTGGGCAATTAATTTATTTTTATTACTATTTGTACCGAAATTGGGATCGTCGTTAGGGTAAGGAATTGGACGATGAGATTCTTGTGGGACACACTGTGTTGGAAAAATATCGAACCCAAAAGAAGTCGACTCATCCCGGACCGCACTGTCAATGCACCGTGCAGCAGATCTTTCTGGGCCAATTTTCAAACGAACTCACGGAGTGGCCAGACAGAGTTTGAAAAAAAGCAGCGCGAAATAAAAAACACACAAACACACAATTCGGCTGAAAATAAACACACATTCACACACACGGCACCCGTCCCAAAACGGCACTACGATGCGGAAGATGATGGAAAAATCCTCCTACGATAACTCTTTATAATCCATCTGATGTGCTGCAGCCTAGCGCTTGCTCAAAAGTGCACGCGCATTTCATGTTTTTTTTCTTTCGCAATCCCATGTGTTTGTGTTTGCACGTTTATCGAAAGGCACCAACGGAACGGATCGAACGAACGGCCGTTTCCGCAGTTCCAAAAACGGGACGCATCACCAAAGCCAGCATCTGGTCGCCGGTAGTGTGAAGCCGGTGAAAATGCAAATTGGTACAGGTATTGATTAGGACGTTCGCTAGTGCACGGATTGCGCGGAACTCACCAATTTGTTTGGTGCCTCCCGGGAACGGTGCTCGTCACTCGTATCGAACGAAATTCGTGGGCATATTTCTATGTAAATGTAATTGAAACATCCATCAGTGATTCGATTCGAGTGGTAAGCTCTTTATTAATCTCTCTTCAATACTACTTTCTATATTTTATGATACATTTGAGAACGAAATATTCCATGAACGTGAAAAATGTTAATCAATGTTAAATAAAATGTTTATTTATAACTAATCTGTATATATCGGAAGGAATGTAATCAGGAGTATGATATGTGGAAGGATTGATTGCAAATAATCCAATTTTACACAATTACTAGCTTACATGGCATAAAACGATTTGGAAAATGTACACCCCAGGAATATCCACCGTTTATCAGATTTAAATCATTAATGCGATCTTCATTTCTCATGCCACCCTGCCAGCGATTACAAAACCGGATCACGCCTGCAGGTCAATAAATTAACTTAATTACATTTTACCATAGACAAACGATCCGTTTGGCGAATGTCATGGTAATCGATTGATTGTATAAATAATATCGCTGTATTAATTGTGAGCCAACGGGCGTCGACCATGCATTCGCTTCACGTCGAGCCACAAATTGTATTTCACAAACACCCTAAGCAGTGGGCGAACGCGCTCGCATCCCGGGCACTTGCTATCCGCCCGCCACGAGGTTAAGAATGATTTTTACGGTTTTGCACCTATTGCACACTTTATTATCAGCAGCCAGAAGTTCGGTACCGTGTTCGGTACGGATTTTTCCTACCACATTTCCCCGGGCATTGATATTCCGGGCCGGTTGCAGGGAATCCTCCAATATTACGCGCGTGATCGGAATAAGCAGCAGCATTTCTTGCGGCCGCTAGATGCTTGAAAATATTCGATGAATTTCTGAACATATTGGAGTTCCACGATACACTAACGGCGTTTCGGCAGCTTGCTCTGTTTGACGAGCACGAAAAGATCGGAACACCCATTACCTAATCGATTGCTTTCCACGTCCCACGTCTTACAAGCGTATCGTTTGAATACATCGCCATCAGCCGGCGGTGTATCCCTGCGTCATACACTCCGTTATGTATGTCCTAGATTCTGTCAATCAATAATCAGCACTCTTTTTTTTCGCGGTAAGCTGAGACAGTTTTCCCTGACGCATTGTAGACAACTGACGATACGACCGTAATGGCGCGAAACCGAAACGCACCGAAATCAATTGACAACCGTTGATTTGTGCCATTACGCCAAACCGGTGAAATCATCAAAGTCACATTCATTATTGTAGCCGCAGTTTATGAGACGCTGCAGTCCAGCCGCGTGTGGTTCGGTGATGCGGCAGAGCGAATTTAGTGTGAAATGCTGTTTGACGATTAATCTCATTATCATCCTTGGCCGACGACAATTTCTCCGCAAATCAAACAGTCATCAAGATGTGCCGGACAAAACAACACCGGACTTGAGTAGGGCGTTGCATTTAGGGCCTCGCCCCTTTGGCGGATGCAGGGGATGTTTGCAACACAGGTTGGAAAATGTTCTTCGTACTCGTGTCACGTGCATATCGCTGAAGCGTTTCGCTAACGAACGTGAGGACGTTGCCGGGAAACTTCGATCTAGCAACCGTTGTCTACTCAGTTAGTAGTTGAAACCACGGCCAAAGTGTTCAATCCTGCATGAGGCCTCTTCTATATACAGAAATTTACTTTATTTTACTAATAAATGAACTATGTTAAGGACAAAAGTACCGAGCCGTTGCATTCATATTAACATAAAATACTCCTCTCGGGTAAAAAGGTTGTTTTCACTGGCAAGCTTGCAGGCAGGCATGATGAAAGGGAAGCTTCTTTGTGAATTACTTACTTCAGTTTCAAACCCCTCCAGCAGCGCTCTGTGCATGAACATAAAATTCATTTTTCGTTAGCATGCTTCACAGCGCGCCAACCGGCTCGAGTGTATTCCGTAAGGCTTACGGCCTCGCCGTTCGGCCGTTCATTGGCTTCGTGCTTGAACAGCATAATCCCATCAATGTCAGTCGAAATTGAGTTCGGCCGGCATTATCTTTACCTACTCTTTTACCTACATATATTAATTTGAAACTACATGATCATCGAACGGTGGAGGGTAGGTTTATCGAAGCACTGAAACTATGGAAAATCCATGTTAAGCGCTATGGAATGCTGAACGGAGCTTAGTAGGTTTCTCTGTAAAGGAAGTTTTCATGTTCCCGTCTAATTAGTTCTGGATCACAGTTCGGTGAAATCACGGCTCAAATTGGGCAACCGTATGATCGCTGAGTGTGAAGTTCAATACTTGAAAGTTAAATATTAAGGAAGAAATAGCTAGTATTTCTAACTATTTGTTGATTAATCAGTAACTCTTTTTAATTATTTACAAAATCATCCTATACCATAATTAAAACAAAATTAACCTGAAACTATATGATTCCATTTTTGTTCAAATAAAATAAAACATCGTGACTTTGCATTAACACTCACACAAGAAGCAAACATTGTATTCTTCTGTTGTTAATAGATTAATTTGCATTTTAAATGGTGGCACAAGTTTTTTCGATAAGTTTTCCTATTATTTCCTGTTAAAAAGATACAACCGAAATGTACCGACCGATTGGTCAAACGATAAAACACCCCTCGATGGGCCAGCCAACGCGAGCAAATACGAAAGCAAATCGGTCGGTCAAGTGGGAGGGGCTGTGGAGTGGAGTTCGCGACATAATATGAAAATTGTGAAAAAGGGTTTCGAATTCCATTAACCTCGTTGAAAGGGGACAATGACTTGATTTAAACAATTTAATTTCCTCTCCCCTGAGGAACCAATTCCACAAAACACCTATATAAACCAAAGGGGGTGGAAAAAATTGTGAAGAGGCCATTTTTTCCATTAGATCGGACCGTCGATAGACACAGCGAAGGACCGAAAAAAAAACATCACAAACCACTGGCCGAAAAAAAAGGTCTGTAAAAGGCGCAGTCTTGAGTGTCTGCTCATTGTCGTTCGAATAGGTCAATCGTCACACTGGGTGCAAAAAAGGCTGGCTGAATAATTACTCCGCTACTTTCATCCTGCTCTGTTTGTTCTTCATTTTGTTATTTGATGATTCACCTGTTTGAAAATGCTTTAGTTCTATTTTGCTTATTTTTCTGAATTTTTAAATATGAAAAGTTGATGCCAGAGCAATGTCAAGGAAATCGAATAATAAAAAATATTTTATAATTAAACTGTTTATGTTAAGCCGTTTATGTTAAGTTGAATGAACCGAGCAACGTTAAACATGGAGACAGATTGTTCCAAACCGTTTGGATTAATTTTATATTGATTGAAATATCTTTGGTTTTTAGCGGTGAACAAAAATATACTAAATATGATATGTTCCCGAAACTCATGAATGTTTTCAAAATCGAATTTCTTCCATCCCTCGTCATATAAGGCAGTTGCAAAAAGTGTATTACTAAACTGACAAAAATAAAAATAACAGACCTTTTCGAGTATCGTCAACATAACGCAACCTGTATTGTGACGCGAAGATTGATTGTATTCTGCAGCGGCATTCGTATGTGAGGAAGACGAGATTTGTTGTTCTTTTTAATGAGTCCTGAAATGCACCTAAATAAATCATGTGGCTTTCACATTCCTCTAATAGCTTAACCAGATTGCGCTAATGAAAGTATCCTTCCAAGCGCATACATGTGTCATAGCAGCCCGAGTGCGCCCCTCACGACGAGTCGGAGAATTCAAATGACCCTCAAATTTATAATGAAATTTTCCTGCTCCTCGTCGGCTCCGGATGCTGTTGGAGTTGCGACCCTGCTGCTGCTGCTGCTCCAAAACCGAACCCAGCTTGCTAAAGCCGTGTCGTCGTACGGCCACGTTTTAATTTCGCCGAACCACCCACGACACATGCCGGAAAATGCACTAGTTTAAATGCATCCATGAGGCGCCATCGGCATAATCACATCACACACAGCCCAATCCCGGTGGAATACTAGATTTCACAAGCGCAGCGCGGACGGGCTCGAGTTGCGGCTGGACGATCCCTTGGCATAAATTCATTCCTTGTGTCGCCCTAGACAGTCGTCATGATACGTGCACCGCCGGAGGGTCCCCGGCTCAACCTGGACGGATGGTCGTCAGCGTCAGCGTTTGGGTGAAGAAAGATGCCACGACGCGCTTGTACATACCACAATAAGATCCCATTGTTTATCCTGGTGGAATGTCAAAAGCGTGGGGAATGTCAAAGGAGTCAGCTGGATGAATGAATGAATAACTTTACTACGCATTAGTATTGGCACATGGTTCGTTGTTCTACAAGCTCCTGGATTTTTTGAAATGAACAAAAAGTTCTTCCTTTTCAAAAATTGCTGATAAAAATACGAGCCTGTCATAAGAAGATTTACAATGTATTTCATTTATGGTACTATCTTGTAGCGAATCCGCTTTATTTTATTATGAAATATTTTTTTAAGAATTCCAAACAAGTTGTAAACTACATCAAAAGTTAAAATTATCACTTATAAAAAATTTAATCCCTCTAAACTATCACTCTTCGGGCCAAGTAACAAGTACAATTTGGTTTCAGATTTGAGAACATCAAATGTGGTTTTGATGTTTTGGTGTCCTTTGCTGGGTCATAGAGGAGTGCATAAATTTTAGACCAAAACGCGTGCGGAACCAGATTTTACTCGTTCCACCTATTTCGAACAATCGGAGCGTGTTGGTTCCCTTCATCCCTACGAACAGATGATTCATTTATTGCTATTGTTATGGTCAAAGCTATGATTAAAATTGAATGAAAACTTCACGGTCGGTCGGTCCCCTCTTCCTTCCCCAGAAGTCGCATCCATTTGGCGAGATTTGGCCATCATCGTATCGTTTTCCATCCGAGCCCGAGTATGGAAAGTCCAGAGTCCGGAACGTGCTAGACACGCCATGGCAGACCACGCAACATCACGTCGAATGCATAGCCCGGCTGCAAAGGGCATTTGGGGGGTGTTGCCAACGGCTGACAATAAGCTAAATAAATGTACGATGATGAGGTACCGAGGTAATATGTGCACCGCGAACATCAAACTAAATTATAGATTAGATGCACAGGTTTGCAGGCGGACGAAAGTGGTACCGAAACACCCCGCAAGGAAAAAGTTTCACTGCATAAATCGGCAACTCGACACTCGCATGATTACCTTCGCGTTCTGCGTTCGCTTTTGATGACTCCAGCCCATCCGCCACCTTCCCGCCCTCGCACTGCTCACAACCAGAACGTGCGCCATTTTGTTGGTCCAAAGCTACGCCGTGCCGTTTCGCCCCGAAACTGTGGTTGGATGTTAATTTTGCCTCTCGGAGGCAATTACCGACATAATTGCATGTTCAAACGGGTAAATGATATGATTGAATAATTTTCGCATGACACTCTTCGCAGAATTAATCATAGCTGTGGAAAGGATGCTAGGCCATCGCTGCACTCTCGTTTATGGGTGTGCTGTTTTGAGCGGAATTATTACGCCATTATTGTGAGAACTGTTGTTTCCATCGGTGCGCAATGGCAGTTTGGTTAATTACAATAACCAACACATTTGATCTACCTCAAGTGTGTAAATTAAGAATGCCGTATCGATCAGTTGATCGTTTAAGGAAGCAGCTTCATTTCAAAGATCAAAACAGTCGTCAATCAATCAAATGTTAGAATGTTCAATCAAATGTCGAAATGACAGAAGCGGATCAAACTAAGCAGCTGCTTGGGCTTGGGACCCCGAGCTTTCAAAGGCCCCGTCCTTTTTTCCCATATTTTTTCAAATAGTAATAATGGAATTATTTTCATTAGTTTGCCACAAAGTTGCTTGATTTATAAAATGTGCGATGAAATCTTAGATTTTCTTTTGCGTTTAAAAAAATAATTAATAAAGAAATATGCTTGATACACTGGGCCCAAAGTTAATCCGGACGCTCAAAAAATGATCATACGTCCGACTTTGTGGTCGATTTTAGAGTACTTAGAATTGATAACAATGATTTTTGTTCATTGCATCTTCTTGGTGCACCTTCCCACGAAGTACGTGCAAAAAGAACGGTGAAAAAAATCGTACCCAAGCGGCGCAATAAACAATAGAGTGGAAAAAGTCAGAATTTTGACGGCCAATCGCAAAGTCGGACAGTTATATTTCATCGTACTTTTGTTGGCTAAAGTGGTGTGTAAGTTAGTTTCGACACTCGATATTTGTTATTATCGATGCAGACGACTCTTAGGCATCGTTAGAAGCACTCGGATGATTCGATTTATTATATTATTGAAGTTTTTATTGAAATATACGTCACACTACTTTGTTGGAACGAAACATCATCATTTATCCATTATAACGATGGAAAAAGATTTCAAAACATATGAAATTAGACTTACAATAGCAAACTAACAGATTCAGACAACATTAAAAAGTATAAAACATCAAAAAGTATTGTAAAATCACCAAAGAACTGCTCTTTGCAGCACACAATTCGTTAACACACAAATTAACACAGTTGAAGTTTGGACATGGTTGATCAAGGTGTATTACATCAATATTTTCAAAATTAAGTCAAAACCTAGCACCTAATAACTAACATTTGAAGTAATATTTTGTATTCTATCAAGATTATAATCCAAAACACACATTGCTGGATACTAGATTATGGGTATTATTCAACTGCCCAAACTGCTCACTACCGCCATCCAATAACAATACACTTGTGGGTAACAAAGCACTTGTGGGAACTTATGGTGGTGGTTGTACGACTACAATCCAATTTAAAACTTGTTGTGATAATTGAAAGACGTAAACTAAAGAGTTTATGTAAAGAAAATTACAAAAAATAAGTTGGAAGCACGCCAAAACGGCTACAAGTTTTTTTTAGCTACAAGTGAAAACTTGAGAAAATGCTGAATTTCAAACACCTGTTTTGATTGATGATGCATAAAGTGAATTGTGTTAGAAACTTATGATAAAAAATCATTTTTAGCTAAATTTTAACAAAATAATTTCAAATAATCCACAGTGAAATAATAACAATCTTTGTTTGCATTCTCGTCAGCTTATCGTTATTTTTTATGGGTTTTTTGTATGATAATTTTTGGTACCTATAAATCAAGTACAAAGAACAATAGTGGCCAACTAATGAATGTGCAGGTACAACGACATGCGACCACTTGAAGTGCACCAAACGGCAAAGAAACCTAGCAGTCCGATTTTACTTGCGTGTCCGCTTTTCGGGTCTTCGCGCATATTTTGAGCCGTATCTCAGTAAAACAATCGATTTTGATTTCGTTTTCAATTTACTTACATAGTGAAAGAGTTAATGAATAGAAATGTATACGTTAAAGGTCAATATTCGGTTCCGGGAATGCTGTAGGCTTGCGGAAAGACAGCAGACCGTCTCATTTTTCAAGCGTCCGATTTTACTTGCAGCAGACTGTAATTTATTGTGGATGACATTTCAAAATCTGTGAAAATCCTGATAGTGAGATTTAGAATGATTCGTCTATAAGCCATCTGATTTTCTTTAGGAAAAGATAAGAAAAATTTCTCTTCCAAGCCTCACTCACATCTTAAGAGGTTTCTACTTCGATACAAGCAGGTTTTCGAGTTCCATGCATCGAATCTAATTCCATTAGAAGCCCATAAACGATGGATGGCTGGTTGCTTACCTTTGGTGATTACCGCCCACAACCCGGTGCACCTCCGTTTTTATGTTGTTTCGTGTGATTGTTTGCCTTTTGCCTGTAGGATGTTTGCATAGCATACCCATTGGCCGTGCTCGCTTGACTTACCCTTTCGGTTCGGTACAAACCAACAACAAATCCAAAAATAGTTTATGGAATCGCCTGTACTTCGCCACTATTCGACACAGACGTAATCAAGATTGGGCCGATAAGTTTCACCCAAACCAACCCACACACGGCAACACCGGCGCTAGATTCGAACCTTGCCCGAACCCGATGTACCTTTCGGCATACCGGCCAGCCTCATACGGTTTTGCCTCATGCGCAGCTCTAGCAAAAGTTCAAAACTTCCATTTCCCCTTTGTGCCCCCAGCCGGAACCGCGCCACATTTCCATGCGAGCGCCGAGCGCGTTTTCCACCGCCCAAAGAAAAACACGGGTAGCTTCGATTCGATCGGAAATATAACGGAATTGAGATACGCTTAATTTCCGCAGTATATTTCTTCCTTTCAAACGCACGGAACCGCACGGTCGCGGCGGATATCCCTTTTTGCTCCCTTCTTTTTTCCTTTGTCCCCTTCTCTCTCGGTTTAGCCTCTGTTCGAGGCACATCCGGGGCATTTCATAACAGCGCGATTCCATTTTATGCGGCGAGTTTTTCCCTTTTTTACGATTTTGTGAAACCCAGGCGTGCGAGAACGTGGCGCTGAAAATTGAATTTTACGTCACCCTTCAGAGCGAAGGATTCCATTTTATGACATGTGACGATGAATCAATCTTTGACCCGAAACGGAACCGAGCAGCTCGGGATCGAGCTATTCCCGTTAAATAGCAAAAGAAAAAAAACGAGGGAAAAATGAAACAAACGTTCAAAGAATTACACAAAAAAGGGCCTGCGCTACTAAAGCGGGCATTTCGATGGCAATAGCCAAACGTGCTCATGCGATTCCACAGATTGCGCGTAGAACAGATGCTACACCCGACTTCTCCACTTCCAGAGATATACACACACCTTGCCGTACCATGTTACAGAAATAAAAATAAAGTGACACGAAAAGTCACGCGAACGGGGGTCTCAAATCTAGAACCGGTCCAGGGAGGCGAAGAGACGGCGCAGCAGCAGCAAGTGTCGGCGCGGGTCGACAGCTGCACACGTGACAAGGTCAGAAAACTTTGCACGCCGTGCGCGACTTCCCATTTTGCGATATGCGTCCGCTAGATTGTAACAATTGAACCGCGGAACTCCCAGGGTGGTGTTTTGAATGGATGTGCCCGGAAAGTTCAAACCGCTTCCGAAACATTTGTAGCAATTGCGAGCTGCTCCAACTGCTGCGTTCTGTGTTCGGTGACACCTTTTTTATTTCCGCCACATAGCGAGGACACAGCTATGCTGTCCTTTTATTAGAACGTTTGGGATCAATCATGCTCAATCACCTACATTCCAAGCGATCAACATATAGTATTGCATACCTTCAGTTTGCTGACGTGGGAACATGTTCGGGATTCGGGAAATTGAAAATAGACGCATAAAAATATGCTCTACGATCGAAATCGAATATGACATCAATGGAGATTTGGCTTTTCTCAACCAAATCCCAATACGTATTTGAGTTTTATTTGCTCGAAGAGGCCAATGTGTTACAAAAATCAATTGCGTAACAAACATTCTAGCATCATATTCTGCTTACCAAAAATGCGTTCTCGATGAATTTAAACACGGTTTGTTCAAACTTGATTTTTTAAGAGTTGTAAACCAGTTTTATATGCCATGTTTTAATTAAAATAAGGTTGTAGATATCAACCATCTTATTTCAACTAAAAATACACCACAAGATGTTCATTATCTTAAACGTCATTCTTTCCTAACAATCCTTTAATTATAAAAATCTGAGCAAACTAAGCTCTGTTAAATTTAAATATATATTTGACTAGCTTGACGCCCCGGCGTTGCTCGGTGACAAAGGGATTGAGAAAAGTATTATGGTTTTGACTAATACTTGAAAGATATGTTTGAATTTAATAGCTATTATATCGACGTATTTAAAATGTTTGATATTTCATCAATTTCCCCTTGATGTATAAACCTTAGTGTAACTATGTTGGATACACCTTGACATTTGTTTACATGCTTGTTTTGTCTGTGTAAGTAAAACTGAGTTTAAATTGTAAAATTTAGATTATTTTTTAAAAAAATAATGATCAAACAAACCTTCAACAACATCTGCAGTACTTAAACTTAATGTGTGAAAGGTTTCAGAAGCGACGGTTCAGTATTGGTTGAGTTTTTAATGTGCATAGAACACCATACATAAAAAAAGCTAAAATATGTAGTAGATTGCTTTCCCTATTGGGCTGCAAATGTCGTTTGGTATATTATAAACTTAAATTTTTTCTATGTTGAAAGTTGACGTGTTCAATTATATCTCTATATCAAAAATTTGTATCCAGTAATACGTTAAGCTTCATTGCCTGTGCCAAACCTTAGATGTATGATTTATTCAACCGACACCGTTTCAAAACTCACCTATTTAAATTTTAATAACTTCCTAATCCAATGAAACTTGGGACTGTCGCTCACCCGGAGTGAGAACGAACCTAATTGATCATACATGTAACGAGCTACAGGCTAACTTCATACATTTAATTATGCATAGCAGGAGAGGTGTTTCAATTACGACTACATTGCCTGCATTAGTTTCCAGAAACACCACTTGCTTGAAGATGTGTGCCTTAGTGAGGCTCAATTAAGGTCGGTTTGAACTGAGACGAGATTGATAATAAGCATATTATCCGATGAAAGTTCCAGCTCTGGCACTACTTTGACTTACAGCAATCTTGATTCACCTTTTAACTGGATCCATAATTCTTTTTCTGTTTTTACTTCATACCATTAGAATATTCTACTATGTCTGTGTCTCACTTAAAGGTTTATTTTCACACCCCTGAGAGATGAATTTCATGGTAAAAGCTGAACCTAGATAACCTTTCCATGCCATGACATTATCAGGGACATCGTGCCGTGCCTCTAACGAAAACGTATCGCATGCATAAATACGATAAACGAAAAATAATTGGAGCCGTCTCGGGTAACGCCATATACAGTAAAACAGTTTCACACTGGTGCACCCGTTAAACAATGACTGTGGTTGGTTGGAAACATTTCCTGAGATGAAGAATTTTATGTAGAATGTTTGCTTTGAAAAGCCTTTGAAAGCAGTTGGAGAGTTTGTGAATATGTAATGTAAAAAAGAGATCTAACCCTATTATTTGAAAGCCTTTCAAACTGAGGAACTGCTACATCTTAGCGAAACGAAAGAAGAAACAGTCGTTGGAGAAGGTGCACCAGGACGGTTGTGTTTCACTGTTCGATACTACCGAACCTGCAAGCATCGGGATCGTCGCTCACCGTGGCCGCAAATTGGGAAAAATTGCTTGTCTCCGTCTTGTTACTGCATATTTACTGTTCCGTGCCTTACGGTTAATGGAAGGCGGGAATCTCTTCTTTGGGTGTTGAAATCGCATTGCATGCAAAATCTTGGAACGATCAAGCTACAGTTTTTCCTTACCCTTTTCCAAAGTAACATCTTGGGTCAATATCAATATTCATGAAGTGGGACATTTATGACCAAACTAAAATATATATAGTCTGGCCAAAGTAAACATCTGTTTGTAGAGTTAAGCCAACACTTAGGAATTTAAGGCAAGATAGAACAATTCTGAAATGTGGAAAATACAAATTTACAGCTAATTATGGCTCAAGAACTTCAAAACCTCCCGCAAAATTAGAAGCAGTATTTAATTTTTAAGCCATCTGCCTCAATATACACTTGTAAACGAAAGAATATCGCGATAGTTCTAAATGCAGCCTCGTTTGTATGCAAAAGACCAACTCCAGAAACAAAACCAAAAACAGAACTACAAAGGTCAGAATTAATTGATCTTTTTTCAATACATTAATTGCTTACTAGGCTTAACATAATGCAGCAATGAAGTACCGATGGGAAACTAAATATAAAGAAAATATAGTTTTTATAAATGAAAACAGCTGAAAACTAGAACAAAGTTTGTGATTTGTTTAAGCAATGTTCGTTAGCTGATGCTGTCAATTATTTAAAGCTAATTAATGCCCCAATTAAAACTATCCCGAAAAAAGACTTGATTCAGCTTACCTCGGTGAAAAGAGTTTCCAGTTATCGAGAAAGCTTGTATTTAATGATGGATTTCTGGGCTTAATTGGTGTTTCATCAATAAATTCCTCCATCAAACACCGCTGCGAGTGCAGCTACTAGTTTATTTTACTCAAGCACAACGGGGGCCAATTTTAGCCGATTTGTGGGTAAGTATAATTTTTCACCACCCAACCACCAACCCTCAACGTGCCACGCTTCACCGCCCGCCCTCGAAAACACTCCATGATTACACCATGTTCGGTAGCGTTTTTCCTCGCCCTCGTGTGGTGGAGAACATTTTCGTCAAAACCTGGCCCCGGCGCAATAAATCTACCACCAACCGGGGCCACCACACATGGTGTTTCGCCGAAGGGGGTTAAAAATTACTTTCCACCGACGGAAAGCTCCGACGCTTCACGCCCCCGGTCGAGAACGCGGTGAGTGCGATTTTTCACACGATGTGTTATGCTTTCGCTCCCACGAGCCGCATTTTCTTCCCGTTGCGTGCGCGGATCGTGAGATAAAATCATTATTCCAATGATGTATGGTGGGCTATTACACCGAAGGTGGGAAGCTAGCCACATTCTTAGCCGAAAAGGAAACGGGCCGTGGAGCTTTGCTGGCTGTAAAGAACCATGGCCATATAAATTTCAATATTTTAAGATGTTGAAGTTCTGCTTCTGTACCATCCGCGTTTTTTTTCCTTTTTGTTTTCCATTTTATACAGTTGTGTGTTTTTGTTTGTGTTTTATGTGTTCTTGTCCTTAAAGCTGGACAAATCCGACGAATCGTCCTCCTAATGAATGCACCCGGTAGGAGTGCCTGGAAAACATTCGTTTTCGCACGCCCGACCGACCGAAAGCGTGGCAAAATGGAAAGAAAAACACAGATGTAAAATCCGCTTTCATGTTAGCTCCGCTGCAGGCACTGCAAGTTGTTCATTTGCTCGGAAAACAAATCCCACTCCACACGGCGCGGAGACAGGTGAGCTCCCTTGCATAACCGGAAGAGGCAAAATGTTTATGCTATGTTTTCCGCCGCTCCTTCGCCGGCACTCGATGCCGTTGGGCGGGCGTCTTCCCTGTGAGCGAAGACGTTCGACCCGGCGGTGGCCATTACTGACGACACACCGGGAGCGCTACGGCACTGATTATGAAACGGTAGCAGAAAAGCGCATTCGAGCGCACACAAAATGCGGAATAAATTATTTCCTTCCCTTTTTGTGCAGGACTTACAGACTTAACGGGGAGGAATACTAAAAGGTGCTTACTTTCTCTCGTTCGCTTTCCCCCCCCCCCCCCCCCCCTGCCCATCTGGGGCCGATCGGTGGGAGTTCACATTGTTTCGCACGCCAGGAGCGGATTGGCCGGGACGATAAAGTTTGCTGCCCGTTACCCGTAAACTAGGGAATGATGAAGTTCCGTCCGGTAGCAACGCCACCATCGTGCAAGCCCAGCCGGTCGGTGGTGTTTCGGTGCGAGCAATAAAGCGGAGATGCTGCTATTTGAATGTGGGTATCAATAAGGATTTGTACTTGCCGAAGGGGTCGGGGCTCGGTTTGGGCGTGTCTCGATTTCGAAACGAAAAGGAACACGGTTGTTACAGACGGATCCGACGAAATGAGCCATTTTTACGATCATTACTCTTGTTATAATTTTATTGACTGTGGTATAATATTTCCGGCGCATCAGTGGAGACACGCAACAAGTTCCTTTGAATCTGGATGCTTCATGAAAAGGCATCAATTTTGGTTTCTCCTTGTTCATCGATCGTAGTATATGGTTTCATTTGATTTTCTTGTGATGTTTGGAATAAAATGAACAAAATGACCCTACATGTTTTATTGATTCTTGCAAGTTTATTTTATTGATAATCCCATATGTAACTTCATATAGAAAAGTAAAACCTATTGGTGGAAATACTGTGGTGTGGCATCGAAAATATTCAAAAATTTTGAAATGCATATTTAATGAATTTCGTCGATATTTTACTGCACAACGAGATGACTGGATCAAAAGAAATGTCTTTATGAAGTGTCTGGTTAAATGAAAAAAAAAACTGGAAGATTAATTTTAGTTCAACTAAAATTATTTATTGAAACATATTACGCAAGGTAGTTCATACTGATGGTTTTACATTAAAGCTTTAAAAATTTTCAATCCAGAAATGACTCCAGTTATTATTGGATTTTAAGTACAGATTGTTAAGACAAGATCACTTCACAGTTGTAGTTCAGTTTAGGCAAGTGAAAAAGGTGAGAAAATAAAAAGATTCACTAGGTTTATAGATATTTCAGGTACGAAGAGCATTGAGGATCACTACTTGTTCTTGTGCGGATCTGTACAATTGAAAATTTAAAAATATCGATTGCTGGACAGTAAAATGTTGAACTTCTAAAATGTTTGGCAAAAATGTTAACATAAAGTTATCAATTATAAAAAAAAACAATAGGTTAAATCTTGTCTTACAGTCATCGCTAGGTACATGCAATTTCCCTCCAAAAAACTTTTTTAAACCGATTGTCTAATCGAAGTTCTTACTCCAAATATTACAAAAAACTATTTATATCTATCCTCTTTGTAACAAAATCAAAACAATATTTAATAACTCAGCTATTTAGTTTTATTCAGGAGACATTTACACAGGAGAATTGAATTTAAATAATATTTGTGTTTGTTGGTGATGATCTAAACATCGCAAAAAGTTATTCCAATCCATCTTATTTTTCATGGTTTTCCGATAGGTTTTCATGTTTAACATTTTTAGCCGTTGTAATCAGGGACAATTTTCGCCTCGTTCGTAAATTCTTCAATTGTTACACACTCGCAAAACCTTTAAGCTAACGACTCAAGAAGCAGCAGCTAATCTGGGGATTAGAGCATCGCATTGCAACCCTAGCCGCGTCAACCAAAGTCGGCCCAGAAGGATTCACTTCCCAAGGGGGCCGAGCCTTCGCGTCGCACGGTGGAAAACTGAGAAGAGAGCAAACCCATTTGCATACGAAAGTCCAGGCTGCGACCGGGCCTTGGCTTCTGTACACAATTGTAATTCATAAATCACTGCATCTCGGTTCTGCGGGCACGAAACAGTCTGGTCGGGGTAAGCTCGGTGTTGCCGCTGACGTACGGAGATTACATTCCGTCAGATGAAATTACGCGCGCTAGCGTGTTTGACTTGCACGTGTCTGCAAGTTGGCTTCCTAGGAAAAAGTGAAATCCTTCGCCTCGTATATGCGCCGGGCAATGTGTGTGTGTAGGTGAATTCGTTCTTGGAACACCGCATAGCGCTCGGCAGAAGACAATTTCGACCGTATTCCACTTAATCTCCCATCCAATTATGATCATTTTGTGGGTGCCACCGTTACCTTCTTACATGGTTCGCTCCCTTTGGGAGGGTTGTAGGTAACTTTCGTTTTTCCACTCGGGTACCGGTGATTTATTGGTCGTACGTGCGTATTCTGCCTTCGCTGTTAGTGCGTCATTTTACGGTGTCTGTTTGTTCGTCCTAGGCATTCGCGCCAGTCCACCTTTCGCAAGGAGTGGAGGCGCCACATTAAAGAACCGCTCGACCAATTTATTTCCAGCAAAAAGGATGAACCAAACCGAAAAAAATCTTTCACATACACACACAAACACCAACCGGAGAAACACCCGAAAATCTCGAAGCACCCAAACTTCATCAGCTTATACCGCTTTGGGCACACTTCATCAGCTTAAGTGCTTTCCATTTCGATCGATGCCACGAAGAACAAGTCCACGAGACGAGCAAGAAACTGTTCACCGTCGCAACGACCTTCCGTTACTCGGTCCCGTGCGAAACTATTGCCTTCCCGAGAACGATGTAAAAATCTTTTTACGAGCTCGCACCTAATGTTTGAGTTTTGTCCACTCGGGCGACCGACTCGGCATCGATTCAACCTTCGGTAGCCAAAAATGATGGCGACAAAAACGGCCAAGGACGAACGTGTTGACAGGGTTCGAGGGTTCTGATTGCTGCGCACTTTTACTGCCGATTGCATGAACGAATTGGCCGGCGCCATTAGACAAAATCGTTTACAAAAGTTCATCATTCATAAGTTCATTATGATAATAGCTTCGGGATGAAGCCAAAAAGGTGGTGTAGCGGTGCATGTACATAATTTACAGATGCATCCGCTGCAAATTGCACAATCCATTGCGCATAGCATTATTCCTACGTAACGAAAGTTCTTTCTAAATAAATGCTTAGCTTTCCTACAGGAAACTCATTATGGCTCTGATTTTTTTTCAACATACATGAGCAATATGGTAATGGCGTTAAATGATACAGAACAAGAAAACGATTACGGTTATTGTGGACCAGGTGCATATTGTGATCAAATTTGTGATAGTAGCATTGCTTAAGTAACATAATTTGATGCATTTTTTTCAATGCAAAAAGGAAAGGTATTTTTCAAATTAGACTTTCTAATTTGGAAGTTTGTTAAGTTTTACATACATTTAATGTTGTGGATCGTATGGGAATTTGTTAAGTTATGCATAAATTAAATGTTAATGCGTAGAGTTTCTGTCATGCATGTTCAAGATATTACGCTGAATTGTGTTTTAATTAGAGTCAAGTTACACAGATTCAGAATTATGAACCAGAATGAAACTTTGCTTCGTTTTTGCGATTCATTAATCTCTGAAAAAGACATTTATGAATCCCATAGAATAATGAAGTCCAAAACTGACTCCACTAGGAAGCGCATTAACAATTCCTTAAAAAGTCATAAATATTCTTGAAAGTTTCGAAACTTTCATAATTGTTTTGAGATTCGAATCTTCAAAAACAACACATGCATAATTAATCTTCATGTCTACATCACGCCATTAAACACATTAAACCGAAGAATTTGCTTTTCTGTGAATCTTCCGCCATTGCTTTGCTTATGTATTTTCAGATTTCAATTGTTGAGACCAAACTTGGTTCTGAGGAGCGTAAATTTTTAAACAGGATATTTGAAGAATGAAATGATTGAGTAGAAAATGAATATGAAAAGCTAATTAAACTTTTCTACAAATGAATATCCAGCAATTTGGGTTTTTGTCATTCGTAATTACATATATTCCAAACGACAAACTTCTGAGAAATTAAAATTGTCTTTCATGTTTTCCCAGGACCGCTGTTCTCTGCGAGCAGGACACTATTTTTTATTTATTCCATTCAATTTCGTTTGTTTTATCGATTCACCGTAGAACGATGCCATATGTACCTTTCGCTCGTACATCAATGAAAGCTTTTCTCGAAAAACCGCATATTCCATCGACCCTACCGTTACAGGGCTGCCGAACAATTCTTCTCCGTAAAATGCAAAACAAACAAGAAATAAATAAACACTTAAACCGGGCCACTAGTAAAAATGTTACATTACACCGCAAACACTTCGTTCGCTCTCTCGTTGCGGAAACGCGAGTCAACCGCAAAACACCCGCTTCCGTTCGGGGAACACACACACACACACACATTGACTGAGTTGGCCGTTTCGTCTATCATTGCATATTTTATGTTTCAATTTAATTTATGAAACACACAATGTATCGCTCCACTTTTCATGCGGCAAATTTATGGTTCTGTGTTTTCCTGCCCACGGTCCCGGCATTCGTTGCGCATTTCGCAAACGTGTTTCTGATGTTTTTACGTGTAGATGCCGTTTATCCGTTCCGGTGAGCGTTCCCTCATCTTTTTTTTCACCTAGTTGCAAGTGGAGCCCGCCTGAGTTTCGAATTGTATTTTTCTTGTTTTTCGTTCTCAACTCTCTTCCCTGCTTTGGTTCTCGTTTTTTGTCATTTAGCGTTCGAATGGTTTTTTTGGCGTTTGTATTGTTTTTTTCATTTCTTCTTTCGACAAAAACAGCGCACTAGGTGAAAGTCTGTGGTGCCAATTTCGGATGCACTTTATGCGATTCACATTTTGTGCGTCTCCTGGAAAGGACACGTCCGCGTTGGCCCATGGAGTATTTGAGCAAAACGAGGAAACGAACGCGAAAAAAGGATGTAAAAAGCGTCGCTCGGATGCTTGGCGTGCAACAAAAAACAAAGGAAAACACATCTACACACACTCATCCATACGAAAAATAAAGCACATGGTGAAGGTCATCGGGAAAATCGGGTACGACTTCCGTTGCGCTTTCCCACCGTTCCGCGCACGTGACGGCATGTGCCGTACATATTAATGCAATTTAAAATTTTATCGTCGCAGTAATATTGATTTAATTTGTGCACATATTTTATGAGCCCGTTCGGTTTGATGATAGCTGCAGGTATTGCCAGCTGCTGACAGTTGACTATCGCTTCGTTTCAGTTTCGCCCGACGCTGAACGTTCAGTTCACTTATTGCAGTGCGTAAATCGTTAAATTCTGCATGAGCGATAAAACGACCGTCAGGCCCGTTCGATACAGCGGGGATTTGAAATACCACTTACCGTCCTGTTGAATATGCATTGAAATTGATCTATCTACCAAACAAAAAAACCAAAAAAAACAAAGAAAAATAAATACAACCCCTCCCAGCACTTCCGTTGCGGTGGAAACCCGGAAATGAAGCAATTTATTAAATCACATACAATCAAACACGGAAACACCCTGAGATACGACGATGAACACGACGAGCTGATGTGCTCGGTTTGAGCTCCAGCAATCAGCACCTCCGTTTACAAAATTAGTGCTGCGGAAAACTATCCTTCTGTCCCTCCCTAGTCCACCACCACGGATGTTAAATATTTAACTTCAAACAAATTCAACACTCGCTTGCCTTAGTTGGAGCCGAATAGTCTCGAAACTGACCACCGGACGATACGTCAACATACGGTACCACCGCAAGCCGAAGGTTACCTTAGATGGCTAATTACAAATTCCTACGAGCGGAAGGTGGTCGGCCACATTCGTTTTACCATTTGCAAATAACCAACATCGGGTAAGGGTAGGACAGGATAAAGCCTCTGCCAGGGCGTGGAGAAAGCGAGAGTGGTTTTCTCGGATGGTTAGCTACGACAAACGTTCCGTAAACCACGCTGCTTGGTGTTTGCTAAACTTGTGCAAAATTTCCATCCATTAGAAAATAAACCATTGCCCCGTATAATGTATGATTTTAACCGATGCCTAACATGTTATTACGAAGGAAGGATACGGTTTCGTTTAACGCACAAATTACATAACATACTGTTTATGATTCTGAAATGGTAGTTCTTTTTGATTTTATGCTCTTCACTATAAAGAACAGAACACCATAAATCATGCTTAATTATTTTTTGTATAGCAAACATTTCAAACTAATCCTTGCTTTAAGGCTTTTTCGTTTGAGGAGATTCATTTCGCCACCATCCTTATCGGGTTCCGAACATACGTAATCCCCAAAATTGTCAATGTCAAAGTAATAAACATAAATTTTGTTTACCCGGTTGAACTCAAAACATTTCTCACGAGAAGTATAATTAATATGAATAAGAAAATTCAAAGAAGATTATGAGAGGCTTAAAACAATCTAAAACCGAATAAATACCAAAGGCGAATGCATCCTGGACATCCGTTCGGGAAATCTTGAGCAGTCTAAGTTTTCGGCATAAACTAGACTGGATTACACATTGACATAATCCTTCACCGTTTCGGTCCTTGGATGCACGTTTCGGCTTGGAAATGGGTTCCATTCCTTGCCCGAGCAATGGCATTTCTCTTGTCACGCATAAATTAATATTCAGTTAGGAAAATCTTACTCTTACGTGCCTTCCCCGCGGCTCGATAATCCACTCAGCTCCTTTTTGCCTTGTTCGAAGGATATCAAACCCATGGCAGCCCCGGGTGATGTGCTGGCCCGGTGCCAACCCAAATTCCCACCAGCGTACCGACCATGACTGCCACAACACTTGCTGCACTTGCGGGGCCCTCTCGATACGTTGTGGAAAGCATTGATTTACCATTCGGTAGCGAGTGGAATGGACGAAAAGAAACGCCAAGTAAATGGTCTACGCGTTCATTCTATTTATTTAACGCACGTACCACCCATTGCACGAGCGCATGTAACCGGCTCAGCTCGTGTCAATGGTGGGACTTTCGACAAACTACCTCAATCGTTTCTAATACACAGGATGCTTGGAAAAGTTCATATACTTCACCGGAGTCGTTGTTACCTGCTTCGTCCGTGCCTTCCAATGTGCTCAAAAATGGTGTCTGTGTGTGTGTGTGTTTGTTGGTGGAGCCGGGTATCGCGAGCAAGGACTAAAAGTTTCCAAATTTATGTTACACAACATCGAGCACCAGGTTACACAATCCCTCAGCGGTGCGCCACGTTCGTGCAGGGCCTTTCGGTGTTCGGGTTGATGATTGTACTCGAAACAAACCGCACTGATTGCAAGCTCTCGCCCGAAAACGAAGCGAGTCTCCCCACCGCCGAATTAAACGACACTTTCCCATGCAGGATATGTGCGCCGCGTTCGGCACAGCAACTAACAAAGGTCGTCATTTATTTGAAAATAAATTCACCGTGATACCGCTGCAATTATCCGAAAGTCTGGGGCAGCACGGTTAAGCGTGATGTGCGCGCACTCGTGGAGATACTTTCTGCACAATTTTCTCGTACCGTAACCACTTTGGCTTTCGGGTTTTCGTACGAAAACAGCACCTGGTTGTAGTGGTTTGGTTTTAATTCGGGCACTGCTGTTGAAGGGAAACCTCAACACGGGGAACAAGGCGATGCGGGGCACAAACAAGTGCACATTTTACCTTCCAAAAGATGTAATGAAACGTGGTGGAGTATTATGAACCAACACTTTGCTTGTTATGAACTTCTCCAATTATTACGTTTTGATTATGTTGTTGCGGAATGCATTATATTCTGTTATTGCATAAAACTATAATATGAAAATTCAAATGAATAACCTTTCAAGCTATTGTTTTGGAGTGAAAAACCGTTGTCAAAAACAATCTTAGTTCGGGGAATAGGATCAAATTGGATAGGAAAGTGCAAGCGTTACGATTCGAAACTGCGTCAGTGCCAAAGTGCTTCGTGACCTTCCGTGTGAGAACATTCGATTATTTCAGCTGCAGGACTAAAAACATCGGCAGTCTTTGCCTTCCCAGCAACCTTCTGGCGCTGGTGTGGCTCCAATTGGTGAAACGTTTAATGCAAATGGCAATCGATTCCGTCGAGCGTACTTACCACTAACCTGGCACACACTTCCGGTCGGTGTGAGATGAAAATTAGCACCGGACATCGGCACCATATGCGTCATCAAACTGCCGAGACGGACACGACTTTTAATTGAGTTCGTTCGGTGGCTTCCTCATGGGAACCATCGAAGATCAAATATCAATGTGCACACTGGTCGCAATCTCGCATCCGACGCTGGACGCTCGGGCCGAGAAGGGAAGTGAGCTGTTTAATTAGAGCTGTAGGCACTGATCGCAACCGAAACGGCATCAGCTTGACGGTTTCATTCTCAAGCCATGGTTGTAACACTTCATCACCCGACATGTGTGGAGTTTACTTTTCTTTGATCCATCCCAGAGTGACGTAGTGTTGGTGGCACGTGGAACGAGTGTGCTTACTCCTTGAAGGAGTACCTAGAGTCGTCTCTAAGGCCCTCGACAGTAGATATGATGGCTGACGTGCCCAAGATCATCTCCCGCCAGTCTGTTTGCGAACATCTCCATAATACTGACCGTTCGTTTATGCTGTATCAATATTAAACTGATTTCCATTTCATATGCTTGTCCTACAACTGCGACATGTACGCATGAAATGGATGCCATAAAACGACAAGGAGTCTCTCGGTTGCAAGTACGAAGAACCAAACGTATGTTGTTTAGTAGTCGGCTTCCTTCTTCGAAATTAACACCACTCGCTTTCAACTTGCGGCTTGCATCATACACGATTGAATTAAAATGTCCCAGAATTTGTTAGAACTGAATTGTAGTTCAGCAATACGCTAGTTACTGTGTTTCTATGGGACATTTTATAATTGATGTTTGATTATTTTATGAAATGTTGATATCAATTAAGTAATTTTCCGTATAAGTTGCATAGAACTGGCTCTCGATACAAGGAAGCCTTGATTATCGGTAGCTTCTAATAGACTTATAAATATTTACAAATAAGGTTAGATAGGTGAATACTTTATATGTTTTTGTTTTTTCTGTTGTCGGAAAAGTAGCCGAGAAATAATGAGTGAAAAAATAAAAAATATCTCATGGTAGCTATGTGCATTTCCTATTATAAAACTACTACCACTATTAACAATAGAATACCGATTGAAGAGAAAATCGACGAAAAGTAAAAGAATGTTGTTTTTACTTGAAACCGTCTCGGCTTAGGATTTAATAAAAAATAAACAATGCTCGTCTAAAAAGGGCGAACTCAAAGGAAGAATTTTTGAAGTTTCAAATTTGTATTAAAATGGTATCAAGGAATCAAATTCCTACGATTTAGAACATTTTATTATTTTCATAAAAATAAAATACTGGAGGCAGATGCGAGATTGTTGACATTGGCACAGAGCATAACATTGCTTCAGAAATGTACTATATATTCCTCAGTTCAGTGAAGAGGATTTGAATTATCTTAAAAATATGTAATGTATGAAATCCGTGCACATGGATTTAGTAAATAAATGTCTTTGGATTGGAAATACTAAGGGCTATGGAGCGCTCTGGAAGACAACCGTTTATCTCACCACCGCCATCTATACGCTCCACCTCTGATTATAGCAAAAAATAGTCAAAGCAAACTAACGCATCGTTTATATGGGAGTTACATATTTTAAATGACTAATTATCGTAATTAGTCATATGGACAACTATCTATAATGACATATGGACGAATTTCTCAGTAAACAGCAATACCCCTGCATTAAATTCCTTGCTTTAAAGATAAAGCTTCATGAAAACAAACGGGGATTCTCCGCGAAGCTTGCTCGAATGGCCATCGCGCCATCGTCATAGCGCTTGCGAAGCAACCAAGATCCTTTAATCCTTTTTACTCCCACTAACTTACGCCGTACGACTGGCTCGCCGTACTTCTACAGGAACTCACTGAAAAAGCTGAAACTCAACCCGTACCGGCTGAAATTCTTGCCCCGAGGGTCAATTGCAATGTATTTCACATTATTGAAATCCATTTTCGTCATAAATTCTTGATTGTATGCAAATACTTCTTCCCCTCCTTCTTGGCTCGATGGCCGCCTTGCTGGCATTTGTGTATCCGATCGCTACGGGCCTCCTGTGTCGTGCTATGGTCTTGCTATTGGTTGTCTTCAGCAGTTCCTCCTGCTTACGATGGAAAGGCCCCGATGGGAATTGGCATTTGTTTGTTTGTGCCTAGCGGTATCTGTTGTCGTTAGATGAAGCGTATTTTTCGATTTGATAAGCTCTCGCGCAATCTGGTCGTTTTGCTTCGATGCAATTGAATAAGAAGTTGTTGGAGAGTGTATCCTAACGTTTCCTACGCTGTTGTGCATATGTAATTTAAGTTAGGTCTGGGCGGAACGCACGCGTTTTGTAAAGCAAGTAATATAAACTAATGCCATTGAAATCTTTTCGTTCAATTACTTTTCGTAGAGAGGGGCAATTGCAAAGTTTTCAATTATATTCATTCACGAAAGTATATGATATTGAGATAATTAGAAAGAAACCAAATTTGTATTAAACATTAAAAGTATTTTGCGGTAACAACACTCAACCTTATCTTTAAGTGTCGATTGATGTTATTTTAGAAACCAAGACATCCTGACGCTTTCACGAAACCGGAACATCAAAAGAAGGTTTCCCATGAGCACATCCTTGGCTAGGGAAGAAAAGTTCGGCAAAGAGCGCTCCGTTCGGTGTTGGAACGGTATCCTACTTTAGAAAGCAACCGTGAAAGACTAGACCATAATCGTTTTAGCATCAGCGGTCGTACGCCGTGCCACGTTTTAACTGCCTTTGTCGACTGGAAGTTGGTTGTTTTCTCCACTAGAATGGAGCGTACAAGCCACACATTTATGTTATTAAATTAGTATGCTAATATTTGGTTCTTTCTGGTGCTGCTCCAATGCATACAGTGCTGTCCCGGAGGCTCTATCAAAACGAAAACAGCTCCGTTTCGGGCGACACAGTTGATCATCGTTCGGTATGTTTTGATTTGTGCGGGCATGCATTGAAATCGTGCTGGTGCGTAGCGTGAATGTGCCGTAAGATGTACCCGGAAGCATCACAAGTCGAAGGGGCTGTAAAAGCACGGCAAGAATCGTCCGGAAGTGGGTCATCAGCTATCAGCTTCGCAAGCAAACATTGTCATAAAATCTTCCCATCAGCGTGCGTTCCCTTTCGTGGCGCACGTTTTCGAAATAGGAAATCGTCACATTCGATGGCGACGTGCTAATATCGAACCACACTCACGCACACACGGGACCCTTCGCCCCTTCTGCCGTGCACGGAATGACCGTTTTGGCCCCGAGCGAAACACAACATCGCCGTAATAACCAAGCAGCAGCAGCAGCAGCAGCAGTACGTCCTCCGAACTATACTGCGAGCATTATGATAACTCGTTATTTGACGTCGGCATGCCACCGTTCTTCTCCCCCATTCTGCCCTTCTGCAAACCGGGAATAATATACTGCGCCACTGTGTGTGCCAAAAGCATGCAAATATTTGTCCCACCAGCCACCGGCGACACTGATATGCTCTCATGGCCCCCCTTTTCTTTTCCTCCTCGGTGGTGTGTATGTGTGCGTGTGTGTGTTCTCCAAGACTTTCCCGGGCCGGGCACACTGAAGTGGCGTCTGTGTTTCGGGCGAAAGTGAAACGCTCTTATCGATTGGCTGGATAAAAGCATATTTATGGTGATTGCAATTACCGCCATTAGGAACGTCCGAAAAGTTGCACCTCGTTCCGGGGAAAAGCATCCGGTTGCGATGTATAATATCGGTTAACGCGGTGCTTGGAGAGCTTGTCGCTATACGAGTTTTGATCATATTTTGGGGTAAGAAAACATTAGATCATTACGCTTGATGTATGGTTGGTGATTTTTTTTATAGAGTAAGGCGTTTTCAGTTATAATATTTGCATTATTTCTACCTAATTTATACAACTAGTCAATCAATGTCAAGTATAAGTTTCTTACTAATTGATAAAAGCTTAATTATATTTTTCAAAAATATCAACTTTTCGGGTTAAGCTCGGAATGTATAACAAGAATTGCAATGATTTGTTCACAGGTTGGGTGTGTTAAGGTTCAGTTATGAAGTTTAATTGACGCTGAAAGGAAACTATGAAACACCAGGCGTCTCCATTAACGGCGTTGTTTGGAAAACAAGCTACTATTCATGCAGTTCATACATAAAAACAAGATACATTCACACTCATTACCCTCGATGGACATAATTTGTGTATTCGGATGTAATTTAACACGCCCTTTCATCCGTCTGTATCGCATTTAAGGAGTTAATTGGCCTCCCGGTCCGGGATCGAATTAATCATTTCATAACACTCGTTCGAACCCCATACCACGAAGTGTTTAATTCCGTATCGTGTGGTACCGACTTAGCCGGCCACGGTGGAACTGTAACGAGTCAGTTGCGGGGTGCGGGTCTGACTCTTTCATAAACACCTCATTTTACTTCCCCGAGTATCCTGGTTAATAGTAACGTATCTGTGATTTGTAGGACTTCACCATCATCCCCGAACGCTGCCAACCCTCGTTTCTCTTTGTTGCGAACAAATTCACCCAACAATGAAGCTTTTCGGTGGCATGAAACTCATTTATTTTGCCGCGAGTGCTAGCAACCACATTTCGGGTGTTCTCTTCTCTTCTTGGCGGGCACCGGGACGGGGACCGGTCGGGGGTGGCCGGGTGAATGGAAAGGTCACGGTGAGTGAATACGAACACGAACCGAGAAAACCCATCAATTCCAGTGCTGGAAACCCCTAACGGAACTGCTGTCTGACGCTGTGCACCGGGCAACCGGGTCGTCTTCCTCCAAACATGCCTTGGTAACCCTCATAAATAAGTTGGGTCCGAATTTATACCAAAACAATGTCGTATATTTTGGAAATTTTCATAGGCCTGGTATGCTGTAAGCGAAACGGGACGCATTTACTGGCTACGATAAACCATTCCTAGCATGACGACAGTTTCAGGCAGTATTTCAATGATAAAATCTTCGTACGCGTAAGTCAAATTAGTGATGGAGTTTTTTACTAGCGTCAAACAGCATGTAAAAAGCCTTTTCGTTTAAGCAAGTTGGAACAATGGTTCCCTTGAACTTTCGTACACTCCCATACTACCTTTGGTGGTCCTTAGAAATTTATGTATCCCTTATTAATAAGTCATGGCTTGTTTAAAAACTGAAAATCTCTCACAATACGCCATGCAGGTGGTATGAAAAACGTTCACCAGAAACCGAAGCAATTATCCATGAAAAAAAGTGACGGCGACTTTTATTTGTAATGATGGTTAAAAGCAACTGGCTTTGCTGCGAGCGTAAGTACTTCATTTTGAACTGCCCAATACAAATCCAATCGTGCATGTTGAATGCCGGTTCCGGCGACAGCAAACGCCATCCGTTTGAGGTGTTATCCGTTTGAGTGATCCATTCTCGGCTCAACATAAAATTAATGCTCACATTTAATGTCAAAAAGAAAACAAGTGCCGACGCTGGCTTTCATCGGAAGTTGGCATGTAAAGATGAGGCTCAAATATGAAGCAATAAATATGATGCTTAAATATGAAGCGATATAATTCACACCATGAAGACTAAAGAGCTCCGAAATTCGTGGCAATTTGTTATTGGAAAATATCAAACGAGAGTAGTGGCTTTTTTCATTTGCAATGTATGAATGCAATATACATGTTATTTTTTACTGTGAACCTTAATGGATTTAAATAATACTTCAATAAGAATTGATCATAACTTGTGTTGTGGCATTTTTATTTCTCTTTTCTTCTTTTTAATTTAGAAATAAACTTACTTTAAAATCAGCAATAAGCAACGAGAATATTCCAGTTGGATTGATGCCCCTAGAACAGAATTTTTAACTGATGTTTCAGTAGAAATAAGTAAAATGGGTTGAAAAAAGGGTGGTGAGTTGAAGTTTGAAATGGGCAGCATTACTAGAAACAACGCTGGAACTCGCGGTTTAACGAGGCTCTTAACGGATGCTGCGGAGAAAAACCGGGATCTCACGTCCACCAGCTTCACTCGGGATGGCAGAGAGCTTGAAAGCACGTTTCACTCCGGTGGGCTTCCGAACTCCAGCTGGAGATACTACTTCGAAGCAGGGTATCCAAGTTTGGTTCGCATGAGAGCTGTTGAGTAAATATACTGGGAAGCTTTTTATAGAAGAGTGTGGAAAAGATGGAGAGCGAAAATCAATCGTAAAAGAGAACAACTCTCGACCCCGTTGCGCCATCGAAACATCAAGGCCTGTCCAATGACATTTAGCCTTCAGTTTCGCGTTCACTGTCGCCCGGTATCGTCGCTATCACCATCTTTTTTAGATGAACTCGTTAAAACGCACTATCTTCGTTACGAAAAAGTGTTACTGTGTGTGTTTTCTTCACTTAAGGCTGGTGGAAAGATAATTTGTTTATCTTAAAAACATTTGCTAACGGCATCAGCAACAATTGAAAATATTGGTGTCATAATTTTAGTTCTGGTGCAAGTGAGAGACCACTTAGTAAATGCCATTAAACCAGCAAGTTAATCAATTGAAAATGCTAGACTAAATTGCTCAAACCGTTATATATTACACAAAGCATATAACAAATGGACTTTTCTGTGTACCCAGTTCAAACTTGTTTAGCAACGATCGTTCGGACAAAAAATACGTGTGCGTCGAATACCAAATCTTAACGTCAAAGTGAATTTATTGAATTACAATCACGCTCTCCTGGGAGGATTTAGTAGCTAAAAGCGGACCCGGACGCAGCAAAGCGGCTGATGTTTAACTTAACGCTCCCACTGAAGGCGGATGTTTCACGGAGTATTTAAACCTCTTCGGCGGTGCATGGACACAGTTTGAATCTGAATTAATGTGAATAAGACAACCCATAGGATATCTTAAGTGGTAGCAATATCATTTCATTTCCTTGGTGAGTATTTTCAGAGATTTATGCTTTAAAACTTGTAAAACGTTTAAAAATTTCCAATGAACATTTAACACTTATTTCAAATAACTTGAAATAATCAAACAAATAAAATAGAATGGTGCATTTTACGATGTTCAGTAAGATAAAGCAATGGAATTTTTATTACTTTATTTAATTATCGCAGCCCTAATGTGGCCGCTAATTGGCTACGAGATATACATCGCGACTCTCGCATGTAAATTAGACCATTTACCGCGTTTCTCTTCCCTTTGGGCATTGTTTTCATTTAATGTTTAATGCTCAAACATTTCCGTATTCCCAACCGAGTGCAATGAAGCTCATGGTCAAACCGAGCATAGCCATTTAATATAAAACAAATGCTTTATAGCCACTGGGAGCTCATCAAAGCCATTGCAATACCTTCAGTGAAATGGGATATTACGTGGTGTATCTGAAATTGCATCTTAAGCCATAAAAGATCCACCCTAACCTAGGTAATAACGCAAGAATGAGAAGAATGTTGTGTGATTTTTTTTGACGGAAACTTAAATTTACTAATTTAAATTTTAATTACTCAAGAAAATTGCCTGGACGAAACATTTTTAAATTAATATTATCAGATACGATACTTATTTTTAGGCGCAAACTTCGTCTACTAACGCAATCCACAAAACAAATCAATACTACTCAACGTGTTTGCGTGTTTCGAAAAATCCGCAAGGTGCCATAAAACCATCTTCCAGCCTGTTGAACATTCCGTACATAACTGTTGCAGGCTCGACTGCTTTCCTTCACATTCATTGACGACCGTGTTGTTTGATGTTGCTTCTCGAACGTGCCCTTCCCGGCGTTTGGTTCAGCCGTGGGTTACGATCTGGCTCCGAAGAACAAAAAAAAATCATAAGCCTCCACCACCCCGTGCCGTGTTTTCATGGTGTACGAGGACGACGCTGTAGGATTGTTTCCGGTTCACGCCCCCTTCTTACACATGTTATCCCGCTCAAACGGTACCGGATGGTTGGGCTGCACTGTAAAACAGGAAGGGGCAGAAGCCGCCTGCCAACTTTAGCGCAAAACCGGTTGGCAGTGATAAACGCATTAAGATATAAAACTTCGTTGATGTCCGCTGAAACAACTGCACGGAGAATGAAAATAAAAGCCAACTGTAACATATCGATTTCGGATGGCAATAAATTTACCGAAATACCAAACGTCCACAGATCGGGGAGGTTGGGGGTGGGGTTTGAAAAAAAGTCATACTTTCCCGACTCGCGATGTCGCTACGGAAAAGGGACCAGCGGTAGTTGCTGCTCAGCGAGCGCTCTATTGATCGGGCCGATGCAAAGTACATTGCTATTTATTGTTCCGCTGGGGGGGACGCAACCGAAACCGTGGGGTTCACCCAATGTTGAAAATCGCTCGATTTACAGCCGCGATGGAAGCGAACCCGCCCGAACCGTTACAGAGTGGCGCACGTCCCGGAGAAGGAAGTGGCTTGACAGGGCGAGTGTTTTCGGTCGTCGTCGACGGTTTGATCGAAAGGATCGGCGTGGAATGTGTGGAATAATACATCCCGTGGACGCGTCCTCCATTTCAGCGTGACTCGGCTTCCGAATGGATCGGAAGGCGACAAAGTGGCGGCGTACTCAATTACTCGCCAACGAGACATCCGGGCTTTGATGGGCGCAACGTGGCCCGGGAATTATTCGCCGTAGCACACGACAGCAACTAGTTTTAGTACCGACTGCGAACAACAGCGTTTGTCGGGGGAAAAAGGCAGTTGCGGAAAAACATTGACGATTTCATTTCGGCGCGCGCGTTGGTAAAGTAGGCATGCTCGAGTGTCGAGTGTCTTGTAAGTTGAATTGATTTGTTCGATCGTTCGTCGGCTCTGTGCAAACAACTTTTGCAGTAAACATGTTTGCTCGTCGCAGCCCGGAGTGTGCTCGTAAAAGGGAACCACAAAAATCACACACAAACTTTTCCAAAATGATTGAAGCAGAAACGTTTGACAGATAGTAATCAGTGGCTACTAATTTTCCCGAGAGATAAAGATTACATTCTCAATCATTCTTGCTTTTACTTTTTATTCCTGCTTGTACTAAGTGTAATGCAACAAATAGGAATATTGTAGGAATAAGTATTGGAGTATAATGTTTAAATAAAATAAAAGTTCAACGAAAATTTTCCAATCGGCTAGGCTTGAGTTTATCCATTAAAATCATGCACCATATCAGTGGAATTTCTAAAATCAAGCTCGCGAACGATAGACCACGGATGAAAGCAAATGCATAAGTTAAAAAGGGATATTGAATAATTTTTAATATCGCCCTGACTAGACGGGATGGTTTTAGTTTAAAATAATTTACCGATCATACATTCTTTGGTGGGGGAGGAGCATTGCACGGAAAATGTTTTCCATCGCCACCTCATTTGAATATTACATCGTTTTCGTTCTCCTTTCGCCTTCTCGTTGCAGACATGCTGGGTGCTTTAAATTGGTAAATTGTCGATACGGTAGCAGCAGCAGCAGCAGCCACATTTTTGCACGCCAAGTCTTATCAGCGATGGTGCTGCGGAGCAGTCGGGCGGCACGCGTGGTGGCACTGTGAAATCTAATCAATGGAGACGCCTGGTGGTTCCCACTCAGCATGGCACTGGCAACCCGAAGCCAGCCCTTTGTCACAACAAACACTGCGCGCCGGGGAAGCGGACTAGCCGGAGCTGCTGAGCGAAAATGCACACAGCAAACGTTTTGCGAGCATCATGCATATTTTGGGGTAGGTAACTTTCACGTCCAGTGAGAAAAATTCATGCTAACAATCATTTCAAAAGTAAATACCAAAGCAAAATGCAAGAGCGCCGGGACATCGAGATGATGTTTTATTTCGTAGCTTTGCTTTAATTTGCATTCGTCCGTCACCGGCGAAGCACAATATTTTTTAGTTTTATTAAAAACAGTAAAATGAATGCAACACAATCAATCAGAGAGTAATGGCACTGTTAAGTAAATTGCGACGGTATCAATTTCTTGGAACTACTGAAAGTTCAAGGAATGCTGAGCTTTGGAAAGGTTGTCCTTATTGAGTGTTTTGTCTTCAGGGTCGAGACACTTTCTTCGGAAAACATAATAACCTTAAGTGGTTTGTGAGTTAAGCAGAACCGCACTTATAAACCAACGGCTGTGGGTATTTGTTTCTACATGGATGCTAAATCTTGGAAGGACCTTCGATCAAAAACCTTGCTCACGAACGAATCATTCGACATTCTTTCGTAGCCGTGAAAATGTTTGTGAAAATAAAGTTATTCCGTTGTCAGTTTGCTTTTTGTGTGTACGAACGAGGCCCATGACCGATACCTTATTTTCCATGTTTTTTTTTGTTTGTTTGTCGGAAAGGACGGAATTCCTCGCCTATCGCAACCATCTCTCGTGACGGAGCGTAGGGATTATCTGGGAAAAGGCATCTGCCATTTGAAGGGTCCGGCATTCAAGATCGTTTGTCCGCCGTATTAGGTAGTGGTGGAAAATACTTCAAAAGCAAAGCTAGTGTCGCCCCGATGTATCAGATAGGACTACATTTCACACATTCAACAGCTTTTTGCTAATCTTATGTGCATCGACGAGTCTACCGGGTAGATAAAAATCGTATTAGAAGCTAAACATTTTAAGGATAATCCTTGTACAGTTCGTTAAGCACCTTAAGGTTGGATTATGAAGGTTGTGTGTCACCTCCATTGGCTGGGTCCATTATCACTCAGTTATCGATATGGTAATGGTTTGAACTTTTAAGGCCGGGTTTTCTTCAATCTTTGCACGATCGTATGGTGACCTATGTTTTGTGTAGTATGGTCCCTTCATGGCAAGATAAGGAAGGGCTCAAAACACCCTTACAAGCTTAATACTTTCATTGTTATCTATGAGCTGTTTCTTGATGACTTATAAGCCTCTAATTCTTCTTACATGCTCGCTATTGTGTTCTTTCCTCTCACTAACACGTATTTTCTTGTGAAAAGTCTCGTTCACTTTTGGAGGCCTTAGGAGAACTAATCACTGCCTATTCCTGTCAATTTAGTTTCCTTTAGCTCAAATTTAATGCTGACGACCACAAATGACGAATCCGACACACTCCAGCCGTACTTCGACTTTGACGTAACTCGTAACCTCACAATAACCGTAGGCCAGACAGGGTTCCTGCATTGCCGAGTGGAACGTTTGGGAGATAAAGACGTAAGTAAAAATCATGCTTATCAATAGTTTGTTAATAATATTGCTGTCACTTGGTTGAAAGTAACTAATAATAAATCATCCCTCATTTACTCAATTTGTTCAAACACTCTGACATCATCTTGACAGGTTGCTTGGATTAGGAAACGTGATCTTCATATTCTCACGATGGGGCCCTCAACGTACACGTCTGATCAACGATTTCAGGTAATTTTACATACATCCCTTTGACATTGATCGAAAATGCTCAATTGGTGAACCTCGCCAGAAAACTAACACTGTAACCAATCCCTCACCCTAGCTTTTACGGCCTGCCAACTCGGCCAACTGGACGCTTCAGATAAAATATCCCCAAACCCGAGACTCGGGTGTATACGAGTGCCAAATTAATACCGAACCGAAGCTCTCCTTATCGTACGTGCTGAATGTAATTGGTAAGCATCCCTGCACTCCATTAGGTTTCGGTTTCTTTTCTTCCTATCCCTGCTAAAGAGTCTGCAGTTGGTGCCCCGAGTGCACTGATGCAGAGAAAAGGATGATTAGTTTTGTGTTAAAGTGATCCAACCGCCATCAATTTACAGCTCGTAGAAGAGCTGCCACCTTCGGTTGGGCTGAAACAACGGGACATGGGCAGAGGGCGGACTAAATTGAAGTAAAAGTTACGAAATGAAAAAATAATTAAATTTAAAAACTCGGCCGAGCATGAACGTAACACGAACGCACACTTTCGACTGGGCGAACCGCAGAAGGAGAAACTTTTCCATCATTGGACCCGTCGTGTTTTGCTTGCCAGAAGGCGGAAAATATTGTGTAGGTGGTCTTTGAACCCACAACAGAATCGGTTGCTGGCGACTCTGCTGCCAGCTCCTTTGTCCTAGGAACCCCCACAATCGATCACCCACACAAGCATGTCCTTATGTGACATTTATGTTGGACAGTATGTTTAGTGTATAACCCACAAACGATGTTGAGTTAACAAACGCAAACACTTGTATGGTTTTTGTTCGGCGAGTGAACTTATGAGCGTAGATAATTGAATGAGAAGTACATATGTTCTTCCACCTCAATGCTAATTATAAAGCGATCATACTCTTTTCAAATCATCATTAATCGGGGTTTCAGGAAGAACTTTTTGCCTCGATATTATGTTATAAGCTGTTGAAAATATTATTCTAGGAAACCTCTCTGATTTGTTTTCAGATGGAGTTTTTAACATTTATCAGACATGTTTTCAAACTAGTCCAGTGAATAACCAGCTGGAATGATCCTCCCTATTTACAATAATTTCACTGTAGAAAATCATTTGGTCTCACATTTGTATGAGAATTGAACAAAAAATGTTAAATTAACCCTAGGGTTTTACAACACCATTGAACTATTTCTACGAAAATAATCATTGAAAACATAAGCCACATTCCTAGACACAACTTAATGTTGGTAGATACTACATATTTGTTTATCTGCTCGCTCACCCACATTCACAGCTCAGTGGTTTTTTTTTAAATATACTTCTCTTCGGTGGCAGCTACACGTCCGCAGAAAAACACATCAAACGTCCATGTGGATTATCACGCAAAAAAGTTGGTTTATTGCGGAAGTTTGAACTCACGCTTCATGATATTTTTTTTTCCATTTGCTTGTTTTTGAGTCACCGAAAAAACAACCTCTCATCATTGGAAAACTTGTACGTCACACCAAACCGGCCCCTCCGAACGACACACCGAAACATCTTTCCCATGGCCACAACTTTCTCCTCCAATGGGCTATAAGTATGTACGGCGTCAGACAGGGTCTGTCATCCACTAAACGGTTCCCAAATGCACAGTCGACAGGATTCGGTCGACGTTTCATTTAAATATTTGCCCAAGGCGTTCGCTCGGTGTGTGTGTGTGTTTTGCGAACAACAACCGGGTTAGTGTTCTTCATCTTTTCGATTTTTCTTTCTTTCTTGATCGGTGTTTGCTCCGTCGCCGGAGCCGAACCGGGCCAAAGCTTCTTGCACTCAGCTGCATATAAACTGTGTCATTTGGTTGGAAAATAATTCAACAGAAAGAGGGACAAAAACCAGCCACACACACACATACACAAACACACACACACAACTGTTGGCTTACCGGAAGCGAACTTTTCTGATGCGCAAATTCTCTTCCGGTTCACCCGGTCACCCCCGAGGGGGAAAGCTTGCACGTCTTTCGCACGCAATCCAACTACACAGTTTATTTCCAGAACCTCCAGTAGAAAAGTCAACACCGCCGTGTTGACTCTAGGAGAATTTGTGTGCACAGTACTGGCGAGAATTGTGCCATCGTTGCGTGCGGAAAAAGTGTTTATTTAAAATTTGGGGAATGATTTCATTTGGTGAAAAAGAAGTTTTTCCAATCCTTGCAACCAGCTGTGAAACACGGAGCAAAATTCGTTGGGTCGTTTCTTTAGCTTTTGGTTTTAGCCATGCACTTCAGATGGATTATTGCTTCGTCGAATCTGCTTTATGAACATTTGCATCTGGCAACTCTTGAAGTGTGTGCTTCGGAGAAGAAGATAAACATGTCTCTGTTTCGTTAACTCTTTTAATTAATCGAGTTTGAGTTAAAAACCTTGAAACATTCAAACATACAACAAACGTTATAAAATGCAATAAAATATTGTCTTCATTCATTGAATGTCTTCAGAGCTTCGTGCACGCATACTTGGGCCGTCGGACATCTTCATAAAATCTGGGAGCGAAATAACCATCGTCTGCGTCATTCAACGGGTTCCGCACGAGCTGGGTCTGGTGTTCTGGTACAAGGGTAAGTTCGATTGGCATTCGCAGAAATTTTCCCCAAATCGCCGATTGTCAGAAATAATCAGATGACCCGCCCGGTAACGTGGTGTTTTTATTAATTTCTTCTGTCGTCCACCCCAAAACCGGTTGCCCATGGCGCAGGAAGCTCGCTGCTGGAATCGCACACGCAGGAAAATAACGTTCATCCGAACGACGAGGGACGCATCACCATCGAAACAGATTGGACGGACGTTCTGACTTCTAGGTAATAATAAAAGTGTATCGAAGCGAAATAATTGCCAGCGCCCTGTGCATTCAAGCCGCGTTGGGGCGTTGAGGTTTGTAGTTTAGAAGGGGGATCGAAAACAGTCGTAAATTTTAGGAAATAGCTCCGACTTTAAACCATTGGAAAGGCCACAAGAGTCCTGAAGAAAATTCAAAGAAAAAGGGTCATCTTACTAAGTACATCCTACTGAGATAACCTAACACATTTTTAACCCAAGTCCATATTGTAGGGATTTTACAACATATTTTACAATAGTAACTTACAAGTGAAAAGTTCTTAGCTTTAAAATGTCAACGTGAATCGCCAGAGGCGGGTTTACCAGCGATTGAACTGAGTGGCTGGGGGGAGGGGGGAGATTAATTTGGCCCGAAGCCTAAGATCGAAAAAATGTAATCTGAAAACGATATTGCTTATCACTCATATTTCTCGCTCTCGTATACTTTGACGAAATCGTTTTTTGGTATACTTTGATATTGCTTTTTCATTCTTTATTTTTACCTTTGAATACTTTGTAGAATATGTTTTCTTTTATCTTGTTTTGTTTTATCACCGGCAAAATTTTACATTGTTACCCTTCTTCTTCTTGACGTAACGACTTTGTTGGTCACGCCTGTCATTATAAACCTCGTATCCAGTTTCTTTTAAGTTTATTTAGTTTATATTGATTTAAATTTGTTCACAGTTCTATTGCGTTTATTTATTTCCTATTTATGTAAATGGCTCGGGCAGTTTTTTATCGCACGTTTTGTTTCTGTTTTCATCACGTGGCGACTATTTGGAATACACCTGCTTTGAAAACACGTTGTTTTGTATTTGTAAATTTTTATTCACTTATTTGATACTAATGGATGCATTTCAATCCAATTATTGGCTAATTATTGCGGATCACAATCTCAAATAACAAATATGCAAACTTACCATCATTTAATCAATTGTTAGGAAAATATGATTTTTCCTCGGGTTTTAGAGCAAAAATTATGGAAAAATAATTTTTTTTTAACCATTTTCTCGACTTGGCAGAACTGTGAAGGGATAAAAAATAGAAAAGGAACTAAAAAAGGAATTGCAAATAATGTATCACATTATATTGTTTATGAACTTGTAGAAACCAAATGGAAACGTATCTGCATAGAAATTCAATTGTAAATTATTTTAGCTTTTTCCTGATATTTCTCATGTAGAACAATCAACCTTCACAATAACATATGAAGTGGGATTAGAAAACTCACAGAACAATTTAGAAAATTCATTTCTATTGAAAAACATGAACACTTTATGTTATCAACATGCATTCCGATCTCTCATAAAATAGTTAGTCCAACTTTGCCCTTTTGTATAGAAACATTTGGGTCGATTGAAATATTTGGAAAGTCCTCCATTATCCCGCCTCTTGAGCCCCCGGGATGGATTGATCCACCGCTGTGTGTCGTACACATTGATGAAAGCCACACAAATTTGGAAATTTAATTTGAATTTTTCATTCGAGGAAAGGGTAAGGGGGTGGAAAATTGAATTTCTGTACTTCCCCCTGCCAATACGAAAAGCTCAAAAGATGTCGAAATAAAATTTATTTCCTCCAGGCATTATAAATCAGTAAAATCATCCCCCACCACAAAACCCGGTCCAACCGCAGGTCTTAAGAAGTCGTGCCCGAAACAAAAACAAAACACAAAACAATCAAAACCTCAATGCGGCCGATGCAATCGGAAGCAGACGGAGATGCCGTGTTGGAACCTAATGAAAAAGTGTCCCACTCTGTTGAAATGGTTTGTCGGTGGTGGCACGTTCGATCGAAATTTCGTATCATGTGAAATTCTCGTTGCAGACGATCGTTTTTGTTTCCTGGTTGTTTTTTTTTCCTTTTCATGTACCTCCCATAGAGGTAAGGTTGGAGTTTCCCTACCTGCTTTACGCAACGAGCCATTTATTCCACCACCGGTTCTGTGCCGCAGGACAGCAGCACAACATAACGTTCTGCCCGTTCGCAAACGATGCTGCCACACACACACAATGGAATTATAGTTTTAGATTTAGAGGATTGTCAGGGACCGGGCGTAGTGTAATGCACATGAATATGCAGAACCACCCGGGGAAGGTTCTGCGAAATTGCAACGAGACAATTCTATTCCCGTTTTGACGAAATAATCGGGCACCGGAATGCAATGGGTTGTGTGGGGAGGGGCTTTGAAGGAAGAATTGTGGGCGGTAGAATATGCTCCAAATTGCGGTTTTTGGGTGATAGCTGTGTGTGGTTATTAATCTCGTACCACTTTTTCCACTCGCACGCCGCCCTCCGCCTGCTACCCATGTGGATAATACGGGTTTTCCATTCGCAAACGGATTGCTGCCGCCGGCTGGACGTTGGTTGGGAAATGTGGTTATTTCTGCTTTTTCTGCTGCTGCTGCTGCTGCTGCTGCTACTGCTGCCTGCTGCCTGCTGCGGTGCACCGGAGGCAGATTAAAGATAAAACGAGCCGTACAGAGCGACAGCGGAAACTACACCTGCGTACCGACGATGGCCAAGTCTGCAAGCGTCTACGCTCATGTAATTAGTGGTAAGTTATGGTTGACTCGAGTAAACAATAGAATTGCACTGCACAACAAGCAAGGCCCGGAGTTGGGGGAAAAAACAATACCGCCCTCCTCGAGAAGTTTATGTAAAGCCTCACAATAAAAGCTTTATTCCGTGTGCGGAATTCATTTTCCCCGTGGGCGGATGCAAGCGGGCGGAAAAGAGTCGTGCCGTGTGATAGCATTCGGTTTGTTGCAACCGAGGTTCGGCTTTGTGCCGGCCCGAAACGTGGCTAGTTGATTGGTTTACGTATCCTTCCAAAAGGGTTTTAGTTCGTTTCTTCCGCCTTTTAAGTTGAAATGAGATTAGGAAAGGGTGATGGAAGGATTTTTGTTTAAATGCAGGTGTTTTAATTGGGTTGTTTTTTTGAAAGGCAAGCGATTTGACGATTGTCATAGAGTGTTGTAGCAATCTAATTGTTTAAGTGCAATTATTAACTAAAACATAGTTATATCCAACGGAACATAGTGTGGTCAACTTCTATGTACGGAATAAAATTTGTTAATCTTGGGAATTTATTATGTTTGCATGAGCTTCAACAATATTTTCTTTGCATATTTTCGAATCCAGCATGAATTTTCCATACTTCTATATGCAACAATACGGTATACATGCTTTCGATGTCATTGCAGAAGAGCATCCAGCGGCAATGCAACATAATGCAGCTGCGCCCGTGCGGAATGCGGCGCACCTTCAAAGCATGTGCATACTATTGGTGCTGCATATGGCCAATCTCCTATACCTGCACGCTGGTCTCGCCCTGGCCGCCTTCACCCGGAGCGCAGCCACACGGCATCTACGACAGCTCCGTTCGGTTCACTTCGCACCTGAACGCACCACCAGCCCAGCCATACATCTGCACCCGAGTTAGCATAAATTTTGGCCATGTGGCATTTCAAAAGCGCCAAATTGAATCCCCCCCGGGAGTGATGATGTATCCACACACACACACACACACACACACACACACACACTAGGAGTAGGCGACCACGCAGCCAAGGAAAAGCTGCTCGCTCGCTCAAGGGCATAAAGTCTTTCTGAAGAATAATTTATCCATTTGTAGCCTGTACTGAATTTCTTATTGCCTCTTTCTCGCCACTCCTCCTCCCCCCTCCCGCCGGAAGTGGTGGTTGAACTTTGAGAAAATAAAACTTTAAAGCACAAGCAAGCAGCTGTGGGATGATGGAAATTGTGGTAATATAGTGCTTTATTTACGACACCGGACGATCCTTCTGTCTACAGCCGAGCTGCACAGCTGAAGGCATTCATCGAAAGGTAAATCACGCAAAGACACTAAGAAAAGATTTATCTACAAAAGTTCAATAAAACACTAACGAGGTAGAAGTGTTACATTTTCAAATATGTGTGATTCAGAAGCGTTATCGAAAACTTCAAGAAACTGACCATTTTTCATTATTTAATTTCTTTAATCGTTATGTGATTCTTTCAACTCTTACCAATATTATCGCATGCAATGCAGTAGAATTTATGAATTAAAACAAATAAGGCGTTTGATGTTCTGCCACTTTGATTTTGAATATTTCATACATAAAGCTTTCGTTTTGAATAAAGTACAGTCGACTAACTTTTATTGCTTTTCCCTTTTTAACCAGCAATTTATTATGAGTTACGAACGCAACGGATCATTAACAGGGATGATTCGGTCTGCCGCAATTCCGGTTCACTATCCAGAGGCAACTATCGCCATCATCTAAGCCGCTTAAACTGACGATCCCATACTGTTAGTTTGCTAATACTATCTATGAAAAGTTTGACCAGCAAGCTCACGCCCTTTCCGCAAGAGTTTGACTGACTGAGCCTCGGGCCACACACACCCACACACGTACGAGGGAAGTTGATTAATTAGTTAAAATAACGCCTTCGCCATAAACCACATGCCGCTCGCCAAGGTGATCCTTCGAGTGTCCCAAAACCACCCAACCTTATACCTTCGGCTTTTTCCTAAGCAGGTGTAAGCACGAAACTATCGTCTTCACGAAAGGTACCACCGGAATACCAAAACCCTGGGTGGCGGGAATTTTCACCCGCGTTGTAACGCCTGGCTATTATGGAAGGAATTAATTAAGTCCTTCTAGAATGGCCCCGAAGCATATGGGCTGAAGAGCGTACGAGCAGTGGGGTACAGCTGAACGAACCTGCAAGAAATTTACGTCCGAACGGTCAAATCAGGTGGGGGATCAGTTGGCTTTCCGTTGGCGCGCTTCGGCGGGTTTACCGGGTCCTTATCAGGTGCGAGCAATTTTACCCGGTGAAAGCAAAGCGATGCGACTTCCTTCGTTCGTTCGTCCCCGGGTCCGGATCAAGTCGGGAAGGATCATTTTCCAGGAAGTGGCTTCCTGTATTCGAAGCTTTTACAACGCTTCAATCGTTCGATACCGTAACGTGACTCGATAGCTGTACGGTGAAGATTACTCTAGCCAAAATGAAAGAAACTATGAGTGGTTTGGGTAAGTAACGAAAGATAAACTTACAGATTTGTATATAGTTTTATATTCAATTAATTGAAATTCAGAAGAATTGTTTTAACAAAAGTGGCTGTAAAACAAAATTAACTCAACGAAAACGTTTTCAGATTGTTTGTTCTTTTGCTTCTCAATTATTTTAAAAAGGCCACAACTACTAACAACTTCGCATCGAAAATGAATCGAAATTGTGAGAAAGTGCTGAGAAACAACGCACGCAAGGAATGTAGATGGAAACGAATTGCTAGCTTGCGAATTTGCCTGCACCGAAAGTTTCTGTCCTGCAAATTGATTTTTTATTTTTGTTTATTGTTTCATCGAAGGGCTGTTATGTGAAAGTTTAATATCGCGCTCCACGCCACCACCGGCTCGATCGCGCTGTTTCGTTTTGCTGTCCGATCCAAAAATCTATAATTACCACAATGGACAAACTTTCGCCACCATCCGAAACAGACTGATGATGATAATCGGTAATGGAAATATCCTGTAATGGTTCGAGACAGTTGCGCTTAATGTAGATATTCTGTTCCCGACCAGCTGGATGGAATTACGGGGCACGATTGAAATTGACGCTCGAGTTGTTATCTGCAAGGTTTACTTTTGATACTGTTTGAGGAAAGAAAAACGTTGAGTGGATTTTGTAGCGCAAGGTTGAGTAGTTTTTTGCGCATAGTGAATGGGGTCTAAAATGCAAATTCATGCAAAGGATAGTAGAATGTTCAACCATGCTTGAGATTACATTTCTACAACAATTTGGTAGAGTGTAATGAGTTGATAAAAAGATACTGACCAACAGCAAACAGATTCTTCGTATAATAATCATAATCATATAAACATTCATTTGCAAAATTAGAAACGAATCAGCTTTTTGAAATTCCTTTGCTATTTAAGCTTAGTTTCTAGTAACCACAACGTTGAAAATATCAACCACAAACTAGTCTCAGCTTAAAGTTTTAAATTTAGATCACTATATATGTACACGATATGTGAACTCAAATTTGGTGCTGAAACAGTAAATCATCCTATCATGTTGGTTTTTTTTTAAGTATCAGAACAAGTTTCTTCACATGAATTAACTTTAGAAACCCTAGAAACCGCTAACCCTCGCAAGAACTTAGTACCGCTCAGGCCTAACTTTTGTGCTGGTTTTTGAATGAAAAGTCAACCATAAACCTAACGATGTTTCTGTAGTTTAGCGGCAAGACAAAACTTTCCACCAAAAAGCCCGTGAACAAGAGCGTGAAAACATTCGATGCGCTGCATCCCCGGAAATATTACATTTGTTCTCTGCATCCAAGCGGTTAATCCGATAAACCATCGATATCCGATCGAAATCCACGCTCCGGCCCCGGCGGTTTGGGACCGGTTTGGGGAAGCATCAGTCTAATCTTGTCATCGATGACGATTCAACATCGAGGCGGGTTTTCTGGGGCCCGAACTAAAAATTGCGTTAGTCACAGTCGGGGCGGAATCTTGTTGTTTTTCACTCGTACCGGCGAGCGTAGAAAAAGGTTAAGAAATTCAATTTCCGAAAACAATCCTAAGCTGCTCGGTTTGGCGAATAAGCAATAATGGCAAGAGATGGTACGGTGACAGCCGTCCCCTCGGCAGAAACAATCCAGCAGATATCCGAAAGCTTACAAGCTTAGATCCAATGTCATAACGAGAAAACGAAATATTCGTGCGGCCTTTTGTTTCTTCGGTTGTTTTACAAAAACAGCGGCTTTACTTTTGACTTTGAGCTCCATGATTTCTCTCACGTTTTTTCCCCATTTTTTTATATTTTCAAGGGGCCCAACGGTTTCCAAAGTAGGCGACACGGGGCCGGGGATACGAACCATTCGAGATCCGAAAAGCAATGAAACGAAAAAGCGAAGTACATGCTAATTAGATTACTTTCTCTTGATTTGACACATGATGTTTTACATTCTCGGTAGCTTCTTGGAGCGGTGGAGTGTCTGAAGAAAGTCACTGGAGATTTTTAATTTATCCGCCACGCCGAAGCAAACGCGTAAGAGCTGGCGAATGGAAAACACTTTTCTGGGGGGGCAAAGAACCCCGACTGCTGCGAGAATATACCTTGTAAGGATGATGCGGAGCAAATTGAACAGCACGTGGCAAAATTGACGCAAGAGGAGATATTAGCGCACCATCAAAACAAGTACGACAAACAACACTTTTGAGCTTTACAATTACTTGATCGACTTGCCGCGCAACAGGTCTCGTTTTCAATTAACACGAACGAATTCAATCTGTTTCCTTTGCCTAACGGTTGAGTTTGAAATATTTAATATTTCTTGCAGTACCATTAAAAAATATATTGTAAAGGAACCAAAGAACGAGTCTCGAAGAATCGAGAGAAAATTAAAAATTTTGAAGCCATGCACTAATATAATTTTGAAAATGAAAACATTTCTCAGAGCATTTACCAATCAAAGATATTGAAGGATTCAGGTAATGGCAACCTATAAACAACATTACAAAATATCATTACTGAATTGTGATTATGATGACTTTTAATAACCGAAATTTGAATTGAAAAATTAAATAAGGACATAAGCGCTGCTTCAAACTTATACACACATTTGCATAATACAATTTGGGAATACAATTTTGCTCAATCTCGCTAAATTAAAGACGAAGTCATCTAAACTTACAGGCACTCTACAGTACATATGACACTCGTTCTCCAACTTCTATTTAATACTTGTGTAAACTATTTCACATTTCCCAATCTGTGCTACCTGCGTTCAAACTAGGTGACACTCAAGGCGATTCGAAGTCCCCGTCTATAAACCTCATTTGGGGGTAGCGTTTTTTGGTGGAATAACCACTCGACTGTTAAACGTAATCGGCGATAACGATGCAGTAAAATAAAAACGGCGACTTTTTTGACCATCTGGTTGAGTGCAAAACTGAAAACAAACCAACCTAGCGAGAAATCTTGCCAGCATCGAGCTCGAGGGGGCCAGCAACGATAAACATGTCGTAAAGAAAGCAGCACATAACCCTAAACCGGAACTGGAGGGAAGCAGCCAAATCGAAATTCACTTTTCTTTATTCACCGCCACGAGCATCCTCTTCGATGCCAACGTTGACCCAACCGTGTGGCTGAGGTAGGTAAGCATAGCATGGAGCTAACTAATAAACTGTGCAGTTTATTGATCTTTACACTCGAGAAAAGCATCTGTTTTAGTGGTTTAAATTTTTGAAATTCCTTAGAACCCTTTTTTCCGCCCCGTTCGACGTGAGAAAGGGAAACTATCGTCGGAAAAGGGAAGCGAAAACCAAAGTAGATCCTTATGCTGAATAATCAATGTCACGCTTGAGAGAAACTAGTCTTTGTTTGGATGCTTTCCTTCAATTATATGCCCACCCAACATCAATTGAAGTTTGGGAGTTAATATTTTAGTAATTTTTTTCCGAGTTTTTAATATCCGCATTGTTGATGTTATATAAAAATGTTGTTTTATTGCCAGTATTTATTTAAAAAATCTAAGCGCGATGGTTATCCTAGTTTGATGAAGCTAGTTATTTTCTTCTGTGACAAAACGGAAGCGGTTTCCCATGAACTCCTTTATTCTTTGTCTATTGATAAATCACATCCTGTTCCATGACCCGGCGTGTTCAAGCACTGGCAAACGCTGGAGGCATAAGAAAATGCAGCTGAACAGTTCAACTCTTGCCCTATGCGATGACTCCATACTCTTCACGTTACCTCTCTGATGCCCATTAAGTGCAGGGCTCACTTTAATGTACCGTACGTATAAACTTAATGAGCTTCCTGGAATCTCTATTGAACGTTGGTCAAGCCGGGTAATCCTCAGCTTATTAACCGCTTCCTGCTTCAATATTCTTTTGTTTCAAAATACCCGCATTGGCGTTACCGACCTACCGCTAATGAAAAGATGAAAAGGAAACTGAAAGGATAGCTGACTAGCTAGAAAATGCAAGTGGAAGCAAGAATCTTTTTCAACGTTTACTTGTTAAATCAACCGCCTCATAGCACGCAAAATCATCGTTTTTAAAGGATATTTCGATCATTAGTCGTAGAGGAAAGTGTGTAGGAAAATGGATAATATGAACCGACAGTTTTTAAGCTGAATAACGCCATTTAATATAAAATAAAGCCATAGAATTTGATCATGGGTTCCCTGCGATAGCTATAGCAATTGTTAAAATAAAATATATCAACAAAACAGCCATTCGTCGTGTATCCCAATATGTTCCTTAATGAATACTGAAACAAATTGGATTCATAATCCTTGCATTGTAGTCGTGGAGACAAAAATGAAAACATCCACATACGGATTTTTTCGGTTGAACTTATTTTTTGGTAGTAAAAGACATGGAATTGAGAGAAATAAAAGTTTTCCCCTTATGAGGGACCATAATACTTTAATTCTACCACTAGGGAACATTTAAGAATTGAATAAATGGTAAACTAAAAGCTACCAGGAATGAAAAACGTCAGTTTTTGCAATATTAGTTGGTTTCAGCTTAGATGTAAACTCTTGAGTTTACTTTAGTCATATTCATGCAATATGAGATTTATATTTGTGTTTGTTGTTTGTGTGTGATTTCTTCAAAAAACAGACCGAGAGCCCATGGCCATCTAAGCGTAACGATTGATGTGCCTACTGAGAAAAGCAGGAGACTGGAAGGCGCCAGATTTGTTGTTATTTATGTTGAGCTTATCACGATAACGGCATTAAATATCATCCAAGTAAACGAAACCTTTTTTACGCCCATCCCATACATTTCGTTTACGGTAATTTACTCGAAGTCGCTATAAGTAACAGCGATATGATGGAAAACCTGTTTGTATATTAGCAAAGTTTATAGAGTGCAAGTGAATAACTATGAATGTTATGTTTTCATTGATTACAATTCGTTGATGTTACATTTGAAACAAAAAGAAGAAATAACAGAGTTTTCCATTTTTTAACTGACAACGTAAGAAATAGTATTTGCATAAAATAGAAATGTTGGAAATATAATCTAATCAGTTGCCTACATTCAGGCGTTTAGGAATGCATGAATCCTTTTCTATTCATGAAAAAGGACTTAGGAACTAAGTCGAATGAATTAGCCAAATGAACTATTTTGACAGAAGCAATAAACAGTAGCAAACTGGAGCTCAAGGTGTAAGGTTTACTTACTTCACGAAGACCATCCGAAAATTCACACAAGAAATAATTTGTTAACTCTACTTCATAATACATAGAATATGTTTCCAAGCCCAGCGAAACGAAATGTTCTGAAGCAATTTTATCATCATAAAAGCAGTCAGCTGGCAGCGTTGCAGTGCTTAAGCGATCTTAGAGCTTCATTAAATAAATCCGATGTGGGAAAGTGAAAAAATTGAACATCTGAATGGCACAGATGGATTTTTAAAGGCAATGAAATTCCCTCCCGTTCCCAAGACTCCACGTGAACGCTTAATGAGTCCATCAAATCGTCTATCGTCTTGCCGAATGTCTCTCAAAAGTGGGCTTATTTACAGTGATCTCCTCACAAGCATCGTTTAGAAGCAAACCATCATCATCAACGACATCAGAGAGGCATTCGGCGATAAAGGACTCCGTCTCGGGGCCACATTTGGATATTCGTGATGTGCGTCGTTATCGGAGCAAACGACACAGCGAGCGAGCACAAACGGTTATTCCCGATAGGATCTTAATTATCTATCAGCCGGTCGTTAGTCAGGCGCTCGCTCGACGCAAGCTGGTGTCAGTGCTGCTGCCGGAACCGGGCGGTACACATCTGCCTCTAAAGCTAGCCATTTGCCAGCGTACGCAATAATGGATGGCATTTTCTCTCATGAGAAGTGTTGCAATCACAGGTAAAGATAAGTGTTTCACTGTTCTGCAAGTAACTTTCAATAAGTGAAGTTTGGTGATGACTGTTGAAAATCGAATCAACCTCTGATGCAAGACACTTGTTTTCATCATTAAATCTAGTTTATTTTTTCATCATTTCTTCACCATGTTTATTAGATTAGTTTTAATGCTGGAAAACATTTACTCGAATGGAAACGACAATTTCAATCAGGACTGTCATTATATACGTCAATCGCTAAGTATGATCAGTCCATGACCAACTTTTTACATTATTGATCGATTTTCATATACCTGTTTTTTAATGTTGGTTTTAGTAAAAAATACATTGCTTGGTAACTCATTCATTCTACGATCGATAAACTGTTGCATTGTATATTTTTGCATTTACTCCGCCAGGATGGTTTAATCGATGTAGTGACGGTGCTGTAGCGTTATCAATATGATTAAACTTCAAAACTAGGCTCTTCCATACGAGTCGATACTACTAAGGTTTTAGAATTTTAAAATTTATGAAATTTTGAATAACACATCACGTTTGGTATCTTTTGGATTTAATATTTATCAGATGTCGATAAAGTGATAATTAATAACGGTAATTTATTAATCCAACCATTCCATAAAACCAACAGATGAGCCCTTTTCTGCCGTTCATTCATTATGCACTACTTGAGTAAATGTTTCCTCTGTTTTATTGAATTACTTTCATACAAGAGGGGGGGTACCGTAAATTTCGATTAGAGTTGTTAATTTCGATGCGATTTTCCTCAAGTCCTACAAAGTTGATACCTATGGAGCATTTATGATTTATATTTATAAGTCTAATCGAATAACTTTGGAAACGAATCATTTTGGGGGCAAAGTTAGATTCACGTTAATAGAGTCCATCCCGAAACAAATTGGTGGTTCCAGGAAGGGTTCGATCATGCATAACCGAAATTTATGTGTTAAGGCTTAATATTTTTATTTGCTATCCGAGAGGTGTAGGTGTGTGATAACAACCTTTTTTCGGGTTTTCAATGATTTGATATTTGAAATTTCAATTTGTATCCCAATATCTGATTAAGAATTTATAAATTATCATTTATTCTTTTATTAGCTACCAGGTCCAATTAGTTTTTGACAAACACGTTTCATATTTCCATGTTGGATATTGTGTACTATCAGACAATTCTATAGAATGAACTGAAAAAACTGATTGAAAACAGAAATTCAAAGATGGTATGAAAAAGTAAATTGTAAAAAGGCATCATTTTTATGAATCATGAACTCAGTTGAGCAAAATATTTCAAATGAGAACTATGTTCACTCAAACTTTTTATATTTTAGTTTTTATTGACTAATTTAAATAAGCAAAATCATTTTTGTTTTAAAAATGCTAAGCTCGGTCGGAACTTCTTGGTTATCACAACGTAAACACCTTACGATTATCAAAGGTCGGCCTAGGAATAGTGATTTGTTCTTTGAGAATGCCCAACGTAGCATACATTATAATTTATGAAGTGTCCATTTTTCAAAACAAGGATTCTTCAACGCGCCACTAGTAATCGGATCATGTGTCCCCGATCTCTTGATGACCCTTTTTGAGAAACAAATAATCCTAGTTAATGTTTGTTTCCATGTAGCGAATGAAGAAATTCTCTCTTTAGTGATGCCCATTCTTGTTCTTTTTCCATCTGCTGCGAAATTTTATTCACGTTCACAATGAAATCATTGTTTCAATGATTTCAAAAACATTTTAATGATATTCGATAGTATTATGTCTTCACTAGACACTATTTTCTTCACCAATAAAATTAGTTTATTATTGAACTGGAACGACAAAAATGGCCTTTTTATGATAACGGTTTTTCCCATCGATTTAGCGAGAAAAGTAACCCACGACAGAAGGATTCAACGAAAATCTGCTGTGCTTTGCGGACACACAATTGCACCGCCATCTTAAAGACACGTGTCATCATCATCATCAACGACAACGGCGTAGCATTGAACGATGAACGACTCCGGTTCGAAGGCATGTTAGAATATTGGCGGTATGCGCAAAACGAAACACCGAACGGACCGAAACGATAATTCCCGATAGCATCTTAATTATCTATCAGCCTGTCGTTAGGAAAGTCGTTCGCGGGATGAAATCGAGTATACCGTTTTGACCGTCGAGGCAGAATATTTCATAGTTTCCTCGAGCAGACAGAACAACAAGCTGTATCATAACCAGACCAAAAGGGTTTTCTGTAAGAGAATATTAATCGTTCACCAAAGTGGCGTGTGATTTTTCCCTTGCCATGGCGGAGATTAATGCCACCACTTATCTTGTGTAATGTAATTAAAGAATGATTAACTAATTGGAAAGGTGCCCAAATCATACAATCAATCTCCTCTGTTAATTGAGTAGAACCGCAAATGGTTAAGATTTTCTTCCTTATCTTGTATCTGGATCTTAGATCGCACAATGGCTTTATTAACATCAACTGAGGTTTTAATTTTTTACAATCTTCTTGCATGTATCTTAACATGTTTACTAAATATACTTATTTTGTTGAACAACTGATGTTTTATCTGAATTAGGTAAGGATTTTGATTGCCAACTTAAACATTTGCATACATTTAGATATATTGTTGAAATGTGTAGGGTACTGTCCTTTATTGCTGCAGAGCATACACAAACCAAGCTTCAAAATATCTAGGCTTTACAAAAGGCTGGGTGTTTTTTTTTTTTGAGTAAATGTGCATAGTTCGCCTTCATCACAATTACCAAATGCGCTACCCATTACGAACAATTTAGATAATGTTATTAAAAGTTATAATTGCCCTTTTCTTTGGCATTTTCTTTCAAGGCTTTTCCAGCCCGCAAACTGGTCCGGTATGAAGCTGTAGGGGAAGTAACAACGATGGGGTGTAAAATGGCAGTTCCAGTGGGAAGAAATTGTGTCAAAGAGTTGGAAAGCACGCCGGTGCTGTCATTAGCACTTATCTGCAGTGGGAAATGACACTGCAGCGTTGCAGTACGGTAGGAGAACAGTTTCTAAAAAATGTCTGGTCTTATTAAAACAGCATTCCATGCAACGAGCAGCTGCATTTCGCTGAGCCGTCATTTGGCTGGTACCGAAATTATTTAAGGACTCTCAAAATACACAGATATTCTACGCTGGGTATGAAATATGTCAGTCTACTGAATTTGATCGGTGACACCCTTTATTTAGCTAGCTAGATAAAGTATAGAAAAATCCCAAACAAACCAAACATAGCCCCACACGCTGGCGTTACTATTGACATAGGATTATTCTGCTCTGCTTGTTCGCCATTTTATTCGACACCCATACTGGGGGTGTGAAGTGACTATCACTTTGGTAGCAGAATCAACTTAATTTCTTAATCGTTAGATGACAGCTACCCGGATGAAGTGTCCTATGTTCGGCTTTATTTGCATTTTCCTGCAATTATCCAAACATGGATACACGTATACATGACGATAGAAGGCGATGGGGAACGTGGGAAAAACGGCGGGGTTGGTTTCATTTTAACTCTGCATAATCACGTCCCGTGAAAAAGGTGCGATAGAATCGTGCTATTCAACTGCCCTTCGACTGTTTGAACAAGTTGACCAAATAAGTCCATCCCTTTGGCGGTGGAAGCGTCTGTTTGGAATGGCCATTATCGAGTTGAAAAATGTAGAAATTGCCATGCACATGAAGTGCGTGTGCTTTCAATAAGCCGGAGTGTGGTTAGGAATTAGTTCAAGAGCCGTTATGTAGGTATTTCAGGCGAGCATCGATTACGCGAGCGAATGGTGTTGGGCTATAATTCTCTAAAATGAACTATTATTGTGTTGCACATGTCAGCCTTCCATTGGCATAACTTTACCACAATACTTGCAATTGCATACCAGAGCAGGTGCGATAAATTGTGACCAAAAGTGGTCATATTACTAGCATTTTCCTATGTTACTGGAACACGTTCAATAAATAAATATATGGGAGGCATAAATATTAAAGTAAATTTATTAAAGCGCGGAACGTATTTTTCGTAGATTTATTATTCTAGTTTGTCTGTGATGAAATCACTATTTGTTACAGTATATCGATTTTCCCAGGGTTTTCCATGTATTTTAAAATGATTATTCAATGTTCCAAATGCGTCACCCAATATGTGGTCCGAAATTCCTAGAGATCAAAAATATGCGTAAGTTCCTTTTGGTACCAAAAGAAATACCTCCTTCTACGTAGTCGCCTAGTAAAACCCACATAAAACCGACCTTTTTACAAATCAATCATCCCCGTCATTCATTGGAGGAGTTTTGAAATTTTTCAGGACTATTGAAACTTCCCGCTTTGCTTCTTTCCTATACCGATAAGCCAGCGAAGATAAACTTCCGCCCTTCGAAAGTTGGTTCATCTCAGATTCAACGTCTTATTTCAATCCGGTTTTCTTCGTAGTACCCTTCGAAAGGAATGTAATAGGGTGATTGAGAAGATGATTCTAATGTTTAGATTCAAGGTAAGGGTCAGCACCAGCAGCAGATCCGGTACAAATTCTTTTTATATACATTTTACATGATGCTTTCAACAAATTGTTTAGTTCTTGCGGGTGTTTCTACAGTAACAATTCTATAAACCAATTTAAAATAATAATATTGCAAAGGGTACGGAATTATTCGTAGTTAAGGCTTATGTATAGTACTTCGATGATTTAACATATTGTGGATCGTACGAAATGTTTAAATTTATTTAAAAAACATTTGTTTCAAAATGTTTACCAACAACCAATTATGAATAAAATATGGAAGATTAAACACATAAAATTTGCTACATCTTTTAAAAAATCCTTCTGATTTATTCAACGATTCAATAGCATCCTTAGGCAACTGACTTACGATAAGAAACATATAAAATAGCGTTCAAAGTTTCGACAGAACAATCGGGTGATTGTTTCGCACAAACACTACCTCAGGTTCATATTTGGGCACCTGCACCGGGCGATAGTTGTTCACGATCTTCTTGCTGCTATCCTTCGGGCAGGCGCGCAACTCCCGAAAAGCCGCCAGTTGCGCGCTGGAAACGTAGATCGGCGTCTTGTACACCAACCAGGTCACACTCTCGAAGTACGGCGGCGTGGTGAGCGATCCTTTGTACGAGTAGTAGTGTCGGTTCAGGTCCTGCATACCCATCCACTTGAGACAGTCCGCATCGATGTCCGTGAGCGCGTTGGGGCTGTGAATGTGGCGCAAACCGGCGACAATCTTATCGAACGCCGGACAGTCCTGGTCTCCGTACGCCTGCACGAAGAAACCCAACACGGCCAAGCCGTCCGGCTTATCGACCGCTTCCGCGAAGCTGCCGTACTTGGCGTTGAAATGGACGGCGTGCGCCTCCATCGAGTAGGTGCTGCCCTCTAGCGTGTGTTCGCAGCCAGAGCCGTCTCCGATGCCCCAGTGGAAGTGGAGCTGCTCAAAGATGTACTTGTTGTTCAGGACTCCACCGACGATGAACGGCCGGAAGGGACGATCGCTAAACGTTATCTGCCACCGGTGGGGAGGAGCATGTGTGATCGATTTGCCAACCAATGCTGCGACGTTAACCGATTCTACTTACCATCACCGACGAGCCGGTGTTCACCATCTTCGCCTTGCCCAAGCCATCCCAATGGCCAAACAAATCGAGCGGTTGGACGCCATCTTTGATCGCCGTGGATCGCTGGCTGAGCGCGATGGGGCTCTGCACATTCTTAGCACCTGTATCGGCCATTTTTCGGCAGCTTCTAATTTCACTGTTATGGCCTGTCGAAAAAAACACAAACTTGACGTGAGCTCCTAATGTGCGTCGTTTATCAAGGCACCCTCTGATCGCAAGTGAGCTGCCGAAGCGAAGCAGTGACGGTTCGCACAGATGGCACAGGCCGCATCTTTATCAACCACCGGTTGTGGCTCATCTTATCACAAACTTATCGAACAGAATGCAAGCTGTCTTAAATTCGGCCGAACGTGAATATGAAATCCCTACGGGCCGCAAAGTAAATTAAACGTTTACGATACCGTATCAGCTTAGCTGTGAGGAAGGAAGTTTAAGGTATTTACGAGCTTGAAGAAATGAAAAAAAGCCTACCTACTCCGATGCTGCAATTAGCAACGGCACGTTTTTGGAGAGCTGGTTTTGGAAAGCAGAGCGTCACTTTGAGCCACATGGAAGCTAGACTGAAATTTTGTTATCTACAAAACGTGAGCCTGTTGCGCGTTAATCCAGTACCACGCAGTTATCGGGCTCTATCTAACGTCAGGATGTTATCTTGAAGAAGCTAACTTTGTGACTTTGCTGAGCGATTGCGTATCGTGAAATTGGTGATTGGTTCCGGTTACTCAAATACTTGGTGCCAAACAGAACTGAGAGAAGTTGTTAATTGAACAAGACACTGTAATGCTTACTTCGAAATGAAATTTTTAATTTTCCTTTTCCTGAAAAGCGGAGCATCTCACAAAAACCAATTAAATGACTAAATAGGTAAAAACACATTAAATATAAACAAACCTGAATGATTAAATGTCGAATTTTATAAACGAGTAATGTTTTGTTTACAGAATGTTAAAATGTCTTTTTGTTTAACACGTTAATTGTGAACCCTTTAAACGAATAAACGGCTCAACCAAACACAAACTGTGTACTGATCTTTAGTACAACATTTTCAATCATCTTCTATCACTTCACTTTCACTTTGCGCGTCTGTTCTCGCGGAAGAGTAAATAACTTCTAGAGTAGGGAGATCGCTTTCAGAAATTTCTTTGTCCCTGAAGTTTCTGCTACCTAACGCGATACGCTATTGTAGCGTTTGGCATTGATTCGTTGAGCTCGTGTCTTCCGCTTTACAAATTATTGACCCACCCTGTCAAATGAAACACGTATTGCAAACGAGTTGTTTCAATGCTTTCCCTTTTGAGCAGGCGTCAACCCCTTTATCAAAGTAAATCTTTTGAGCTAATTTTAACAATTGTTTCATGAATCAATCTATCATCAAATTTCCTTCAACCGCTCGGACAGACGCTTCTCGTACGCACCTATCGTGGCTGATGGTGGTGCACAATTCCGCAACAACACGCGTGGTTTCCTACACACATTTGTTTGATTATAATTCGTGGAAACAATCGACCGACGCAGGGAAGCAGACTTGTTTGGCTTTCTCTTAAATTTGTCTGCCGAAAAATTTCAATTCATCCCTTGAAATGTGAAAAGGCAATGAAAAGCAAATAAATATGGGGGCAACGGCATACGAGATGATCACGTTGTTCCGTGTTCAACGACTGTTGTTATGTGATGTGAACCAGGCGCGAGTGCGAAAACTGCTAATCACCAGATCGCCAACAACAGGTGACGATGGTGCATGACGATGATAAGGAGGTAAAAAAAAACTCACATACAAAATTTTCCCCGCATACACGTTTCCGCGAAGCATCGCACGACTCATTAAAAATAGCATCACATGTGCTCGTTATTACCCTGCTACAGCTGTGAAAACTGAAGCGATGGTGGAAATTGTGCTCAAGGTCACGTAGACATTTTTTTTTCTGCTTAACCGTCACAAGAATGATGCCGATTTGCGAAATTAAAACGTGTAAAGTAATAGAATAACAACAACAAAAACAGACGACGTGGCCAAATGACGCGATACGGTAGAAATGTGTCCTTAAGCTTTTCATAGAAATTATCACGCTAAAACATTAAAAAAAACATGTTTAATCCAGTTAAGCTAATGCCTCTTGAATGACCAACAAAATCTTTGTAAAAAACATTATTATTTGAATGATGTTATCATATGGTCATATGGATATGGAGTAAGCTCAATTTTTGTTTCAAAATTAGAAGCTAAATATACATGTACATCATAGAACTTTAACATAGTAAAACTTTGTGGGAACTGTAATTTAAAATTGTTTCAAAATTAAAATACTCTCTTGTAGCCGAATTTGGTGAGTTTGCAAGCATCAAGCAATAACTAGAAATAGTAATTAATTCTCGTATGAACAGTGTTTCGGATTTATCCGAAGCCTTGGTAGCGGATCTGAAGTGAAAATCCACCAATCAGCACCATGTTGACAGAATTGCCTTCTCGTGAGGGCTCACTTGTTGGATCAAGTTTCGATTAAAAAGCCGTCAATATTTAACATCAGGTAGGCCATTTTGATTGATGGAAGTTTGTGTATGTAACATCAAAGATGTCTATACATCTCATGTGAAAAAGTACCCATAGTAAAAAGTTAATTACACCAAGGAAAATATGCGCTGGAAATATTAAACATTTCAACAACCCTCTAAAAAATTCCAAGAAAAACCTACGTAGATTTCCTACACCGATGCAGTTTGCAGTACATTATGAAATTTTCTATCGTAGTATCCATTGATCTAGCAGTTGATAAAAAACATCGTTTCGAAGAGGTATTTCGACTATAAAACCATTATGGAAAGCGCAGAGGAGATACAGAAAGGAGAACAGAACACAGGCTTCGTTCAAACCAACCGAGAGCTAACCGTCAGCCTCATCGGCTCGATTATTCGTTTCACCATAGACATTTCCCAAATCTTTCAACGACGCGAAGAAATCGCTGCCGATAAACTGCTCTTCCTGCTTCTACCGATCGTTCGAAACCTCGGCAAACTAATCGAGCGCATCAAATGTAGTGCCTCGTCCGCCGCAGTTGCTCCTAACGTGCCTGGTACGTCAAACTCGTCGGTACATTATCGTCTCCGGAAAACATCCAACAACTCCAGCAACCAAACTCACGCAGACGATGGTGCCGATAATCGGAAAATCCAACCAACTACGGCAACTGGTGGACATCCGATGTCGCCCAAGCCGAAAAAGACGTGTTCGAACGAACCCAAATTCCAGCAGCTACGAAGTAGCGTCACTCCGTTGTTGATGAGTGATGATGCCGCAACCACCAGGTTTGAACTGTACTCTGCCGTACCTGCTAACACTACCGTTGCTCCTAAGCGGCAGCTGTTTCACCTCAGAGACGGAAACTATGCGATTCGCGAAACCACAGATAACCAAAACATAGACGGTTCAGTGCAGCGAATTACCAGAACCATCATCGGTCCCGACATTGCGGTCCTAACGAGCGCAACCAGCCAGCTGCCGGAGCTTCCAACGTTGACGGCAGGGTTATCGAAATAATCGCAAAATTATGGTGCAAACTTTCCCCGAAGCCACAACATTGATTACTAGTAGAGATTTATCCAAGTTTTTGAGGTGCCAAGAAAATGTTAAATTGTATCATATGCATATCATAAATGGTCTAATGGTTGAGAGTCAACTGAAATGGAAATGCTCAAAATTGAAGTTATATGATCGAATAAAAAGGGAAAACAAAAGAACGTAAGTTGAATGAATGGCAATAAATATCTATTTCCGGGAGTATTATTATATTTGCAGAATGTTTACACAAAACTAATGCCAGACAAGAACAAGACTAATCAATTTGAAACGATTATAACGATGCACGTCGTGCAGTTTGGAGTCCCTGATTACGTTAAGGAGTCGTGTAAAAGATTAATGACTTTGTTTGCGGTCCTACCGCCTTCGGGACTTCCTACCGAATTCTTTCAGCAAGTAAACATACCTGTAGATGCCGATTGGGGTTGTTTTCTAGAGTCGATTCGCTCGTTTTGCTCGCAGCAGCTCTCGAGCGGAAACTAATAAATTAAGCTGGCTATAACAGTTGTTAGCTCATTGGATTGGAACGAGTTTCCTTTCGTTTTCAAGAAACCATTTGAGATGTATTTGTAGTTTTTTTTTCATTTTACTTTCTTCACTCGTATCTTAAAATTAAACAAAAAAAATCTTTCCATTGAAACCGAAGACAAGTGTATAGTGCTGGGAATGTTGAGTAAAAACTCATCGCTTAAGTTTGTTTAAAATTTTCTTTAGTTTTTTCTTCTTAGTTACAACATACATTTTTCACTCCTTTTCTATTGTTTTTTGTAAATCGCAAAACTGAAACAGAAAGCTTGTACGAATTGAAAGTTTGTACCTGAAAGCATTACTGGCAAAGCTTTCAGTATAAGCTTTTACTGTTGCTTTTGAACCATCTGTAGGTTACTTCATTTTCAGCTCAATTTAAAATTTTAATTGATTGTACAACTACCTATATTACAACGAACACTTATGGACTTATTTTGGTTAACAAAGCCATAGATCGGCAAAGAAAAGAAAATGAAACAGAATCAACTTTTAATGTTAAAAACTGATGTTATTCTGATCTACTTGTTATATAATGATTTGAATGACAATTATTATATTTGCATAATGCTGTTCGTGAAAGCTGCAAACTATTGTTTTCTATTGCCTCAAACGTACAACATATTTCAAACAACCGACAAAAACTTTCACCCCACCTTACTCTATATTTTATCAACCACCACTACCTTTACTCCCTCACGGTAAACCACAGTGTGAGCTTTTCGTTGAGTCTGCGCGTTAACTTTGCCCGATAACGTCAAGTTGCAATTCTGGTTTTGAAATTCTTTTAAAACAACGCTCTTTTACGATGCAAAAGCCATCATTTAGAAACCATATGAACCGCTTGTGTTCAAACCAACGATGCCACGATGAACACTGACATAAAAAAGTTATGGCAGGTTTCTAGCCACGGATCCGATGTTCAGTCTTTTACTCAATGCATAATTAATAAAACCCTTCGATCCACCTTGCAAATTCGCGAATTTCGGTGATGCACCGATATTCTCAAATATTTGACTTCGTTTTGCTATGATTGTACTGGCATTTGGCGACTGTTGGATTTATTTCGCGTTCTCTTTAACTTTTTCCTTCTATTGATTCTGTGTGTGAGTTTACGTTCGTCCATTGTAGGTCAGGTTAAAACTTCAGTTTTTGTGCTCTATTAGTCACAACCAACCTGGCTTCCGTTTACATTTCCTTTTACAGTTTTTGCGTTAATGATTCATTGCAGTTGAAAACCCCCATGCCGTTCTGACAGAAAAGTAAAGAATAAACGGTTTTTTGTAAGACATTCAAAAGAGATATAACATTGCTCGAATAAAAACACACAACCAATGAAGCGTCCTCATTTGCAAAAAAAAAACAGTACTACAACTTAAAGCGTACGACAGCCTTGTCATTCGTTCGTTCCACCAAATTTAGATTGAAAAAACGCGCTAAGATCATTAAAAGATCCACACTTCCTCGATGAGGAGATTCCACACGCAAAGCAGATCATAACTTAACCTTTGATTCCGCTCGTCGTTTATTCTTTCGCCTCAACTCCCAGCTTAAATCTTTCACCATCCGTTCGCGGAGTTCTCTTCCGTTTTTTCCGTTCGCGAGAGGACGATGCTTGTGAACCGCGCCCAGAGCCATTCCTAATCGTTCGCTCTGCTTCCTCAGACCTCACCGGTCGGATTCAATGTTTAAATATCTTAATTTACCGAAACAGCTTGAAGGTTGATGAATCACACCAAAACGAACGTGGAGAGTGTTGCGTAGTGCGAAAAATAACCCATGAAGTAGAACGGCAAAAGCAGTGCCAGCCAAAGAAGGGACAACGAAAGAAAACGGATGAAAGCAAAGAGTACAGCGGAATCTTTGTGGAATGAAGAACTAGCAAAGTCGAAGGACGTATCTCAAGAAAAAGCTGAGAGGAAAATCTCCATTCAAAAAGAAGTATCAATCGAACAGACAATGACTCCATAGATGGTAATATTCAAGCAGTAGCAAGATTAAATTATGTTAAAGTATATCCATTACGTTAAAATACTAAATAACTCCATTACGTTTAAGATAGCTAAATTATCAATCATTATTAGTTAAATAAAGCATAGAGTTGTTTTAAAATAACCTTACAATTAAAATGCACAGGTATTTATTTTCTAAATTTATGTAAATTGCTTGTCGAAAAGCTGCAATCCACAGAGTTTAGAAAAAACACGTGCTTCACTTTAACTATCAACAAACTCACTTTACAGGGGTTTTAGTAATATGAAGTGGTTCTCCATGAATCCGTCGTAGCACGTTCAACTGCATTTTGATCGCCACTTTTCAACGCGATTCCTCCCTAACTCGACCCGAACGGATGTAGTTTCCGATCGATTACGACAAAAGTAGGACGGAAAGAGATAAAGTGTAATTCAACGCTGATCGGTCGAGTCCGAGAACGATTTAATTTAGCATTTTGCACCGTCGTCCGAACGGTCTCACTGCCCGAGTTCTTTCTTATGTTGTGTGCCCTTGCTTTATCCCCCTCTCGTCCCGTTCTCAAGTGTTGGCGAAGTGCCATCTTTCAAGCCCTTCCGCATGAAGGAACACTCTTGATGTTGAACCATCGCGAACGTGTGGATCAGCGTGAGCCACAAGCATTTCCTTGCTTGACAGGGAAGTCTGGAAGGACCTCGAGCTGAAAGTGGATGGAATGGCGAATGGTAAAACTCTGATAAAGATCTTACGGTTCCCGGTGGGGCCGGTCTGACGTTGAAGAAGAAATCTCCTGTATCTGGCCCCAGCATCGGCAAACCCGTTTGCGTGCGATGCAAAACGGTCCGGCAGGTAACGAATTTCATTCGAAAGATTGCGCTTTGTTGTAAATCTCTGCGATGGGAATCAGTGCAGAAGCTACGAGCCGGATTATCGCTCGGCCACCACGATGTCTTTTGGGTGAGATACGTTCGCAACTAGTGTTTAAGCAAGGGCTCGCTTGACAGGACGAAACATTCGGAACGTTGTGAGATTCCATTTCCAAAAAAGTTATCACACGTGGTCCACTTCGAAGTGCTTTGTGTTCTGTATAACATTTTGTTTTTCCTTCTCACTTTTCATGTTCAAAAGCGAAAGCGTTAAAGGATATAAAAGTGAAGGAATGTTTTCGACCACCAACGATTTACCACCGGCGTCGAGTTGAAGGTAGTCGGAGATAGAGAACGAAAGCACAAACAGAGAATATTTGATTATAACATTCAAACCAACGTGCAGAGTGCATCTTTCAAGCGTTTTTGTGTTTGTGTCGAACGAATCGTTGTGGATTCAAGAAAATAATTAAATACTGGGATATTTACATTTTTTTCACTTTGATTCTTACCGATTTGTTTTTAACTTAACAAACAACTAAATTAGAGATTAAGTTCTTCGATAAGGAGTTAAATTAAATAATAAAACGTGACTTGAAACGTGAAAAACTAAAGCATATTTTTTCCAATTTTTTCCAAAATAGTTTCTAAAAAAAGCGAACCTTTAAATTGATTGTAAATTATTAAACGATGTTAGTTCCATAAGCAATGCTTGAACTAAGGAATCAGAAAACATGTTTTGTTAAATTTTTTTATTCCGATTTGTGAATTCAAATAATTTAAATAAAAAAGCGCAGCTAAACGCTAGTTTATTAAAATATTGTATACATGAAACAGAATAAATTAAAACTAGTTCCACACAGCGAAAGAAAAGGAACACAATATGCTAAGCCGCTTTATGACAGCATCTTCCTTTCTTCAAAATTGAAGGACAACTAAGACATACTTAAACAATCCATTCCAAATACATAAGATGCTGCCGTATGACACGACAACGTTTTACTTGGAGCTTGAGGGAAGATGCATCACGGTTGTCATATAAAGTTTAGTAAACCTTTTCGTCTCGAACCATTCGAGCGACAATGACGCGTGGTTACGGCGAGTCATATTCAATAACGACACAAACCCCTACAACTTCCCTACGCGACGCAGTGAAACATCAAATATGGTTCGTTTTGCTCTAATTAATCCTAGCACTTAATGCAATCCCCCGCTCAGAACCGCCATCATCGGTCGGTATTGTTCTCGAAACCCGCAACGTGATCAAGTGGAACGATTTTCCCACCTGGACGGGCCGTGAAAATAAAACACCCGCCCAACACCCAATCAGCATTCCCGACAGGGGTTCGCAATGTTTGTGCAAAGCCAACTGTGGACTTATTTTCCGGCCCGCTGCGTGTTGCGTTCAAATGTCGATTATCAAATCTCCCGCGATCTAACGTTGGAAGGAGTTCTGTTCTGTGGGATTTCGAGTGGGGTAAATCAATGCAACGACCGGTAACCAACGTGACCTCGTTCGCGGAACGGGGGGATAAACCCGATCGATGCCACAGGAAGTGCATGCGGCGCAGCACATCCGTGCAATTATTAATAGCAGCGACAACGCGATGGGCCCCCGGGCGACCGTTTTGTTTCGCATCCTTTGCATGGATGCATTTATGTTTTTTTTTTTTATTAATGTGTGTTTTGTTTCCCGAAAACAAAAGGGAAGGGATTCGTGTCCCGCGGTAAAACGATCGGGCACGGTCTGAAGCACAATTGCATTCCGGGCGCCCGGCGGATGCGTGTTCGTGAACAGGTTGGCCGGTTTCTGCTCCTCCGGGCCGCCCGTTTCCCCCCTTTCTCAACGTTGTCAAACAAACAAACAACAGTGCCAAGAAAAAAGGAAAGTAATATCATCATCTCGTTTGGAAGGGAGTTGTTCAACCACGTTCTTATTCCAGCTCACACTTCGCCACGTACAAGTGTCTCGAGGGGGAACAAGGCCAAGGCATTTGTCACCTATCAAGGTATCAAGTAACCGAGACATTTTGGAAAATTGCGTAAAAAATAGCCACCACATGGTATCCGAATTCCTGTCTCGGTTGCGGTTAGTTCGGGAGGGAGAAGTAAAAGTTGTCCCCGGAAGAAAACTGTCAACTACGGCCGGTAATTAATTTTTGCCCAAAAACCAAGCAATTTAATCTTGTTTTAACATTCACAGAAGTTAAAAATTATTTACAAACTAACAGTGGATTCAAAATTAAGAATTATGTTTTTGTCTATCTGTACGACTCATTAAGACCGTTTTTGTTGAAAACTTTAATTTTAAATATAGATGAGAAGGTTTACTGCAGCTATTAAATATGTTTTGGCAGTCATAGCCTTAGTTGAGGTAAGCTAAATTCTGATGAGTTTTATCGAAGACTAAATGCCGACTCACATACATTTTTTGCTCTAATGATCTAAAATAGAGATCATTTATGAGAAAAATTGCGTGAATAAGAGTGTCAAGCAAGGTGAAAAAAAAAAATTCCGACCACGTAAATTTCATCCAAACTGCATTTGTGTTCAGCATGGGTGTTAACAAAAAGTGTTAACATACTCTACCTACCATCCCTATACCGATGGTGAGAAATGGTCTCCAACTTCCTGAACCCTCTTTGAGCACTTGAACATTCGGCTCTGCATAGCTTCTGGTCTCGAATCCCTTTCCGCAATTCGGCAGGAGTTCGATGGGGTTTTATATTTTTCTCCGCTAGAACTCCCCAACCCCTGTCCTTTATTCTTCATACCACGGCACTTCAGAGCCACTCGTGCCGTGTCCGAAGAAGGAATGAGGAGACAAATAAGCTTGTCACTTCGCATAAGTGCAACGAAATCTACACCGCGTCATTTGCCAAGGGGTTGCATGCAAAATTCCCCGCTCGAGGGTGAGACGAACGATGGGAAGGAACCAACCGGCACACACACACACTCGTACTGATGGAGCGTGACAATAGCTTCCCTAAACCCGCCGTCTGGGAGGGAAATTCGGTCTAGGAGAAACCGTGGCCGCCTGCAGGATGCATCGGGGAAGCACTTGGTCACGTTTTCCGGTGTCGGTTTTTGTTTTTGTCGCTTCCCGAGGCGGCGCATTTTTCGCAAATGGGGTGGAAAGTATGGCAAGGTTATGATTGCCGTCGGGTTTCGAACCCGCATTCGCCTACCGGTTTCGCTCGGTGAGCACATGGTCGATTGAACGATAGATTCAGTCACCAGTTCGTCAGCGATACGTTCTCAGAACATACATTGCAGTTAATGATTGGATTCTAATGTTTCGTTCGTAAAATGAACCGACGGCACCTGACGCTTATTTGAAATTATTATTTGTTCAATGTTTTAACTGACAACACGATAGAACCCAAGACTATTACAATAACAACAAATAGTGTCCGATTATGTTGATGATAAAATTTGATGTACTTGGTGAGGGAAAACGTCATCATGATTGTATTGAAAAGTTGAAGTTGTGTAAAAGAAACATCATCAAACAAATTTGTAAGAATGAGAAATTTATTGACAGTTCAATTTCAAATCGATTAATAAATTTAACGATCGTAAAAATGTAAAGTGCAAGTTTCTTTATATCAGTGAATTTTTTATATTTATTTTGCGTTATCAAACAATTTATTCTTACGTGTGTGAGCTTCAATCATATAGTTATGTATAATTTGCTTAATTAATTTGATTATCCTGGTTTATACCAATACAGCAGTAATACAAAACGTAATACAATGGATTATTATTTGAATATGTGGCAAAAATAATCGTAATACCATAAAAAATAAGACCAAAATATTAAAATATTCTAACATTTTTAAAAGAACCTTGCTGACTGTAGGTCGCATATCCTCTCAGTGGTTTTTAATTGTTTCCACTTGGCGAACCTATCGTTTTAATCCTTCCATTCCCGTTTCGTTTCACTGTGAGCATGAGAAGAATGATGATGCGAAGCGGAAAGCGAATGAATGAGAGAACACGAGAAGGAGCAGTGAAAAGGGAACGAGGGTGGCTTGCCAAACGAGAGAGCCAGTGAATGAGAATTTTTAAACACCAAAACGGTAAAACAATCCGACGAATGCAAAGAGACGAAATGCGGGAAAAAAGGAACGGAACAGTAAAACAAAACGAAAACAAAAACTAACCCCGCCAAACCGCGGAACAGCTTGCAAAGGGTTGTAAAAAGGGGATACACGGAGTGAGGCTCAATCCGGTCTTGGGCCGGTTGTATGTGGACACCGTGCGGACGACCGGTGTAGGCTTCGGCATTTTGTTTATTTATTTTTTTTTTTTTTGCAAATCGGCTACCTTTCCAGCATGGAAGCGAGAATACCACCAGGAAAGGGTTGAAGAACGAGAGGGATAAAAGAAGAAGGTGCAAAGAAGAACGATGCGAAAGCGTTAGATCAGGGGTCGGCGAGTTTGTCCGACTCAGTCATATCTTTACAGGAAGTTAAAAAGCCAAAAGAGAAAAAAATTAATTGAATTTTGTATCTCAGCCTTAATAAACTTCATGATATCTTCAGTTTATTGATGTGAAAATAAATTAAGTGAAGAAATTCAGGTTTATAACAAGCGAAACAAACTGTGCCTATTTAATCAATCCAACTACAATCTATCTGGTCTATCCGTGCAAAAGCTTTAAGCTAAATTGACACCAAGCGCAAAAGACTGCAAATATATGAGCAAATTTATGAGTGTTTCGTGTAGTCGTTGGAATTTGCCAGCCGTTGTGAATTAAATCGCATTCAGTGTTGATTTGCGTGTTGAAATGTTAACAAACAGTAAAAATTACATGTGTTCGCCATAATCTGAGCAACAAACATTGTTCATTAATGCTCCGCAAACTCGCAGTCATAACCCAGTGCGTAAATATTAGTAAACCATGTTTATCACTCGATGAGCAAAACCACATTAGCAAACACGGATTTTGGCAGTTCACAGACTGATTGGCAGTATTCTTTCTTTTGGAATGGTCGCTTTGCGCTTCTTGTAAACCTTGCTTTAGAGTGTACTTTATTCCTTGTTTTACTGATGAGCTTTTCAAAACAGCTTTTTAACTTTAAGTGTTATGAACAATTGACTTTATTGGCTTGAAATATACATTCGACGCATGTGTTCGTGTTTTCTTTACAGTAATTCGTATCACAAACTACAAACACTAATTTAAAAAAAATAGATGGTAGTACAATCAGCAACATTTGGCCGTAGAGCGGAAGCAACATGAATCGTGTGAGTGTTATAATTACGGTTACAGTTTGTTTATATCTTATCGTGAAAAATATTGGTGTGTTATTACATTAGGTTTACATAGGTTTCGGTTTATGTCACAACTCTATACATATAACATTATTGCTGCCGTTTGCGGATATGAATTGTTTTCTATGAGGATGGCCGTGAATGTTTGATACAGTGAAAAATGTGGAAAACCCTCTGCTTATTACTTTTGAGTAATATCTACTAGCTACCTTATTTCCTATTTCTACAAATACATCCAAGCCTAATACTTAACAACTATGTGAACAAGGATAGTTACCGTCGATCGCGGTGCCGTAGGATGAATCGATTGTTGTGTTTATGAGAGATGCTTCCTATATGGTGTGACATTTTCTTGATATTCGTCTTTCTATGGATATTGTTAGTACTGTGCCAGGAGGATATATTTTTCGTTTAAGAGTCTTGTTTTGAAACCTTTGAAGCCTAGATGGGTGTATTTCTGCACAACTCAACCATATCGGGCATGCATAGACCAGTACTGGTCTGATGATCGAAGAGTACATAGATTAGTAGTTTGTTATTAAGAGTGGGTTTTTTAGTGTCAACAGTGTTATAAAACATAAATTATACTAATAGTGTTGAATGCTGAAAAATTCTAGTGTGTTTTTTAATTCACTAATGCCATTTTGCTTGGCATCGAAAGCAGAACGGCGACCCCTGCCTTTGATCGACTTGGTGGGTCATGGTGACGTGAGCATAGGCCATGCACGGCCTCGGTAGGTTGCTTGCTGATGGTGGTGAAAGCACCAACCGCCAGTGCCAGTGTGGTGGTGGCGAAGACCGAATGCACCCTCCAGCCTCTGGAGCCACGCGGTAGGCCGCCATACCGGTCGGACGGGAACCGGATTTCGGAGTACAGCGACGACGCGCAGCGTTCGCCATCGTCGCTTCTCGTGGCGCGCGCGAGAGAGTGCGTCGGACGGGAAGGCCGCATCGTACGGTGGGGCCCGCCTGCATGTGGTTTCGGCTCGGCACGGTGGGCCGGTTCGGGCCAGCAGAATCAGAAGGGCTTCGGCAGCCGCGGGTCGTGCATTGCAGTTGTGGCCGGTGCAGCGTCAGTTAATATGTGCAATCGGATGTGCGCGTACGTGCATCGGCTGGCACTGCTCGGGTTCTGCATCGTGGCATTCAGCGTCTTCTGGTGGTGCTTCTTCTGCAGCATCTACGTCGTGATGTTTGGCGACGAGCTGGCGACGGCCACGGGGGCAGAACGAGCCAGCGCACAGGACTGCGGCCGGGTCGCCATCATGGCCAGCTCCGACGACGGTCACTTCGGATCGGCTTGGGCCTGAAGCGGGCGTGAACTCCAGCCGCCGTTGGAAGCGACGATCTCAGGTGGCAGCAAAGTGCAGATCGGGAAAGTGAACCCCAACAAGGCGACCCAAAAGTTGCTGGTGTGGAAATAAACAACAGGAAAAGTACACCACCTCAAACAACACATAAACCCGTGTGAAACCCGCGTGAAAGCATCAAACGGTTCGCGATAAGCATCAAGCGCCAAAGTGCGACAAGTGGCGAAAAAGAGTGAAGTTCGGAACCCATGATCGCCCGTAAAATACGCGCCATCACGATTCACGGCTGAATTCGGCTTCATTTTATTTGTTATTTTTTTGCGTGCGAGAAAACATCAAACGAGCGACACCGTTCCGAAAGCGAACGAATGAAGTTATTAGGTGGAAAATAATAATCATCATTCGCTCGTCCGTTTCCCAGCGTCGAGGCCGTGTGCGAACGGGAATGGTCCGCGAGGGATTGTGTCGGTGGTGTTATTATCCGTTTCTGTCTGTTCCGAACCAGTTTTATGCTATTTAGAATATTTTGGCCCGTTAAGGCGAAGCGTGCCCACGAGCGTTTAAACTGTGCTCTGAAGAAATACGAAGGTGTTTACTCCCCGACCGGTCTAGCATATCGAAAACATCGTTATCTTTCCGATACCGCGCTCAAATACATTGCGTGATTTAGAGTACCACGCGACAGTGATTATGGTTTCCTGAATACAAGTTCGTTTTATCTTGATTTGTTTCTATGCTACTTTGTGTCCACTCTGCGTGTAGTGTTAATGGTGCGTTTGCTTCAGAGGCTTTTCGTAAGACAGCATCGATTTCGTAAATCTTCTTTAGATACAAGTTATTTGATACAGTGAAAGTTTAGTTAAGTATAAAAAGGTATCATAAAAGTAAAATAAACTTCAGTAATTTATCTATATATAATATTCGTGTAAGAAGTTGGTCCATAATTCTGATCCATCGGTAGAAACTGCATATAAAGTGGTAAGCATATTAATCAAATCCAATAATTTGAAAGGTTATACCAATTTAAAATTAGCTCCGGTTCTCTGTGTCTTAGTAAACCTTCTTTTTAAAAACTTTTTTCGATTTTATGTATGTGCTTTCCTGTTTGTTATCATCCAGATGGTTATTAAAAGTGAATTTACAGTTGGAAAGTTTTGACATTTGTATTCGTCAGAAGTTTACAAGAAACATAGTATTTAGTTAGGCTGGTGTCTATGCATAATAAATACTTTTCTGCATGAAAATTGTTCGTGTTTTAACACAAGTTTAATGTTTATCCAATTATGAATGGAGTTCTCATAGAATTTTCAAGCCAAAGCTCTAAAGCAAAAAACACATAAATTTAAAAAATATTGAACCAAGTAGCAAAAATAACAGCTCAAATCAATTTAAAAAGAAACAGTTTGGTCACTGGCTAAAGTTTATTGCCAAGATACTTCATTTTATTACGCTTTAATTTCATTTTATTAAAGTTATACAACTATGCTGTATATGATCCATAAATTAGTCCACTGATAAGTAGAAGAAAGAAAGAAATCTTATAACTCAAATGTTAGAATAGAGTCGACTAACTAGAATTTATTTGCAAACATATTTCACAGAGTTTACTTTATTTATACATATTTTACATGATTAGCCTGTTTTTGATAGCGTGCTTTTGATGTATAAAACCAGCTTACAAAGAGTGTTGTACTTTGCGTTATCAGTATTTTTAACGAGCACATGTTCAAATTTGCATGGAATAAAGAATGAACAGTTTTACAAAGATGAAACTAAACCGGCTGTTGCTAACCAACCGAAAATGGCTGCAAGAAGCCGAACAAGGCTCGTATGAAAATCCAAAATTCAATCATTAGCTCGACTATTCCGGTAAAACTGCAATGCTCGTTCTCGGGTCCGGTGTGGACAAGTGGCGAATAAAAAAGTTGATAGTTGCACAGCCACCCGGAACGGACGCGTCGATGAAGCCAATTTCGGCGTGCACCGGTGTCTGCATATGCGCCCCGGTATCGAATTGCAACGGGACGGTGCAGAAGTAAATATATGTAATTTTAATACACTCGTCTTTTGCGGAACCATTGGGGTTGGTTTTTTGCCCGCAGTTTTCCCCGCCGGTTTTTATTTTACGGTTTCAACTTGCCGTCGAAAAAGTGAGCGGGGCGGGCGGTCGAAGGTGCACGAAAGCGTACTCGAACGGAGTAAACAGAATGGACAAGCGTTTCTACAACACCGCGCCCGACGCCGTTTTTAACAACCTGCACATCAAAAGTGGATCGTTAAAGTGCTACATACGTTTTTCGCGTTAACGAGGAAAGTGTAAAACAAACATTGAAATATTGGTAGTAATGTTTTTATTGTTTAATCTTTTGTTTTCAACAAGACCACTTCTGTGTGACAGCTTCATAGAGATGCGATGGTTCGTTTTACGGATGTGAACGATCCCACGGGAGGAGTAAGGAGGTTTCTTGTGAATTTTGTTACACCAATCTCTAATTGCTACGAAATTATTGAAATTTAAACTAAGTTTGTTCAATAAAAAGATCCAAATCGGAACCGTTTGGGTTCAAAAGCCGCATGTCGTCATCGCTCCATCAATCGCCACAAGAGTTCTGAAATCAATTTCCGACGTAAAATAAGCAATAAAAATTCAACCGTTAAACGTTGGCGTCCAATTAGCCGCGCACAGCGTACATCTTTAGCACGATAATTTTATTTTGCTCATAAATGATTCCCCAACGAAACCGAGCCGAAGGAAGGAACGAGAAGCGACAATACCGGAGCGACCGCGGAGTCGGAATGATCGTGATCGCTCTACGATCGTTCGATCCCAAGACTCTAGGAGACCTGTGCGGGCGGCTGTCCCGTAGGCTCGGATGTCGATTATCTGCAAATTGGCTCGGGAAACAACGGCCATCACGGGCGCTGGCAGGGCGCCCAATTAAAGGTTTTGCGCCGGCGAGTGCGTAGGAGTCGCTAAGGAGTATGCGCTTGCGTGCGGATCCCGTTTGCGTTTTTTTTTTTTGGTTTTGTTTTGTAGATCGCTTTGGCAAATGTGTGCAGCTTATGAAGCATCTTTACGGTGCCGCACCGGTGGGATGTTGCGGTTATATTGTGGCGGGTTTTCCAATTATGTGCACGGCTGGCTTTAATGAACTTTACACTCCCCGTGACCTTCCCACGATCAGAAACGTTTAGCATTTAAAACATTCGTCGACGAAAGCACCCCACGGTGAATGACATGATAACGAGAGTTCTCAGACAGTGATGATTGCTGGAAGGTTGAAAGAAGGAAATGATACAATTAGTTTTATCTATTCAGATTTGATTTCCTCCCTAATGAGAAACTAAATATATTTGATGAAGAGCTTAAATATTTTGCCTTTACCAAGCTCCGACGATGAAAAAATGTAACTTTTTCATCATGCAAAATATCCTCTTGGGAAAATTTATCATCTTGAGGTTGGTATGCATGCACGGAATGTTCACTGTAGTTTTCTGTTTTCCCTTCCGGACCGTCATGTATTTATGATACAAACCCTTTGAATCCCGTCCATAATACGTTGCTGCTAGACGGCGTAATGCATTCGCAAGACTGGGCAAAGAAAAATGATGATTTCTTTTCTCCGCAATTTCATGCGTCGGTGGTTCTGCAAGCCACTTTCAAAATAGACTCTTTTCACCGACGCCCCTAATGGCGAACGTGTACATGTATGAGCTCTCCTTTGAAAAGCAAAACACACGGTTTGTTTTTTCTTTCCTTCCCTCAATCCCTCCCCTCCCCGTCCGGGTTGCCACACAAACGACAAATCTGGCCCCTCGGCGGCACGACGCCATAACGCTACCGGCTCAAGATGGTGTCCTTACTAGCGGACTTCGGGGGTCCTTTGAGTGCAGGAAGAGGAAGAAAGTAATTAAAATTTATGTGTTTCACCAGCGTTACCGGCGTCGGTTGCTCGTTGAGAGTTGCAGATGGAAACAACAGATTGTGAATGGAACCAGGGCTTTTTTTTACTGGTTTACTTTTCACTTTCAATCCCAGCGCCCGCCTGCGAAAGCTGTTGCAATCGGTTACAACTCTTTTTCGTCGAATGCCTGAATGAATGGAAAGGGAAAAAAATAATAACAAAATATTCCTTGTACCGTGCGCAACGGGGGTATGCAAACATCTAGACTAATGTGTACGTGCGTAAAGTTCTACCTCGACGGTCGTAGAGGGGAGGACGTGGCTGAGGCGTTAAACCGGCGAATACCTCTTGCGCAAGTTGTAAATCGTCCACTTTAAAAGTTTCTTTTGTAACTTTAAAGCATGCTGTAGAAGAAATGGCTCTTGAATGTTAAGTATAAGAATCGGAAAGCGAACTCTCTGCGACCATTCCATACCTGCCTTTGAAAGCTAAAATGGTTTTTCAATGGTTTAAAAAGGATGTGAAATGTATAGTTCTTTTAAATTCACTAAAAACATATGCAAAACAAATATGCATCGAATACAATACAGTTCCAACAATAATTAAGCAGAATTTTTCATAACATGTGTTGCTACATAATAAGCGCCTTGAAATAATGTTGTTCATTTTGTGAAAACCAATTTGAAAATATTGTTCAGATATGGATTTATCAATTGTATAACATCGGAAGTGACTGCGTTTCAAATACACAAATTTGAACATGAAACTTTTCAGACGGCATTACCGATTTGAATGGTAGAAGCATGTTTGCCTTTGCTACAATTTTTAAAAGTTATAAATTTAACGTAACTAGCTTTAACAATAGTTTGAAGTTTTTATTGCTAGGAATTTTCATCATTTGCGCATCATTTTGCGTTTTAATTAATAATAATATTTATCTGTTGGTGTTCCCAAATAAGGTTTTTAATGTTCTTGCACTCTTCGAAATAATTAGATTTGGACAGGTTTTGATCTCGAGCATAGGTTGTTTTATTCACTCAACTGATTTTATTCCTTGATCGTACCGATAAAACTTTTGTCCTTTTACGTCCGCTTCTGACTTGCTACTGGCTTGCTTATTTCCACTCCTTCCAGCTACTCCGTTGTCAATTCCGCTCCTGGGTTCGAACCTAGCCAGCTATTATGGTAACTATTTTGTATGGTCCGAACGGCTCGAGCAGTTCGAGTACTTTTAAAGTGGACGTTCGTAACACTCCCCCCCAGTACGACAATCCTAATTGTCTTACTCTGTATTCGGGAGAACGTCCAATACTGCAATCTTAGTAGCCGGGCGCTCGTATAAGGCGCCGGAACTTCGTCCGTGAGGCTTGTAAGTACCTCGTCCGTGAGGCTTTTGAAGGAACAAACTGCCGATAAATTCGTCTTCACGGTTCTTACTAGTCGCTCCCATGACCCGCCCATGTGAGGCGTAAGTGGAGGATTAAATACCCAGTCCGTCTCTGAGTCGATGAATTCGGTGGCTAGTCCATTCAGGTCGATGTGTTCTGCGAGTCTAATCAGTTCACGTTGCGCTCCTATAAAATTGGTTCCTCGGTCGCTGTAGAACTTGCGGGGACGCCCTCGTCTGGTGATGAAATTTCTAATCGCCATGATGCAGGAACTGGATGTCAATGAATTCACCTTTTCCATGTGAATCGCCCGTGTAGTGAGACACGTTGCTAGCATTATCCAACGCTTTTGGTTGCTTCGGCCTACAACTACCTCGATTGGTCCAAAATAATCGACGCCGGTGTGCGTAAATGGCGGGGAAAATGCAGCTAGTCGACCGGGTGGTAAATCGCTCATCATCGGTGGCTTTGGCACTGCTCTCTCATTTTTACATTGTTGACATTTGCTCCGGATCGTAGAAAGACGTGAACGCAAGTGACTGATTTGATATTTTTGACGAATTTCGTTGATGACCGTCTCGATGTTCTGATGATGGTAGCTCTGATGGAAGTACGCTACGAGCAAATCTGTGACGTGATGTTTGCTGGGTAGGATAATCGGGTTTTTAGCTTCTTCGGTGGCATAGCTATACGCTGTGATTCTGGTTCTCATACGCATGACGCCATTCCGATCGATCCACGGAAGAAGTTTGTACAATGCGCTCGTTTTATAGGTGAGCATGTCGCTCTGGATGTCCCACCACATTCCCAATACTTTTTCCATCGATGGTTCTGAGGAAAGATCTAGATATTTGTTGACGGGACTGCTCTTTTGAAACGCTGATATGACCTCTGTGGAATTTGAGATCCAATTCCTGATCTCAAAACCCCCTGCTGCATGTACCAGGCCTACGTCGTTGATCAGCTTCGCCGCCTCTGCCTCCGTTTTAACACTTATCAGCAAGTCATCCACGTAATGAGACTTTACGATAGCACTCCAGGCCTCTGGATGACTAGCTTGATACTGATCTGCGTTGAGGTTCTTGATGTATTGTGCCGTACATGGCGAGCAGCAAGCTCCAAAGGTCATGACTTTCATTGCGTACACTGCTGGTTTCCCATCGTCCTTTGTCCACAAAAAACACTGGTACCGTTGGTCCTCGCCGATGATGCCAATTTGATGGAACATCTCGCGGATATCTCCGGCTATACCAATGCGATGAACCCGGAAACGAAGTAGGATGTCGAACAATGGAGTGACGAGATCAGGTCCTTTCAATAACATAGAATTCAGGGATAGCCCTTGGTGAGTTTTGGCAGCTGCATCCCACACTATTCTGACTTTCCCAGGTTTGTTAGGGTTAACGACGGGAAAAATGGGAAGGTACCACTTGACATCTGCTTGTTCGATTGTGGAAAGTTCACGTATGTAGTCCTTCCGACAATAATCCGCTATGGTTTGCTTGAGCACACGAGCAAGCTCTGGGTCCTTTTCCATACGTCTCTCTAGGTTTTGATGTCTGCGCAGCGCCATATCTTTGTTTGGTGGCAAGTTAACGTTATCAAAACGCCAGAGTAGTCCTGTCTCATAACGCGTTCCGTTGAAACTGGTGCGGGTTTGAAGAATGTTCATCGCGCGCTCATCATCGGCGGCCATCAGCGGTTTTGCAGGTTTTGTCACGCCCATATTGTCTAGCGAGAAATACTCCAACAGGGCACGGTGCATATCTGCGTCTACGTTGTCCTCATAGCGATGAATGTATAACGATTGTGGACTCGATGATTTACCCGCGTTACCTCCTACTGGACCGTATACTGTCCAACCTAGGCTCGTTTTTGCTGCTAGTGGCTCCCCGTAGCGTCCTTCTTTTATTTTCCGTGCTGCTGCTATTTGGGGATGACTCGCACCGATGAGTATCCGCGGTGTAGCATTCTCGTAAGACACTAACGGCAAGCCTTTAAGATGTTGGTATCGATCAGCCAGATGAGTCATATTTGCGGTCTGAGGTGTGAGCTTGAGATGAGCTACTGTTCTAGCCTTCTTCAAAGTGAACTTTCGCCCTGCAGCAACAATCTGAATGTTTACCATTTGCGACTTTGGTTCCGTCCTGATCGTGCCATCGGACCACTTGACGCTGAGCGGGTTGAGCTTTCCATTCAGTTCCATCTCGTCGACTAACGCTTGATCGATGAGCGTTAATTCCGATCCTTCGTCCAGGAGTGCAAACGTATCGATCTGCTTCCCCGCGCCTACAACCGTTATTGGTACGTATTTCAACAACACCGACCCGGATACCGATAGGTGGGTGTTGTGGGACACGTTTAGATTTGGATCGATGCGAGGCTGTTGCAACGACGGGTTGGTTCCTTGATGCTCGTTGTGCAGCAGCTGATGATGTTTCCGCACGCATCCGTGTTTTCCACACAGTTGAAAACTGCAGCACGCTTCGGGTGGGCCTTTGTATTGCTGCAGGCAACTCCTACAAAGCGCGTTCCGGTTCACCACCTCCCAACGCTCCTGACGTGTCATTTGCTGAAAAGTTTTGCATTCAGTTAATAACTTGCAGTTCTTATTGCAAACGACACAACATTGTCCTGTTTCGGTAGTCCGTCGTCTAGGTATGTCTACAGTGTGCGAATTTACTCGCCTGCCTCGTCTGTCAGACATCTGGGGCACGCTCGGCTTCTTCTGATCCATCTCCGTTGTCGACGGTATTATAACGCCACTAACCGCTTCGGCTAAAGTGAACAACCAGTCACTAAAAGACGAGAGGTTAGCTTCGGGTAAAGTGGCTTTATGTTGTGCCCACTGGAGCTTTACTGTGGGGGGAAGCTTTCCGACTAACTGGTGCAGTAGTGTAACATTGTACAGGTAGTCCGGAATGTCGCACGCCTCCACAGTTGCACAGTAATTTTGCACTGCCACCGCAAAATCCACTAGTGTTTCCAGTCTGTCTTCTTTGGGGGTGGGAAGAGCGCCTATCTTCAAAGTCAGTTGATGGATTATACGCTCGGGCTGTCCGTATAACACTCTCAATGTATTTATTATCCGGGCATTGTTGCTTGGGTACATCAACAGACTGCGCACAGCTTCCAGCGCTTTCCCGATGAGGCCATTTTGCAACCGTATCAAATTCTCCTCCTCGGTAAAGCCACACATTTCAGTGGTGCGGTTGTAGGTTGCAATGAATAGCGGCCAATTTTCAGCGTTCCCATCGAATTTTGGAAGTTCTCGGGAAATTGCCTTACGTGCTGCTACTTTCTCCTTATTCAGCCCAGAGTGTGTTTTAGATTCGGCGATCGTATGCGACCCCGACGGAGCATGGCTTTGCTTAATTGGACCCTCTGCACTAGTTTGGCGGCTACTAGTCTTACTGGATCGGCTGTAGAGGGAGCAGGCATCCTGGTCTTGTTCTGCTGCTAGGGACAATAACGCATACTTTTTTGCAATATATGCCTGCTCGATGTTTTTTTCTTCTTCCAATTTCCTCAACGAAAGCTCCAGCTCACGAACACGCACTGATGACGCTTGCGAACTATGGGAGGAAAGCGCAGACATGGCCCGCTCCGACTTGATGGCCTTTGCGAGAACAATATTTCCAGATCGCTCACCTATCAACATATCTTTTTGTTCCGTGGCACACACTGACGTACCAGGAACTTTCGGCTCACGCACGTGCTTCGCCATAACCTCTTCTGTGGTTGCCGCTGTGGTTATGTTTCCCGAACTTTCTATGGCTACTATACCACACAATGGCTCACTTGTTGGCTTTTCTCCTTTATCCATGGTGCACACTGACGCTCCAGGAGAATCGATAATCGGCGTACGCACGTGCTTCGCCGAAACCGTGTCTGCACCCACGATCATACTGCTTCCTGAAGCTTCTGGATTTGTCGGGTTCTCCGCATGCTCGGGTTTCGATGTGGGTTTCGGTGTTCGCGTTACTCTTGGCATGTTCAGTCCTCAATTTCACCAAAGGCACGTTTTTTTTTACTTTTACTATGAGTAGCAAGTCCAAGATATACGATAGTGCGAAAAAAGTTTTATAATGTTCCCAAATAAGGTTTTTAATGTTCTTGCACTCTTCGAAATAATTAGATTTGGACAGGTTTTGATCTCGAGCATAGGTTGTTTTATTCACTCAACTGATTTTATTCCTTGATCGTACCGATAAAACTTTTGTCCTTTTACGTCCGCTTCTGACTTGCTACTGGCTTGCTTATTTCCACTCCTTCCAGCTACTCCGTTGTCAATTCCGCTCCTGGGTTCGAACCTAGCCAGCTATTATGGTAACTATTTTGTATGGTCCGAACGGCTCGAGCAGTTCGAGTACTTTTAAAGTGGACGTTCGTAACAGTTGGTTTGATTTTCTTTTTGGTTTTTCTACAAATAATTATCTTACCTTAATAATCTTACCATGTTAGTAAAACGAAAAGTATGATTATTTCACTTCTTCTGTGAATTTGCTTCCCTCACTTGGCAAAGCAGTGCTAGTGCGTTTGTCATCTCTATGGGTCACTTGGGAGGCATCTCTACAAGGACACCGTAAAAACATACCTCAATCGCCATTCCGGTCGAGTGTTGTGGTTTACAACTTCACCGGACACTCGTGTGGAGAGTAGCAAGAAAGATCGCTCGGTTGTCTGCCCTTTTCGCTTGCGGGGTGTAATCGTCCACAGTGGTTTCCCTCGATACTGGTCAACATGCAACTTAGCCTCTCATTCCGGTTCAAATACTGCCCGGGTTCTCCCGTTTGCTACGTCCTTTTATGGGAACCGTTCGGGACCGAGACCACCCTGACTGAATAATTTTCCTCCCCTCGACGATTCTTCTTGAGTCCTTTTCTTTTCTCTTCTCCCAACACCATTGATTGCTGGGAACCGTTCTACGGGGTTCAATTTGTGCTGAACTGCTGCAAAATTGCAGAAACGTAACTATCAAGCGAACAGACCAGTACGCAAAGAATCCCAACAAATGAACCATTTTCCTTTGATTATTGTTCTTTTTTCTACCAGTCTTGTTTCATAAGAGAAGACGCAAATATTGCTTATGGTTGATTTTTTTAGAAAGAGCAATTTTATAATTTAAATGAATTTGATCTAGAAGAGTTTTGCCAGACAAAATTAAACGTTGCACTATGCTCTATAAAAAAAAAGAGTTAAAGGCAGTTACTATTCTCTGTTCAATGGAAAAAAGGGGATTCATCAAAATTGAGTAGTATGTACTTTACTTGTACTATTCAATTTTATGTCCAATTTTGTTATGTGTGTGAACTTGTCTTGTGTTAGTTCAAAATCTAAAAAATGAAAACTCTTCCTAATCAAATGATGAATACTATAAATCACATACAACATTTTTAGAAAACGTCAGTCGTTCATGCAATTTGTTTCTCAATGTTCAAAATTCGTTAAAAAAATTATATACAAACAGAGTTAGTTGCTCTTTGCATCTATCAAATTTTTATTGCAGAAACGATGAATAGTATCAAGAAAACAAACTGATACAAATGTTATCTTATTGTCGTTAGAATGACGATATGTTATGTTATTACAAGAGATTGTCAGTACACGTAGCGTGACGCACTGGGAAAGTGTCTCCCTTCATTTGCTCGGACTGCCCTTTACTTGACTAGATCGAACCTTGTTATCGGGCAAACGCAACTCACCGAATAAACATGACGACGATGGATAGATAGGAAGCTCTTCAGTATTCACGCTTATCCCTTATGCATCGGCTTCCGTTGTGTTGTCATTGCCGGTGGCGTTCTTCGTCGTGGGAGCATGAGCGATGGCGGTCGGTTTCCCATGCGTGATCGGTATGTTATCGGCGTCGAACTGGAACATTGGATAGCGAGGTGCGAATGGTTCCGCGCCGAGCGTCGGCGGAACATCGTCATCGTGAATGCTGACTTCTTTGCCGCCGGTGGCTTTCTCGAATGTGTGTGGAACTGCGGAGAGGGTGGACAGTTCGATCGTGAAAGTGCTCCACGAGGGATTACAGGAGATTACTTACTCTTGAGTGACTGCACGCTCCCGTGCAGGGTCTTTCTGCTGATGGTGGAAGCCGTCGTGAGGTGCGCCTCGACGATGGAGGCACGCTGTTGGGTTTTGTTGAGGTTCCTCAGCGGCACGGTCCCGATCGTCACCGGAACACGCACGGACGGGCTGCAGGCCATCCCGACGACCCTCGCCGTCACCTCCACGAAATACGCTATCCGAATGATGGTGTCGTTCCGTGTGGGGGGTTCCGGAGGAACTAGAAACCGCCTTTCGTAACCGGCCGATCCGCGGGCATCCACGCCACTGCACTGGTACTTGGCCAGCGTGCAGTAGACGGACTTCTCCTGCTCGTAGGGACTTTTACTCCGGTACTGCACCTGCCGGCGTAGCTTGAGCTTCATCTCCGTGATGCATTTGCCGCTCTGGTTCGACACGTCCACCGTGACGAGAATGAACTGACCCGGCACGTAGCCGGTCATCGGCAGCATGACGTTGATGGTGAGCGGCGCCGACCGGCACGGTCCGCAGCTGAACCGCTTGATGTGCTCCTGCACCACGGCCACGTTCAGTGGCGGTGTGACGCTGTTCAGGTTGAGCTGGTTCACCACGGTGAAGGCGATCTTGTAGGTCAGATCGATTTTCCACGGCCGCTCGAAGATGACCCGGACCGTATAGCGGATGTAGCCATAGTCACCCTCGAACGACGTCGGAAGCGTGTTCGGGAGCACGATCGAGAATCGATAGATCTGTCGCCCAGGTGGGAGCTCAATCGGATCTTCTACAAATAAGAAGGGTGGAGTTTTCACTCTGTGGATCAACATTCTTCCAACAGCGCAACATACCAGACTCGGCACGCACCAAATCCAAAGTGTGCGTGAGAAAGTCCTCACGGCCACTGAACATGACCGTGGTTCCAGTTCCGTACGTTTCCGTCCATCGGACGCACCCAAGTCCGGTTATCTTAAGCAACACTCCTAAAAACGCCATAAACACAAGAGGTATTACCGCAACACACCACCAACACAGCTGCGTCGCACGAAAAACAAACCTTTCACCTTCTTCTGCTTCGGTAGCACAATGTCCACCGTGCCGGATAGCCTTTGCCCGGCGAAGAACACTCCATGATGATTCTCGTCGAAGGAAATCGAACACGCAGGAGACGGAGCCATCGGTATGGGACCGACAATACCAATCCGTGCTGATCGTTAAACGCAGGCCAACGAAAAGAGCGCAAATTTCTAAAACACACACTAAACGCTACCAATTTGCTGGGACAAAGAACGGTTGGCAGTTTTTGCAAAGACGAGCCATGAACTAGACCGCAGAGACGCAGTTTACGACTGGCGAGCCAAAGAGTTGCGTGTTTTTCAAGCGGCGAACTTTTATCTCTCCCAACTAAAGCGTGATAAGATAAGACTACTTGTGCGATAAAGTGCGAATTGCTTGGAGGAGGTTTTTTTCTTTGCCGATGTGAAATTATGTCGTCAAATTTCCAGATGTAAGGCTTTAGCGTAAACTGTGACAGTGGAATTTAATTAGTTTCTTTGTGACGGTTTTGAAGAATTGAAGTAAATTGTTTTTATCTGTTCAAGCGCGGAAGTTAATTTCAAACAAATGGAAATCTTTATTACTCTGCACTTTTTGTATGATTTCATTTGTTGATTGGTTTAACGTATATCAAACCAACTTTAGAATAATATGTTACTTTCTGCTACTTCCCATAACGATTCTGTTTTGAATGACTACTTAAATGAGAAAGAGCTACAACATTTGATTGTTTCCATATTTTGAAACTAATTTAGGCACCGTTCCGTTGATCTGCTTGTAATGTAAATGCATTAGAATTTTTGAAACATTAATTATCGAGTGAAATTCTATCAGACAACATAAATAATTTGTACTCAACAAAAATGAAAATCTACACATTTCGAAAGGTAATTAATTACCTGCGGGATAGCAAATTGTCATCCATAAATTAATTTAAAGAACAATGTTTTTTCCAGGTATGTTACAAAACTTTTACCATGTGCCTTGGAAATAGAGTATCTAGACCCTCTTTGCGTTTACATTTGCATTCCACTGTCATCGCTACCACGAGCTACAGCGTTAAGTTTCCCCAGAGCCACTTTCCCATGGTCCGTTCGGCGCGGAAAACGATCGAGAAAATGGTTGCAGCCGATGCCGACCTGTAGCGGGAGTACAATGCGTTTGTCGCATTGCATATTTCATGTAAAATTCCGCTGACCCCAAATATGGCACTGCGATCGATTGCCATTTGCTAGTTTCGTTCGCCCGATGGCTGAACACGGCAATGCTCTTAAGTGCCGTTTCGGGCCATGGCCAGCATCCCCAGCTAGCTCGAAGCCACTGCATTCCTCCGCTGCGACAGATTCGTAGCAAGTTGCCGCAGCCTGGCCGGGCCGTATCGTTCCCAGCCAACGGGAAGATGTGCAAACGAACGCGAACGGTGTGAGAACGTGGCCGGCCCGGTTTGGGAAAATGCAGAGGTTTTCAACCCGAGCTACATTTAGCGAACGAAACTAAAGGATGGCGATATACCGAACGGTTTAGAACGTGTTAAATTGGCAAACTTTACCAAAAATAAATGTGCAAATTCTGTATGCACAAACGGCAGGCAATGGCTTTAAAGTATGCTCACAATAGCACGTTCAGTTAAATCAAATTAACATGAAAAATTTTGAACTCATCAATCAATCGTAACCCTGGCAAACACTGCACTGAAATTTTACCTTTTAGCGTCAACGGGAACCCTGTGACTTCATCACAAATGTACATATATTTTGTACATTTTTAAAGAACACATTGCACATAGTCCCGCGTACTCTGACCAAAACGACACGCGCACCAAAAACATCAAAACAACCAGGAATGCTGGTAGTCCAGGCCAGTATCCAACGTCCCTAACCTGTCCCGCAAAGGCTGGTGGAAAGGAGATGGATTCTAATTAAAATAAATTAAGCACCTTGTGCGCGGAGTCAACGTCAGTTAGTTTCTGGCTTTCGGTAGATTCCACGGTTCATTGATCAACCTACAAAATGCGATTGCCAGGATCGGCGATTGTGACATCTTGTGACATTTGCACGTGGTATGGAATTGGTGAATTGATGTCAACCATTGAGAGTGATCCATTGGACTGCAATTGTAGGGTGTTTTGAATTGCGGCTCTAGGTGGTCTAGTGTTCCTCTAACAGGTCCATATATTAACATTCTCGCAGTAAATAGTTTTGCCTATTATTTTTGCTTTTCGGCCGAAATAAAATAGCTTTTGAGCGAAATCAACCAAATTCGCATTCGAACAAACGGCTCTACCGTTTGCTGATCCAACAGGGTGACAGGGCTGGTTGTTGTAACACCATTTAAAAAATAATCGGACCAAAGATCTCGATCCTTTCCCATACGCTGAGACGGTACAGCCAATGTTTGCTATTCGCTTGCCTTTTGTCACTGTCGTCGCGATCGCTGAGATCTTAATGTGTGATCATTCACCGTGCCCTGCAATTTCGTTCGCTGCCATTCAGTAACCGTTGCACCTGCACTTGCATCAACAATTGGGCCTAATGAACCTTGCGTCGTTGCATATTCGCTACCGGCGACAGTAGCTGGCCCTTTCCCGGTTGTCGCTGTTGTTGATGTACGATCTCTTTCGCTCGCTTTTAAGAGGTGTTTCTCTGCGGTTCTTACCGCAGACGGTGCCCAAGTCAACATCTGTTGTCTGGTGCAGTCTCGAGAGATAGAGGCCGTGCCTTCGATACTGGAGGAAGCAAAGAAATTGGTGCAAAAAAGAGCGGAAAAAGAGAGAGGATTGAGCATGAAAACAAGTTCCTGCTTGTTTCAATTACATGTTCTGTAACCGTTACTTTCCGTCGTTTTCGTCAAGTAGAACATTTTTGGGTTGTGTTTGTACCTGTTGAAATTCAAGTTTCTTACGAATCGACAGTATGTGACAGTTATTTCCAGAGACCTTCGCCTCTCTTCCTATATAACAGCAGAGCCAGAGTATCTTTCATGATTTTTAGAACATTAAATACTCGTCCGGGCTGAAAGGATAGTGTTCACGGTTTTTTATAAATCTTATTAAAATTAAATTAAGATAAAATATACCTAAACCTCAAAACCTTCTTATATTCACCTACTGAATGTTAAGAAAAGAAATCCTCCGACTTGCAAAATCATTATTAATTGCACTGAAACGTGACCACGCACTTCGTCTGGTTAAGAACGGTTCGACGCTATTAGTCACTCTAGCGACTTAAGCCTTGACTGCCTACGCAACACGACATTATGGGTTTGGTATTGTGTCCTAACGACCTGAATGGGATTATTACGGTTGTGCAACTTTTCTTCACCCTCATTTCCAGTGGATTAAGTTGCGTGGAAGAACATTTTAAGAAGCGTAACAACATAATTTATAGTCGTTCCCTGCTGTGTCTTATACCATTGGCTTCCGATTGCTGAAATACTGTGCCCGCTTTACTGAATATTATTAAATTTACTAAGTTATTTTTCATACAGTTTTCGGATCACTATCGGGTACATTTTATTGAGCCACTCTAATGATGATTGAACGAAAATTACCGAGTGAAATACAAGCGCATTTCGGTTATATTGGTACTTATCTACTCATGATAAATCATAGTTTTTATTACAATATAAACATATCTCGATGTGATCGTACACAACATTTATTTCACTATCGATTTCCATTCATCAGTGTCGAGTGAGGCGAACAGATGTTCAAAATATGTTTTCGCGCTTCTCAAGGATTGTAAAATTTTACACACTACAGTTTTTATCGATCGCTAATGCCAAAGATGCATGTGTAGAATATGCAATGCAACTATTCATTGGCAAAGTTTCCCCATCTATTCATGCTCTCTCGGCAGTCGCACTACCAGCTCGGCTCGATTCAAGGGTTGTTATTGAAGGAGTTGATTTCTCTGAGCACTCGAACACGCGTTTCAACGTCTATACGCTAGGCTTAATTCTGGCACTCAAAAGTTCTGCATTTTTATCGGTCTGAACAGTCCCCTGTTGACACCGGTCGAAAGTGCATAATGTTGCGTGTTCGCAACTACCTCTTGGACTCCATAGATTTCAAGATGAATACACGCTCAGCGCAAAATTCTCGGAAATAATAATATTCGCATACGTGTGGTGTGCGAAAACAAAATAAAAGATTTTGGCGATGTAACATTTTCTCGAGAACCATCAAATACTGGTCGAGTGCTTGCACGTGTGATTTGCGAAAAAATGTTCGCTCAATTCAAGGTCTGCCAACTGTGAACAGGGTGCATCTAAAGTAAAAATGAAAACGTAGAAACCGTTACGGAAGGAACGTCCAGTCAACATCATTCCACAGATCGACAATTCTTGGCTAGTTCATTCCTAAATTTGCAAAAGTTATAGTTACGTCTGACAGTATTCAATTCGACTTTTTTTTTCTATTTTAAATTTGATCTCAATGCAGGTAAAATTAAAACATAAGCATTATAGTACAAAACATACCGGTTACAGATCACAAAAACACAAGGATACCAGTCATCCATAGTGTATTTTTCAAGTAGGTAGTAAGGAGAAGATGGAAATTCTACCCGACGGTAAAGGAGTTAGTCAAACCGCAAAAAAAAACCCCGTTGGCTTCCGTTTCAGAGTATCTCATCGTCTCGCGAAACCCTTGAGAGGTACATCAAAGACGAGTGGAATTTTTAATTACAATTTTTCACTCACCAACTCCTTTCACCCAGTTGCCACCGCTCCCCACCCAGGAGTGCGCGGAGCTTTCTCCGAAAAGCCGGAGAAACCGTCGAGCAGGCCTATCATCAACTTCATCATCCTCATCGCGATTAGAACACGGCGTTATGCAGCGCGTTCGCAAGTAAGATGGGTTGCACTCGTCTGGCTTTCTGGCCCTTGACGATGTGAAGATGTCTGGCAACAGAACTATCCAACCCCTGAATGAGCTAGCTCGCCCGCCCTCAATAGAGATAAACCAAAGATAACGGTCGCTAAGTAAAAGTCCTTGAAGCACTGATTTGCGGTATGCACTGAAATGACATTACCGGGGCGAGCTGAAGGTAAACGCTACCATGCGGAGATGCTTCTTGCCGTGCGCGAATCAACGGTCTAGAGGATAGTGTATGTTCGGAGAAAGTGAATGCCGCCTTCTAATTCACCTGAAAAGGCCTTTTGTTTGCCTTAATGCGTTGCAAACCCCGTGCGATGGTTTAAAATGCGGATTTTGATGCGAATCCGAGCAGTAACGTAGAATAAGGTGCGACAACAGATAATGACCGAGCAATCTCTGATGACTTCGGTATTGTTTTCTTTTCTTTTCAGCATAAGATTCCAAATGGAAGGAACAAAATTGTCATTACGGTTCTGAAAGGGCTCTTCTATTGAATAGCTCGAAAAGCGAATCATGCCTTCTCGTTCTGGAAATCTACTTAAAACTGACTATTTATGACTTAACATATTTACTTAAAAGAAAAACGAATGGAAATCTCAAAAACCTAATAAAGTTCCATCCTTGTTTTAACAGTGTTTTGCTGATCCTAACTGGAATTATAATCTGTGTATATTTTTCGAAAAATCTTGCGGTATGATCTTAACATTTGCACCGGCAATATATCCAGCATCCTCGTTAACAGTGACGATCCAACAGAAACGATAGCTTCAAGTACGACGAACGCTTCAATGACGATGAGTTTACGGGTGCCATATTCATATGTTTGTACAATTATGCTCGAGGAAACACACACACACACACCCTAGGGGACACTCGCCTCCCTCGAGGGTACGGCTTTATCGGACGGAGGTGCACGCCAAACGACGTGACGCTCTTCAATCTCCGAGCTCCATTGACGCCATGACGTATCGCACACTGTTTGACCATGCAAATGAACTCATTTGCGAAGTGTTTGAGCAATTTTTTCCCGCACTTTTACATCCGCGTGGGTAAATGGGGGTTCTTCCACCTTCCCCTCCGGGATGGGTTTTGCACTAGACAGAGTGCCTGGTGCTAAAAGCCTTGTCACTCGACGGCGTCGCGCGTCGGACGATGAACTTGTTGCGAACGATTTGTTACCAGCATCGTACCGAACGGCCTGGCCTTGGTCTAGCCGGGCTAGCTGCATGAATGGGAATGTGAATTGCCGTTATGCTAAACGGCCCGAACACTTGGCAAGTCTGGTCTGGGTGCAAATAGAGCCTGAAAGTGGATCTTGAGATTGATTCTAAACGGGTACCGTTTACACGTGATGATGGCGAGGATGCTTTCGTTGCGTCCATTCAGCCGTTGCACACGCAGATTGATAAGCCGAAGCAAGGCAAACACATCGGACGTACGTTCGAGGGATCGTTTTTTATTTGTTTTTATTTTCTCATTGTGGCTCCAATCGGATCGATAGCAATGGTTTACAATGTGTTTTTCAAAGGATGGAAAGCAGGACCACGTTTTATGATAATCTGAAAACATATCACACCTTTGAATACTTTTTAACACACTGGGGAAACAAAGAGTTTCTTGTCCGGTGTTGACCTTCTCCCTTTCGTGCACTAATCGATTTGTTGATGTGTCTGACCTCTTCCATGCCAATGTCGCGAACATGACCGAGTATTTCCCCTAAGGAAACGGGAAGAAACGGGGGGGGGGGAGAGGCAAGGGTGAACTCTTTAACGAAAGCCGTTTAGTATTTTGTTACACCAAAATATGGAAAACCGATACTCATCGGAACGAGCAGACCAAATCCTTTTAACTTTTTCGAACGACACATGCTTGTCGGTGCTTAGTTTGAGCTACGAGCTCAAATATAGTTATGTACAGCAAGGTAAACATGTCCATATAGACTTATCATGAAGGTGTCATGAGAGATTTGGGTGTATTTGTGGGTTTGTGTTTTAATGACAAGTTTATTTAGGCACATTTCCAATGGCTTCTCCACTCGAGAGAGTCTACTTCGTCGTTATTTGTATTTAGTGATTCTTTAGATGACGTTTTCCATGATTTGTCTCCACAATTTACTAGAGTAGAACATGTCAAATTATCACCAAATGCTTCTTTTTTGCTAATCGATTTAATTTGCAGTAACAATATCTAAGGTTTAACTAAATAGTTAAAGGAACCGTGTTCCACGTTCTCTGTCTGCTCGATATTGACTTGATGAACTTTTCAGTCGATAAAACTTGTTATGCATTCTCTTTAAATATTTTGTTTATATATAAAATGAGTAAGTCATAATTTTAAATGTTTTACAAAGCTTGAATAGTCAATCGTGTTTACAATAAAACTAAAACAATATTTTCCTTTCCCGCTTTCTTTACAGAATTTCGCCCGCGTCCCGCATATCAGCGATGAATGATGTTTCCATTGTCAACAATCGGTCAGGAGAAAAATGTATCCACAATCCCCGTTGGTGGCAGAAGTAACCGATTTATGCGCACCATCATCGACTCCAGTGGCGACATTCAGCCTTCTGCCGTCAGCAACGCGGATTCGTCCGGCGAATCCGGATTCGAATTTGAGGCTTTACCAACGTCCGATAGCGGCACCGATAAGCTGCCGGACCTACCCGTCGCTTGGAGCCTGGAAATGAACGATCTCTCGATGATCGACGACGAGATGCAGGTGATCGACACGATCGATCAGAGCTACTGGAATGGGAAGTTTGTGCCACCGCCGCCGAGACCGCCGTTCCTGGAGGAGTCGATTGCACCGGACGGGCTGACCACGTGCGACCTGTGCTCGTGGGCCTGGCAGGACAAGGGAACGCTGTCCCTCGATGGAGCGATAAGTACGTTGGAGATGAACCGAACATTTGGTGACACTCGAACAGGTTAACAAAGGCTCTCGATTTTGTATTCCAGAGGAGATATTTTCTTCATCGGACACGAAGGAATTCAACTGGACATTCGCGCTGATCGTGGTCTCGTTGACGTCCGCTTTGCTCGGTGCCATAATAATGATAGTGTTTCTTAGATGTAAAAGGTAATTGCTTTCGATGACAGAACTCGAGCTCGTAATAGTGATACGCCATTTTTGTCTAGAATTCGAACCAACCAGAACCGCCTCCGGACGCTGTGTTTCGATACGAGCAGTACAAAAGACACCAGCGGGCTGAACTTTGACAACCAGACGTCGAAAAACTCCACCAACGGATCGTGCAGCCCACGCAGCACAAACTCGGGCCTGTGGACGTGGTTCAGCAGCCGCAAGAACCTCTCGACGCCGGATCAGCTGGTCAACTCGCACACACTGCCGGTCGAGAACCACTACACGCACATGGACGACAACAACTACAACCCGGTGCAGATAGACGAGGCGTCGTACGCCGAGGTGGGCAACGAGACCGGGCCCTCGTCGGAGACGACCTTCTACAAATCGGGCTCCGTACATCAAGTGAGTAAGTTTACATTTACGCGTGTTTTTCCAAACAGTCGACCAAATAGGCACAACCTCTCCAGATAACGTAGCGCAATGTTCTAGTAAAATTTTAACAATATAAACAACAATCATTTAAAGTGTAATGCAGTTAATCGAGGGTTTTTTACTGGGATGTGCTTTCAGGGTACAGACAACGACATTCTGATCATGAACTGTCCACTCCCAGCCATCCCAACCGGGTCGCATAGTGCCAGCGGAGGCGGAGCGAGTGGTTCGGGCAGTGCGTACTACTCCGGGCTGCTGAACAACGCCAACATGGCCGCGGGCGAGGACGAAGACGAGCGACCGTACGAAATCGTCGATCTCAAGGAAATGTCCTCACCACACAAGACTCACAACGTCCAAAGCCACCTGCTGAACGAGACGAACAATCTGCTCACGATCGAGAAACACTCGGAAGCGTTGCCGGAAGGGACGATTTCGGCGTCGGATTACGTTTGATACTCTGGTCAGTAGTCGGTGTGGCGGCGGGCAACAGATCGGTACAAAGCACGAGACAGCAGAGGGTAGCATTTCAACAAACCCGTTTGTGTTAAGGTGTATTTATTCGAAATCAAACCACGTGAGATTCACATCATAGCCATTGAAAAACGCAAAAGATATTATAAACTTTTACAATCGTCGCGCGACGGAACTCATTTAACTGAACCGAGAGTTAGAGAGACCTTCAAAGTAAACCTTGCTTTTGATAACCATTGCAGAGCGCAAACATTGGTTTGAATCGTAAAATACTATCTTATGCCATCTTCACACCGATCCAATCGAATTTAGCTGTTGCACAGTAATGGACATTCCAAAAAGCAAGTAGCAAGAAAAATATCATTCATGTGTGTTCGTGTGCCTATTCATAAGTGAGTGTTTGAATCCCGAAAGTAGCCTTAGACCTAGGACTAAGAAACAAGGGTAGACTTAGTGAGATAAACCATCCAATACAGGGAGAACGGAAACGAATCTACAAATCATGCTATCACAAACATTCCACAACCATTCCGCCCCCCTCACACAGAAAAGTACCTCTAGCGTGTAAGATCTTTTTTTTTTCGTGTACAACAACTAGTCGTAAGTGTTAGTGCAGTGACTTTTACTCAATCCATGGATGAAATTGACACACGTTTCGGGTACGCTACGTTGAGGACAACATAAAACCATTCGCTTGGTTCAAGGCTGATAAATTTCCCACAGAAACAAAATAGAACATAGAAAGACAAACATTAGATATAATCCATACCGGCTCGATACGAATACTTTTTGAGACTTTTCAAAACGGTAGAAAGTAGCATGTTTAGAAGAAATTTTACAACTTAAATAAACCAACATCAACATTGCTCTCCATTTGGGGAGCATTTTGTAGTCAAACATATTTGTGACATTATTATTAGTAAAGAAAACACATAGGCGAATAATTTATGAACTTGATAAGTCTTGTTCTCAGGCTTTATACTCCACATTTTTTTTGTTAATTACAAAATCTTACTCAACAGTGTAACATGAGTAATCTAGCCCAACAGTTGTATTCGGTAACATTCAAAACATGAAAAAACATCGGATTCAACATTTGCATACAATATCCAATGCAACATTCCTTACAAGTTGTACAGTGGAACTTCAAATGAATTTCGAAACTAGAAAGGATAAAGGTGTTGATTTTCTAAAACTTGGGTTTCGAAAATTTAGAAAAGAATATTTATTTGAGGGATCATTTTTTCTAAATCGGTTAAGAAACAAAAAAAATATTTACCTGTACTCTCGTATGCAATCACGAATATTGTAGTTTTACGAACCTGTTATCATCTCAAAGGATATTTAATTTTTCTGAAAAATCTCTAAGGCATATACATTATTTATCATATCATTTATCCCTAGGGTAAATAGGGGGCTAGGGTCCTTGCTCAAGACCAATTTATTCAAAAACGTCATCGATAGTTTGAATGTTTTTAATTCATTTTATTTTTTTTCCGCCGGTAAATAAGCTTGCAATATATTTTTCCACGCAGATTGTATTCGCATCGGCATTTAGTCTCCACAAACTCCGCACCACGGAACTTTTTTTTAATTTATTGTTCTTGCGCTCGTTAGCGTAGGCAGCTTGGTT